>NW_026640754.1:0-1496666 GCF_028554395.1 Pezoporus wallicus
TCGATGCGTATATTGCCTGCCAGTGAAGGGAGAGAGACCGGGAAGACCCGTTCTAACCATGTTTAATATTAGCTATGGGAGAGGTTAGGCATCAGCTTTCTACTGCTTTGTCACATCCTGTAAATTATAATTGGCACACTTGCACGTTGGTAATACAGCAGGAACAGTTTCACAAGAAAACATTCACATAATACAAATAGCAACACCCCAAATGAGAGTTTTCTCCCTCAGCATTGCAGATGTATGTCCTGCTATATGTGATTAAAAAAAAAAGCCAGGTAACCCAAAACATAAACCCAGCTGGCAGAGAATAGTGATATATGGAAAATACCTCATTTTTAACTTAAGGTTTTGAAGAATATGCCCTAAAGATTAGGCATGTAGTGTATCTAAAAATTACAGTGCTTACGGTAGCAGACTTTGAAATTTCATGTTCATACGTGGAGGGGGAAAAGGGCATTAGGACTCATTAAATAGGAATTAGTCCACCTAATGCTCAAATCCCATTTCAGCAATTATTGCCAGACTTCAAAAATACCAGTTTTGTTAAAAACGTGTTAAAAGAATGTTTGCACAAGTTTCATTTTCAGTCTGTTCTAGAGACAATTTTTAAGGTAAATCAGTAGACTTCTGCTTGCAGCCTTGTTAAACCGTGCATCTTTATCTCTGATAGAAAGGGCTTCTCATATGTATCTTTAACCTAAGAGCTCAACTTACCCCTTCTTGTACATGCTTGCTTGAACTGGGACTTCTGTGTTGTGATTGTTTGTCAAGCACCATTGCTATAAGCCCCCATGTAAGAAAGCTCGCTTTTGAATTCAATCACCAGTCCTGTAATTCTCAACTGTATGGAAGATGATGGGGATGGAAGAAGCTCTTACCTATTTTTTTTAAACAGTGTCACAATTATAAGGCCAAAATACACAATATTAAATAGAAAATCTAAAATGAAGTTGCTGGTATTCAGTGAACAAAACCGAGGTATACAAAATAGTTTTACAATTGTGTGTAAACTCACAGTAGTTTTCCAGAAGTGCTTTACCATTTTCAGAAAGTGGTTAGTTGTCCAAATGATCTTCATGTATACAGTGACCAGTTAAAAAATACATAATGCATTCAAGAGCTAATGGTTCTTCAGAACTTTTTTCTTCTGAAACATTACATCTATTTTAACAGCAGCAATATAGTAAAATAAGACTATACCCGAAACAACTCATAATCTTCAGTTGGTACATCATTTTTACTATTGAAAATGAAGACTGACTTTAGGTTTACTTTGGATGTTGACATGTGAAAAGCACACTGAGTGTGAGCTCACACGTCAGAAATTGTCAGGACTCGTCCTGGAGAAAACAAGATGTAGAACAGGAAAAAAATGGCAGTGCCAAGTATTTTTTTGTCCTTCCACATCCTATTGGCAACTGATGAAAGCACATGAAGATAATGTAATTGCACTGGAGTTCAAAAAGAGAATTTTAAAGTTATGAAACTAGAGAGCTTTTGGCAGAGTGTTTCCCTGAGTCTTCATTTTTTTTTAAATTATATACTAGACATCATGTTCATAGAGTCTGTTACAAAGGCTGGGGATTAATAAAGGCTGTTGAGCTACATTGGCAAAAGTTAGGCACTTCTATTCTTAAAAAGCTTAAGCAAGAACTGCTGAGGAAGCAACTTAATTCTTCAGAAACCGGTATTTTCCCAAAGGAGAAAAGCAAACTTCACATTCTTCTGTATTAAGAATTTGGTAAACTGAAATTACACCACATGACCCATGATTTATGAACAATTCTAACAGGGATATCTTTCAGGGCAAGACTGAAACAAAAAAAAACAAACACCTCTGGGACTGTTATATAATTAAAAAACACTTTGGCTTTTATAATATTTTATGAGAAAATAGAAGGCACAACTGTGCATCAAAACTATGATTTTGTATTTTAATCTGCTTACATTGTTTTCATCAACACATCAGACTTTCTGTAAGTCTTTACTGTGGTTTAGTAGCAGTAATGGGTTAGCTGTAATAAGCTTTCCATAGTACCCTAAATGTAAAAAAACTATTGGCAAGAAGGAATCTTTGAAAAAGGTACATTCAGCAACAGATGGGCTCATGTCCATCCACTAACACTTCACCATTCTAGCTCTACAGGATACTCTCCAGTGAGACACGCAGTGCAGTGACCAATCTTTCCAACACGCGACTTCTGGGTTTTAAGGCTGCTCTCATTCTCTTGCCTCGCTTTGATGCTTTCCTGCACGGATGATACCAGCCCTTCCACAGAAAGGTAGACAACACTGTCTGCTCCTAGAGGAAATAAAGAATCAGTTAAAGCTGCAATATTGTACCAGATGCAGTGCTCTTTGGACACGCAGTTACATTATGGTATGGACTATGATGTCAGGTGGATAACCTTACCTAAAGAGAATGTGTATGAAAAATTATCAGGCCATAGTAAGCCTTCTGTTCTCAAATTCTTCGTGCAGGGAGCAACTCACTGAAATAGAGACTGAGGGTTCTGAGATGGGAACAAATATGTCACACATACTGCCAAAACAGGAATAAAGTCCAGAGGGTGTCTTAAGACTCCCTGAACTCTGCATAGTTTCCCATAGTTACCCTGTAGTTCAGGGTAGCAAATGTGCATCCCAGACTGAGCACCTGGGACTACAAACTCTTACTGGGACTTGGGTGAGGGGAAGACCATCATGTTAAAAAACAATGCAGTTCATTGGAATGTTCTAGCAGTAGGAAAGTTTGATAGCATTTTCACATCATTATTTCACTCGTTATTTTGTGAATAATACTTAAAGACTTGAAATACTTCAGTGTACCTTCACAGTGATTGTGTGTAAAAGAACTCATTGCAATACTAGACTATGAGAGTATTTAACGCAAGAACTCAAGAGTTTACAGTTTTCTAACTGTAACTACAACTATGTTCTTAAACCATTTAAAAAAGTATTTTGCAGCCCAGTAGGCCATGCCTGTATAGATCTCCTCACTCACAAGCCTTCAGGACTTCTGTTGCTGATACCCTATGAAGAGATTATTTACCTCATCACAAAGAACAAAAGCTGCTGGTTCTTTTGTTTTGTTGCAAACATGACTCATTCTAGAATTTGAGACTGTTTTTAACATTCTTTGATGAGTTTTAAGTGTCATTTCTTTCAAAGTGAAATATATAACGCAGTTAAATTATTTACATAAATTTAAGTTTGTAGAAAAAACAGTGGGTGTTCACAAATTCCAAACATATTTTTATGAACATCTCATGAAAGTGAGAACTACATTAGCTTTTCATCATAGGACAGATTTTCTTCCTGGTGTTTTGCCTACTGTTGTAAAAGTTTCCCAGAAGGAGCTTTAAGTATGGAAGGCTTTGCTGTCACGCCTTATTTGTAACTTACAGTTATGCAATTATTGTAATGTTTTCTGTTCTTTGGAGAAATATAATTCACTGTGTTAAAAAAAAGTGTGTAGCTAAACTGTTTTGATCTGTAGGGTACTCATGACGCAGAATTTAGTGTATCAGCCTGGTGAGTTTTTAGTCAGTTTTGTCACTGTTGCCTTGGTGTGCTGTGCTTTTACTTTGATGTGGACAATAAAATACCTACAGGTGAAAACTCCCTCTCTTAAAAAAGAAAAGAGTAGCACTTACCTATATAGTTTGCAAGATCATGAAATTCAGGTCTGTTGGCAATGAGTTCTTCTTTAGTTGGAATGTTTATTCCCATGTAACAAGGAAATCTTATGGGAGGTGAAGCCACGCGGATGTGTACCTGAATAAAAACAGAGTTTCAAACAAGACTGCTGTGGTGAAGGTCAGTAGTCCATAACAGAACAGCAAAGCCCCAGTTAGGCAAATAATCATGAAGAACAGAACACAGCACTGCACAGAAGAGTTAAAAGTAAGGTTTTTTTCAGATGCCAACACAGCAGGAGAGAAAGAAAGTTTTAGGATTTATTTTACAGTATTTCCTAATGATAGTAAAAGGTTCCCATCCTGATTTTGCTTTGCTTCTGTGGTGGTCAGTCCTTGACGCACATGTTTTGGTTTACAAAATCAAATATACGCAATATTTTTTCTCCAGTGACAGACTTGCACTCTCCATTTCATTAAAAAGTCTTAATTAATTAAACCCAGTGTGCTCTGGTAACTTAAGGCATGTGCTATTTAAATATGTGGTTGTACTTAATGCAGTACAACAGGTCACACATGCCAGGAATACCACACCAATACTTGATTTTCTGATATTAACTAATTTGCCTTCTATTCTCTGCCAGATAGTGCTCCATAAATGGAGACCTGTTCCTCTCCCCGTAACCCCTTAAATCACACAAATTTCAGAGTCATACAAAAGAAATGCCTTAATCTGTCATGGGTGTCCTTGTCCATGGCAGGGGGGGTTGGAATTAGGTCCTTTCCAACCCAAATCATTCTATGATTCTATGATTCACAATAAACATGCACTAGGCATTGTCTGTTTTGCACACCTGCCCTTTTAAATAAGGAAACCATGTGTAGTACAAATAAAGACCAGTGCTTTACCCTCTTATCAGTCTTCAGTTTACATCTGTATTGTGCTGACAATTAACTTACCTCTTTGGCTCCTGATTCTCTCAGTAGTTTTATTATGGGTGAAATGGTATTGCCCCTCACAATTGAATCATCAATGATAACAACTCGCTTGCCTTTAAAATTATCAGACAGAACGCCAAACTTCTTTGCAACACCAAGTTGCCGTAACCTCATATTTGGCTGGATAAATGTTCTTCCTACATATCGGTTTTTACAGAGTACTTCAACATATGGTAGTCCACACTGTAAACAGGAGAGTTAGAATTAAAATCTAAAGAGCTGGTTATTCTCAGCTACTGTTTTTTTAAAGCAACCTTAGGACTTAGTATGACTTCACAGTAACCAAAAAACTTTGAAATACCTTAATATAGTGGAATAGTGACAGAAAAATACATACTGTGCATACGCAAGGTATAAAGCTTTATCAATACAAAACTAACAGCTCATACCATTATATTCCATTACAAAAAGAGCTCATTGTAAATATGCTTGGAGGAGAAAAAGACAGGTTAACATATACCTTTTGAGCATAACCAAGAGCTGCTGGGGTTGCAGACTCTGGGACAGTGCTGACCAGGTCTGCTTCCACAGGTGCTTCAATAGCAAGCTGCTGCCCACATCTTCTCCTGACTGAGTACACCATCTGACCTAAGAACAGCAAGAAGTGTTTTTTCCTCGTATGCATAATTCAGATTTCCTCTCAGTTTGCTGTACAAATTTCTCTGGCAAGTTCAGGCATAGGAGTCAGTGAGAAGAGCTCCACAACTAATAAACATTCACTCACATAAGGTCATTTTTTATTTCCTTCCATAATGCCATATTCTAACATTCATATTCATATCACTACACAGAGAATTAAAATCCAGTTTGCCCTAATCAGGTAACTAAAGGTCCTGTGGATGATACAAAATGTATTTAAAGAAGGAAAAGAGTAGAAATTATGCCTGCTTGTTTATAACATGCATATTCTATTTTTAGGCTGCTGTTCCCAGCAGACCAGGTTTGTGTAATCCTGCTGTTTGCCTTTGTCCAGTTACTAACTTTGAATCAGGAGGCAAAATTTACCCCAAAATTAGTAAAGGCATAAGAGGCCTCAGAAGCTTTTAAAGTCATAAAGGACTTGCAGCATGGGAGGGAACCGGAGGGACTGTGATGAGATGAGGCACAGCCAAGGGTACAGCAGCAGTACTGAGGAATGTAAGAAATGAGGATATTCGAAGGGCAAGAGGATCATGAGAAAAAGGGATGTAGGGTGAAACTGGCTTTATGAGGATGGGGAACTGTATTGGATCAACAGATGGCATGTCCATAGAAAGCCAAGAAAATAGGTTCTTTGATAGGTATGAGTCCTGCCTTATATCTTTGCCAGTGAGGTAATTTTTGATGACTTCTACTGAAATAATAAAAGCATCAGACTGACAACCGACTACCCCAAGTACTTGGATAATGCATAGATTTACAAGTTATATTAAGAGCATCTTCCTGAAGTAACCCTTTCTTGCAAAGAAAATCCCAAAATAGGTTGTTTTTTGGGTTTGAGGTTTTTTGGTTTTTGTTTGTTTTTTTTTTTCACACCCTATTTCAGAAGTCATTAAAAAAGTATTCCAAGAACCAATAAAGTTCCTCTCTTAAGACTCTCACTTTTAAGGGATATTTCCTCTACCTTCATCATGATTGTGGCTCCTCATCCCTTCCATAGGACTAGGCAGGCAGCCTGACTGAGGCCATATGCACAGCCAGGAACAGGAAGGTGAATCAAGCTCATAGTCAGTGGTACCCTGCATCTATGATCCCAGATCCTTTCCAGAGTAATTGTTTTCCACATTAACATCTCCCACTATTCAGGAAGGAGCTCTGTACATTATTATATTCTTACCTTCAAAAATACTATCTGGTCTTGCAAAATAAACATATTCAAAGATACAGAATGCTGACGGATCTCCTTCAGGTCTTGGTACAACATCCAGTGTCTGGACGTCGTATCTGGATATTTTCACAATCTCTCCAGGAAGGACCTCACGATAGTACCTTGAAAGAGAAATACACAGCATTTAGAAATGTCCTGAACCTGGATGGTAGTTTTGAAATATTAAAAAGATTCAACTGACAGGAACATCCTAGCACAAAATTTGCTTCTGTCTTAGGATGTGACCTGGAGGCTTTTAAGACCAACACACTAAGACAAGTGAACCTTACTAAAACAGTATGAATTGATACTCCAAAGCAATAAACAAATTCTCGGCACCTGAGAATTATGGTATTCTTCCTATATGTGAGATGTACAATACTCAAGTCTAGTACAGGCTTCACTGAGATAAAATATATTTTAATAATTTAGTCCTGGATCAATACTAGAGGACTTTCCTGTGAAAACTAATTAACATTAAAATGCAATATAAAAAACCAGAATGAACGTAAAGCTAACTGGAAATTACATTCCAGTTCTCCTATCTGAAGCAATATGGAACAGTGTTAGGTTTATTATGTTACAGTGTTTAACCTTATTAAACATTTTTCTAGATCCTTGGGTGGCTATTCTAACAATTTCAATCTAAATCTATCCCAAAGCATTGAAATGTTCTGCAGATACAAATCAGAGGTGAGCAAATCTGTGATTATTGACGGGCAAAATACTGGCATTAGCAGAGAGCAGCACTGTCTACACAAGAAGTTCAGACAAAATTGCTTCCTTTGAAAGCCCACAGGCTTCAGCTGATGGTCCTGCATGATAAGCTTTTCTTAACAGAGATTTTAAAGAAGTTTCAGAAAATGGTTATTTTTATCCATACATAGAATAAATTGTCTCAAGAAAGCCCCTATTACCAACAGCTTATAGTTCCTACAGAGAGAGGGTAGAAGTTACATCAAGGGAACACAGAACACCACACCTGCAATAAAACACTGCAGAATGGAATTAAGACCTCTAAAGTGCTGTCACATTGCTGCCTCATTTTGCTTTACATATCTTTTTGTTTGGTAGTTGTGTTCTTAATGCAATTTTTTCACAGTTTTATTTTAAGAGGATGCAACTTTACTTACTAGTCTAGTCCCAAAATGCACAGTTATATTGCCCGATTAGAAAATTAAATATGCTTCCTCATAATTTTTCTTACTTTAATCATGTTCTAGTTCACAGTTGCCTTCCACTCCAAATCTGTGGTCTCTTAAAGAGCCTCTTACCCATCTCTTTTTGTCCAGAAAAAGTATCACACCTTTCTTTTCAGAGGATCTTAGCTCGAGCGGTAATGTAAATGTGATCTCATGTTTTGGCTCTGATGGATGTTGGCACATATGGAAATAGATTCAGGTGCCCATCATTTTTTTCAAACAAGCTTATTTTGTTAGACAGCATATGCTACAGCTCAGGTTAGTCCACCCACCCTGTGAGCTACCAGTAGTGTAACCTTTCTGTGATTGAAGAATTATTTTGTTATTCTGCTGCAAACATGCCTAAAATTAAAAAGTCAAAAATTAAAAAGTAAAGACTACACAGTAAAGCTGTCTTCACTGTGACTACCTGAACACATAATTCTTCTTTTACACTGATCTGTTCACGATAATAAACTGGCAAAAAAGAGCACTGCCAAAAAACCACCAAACCTCCAAACCACTCAACAAACTATTCTTTCATGTCTTTCAT
This sequence comes from Pezoporus wallicus, assembly GCF_028554395.1. Lineage (NCBI taxonomy): Eukaryota > Metazoa > Chordata > Aves > Psittaciformes > Psittacidae > Pezoporus > Pezoporus wallicus. The sequence continues at coordinate 8,221 of NW_026640754.1, forward strand.
ATTGTAATAGGTTATGGTATTTGGCAATTTGAGGCTTAATGTTTAATTGCTGCCTGAGGAGAGATTTCAGATAAAGCGAGAACTGTGGCACTTACTCTGCACCAATAGACAAAAAGCTACAGGATTCAGAAGAGACTACCCATCCTTCTGTTTCACTGTTATCTTTTCCTGAAACGAAAGATTTCAGTTGGAGTCAGACCACAATTCTTGTTACTGTTACCCCATACACCATTACATTTCTGCTGCAGTATCTGCTTCGTTTAGGTTGCCAAGTGCACAAGACTGTTATAATTTAAAACCAAAAAGTAGAATTCCAAAGTTTCTGTAATATTATTAAAAGAAAAAAATAACATACTGAATTCCTACAGCACAGGAATGCTTGTATGCTTTAAAAAAGTCTTGATATTTTTTCTTGTGGTTAAAATTACCAAGTTTTGTGAAGATATGGGAACATTTACTACTTTGCCTTTAAATTATTTTTATACAAACAGATTCTAATCTCACTCCATGGAAAATGCTGATTTGCAGGCTAAACAGGAACACAAATAATTTTCTCCATAAACTTACTGCATAGTTTTCTGTTGCCATACTACCTGTGACCAGGAGTGCTCGAAATTTAGAAATGTATTGCCAATAATCCAGCACTTTTCAGCCACCTTACTACAGAAGAAAAGAAGAAACCAGACTTGTTTCTGGACTGTACAGTGGCCCAAGCAACCAGCTCTAAGTGTCCCTGCCTGAGCAGGGAATTTGTACCAGAGGGCCTCCAGAGGTCTCTTGCAGCCTCAACCCTTCTGTGATTCTGTTCATCCCTGCTTTCCTGTTCGGCTTATGAGATGTTAATTACATTTTCACAAATACTCTGTTACAGCTGGGCTGCCTAATTCTGACACTGACATCAGGCAAGTAGAATTCCCCTTTGCTGGGAACAGGAAAGATATTTCCAGACTTTCTATATTTTTTTTTTTCCTTACCAACATTTTTTTGTTGTTTTAAATTTTCAAACCTGACCTTTTCATCGCATATTCCTGGTTACTTCTCAGTAAATGTAGCTTTAATTACTTATATATCAGTGATTTCAGGCACAAACTATATGAATATGAGTGTATGGTTTACCTTTTCCATTCATGTCCCCTACTGGAATAAGGCGACCAATGCAGAGTGGGCGATTCCCATATGGATCACGTACTGCATAGATTATGTCTTTATGCATAATTAGCAATGAATATGAAGTTGGAGTTTCATTCATTAAATTTTTTATTCTGAAATGAGACGAAGGTGAACATAATCGTGTGTCACACAAACAGCTGTGTGCATTTACAGCTGCATACATATCATGCTGAGATGCTGTTCTTGCTTCTGAAACCCATCCTCCTCACCTTGCCACCCAGTCGGCTGTATCGTCATTTTCTAGAGGAGGTGTGAAAGCCAGCAGCTGGGTGATCAGCTCACTGTCAGAACTGGTCGACAGCCCTACACCATGCCTCATAAGCTTTTAGGACACAAAGCAAAAGTGTTAACAACATTAAAAAGAAAAATCCCACGTAACACTGCTCAGATTTTAACTGAACAACACCTTTGTGCAATGAACTAATGTTTTTAAACAGATCCCCGCTTCAGTGGATCAGATCACAGTAACATCAAACTTCTTCCAACAAACCAAATATGATAAAAGAGCAGATACAGTCATCTATGACTGGTACTACATTTCTCCCTTTGCACCTCATCCTTTGCCCTGCATGCAACCAAAATTAATAACAACAATATTCAGGGCACAAATTCATGGTTTGGTTGTTTACTTAGCTTTGTCCTCCTGCTTGCTCTGGGAAGAGAGGTAAAAATATACAAGGGAAAATATGTAATCACCTATAGCAGATACAGAAAGAGGTAACAAGGCTGAATGGTGATTTAGGAACAGAGCAACAACAACAAAAAGAGGCGTGAACGGAAACAGAATGGGATTAAAAAATGAAAATCCCACAACTTAAAAGTCTGCTGAATCTCGTCAGCCTAATTATTCTGCCTTGGTGTATTTACACTTCTAAAGGAAAAGAGAATCTTCAGTGTATCTAGCTAATTATTACAACCCATTTAATGCTGTATGTATTACAGTTCCTAACTTTTATCTTAAGAGATCATTTACAATCATGGAAAAGATTTGCCACTGTCTACATTTCCTCATCACTGTTGTTTTCTCCCATCTGTTTATACTCTTGTGGCTCTGATTAACGATGGGCTAGGCTCCTTTGGGCATTCCATACATTTGCTTCGGTGCAGGAATATGAACTCTTTTGGATGGAATATATCATAGGTGTTATTTCATAATGAAACATCTGCTAAATTTTATTTGCCTTTTTAGCACATACCATTCTAGCCAAACACTATCAACACTCGATCAATAGGAATGTGACCATCAGTCTAGACGACTGGTGAATTATCCCCCAAGACAGTTACAAATGCCTCCCCTCCCTGGGACCTTTCCCCCCCCCCCCCCAAATGATCTATTTTGATTATGGTGCTGTCTCACTACCCCAAGCAGCTTAAGATTAAGGAAAAGTCATAGCAAGTGTATTGGGGATACCAACCTTCCTCCTGAGTTGTATAGCGTTTGTTAGCTCCCCGTTGTGCGCCACAGCGATCTTCCCATGAAGAGTCTCTACAACAAAAGGCTGGCAGTTCTGTAGCTCAGAAATTCCTGAGGTGGAGTACCTTGTGTGCCCGATACCGAGGTTGGAAACATACAGCTTCTTCAGGCTGTCTGCATTGAAGACGTGATTTATAAGACCCATTCCCTTTGGGAGAAAAAATAAAAGTTCTGTTTAGTTTTGTTTTCCTGGCAACTTTCTAATTTCTCCTCATGTTTGTTTTTAAAGCAAGCAAATCTAAGTGAAAAGGCAAGTAACTGGGAAGACATGGGAAAGAAGCTGAGTAGGTGTCACAGTGATATACCAGATGCCATTACTCTGTTTTTAAATAAAGCAGTATACATCTTTGTGCTGTGGATTTTCATGGAACAATCTATTCTCTTACTAAAAATACATCTTCCGAAAAACGCTACCAAAACAAACATATTGTTTAAAAACACCAGACAAAAGGACTGCCAGAAGGAAATTCTATGTAAATAATACCTTTTACAGGATGGCAGTATATTGGATTTACTTTTATACTGGGCCCATGATAATGTTTGTTAGATCCCACTGTCATTCTTGCCAATGTCAGAAGTAAAGCTTTCTCAAGAGATGTCACTGTTTACTTAAAACAGATTTTTCATATAGCCAGGTTGCCTTCTATGTGAAGCAAAAATGCATCAAAACTTTCTAGTCAAACATCAGGAGCATCATTTGGCAACAAGCACTATGTGGAGGTAATTCAGTAGCAAGAACAGTCTGAAAAACCATACACAGAGAGTAGATATTAAAGACTGGATTCCAGGCCCTCCTACAAACTCCTGCTTCTGCCACTGCCTGTGGGAAATACTTACATCCTTCTAGTGCTTGGTTTCCCTGTCGTGTGTGGTAATTGTGATACACACAACAGTACACATAACGCTCCTCTAGGACCTTCAAAGATACATAGGAAAGGTCCAAAGCTGTGAATGGTTCATAACTTGTGTTGCAGGTACAACGACAAGAGAGTGGGATGGGACAGGAAGGAAAGAAATTGGTTGAACTGTTTTCAAAGCTCAACCAAAAAAGCTTAAAGAAAGCTCAGCTTTAGGGTATTTTCTGCTGTGACTGCTATGGAGTTGGAATACCAAGAAGCTATGGTTACACATGTGGTTTTAGGATACTTACATTAAAATGTTACTGCCTCAACAGTTGAACTGGTATAAGCTTGCTTTAATGAGTCAACAAACTCTATGCCAAATAAATTATTATCTCTTGTCTCACAGATGAAATAAAGGGTGGTCTAAAGTCTGTGTTTTGTTCTCATATATGTACAGAAATGCAGTCATGCACTCCTATTTTACTTAGGTCAACTTTATCCTGACAGGAGATCTGACAGGTCCGGTCTTAACTGATGTAGCCAAGTTAAGCACTGCAATAGCTTAAACAAGCAATGTTTTTTTAAACCAGATTTGGTTACACAAGTACATAATCTTTTAATTGCCATCTGAAATATTCCTCAGATTTAGACTATGCTGGTGTGGGATGGTGAATGTGAATTACACCAGTATAAAAAACTCCCAATGAAGACAATTTTATGTCTGTATTATACAAAGCTTCTTTATTGTTCTGTATATCCAAGTGTGAAACAGTCAGTCTGTCTTTCTCCTTCTCACATCGCTATGTCTATACAAGAGATGTAAATTTTCCCACATCCTGAGCTGGTTAATACAGTATGACAATAATGTTCTGTTACACAAATCTAGCTGAAAGTCTCTGACAGACAAATCTGGATGATTCCTTCTGGGAGGTATTAAAACTACAGATTAATGTCCTTTGTAAAGGGCTATCAATCTGTGGTCATAGGCTGGCAACAATCACAAGGGAACACATACCCATGCCTTGGGCATTCCAGTTCATACTCTATTGTACTGCCTTAAGCTGTCGACAAAAATGAGTAAACTGATGAAGTGAGAAGCAGGCACCTTTTCCATTCTGTTGTCTCTGCTATGAAGAGTCAAAAAGGGTTTGGAAGACAAACAGGTACAGCAGCATCCTAACTGCTGACATTTTTATGGACTAGTTTACAAGTCAGAGTCCTAAATATACTTTCACCAGTGTAACAGACCCAAATGTTTGTTACATTAGCACCACTTCCAGGATTAAACAAGTCATGCAAATTGTATTCCACAAGCTCTTTGTTACACTGTGGTTATTACAGTTTTTAAAGAGCTGTAGCTGATGAGCATATTGCAAGGATAAAAGAAATCATCACATGCTCTGCAACTCTTAAAATATCAAAGCTAATATGATCATATAGTCAATTAAATTCTTAGTGTGACAGCTAAGTGTTGCAGCTCAGTAACATGGAAACACTGCTGGAAGTTCATTCTAAGAAATACTTTCTACTATAGGATTTATAAAGCAGCCCCCTTTAAAGGAAGCTGAAATTACTAGAAACCTTATGGAAAGCTGAAACCCAAGCAGGAGCAGGAATGAAGAACAGACAACATGGTGCTGAAGTTGAGAAGAGCTGCATTCAAAAGTGTGTGTATGTGCGTGTGTGACTCAGACTGTAAGTAACAGATAGCGGGGGGAAATGCCGAAAGAGGTGAGAAACATGTTGCCTGAAGAGACAAGATTTTGCATGATGCATTGAGCAGACATTCATAGATACACATACTGATGCAGCAAAGCAGTCTTAGTCTTGGGCTGATTTGAATCTTAATCTTCCCCAGAGACCTCTGGTCGTGAAGATGAACTGCTTTTTGATTGTGGTTGGAGGACACACATCAAGAATTGCCCCATGGTTATTCTGTGATATAGTTTTATTTCCAATCTTCTCCTCTTCCAGGATTGAATAGGCTGATTATTATTTTCTTCCTGATCACTGTTCAATACAGAATGAGCAGAAATATCCCCAGAGCATTACATAGTACTTTTGAGGCTATGGCCATTTTATGTCTTTTAACATTCCCTGGGATTCCCTCAGCTGAAGAATGAATGAAGGCTATCTTTTATTCTGTTTATTTTTACCGATGGGTAAAGCTGCCACTTCCTTGAGTCTCACTAACGCAAGAATTAGTTCTCCATTTGCCTGTGCATAGCCTGTAACTGTATTTCTTTCCTCTTCATCTCAAGTTGCATTGCTGCTATTCAGATCTCCAGAGTTAACGCCTTAGGTGCAGGGTGACTTTGGTAAATAGTTTTTGTAACTAGAACATAATGTTGATACAGGATAATGTTGGCGTATTTGTTTTAAACATTACATCACTAAACAAACATCACGACAGAAACTGCACAAATAACAAATACTGTTACTGACAAAACAAAACAGCCCGTCATAACATGTTAATTCCTAATTATTCTGTTTCCTAGCTGAAACAAACCTTCATGCATCTTGGCTTGGCATCTAAAAAACATTAATTTACATTTTACCTTGTGCACTTTGAATGCCTGGGATGACTCTCCATCACTTGTCACAATTCCAGCACTCTCCTGGCCCCTATGGACAAAATAAAATTAACATAAAGCACTGAAATGTTGAGAATGAAATGCTTTAACATACGGTGAATTGGTGTTTTCTCATCTACTCTTTACAACATGAAATTTTAATGTATGCCTGTTTGTTACTTGATTTTACAGGCTTGTAATTACAACTGGTTTCTTGCCCATGTTATGCTTCATTTCAAAACAGTCACATAAGGTTTGTGCCTAAGCCCACTGAATTCAGCAGGACTCCTTCCACTAATAAGCACTGGCTCAGGCTCTTACTGCAGTCCTATTTCAGTGTGGGCATAAAATAACAGCAGATGCTTAATCTGAAAAGCCACTTTGCAGTGATAGTAGTCTAGGCTGTAGTAGTAGGCTCAACAGTGATACTCTATTTCTGCTTTGGGGGGTGGTGGAGGGAGAGGTATTAAGAAACTCATGGCTTTGTGTCTTCCACATTGTGTCTTCCACTGATCACCTCTGCAGAAAAGCTTTTGCATTCTTGCCTTTAAGAAGACAAGCTAGCATTTACACCTCTAAAAGCTATATGCACACTCCGATAAAAGCATTTGAGCACATAAAGCTAGTATCGGGCATCACAGCTTCTGAACTCAAGCAAAACAAGTCTGGTGTACGGTGTCACTGCAAATGGAAATACTTCTCTTACAGATCACCCTCAGGCTGGCAGCTGTGCTTTGCTGCTCACAAGAGCTGTATCAGCTGGGATGACAACGTTTTTCCCAGCTTGCTCCCAGCCCTCCCCAAGCCTGCCTGGGCCCCCCCCAAGCTGTGCTGCCGGAAGCAGGCAGAGTACTGCATGGCTGCCCAAGGCTTGTATTTCAGTCCCTATCCATTGGGAAGGTATGCTTTGCAGACTGATTGTTTGTGGGTAACAGTGCAGGCCACTCCATCTCCTGTTAAAAGGCTTTCTGGAGAAAGGCAGTGTTACCTCTGACAAAACTGCTGCCATGTGCCCACTGTGCCTGTAACTCTCCTAAGGACTTTGGGGGACTGCTAAGCTGCCATCCACTCCCATATGTAATGACTGAAAACCAAAGATGCTTTTCTTAAAAAAGGAAATGGGGTATTTTTAGCATATTAGATGAAGATGCTGCTTGTGCATTAGACTGGTTTAACTCAACCAGTGTCACTGGAATTATTTAGCATAAGCAACAATAAAATTGGGCACAAATATATCTACAGAATGGCCATGCTCACTATGAATCTTCTCCAGAGCCTAAAATTGGTCACTAATGGACCTAAAATTGGTCACTAGCCCCAGCTGTACATAAAGCAAAATTTTAAAGAACATTTGCTTGCAGAAAGCAAAACGAGACAAACTGAATGAATTTACCCTGTTATTGACACAGACCTTCAAGAGAAAATCAGAGATAGAAGACATTCTTAAACCTGTTTATTTTAACTCAGGAAGATGTCTTGTCTATAAATACAAAGATGGGTGGTAAACTTTAAAGGCTGACACACAGCATTCAGCAACTTTTAATTCCAATGTTAATATTATAGGCAATTTCTATTTAAATACTGGCACTGTCACTTTAAATATCAACAAAATTAGTAGTGAGAAAGAGGGAAGCAACCATCCCAGCAAAGGCCCACGCAAGTCAAAGGCCCTTGTCAAGTCATTGGGTTATGCCTTTCATGTAGTGCTAATGAAACAGAAGGAAGCTCAATATCATTAGCTCAAAGTTCATACAATGTTATCAATTCAGCCAGATTTTGAAGTATGCAAGCTTTGCATTAAGTATCAGTAATAACCAGTGAATATTAGAGTTTAAAATGTGCACGTATGACCACCAATTCAAAACCAGCTGAGAATAAACACAAAGCAGGATGACCCCATCCACATCAGTGTCTTATCAACCATTGCAGCTTGTCTGGCAGCTCTGCCCCATAGTTCCCAGCTGTTATCCCGCGGGAGGCGGGAGCTGCCGCAGCACCCACCCCACCAAGGGCAGGCACGAATGGGCTTTAGGGGGCTCTTTTCATGTGTGTGTGTGTGTGTTTTAAGGCGCAAGATAGCGTGACCCTCTGTATTCCCTGTGTCCTGGGATTACAGAGGACAGCGCTGGCAGGGGTGCCCCTTCCCGCAGAAGGGTTAACGCTGCCACACCGCCCCAGCGGCTTTTCCCCGCGGGATCCAGCGCCTAGCCCGCTTATTTGGCAGTTTCTCAAGTTACTCCCCTCAGGCAGCTTGAGCCAGTAGAACTAGATCCTTTCATCTCGGTGGAGCTTACTGACAACCAGCCGCCTGGTTTCCTAGGAAACAAAATCTTGGCTAGAAATAGTGAATCATTTCCAGGTCACTTTCAACATGGAGAGTGGAGCAGGGAAGCATTGGACTGAGGAGGAGGTTAAAGCCTTGTTAAGCGTCTGGTCAGAAAAAAACATCAGAAAGCAACTCCATGGCACCCTGAGGAATAAAGGGATATTTATCTACATTGCTAAACGGTTGCAGGAGTTAGGAGTTTGCAGGGATTGGAAACAGTGCCGTGCAAAGTACAAAAACCTCAAGTATGAATACAGAACGGTTAAATATGCCCACAACTCTGGGGATGTCACTAAAACCATGAAGTTTTTCCATGACCTGGATGCCATATTGCGATATGAACCTGTCACACAATTAGCGGCAGAAGAGAACGGCATGGGTTCTGTGACTGAGGCGCAGCTGAACACGAGCCCCACAGCCGAGAGCACGCAAGGTAAAAACCTGGTTTTTTGCTTCTATTTCTCTCTCTTTGCTAAACACCCAAAGGGAACAAAACCGAAGCCTGAGTTTGCTGCTGGAGCCGAAGCGGAGGCTGCGCAGCCCCAACAGCAGGGTTTGAACTGACTTGATGAGCTCCTCACGCAGGGGAATAAAATGTTAGCACCCACCAGTGTCGAAGTCTGTAAATACAGCGTAATTCTGGCAAAATTATGCTAACGGCTTGTACTGCAGCCTCGGAGAGTGCTGGCTCCTGTCAACGCTCCTGCACCCAGTTGAAACATTGAATTAAGAAAAGCCGTTTTCTTTCTGTTTGCAGTACTTGGGAAGCAGGTTTTGTAGAGCTGCAATTCAGGTGTAAACTTAAAGAGTCAAGGGTGAAGCTGTCATGAGGGGTTTAAAAATTGTTATTTGTGTTACAAGTGAAATTTAAGATTTTTATTCCTATTTCTCTGTAACTGAAAATTTACGTAGGATGACTAAAGGTAAATTAAATTATTTTGTAAGCAGTTCAACTTAAATATCTGAGAAACGAGGGATATTTAATAATGTCTCATTAAAAATTGTAATACAGCGAGGGAAGTAAAAATCATCATGTTTATCAGACTATTTTGAGGCAAACCAAATGAATACAACTGCTTTTCTTCTGAAGGAGCTTTTACCAGACTATTTGCATCTCTTGTTTTATTCAGCCCTCTCTACCTACGCATTTAAGCTGTGCTTAACATTTCATTAGGGTCAATCTGCTATTTGACATCACTCAGATCTCCTTGTCGCATTCTAAATGTCACTGAAGCATAAGCCCCAATAATAGTTATAAGTACTAAAATAACATGGCTAAAAAGAGAAACGAAAAGCTTAGCTGTTTGTTCCCACAGTACGTGGCAATTTACATTAAGATTGTGAATCTTTTTTAGGAAAACAAAAAACTCAACATTAGTATCAGGGGGACTGCCAAAGGCACGGACAGGAGCTGGACATCTGACTGGCTCTAGTACCTTTCCACGTCTGCCTCTACAATACTGTTTTACAGGTCTGAGTAAAATAAATTGCCATTTTTCTTGTCATTGTTTACCTTAATGAAAAGCTTGACCTTAATCTGTCATCGCCAGCAGAAAGCCTCTAATCTGTCAAAGTCACTTTAAATTAAAATGGCAATTTTTTTACCATGTGCTCTCTGCACAGTGTATTGCAATCCACTTTTATTTTTAAACTTGCAGAACTGAGGCCAATACAAGCTGTTACATGAAACTAAGATAGTGTCCTTCATCTGAGGATCTGCCCTTAGGTTACCATCTGTGTTTCAGTGTAGTCTGCACCAACTGTTAATCCCAATTCGCATCTGCCTTAGGTCTCTAGCAAATTTAAATCAGAAAAGGTTAATTTCAGTTGTGAATCCCACACTACAATATGTGTTAAAAAAAAATTACTCCTGGCTGAGACACACCTAATTTTGAAGTATTAGGACAGTCTGGGTCTAAAACTGGTATAATTAAATATCTCTCCTAAATGCATAAGCATTTTTGTTCCTCCCTTAAAAAACAAACCAAAACAAAACCCCAAATGAAAGAATGAGCAAAAATGTAAATGCAACTAACTGTAATAATAGTACAAGAATTTAAATGCAAGGATTTTCACAACCCTAATTCAGACACAAAGAAAATACACTAAGATAGAAGTGTGTCTTGCAGCTATGAAGGATGCATACAACCATAACAAGGGGCAGAGAGAAGAGCTGTGAGAACATCAACTTGCTTCATTTAAGAATACAGGTCAGGCAAGTAATTGCAGTACTAGAGGACCAGTCCTTTTCCGACTGCAGTCGGAGTTGCAGTGTCTGCCCAGCCCAGTACTTTGAAGGGCACTTGTATGGCTAACATGGCATCTGTGGGTTTGCAGCTGATGCTCACAAGTTCTTTCGTGGGGGCAGATCTGACAGTGTTGCTCCCACAGAAGGGAACACAATTCCTTATGTTGCTCCCATGGAAAGGAATGTGATTCCCAGCAGAGGCAAAGGCAGCCTGCTGCCACAGCCCCAGCAGTGGACCTAGCTGCTCCTCCTCAGATCGTCAGAAGGAAGGGGACTGCTTTAATGTGGGTATCATCATCCCTAAGGCAGACAGACCAAAGTACATTTCTGTCCCTGCAGGTTCCCTTCTGGGCTCCTCCCTTTCAACCACAGAGCCTTAAGGGAGAGGGGGGAAAATCGTCCCTCCCCTCTTTAAAGAGAGGCTGAGTCTCCTCATGTTGACAGAGCTGGAGGAATCAGGGATGTCTAGGCTTGTGACTTGGGTAGCAAGAACAAAATACTGTCATCAAACTAAAACCTGTGCGGAACAATACTGTCCACCATGCATGTTATCATTTTGTTTGAAGAACTCGGGAGCTATACTAATTTGTTTTGTTTAAAAAGCACGACAAAGGACAGGGCATGCTCCCAAAGAAGTGACTATATTTTTACCATTCTGCTTAGCCTCAGCAAAATACTCATATCCATCCTTAATGTAAAGCTAAGATTCCTCGGGAGGGAGAGGAGAGGAAAGGAAAGGGAAGAGAGTTAAAAACAGACTACTTTTATGGGGCTGAATGATATTTCTTTAGTGTTTACTTGAGTTTTTTCTTCATATCTGGTAAAATGAGTTTTCTTTTGAAAGTGTAATTGAATAAATTAATACTGAAAATCACAAATCTAAGAGAGAGGTGTCTCAGCACAAATGTGGTAGCAATACACACACTAATTCCCAGCTCGTTCGTGGAAGATGACACTTTCTGCATAAGCACAGTCAGCAGGGCAAGCCAGAGGTGTCCATGTTGTCCTCCCAAAACATGTTTTCAGAGGCACAGTTGTAGTTTAAATACTAGTTATAACAGGTAAAAGTCAACATTTTCACCTGTCTTAAAACCTAATTTGTGTATTATCCTAGTAACCAACAACAAAGAAAATGCATGTGGAGTGATGGTGAACTATCAGAAATGGTATCTTTCATTAGAGTTCAAATGAATGACCTTTCCATTTCCTTAACCGGTTTTGCCTGTTCCAAAAATCAAGTATAAGTAAATCTAGTACATGATTTGCAAAAGTTAAGCTCACTTAGTAATTCATGTTGAGTGACTTATACTCTTTGATATTTCTCTCTTTATGTTTAAATACTAATTCACTGGTCACTTTCCTTGACCTTCACCTTACCATAGCAGAAATATTACCAATATTGCAGAAATATTACCAAGTCTGGGCAAAAATGCATTAGGAGTGACAATATTATCTTATGTACAAAACTCAGACCGCTACTAGAAATCCAGAAAGATCCTTCAGAAATGCTGACTTGAAAATGCCACTCATGCGTAATTTTCCATGACTGGACTTTAACATTAAAGATGTCATTAACAAGTATTTTATATACCTTTTCTAAAATGAGTGTGAAGTACTCTTATCAAGTAACCTCTTTGCTCATCAGATGCTTGTTTTTTCTCACCAAACATTTTAACATCTTTTTGTGTGTGTGTTAACAGTTCTTAAGACAGTAACTTGTTTCTGTTTGATATTACAATGTAATTAAACCTGCTCATCCTAGGACCCAGGTCACACTCAGCAGCCTTCCAACAGAGTTAATTTCCCCTCCGCATAATCTCCTTTGCAACACTTCAGCAGGTCAAACGCCAGTCCAGGCGCTAGAGGTGAAGGCATGAGCACACCTTTCCCTCCTCAGCTGCCCGCAGGGGGGTAGCAGCTCCTCCCAAGAAAGCCAGGCAGACAGCTGGGAGCAGTTGGAGATGAGGCCACTGCATCCATGAGTCACTCTGAGCCCTGCTGAAAGTCAGGAGGATTTAGGACACTGTTTTCAAATGCAGTGTTCAGTTTCACCTACGTCAGGATACCAGACTGCATCCCAGCCGCACCTCGGTACGGTTCTTGTGATGAACTATTGCAGCACCTTTGAACAAGGCAGCTTTGATCTCTGTGACCTGCCTGGCTGGAGCTGACAGTAGCTCAACTCTTGTACAGTGAATCAGCATTTCAAATCTCCTGACAGCATGGAAGGTTGAATACAATGCATTGCCATAGAACAAATTAAAAGTCTGTCCTCCGTGCAAATTAAGCTGATTCAGAAGCTGACATATATGCTGCTTTCTACACTTACACAGAAATTGGTATGATGCTACTTTTTAAACAAGTGTAGGAATGCTATACTGTAAAAAAGTTAGATTGAATCCTGTCAGCATTCTTACATTTGTTTAAAAAGCAGTTCTCTAGTCGCAATGCTTTCATGCTTTCCCTATGCTATTAATGAATTTCATAGATTTCCAGAATTCTTTGCAGAACATTCTTGTTATCTTCATATTCTTCTTGGATTTTTCTTTTACTTTTTTGGTTGTATGGATGGATTTGCGGTTAACTGAATCTGTGTGCAAAGCCTATTTTTATTTGTATGTCTCTTACTTTTCATTATCTACTTTAAAACTCCTTTTAATGTGCTACGCAACCCATATACTGAGTCAAGAAAGCATACAAGTCACTAGAATCGAGTCAGTTTCTACAAGAATATTGAAATACATTCCAAACAGGCTTCATCTGCAAGATATAAAATAATTTCATTTACCTCCTGTAACTTCTGTCTCCTTGTAGGGACAAGCCAAATTAATTTAAAATTTAATTTAAATACAAATTAAGTGTGGAGATTACAAAGTTAATAATCTTATTATCTTCCAAATGTGTATGGACATTTTCACTTCGATTAATTTAAGCTAATTTAGTCCATACTTATTTTTCATCTAAAAACTCTTTCCTTCCCAGGTGAAATATCAATTTCTTTAGAAGATGATGAGGATGCTCCAGGAGATCCACTACTTTTTATGTCTCATGTCAGACCTGTTCAACTAGGTATAGTATAATGTCACAGAGATCAAAACCTAAAAAGCAGCACTTTCCAATAGCTTGAATACGCCGTCATTCCCTTTTCTCATCAACATAACTTTAAAACAGCCACACTTTTTGCACCATCTCGTTTTACCACTTGCAGTCTAATGCATCACTAGGTATTGACCACTGTACATGATGCAACACTTGCATGACCACTGTTCACATTCAAAATACATCACATGCTATAGCTTAATCATATTAATCAGATTAATTTTATTAAATGCTACTGGAAAGTATGCCAAATGGTAGTGTGTGATACCCATGTCAACTTGTGGATTTTCTCTAACTCATGTAATTTCTGCTTAAAACAAGCATGAGTGAATGGCCTGAGTCAGGAAAGATGCAGAGGTCAGACCCATCCCACTGAATAATGCAGATTTCTCAATGCTCTCCAAGCAAAGGGTGGTCAGCAATGCTTAAGTCCAACCACATACAACAACCTATTCGGCAGCCATCCTCCAGTTTTGCTCAGGAAAACCATCCTATAGTTTTGCTCAAGAAAGTCATTACAGAGCAAAGGCACAAATCTGGCAGGCCAGAAGGAGAAAAAAGATCCAAGGTGTGAGCCCCTTCAGGGGGCTGCTAAAGGAAATGGAGAAACCTAAACATTTTAGGCAGAATCAGGCAACCAATGAGCTGATTCCTTGCCTGGATGAAGAGCAGCACTGTCCTGAATTTCCTACTCATGCTTTCCATATATTTTTATACATATATTTATATATATATCTATATTTATATACCCTCTATGCCTCAGCATACATCCCAGTCCAGTTACAACTTCACTAATCTCCAAGGTGCCATATTCAGGGAGAAAACAAAGCCCCACCTAAACCTATGGCTTTTACATTACACACTATATGCCTCCTGCCTGGCATAACAAGAAACGAAGGAAGAGACAAGAATCTCTCATGGAATTATTTCCATTTATATATAAACAAAACTTTTCTTGCACTAAAAATCTGAGTCAAATTTCACAGGAATATGTCTGTCTCACTCTTGCTCTTGCAACACACTGGCAACCAGATTCATTTTGTTTGCTAAAATACGTTCAGTCCTCAGAAAGCTGCTTTCTATGAAACCAGCAAATTAACTTCAGTTTGCATGGGCTCTCAAGTACATATTGAAACTAAAATGTCTTAACCTAGTGCCTCTCTTAGTCTTTAGATTTCAGGCACTATTTCAGACACCGCTGAAAGAGAACTTTGAGGCCTTTGTATCTATATTGCTGAATATTTTGGTTTCATTTCAGCAGATTTCTCATTTTGAGGAAGCTTAGAAAAAAAATCTGATATGGTATAAACACACCTTTTAGGTTAAAAAATAACGTATACCCTGTGATAACAATTTTGTTTTAAACAAATTAGAGCTAAATTAAATTTGAGACCTGAGGAAAATTTTCAGTGATCATAACTTCCTTTCAAAGTGGTGTTTGTGGGTAAGATATTTTGAATCACTGTTTTTTAAAGGGAAAGAGAAGCAAAGGCCACTGTTTTCCACTCTGAATATAGCAGAACAAATGAGCAATACACTGAGTCACTAGAAGTTATTTGGACTAATATTCACAACAGAATGTAAGCTCAACTGCAAATGAATTTACTAGTGAGAAATAGTGGTCTACATAAGAACTAAAGGATCCCTCCCAGATTGCCCCACAGTCTTTGTCTGGAAGTGCAGGAAACACCTTCTGCATTCTTCTTCCTCTTTTCTTCCCCTGAGCCTTTTCTCTCTGGTCTCTATCTGGCAATGAAGAATGAACCATTGTGGAAATGCAGATAGTTGAAATACTCCCAGTAACACTGAGCACAGACTACATCCAGCCTGTCTGATGCTGGCAGTTGTCAAGCGTGGCAGTTCCTATCGTTGCATTCACCTGTAAAGGAGCATTTTCTTTGACTTCCTCAGGAAGAAATGAAGAAAGCATAATAGATATGTCACCTGAAAATTATCCTCCTCAACAACATATCAGTGGGCTGGCTGCTGCAGAGTCCTGATTAACATAGAAATAACAGGGAAAAACTGACACCTGCTAGTACAGCTTTTTCCCAAGTAGAATGAATTACAGAGACTAGCAAAGAATGCCTCTATCTAGGACAAGTTTGTCCCCAGACAGGTAGTTATGCACAAGTATGCTTCACTGGGGCTGTATGTACAAGCGAAGGTCAGATATTTTTGCCATCACACAAAGTTCGGTGACTATAAGGTATCAAACCCCCATAACCTGGCTTGCCCTTTTAGAATAAGGCACTGGCAAATGCATTTATCACTTCAATATAATTCATAGTTAGAAGCAAGGAAACACTAAAAAACTGTAAGAGATCATATTTCAGTGTTTTAAGTAATCGCAGGGCATCCATTATCCCTAATATTAAAAAAATGAAGAGTGGAGAACATTTAAAAATATCTTAGTTCTGTAGAGTAAGATAACTCTAATTTTTACTTATAAAAAGACTCAAATGATTTTGATTGGCCTGCAGTGAGAATAGTGAAGGTTCTGTACCATAAGAAGCAGGTTCATTATTACACCAGTCCCTGTGTGGCTTAAGACAAAAGTCTCCATTCCTCAGCTCCCCACAAACAGGGTGCTTTGTTAAAGAGTTAGGATCAGATTCTTCAGATCCTTACCCAGTTTAAATCTCTGCATGTAAGACCAAAAGCATGGCATGGATGCAGAAAGTCTTGAGCTAGTGTCAGTGACTCAGGGCACAGTTTGTTACTGTGCTAATGCAGCACTAATGTCTGACCAACAAAACAGTTCATCCTTTATTTTCAAATGTGTTACAAGTAAAAGTTCAGTGTATTAGGTCACGCCAGAAAGAAAGAATCCTCTTAGATTAATTAAGGGTACATATGCTATCTTTACACTGGTTTTCAAGAGAAGGCAGAAATAATGTCAGAATTAACAAAAATGCTGACATATTAATACCCAACAGCTTTATTTTAATGTCACCTCTGCTCCGTCTTTCTCTGGAGAGACAAGTCTTGAGGAAATTGCATACTTCATTCTCATTCTCTCTGTCCTTTCCCAACCACCCAATGCAGGTAACCTGTATCTGTGTCTCTCCCTTACCCCACACGATGCAGGTAATCCAGCGTCAGCAATAGAGGCTTCCAAAACATCGACTTTTATCCCAACAGTAGCAAATGAAGGAGGAAAACACTGGACTGTTAATGAAGTCAGAGCTTTGATACGCATATGGTCAGACAAAAATATCCAGCAACAACTAGAGGGGACAGTGAGAAATAAAAGAATATTCGAACAGGTTGCTGCTAGACTTCAAAAGTTCGGGATTGACAGGGACTGGAAGCAGTGCAGGACTAAATACAAAAATCTGAAACATGAATACAAGAGTGTAAAAAGTGCCCAAGACTCAGGGAGTGCAAGAAAAAGTATGAAATTTTTTAAAGAACTGGATGCTATTCTGGGCCACAGCACCATGGAACAAGCAAGTAAATCACATAATGATGAAAGTGAGAGGCCTCCAGAAGGGACAGAAGCAAAATCAGAAAAGAACTCCATAGGTAAGTACTTCAGCTACCCATATATCATTTAATCCTCCCTACCCCAAGCAACCAGGTAGATTAAGCAATTTGCTGGGGGGAGCAAGAACACTGAATGGAAACTTACTATTTTGTCTAGTAGTTTTGTCTTACTTTATAATGCAATCTTTCAGACTGAGCGATTGCCCCAAATATTTTAAATGGAACAGAGAAACAAAAGGAGGGGGAAAAGATGAATATGTAATATAAGACAAAGTGATAGAGAGGGACCAATTTCAGTCCAAATCATGGCAGAAGAGACTGTTTCCAGCTTAGATGAAAAAATGGATCAGACTGATGGTCAGACTGTGTTACTGGAAAAATGAAGACATTGAGCAACAAAGTCTGTAGTTACAGACTTTGATTAGAAGACTAACATGCAATCTGTCAATCTTTTATGGTCCCCCATAGCCCAGTTTTACAGGCCTTTGGAGCAAGGCTCTCAAACTAGTGAGACAACTATTGTGAAAACAGCAAAAAGGAATAGCACCAAGAATGCTGGCTGAGCTTGCCTTTTCTTTTTCTGTGGTTATTGATGAATAACTTGGTAATGGATGGATTAATGCAGAATTGGAGTAGACTGATGAATTAAAACATTTTTTATTGGCATGTGTAACCACAAACATGCCTGTTGTTCAGAAGAGAATTAAACACAAAACTCTACACAGGGGATGATATTACAGTGGCCAAATGTAAACCTAGAATTTAGTAAAGTAATGGAAGAAGTCAAGAAAAATATAACACAGTCTCTGGTTGAAAACTGAAAGCATTTTGAGAGAAGATTCACTCTTCAGTTTCAGTTTCTAGGTTTTTTGCTAATGCACCTACTACTGCCTGCTGGCATAAAGAGCATCCTACGTTGGACAGATCTTTTGATTTGACAAAGCACAACTGTTCTTATGTAGTACAAAATGCACTGCCCTAATTAACATAGCATTATTTATGCAGAAATGCCTGGAGACACAGGTGAAGAGGACTCTGTCAGTAATATGTCAGAAGACCTACAGGTTGCAGATATAAAGAAATTTTCTGACTCAGGTAAACTGAAAAGTCTTGTATTTTATATAAATCTCTAAACTTAGCAAATTAAGATAGATAAGCCGATATTGTAATTACCGTTAGAAAATGCAGAGGCCTAAAAATTTTATAAGCAGGAGATAATGTCATAGTGCTAGCCATACCTTCAGTACAGGCATATGTGCACATTTACAGCACTGCTAAATTTAATAAAACACAGTCTAGCAAGTAATCTTTTCAAAGATTCATGACCCAAGATGTAAAGAAGAAGCTATTGGTTTAAGCAAGTTAAATGCAAAGTATTACTGCATTTACTTTTACTTAAGCTATGTCTTCCCAAGGATTAGAACTGTCCAGTCTCCTGTACATGAACGAATAACACATTCTTTTTCACAATAGAACGTGATCAGTATTTAATGTAATTATGTAAATGCTCATGCAGGGGATAAAAACTTCATTAAGAGTATCACTATGAGCACTGAATATGAAGGTCATATGCCTTTCACAAAGAAACATTATGGTTTACATCTGAAAGCACAACTTTCAGGGGAAGCAAGAGTTTCACATTCAGCTAGAGATACATGAACGTCTCAAAAAACTGACAGACCTGACTTTCCACAAGAGGACCTCATGATCTCTTTCAGTAGCATGAGGCAGAATATGGTCTAAATTAGACATTAAGGAGTAGTCTTACAGAATTTAAGATGGTCTAAGATGAACTTGAAAGATTTTAATAGCAAATTAAAAATTTTCTGACAGATGATGTTACTGTAAATACTACTCCAGAGAACTGGGCAGCTCTGCGTATAACAAAAGAAACAGCTATGACAAGTAAGTCATAATGCTAACATAATTAGGTATTACATAAAGCAGGAAAAGATGCACTTTTTTTTACGTAACAGTGTCATGGAGCCCCTTTATTCTCCAGTTGTGGTACATGCCTTTCCTAGATAGTTCACATACTTTTAAAATGAGAAACTGGTAAGTACAGAGATTGTATGCACCTCTGTATTCATCAATATACTTGCCGATAAGTGGTGTAAAAGGCAATCAGGCAGGGATACATCACACTGGTTATCTGGTATCAGCAGATGTCTGATGATCAGGATGCGACTTCGTAAGTACTACTCCATATTCAACAGAACTTATGTAGAAAACTGTTTCCGAACAAGCATATAATTATAAGTTATACATACTCATGTGCCTTTAAAAAAAAAAGCAAACCCACCCAATTTGACATAAAGAGGAATGCAGAAATTCTGTTGACTGTGTGTCACGGTATCTTCTTAATTAATACATGGAGTTAATGTACTTTGCAGTCAGAGTCATTCGTACACTTCTCTAGATAATACACTAGATAGCCTGGGCAGACATCTGCTTTCTGGCAACCACAGCTGCATACGTGCGTAGAAGTGCACAAGCTGCCTCAGAAACGCACGTGCTTCTCACCATCTTACATGTGAATCTGAGTTATTAGCCACATTAACACTGTCACAAGTGCCAGTGTTTATAAACAGATTAGTCAGGTTTGCCATAATCTAGTAAGTTTAAAAAAAAAAGACAAATACACCAGTTTCAGGGAAATACCGAATTATTTGATGTTTCATCGCTTTTCACAACCTCTCCCGTCGTATTTGCTACTCAAAGAGCAGCAAATGCCCACCTGAGAAGGGAAAGACAGAGCTAACTCAATCCTTATGTGTTCAACATCTTCAAAAGACTAGCCAGCAGAGGGTGCAAGAGTATCACAGCAGCCGCAAGCCCACGTCGTTTTCAGCAAAAGCAGCCCAGGAAAGGCTGAGGCCACTGAAATTTTTCTCTTTTCTGGTAAAAGATGCTCATATTAAATCAATCTGGCAATAAAAAACTTATGTGGGCACTTTTACTGATGTTTTCTATTTCACGAATCACTTTTAAGGGCAGTTAATTCCAGAAATCTACTTAGAAGAGCAAGTTCATTCAGTTTACACAGGCAGTAGCAACTCATCAATTCAAACTCCATATACATTTCATGTGTCAGCTTCACAGTAGAACCACAGACTGTGTATAGATGTTTGATTAATCTGAAGTGCCAGGGAAAAACAGTGAAGATGAAAACAAGATTCTAAGGAATGCCGGTAGCCTGATAGTTCTTAAAAAATACCTACAGCAAGTTATTTTGCTTCAAACAAAGTACTTTTCTTGCAATTATTTTTTAGGATTTTTGGTGCCCTGCATGCTTTACTACATGTCTTTCTCAGAACAAATCTGGAGTAAGTCATGACACTGCCAAGATGCATTCCTAAGCAAGGGCTTTTTAAAAATCTGTTGTTTAAAGTTAAGATCTTAAGTCGGTACATACTCAGGAACTTACTGGCTCGAACGCTTACTGCTGTGTGCTTGGAATTTTAAACCGTTCAGATATAAAGTCAAAAGATGATAATGAATGTTTTAATATGTGTGCCCCAGGCTGGTGTGAAGTAGAGTGTCTCAGTGAAACATGAAACCAAAGTTCTTGATTATTCACCGGCTTAGCTCAGGGCACACTTGGGCTGCTGACACAAACTCCTAACTGCGTGCAAGTTCCCTTTATCCGGTCTGATAGTCTGCAGGACAGAAATGGCAGAAACTTCAAATTACTGATCTCGCCTCATGAGCCAGAAAACAGGGTAAACAGTGATAGTGAGAGAGTGCCAAAGGAGAAGAGAGCTTTTATCAGTCTGAGTGGGTAAAAGGAAAGACTGCGACAGCATTGCTCTGGTGGCCTTGTGAGCAGTGCTTCAAATACAAAGTACAGATTTAAGCATATTTACTGGCAATTGTCTATGGTTTCACTAAAGCTTCACAGTGAATGGAGCCACCGTGTTTTATTCATGCCAGAAACTGTCGATGGTTTGTTCTGTTTGGCTCAGTCTCGCTCTCCTCTTGCTTTCCCTCCAAAAGCTCTGATCAGTGGCTTAAAAAAAAAGCCAAGCTCCCTATCCACATTCTTGTCTCACTAAGAAATAAAAATAAAAGGCACATGATGCAGGTCATATAGTAAAGAACATCTGATACAAACAAGGTCATATTGATTTGGTGAGTAATTTTTAATAAAATGGCTCTAGATTATGCTTCATTACTCAATGTTTAAGGGCAACATTCTTGAATGGACTGAGAATGAGCTGGGAGCTGGAAAATGCTGTCATTGATCCATGGTGTGTCCTTCACCATTTAATCTCTGTACAGCAGTGTCCTCACCTGGTAACCAGGACTGGAAAGGCCACTTGCATCATCCGCCTGCCCATCCCTCCATCCCAGGACAGAGAGGTGGAGTTCTCCCTTAAACACCAGAGGCCAATGGCAGAGGAGCAGAGCTCTCCTCCCCGTGGAGGGGAGCCCAGGGACACCTCTGTCAGGAGGGGCCCAGCTATGTGATGTAAACCCCCCACAAGCTGTCAGGACAGGCATTTAGTACTTTTATCAGGCAGGCAGCCTTGCTGATCAGTCATCCAGGCACAGCACCCTGATGCAACATCAAGCCCCTTGTCCCTTTTGGGGATGATTCAGTGACTACTGGCATCAGTCACCTGAGAGTCTTTCAATAATTTCAGTCTGTATTGAAGCACCCCTTATGAAAGTCACCATTGGCATGTTCTGCTGTGTAGAGGTTTACCAGTCACTACACATATCTTACAACCAAGACCAGCGAACCATTCACCAAATTCTGATCCAGGTTTAAATAATAAAAGTTTGCCTATTTAACCCATAAACTTACATTATGCAGCTGTTACATGGGGTTATGGATTTGTTTTAATATATAAGTGCATACACTCTGCTCCTAAGCCCACTACTGCAGAGGAATGGCAGCTTTGATGTATTAACAGTAGTTATTAATGGTATTCTGAAGCTGGGGATTCTCAAAACATAACTCAAGACCTATTTAGTTAATTGTAACTGTATAAATATATTTTTTACAGAAATCCTTGAAGATGAGGGGGATTTTGCCAATTCCACTCCGGCAGGTCTGGAAGCTACAAAAATAAAGAAGGAGACGATTGACATAGGTAGGTCAAGACTGTGTCTTGATGGTTCTAACAGCACATTTTACCTTAGTGGGAATTGCAGGTTTCTAAGGTCCATATGTTATTCCTGCATATTATACTTGTTCTGCTTCTAGATTACGATAAAATCTGGGTGTTGTTTGATTTCATAGTGCGAAAATGCATAAACTCTTATTTCTCCTTCCCCCCAATTAGTAAAACAATCTTATTTTCCCAGACAACATACTCCTTATTTTGCTAGATGTGATAAGACTGTATTTGGTTGTGACACAAATACTGTTCTTTTTCCTATACAGTTGTGCTAGAGAAGATAAACTGGAGAGCTAAATGGCTATCTCAGATATCTGAACATTTTACACCATATCCGTGTTTTTAAACTACTTCATGGGAGTGCATTTAATTTCAGACTATTTACTATCAAACAACTGCCATAAATATGCTGAATTATTTTACAAGTCAAACTGAAACCAGAGCCTCGGCAATATGTAGAAGTCATGCATTCAATTACAAGTATTCAGAAAAAGATTTATTAAAAATTTTAAAATTTAACATTAGAACACATATTAATCTTGTGGAATAAATGAGCATACAAACCATGGAAGGTCATGAAAAAGAGGCATTAGGGGAAATAACGATGACATTGAAACATATTGACCTGATATCCTGGATCAAAATATACTTTACAGTATATGATTCTGTGAACAACAATTCTTTGGCCTTTTACATTGAAAGTTTCTACTATAGTATTGCTATTGTATGCATCAGTATTTCTGTGATCCAGACAAGAACTTCCTTCTTGGCAATTGTGTTACCTGAGGTTTGGGTGTTCAGCCACCCTATCCAACAAAGCTTTTATGACTGTTTAGATAGGCTGATCTTGATTATGAAAGACAACTGTGACAAGTATGACACACAGGACAACATCAGAGTAATGCCATCACAGCAATGACACATAGAAACACAAGTTACACTGAGGATAAAGTAAAGCTATGTCCCTGAAAGTTCAGAGACATAGTGGGGTCACACTGATACAAAGAGCAGAGTTCATACACAGTGACGCAGAATAAAGCATCATGCAAATCAACTGACTGCCCTATACACACAAATTCCCCACTCCTGTCATGTAATATCCCATTGAGAATAGTAAACACGCAAGTCAGAAGTACACAAGCAGCACTGCCGAAGGCAGAAAGAGATTAGAGAGCGGCATGGTTGAGAGAATAAGCACATAAATGAAAGCCATGGGAGTTTTTATAATAGTAAAATCAAGACATAAACCCTTGAAGAGCCCAGCAGCGGGAGACCTGCTGCTCCATTCTGCCCCAAGGTTCTGTTTCCAATAGCTGCAAGTGTTAAAGGAAGATGTGAGAATTTTCGTAAGAGTTGTGGGGTAGCCTATTTACAAAAACCACTTTTTCCCTAATATCCAGAGAAAATCACACACAGATGCTTATGACAGTATTTCTGATTCTAAGTTTTCCATACAAAATGATAAGAACTAATCTTTCTCTCAACCCAAAAAGTAATTCTGCACAAAAGTGAACTTTCAGCCTCAGAGAAGCCCAAGCATGAGGAAATGAGCCCAGTCAGCAGAGCTGGGTTTTGATGTCCATAGATGATTTCAATTCTGAGGGCTCCTGCATTTTACTTCTGAAGGGAATAGGTTTTAGGCTGAGAAAGAATGCAAAGCTATTATAGCCTCACCTCTGCAGAGGGAGAAAACCTGACATGTAGGCATGTAGAATAAGAATATAATGATTTTCTATCCTGCTAAAGGTGGAATTTTGAAGAGAATTCAGATGCTGGTGGAATGAAAAATAGTTCTTCTGCCTTCCCTGTTTTGTCATTTAATCCACATAGAATAGTTTCAGGTAGGGAAAGGTTAAAACCAGGCTCACTAGAAATAAGCCCCCAGCAGCCAATGTTTGAAGAATGGTGTGGTAGTGAGATCTTTTGGTCTGCTGTCTTAGTGGAGGTAGGAGATAGGGAGCAGAATGAAGCCCCCCAATCTAAGGGGAAATGGTCAGTGACCTACTACACCAGTTGGATACACAGAAGTCTATGGGGCCAGGTGGGATCCACCCAGTGATGACAAAGGAGCTGATGGAAGTGCTTACAGAGCCAATCATTTATGAGCAGCCCTGGCTAACTGGGGAGGTCCCAGGTGACGGAGATTAGTAAATGTGATGCCCATCTAACAAGGGCCAGAAAGGGGATCTGGGGAACTATAGCTTGACCTCAGTCCCAGGGAAGGTTATGGAGCAGATCATCTTATGTGCCATCACACGACACATACAAGACAACCAGGTGATAAAGCCCAGTCAGTCAGCATGGGTTTATGAAAGGCAAGTACTGCTTGATGAACCTGATCTCTTATAATGAGGTGACCTGCTTAATGGATAATGGAAAGGCATTTGTTGTCTACCTAGACTTTAGAAAAGCCTTTGACACCAATTCCCACAGCATTCTCCTGCAGAAACCAGCTGCTCATGGTTTGGATGGGTGTACTCTTCACTGAGTTAAAAACTGGTTGAATGGCTGGGCCCAAAGAGTTGTGGTGAATGGAGTTAAATCCAGCTGGCAGCTGGTCACAAGTGATGTTCACCAGGGAATTAGTTCTGTTTAATATACCACCTGACAGGAGGTTGTAGTCAGGTGGGGGTCAGCCTTTTCTCCCAAGTAACAAGTGACAGCACAAGAGGTAACAGCCTCAAGCTGTGCCAGGGGAGGTTTGGATTGGATATTAGGAAAAATTTCTTCCCAGAAAGGGTTGTCAACCATTGGAACAGGCTTCCCAGGGCAGTAGCTGAGTCACCATCCCTGGAGGTATTTAAGAGACATAGATGGGGCTCTCTGGAACATGGTTTAGTGGTGGGCTTGGCAGTGCTAGGTTAACAGTGGACTCCATGATATTAAAGGTGTTTTCCAACCTGAACAGCTCTATGGTTCTGTCATTCTGTAATTAATGGGTTATAACATTTTTAAGTGAAGACAGGTGTGACGTGGAAGATTACAATAATATGAACAACTTATTTGTCTAAGTCTATTTTATTTAAGAGTGTGTATTTCTACAGATGATGATTCTATAAGCACTACTTCAGAAGACAGATCTTGTACACCAGTAGCAAAACGGATGGTCGGGACAGGTGAGCATTAATTTCCATGCATTTATTCTGAAACAGAATTGCATTGTAACTACAGTACCAACGCTGGAGCAACCACATCTCTTCTGTAAACAAAGCTGTACTTTTCTACTCTGACTCCAATTAGCTTTATCACTAAACTTACAAATTAGTTTTGTAGTTCTGTTCCCTGTCATGAGCAAAAATTGCATTAATACTGTTATTTGACTTCGCATTCTATACTTACCTGATGAGCAGCACCTGCCTACTTCTGAATATGTGTGAATCTGGAGATTATTTTTTTCCTGTTGAATCCACAGTAGCATTTCCATTTGCATGACACTTTGCCTTGAAACTATAGAAACCCATTTTCTTATCAATGCTGATATCCTGGTGCTTTAAAGCTTAAGGCCTATTGCTTTCCTGCATGTAGCACTTGGATACATCTGTCTTTAACCAACAATAGCAACAAAATTACGCTGACAAATGTGGAATTTTAGATGCCTTGGACAAACAAGAGATTTTACTTGCTATGTATTTTGCATACTTAACAGAAGGGTAATCATGTATGTATATTAACATTGCAAAACTAAAAGTTTCCTAATAGGAGATTATTATTGATACGAATTAATCCTTCAGCTGCTTACCAAGCCATTAGCTACAGTTACACTTTGATGTACGTATATTCAGGAATACTAAGTTGTTGTTACATTTATACTTTCAGACAGTCATGTTCCCTTGGAAGAAGCACAAAGTCACTTTAAAGTTATTACAGTTAACGATACTGGAGCAGGAAAACACTGGAGTGATAACGAAGTCAGAGCTCTGATAAACATATGGTCGGATGAAAAGATACAACAAATGCTTGAAGGGGCCACAAGAAATAAAGAAATATTTGAGGAAATCGCCCGAAGGTTAATGAAACGCGGCATAGACAGAGACTGGAAACAGTGCCGCACAAAGTACAAGAACCTAAAATATGAATACCGTGCACTGCAGAAGGAAAACGAGCACCTTGGTAATCCCAGGAGAAAAATGAGATTCTATGATGAAGTTGACTGTATCTTAAGAAGACAGCCGATGGGTCCCTCAAGCTGGGGATGTGAAAGTTCAAGTCTCCTATCAGGTACTAAAAACTTCAATGATGAGACAAAACATTTAAAACAAAACTTAAAGCCTGTTGACCCCTGCATTAGGGTGAAATATGTGGCCAGAATGGGGAAGGAAAATAACTGAAAAGCCTGTATCTGCATGGTCACATAGGCAAAACTCAGCAAAGGGAAATGGTCTTTGGAGTAGCTTAGAACACTAAGTGAAAACACCTGAAGTGTTCAATGTTACTGGATAATCTTTGTGCTTTTGGAAGCTTAAGTGAGATACAGTGAAATGGTGGTATAAAATGTGTGTAAAGTCTTATGGATAGAGAGCTACAAGCTCATACCATTTAGAACTGCAGAAATCTGTAACAATCAAGCCAAGTGAAGGGACTCAAAAGAAGTAAACTTCATGGATTGAATTCACACCACAGTCAAGAGAGAAGAATCCAGGCCAGTGATGCTTATTTGAGCATTGATAATTATTATATTAATTTTGTTAACACACAATCAGTTTTCTACACAGAATTTGCCTCTGGTTTAGTAATAAAAGACCTCTGATCTAGGAACCTCACTGATAACCTTTTGTCTGCTGTAAGTGTTCTCTTAACTGCTCCAGCTCTCAGGGGCATTTGTCCCTGCTACAGGCAAATCAGATGCTCTTGTAGAAGCAACTTAACCACTGCATCTCAGAGCTCAGTGAGTTATGGTAAACCAAAACTAATTCTGATTTTTATCAAAATGCTAAGTAGAATAATAGTAGTAAAATTGCTATTTGCAGTGTCACAGATGTTATTTGAAGACTTGAACCATTTCTGCAGAAGAGGGCAGATAGACAGCTTAAGCACAAACTGCTGGAGCCATCCTTAAACCAGCTGTCCTCTGTCCTGAATCAGAGCCCTAAAGCACTGTCCAAGAGCCCCATAGGGTCATGCCATTAGCTGCAGCTGGAACGACATCCACACAAACCATAGGATGATGCCACTACTTCTTACCTATCTCATTCTTGTGCTCAATCACGTTCTTAAGACAGGCATTTTCTTCCAAATACAGAAACTGAAGATTATCACTTCTTATTGCTGTCTGTGAATGGAATTTGTCAACACTAAGAATATTTGAGCCAACCTGGCTGTTTTACATTTAGCATGCTGGAAAAGGACTGTCTAATCTGTGCTGTAAATGCTGATGTAGGAGACAGTAAAACAATAACCTTTCAGAAAAGCAGCTTAAGCTATTAAGCTTTTTGAGGCATCTGCCAAATAAATGTGTCTCCACCCTGATTTTGTGTGCCAACCCAGTTCCTAACTTTTCTAGAAGATTCTGACTGCTCCAGGTCACTCATCCCAACGCATTTGCTTTTGTAGTATAAGGTTTTTCGGTGTGTGATTGACTGTATTTAAGAATCTCTGCAAAATAGTCACCTTGGTTTTCTCTTCTAAGTTTCAGTGGGAGATGTAACAGTAAACACAGGATCCTTGAGTATCAAGAGAAAACCATGGACTGATGGTAAGAGTTCCCGGCGTTTTAAAGCATCTATACACTGCTGTTGAATTGGATGCCAGACTCTAATTCCCAGTACTAAAACAGTTTAAAAATAAAGAAATCCTAGAACTTAACACCAAGCTGCAAGTCGAGGTTCTCTTGCCCTCAACAATCTGCAAAGGAAGAGTCCTGATAAAAAATGTGGGCCTAAGGAAAGCTGCAATTTATTTCAATCTTCATCCCTGGTATGAATGAAGTAAACATCATTTGTAAGAATCAAGTGCAAGGAAAAAAATAAATTTTTTTTTAAAGAAAATGTCTTAATTACTTGTGTTGCTCAGAGGAAAACAGGGACAATATATCACAGTCATGGCTTCCTCATATACCATGCATCAGTAAAAATACATGTATCTACATGTATAAAGTCTAACATGCAATGTCTAGCATGTTGTACAAGAGAAAACACGTTAATGCAGCTATTCCAAAGAGAAGATATGGTATAGAATCATTGACAGAGAAAAATGAAGGGATGGGTAGAAATACATGGTGTGCAATCTGACATGGGAAAGGTCAGGAGCTTGTTTGTTTGTTTTTTTTCCTGGCAGAACTGTCAGGCCTTTAATAGTGAAAAAGTCCAACACTTAGGGATGACAGTCTTACTTTTGGGAGGCTTGCCCCTATTTCTAATACTAAACTGTTGTCTTGTCTACAGACAGCTGAACGCAAACAGATCCAAACACCACAACATTTCTGAATTCAACCTGCTCAGTTCACCATCCCAAACTACTAACAGGACTAATTTCTATGTGGTTAAATATACTTTCAGTTATTGCCTATTAGGCAAATACATCTGGCAGAAGTCAGTATCTAGGCAAAGCTGAAGGTTTCAAATGAGTGATTTTTACAAGGTTTGCTTCATTCCTCCTTGACGTTATACAGTGACCCCTTACACAACACCTGGCAAGGCCTCCCAAAAACGCTAACAGAAGGACAGCATTAGTAGAATCTAGCTAAATGTCAGTGTCAGCAGTTCATTGACTTGCGCACTCTAACTACATGCTTTGCTTTTGTCCACAGAGTTGTCACCTGTTCCACTTAAGAAAAGTGCTTCTGAAAACGCCATACTCCACTTCCAAAAGCTATTAACAGAGAGAGTGCACACAGTAACAGAAGGCAAAAAGTTACTGTTAGAAAGGCTTTGTAAGCAGGAGGAAATGCAAGACCTCAACAGAACACAGCGGTATGCTGATCCATCAGCCATACAACAGGTTGGTTTAATGAACTTTTTAACTAAATTAGCATGCAAAGAGATTCTCTCAGATAGTAGAAAATTAGACAGACGTATTTATCAGTGTAGATCACCCACATGGGTGTATGCTTTCTCCCCTTTAATATATTCACCTTCTGTCATATAAACTAAAACAACATATGAGTTCCCATCATAAACTATGATCTTTTAGCAGTGACGTCAGTCTAATAAAAGATATAACCTCTACCTACATGCTTTGGCTCACCTACTGGCATAATTAACAGGCTTAATGGAAAGAAACTAACACTGACTGATAAAGAAAACATGTACAGTTCAAACTGCATCCCATCATTTCCAATTACCATCTCTATGACCTTCCTAGCAAGTAAGTCCTCTGCAATTAACCAAACAGTCAAAGTCATGAGAACTTCTTTTTGGTTAGGCAAGGCTGGTGGGGAAAATGCAACACTTAATTCCTTTATCAGCATTTACACTCCTAGCTGCTCCTTCTGTGTATGCTGGCGTGGGGGACCATCCCCAGCTGCCCACTGAAGGCATGGTGCTGTGCAGCACTGAACTGGAAAATTCAGTAAGTCAGAAAGTATACAGTGTTGATGGCCACCTAGAAGGTGCAGGCATGAGTTCTGGTCCCTGTTCTGTGTTGGGCAAGGGGTCTGCCTGGCCCAGTAACCAATGAAGTATTAGAAAACATAGAACCAATGCAGGGAACAATGACACAGTAAGTGACAAATGCCATGCCATAACTGTTACTCTGCAAAATCCTACTAGCAGCTACTTTGTGATTGTCTAAGTATTCTATAGCCTGTACTGCCTGCAAGGCATGCATTTCAAGGGGTTTCTTTTAGTGTGTTCAAGCAGAACAACTCATTTCTGGATCTCTGTCATGTCTGGGCATATATCTACACAGCCCTGCCAAAGTTAGGTCAGTTCTGGGCACGCACAAGGGCACAACTGAAGTCAAATTGTCAAGTTCTTACTGCAGCAGCAACAGCCGACAGATCTCTTTATACACAGAGGCCTAAATTCCATCCAAGTCGCTCTTCACAAAATGTTACACAAAAATATTACTGACACAGTGCCTTGTTTCCTGCTGGAAGGGTAATTATTTTCTTGTCAATTTTTTATAAGCGATATTATGAAGCTAAATAATTTCCACCAAGGCAGATTTTACCTGCCACTTAACTAGCATTCATAAAACAATGCAGAGAAGTCAGAGAAAGATCCCTAGAAAATTATAGGGTTTAAATCATGTTCATTTTTACAGTGACATGCACATACAGTTTCAGTTTTTAAAATAACTGTACTGAAAATAATATGGATCACTTACATGTTCTGCTTTACCTGTTCAGTTCCACGAGTGCAAGACTGAAATTGATTTGATAACTCATTGCAACAAGAAGATCCCCTTTTCTCCATGCTACTCTCTGAGCAATTCAAAGCTTGCTGGATCCTCTATAAACCAATTCAGCTCACTAACCTGACATAAGACTAGTCCAGCTGGGGAAAAAAAAAAAGCAAATGGTTTTCTGTGTAAGTTGTAGCAGCCCCACATGTTCTTGGCTGTGCTAGGCCCACCTTTGAGCACCTCAAAGGTTGCTTTTGTTGCAGCGTGGCTGCCCTCTCAGAAGAAAAGCTAACCTGAAGGAGGCAGTTAGTACTGCAAAGACAACCTGCCCTTAACATTCTGAGTGATGCACAAGGATCCAAATCTTTCCAAAACTTTTCTGTCATTCAGTACAAACACCCCCCAAAAAGCTTTCTCTTCTTCCAGAAAATAAAAAATACTTATTTTATTCATTAGAATAAGCAGATCCTTCAAGAAATATGTATCTGGTTTTAAATGCTGTTGTTCAGATGGAAACTGCACAAAAGCACTGAGTCAAAAGGACTGTATAAATTCTTAGTAAGTCAGAGCAGAGAATCGCAGCGCATATCTGCACTCTCTACTTGGAAACTGTTCATAAGAACATAGACGTGAAGCAAGAACTGACAGAAAATAAAGAACACAAGTGTATTTCCAAGGGAAGTATTTTTTCTCAGGAACCTTTACAGAGAGTGGAAGTTACTTGACAAATACCCAAAAAAGGTGGACTTCCCTTTGTGTGAGATTCCACTGCAACTCTTCTTTCCTTCTGTTCACATTTATTTTTGGACAAAGATGGTAAGAGATGTCAAGTGCATGGGCATTTGGTACCATCCAATATTTTTGCACTACTCCCATTTATACAGACAACAATCATCTACTTGAATATGTAGGACACTGAGATGGATAAAGTGGCATCAAGACAACCTTTCTTCACTGCAGTTGTAGTTACCATTCCATGTTACTTTTTGCTATAAAAATAACATGGATATTGCGCATTTAGAATACCGACTGTCTACAGGTATGGTCTGTCTGCTTTTGACAGCCATCTATGGGATTGCTAGTGAAGGATTTATCAAAAAAAGTCCCTTCAAAACCAGCAGTAGTTAATCCAAGTCTTATTTCCAGGGTATTTCTTATATCCACTTCAGCTTGTGCTGTGGCTCTGCTCTGATAAAGCTTTACATCCATTACAGTCACACGATAGTTTAGGCACACTTAGGGGAAAGTTAAATGGAACTTGGGGCACCATCTGAGCCATGCTAAACGGTTATATTGAGAGCATTACATAGGACGAAAGAACTAGGGAGGACAGGCCTTCTTAGACACAGATCCACAAATGTGATTCCTTTTTAGCAGAAAGGCCAGACCAAGTTGTTTCTATGTATCTGCTCCTGGAAATGTTAGTATGAATGACATCATGAAAATGGTGCAACTTAAAAATCAAAACCAACACCAAGCAGTGATGTCAAGATAAACAATCCTTTAAAAAACAGATCTTTGCTCTTCTCTCTCCTCAAATATCTGCACTATTACCAGGGAGGGGTTCAGATAACTGAGGGCAAGTCTGTCTCCTCTGCCATTTGCAAATGACAATGCTGATTTTTTTGAGGTATGCAGATAAATAAAGCAATCACCACACTTAACCTATACTAAAAAGTTCCATTCTTCTCTAAAGCACACATTCACTGAGATGAATGGGCCACTTTACATGTCTTTCATAGGGCTGTTACCCTGGAAAGTCCTCTGAATGCCCCATTTAGATTATTTCCTGGTAGACCAAACTATATTTGGGCTAAATGCATGGAGAATTAGCACCAGGGAGGAGAAATGCCTGCATTGCTGGTGGATCCACAAGCACTGTCAGCATCATTGTCAGCTTAAAAGACTCTCCCTGCAGACTCACTCATTTGTTCCTCCTCCAGCGGTAAGGCCTCCTTTGTGCTGGCACAAGAGCTTACATAGGCAAGTGGCTAATCAACTGACAGAACTGATTTAAATTAAAACTAGCCTAATGAAAAGCCCCTCTAAACAATCCTTACCTTTTTTACATAGCACAGAGCAGCTGGGGCAGCTTTATTTGAACTGAACTACCCAGCATGGACTTCCCATGCTGTGTACAACCCTCCCTCCAGGCAACAGGCTCACATTCAAGGTATGGGCTGACAAGCCAACACAGCTTGTGAAAACTACTGGAAGCTGTATCATGCCATCTTGGATAACAACTATAGTCAATGTAAAGAGGAACAAACAGTCTCAACCCAATTTTGTGGCTAGGTTAATGTAATGGGATGTCTGCTGGCCACAATAAA
Organism: Pezoporus wallicus; assembly: GCF_028554395.1. Taxonomy (NCBI): domain Eukaryota; kingdom Metazoa; phylum Chordata; class Aves; order Psittaciformes; family Psittacidae; genus Pezoporus; species Pezoporus wallicus. The sequence continues at coordinate 41,181 of NW_026640754.1, forward strand.
CATAATGGCTGTCTCCGAAATGTCCTCTTGCACAAACATTTTGGCACCACTTCCCTCCTGGCTTTTCCAGTCCTTATGTTATCGCATTCCTGTTGGTTTCTCTACATCCAGAGATAAGAGCTGATACCAAACCGCATTTTGTGACATGTACATCTAAGAGACCTGAGCTTGGGTAAAATAGAAATCTGGCTTTCTGAAAACACACATGCAGGAACCTGAGCCCTGCAGGAAGCTATGTAAAACAACTGAGCCAATATAACAGCTCACCAGAACAAAAAGGTCCCCCTCCTCCTGCAGGAGTGAGATTTGTGGCATGTAACTGAACTGGGTTGTCAGCATCTAGCAGCACAGAATGGCCTGTAAATGTAAACCAAGACAGAACTAAAAGATAGTGTGTTCAGTGTCTCTGAAAGTGGGGAGCATTTTAACAGTACATACAGCACGAATGTTCCAGTAAAACAGCAGACAGACTCAGTCACTAGCTATGCATACATCTTAGCCAGTATATTCCACAGAGAATTTCCATAGAAATATGGTTACTTACAACATTTGGCATTTAGATAATATTTAACATTGCACTTCTTGCATCTACGGACTGGGGATCTGCTAAACTCAGGTTCTTGAGATGAAAAGAATGAAGAGGTAAATATGTCACACACCAAATTATCAGGAATATTACCTGTAGCATATCCATGTCCCTCAGAAAATTCCCATCCAACTACTATTCCAGTTTCAAACTTGTTGTGTGCAAGATTCATGTTGTAAGACAGGATTACCAGTAGCTTGCTCAATGGCTTTTTTTAAATATCAATTTTGTACCCAAGCGGTTGCATATAAAATTTAGATAAACACTTTCACTATGCTACACTGAGGGTAGCTATTTGGAAGGATGGCTAATGGGAAGCAACCGGTAATTCTACTAGATTGAAAGAAAAGTAAAAATTCTTAACTTACATTGGTGATTATTTGGGTTTTATTGTGTGAGGTTTAATAGTGGACAGCTATAGGGAAGCCATCAAGAAAGCATGCTGGCCAACCTCCCCCCAAGTTTACATTGATTCTCATAATAAACTTCATACATTCACCCAGCTGAGGTGGAACAAGGAGTATTCCCTCACTTAACAGGACTTCCGCCTGCACAGAACAGACCTTATAAAGGCCTTTTTAAAGAACCAGTACAAAGCTGGATACACTCGGGTTTCAGTACATAGTATTACTGCCAAACATTTTCCAGGGAATTTTGAAAAAGTTAACAGAAATCACATTTGTTCCAAGATTAACTTCGCAAATTTGTCCTGGTCAAGGACTCAGATGACGTTTAATAGATTTGTAAGTCAAAGAACTCCTCCTCCTTCACCACCCCCAAGAAAGTTGTTTCCTTACCAATATCCAGACTTTATTTTGGCATGCTGTTAGTGGATTTACAGTGGCTTTCTTCCCTAGCTTATAAATTGTAAAGATGTTTTAGAACATCCACTTTTAAGCCTTGTTAATGTTGACACCAGAGTAGCAGTATTAGCTTTAGTGCTAGCTATAGGTTTCAGTCATAATAAGAATTCACTGCTAACATAGCTGTAAAATGTTAAAATCAAATGAGAATCAGTTTGAAATGGTCTCAAGTTAAACTGGTACAATGTTGTTAGTGTGTGGAAGGCCTTAATTAGCCTGTGAGTAGGAATATATCGGTTTTCATTTTAATTCATAGCTCACCATTATAGAGTTAAAGCCAATGAAAAGCCACATTTTAACTTCTGCTACAAAAGATTATGAATTTAAGCCTCAACAACCTAGCAGCTGCTTAAAAACCAACCAAAACTACACCCGTACACACATTTTAAAGTTGTTGTTTATGTCAGGATAGTGAAATTCCAAGTCTGTCTCTTATTTTTCACAATGTACCTACTTCCGGGCCCACTCCAGAACCTTGCTTACAAATACACCCTCATTTTTCATGCAGAATAGATTTGGTGAAACAATGAGCACTGCTCAAACACATGCCACTGAATATGCCTCTTCAGTATTTTGGTGGCTTGACCCAGCACAGAGAGTTTCAAGTTTTCAGTTACAAGCATCCCCACTGGAGTACATCTCTCCAGTGCCATATTATCTTTTTAACACTGTAATACAAAGCATCAACTCACTTTAGGCCATTTATCAGAAACAGCAAAGTCCTTCACGCTGCTGCTACCAGCTATATCAGAACATAAAGCACAAAGAATTTACGCTGCATGTTTTTGTGGCATGTAACAAATACCCTGGATCTTTACTTATGCAGACAAGATTTCAAAGATTAGAAACTGGTAACGTTCCCCACAGCTGCCTCTTTTTTGTAAACCAGTCATCTAAAAAATGCAGGTTGACACAATGCCATGCTTGAGCATCCTAATTTTTTAAATCTAAGATGAATTAAGGGCCAAATTCTCTAAGTCGATTTTATTGCACAGGACTAATTTGCATATAAAAGAACATGCTGTGAGTATCTAAGGCCAGTAATCATTACCTAAATGTTCTTACTAATTCCAAAGTGAGGTCTGAGGACTGTGTTTGTCATGGCCAATCAAACTTCTGTTAGTGACTTAAGCCTAATTGGAACTGACCGTTATATTTACCATTCCTCTCTTACTTATTTACTTATTTTTCAAAGAATAAGGTTAAGAGACACTTCTTGGGTTTTAAGTTTAAAAAAATGGGCTTAATGCAATTTACAGGTACAGTTAATGCTAAAACCTATTACTGCCTGAGAGGGATGCCACCCCTTCTACACCTCATAGCAGGGAAAATGCAAAAAGGTTTGAGATAAAACATCAAAGAAGGAAATGGGAACATTAACATCTCACCTATTTAATAGAGTTCTATCGAGGGCTTGTAAAGGTATACCTGATTGAATAGACTGTGTCACTCCACAGATGCAATCATAGAATCATAGAATAGTTAGGGTTGGAAAGGACCTTAAGATCATCTAGTTCCAACCCCCCTGCCGTGGGCAGGGACACCTTACTCTAAATCATATCACCCAAGGCCTCCTCCAACCTGGTCTTGAACACTGCCAGGGATGGAGCATTCACAACCTCCCTGGGCAACCCATTCCAGTGCCTCACCACCCTCACAGGAAAGAATTTCCTTATATCCAACCTAAACTTCCCCTGTTTAAGTTTTAACCCATTACCCCTTGTCCTTTCACTACAGTCCCTAATGAAGAGTCCCTCCCCAGCATCCCTATAGGCCCCCTTCAGATACTGGAAGGCTGCTATGAGGTCTCCACGCAGCCTTCTCTTCTCCAAGCTGAACAGCCCCAACTTTCTCACCCTGTCTTCATACGGGAGGTGCTCCAGTCCCCTGATCATCCTCGTGGCCCTTCTCTGGACTTGTTCCAACAGTTCCATGTCCTTTTATGTTGAGGACACCAGAACTGCACACAATACTCCAGGTGAGGTCTCACAAGAGCAGAGTAGAGGGGCAGGATCACCTCCTTCGACCTGCTGGTCATGCTCCTTTTGATGCAGCCCAGGATACGGTTGGCTTTCTGGGCTGCGAGCACACACTGAAGCCGGCTCATGTTCATTTTCTCATTTACCAACACCCCCAAGTCCTTCTCCGCAGGGCTGCTCTGAATCTCTTCTCTGCCCAACCTGTAGCTGTGCCTGGGATTGCTCCAACCCAGATGTAGGACCTTGCACTTGTCATGGTTAAACTTCATGAGGTTGGCATCAGCCCACCTTACAAGCGTGTCAAGGTCCCTCTGGATGGCATTCCTTCCCTCCAGGGTATCAACCGAACCACACAGCTTGGTGTCATCAAGTTTATGCCTCTAAGAAAGCAGCCCTTATAAGTTTTGTCAGTTACTGAGTTCTAAGATCAGAATCAGAGGTAGCGTGTGCATGCCTTTAGGTGTGCATCTTGCCATAGAACTGGTGAACTGCTTACAGTTTCAACTGCAACAGTGGCATTACTGTCTACAGTTGTGTCCTCCATAGGGGATATTTGATATTAAACAGCTCATGGAAATCAAATATACTTGTCAAGTGTCCATCAATAAACAATAATCATGAAATAAGGTTGCAATGAAAATTGAGATAAGAAGATGCAGAGTAATGAAAATACATCAATCATTTTATTTTCTCGGCCCACCAATGTCTGCGTAAGCACAAATGAGGTAAGATTTTTTTCCAGAAAAATGGTGCAGCCTAAAATGACTTTTAATTAGTCTCATTAGGCTTTTTTTTTCCTTGGATTCTGCAGCTCTATCTCTCCCAATAAAAACATTTTTGATGGACACTGGCAAATATATATCGTTTATGAATGATACACCTGCAACCCGAAGTCTTAGTATATGAGAGTCATGTAGGGATGCAGGATTTTACCAGTGAAAGTATATGAAAGTTGGTTGCAATAAACAGAAAATCTCAATGTAAACTATTTTCTGCTGTTGGACCAAAGCCATTTCAAAGCATGTCTGTGACATCAGAAATACAAAGAACCTATCATTTTATCTATTCATTGCATGGGTACCCAGGAGAAGCTCGGACCTCCCCAGGCTGTCGGCAACGTGATTACAAGTGGGAAGTTAAGCACAGGGTACAGGTGTTCGCACTGCATGTTCTACATAGCTTGTGTGTGCGGGCTTGGCCGTGCATGTGTTCCCAACAAGGAGCAAAATCCCCTTCTGGCACCCCTGGGAAAACGATCAGCATATGTCAGTGCATACCATTATTACTTTGAATACCAAAGGGAAGCAGAACCCAAACTTCATTTTGCAGCTCTGCGTTCCCAGTTATCCTAGTCTGTTTCACATCGCCATAGACATGGCAGGTAGAAGAAAGTTTCGTTGTACCATGGTGCTGAAGATTCATAACTATGGCTAGTAGGAGCCTTGAGAACCACTGCGCCAAGGCAGTCCCGACGTGTGTGAACTACATTTCACACGAGCATTCCGAGTGACGCCAGGAATGCCGGCCGGGCTTGCCGCGCCGTCGGCGGGAGGTCAGCGCCTGCCTGTCACCGCGGCGGCGGGGCTGGGACTGGGCGATGGGCGCATCCCCGCCGCCACGCCGGGGGCTGCGCGCACGGAGGTTCCCGGGCAGCGCGGGACGCGCGCACGTGCGGGCGGCGGCAGGAGCGGATGCCGCTTAAAATGAGATGCGGGTGAGGTGCAAGGCACGTCCGAGAGCGGCTCCGTCGGCGATGCCGGCCCGGGACTCGGCGGGGCATGCCTTGCTCTCCGCCAAAGGGATGCTGCCGGGTCTCCCGGCCGGAGCGGAGCAGGAGGAAGGGACGGGACGCTCTGGAGCGGACAGGCCCCCGCCCCCGCCGCTCGTCTCCCACCCCGCTCCTGCCGCCGCCGGTTGCACATGCCGAAGCGGAACCCCGACCACCGCGGGGCAGCCGCAGCGGCCCGGCCCGCTGCGGAGCCGGTGTTTTGGGACGGTGACCCTCTCCATCCCGGTCCCGACTCCCGTGCCCCCTCACTGCCTTACCTGTGCTGCAGCCCCACCAGCCCCAGCGTGATCACATGGGGCACGTCCAGCTCGGTGGGCCACACGCCGGAGGCGATGCAGCCGAACACGCCGCACTCCTCCCGGATGCCCAGCTCCTCCAGCTCCATGGCGCGGCCGGCACGTGGCGGCGCGGCCCCGCTCGACGGCCCCGGTCCCTCTCCCGCTGCGGCGGCTCCCGCGCGCTCCTGCCTGCGCTGCGCGCAGCCAACAGCGCCGCGCGGGGCCGGCAGTAGCCTGGCGAGGCGGGCTCCCTCATTTACATACGGGGGGACCCTCCCCGGCCCTGGCCCCGCGCCCACCGCACGCCGCAAGGCGGGGGCTCGCCCTCGGGGCGGCATTGGCCGGGAAGCGGGGCCGGGGCCGGGGCCGTGTTTGCACTGGGAGGAAGGCGCCCGGCCGGGGCTCGCCCGCGGAACGCGGCGGGGCGGAGAGGGGCGCGTTGGGCGGTGATTGGCGGGAGGCGCCGCTGCCCCTCCTGCCCGCCCCTTCCGCCGGCCCCTTCTTACCCCGGCGGTGGGGTCCGGCGCCGTGTGTTGAGTGTGTGTTCTGTGCCCTAGGTGTCTGCTGCCGCTCCCGCCGCCGTAGCCATGGCCCCCGCAGCATCAGGTAATTGCGTGTCCCCCGGCAGGGCATGCCGCGAGAGCGGGGAGCCGGGAGCGATCGGGGAACGGGTCGGCGGGTGCCGCTGCCGGGGGGGTGGGGGGCAGGTGCCCGCTCAGCCGAGCTCGGGTGTAGCTCCTTGGGAGCGAGCTATTTTCCTCCGCAGAGCTTTGCTTTGGGTTGTTTTCTTCTCGTGGGTGACCGCGACCCTGCCCGAGGGGGCACCGGGTGTCCCCTGTCCCGCGGGAGGAGCGGGCGAGCGCTTCGAAACGAGCGTTTCTATCCTCGGGCGGAGGGTGCTTCGGGCCGCTGCGGTTCTGCTTCCCGAGTCTCGTGTTTGTCCGGAAGCTAAACCACATCAAAGTACCGGGTAAAAGCGGCGCAGCTTCCCGCGGCACCGCCTCACTTCAGGCGGCACCTCCCGACCGCCGGCGGCGAGTGAAAACCCGTGCCAGTGCGGAGGAGAGCGCAGCCGGAGGAGGAGAGCTCGCTGCTCCAAGTGGGAAGCTGCCCCGACGTTCCCTGCGCATCTCTCGTGGCGCCGGAGTCCTGCGAGCAGAAGCGTTGAGCGTTTGTTTCGCCCTTGCTGTCCGGGGGCGGGGGGAGGCCTCATCACATTGCCAGTAGATGCGGGCTTGGCGGTGGCTCACGGGCTGCAGCACGGGGTCCTGCTGGGTCTCGCTTTGCAAAGTATGCGAACTTGGTGGGCTTACTTGCAGAAGTAAAGCATTTATTTCAATCTAAAACTTTGTTCATTCATCCATTACTTACTTGTTCAGACCTGAAACTTGGTAAAAAAGTTAATGAAGGTAAAACAAAAGAAGTGTTCGAGCTGCCAGATATGCCGGGATGCGTTCTCATGCAGTCAAAAGACCAAATAACAGCGGGGAATGCGGCCAGGAAGGACCGAATGGAGGGGAAGGCTGCCATTTCCAATACAACAACTAGCTGTGTGTTTCAGTTGCTGCAAGAATCTGGTAAGTATTTCAAAGATATAAAACATGCCGGTGTATTGCAGATCTTGTTAGAAAACGGTGGTGTTTCTGTGTATCCTGCCCTGAAGCTCTGATGTTGTGGGCGGGGAGAAGGGGGTTAGTGTCTCTTCTATTCGTTTTTAGTTACGCTTTTCCTTCTGGACTGCAGAGCTGGATGGGTGACTTGTTCATTTGTAGCATGAGAGTATCCGAAGTAATTTTCCAGTAACAGATAACACTGCAACAACTCCTTCTTCTTTGGACACACCCTTCATGCTCCCCTCTATTTCTGTCAGTTATTCCCTTCCCCCGTGTTCCCTTGTCTGGATGCATCTCGCCGTTCTTCTTACATCTGCCTACAAGTCGCTGCTAGCGAGTGGCACTAGCAGACTAAGCTGTGTGAAACTTGTGTATGAATGTTAAAATTAGAGTATCTTTTTACAACATTTTTCTTTCCCCTCAGTTGTTTATGCTGTATCATAACCTATAAAGGTTCCGCACACTTTGTACTTAAACACTTGTGCATTTGCAATGTGGTCCGCATTTATTGGTCTGTATTGAATGTTACGGAGAATGTAATGTTTCCGTTAAGAGGCTCAAAATGTTTCTGGTGCTAGAAGTGAGCTTCCGTGGAGTATGTAACTAACTTGAGTCACTCAGGTTTTGCGCCGCACTTCCAAAAATGGAGCCAGTGTCTTTGCTTTGACAAAGCATCTTGAAGTGTCTTTGACTGAGAAGTTTGCAAGTTGCAAAGAGGAATTTGCACTACCTTGAGCTGCAAACAGTACTGCAATACAGGCGCCAGTAAACTTGGTTAAGATGCTTATAGCTGCGTGCTCGGTGCACTCTAAAGCATTTGCACAAGCATTGTTTAAGTACCAGATGAGTTACTTTAAAACTTGTATTATCTGTTGTACGGCGTAGTAATGGTTCTCAGAGAGACAAACAGTAAAGTCCTAGCATGTGTAATATGTGGCAAAGAGAGAGATGATTTTTGAGGTTGTATCTACCTATATTTCTGTGCAATTAGTTCTTAAAATATGGGCTGAGACAAAGATACATCAAATCATTCAGTATAATTCTCAGTCACTGGCTTTCTTGGGAGGCCTGTTGTGCATACAGCATAGAGAAGCCTCCAAGCTATTTCTGATTATATTTGCAGTTGACTATAACTACCAGTTTTCATATAGGAGCAGTTAATGAAATGTTTTGCCTAAGTATTACAGAACAATAGATAAGGTAACAATTCAAAATAGCTAATATCCTACAGACAGGAATTTCAGTGTCAAGAAGCCATACTTGTAGACCTCTTAAAGATTCCGAAATGGCTTATGCTTGGTAATTTCATGTGCTGTGGAAAAACATGCAGAGTAAACAACCGCTGCATTTTGAGGCAACAAAAGAAGTTTCTGGGTGGTTCTCCAGTTTGCTTATTTGACTGGCGTAAAAGGCAGATAATGTGAATGCCTTATCATGGAAGTAGTTTGTTTGCTTTTCGCAACTCTTCTTAACCTACTCTTTCAAAGATGATGATTTACAAAGTTCTGTTAAAGTTTCTCTCCTTTTATAATAGAGCTAATGTCAGGCCTTCAAAAGCAGGCATTTGTACTGATGAAAAATGTAGTAGTAAACCATGCAGGGGTCTTAATGCCTGGATTTATCAGTGTCTTAATGTGCAGCTGATAATTCATTCTGCAGTGCAACAAAATCTGAGGTAATGGTAGTACTGTATTTCAAGACTTTCAATTCTTCTTTCATGGCTCCGAAAGTGGTATGGAGTAGAGCTTCTTGGTTTGACTGGATACAGCTCGTTTGTCTTCTGTTTCTGGCAGATGCCAAGTAGGCTTAGCAGTCATCTTGCCATGGTTGGGTACTTGGTTGCTGCTAACTTTTGTTTAAAAGCAAACCATTGTGAAGAATAGGTGTGTTGTGGGTTTTGTTTTGGTGTTTATTTTTTTTTAAGCTATGTGATAATTATTTGCAAGAATAGGATTTCTGACCAGAGCACAAGGTTCTGAGCAACAAGCAAACACTGTAGGATTAAATTGGCAAAACTAATGACTTGCAGAAGGTAATTGCATTGATTTCTTTTTGCAAGGCCAGAGTGGGTTTAAGACACCCTGAAGAGATACAGTATGTCGTGTAAGTCCAGAGATGAACAAGATTGAGTGGTACTTAGAATAAAGATGTTTGTGATTCTTGTTTCAACTGTGGATTGTGCCTAGTAATGGAACTAAACTGGCATGTCTCTACTTAGGAATCAAAACAGCTTTTGTCAGGAAACAGAGTGACACAGCATTTATAGCAGCTCACTGTGAAATGATCCCAATTGAATGGGTGTGCAGAAGAATTGCTACTGGCTCCTTTCTCAAAAGAAACCCTGGTGTTAAAGAAGGGTATAAGTTCTATCCACCCAAAATTGAGATGTTTTACAAGGTAAGTTTCCTTTACTGTGATGTTAATGAAACTTAAACAGAGCTAGAACTCTGCATTATCTCATTTCAAATGCAAACAAATAAAGCAAACCATGCTAGTGGCTCACCAATCCTCTTAGTATTGGTGATTTTGCCATCCTAATGTTTTCTTGCATCCTTATCCAATAGCTGTTTTGTCTCAAATTGCATAGTATAATACTGGCTTACAGACCCATCAAAGAGTAACAAACCAAACTGTATAAAATAGAAAAAAATGCCTTATTTATAAGGTATAAGGGCTTTTGGGGCATAAACTTAACACATCTGTTACAACTGATGTGTTAATATATTTGAAGAAATTAAACGGTACTTGCATGGTGAGTGGCTAGCTGCTCATGTAGGATGCTGAACTACTTTGGAAGTATGTGCTGAAGGAAGTGTCTTGTGAACTGTGACCTGAAGTGTTATTTGTGGTGTACCCTGTCACTCCTGGGGCACTGTCCAAACTCAGAGCTTTTAAAGAAGTTTAGGGGTTACAGCCAAGTGTCTTCAATGTTGCTGTCCCTTTTTTTTTAGTGCTACTCATAAAAAAAGACTAGTTTAAAGTCTGTATTTTTTGTTGTTGAAAAACAAAATATGTTGTCTTCTCATAGTAATTTTCCTACTTATTGCAAGCTTAAATTACATGATGTATATGTTTGCTTTCTTAACAGGATGATGCTGCTAATGACCCACAGTGGTCTGAAGAGCAGATAATTGAAGCAAAATTCTGTTTTGCTGGACTTACTATTGGCCAGACTGAAGTGGATATCATGGCTCGTTCTACTCAAGCTATTTTTGAGATCTTGGAAAAATCATGGCAGCCTCAAAACTGCACTCTCGTAGACCTGAAGGTACAAGAATCTGATTTCTCACAGTCCTGGTTCTGACAGGAAATATATCACTGTATGGTTCCTAAAGTAGGATTCTTCCTGTCTTTTTAGATTGAATTTGGTGTTAATGTTCTGACAAAAGAAATCGTTCTTGCTGATGTTATTGATAATGATTCATGGAGGCTGTGGCCATCAGGAGACAGAAGCCAGCAGAAGGACAAACAGGTAGTGTGTTAATCTTTATCTTCTAAGTTGGTTGGGAAGGAGAATGAAAAAAGCAAATCCTACAGTTAAACACTTGCTTTCAGAGTGGCTTTTTCTAGATAAGATTATCGTAGGGTACCTCCTGCCAATCCTGTTTTCATTAAATAGTTTATTACGTGGCTTATGGTAGGAAAAAATCCTGTGCCTATATATCTTCGGTAGGAATGCTCAACAGCAGTACTGATTGGAGCTATTGTTTCCAGGAGTAATCAGAATTTCTCACCAGTTTTGCAGATGATAAAATAGTTGGACAACAGATTGGTAAAAGGAATAGAAGCTTTAGTTCCCAGCTCTGGCTCCAAGTTCCTGTTTATCCAGAGTGGTGTCCTATACTAGTTGAGATCTGGCAATATGTAAGAGGGCTCTGCAGGAGGGTTTTCTTCATGATTTATTTTGGTTAAGCTTGAATTCAATATTCAGTGTCTCCAAGTGTTACTAACAGATTGTGTCCACATAAGAAGGCTGCAAACATAAGTTTGAAATAAAGCGTGTCCTGTATTTAGACTTGTTGCCATTACACTTGTCAACTCTTTCTGAATTACCAGATAAGTAGTTGTGAAAGAACTGGTTTGTGAATGCTCCTGCTTCTGCAGCAATTGTTGAGATTAGTAATGGAGACTCTGTAGAGAAAGTGGCTGTAAGCCACTGGGGAAGACTTTAAATGATATGTTGTGTGGGAGGAGGGGTATTACTTTTAAATTAGGAAGCAGAACTGCTTTGTTGTTTATTTTACCTGAATACCTGCTTGAATGAATTGCTCTGACAATACCTTCACTCGTCTCCCTAAAACAAGGTACCCGATAACATCATGCAGAACCTGGGCTGCCTAATGCAGTGCTATTGCGGGCAAGCATGTCAGTACATATCTAGTTTTAAAAGGGCTATATGTCTCCCTAAACTTAGCTTTCAGGATGCTTCCAAAACCTTAATACCGTTGTGGCTAAAAACCTTTCAGGTTTCAAATGGCCATGGATTGTTATGTGGAAGGGAGTTTACGCCTACTGGAATGGTTCTTCATTAAATAGCTGTTCCTTACTTCCATATCTGTTTTTTCCTGTATCTGTACCACTCTCTGTTCTCATTCCTGTGGAACTGCTAGGCACTACAATAAATACGTCAGTTGGGGTATTCTTATCAACTCTGGTAGTAAAATGAGTGTTTTGTGTATTGAAAACACATTAACCTGAAGGGTTTGGGTTGGGTTTTTTTTTTTGTTTTGTTTTTTTTTCCTGTTTTCAGTCCTACCGTGACCTGAAAGAAGTGACTCCTGAAGCACTGCAAATGGTTAAGAGAAACTTTGAATGGGTTGCAGAAAGAGTGGAGGTACCCATTTTTATGAACAATATATCTAGACTTTGGTAACTTCATGTCTTCAAGCCTGTTCACTGCTTTTCTTTTTCTTGTCCTGCTTCACTCTTTTCCCTAGTTGCTTCTGAAAACAAAGAGCCAAGGTAGAGTTGTGGTGCTGATGGGATCTCCCTCTGACCTCAGTCACTGTGAAAAGATAAAAAAGGCATGTGCAACCTTTGGAATTCCATGTGAGTTAAGAGTGACCTCTGCTCACAAAGGGCCGGATGAAACCCTGAGGATCAAAGCCGAATACGAAGGTAAGTGGCAGAACTACTGATTTTGGAGTGAAATGGTGTTATGTTCAAGAACAAGTTGGCAACTTGAGCATTTGTGGGGGATTTTCCCATGTCTTTGTAACACGCTACACCAAGCTGTTACAATGCCGCTCTGCGCTTGCTAATTACATAATGACAGGTTATAGAGTGCACTAAGCAACTATGGAGTAACATACTGTCCTGCTGCCCAACCACAACTTCCATTACTCAAAGTCTTAATATCTGCTTTTGTCCCAGTACCAGAACTACTTTGCCTGATACTTGATCATGTTAATACAATTGTGGCATCTTGCTAGTGATGCCAGTCCTTCTGAAACAGTGAGGAGTGATAATTCTCCAGCTGACTGTGAATACTCTTATGTGTAATTTGCAAGGCAGATGTTGCTCCCCCCATACTCTTCTGCCTGTTTCATGAAAATGTTCCTGCTTGTTATTTTGGATGCCATGAGAAACATACTTGATTTAAGTTCTTGCCTTTAGCATGAAAGCCTGGTATCTCTTCGGGAGTGTTTATTGCCTAGCAGGGAGGAGAGAGAACTCTTTATTTTTGTGGGAGGATACTTTCTACTCAGTGAAGCTACAGATGCTGTAACCATAGCGGAGAAGCACTTATTTTGAGATGAAGCGTGCAAGATTTAAGGAGAAGAACACTTATCAGTGCCAGAGGTTTAACGGCTGTAGTCTCTACAAAGCTAAGCAGCACCTATTCCTCTGATATTGAGACTTTTCCTCAGAGGCAGAGTAAGAATGCTAACTCCAACTGTGGTAGGCAGTAGCTGGGATTTCGGGCTGCAAGATTTAGGTGGTGTTTCTGTGAAGGGAAAAGTCAAACAAAATTCTAATGCTGTGTAATGGAATTGACAGAATAACTGCAAACAAAATTGTGGACTTGGATAAAGCTTCCACTTTATGCAGAGAACAAGGTGCATTGCTTATTTTTGAATGCCTTCCTGCCCCCAGGAGATGGAATCCCAACAGTGTTTGTTGCAGTAGCTGGCAGAAGCAACGGTTTGGGACCAGTAATGTCTGGTAACACTGCTTACCCCGTTGTCAACTGTCCTCCGCTCTCAGCTGACTGGGGTACTCAGGATGTGTGGTCGTCTCTCAGACTACCCAGTGGTAAGATGGTCTTCAGCTTACACTCTTGTTCTGACCTAGCTCTATCTGTGCTGTTGTTCTAGTATACCTACACATACAAACACAGGCAGCAAAACACTGGAAAAGTAGCTGAATCTGTACTGAATGAACAAAGTCTGTAGAAATACCTTGTGTGCAGTCTGACTTTTTGATGGCAAAAAGCGCAGTAGGCAGCATGAAGATGACATAGGGATAATCTTTAGAAAAGTATGAACCTTGTCTTACCCTTGCTACACGTTGGAATTAGTGTTAATGGGGATTTAAAAGTCTGAATTTTGTTCAGTTATAGGGCTGCATTTTCATTATTATCAAAGATCAAAAACCACCTTTCTCCACAGTCCATATAGGTAACAGCTTAACTATGTCAGTGCATTGCTACCTATATGATTTTTAACTTTGCTACTGACTTGAATGGATTCTTGGCAACTAGGAGGCCCAGAAGTCTGTTACCTGTGTATAAGGAGAGTCGTTAGGTATGCTGGCTTTTGGTTTAAAATGCCATGAAGCATTTGTGTTAGTAGCAGTAGTAGTAATAGTGGAAAGCATGACACTTGACTAGCTTTAAAACTAGATCATGCAGTTCCTGGAGGCTGAACCAAACACTGCCTTAAATTGTGCTTCAGAGGTGGTTTTTGTTTGACTATAGATTATGTTCAGGTAAGCATCGCTCTCTTCTCTGCAGGTCTTGGCTGTCCTACTACTCTGTCACCTGAAGGAGCTGCCCAGTTTGCTGCCCAGATATTTGGCTTAAACAACCATTTGGTGTGGGCCAAACTGCGATCCAACATGTTAAACACCTGGATCTCCTTGAAGCAGGCTGACAAAAAACTTCGAGAGTGCACCTTGTAAGTCATCCCAACAAGTAACTGCCATTAGTTATGCAAAGAGAATGGCGTGCATATTCATTCATATTAGGATTTACACTAGGGGGAGCATGGAAGTTGTGCATCCTTTCTTACAGAGAAAGCATTGACAGAGCAGCAGATGAGGTCTGTTGTGTCCTCATCCTTCCCATGTGTATTTTTTTTTAATATATAACAACTTAGTCAGAGATGGGGAAGTAGTATTTTAGGTATCCCTTTCTGTTGCTCCAAAATGGTGCTGTTTGGCTTTTTAGTGTATACTGTTAACTACAGACTATTTCAAGAGAATGACTTGGTACAATCTAAGTAGAATTCAACTAGTACTCTGTATTTCTGTGACAGTAATATTCTTCCATAGTAATAATGTATGTCTTGAACCTTATTAACTTGACTGGGCTGCTAACTGAAGCCAGTGCTGATGCTGTTCTGCTTGCAATGAAGGTATGCTTTCCTTAGCAATAAAATGGCAACATACGCTATATTAAAAGGAAAAGGGGCTGGAAAAGTGATTTAAGAGCTTGAAATAAATACCTGCCTTATTTAAAAAATGTATATACATACATAATCTGTGTTGGTTTTTTTAAAATGTGTGTGTAATGTACCCCACTGATACCCTCTGGAATGATGTGATAAAGTTGACACCAATTCTCTTGCTCATAACAAGCTATAAGTACAAATGAACAAATAGGCTTTGTTGTGGTCGCCCGCTGTAACTCTTATCTAGTCCAGGCTTTGCCCTTTTAAATACCAAGCAGATATCTACCTTCACTAGTTCTGAAGCGCCTGTCTGATCTTGTCAAACTGTCTTCAGACTACACTTCAGTAACTCTAGCTATAACATCTTTATTTCCTCACACTGTTTCTATAGAAAACGTACTGAAGTGGGGAATCTAAGCATGACTGATCTTCTGAGTACGATTCTAACAAATATGCAATTACTTGATATATGTAACATCTATGCTTTTACAATTATAAATAAACTATGGAATTCAAAGCTGCTTCATGGAATAAGCACGTTAAAAAACTAGTGCTCCACTGTGGTACATAACTTAGGGACCATAAATGAAGTAATAATCCTGTAAAGAGTATAGACACTAAACCTGCATAGCAGTCGTATTTGGTGACAGTCTTCTGGAAGACACTCCATTACTTGATAAAGTTCAGGGAAGCTGTGTTCCTTTGTGCCTAATATACTGCTTTGATTGTGTGGGAGTTCAGGCTTACATTGTAGTGTGAGTAACCGGATTAAATGCTGCTGGCTGCATTTGCAGGAAGGGACTACATCTTACGTGTAGTTGTATGGAAGTGTTCCTGGCAGTGCTGTCTTCTGGAGTTAAATAAAGAGGGGTTTAAGTCAGTCAGAACATACACTACAGCAAAATAAATAGAACTCTTCTCTGGGTCTTGAGGGGGGTTGATTTTCCAATACTGGGCCAAGAACCAGAACCAGCTACCATGAGGGACGATGCAGCACAACTTTCTCCTTGTGACAGCAGTTGGCTAGCTCAGCTGTAGGTAACCACATAACATGAGCGTGAAGTCACACAAGAGATGATGGTGTCACTTCCTTTTCTTCCCCTTCTTACCCAACACTACACTTAATGTTAGCTTTGATGGGTGACAGACCCAACAACTTTAGCACCACAGTGCAACACAACTGCAGCCAGCCATTTGTGTTGCTTTTCCCACCCCCATCACTGTGATGCATTGCTGTGTCTGCACTGTCTTTCTCTGTGCAATGAAGATTGGTAACAGACACAGGTTTGAGTATTACATCTGTAATACTCTACAGTTTCTAGTTACTTTTCTCTAATTACTTGCACCCTAATTCCACTGACTTCATTTGTAAAACAGTGCCAGTTTATGTTGGGCACAAGCATGCAGAGTGCTCTAGTTGCCATAGAGATGGTCATTCTTCAGCTTTTGGATGGGGAGTGCTGTTTGGGGTTTTTTTGTGGAGTCTGTACTGAACTCTCAGAAGCAAGCCCTTGCTCAAGGGGTTGCCACGCAAAGAAGTATGAGGAGGCAGCAGGTACTAACAACAGTGTGTTGTTGCAGCGAGCAGATGGAACCTGCAAAGTCTGCCACATCTGCAAGGATATTACACAGTTGTCCGAAAGGCTGAAGTGCTGTGTTGTACTTGTTTAGCTGGAAGCTCTTCACAAAGCTTTTGCTGTGAATGAAAATACTTCCCTTGTTTCAGCATTCCAACTGCTACTCTGGAACAACGACCTGAGAATTTCCTCAGCCACAAATTGCTCTTGTAGCACTTAGGGTTTTTTTGGCCAATGTTAAAAACTATCCCAACCGGTTTTCAAATAAAAAGTGCTTTTATCTTCACAGGAGCTGTCTCATAGAGGAGTTACTGGGTGAAGTGCGTTTGCATTTCTTTAAACTCAGTTGGAATACCTGCAATGACAATCTAATTTTTAAGCCACCTGCTGTGGAACGTAGAACTGTGCATTAGGTCTTCGACTCCTTTAGGTGTTCAACCTTTAGAACATCCATTTTGTTCCCCAACAGTCCAACCCCAACAATAACATTCTATATCAGTGCAGGAGATCACTCACAGATCTCACTGAGTTGTGCTCCAGGCACAGTTCATAGGTTAAAGTACCTATCCAGGACACTGAAGGTGTGGTTTTAATATCCTCTGCCTGGGGGCAGTTGTAAGAAGTGAATTTAAGGCCTTGAGAGGCTGCACTCAAGACTTCTTGGAGATGGCATTAAGGTGCTCCCTGCCTTTGGAGCCTTCCTTTTTGAAGATGACGACAGTGGTTCACACACACAGAAAAACCTCTCCTCAGCCCCAGTGATTTCTTTAGCAACACAACTGAATTGTGAAATGGTGTTGGAAATCTTGAGCCATGCTTTGAAACAAAACCAGTGGTGCCCGTTGCACAGAGTTAGCATCACAGGGCAGTCAGCATGTCTTACGCATTGTCAGAGCTTCCGAAAGTCCATAGATGAGAGCAGTCAATTTCTGGGTTCAGACAAAAATGAGGTGTGAAGGTTGTCTGAACAATCAAGACTTGTTTAAGGTTTTATATGAGAGGAGAACTTTGAAGTGTCAGAGGGTTGATTTAAAAAAAACCCGAAACAACAAACCCACAAACCCTGGACTTCCTGCAGAGTTTAAATACTCTGGAAATGGGTTGCAGTTCCAGTTCCCAAGTTGCTGTTCCGTTCAAGGTCTAAGCATGTGCATTCAAAACTCCGAGTTGCTGTGCAATGGCTCCATGAACAAGAGAGACCCAAAGCCACTTAAGCATCTTCTGTTGTGCTTTTGTGGATCTTGACCTTTTAGATATTTACAGGGCAGAACAGCCTCTTATTCATGGAAGCTTCATTTGGGATAGACGAAGTCAGGCTTACAGCCAGGAGCTTGGGGCATACCTATTCACTTCAGAATATAGTGTGCTCACTACAGGTTAGAACAATAACCCAGGTTTTGATCAATTTAATACCAGGGGAAAGGGACAAAATTTCTCCCTTCTCATAAGAGTGCTGCAACCACCATAGGCATGCAGAGAGCTGTAGGAAGGGAAGATCTCCATTTCTACTTTTCCCCCTCCACTCTTTCAATTTGTTTCCTTAAACGATCGCAGCAGGGGTTGGACATCAGCAATGCTGCAGCTGCCTCCAAAGTCCTGTAGCAGCCCTGAGGCAGAACTCCTTGTCTTTCTGTATAGAAGCAATGAGGCCTGTGAAATATCAGTTCAACTAGACTGGAAGCATTCTGAAAGACCCACTCCCTCAAGTGTGTGTTCTGAGTGTAGAGATGATCTTAGGCTTGGAGAACACAGATGATGTATTGCTCCCTATGGAAGGTAAACTTCACAACCTGTTAAGGAATAAAGATGTATTGTCATGGAACATGAGAAAAGCATTATCTGTAACAGCTTTTCTCTCTCTCTGCCCTCCTGAGGACACCAGTGGGAGGACAGCTTGACAGCAAAACAGTACAGCAAGCAGACAGCATCTCAGCGGACGATCGGGAATAATCAAGGATCAGGTTCTTTTCCCAGGTTGTGCTTCAGGGGAGCAGGGAGCTGCCGCGGTACCAGATGACATCCAGCAGGGGGCAGGCAAGCGGAGCCGCTAATCCGGCAGGGAGTGAGCTGCGGTCCGCTGCTGGGGTATGGGGGAAGGATAAAAGGAATGAAAGGGAAGCAATAAAGCCCCCAAACCCAGCCACCACTGACAGTAGCGTCGGGGAGAAGCTCACCCACTCTGCCAAGCACCTCACACAGCTCTTCATGCTAATCAAAGGGAAAACGTTCCTGACAGATCGGGAAGCTCTTGAACGCAAGGAACCAGCACTCACTGGATAGATGGGATAATTAAGTAGTTTAAGATGTCAAACTCCAGAG
Organism: Pezoporus wallicus; assembly: GCF_028554395.1. Taxonomy (NCBI): domain Eukaryota; kingdom Metazoa; phylum Chordata; class Aves; order Psittaciformes; family Psittacidae; genus Pezoporus; species Pezoporus wallicus. Next base: position 59,798 of record NW_026640754.1, read on the forward strand.
AATTTCTGTTTGGATTGGAAAGTGACTGTATTTGTCTTAATATAGCACAGCTCCCTGTCCCCAGTTTCCCATTACATCATTTCCCTCTTCTGACACACTTAAACATCTAGCACATGGGCAGCTTCCTAGCTAGTGCAGGCTCACGCTCAGTCTGCTCTAAGTAATTTGCAATATAGGACATTCTTCCATCTTACTCACCAAACAAAACAAAACCCCCTTAATTAGAAGACTTGCTCACCGACCTCCTTCTAACATTCAAACCTTTTTGTCCTAGAGAGCCTTGCCACATCTTCATGGCCATTCCTGACTGCATGTAACCTACATTACTTGTACTATCACCAGTGCAAGTATGTTTTTAAATCCTAGCAATAGCCTGCTGTTAACTTTTGCTTGTAAAAGCAGTGGCAGTCATGACCATCCACAGAAGCATAACTTCACCAACATCAAAGCTCAAAACTCAATGGACTCTTGTTTTTGCTTTGTTTTGGTAAGGGCTTTAGAATAACTTATATCCTAAGTGCTGAACATTTTACAGCCTTTCCCCTCCTCCCCTTTAATTGTAGAAAAGCACATGAGAGCGCAGTGAACAGATTTCAGTGTGACACCAGGTGACATGGATGCAATAATCCTTAAACAAATACCTCCTGTCTACTCACTAACTGAAACAACTTTCTTCCCATCTGAAATGCAAGTTGTAGATGGCCAGGTGTGTACAGTCAGAGGCAGTACTAAAAGAGCAATGTCTCAGACTGGGTCAGCTGCAGGCCATGCAGCTGTGGTTTGCCTACTACTACTCCTGAAGACCTGCTCAAAGCCAAAGCTTCAACCATTCCCTCTGGGAACTGTCCCTGCCCCAACTGATCATGTCAAGTGACCAGTGCCTCACCCTGAAAGTCTCCCTTGTGCTGTTGTTCAGATCAGCTCTACCCCATCTCACCGGTAATCAGTGCAAATGAAGCCATAGTAAAATTTCAGTACTTAGCAGGCATTTACCCCACCCCACAGAGTTCAGAGGAACAAGTTAGATGGCTTACCAAACAGAAGGATGAGCACACTGTCCTTCCAACTGGTAAAGCCTGTAAGCAATGTCTGAATCTGCCCTAGCCTTTCACAGGATTCAGGGAAAACATTCCTCCCTACTACCATTATTTCAAGTTTCATAGCCACCCCCACCAACATATCTTACATCCACCTTTGCATATTGTTCTCAAAGAAACTTGGGACCAGTAAAAGGCCCACAGAGAAACAATCTGCAGGACAGAATGTGATGAAGTTTGTATATTTGCCAATTTCTGAAAGACATAAGTTAGAAGGAGAAACATGAAGTTACCATTTCACACTGAGAAAACTGAAGTTTCTGAACCCAAAGTTCATCGGTTCTCACTCAGGGCACCAAGTTGTTACAAGAAATGATGTTCGCTAAGAGTAGTTTAAGGTGAAGAGACTAGAGCTGAATACTAACAATGAATTAAGAATTTTGGTGAATTTAAGAAATTTGGCCACAGTTTAGCAAAACTAGGAAGAGGTCCTTGCCTGAAAGATTTGAAAAATCCACATCAGTTCTGGGCAGATACCTCTCAGTACAGTGACTGCAACCCCTCCTGTTGAGATTTATGACTATTCTCATGTTCACGTACATGCACATCCCATTTATTGTACAGCTATTTTGAGATCAACTGTCCTTTGAGACACATCTAGTTTTGTTCTCATGCTTACATAAAGAACACACCTGCATCAGCTTGTCAATCACGTGATGCACACAGAAGGCACAATCCCATAAGTAAGGTGCCCCAACACTAACTTGGGGTAGCCCTTGTTGGCAGGTCCAGGGGTGGTGCCTGAAAAAGGATCTCCTTATGTCTTGACACAAAACATGAGAGGTTTATAGTTCTACTGACTGTTGCTCATGATGAGGTAAGACTCTCCAAGATATTTACTGAAAGGTGTATACCGACATTCAGGAGGGTTAGAAGGTGCTCTGCCCCCTTCTAACTGCACAAAGTGACAAAATATGGTCCACAAAACCACTTGAAAAAATTCCAACTTAAAAATCCTCCTAAAAATCTTTTCTCCCCATTCTCCATTTCATACCATTCCCTATGATGCCGACAATGATCATCTGTGTGGAAGAGTTACTGAAGCGTAGTGCTTATGACCAGTCTCACTGCAGCATGTAACTTCACTCTTTGTAATTTTGGTTTTTGTTGTTGCCGTTTCTTTTGACTAAAGTTTTCTCTTACATAGTTTATAATTCCAGAAGTAGAACTTCCCTGTGCACAGGCCAGTGCAAGCCAACTGGCACTTTACCTGAATTTCTGCTTTATTAGGAAGTCATGGTAATGTATAAAACCACCTAGAAACCACATCTTCCAGCAGGCTACAGAATACTTTATTTCAAAATGGAAGCTCCCGGCTAGAAAGAGGATCACCACCAGATTATTTGGATATCTCAAGCCTGGCTACAGGGACTTCTTGTGGTCATGAAAAAAAAAGAAACCTGCCACCTGCATTCTTAAGAAGATCATGATGATACAAAGATTAAGTTTCTAAGGTTACAACATACTGAAGTGGAGGAATAGGATGCCCTTTCTTCTATTATGCAAATAAAGCTTTCTAGTACTTCATTGGTACAATAAAAGGGAAATTTACCCTAGGTAGAAGCCCACGTTAAAAATGATCCTGCAGATTCTGGGTTACCTGTAGTACCCCACGCCTTAAACTCCAGAAGAGAACAAGGCCAGAACATCTGATTAGCAAGCCTGCTAATACTTAACTGTTCCACAAGCACAGTTTCCCATAACTTCGAAGTTTTGAGAAAAGCAGATTTCATACCTGAAACCACCTTAATTTAAACGAAGTAGACACAAAAGCAGGACATCAGCAAAAAACCTTGTCTGACCAATAATCAGTCTAAGGCAGGTACTATAATCAGAAACAGATTATGTACATACCAGTTATGTCATGAACTGCTCACAACCTTGATGTAGGTTAAACAGCTGCTTCTGGATTTACTTAAGATCCCAGAATAGAAGCAAATGGAAAAGGAAAGTGATTTTTAGTTTCAGATAAAGTAAAAAATATTACAAACTTTTAGCTTTTATTGAAAATTAAATATATTAGCAAAAGCAAGATTTAAGAAATATTTTACAAATGATTTACATACAAGAAAGCCAGTATCAGACATATTCACAAATATGCAAACCTTTAATTACAAAAGTACCTATTGGCAGCATGATGCTAACCTTGCCACTGCAGTGTGCTCTACTATTGATATGAGTAAGGCATAGAACTCACATTTGCACCAACTTAACAAGTTCAAATAAAACTTTAAGCTTTTAAATCCTGGATGCACAATCCCCAATACACACACCCACAAACACTCTTAAGATTTCTTCTTCTAAGCTCTACAAACTAAGTGCGTACTCTGGAAGAACAGCCAGCCTGAAAAGCCCAGTAGAAATGTAACTGGTACTAGCATTTAGTTTTCAGTTTCCTCTTTAACATGTACAGGCCTAGGTATGTAAACCATATTCACAGTTTAAGAATTTTTAGACAGAAGTACCTTTTTTTTTTTTTTTTTTGCATTTGTTCCTTAAAATTGGCTCTCAGTTCAGCAAACAGTTCATAATGTCACCTGCTTTGTGATGCATACATTTACAAGATAACTTAAAAATCTGTACCATATTCATGGTCAAGATAATTCAACAAAAGTAGTAATACCCAACAGTGACATTCAATACTATATTTCAAATATCTGTGCAAACAGCAAAAGAACAGTTGTATGAGGCAAACATTTGCGAAACCTTTAATACCTCCTCAATGTTGTAAACTTGGACTGTCAGCCATAAGTCCTGCACTTTCCACAGCTTGAAAAAGTCAGTGGCTAAAATTATCAAGTTTCAAAAAGGTTCTTTTCTACATAGTGCAAATTTTAATGTAGATAACGTGAGAAACGTATCTAGCTGGATTGACTGTGCAACCATCAGTGGTCTTCTCTCTTAGATGAAGAAAGGGTGCATTCAAAGAACCACATGGTTTAGGAAGCTGGGAAGGTGGGGAGAAGAGAGAAAAAGCAGTTCCATTACACTTCTTAAACCAGTGCTAGATGTGCAAAGGCAGCAAAAATTCCAGCTGCTATTACAACCAGAACGGAGTAACTTTTGAGGAAGACCCGTGCAGTTAGTCATTTGGACTGGTCTCTAGAAAAATACGTGAGTATATGTTGGATTTTGATCAGGCGGTCTTTTAAAGACATCATGGATAGCACTGACAGCTGATATCTGGGATCTACTGGGAGAACAGCCAGAAGCCACCAACACCAAGCAGGACCATTGGGCATTGCCTAAAAATAAAAGATAAGTTGGTCACTCATAACCGATGTAGTGTTAAGTTAACCAACACAAAGTCACCAAAGGACAAAGTCTAGTTTAAGGTTTGATATTAACTGGAGAATTTCAGATCTATGAAAACAGAAGGGTTTTGAAGACATCTTCTCTGATCCCTCCCCATCTGAGAATTTAAATTAAGTTATGCCTAAACTGAGTTTGATAAAGCAGTTATTTTTAAGACAACAAAGGAAGCTCATAGCTTCCTTGGGAAAAGATGACTAACTATAGGACAGTCACCTAATAACAGATCTCCCTGACAAGAACTAAATCCACTACCTGTCATGTTGTTCTTGAGGCTTGAGTATTCTTGAAGCCTAATGTTTTCATTACAGTTGTCTTTGTTACATTTGGAGGACTCCTCTATCACCTCCCAATTCCACTCCCTTCTTATTAGTTCCCAGACAGAGCAGGATTACTCAATCAGTTTCTTCTAAATTAATAAAACATACTGTGGAACTCTTTCTTGTGCTTTATTCAATTCTCTAGACCAAGACTTAGATGTGATGCCCAGAATTGGACATACTACTACTCAGCAGAGGTCCTGTCACTGCAGAGAAGATTAATTACCTCAAATGACTTGCAAAAATACTGCTGGTAGTGGAACACTCCAGGATGACATTTCCGCTCTTGCATCTGGATCACAGTTGACACATTTGTGTTCTATTATAAACCTCAAGTACATACCCACAGTACTGGGTTAACTGCCCTGCCAGTTAACACTGGTTTTGCACACTTACTCCTCTTTCCTGGTATGCTATTTTAAATCTCTTTTTTTTTTAAATTAAATTGTTTAAAAATCACTTATGAATTCATGCACTGGCTTCCACGGCATCTACACTCCTCCCAGATCGGTTAATATAGTCTCATAGAAGTATGTACCAGATGGGTGAGGGACAGGCTAACATCCCACTTCATACACAATTCCACTTTGAAAACCAAATTTTACATATTTTTAAATGTTGCTTTTCTCCAGCCTCCACTCTCTCAGGATCTCACCAACTTTCATTAATTGTTTACAGTAACCATTAAAATAATAATGCTGCAGCTAGTTTCTTAAGGAACATTTGTCAAATCCTAGCAGCTGCAGGAGTACTAGCAGATGCATGGCGCTAGCTCAGGAAGGAGGAAGGTGTTATTTGTGATTACCTCTTTGCCAAATACTGCTGCCTGCGTATGTCACAGGGAAGAAACTAAAGGTTTTTTTTCCATTTGAATTCTATCACCTTTGCATAACCCAACAGCCTAAAATGCTACTGGAACTTAAAGTGTTCCAAGTTTACTAGATAGATCTCCACAGCAGCATACCATCCTTTCCTGAAAGAACTGTTGAACAGTGACAGAATTGCCTTTTGTTGCTCATCAGAAGAGAAACAAGATGCAAGCCTTATTGCCTTAGAAGTTGGGAATAAAGTGGGGGTTTTCTTTTAATATTTAGCAGCTGTTAACAGGGTTTTTATTTTTAGAAATAAGCACCTAATAATTGATATTAAATGATGCCTCACCTGTATATTTTCCTCCCTGTCAGGCATTGGCCCGAAGTGCTGAAGAATTTGAGTGCGAAATTTGTTTCTTAAGTTTTGGAACCAACTGCAGGCCTGATTGTAAACAAAATTGTGAAGCTCTCTCAGTTTCTTTAGTTCTTCTTCATCAGCAACCTATAGGAGGAATGTTATGAAGATATCATTAGAGATAAAGAAACAATTAAGGTGTTTGAGCTAAAATCAAGAAACATTCTATTTCAACTATATTTAGATGCATTTCTTGCATTCTCCTAAACCTTGACTGCTAATGACTGAATAGTAAAGAAGTCCCATGATATTTTTAAAAGTTATAGCTTCAAACTATGGCTCAAATAAACCCCACCAATTTTCTTTGTTCCTTTATAATAATAGAAAATTAAGCTAACTTCCATTTCTTCCACGTGTTGCCACTGAAACTTCCAGTGGTCTAGAGACCAAAAAATATGAAACAGAGCTCCTAAGAAAAAAATCAAGCAAAAATCTAGAGTTATTAATAGTAGTATTTAGACAGCATTCTGGGTACCTTAATATCTTCCAAATATTCGATGTCTGCTGTGTAATAACCATCTTTCATCCCTCTCCGTAAAACTCTGAATCTTTTTCCACCAACTGTATCAACAACAGACCGTCCATCAGGTAGAAAATGAACATTCCTAATTTGCAGCATGCATCCATGATCCGCAAAACTAGAAAAGAGACCTTGTCAGTAATGCACTTACACGCTTCTGGACACTTTTTATAATTGAAAAAAAAAAGAAAAAGTACAAGATGAGAAGAATTAGGATATAAACCTACCCATTTTGAGAATCACTTATACACATCCCAAACTGTTTAGTTCCAGTTTCCATACTTCTACGAATCATTAGTCGGTATCTTGGCTCAAACACATGCAGAGGGCAAGGCACAGTAGGATATGCCATAGTGCAAACGAACATTGGAACATTCTTGGTCAAGCTTCAAGAGAACATCAAAAAAAAAAGAGTGTCTTAAAAACCCAAGAAGAGAACTATGCCCAAACAATACATTTTTTTCAGAATGTTTGCAACATTTGAAGTCATAAAGCACTCTTCAAATTTCATGATAAGCATACTGTAATACCTTTCATAAGCAATAAAAAAAACACACTAAAGTGACTGAACAGCTATGTACTGATTAGAGTACATACTGGATAGTAACCCAGCCTCATAGTTGTTAAGCTAGCGAGTATCTAGTCAATAAATGAAGGGCTTTGTTTTGGAGGAAGTGGTGTTAGTCACTTTTTTTCTTTTTGTCTTAGTTTAAGCCACACAAGCCTTTATGCTCTCAGTCTTCCTGGAACTAGAAAGCTGTAGCAGTTACTACAAGAGTAGCTAGGTCACCATTTAGATTATTTTCAACAATGGACTCCACAAGATGCAACCCAGGGTATAATTTTTAGTTTGCAGTATGCCAAAGCAGGCCTGATTGAAAACCACAATATATTTTTCATGCTATTTTATCAAGTGTGTACAGTTGACAGTTGATACAAACAAGCTGTCATTAAAACATCACCAAGGCTTTAATACCTTTCAGACTACAAAATGTAATTCTAAATCCATGCTTTCTGTTACATAAATTGCATCTGACCTGTAGTTTTAAATAGTTTTCCAATATTCATGTCTACAGTACATGATGCTTTGTATATCTGAAGAACTCTGATACAGATAAACATCAAGATTACAAAAAAAATCCCAACAATTTCTTTTCAGCTCATCTATCTTTATACAACTAATGTCTATCATGAACTGCTTTGAAAGAAATTCAGGTATCTGAGACTGTGGCCAACTCAAGAGGACAATTCCATTAACAGCAGCAAAGCTAAAACTGAAGCTCCACAACGGTTCACAAAGGAAAAGAAACAGAAAGGCAAGCTATTTTGTGGAGAACCTCACATTGCTACCATCAGTGTGACTTTCCTTTTTACTTCCACAGGAGTTAAGAAACTGTTAATTTTCTGAAACACATATTTAAGACACAAAATTAGCATGTCTTTGTACTTCTTGCATCCATAATATGCCATTATTAATAACCACAAAAATAATAAAACACTTCTAAAAAGGATTTCCATACTAATTGTTCAGGTTTTCTAGATAAAAGACAGCAAAGCTTACTTTGAGTGTTCAGCGGTTTCTTCAGCATGAATCCGTTTTCTCTCATATAATTCATCAGATAAGTATTTCATTATTAATTCCTCCAGCAGCTCTGTGATGCTGTATTTTCTGCTTGCAAGGTACTGTAAGTAATTTAAAAAATATATTAATATTTCTTTTCATATATACCAAAAGGCTTGAGAAAATTAAGCATTTATTTAAAACCATGATATATAAAACATGCCATGAATTAGATTTAAACCCACTAAAGCTTACAGCTCTGAAGTTTTTTAACGCCTAATGGTACTCTAATATTTGAAAATGAGATTCTTCATTTTAGCATCTGACAACTCAAGTGTCTAACCCAGTTTGTATTTCTGTGCTTTTCAGGAGACAGAACTGATTTCCTAGATTATACAGACATATAATAAAGAAAGTGTATGGAAATCACAGAGAGGTTTTGCTGAATAGTTATTAAAGTTTACAAACAGGATTTAATTGCACCAATAAAGTGGATGGTAAGAGAAACACAACACATCTAAGACCCTGGGGCAAACCTAATCAACTTGTATTGACAAACTCTGTCTCAAGTTTTTCCTTTCTATTAGCTATCCATAACCCAAGTGAACTCAAGTTGTTTGGTTTACATGAAACAGCCTTTAAAATGATACAGTATTTGTATTTGTGAGCTCTACTCAGAAACAGTACCTCTTTCAAACTCTCCTTACAGAGTGGACACTGAGGAGAATGATCTAAACACCGCTGCAAGCAACCTTTGCAAAAAGTATGTCCACAAGGGGTTGTCACTGGCTCAAACAACAGCCTGAAATAAAGGTATTATAAGTTAAATACCATGGCAAGTGTGTATTTTGATTAAAAAGTCATTGATCAACCTCTTCAATTTTTACAACTAATTACGGATCAGAACAAAGCAGAGGAAAATTAGCCCCGTGTCTCCTTATTCTACTTTTCCCCCTATACTGCAGTTTATTTACATTTGGCACTGCACCACTCATTTTTATTTTTTTCTTCTAATGAATCTGGACATGTTTCAACACTCCAAACATCCCACTGTACAAAGATTTTGGTCTCACTACATAGAGATTCAGAATGTGTAAAATTAAGTGATTCTTTGAGGAGCTAAGTTGATTTATTAGCAGTATTATATAGTGGTAACATAACTATGGACAGTTTAGTATACACCAGAAGTTTTAAGGTATTTATCTGAAAACCAAGACAACTCAATAAGAGGTTTCAAATACATCAGCTACATTTAAGTAGACTAACATTCTGGAGTATCTGAATCTCCTAGACAAATATGAGGTTCACGTGCAGTCCTTTAAAGCATTAGTTTTCCCAAAATAAGTTAAATAGTTTTACTGACTGAAAAAAAAACCTTAACCCATTTAACCGCAAAACCCCCTACCCTTTTAAGGTTAACAATTAACAATACCAAGTTTAATTTAAAAGGCAACTTGATTAAAATCATGCTGTATTATATAGAACTATAGCAAGTGACACATTTAAATATACATTTAACTTCAGGGATACAGAGACTGAAAATTATTGATAGGTGATAGAACTCATCACAACTTGTAAGTACCTCAGTTTATATGTGTAATAGGTATGTGGCCAAGCATCTATCACAGAAATACTGAATCAAGAAGATCTTACCTCATACATAGAGAGCACTCAAAATCTGATACATCAATCAAATCCTCTGGAATTGTTCCAAAAGCCAGTTTCAAGTCCCTTTTTGTACTTTCTAAGGAAAAGCAATATAAAAATATTCCTTCAAAGAAAGGTACATCACAGTAAATTTAAATTTCAAAGTAAGTGACTGTTTACCTCCTTGCTTTTTGAGCTTGTTCCTTCCATCTTCGCATACAACTGTATCCTGTTCAGACAGGGAGAGCTTTCTTTTTAACAAAGCACCTTTTTCTTGACCAGAGAGAAGGGGTTCAGAAGACACTCTCTTTAAGCCATCTTCCTTGGCAAGGTTTTTTGTTGAGTTAAGAGCATGGGCAGACTGTGCACGATTTAAGCTTCCACTGACAGGCTCCAGCACATCTGATCCTCCTAAACTCTATAATGGAAAGACGAACTGAATTGTACTTAGAGAGTAACACAAATCTACATAAGATGTGAACATGGAAAGATACAGAAGCCAAACTGATATCCTCACTTAGTTCATTAGTTAATTAGAAAACATTGGTAAGTCAATGCAGTACTCAAATTTGCTTAGCATTAACAATTTAAAAACCATCATCTGCTTCAAAGAGAACAAACCTTGTATTTCTTTTGATTTTCAAGTGTCTAATATCAAATCTCAGTACTTTCTAGTAAGCAGTTCACTGGAATAAGCAGTCTAATACTCCAAATGAAAACACATTATGCCCAAACCACAATTCTTTCTTCCAATTTAGACAGTCACAGAAAGTCAGCATTTAGGATGACAAATAAGAATATCAGAACATCTGATGTTTGTGTATCAGCTTAAAAGTTATCCTATAGTTCTGGTTACCTGTTCAGGACAAAGCTCTAAGTTGCTGGAAGACTCAGTCACCTCAGAACCAAGTATAAGAGGTTTATTTCGAATATGTGGTAAATTCCAAGCAGGTTCCTTCAGACTCTCTCTTAACTTCTCTGGTGACAGGACATCACACAATGTCTAGAAAACAAACAGCTAAATGTTCATAATAATGAAAAGGATCTAGATATAGCTTTACTGCAAAATTGCATACATAAGAAGTAATTTACATGAGGGTATCTTTATTTATAAAGCTTTATTTAAGCTGAGAATGAGCAGAAGCCTACATATCTATCTATATGACTAAAATAAAATTTATCTAGAAGTCTTTTCGAATACAAGTGAATGAACTCTTCAAACACAGTTAGACATTATCAGTTCAGTATCAGGCAGCTCTTTCAACATAAATTTTGATTATCGAAGAAAAACTTTTGTGCTCTGGGCATGAAAGAGTTAAAATATTAAACTTGCCCACTTTTCAGTTTTTCCAGATTTTAATTTAGTAATTTCAAAAGCATATGTACTGTTAAGATGGACATGTTAAATGTGTACATTAGGACTATCTCTTCAATGTAGTATGATATATCTTGAAAGGAACTTAATCTGCCACTTCCTTTTATGTATTAAAGATTTTTAGATGCTCAAAGTCTACTATAATGGGAGCTTTATGAAAGAATCAAGTTAGAGACTGCAATCCAGTGTCATAAATAAAATTACCCTTTCCACTTCTAGCTTGGCTGGAAGAAAGTCCTCATCAAGGGCTAAGCACTGTAGAAACAGTTGTAAGGCATCACCTACAAAGCCAAAGTCTTGCAGCACTTTTGCTTTCCTGAAGTAGACCTGAAAAACACATACCATGAAGACATTTCTAAAGAGTATGCAGAACTGCAATATTCATCTTACAGCCATTACAACACAGGTAGAATCAGAACCCTCCATGACAATAGTAATGGAGCTTTCCAACAAACTACAGCTGTGCACAGTGTGGATGATCCCTATACCTTGCCTAACATACATCCCCTACAGAGCTTGAACATAGTCATGGGATAGGCTGGTGTTCTGTCTTCTTCCAGTTAACTTGTTTTGACTTACATCAAGGGTTCAAATCCTGACTAGTTTCAGCTGAATCACAAAAGGCCTTACCTTTCCCCTTCTGTGAGCCTTTGGAGGGGGAGAAGAAGAGGGACATAAAATGCAAAGCATTACATGACCTTTTACAGCGTCTTACAGCATCCCCTTTTTGACCTCTGTTTCATTAAAAGCTTTATGGTTCCAGCTTGAAGAAGGGTGACTACAAACAAAACAATCCACACTCCACACAACCATGCATCCCTTACATACTATCTTAATCTATATTCTTAGCACAGAACATCGCATTTTTGGAATTGTTTCTGCCAATTAGATTTTATTTTTGAACACAGCTAGGAAAAAAAAAAATCTGTATACAATTTCCTCTGAAAGAAAAAAAAAATTCCTCTTACAGACTGTTTTCCAACTTTCCTTATCCTCTAAGAATTGTTACAGGAATCCATCAAACCAAGCTCAGTTAAGCAAAGTGAGGTTTCTTTCCAAACATAAAGAAAAAAGCAGACAGTACTACCAACACTGGGAGGCACAAAGTAGGATGGAGAACACACGAGAAACCAAGACAGCAGCATTTCTCTCCCCTTGTGTGGCAAGATCTTGCTGCTCCTGCTGTACAGCAGGCAGCACTGCAATATGCAGTACCTCACAATTCTGAAGGCCACTGACTCCCCAGCTGCCTGCACTATTCACAAAGCTGTTCCCACTGAGTTTCTTTGGGCTTTTTGAACAAAAACTTTCCAAGCTGCACCAGCAAAGTGTACTTATTTAATAAAAATTAACAAACAAACCCCAAACCCTAGCAGTTACAGGTTACAACACCATAAACTATCACAACTCCAAGTACAGTCATCGAGTCTAAGCTGTCATACTCATCAGCAGCCAGTCTCATTTATGGAACGATCTTAAGATATCTGTTAGCATTTTGCATGTCTTACAAGATAGCATTTAAGGTAGCTGACCTAGCTTCTTAACTCAATACAAATATAATTTAAAATTAATTAATTTTACAGATAAAACCAGATACTGATAAATGAAGAGTTCATATCAACTTACCTCTGGCCAATTTGGCATTTTAGAAATAACAAAATTCAGATCTTCTATGGCTGTTTTATGTTCTTGGAGGCCAACATATGACTCAGCTCTGTAAATTCTTAGCATCAAGTCACTGGAGTCTGAAGAGAAAAATTAAGCAACACTCTTAATTCAGAAACTTGTAATTTTTAAATCAGATATGCTTTCATAGTGATATGTCACAATCACACTTTTTTGTACAATACCTTTGAAATTAACGGAGCACATTCCCACCCCCAGTGTTTCAGTAATAAAGGTGGCAGTAATTCTGGAGTCATGTCTTTCAAGCTAAAGATTGAATTTTACACCCTCTAATGCATCTTGTATCAACGAGAAAAATATTTTAAAAGATCCATCTGAGGCTGACAGAATAAAGTACTGCTCAATACTATTGTGACAACAAAATTTGAAGACTGTGTAGACTTTAGCTTTACACCTGTTCGAAGCCACAGAAATCTGGGAAATCACTGCATTTATATTAAAAAGTCAAAATATTACAAAGTTTGCTTTCAAAAGTTCAAGTTTTCCTTTAGACTGTCATTTGCGTTTATAATGCCCAAACTCTTTCAACTATGGTTGAAGATACAGATGCCGCCTGTGCAACAGTATCCCTCTGCTAAGTACCTGAAGTAGGCTTTATCACTATGTGGTATGAGACAGCCAACATCAGAAAGCCTTTAACATCAGCTGGCAGCCCTGTTGTAAGTGTACTAGTGAACTTCAGCAATGGGAAAACATTAGTATGTGTTCAGTAAAATTCTCATGTCCATCATACAACATTTTGCACTTTTAGTAAAGCAGCTTCTAAATGGGAAACACACCATCTCCGTGCCACTAAAACTATGTTTCTCATAACATAACTAATAGTAGTTGTTGCTTGGAAAAAATACCAGCACACTGATTTGTTCTTGATTTAGTTTTGTTAAAATACACCTGTGTTTTTTTCACTAAGTCAAACATTGGTCTACTATAAACAATCCTAAAATTAAAATTTCAAGGCCAAGTTGGATGAAGCCTTGCGTGGCATGCTTTAGTGTGAGGTGTCCCTGCCTGTGGCAGGGGGGTTGGAACTAGATAATCTTGAGGTCCTTTCCAACCCTAACTATTCTATGATTAAATAGTTCTTTAAGTTTGTTTCAATAAGGTTTTCTTGGGAGGGGATCATTTCAACTTGGTATTCTATCTTAGTCTATTCTAAATGCCTAGTTTAAATTTTTGTAAGTCTCAACATCAGCTTGTCTTAGATTTAAAAGCCAGGCTGATCAATGTTCTCATGTATTCCAATATACTGCTTTTAGATCCACAATGCTACATTACAAAAAGACCTTAATGAAAAAGAAAGACCTAAGAAAATCAAAACTCACAGATTTCACAGCTGAAACTAAAGCTTCTTCCCAGTTTGGGTTGTCTGCCTTTTGAGTTGACAGTTTCCCTTCAAATACAAATATTCCCAAACCCAGTTTGTTCAGTTTGTTATACTTTATGTTAGACATAATAAAATGTTTGTATTAGCAGAAGTCTGGGAAACTGTCTGTCTTACTTAAATACTAATTCTGCAAGCAGAACAATACTGAAGCCTGCTTTCCTGTGGCTTTGTGTTTTCTGAGTACTGTAGCCTGGTGCTCTGGTAAGGTGAGAGCTCAGATCAAATGCTTCATACCATTTTTGCTGTTGTATTTGACTCTGGTGTCCAGCAGAGCTAGTATCACACCAAATTCTTTCCTTCAGAAGTAGCAGTAAGTGCGGGTCTTTGTTCTCTGATAGGCTACCTATTTGCACATTATCAGAGGGAGCCCCTCTTTTTCAGACTTTCAAGTGTGTAGCATAACCTGAGGAACTCCAAGCCTCTTTTTCTAGGGGGAAGGTGAGGGGTAGCTTGAAGATAAAAATGTGAGTTCAGCTTTACAGCAGGTGGACATTTTGTCTACTTCTTTTTAAAACATAAAAACATAATTCCAATTTAACTGGAACAAAACAGACAGCTAAACCAAGGAGTTTAACTGGGACCCCACCTCTGCTGCTGAAAACACACAAAACACTGCCAATCAATGATCAATACATATAACAAATCAGATCTAAATATTTGCAAGACCAAAGGTGGCCAGTCACAAGTGGTGCTGCCCAGGGCTCATTATGGGGGCCAGCTCTGTTTAATATCCTCATGAATGAGCTGGATGAGGGGAAAAAGTGTACCCTCAGTAAGTTTGCAGACAACACCAAGCTGCACAGGACGGTTGATCTGCTTGATAGGAAGGCTCTACAGACAGATCCAGACAGGCTGGATATATGGTCCAAGGCCAGCTGTATCAGGTTCAACAAGGCAAAGTGCAGGGTCCTGCACGTGGCTTAAAACAACTCCATGCAATGCTGCAGTCTTGGGGAAGAGTGGCTGGAAGGCTGCTCAGCAGAAAAAGACCCAGGGGTGTTGGTCGACAGCTGCCGAACATGAGCCAGCTTGTGCCCAGGTGGCCAAGAAGGCCAGCAGCATCCTGGCCTGTAACATCAACAGTGTAGCCAGCAGGGCCAGGGCAGTGATCATCCCCCTGTACTGGGCACTGGTGAGGACACATCTCAAATCCTGTGTTCAGTGCTGGGCCCTTCACTGCAAGAGAGACATTGAGATGCTGGAGCAGGTCAGAAAAGGGTAACAAAGCTGGTGAAGGGTCTAGAGCACAAGTCTGATGAGGAACAGCTGAGGGAACTGGGGTTGCTTATCCTGAAGAAAAGGAGGCTCAGGGGAGACCTTATTGCTCTCTCTACAACTACCCGAATTCAGGTTGTAGTGGGGTGGGGGTTGGTCTCTTCTCCCAAGCACAGGACATGTGGAAATGGCCTCAAGTTGCACTAGGGGAGGTTTAGGTTGGATATTAGGAAAAACTTCCCAGAAAGGGTTGTCAACCATTGGAACAGGCTGCCCAAGGAAGTGGCTGAGTCACCATCCCTGGAGGTATTTAGGAGACATAGATGTGGCACTCTGGAACATGGTTTAGTGGTGGGCTTGGCAGTGCTAGGTTAACAGTTTGACTCCATGATCTTAAAGGTATTTTCCAACCTAAACAACTCTATGATTCTATCTAAATTTGTATGTCAAATTTGGTAACCATAATTTAATTTCTAGGCTGTGCAATTGTACAAACATAATTTTACAATGTTTCAGCATATATTTAAATATTTGCCACCTAAAGGGAAGATGCAAAGCTATTTCAAATCCTTAGACAAGAGACTAAGCAGAGCAGGAACACAATTTGTGCTCAGATTTTACATTTGGTAACCCAATATATTGTAAATAAAGAAATAACTCACTTATAGCATATACAAACCCAAATGATTTTAATAAGAAAGACATCAAGTACTGTAAGTGCAGAATTGCGTGTACAAGGTAATAGGGAAGTATACAATGGTGTACACAGAAAACCCCACTCAATATGCATTCTTTTTTTTATATTACTCCAATAGCATCTGCTTCAGGCTACTGTCAACACAAGCATACCAATAAATGGACCATCTCTGCTCTGATCCTGCATGCTTTTTAAATGGTTCATTATAAAATATCAAATTCTTCAAAATAAATGCGCATCATAATGCAGAGAAACTTTAGGACACAGTATTCACTAATACAGTACTATAGGGTCACCCCAACAATCAGGGGTTGGAACACAAAACTCCTGAGAAGAGGCTGTGAGAACTGGGCTTGTTTAGTGGAAAACTATTCCCAAACGCCTTGGGAGAACCCAACAGCCTTCCACAATCCGAGAAGAGGCCACCTAGAAGACTCTACTTTAGTGCACAGGAGAACAAGAAGAGACAGCGTGATGAAGAGAAGTTCAGACTTGAAATCAGGAGAAAGCTTTTCACTATGAGGATAATTAATCTTTGAGCAGGTTGCTCAGAGAGGCTGTGGAATCTTCATCCTTATAGGTTTTCGTAATTCAGCAGCACAAAAGCTTAGGCAAACTGCTCTGCATTCAACGTTTATTCTGCTTCAACAAGGAGATCGATTGGTCAACAGACCTCCAGAAACCCACTCCAGCGAGAACAAGTCTGTGATTCATACCAAATTCAAGTATATTAGCTGTGTGTTTCAGGATACTTGATTAAAGACAAGCTGCACTTGTATTTTAATCAAACAGACTTCATTTAACTGAACTATTTTATGTCAGCCTCTGGAAGCAGTATATTAACCATATGAATGTTAACAATCCTCACACTTTTCAAAAGTCACTTTTGCACCATAGCAAATACTTCCCTTTCGGATGTTTCAAGAAATGTAAGCAAGTTATAAAAAGATGCCATTTCAGTAGAGGCTTCATGCCAATGTCTTATTTAGGACACCAGATTTACATTGTTAACTATCAGCATTATAAAGAAACAGAGATGAACACTGCGGAAACACTGAAACAGAACATAAATTATTTTAAACATGAATACATTTCTTATGCTACAGCTCTTCCACCTTTAAATGTTTTCAAGATTCAGGTTTTGGAGGAAGATATAAAGCATACCACCAGGTATTAATTAGTGCTCCCCTGGTCTGAAATCACTTGATTGCGAGTTGTTCGTAATTGTAAGCTCACAGCTCTAAATTCACATTTAATGTATGTCTGCATTCTGATTCACTAAGTTCTTTAGTATCTTTACGAGAATACTTTGAAAATTGATAGTTCTCAGGACTGGAGACACAAAACAGTTGTGCAAAGGATCTTAAACTGAGCTTCTACCACTTAATTCTAGCACATATACTGAATCCGAGTAATAAAATTTTGGATAAGCATCATATCTGGTCACTATTCTCAAATTTTCAAGTAATTTTAAAGTTTAATTTAAAATTTAATTTTAAAAATTTCAGAACTAGCTTTAAAAAAAATCAAAATCCTTTCTTTGTAGCCATCCAAATGGTATTGCTAATTCCACAGAAGATTAATAAAAGACTGTAGAATTAATTTTATCTTTTATTCTTTCAAAGCAATCTTGAAATGTGAAACAGGACCCCTGTAAACATTTGTGATCAAGAATGGATTCATCAGTTTGTATCCTAAAGGCCACTGAAGTTTTGACTCCATTTCTTTGTGACCTATATGAGTCAATACTGTACTTCAGGACACACAACTGCTTCTTTCACTTCCCAGATTTAAAACAGAGCAGCCACTTTCTCTGGTCATATCCTACACTGTGTAAATGCCTTGGCAAATAACGTAGCATTGAAGGCCATAACTGAACCGCTTTAAAATAGGTTGCCAAAAGGCTTATAAAAAGTATCTAAGATTTAATCCCACCTACACTAAAACCAGTTTATTATGGAACTAGTTATAACGTATCTCGCCAGAACAGATCAGAAGGATTAGACTTATGCAAGCTTTTGTTTCTCTCCCCGCTGCAGAAAACTGTACAAACGTAACACGCTTGATCTGTGAAAATATTAATTCCCAAGTTTCTGAAGCAAATTCCAAGTTTCAGAAGCAAAAGGACACAAACGCAAACGGAGCCTTACAGGTTACCAGGTGTTAAATTCCATAGTCAAATACAAACAACAAAGGAATGTGCCACTGGATCCACCTAGGTGTACCAACCATGCAAATTTTACTCCCTCTACAAAGCCTGAACTCTGAAAACCAGACTGTATCTCAAGCGCTCAAGGTACCAGGCTTGCGACTGACACAGGACGGCCCGAAAGCGCGGCTCTACCTCTCGCCTTTGTACCGTCTCTCAAGGCTATATTATAAAACTCCAACCACACCCACCCATGATGTCACTGACATTACACAACCTGTCCCCCTCCATGCCTGTCTGCTTATGCAACTGGGCCCGGCCTGCTGGGAATTGTCTTGGTGACACTTAAGACTGAAAATAGGTCTCTCTCAGGAAACAAGGTTAAATACAGCAAGAGATTTTCTCTTGTCTGTGCGCAGCGATTACTAAACACAAGACAAAACAAAGCCCACAAACTCTCCTGAAAACAAGTCTCACGAAAGCATGTGGGAGGGGAAACTAGAAAAAGAACATGAAGAATCCGTGTTGCACCTTCCTCCAACACCTCTGGAAGCATACCCCACTACCAGGCTTGACGCTCAGCTGAGCTCCGAACAGCCTCGCGTCCTGCCATCGGTCCCTCCTCCACTCCGCCAGACTATGGAGGGAGGTCCGTTAAATCCTCTCAAACTCGAGAAAACTTCGGATGTTCTTTATAGTCTGTTTCGATCGCGGACAGCCTCAACAGGAGAGAGGGGCTGAAAGGCGGGAAGCAAACACACACCTGCCTAACCCCACCACACTTGGAGGCCCCCCGAGCCAGCCGTGCCTCGCCATCAGCTCACCACGGTCCTGCCGGAGCTGAGGCGGGGAGCGGGACGGGAGCCAGCGGGGCAGGCAGAGGGAGAGCCTGCTCCGCACAAGCCTTACCTGCTCGTAGGGCCTGACTGGCGGCGCCCAGAGCCTCTCGGAAGCGGCCCTGGGACAGCAGCTCCTCTAGCCGGCGTCCGGTCCTCGCTCTCTCGCACTCGCCCGGGAACCACTTCTCCGCGAGCCGGTTGAGGACGACACTGGTCCGCAGCGGGGCCGCGCCCGTGCTGGTGCCCCCCGCCGGCAGCAGCCAGTCCCGGCAGCGGCGGCAGCGGGCCCGCAGCTCCCTCCGGAGACAGCGGCGGCAGTAGGTGTGCCCGCACGGGACGGTGACCGGCTCGCTCAGGAACCTGCCGCAGCCGCAGCAGCGCAGCGGCCCGTCGGCCGCGATCCCGCTCTCCGCTGCGGCCCTGTGGCCCCTTCCCCAGCCCAGTCCCTGCCGCAGGCGGTAGTTCAGTACCAAGCACTCCACGAGGGTCCCGAGGCGCTGGGGTCCGGCGAGGGGCCCGAGGCACAGCGGAGCCAGCGACGCGCCCACCACTTCCTTCAGGCAGCTCCCGGGCACCAGCCTCTCGCCCAGCCGCGGCGGCAACTCCCGCGCTCCACCCGCCTCCTCTCCTGGGGTCCCGCTACCGCCCGGCTCCGGCGACATGTCCGAGCCCACGGCCACGGGAGAGAACGCCATCGGCTGCCCGGCGAGGGGGTGTGGCGCTGCTGCTCCAGCCGCCGGGCTCGGCTCCGCGCTGAGGCACTGACGGCACAGGGCGGGGGAAGACGAGGAGGAGGAAGCACGGCACCCCCGTGAGGGGGGGAGGGGGGGGGGGGGGGGTGTCACGTGCGCGCCCCCGCGCGCGCGCGTCCCGAGGCCACGGTCCCCCCCACCCCGCGAGCACGGCGGCGGCGCGCAGCCCCCCTTTCAAACCTCTCAGCCGCGCCGGCTTACATAAAACGCCGCGTCAGCTGACCGCCGCGCGGGCCCGCCATTGGCTGCGGGTGGCGGCGCCGGGAGGGAGGCGGGGCCGCAACATGGAGGGAGGTTACAAAACACCGCTCCACGCGCGCGCCCCGCACTGGGGCGGGGTTGGCGCCGGGCGGCCGGGGACCGAGTCACGTGGGGTGAGGAGGGGAGGGTCCGTGTGCAGGGGGTGCTGTGCCGCGCGCGGTGAGAGGGACGGGGTCCCGGTGGGCTCCCGGGAGCAGTGCCGCTCTGGTGAGGGCGGCTGCCAGGGTCGGGAGTCAGCGGCGCTGCTGGGGCTGGGTGGCGGGCAGGAAGCGGGGGAAGCTGCCCGGCGCGGAGGGGTGGAGCCGCCGGGGCGGGGTTGCGGGTCTCCAGCGGGTCACCGGGGGGGGGCGGGCGGGCGGGCTGCAGCTGTGCGGCACCGGGGGAGTCGCTGGCGGGTGCTGCGGGGCAGCCCGTGCGTGGACGCCTGCTGTCTGTTTCGCAGCGGCTGGTGCTCGCACTCCAGCCGCCTGGGCTGGCTCCTTGTCTTTCTCTGTTAAAGAGTTTTAATGGAGGACGCGATAAGGTGAAAGTTACGAGGCAGAAGCTCGTTGTCCGTATGATTTGTGTATTTACCCCTCGTCTCGACCGTTTCCAGCACTTTGTGTAGCGTCCCCGTGGGATGGGCTCGGATCCTTTCATTCTGCAAACCCGTGTGCATCTGCCGTTACAGCTGGTTGGTTCAGTAAACTCTCTTTTCCGCGAGTGTAAAATAGCAAATCCAGCGCCTCTGGGGAAGTACCAGACTTACTGGACCTAAAATAGTACAGTACATTTTGGTAGGGAAACGTTTAGGGTTTCCAGATGTATGTCAGCTTAAATGAATGCTTGAAGTCTCTTGCATGAGTGTTACTATATTTACAGTAGCTTTTTTTTTTTTTTTTTTTTTGTTAGAAGCTCTCATAAATCCAAAAATCTCAGGTAAATATACCAGTTCCTCTAAAACCTTCCAGGCAAAGCTTACACATCAGGAAAATTAATTTATGGCCTTATGAAAGGAAAGATTGGTCTTCAGCTGTATTTTGCATACAGTGGGCTGGAGGATTATACTGAAGATGCTGTCTGGATTTATGTCTAGGTGGTTTGCCTGAACTCAGCCACCCTATACTGCATCTTTTGCCTTTCCGTTGTCTTTCATGTTCCTAAAGTCGAAGAAATAAAGGTGTTCCGATGATTGAAGTATGTGAGAGAACATGGGTATGTTTTAAGCATGGATAAGAAAGGTAATTAATTTCAAAAAGTGAAGTGAGTTAAGTGACAGACTAAGGAAAGATCAAAGAAATGCCTTTAGTGTGAGCTTGAATGGCAGCAGGATGAGGTAAAGTGCTTTGAATTATTATGAATAGTTTTAATGGGTTATGAATTTTGTTTCAGGTGTCTCAGGTGTGAGTTGGCCCTTCACAAAGTGTAGGGAGATAAGCAGAGAATTTAGATAGAAGTAAAACTGAAAGAAGTACTGTGGACAGTCATTAAAGGGAATGGGAGTTCACTATGCCTTTTAGATTAGGTTACGTGTGGAAATGGAGAAGAAAAATAAACTAGGACAAAGTTCAAGGGCTTGTGGGACTTCCTTCGAACACTGGAGTTAGGATTCTGAGGTTGTCCTTTAGGAGCAATTAAGATCTAGAAGAAATGAAAACCTCTTTCTTTCCACTATTGCCACTTCCAATGATTCCTTTGCAAGTTCATATGTTAGCATTCATACTGACAATTCTAGCAATTTTGTCAGCTGCAGTCAGCTATTTTTCATAATTCCCCATGTATGGGAACAAAGTACTCATGGCATTGCCAGCCTTGGGGGCTTGGATCAAAAGAGTTGATTTTTTTCCCATCTTTTACTTCAAAACAACTAAAAACAGTGAAAGGGAGTTGGAGTAGGATGGATGAGTAGATGAATAGGGAGCCTGACATCTTACACTGCTCCCACCAGTTGTAGAAATCTTAGTACATTTGTTCAGAGCTTGCACTTTCTGCTAGCAGTACTTACTGTCACAGTAACCCCTCTCTGTCTCCTGATACTTGTGATACATGCTGTTCTCTATTCATAGTCACCCTTACTGTCTTAAGTCTCTCCTGGACACTCAGGGCTTCCGTGCGACAAGGGAAAAAGTAAATTTTTCAGGTTTAGATAGAAAAAAGATTTATTTTTGCCTAAGTTTGTTCTTTGTGGTTGTAGAAAGTTGTTGGAAATTAATTAAAGAAACGGGCTTCAAATTTGATATAAAAATGTGTGTCAGCAGTATGCTGCAAGAATACAGGGAATCCTCTGGCTATCAAGTAATTTTGGAGCCTGGCATACTATGGGTGGGTTCAGGAGGAGAATGTGGAGATTCCAGAGAATTCAAAAGATCCATTGCATAAAATCACTTTTGTGTCGGGAAGTCCCCGAGACATAGATTTCTGGAATATCAGAGATTGTGTTGGGGGAAATCTGATCATTCACCTCATCCTTATTCTCTACACTTTCATTTTTATCATGATTGGAAACAGGGTACTGGGCTGAGTTGGACTTTGTTATTACCCAGTGTGGTCATTCTTACATCTTTAAACTACAGCTGATTTTTAAAAGCTTTGTTTTTTGTTGTATTATTTAACCTTTGGCATATTAAACTGAACAAGAAAAAAACTGATTTTCTAATCTTTCACTGAGTTACTGATAGGATGTGATAGTTATGTAAGAGAGGAAAAGAGAAACATGCGACTTATTACTAGATTAGATAACACACATGGCTCCACCACCACTCCATTAAAAATAGCATGCACACAAAAATCTGGGGTTTTTTGGTTTTATGTTTTTTTTTTTTCCTCGTGTAGGGTCAGAGGAATGATACTTGAAACCAAAATTAAACCATGGCATTGTACTTTTCACATGGGCCATTCGAAGAAACACTTCAGGGATTGTCTTTTCCATTTGCCTACAACTGCTGATGTAAGTCTTGGTCATCCCCATTCAGAAAGGTACCTACAAAGGACTGTGCTTTCAGTACAGTGAGGTAGAAGTACATTGCTTTCTTACAGTTTGTAAGCCATCACTCAGACGTTTCTATAAGCAATTCCTTGTACAGGTAGAGTGTGCAACCCCATTAAACATGACAATAAAATAATAGAATCATAGAATGGTTTGGGTTGGAAGAGACCTTGTAGATCACCTAATTCCACCCTCCTGCCACAGACAGGGACACATTTCCCTAGACCAGGTTACTTGAAGCCACATCCAGTCTGGCCTTGAGCACTTTAAAATAGTGGTTTAAGTTGATACTTGACCATATGTGCAATTATGCTGAATTAAGAACTTCAAAAATCGACAGGAGTAACAAAATGAAGCAAAACTGACCCCAGTTAAAGCAAGGGCAGTGGCAGGTGGTGGACCTAAAATTAGGTATGTTCTGGAAATCTGGATGTGTGCCCCTTTTTTTGCAGTCTTGGTACGTATCCCAAGTGGTTAACCCAAGGAAGGCAGTTACAATCTAAGACAAATGTGGTAATAGCTTTCTGGCTGTTTCCCCCTTATTTCTTTGAAAGTAGCCAGCTAACTAGCTAGCTGTTGTCACTTTTTGCCAAAGTATGTGTAGCAAAGGCAAAATAAAATGGAGAAAGATTAGATTAGGCAAATAAGAGTCATATGCTTTAAAAAAAAAACAATTCCTCAATGGCTTTTGAAGGCCTTAGCTGCTGATGTTTGAGTCACTTCAGCTCTGGCTAGGAATTAATGAATGCTCAGAACCAACTTGGTTTGGTTTTGTTTCAGTTTGTTCTTTGTTGCTAAGTAGACTTCTGGGGCTTCAGTGATATAGTTCTGGCAGGCAAATTTTTAAATGGAAAAACACTCAGCATCACTGCAGGAAAACAAATGCTAACCTTTGTGCAACAGCGTTGGGTAGAAGTTGGCTTTGAGGAGTATTTTTTTTTTCAGGGACAAGAGGCCACAAAGCTGCATTTGCAGCTTGGGCTTGGTGGTTAGGGTGAGCTGAACAGGGCTAGGCTGCTGCTGCTTTCTCTGGCATTTCTGTACAGCACAGCAGTATGGGGTTTAGTGGATCTTAATTCCCTTTGAGAAAATTTGGGTGCTCAGTACTTTTGAAATAAGTCCCTTAGTAAGTTATTTAATTACGCTTAGTAATTATGTATGCACTGGTGAGTATAAGAGCCTCCACCAAACAACTACACATGGGATAAACAGTTAACTACATGTTAGAAAGATAAGTATCTCATTAAAAATAAAAAGGGAGGCAGAACATAATAGGATCTAAAATACTTAACCAGGTAGAGTAAAGACAGAGAGAGTTTATTGGCTAGATCCAATAAAGGACTTAAGTACCTAAAGCAGGATTTAGGGAGAATTCAGGTCCCTAAGTCAAAAAATGCGATCCAAGAAATCTTGCACAGCTGTTACCTAACTTAGGAGATGCCTAAAATCAGAAGGCTTTTCCCTGATTTTACTTTCTATCTCTGCAGTGTCTAGGATTTTACTTCTGTGCACATTCAGAAGTGCGTTCTGTGCACGTTCTGTGCTAGAGCAGTTTAGCATCTATTTCCCATTCAGCTATTTACAATTCTCAGCTTAAGTGTTAACGGCTCTGTTTTGTCAGGACATGGCAAGCAGACATATTCAGAGAGTCTGAATTTGGCTGCTTGCTTTTAATGTGAAGGATGGGGGCATTGAGTAACCTTTTATTTAACAACCTGTTAGGTTACTGATACAAGAGTTGGAAGATTCAGTTTTGTTCTAAGAATGTTCAAAGGCATCTCCTTCCTCCAAGTAATCCATCTTAAAGAGTGACTGCACGAATTTAAATTGTCTTGGGAGCATGAATTAGAGATGAGGATGTGTCACTCCCTACTAAATGCCCTATTTCTTGGGCTAAATCTCACGCTGCTTCTGTGCCTATGGACTACAGAATTCTTTGCTTCAGTAGCACTTTAACAGGAATGGAGCAGAGCTGTCATTATTTCCAGTAGCCCATTTTCTTCCTGGGTAGGATCACTTTTCTGCCATATGTTGACTTGAATCTTTTTTGTTTAATGGGGATACACAGCAACAATGGGCTGCTATATGCAAGGCATTTGTTTTCTCGCTACCTTCTGTTATCCTGGCAGTGATATAACAGAATATGGCAAGCCCTGCTCCATGTTTTTTCAACAGAATGGCAGTTGGATCCTGCAGTTAAGAAAGTACTCTGGCCTGTGAATTGTAAGCACCTGTATTGTCTGTGTCTTGGCCTGAGTTAAGTTTCTAAGGAGTTGGCAATAACACTGCTGCATTTTTTGCAGACTAGCATTAAGCAACCATGATGCCTCAGGGCAGTACCAAACTTCTTCATACATACTGTATAGCATATGTGTGTATTTCATGTGGGCTTCTGGATCTTTTGTTGGGAAAGGAAAAACAGAAAACTGAAAAACAGTTTGCAGTCACATAATTTTAGGTGTCCAGTTAACTTGCTTATTTGCTTGTACCAGGTTTGAATGTATTCCCTTCTAAAATTATATATGGTTTTTACAGTATTGGCATGTTTGAATACATATGGGTATGTTTGTATGGATATTGATATCAACTGCCATTGATAAGTGGGGTTTGGTAAATCTGGCAATTATACTTTGAAGTTGTGGAAATACTTTCACTATCCTGGGAACACCAGTAAGTGGAATCACTTACTTCCCTGTTTTCATGTTCACTGTATTTTTTTCTTTTCCCATATATGATGATATGTAGTTGTTCATTCCAAAAGATACAGCTGAATGTTTCTATGTGTGCAGAGCAACAAACTTGAAAAGTTTTAAACAACCTTCTAAAAGGTTTTATTTTAAATTTCTCCAGTTTAAAAAAGTAATTTAGCTCTGGATATGACATGAGTCATATTTGTCTTTTCTTTAGGAAGAAAACCCTTGGACTGATTGGGCTCCTTCCTTCTGCCATTATTGCCTGGTAGGAGAGTCACATACAATCTGCAGATTTATAAAAATAGCTAAGTATTCAGTGGGATATTTGCTCCTATTAATATATGTTGTAATTATTCAAATAATAATGCATTAGAGTGTGAAATATAAAGTTTAAAGAGATAGCTCTGAATAATTTATTCTTGAAGTTAAAACTTTTAGTGCAGGACTGTAACTGAATAATGAACAAAAAGCAGAATAGCAGCTAAAGAAGCGCTAAAAAGACTTTAATTAAACGAGGACTTTTTTTTTTCCAATGAAAGTTACTCACTAAAAAAGGGGGAAAAAAGCAAGTCAGTCAGTGTTCTTTTCAGTTTATCAGGATGTTTTCCTTCAGCTGAAAGTTGGTGGCTAACAATTGTGTTGCATATACTAATTTTTTTTTTCCTGGGTGTTAATGTATTCACATTAAAGAACAAGCTGACTATTTTTAAAGGAATGTATAGCAAAAGTAAAAGATAATGATTGGCATGTGTTCTCTGTTCTTGGTTGAAGTTTAAAGAACAATTTATTTTGGTATCTGTTTTATATTCACTAATATTTTCTAATATGCTTGCTGATATATATATTCTCTATTATATCGCTTGCTATCAAGTTGGATGTTTTGCATCTACTTATGATCATCTTCTGATATAAATTATATTGAGATGTTTAGTTTTGAATATATTTTGCCATATAGACTTCTTTTAAAATTTGTAATAATTGTCACTGTTCACTCTTATAAAATTTAAGAAAAGGGAGAAACAATTACAGGCATTATACCATATGTGCGTTAAAAGTCTGCATGTGTTGTAAACCCAAATCTTATACCAATGGAGAAGGGAAGAAAGAAAGCTTATTGTGCTTAATATCTAGCCTCTTGCAAAAAAACGACGTTATTTTCTGTGTAGTCACTAATAAAAGTGGACTTAAATTTAGAGTTTTAGTCAATAAAAATGCATTTTAAGAAACACATAGAAATCAGAAAAGACTTCATGACCTGCTTATAGTGGTAAGTGAATAAAAAAAAAATGATTTGTTACTACTGGACTGGACTTCAGGCTGGAGTGGGGTATCATGCTGTTCACAATCAGTCAGGTACCTTTGCATATAACCAGACAGTATATGTCAGTGCTACTAGTACTAGATAAATCACTGAGTTTCCAGCTAGTTAATGATAAAGTTACTAGTCTTGAAAAATTCAAAAGGAGTTGATATAGCTAAAAATTTGGTTTTACTTACTCTTCTTAGATTGACTCTTCAGGATCGGAGAAGCAACAGCTCCTTGTCTTAAGCATTTCTCATTCATAGAGTTCCATAGAGTTTTCATGTTTCTTTCTTATATAATGAGCCTTCAGAGATTTTAGAGTGCTAGGCAATTATTTCCCATCAGTGAGAACAGACAATATATGAATTTTCTTCAAAGATTATGAATGTGTAAATGTAGTGTTACGTGAAGAAAGTCTGACCTGAGCAAAAAGTGACTACTTTAAATTTTACCAAGGTGGCAGAAAACATTTATTTAATTAAATAGCCTAATTGGCAACAATTTATCTCTTGGCAACAAGGTGAATGTTACAGTTCCCACTCCTTTCTACTTTGGCTCCTACTTGTTTGCTATTATTTATGTCTGATTTGCTTCTTGAACATTAGTAACATCACATTGTGCTCTATAGGCTGGGGTATGGCAGCCACATCTTTCCAACCTTTTCTGACAAGCGTACTGCAGGAAGTGTGTGCCACTTAGGCCAAAGACAGCAGATGACAGGATTGAATTTGGGGATATTTTTTTTCAGTGGAGCATGGGATCATGCAGGAGAGAAGTAAATGCTCTCAAATTCTTCATTTCAGCCTGATTGTTTAAAGAACACTTAGTGTTTCAGTCTTTCTCCTACCTATCTTTCTCCTTCACCATATTTATACAAGATAAATTAGTATCTGTTCTTTGGCTGTTGTCCACTAACGATCTATATAGAGACAATAAATCACCTCATTTAATTTCACTTCTATTCTTGAAAAAAACCAATAAAACATTATTTTGTGCCTCCAACATACATTGGACATAATTTGTGCGTGCAGTGGTACCAAGTTTTGGTCATATGAGACTAGGCTCATCACACTTTTCTCATAGGTGATTCTGTATCAAGTAGCCCATCCCAAATGGATTCTGTCTCATCTGTTCTGTCCCTTTCATACTACACACAAGCATTACATTTTAAGCATCTTTTTTGGTGATTTTGTCCCTCAACTCCTGATTGTCCAAGAAGGGTTTCACAAGGGCTCAAAGACCGTGATAAGCGCATACATATGAGAGTATTTTTTTTTAATGACATAATGTATTCTATTTATTTTCATATTTCTACCTCCTATCAAAACAATCACAATTCTTTAAGTGAACAACTTATCCTGCTGTTTTTCAGGAGTGTGCTGGCATGCATTTTTGCTGAGCTGGTACTGGTAGATCAGCCCCATTTCACACACAGTTCGTGTCTGTACTTCTCTGAAGAGTTGAAAACCTAACAAGCTGTTGTCTTTGTTTTCCTTTGTGATGCATTGCAGACCCTTCTTATGACAGACTACTTGGTTTGAGTCCTGGGGTGCTGAGCTGTGGAGAATTTGGTGTCACTGTGTCAGCTTTCATCATTCCTGTAATACTTCAGCCTCCTGTTGGTACTGCTTTAACACCCTGATATCTGGCCATAAATCTAAGCCAAAAGTTAACTGTGTAGACCAGATACAAATATTTATTATTTACTGTAGAAATAGAAAGTGTAACATGTTTTTCTGCATTGTATTTAAACATTTTAAAAAACTCAGATTACTCTCCAAGGTGCTTTTTTGGTACCTGCATTACCTTGATAGAAATGGTGAATGGAATACTCTTGCTGTTTACAGTGCTAATGCTAGTGGGTAACAGACTTCCATAATTCTGGAGTTCTGCAACAACATTAACAAAATTAATGGTCAGTAATTGATTCCAGGCTTAAAAGCAGATTATACCATTGTAAGGCTGATTCATATTTTAGACAGACTACCTAAGTAAACTGTTACAGTTAAGTAAACAGTACATCAGAATGGAAGGTTTCCTAATAAGCTATGCGCTGACCGTTTACAGCGTATCGGAGTCCACGTGTCAAGAATGATGAAATGTGAGCAAAGATGGTGGCTGCCTGTAGTCTAATTTATCCAAATGGCTTTCTCTTTGAGAAAGGCTTACGCTCTTAAGAGGAATGTTGAGTATTTGAAGAGGGAAATTTAGGTAGAATCAATAATTATTGGGAAAGAACTGGAAGCAAAAGGGAAGGTAGTTCATTTATCTTTTCCTGCAGACTGCAAAGCTCTGATTATATTCACACTAACGGGACCGAGCTGTCTCTCTTCTCATGAGCTTGCCTGTTTCCGGGTGTTATAATGCAGGCAAGTCATGGATGCGCTACTTTCTGATGTCACTTAAAGCAAAATACAGGTTGTGTTCAGATTGTACTATAGCTCTGATTTCTCTGTGTCCACAGTGTTTTGGGAGCACAGTGGTAATTGGAAAGAACCTCTGATCCTTCATTTGCTGCCTCAAACAGAAGAATATGAAAGCTAATGTGTCAGTATATCTAATGCAAATCTTCTGTCTTGGTACTGCTTCATTTTGAGACAATGACTACCTTTCTGTAGATCTCAATAGAAACGCATAATGCTTTTATTCATTCTTACTGCAAATAACAATTTCTCCCCAGAATGACTGTTTTAAGAAATCTTGCTTTAAAATAAAATAATCATTTTAAGGTGGTTTACGTAAGAAATAACAATGCCTATAGAATGATTGATTATTGTTTTTAAATAAGCACTTGGCAATGTCATTGTCTTGTGTGTTATAGTCAGCTGTATTTTTTGAAAAATTCAGTTTTCAGAATACTGGGCTTTACCTTAGATTTCACTATTGTTTCCACTGCATACTTCATTTCTATAGTTCTGTCATTAAAATATATAGATGAAAATATCTGTATGTACCTGTAAGCAAAGCATTTACAAGCTTTTCAAAAACAGTTTGTGTTAACTTCTTAAGTCTTGGTGCTTTAGGAAATAAAAATTAAGTAGAGTTTTAAATTGAGAGTAGTAAGTGCTATTAAATGTAAAACAAAATAGAAACAGTGCATTTCCCCTGCTTGTAGTTCCCTCTGTAACAGTGGTACAGTGTGCTTTTCAGCCTTCCAAAATCTTCAGTAGTTATCATGTCTGAGATTGGTGTGCGGTGTGTTGTGCAGGTCGTTTTAGGAAGGCTGCATTTCTAAACAACCCAGTTAATTCTATGATTCTATGTTGTTTTCCTGTAGACTTGGCTTTTTGAAGGAATAGAAATTTCAGTTCCTGCTTAACTTATTAAATGTGCCGAGTTGGAGCGATACATTCAGCATTTAATAAACTAGTTGGGAGCAATGTTTCAGATGAGATGGAGAAGCCAAGATACCAGTTTGAAATTTTGTTTTGTTTTCCCACTAGAAAATTGGCAGTTAACTGCAATATTTGTCAAAAAATCTTTCAAGCAAGAAACTGAAGTCAGCTCTAGTTGCACAAAAGTAATGATCTAAGATTTTAAACAATTTTCTAATTACTTTCCGTGATACATAATGCATCCCAGGAGCAATAGATTTAAGAGAGCTTCACTTTTAGGAAAGTGAAGATAAAGACAAAAATAGAGATTGTTGCCAACCTTTCAAATAATTATTTAGAAGTAGAAGTTTGGTAGTACAGTCTTAAAAACCGCAGTTTTTTATTGAAGAGATCCAGTTTTCAGCTGAACAGTGTAGTTATTGGAATCAACAAAACCAATAAACTATGTTTTAGTAAGAGGAAGCAACAGATTCAGTTTTAAACTGTTTTAATTCCACTATGCATAACTGTAAAGAATATTAATAAATAACTTCAACTTTAATTATTATTGGGTTTGGTGATTTTTTTTTTTTTTTTTTTTTTTTTTTTTTGGTCGGAGTTTGAGTTTCATGAGTACCACAGGATGGTTTCCATGCTTGATCTGCATAATCCCAACAGAAGGCAGCTGAGTTCTGGGTCACCAAAGCTTCATTCATATTAGAGATTGTGGGTGTTTCAGGCACTGGGAAAGAATATGGGCTCCCTTATGTTCACACGGAAAAGTGTTCCTGCGGTTATACTTGTTTTTAAGAGACTGACTTTTGTCATACTCCATCCTTGGTGGCCACCAGTTGCGTTGCATCACAGCAGAATGGGTCAAGGTAGCAGTAGGGCTCCCTGTGCACTGTTCTGTTTCTTTTCCTCAACAGTTGTACCTACACAAGTGCTAGATCAGTGAATGCCCAGCGTAGCCATAAACTACCAGTTGGTTTTGCGATAGAGAAATTACCGCTGAAGTCTGTTTTTGGGCATAGGCAAAGGAGCTGAATACCAAGGGTGTTAGGCTGCTGGGAGCAGTCATTGTCTGTTCCATTTGTGCTAGAGCTGCAGCACTGTATGCAGTCTATGGTCCCTTCTTCTTGCTGTTTTGCTGACATTAAGGGAGGAAAGAGCTGGAAATCACAGAATGGTAGTTCCTACGGACTTGGCAGTGGCTCTTCCCAGCCATTAATTTCATGCTCTCCTTTTCCTCCTACTTTATGAATCATGGCACTACAGAAGTAAAACTTGTTTTCTGAGAATTTGCTTTGACTTTCTAGGCACAGCTCATTTCATCACCCACCCTCCACCCCTTTTGTATGACAGGCCCTTTCTGGATTCTGGAACCTCAAACAGTATAGAAGTGTTATGAGACAGATCTGTTTTTTAGGGAAAAACTGCTTGCAGGAGTAATAGTAGGAAGTGCTTATGTAGGAGTATGGTGGGAATTTAAATTTTCTTTGGCACAGTAGTGATTGACAGTGAATGATGTTTTGAGTGATCTTTTGTACAGCTGAAGTGGAGTTACACTGGTGGTTTTGCAAATGTGGGTATTTCCAAATGTTCCCCCAGTATGTGTACAACTACAAGGTTGACACCACTGCAAAGAAGTGACAGAACAAGAGGCAGTGGGTATGAACTGAAATACTTTAAAAATAAGACAAAATATTTTTATTGCAAGGTGGTCAAACTCTGGAACAGGTTGCCCAGAGAATTTGTGGAGTCTTCATCCTTGAAAACATAAAAAACCTGAGTGGATATGGCCTGATAAACCTTCTCTACTTTATCCTCCTTTGAGCAGAGGGTAGACCAAATACCTCCTGTGGTCCCATACAGTCTCTGTTATTCTATTGTAAGAAAAGCATGCAGTAATCCTTTTTCAAGTGAAGTGGTAATTCCCTGGGGTATTGTTCTGGCTTCCCACAATTAGTGGTTCAGAAACTTCCTAATACATTCTGTTGTCACTTTGCAACCTTTAGTTATTACAGAGGATGCAGGTGTAAATTACACATGCAAAAAACCAGACACCAGAATCATTGTTAATGAGTAGCTCCAGTTGTATAGTCACTAGTGAGAAACATTTTGAGTAATAATGAGATAGATTTTGGTTTCTTTGAAGTCTGTAGTTAAAACTTTTATTGACTTCACGGAGCTAGGGATTTGATCCGTTACATTTTCTGTCTGACGTGTAAACTGACATGTATCTGACAGCAACCAGAGTGAATTGATTAGTTAATATATTCAAATAGTCTATAAAACCAAAATCTGTGATAGTAGGAAGTTCAGGTTACTTCTGCCTCCAACCATCAAACAGCCATCTCTGGTCTGCTCTTTGCACAGCCTCGTAATTGCTGTGCATCAGCTATATGCTTTACTTGCATGATCATCTCACAGGAAAGAATTGCTGGGAAGCTTAATTTTTTCTGTAGAAAGGTTTTTAAATGTGTAGAAGCAGCCTGGGAGTGCACAGTTGAGGAATGGGCCCTTTTATATGACAAGCCACACTTTGTGCTTTGCTGTGCAAAGAAGTCTCTTAGACTTCTGACGTTTTAAAGTGGGAACTATCCTCCTGTTTGATAAATGAAATTGTTTTCTAAAGCAAGCATTTAAGTAATAGAATAAACAATTTTTCCCACTAAAGGGATAGTTTCAGGAAAAGAGGATTAAAATTCTTGGGAAATCAGTGAGGCAGTTACAAGTGTCAGGTGATTATGTGGCCTTATGTAAGGGCAGCATTTGGTGTCTAGCCAAGTATTTCTAAAACTTATAGAGGAAACTTCTGTTCACATTTCACAGAATCAACCAGGTTGGAAAACACCTTTAAGATCACCAAGTTCAAACACCAGTCCAGGACCGCCAAGACCACCACTAAGTCATGTCACTAAGGGCCTCATCTACACGGTTTTTGAACACTTCCGGGGTGGTGACTCCGTCACTTCTCTGTTCCAATGCCTGACCACCCTCTCAATAAGGAACTTTTTCTTAATATCCAATCTACACTTCCCCCAGCATAACTTGAGGCCATTTCCTCTTGTCCTGTCACTTATTACTTGGGAGAAGAGACTGACACCCACCTAGCTACAACCTCCTTTCAGGTAGATGTAGAGAGCTGCAGGGAGCTGTAGAGAGCGATTTAGGCCATCATAAATCTGAAAGCACTTAAAAAAGAGCAGTGTTTCCTGCTGTATTAGAGTTGATGGTTTTTGATTTGTTGGTTTGTTTTTGTGAAAAAAAGTCTGTATCTAAATAAATTTGTTTACTACAGGGAATTCCTGAAGGGGATTGTGTGGTTAAAACAGGGGCTTGCGAGAACTAGATTTTATTCCTGCCTTTCTTGCATATCTGCTGTAGTGTATAGCACAAGCCACTGTATGCGGCTCCATTTATCTTAACCAGTTTCTGTCTTAATCATCGCAAATGTATTGTTTTTGTGAAAAAAAGTCTGTATCTAAATAAATTTGTTTACTACAGGGAATTCCTGAAGGGGATTGTGTGGTTAAAACAGGGCCTTGCGAGAACTAGATTTTATTCCTGCCTTTCTTGCATATCTGCTGTAGTGTATAGCACAAGCCACTGTATGCGGCTCCATTTATCTTAACCAGTTTCTGTCTTAACCATGGCAAATGTATTGTCTTTGTGTATATCGTATATTCAGACAGTGTAGGGTGGGGTTGATAGGTACATTATCTATTTGTTGAATGGCAGTGTACTGAAATAATTTGTTCCTTAGTGTTTTTGTTTCATGGAGAAAAACTAGTTGGAACTAACTAGAAGAAAATAAGTTAAAGGTTTTTTTTAAATTTTACTCCCATTTAGTCTAAATGGCAATAGGTGGTAATAAGCTGCTTCTGAAGTGAACCCATCTTAAGTCATTTATCTGTGGTGTTTGGTAGGTTTTTTCATGTGTAGTAATCTTTCAAAGACTGAGTTATTTTGCTGTTTTTTTTTCTGAGATTGAGCCCAGAATGCAAATTGTGTTCCATTCTGTTATTTTTCTTGCACATCCACTCTTTTTTATCTGATTAGTTTTTGTGCAGATTATATCACATTACTTTTTCCCTTCAGGCTTGAAATATCTTTAAACTTGGTGAGAGGCATAATACCATTGAATAATTCTCTTTGACTCATGCAAATCTTCATGTATTTAGACTTAGAAAAACAAGATCTTATGTTGGTAGAACATTGCTTGAAGTGCTGAAGATGACTGGCTAAAATCTGGTAGGTACTAATTAGGTAGGATTTGTCATTCTGTCAGTCAGTCTTGCAGATTTTTGTGATCACATACTGAACATACACAAAGCAACAGAGTAGATGCAGTGAGCTCAAGAAATGTCTTCTGAATGATCCTTCATTCTAAAGAAATTTATGATGTTCAAACAGAAGCATAAAATGTTTCTAGATGACAGCAGAATCAAAGATGTAACAGACCTCAATGAAGTCAGAATAGGCATAAATGTATTTGGAAATATGTTAGTTTTTACTGAAAGTGCAAATCTGGACATCAGGAAAGTCCTGGAATGCCCATCAGGCTGTATTCTCTGTCCCCACTAGGCTTTTAGCACTGTAGTTGTTCACCAGGCATTATCAGATGAATCATCAGGAAAACCAAACAAGAAACCTTTACTTGAGAGAGAGACTATAGAACATGAACCCTTGCTTAGCCAATCCAACTGCCACCTGTATGTTTTTCTGGCATTATCATATATTTTTGTGCCAGATAAGTGAACTGTTTTCACCATGCAAATACTGTCTACTCCAGCACATATTGCATGCAAACTACCAAGCACAAATTTGGACATCCAACAAGTTCTGGTTAGAAAACTAGTGGCAAAACAAGTGTAGGCCTGTGAGAAATGATAGGGTCATCAAAACTTCACAGCTTTCCAGGAGCTTTTAAAATGCAGCTGTGTCCATCACTGTCAAATTAGTAAAAATGTATTGACAACAGTTGACTCAGTTACAGAGAGAGTTACAAGCTGAAAATGTATAACAAAGAATGATGGCAAATAGGAAGATGGCATGCAAGAGCATTTCAATGCAGAATTGGAAGAGAATAAAAAGAAGAATTGAGATGGTAAGGTATTCTCTAATGCTTTTTAGAAACATTACAGTACATCTAATCTGGTTTCACTAAGGAAAATAACATTATTTGTTTATAGCCTATTTAAGTAATATGAATATGTATTCTATACTTGTAGTAAGAACTCATTTAATCAATACCTAATCTTTATAAACCAAACTTTTTTTTTCTTTTTTTCATTATAAAATAGTTATAGCTAAACTATCCCTCAGAGAAGGTTTTCATATTAGCAAAGCCTTGAGATCTGTATGCTAAAAGAACGTTCACTAGCTCAGATGTAGCAACTTTAAGATCTTAAATTTTGGCTCATTGAGTGGTGTTTCTTTGTGCAGTCTGTCTTCCCATACAATAAAGCCTACTCACAGATTTCTCAAAGCCTCTGTGCAAATCCACAGTTTCTGACAGCCCATGTTTATGCCATGATAATGTGATTTCAGGGGAATAATATTGGTAATGGACCGATGGTTTCATCGATGGGGTAAAGCTCTGTGGAAAGAGAAAAGTCTACTCTTCAAAACCTCATTAAAACTTACAAAAGTTGTTAGGCCAAGAATCTCTGTCTCATCTGAAGAATACTGGTTTTAAATACTATTTCAGTAGAAATATCACACTGTTTGAGTAGAGAATCGGAGATTATGTAATGAATTACTTATGTCACTTCCTGCTGCACCTGAGATTTACGTGCCAACTGCTTTAGTTGGGTATATGATCAACTCTTTCACAATGGGAAAAATAAATAAGGAAACAAGATTACAAGATGTAAATTTAAAATGTACAAAAAAATTTGAACAACTTGAATAAAATTTGGAATGTTTGACCTTTATAACAAATAAAGCTAGCACAATGAATGTTTTGGTATCTCAGCCTCATAATGCAGTGTTTTGCATCTTGAAGGGGAGACACTTTTTTTAAGCATTTCCTGGTACTATCTGCCAAACTCTGTTAAATGATTTACTGAGTGGTTTTGGGGCTTGGTTATTGTTCAGTTCTTCAGTGTTAATATATCACTCTTTCATCTGTAATGAAAGTACCAGGAAAATTATTTCTCCTGGTATTTTCTTGGAAGTGGTAATAATTTTTGTGTGTGTGTGTCATGACATTTGAATTCCATGATGGTTATTTAAATGTGTTTAATTTTTTTAAAGATCTTTAATCTTTCTCATATCATTTCTTTGCTTATCTTTCATAAGAAACTAATATTTCCAGTGTTTCTCTGTGTCATTCTTTGCCCTATTAAGTACCTCAGTAGCTTTCCCTTGCCAGCAGGGAATTACATTTTTCTTTCAAATTGTCCAGTTTTTAAAAAGAAAGTAAACTGGGATCAGTTTGTACCAACCTTGATTTATTCTTTCAAACCTGAACAAATAATTCCATACCCTAAATTTCTCTTTTTTTTCCAACTCTTTATCAGGTGATCTTGTAGAAGATACTTGTCCCACAAACTGTATCTTACTTTCCTGTTGAGTGATCTGCATTCACCAAGGCTAAAATACAGCAGAAGGAATGCATCTAGAAGAACTAGTGATTTTGTAACAGTTCATTCTGATTCTTCATTAAACCTGGGAGATGAGTGGGAGCTCACACCCAGTAACTCTGCTATACAGTCGTGGAGGACAGAACAGGTATTCTTTAGGCCCTGCAGTCCCTCTCTCTGCCATGCAAGGCTGTGCTCTACACTGAGTTGGAGTTCAGCTTCTGAGCTTTAAATGTTCCAGGATGAGAGTTGCAATTGGTTTCCTTAGCAAAAGTCCAGACATGTATGACATTTATTCTTGTTCTTCAGACCAAGAATTACCTACCTTATTTTTATTGAATTCTCCTAGTTATCTTCCTGCCTGCAATCCAGAATGTTATCTCTGCAAGCATGTATGACCCTGCTAGTTGTTGCTTAGCCAGTTGCCTTCTGGCAGTGTAGTTGATGTCAAGGAAAGTCAAAGGGAAAAGCATATTTCATTAGTTACTGTTGGTTTTGCAAGTCATTTTCTGAAGTAATTTTTGGTGAAATTTTTTTTCAAAACAGAAACTTTTTGTAAGGCATGAAAAGGCAGCAGTAAGAATGCACATTTTTAGTTCGTTGTAAGTTCTCCAAAATGTCTACCGTGTTGTTGACTCAGAGGAGCTTTCAGAGTAGGAGAACTGGATCTCGGCCACCTTTCTTACATAAGAAAATTCTTTAAAAAAATAAGAGCTTTGTTGCTCTTCAGTCCTCTGACTGCCTAGATTATCCTCACGGTAACCTCTGTAACCATTGATTAAGAAGTGCTACACAGAAGAAAGTCTACCTGTTAAAATGAAGCTGAGTTTACTTGTGCCTGAGATTAAAAATGTGGCTGATGACTTTCAGACCAGAATAGTGCATTGCGTTACAGCCCTGAGATGTTTGATACACAAAAGTAAACCAAAGCAAAACAAAACAAATACATAAATAAAGAAACCTTGACATTCAGATTAATTTGTGATACATGGTAGCTTTGTTAATTCATCAGAAAACAATGTTATTCTTTTTTAACTTGATGAGCACATGGGTCTGTTTATCACATGCCTGTGTAAGTGTCTTTGCAGATGTTTTCTCTTTGTTGAAAATACTTTTTCTCCCCTCAGGGCATGCTACACTAATAAATTAAACTTGCCTATTACAGAAGACACTTAGAACACTCAGGCAGGCATAGCACTGGCATAACTTTTTAGTATCAATTTTAAGAACTATTTACAGATTATTTTAGTATATGCTTATATATTTTATCTAACAAAACTTTTTGATATAAATTTTAAGATCCATTTGCACATTCAGCAGTTTGTTGATGCTGTGTCTGGTTTATAAGAAATGGTCATCTAATTTCATTGGTAGTGATATCTGATAATACAATAACTACAATAAGTTTCACTGACAGTTAAATGATCTGGGTCCTTTAAGATAATTTTTTAATCCTATTTACTAATTAGTTGTCTACCCTATTCGTACTTCCCATATCTGCAGTTCCCTTTGCTTTCATATTGTGGTTCAGATTTACAGTTGCTGTCTAATGTCATATGTAATTTTATCAATGTTACCTCAACAAACCTGTCTGTTAATGACTAGACAATTTCTTCAACAGACAGAATAAACACAATCACAAAACAATATCTGAAGAGGCTTTATATAACTTTAAAGAGGGAAAGATGAATGAAAAATCAGGAGTTACTGTGTAGTTTAGGAAAAAAAAATCTAAATTACAATATACTCTGGTATACTCCCATTTATTTTACATTTTAACCTGAGGGAGTTCATTATTACTGTCTTTTACAATGAAATACTGAGTTCACTTGGAACTTAACAATTGGTGATGAATAATAATAGCTTTCATTTGCATGCCCTGTTTAAGTGTGGTATCTGCTGCCTTCTCAGCAGCAATTAAATGTTCCTTTTTGGTTTTTAAAGTTAGAATGTTCAAATCTGGTGGCCCTGCTGACTAAGCTCATAACCAGGGAGTTAAATATTACAAATGTAGAATGCCTTTGCTTTCCAGTCAAGGTTGGCCTGTACTGATGCTTACAACGTTAAGCAGTTGTCACGTTCTTTAAATATAGCTATCTTGCCTGGGCATAAGAAACATTCAGCACAGTTTGGGTACACTGTGGGCTCTTTCTAAAGAAGAGTTCTTGGCATAGTTTGTAGGACACACGGTTCCCTCATTAGAAAAAGTGTAGGGAAATTAGGTACAAAACCACAAGAGGTGATGGAGCTGTAAAATTAACTTTGTATTTTGTGGTATCATCTGTGAAATCCTTCCTAATGTGATACAGGGTGGACGTGATGTAAAAACACAGTGTAAAAGCACCCAGGGCTGTACAGAACCATAACAGGAGTCCTGACAGGGCGGTGTTCTAGCACTCCCTTGTATAGTGGCCAAGGACATAGATGCCCTTTACAAAGAAATAACCCAAGGTAGTGCTATGTCATCGTGCAACATTCAGTTCAGACAGATGGCTGACTGATCTGAGTCAGTCACCAACAGAAGAAAAACAAGGAATGCTGGGGATGGGTTTAGTTGCGGTAGGTTCTTAGTGTTCATGCAACACTAACATGCATCATACACTGTGAAGGAGTGGAATGCAGTGGTTCTGCTGAGAGGATGTATTTTTGTTGGATTAGCCTGTGCTAATGCTGAGTGTGTTTTTCCCCA
This sequence comes from Pezoporus wallicus, assembly GCF_028554395.1. Lineage (NCBI taxonomy): Eukaryota > Metazoa > Chordata > Aves > Psittaciformes > Psittacidae > Pezoporus > Pezoporus wallicus. Next base: position 99,397 of record NW_026640754.1, read on the forward strand.
TTTTAATCATGCCCCTATAGAGTCTCTCTTAGGTGAGCCAAATTCCAACCTTACAGCTGTGGGCTGTGACTTGAGCACTTTTCACATGTGGAAATGGTTCACTTTCTGTATCTATAGTAACTAACTACTGGCATTTTCACTAAGTACTCTGCATAGGCTGAGGGTGTATGATCTATTATTATGTGCTTTATAACTTACGCCAGAAGGCCGTGTAGTATGTAGTATCTAAATTAGCTTGAAATGAAGCAGTTCATGATCTGAACTGTGCTCCAGCTGTGGCTGCAAACATGATCATGAAGTTTAATTGACCCTACCAGAAATAATCTGAGCTGTTTCTTTTCAATTCATAAACATTCCTTTGCACATTACACATAAAGCACTAAGTGTTGTGGCAGTTAAAGTGTGGTAAAGGATTTCTCAGTGGCATCATTTTATCTTACTGGTGTGTGGAAGGCCTGAGGTTTTATGATTGTGAATTCCATGTTGAACAGAGTTTCTTAATGATGAACCTAAAGAAATTAGTTTGAAAGCAAACATAAAGGTAAAGAAATCATCAGAAGGCAAAACCATGACCTCGAAATACAATATTTAAAACCTGTCAAGGTGCCACTGTCTGTCTTGTGCCACTATGCTCCTTCCCTAGCACCCAGTCATGTGGTTTTAGGGATTATTGTTTTCCTTCTAATAGCTTTTTTACTAATTTTTCTTTGGGCCCTGGGGTAAAACATGAATGGACTTGGGAGTGAGATAAATAATAAATGGGGGAGTTAGTGACACTGCAATATTTGTTGGTATCTTTGCACTTTTTCAAGTGAAAGTAATTATGAACAAAATCTGTCACCTCATTTTTCTTGTCATCTCATCACCATTTTGCAACATGCATTTTGTCATTATAGCCTATTTCTTAGTAGCTAACATGTCACAGCATGGAGTAGCATGTTGCAGAGCACTTGGCATACTGTTTGTTCTGTCATGCTTTGTGTATGTAGAGAACTGTCATGACCTGAAATATTTTGTTGCTTAAAAGCAAAGAATGTAAAGAGACTTCTTGTATATTATGAATCTGAAGTCAAAGTGTAAATCATGTTACATCACTTTGTGAATGCTGTGGTTTTAAAACTGTGGTTGACAGCTTGTTCTGATATTGGCATTCCATGATAAAGTTAAATGAGTGTTTGAGAACAGGGTAGTATGTTCTCTGCCATGCTGAAAGTGAAAAATATGTCTTGATACTGGAAGTTCCTGCCAGACTACACAGTTTGTATTAAATCATTCAACCCTTATGCTGATACTGTGCTATAATGTCCTTCTGTTCTGGCCTGTGTAGAGATGGTTAACAAGGATGTCTCCTTGCGAGAGAAGGTAAGTAGGCTAAATGGTCATCCTGATTTATTGCTGTAACAACAAGGCACTGTAAAATCTGCAAACAAAGCAGGTGGGAGAGGAATCCACAGCTTTCCTAATCCACTTACAAAATATTCATCCTTTCAGCTCCATTTTTGTGTAGGAAGAGAGCACCTCATCACTTGTATGTGCAATCTCTTACGTTTCCCATGCACATCATTTTAGAATTCTTGAAGTGTCAGGATTCCTTCACATCGCTAAACACATGAATTATGAAATCCATTTTGACTGGTTGAAATTAACCTCCTCCTAAACATCCACAAGTAATGACAGTTGTTGACTAATTTTTTTGTCACTGTTGATAAAACAGCAGATGAAGAATGATCAGACAAAGTATTGCAATATTCTGGAAGTAATTATTTGTTTACTAAATTATAAGTGATAATCTAGGGTATAATCTTATCATATATTAGATGCTGTGCTGTAAAGCTTGCCTGTACAGGTAAATCTCAGTTTATATCTCCTTACTGGGTGCAAAATTCCTTAAATTCTATGAAATATGATGTAAGAGTTGCATAGCACATAATAGTTGGCCTTTTATAAATTCATATTCTAGATTACATAGAAATAGCATTTTGGAGTTAAAATATCAAGAGTTGTCTGTTTTTTCAGTCTTGGCAAAAGTGACTATCAAAGTCATAGTTCTCATAGGCTTGGAAAAGAAGTTGGGTATTTTAAACCCTGTTGCCTTGCTGACAAGGGTAAGCATAAAGCAAAGAGACAAGATAACACCAATCAGCGCATTGTCAGCTTCTGGCTCCTCCCAAGTTTCAGCTGTCTTCCTACCAGACCTGTGAAGCAAGCTGTAAGAACCACCTTCCGCTAGGCACTAGGCAGCAGTTTCCAAGTCAGCTTGCTCCATAATGCCTGCAGAAACTCAATGGAAACAGCAGATTTTATCTTGCCTGGGGATTGTAGACTGCTGCCTAAAAAGATGGTGGTGACAGTCTGTTCCCTATTAAAAATGCAGTAGTACAGTATACAGTTTACATAATCATCCACTATAGGGACTGTAATACAGCTCTCCAAAGCTTGTCCTTACCAATCTCCTTTTCATATAAATGGGGACAATATCCCTGGAGTTTATCTGAATACCTCTGATGAAATAAATTCTGCTTTTAGGATATCCTTGCCTCATCAACTTTGCTTATTTGTTCATGTCTCTATTTCAGATGTGCAGATTGCAAAGTCTTTAATCTGGCAACCGATCTCCTTGTACTAGGGACTGCATTGCCTTGCACTTGTGAAAAACTGTTTCCAGTCCTAATGGATAGCAAGAGAATCACAGAATCATTTAGTTTGGAAGGGAACTCTTGAAATCATCTAGACCAAACCTTGTGCTCAAGTAGGGTCAGCTAGAACCAGCTGCCCAGGACAATGGCCAGCAAATTGTGAGTATCTCCACGGATGGAAATTCCACATCCTCTTTGGGCCTCACCAGAGCTGAGCTGACTAGAGGGGAAGTGTCACTTCCTTTAACCTGTGGGCAGTGCTCTTCATAATACAGACCAAGATGGTGTTGACCTTCTTTGCTGTAAAGGTGCATTGCACAATGGTCAGTTTGTCCACCAGGGCGCCAAGGCCCTTCTCTGCAGAGCTACTTTCCAGCTGGTTGGCTGTGAGGATGGAGGCACGGACCCAGAGGTAGAGTGCAAGCTGGATCGTTTATTGAACAGATTACACAATATTTATATGCTTCCAAGCAATTAGCCAAGCACATCTGTTCTTGCCTTGCAGTTACATCAGGTGAAAGGTCTATCTGATTTTCTTATCGACATCCTCTTTCCAGTTCCGACGTCCTTGTTTCTTGCCAGTTCCAACATCTTCCAAGTACCAGTCAGGGGCAGGTCACTTTTAATTGCCTGCTGTAGTTCTTCCTTCTCATGGTCACTCTTAATTGCCAGCTGTAGTTTCTCCTTCCTATGGTCTCTGACAACTTTGATACATTCCAGCCCCCGCAATTCCCCCTTCTTGTTTTTGCAGTGCAGTATACACGTCTTTCAAAAGCTTGGGATAACATTCGCTGCATACCTTGTAATAAGCAAGGTACAACGCATATAATGGCAAAGAGAGCAAGCAGAAAGATCATTCCTCCCTTAACCAAAGTCAATAGCAACCCAGTTATACCCCAGTTAGAGAAAAGTGATGATAACCAATCTTTATCATCCTCCCTTAGCTTCATTACACTGTCTTTTAATTTATGGATACTTTCATATATGGATTCTGAATGGCCTGACAAATTCATGCAACACATTTCCTTCCAAAATTTTGCACCCATGTCCATGCGCTAAGAGGAGAAAATCGATTGCTGCTCTATTTTGCAAAGTCGCATATCTTATAGAGTCAACATCAGTGAGCAACGCAGAGAGAGCGGATGCTGTAACATTAATTTGTTTAGCAAGCCAACATCCTAACTTATTAAAGTTGCCAAAGCTTGAGCGCTAGCTACTCCGGGAGCTAAAAATGAAGCAGCTATTATTTCACCTGGGTTCCGCAAATTTACTTTGTCATTGCAGCTCGGCTGAAAAGTGTGCGTTGACCTTCGAGAACACAGTCCTCGTTTATTTATTATCATAAACATGCCTAAGGTCCCTACTGCACATGGGCCATCCTTTATATGGGATAGCACCCTTTGCCAGGCCCGATCTTGTGGCAATTGAGGCATGGACTCTTGTTTCTGGCTACAAATGAAATCCTTTATTGAGTGAGCTTACAGGTTTTTATAGTATTCTGCTTAGTGGTTAGTAGTGGTTAGTTCTTTTGGTACTTTTCCGTCACAAAACAATTTTATTGATCATACACTCTTTCAGCCAATCACATTACTGTCCACACACCTTTGCTTGAATAATTATTTCTAAACATAGTTCTCTGCTATCACTACTCATTACAGTCTCACTTCCACTTCCCCTTGACTACACATTCTTTATCTTGTCTTAAGCATCCTCCTGTTTCCAAATTTGCAGTCCTCAGAAATTATCTTGATGCTCTTTCTTCGGTTCCACCCGATGTTCTTTCGCCAGTTCTTTCTAACTTGTCCCGTTCACTTCGCCCAAGGTTTGTGGCTGATAAGAGTCCAGATGCCGGGGCTCTCATCCAGGTCTGCTGGTGCCGCTTCTTGTGCAGCATTCCCCTCATCTCCCCCTTCTTTATAAACTAACAAAACATTGTTAATAGACTTAGCAAACAAACGATTTATACAAGCAGTTAAACAAGGAAGTTTGATTAAAATACAAAGAGATTTTTACGCAGGTTAATGCGATGTTAATAATGTTTTTCAAGCATGCAGATGCCCTGACAGCAAACTTTCTAGCCAATTCCAGCTACTCTCCACTCGCAACTTCTGAACTCCGTCCTTTAGGTTTTGAATTGCATCATGGACAGACTCAGAATGATCAGATAGATTCATGTAACACATTCTATCAGTCTTTACATCCATGTCCTTGAGCTAATAGCAAAAAATCTATGGCAGCTCTATTTTGAAGGGTAGCGTGTTTGACTGAATCGTTATCTGATGTTAACAGACCATTGCTGTGGGTGAAAGACCTGCGGGGCAGAGGCTGGGTTTCTTCCCACCTCTCACCGGGAGGAGTGGACCCAGCGCTGCCCCGCAGCGCGCATCTTGGCGGGCGCAGCGCGTACCCGCGCCAGCCGCAGCACACAAAGGCGAGGGGCGGGCGAGTATCAGAGCCCTCTGCCCGCGGGCAGGCAATGGGGGAGCCCGCCGGAGCCTGCTGCTGCCGCCGCCGGGCGAGTGAGTGAGGTCGCGGCATCAGGGAGGTGGAGGCGGCGCGCCCGTGCTCCACAGCTCCTTGTCCCGCCGCTGCCACCAGGCGCAGCCCCTCGGCCGGAGGGGAGCCCCCGCCGCAGCCTCCACCCGGCTCCTGCCGGAGCGCCGTTTTCCTCCCCGCCGTCCAGCCCGCGGTTCGCCTCGTGACGGACGGGCTGTAGAGCACTCAGGTTGTGGGGCAGGCTCACAGCACCTTGATTTTCCGCTTGTTTTTTAATGTTTTTCCACATATCATGCGGGTCGGTGGGGTTCTCTGTCAGGGTCGATTACTCCGGGATCAAAAGGGTCATCTTTGCCTGGCTCGTTTGCTGTTGCAGCCCGCCGGCAGATATCTTCCCGCAGATCGATACGCGCGGGAGGGTGTGTGAGCACCGGCAAAGCTTGTGTCTCATGACAGCCAATGCCAGGATCAGGCGGGAATAGATCTGGCTCAGTTTCTGTGTCTACTGGCCCCGGGTGTAGAGGATCCGGAGTGTTCTCATAGACTGAGTGCCATAGGGCCAGCAATTTGGGGGCTGCCGCGTCATCCCTTGTGGCAGCGTCCCAAAGGTATACCCCAGTCTTGTCCCATACTCCCTTTTGATAAATATTAGATGATGTCGCCTCTGGGGCATGGGCCGAGGCCCATATATTCATAAGTCTTTCAGTTTATCTTCATTTACAGTAACCCCCTTCTTTGCTAGGAATTTTACTAGTACTGTGTACACCGATTTGTGCTCGGGGGATACTGAGTTTCCTTCCCATGTTCCCGTTCCCAGCCGCTTACCTCAGTCAGAGGTATCAGTTAATTGCTGCAGCCTTTCAGAGTTCGGCTGGGCTCCTCACCGGTAGCCAAGTCACAGCTCTGTCCTGCCCCTGTTCGGGCGCCATTTTTGAGGATGGAGGCACGGACCCAGAGGTAGAGTGCAAGCTGGACTGTTTATTGAACAGATTACACGATATTTATATGCTTCCACGCAATTAGCCAAGCACATCTGTGCTTGCCTTGCAGTTACATCAGGTGAAAGGTCTATCTGATTTTCTTATCGACATCCTCTTTCCAGTTCCAATGTCCTTGTTCCTTGCCAGTTCCAACATCTTCCAAGTACTAGTCAGGGACAGGTCACTCTTAATTGCCTGCTGTAGTTCTTCCTTCTCATGGTCACTCTTAATTGCCAGCTGTAGTTTCTCCTTCCCATCGTCTCTGACAGCTTTGATACATTCCAACCCCCACAGTTGGCCCCTAGTGTTTATGGTGTCTTGAGTTTATTCCTCTCCAAAGTCCACTTCAGGACTTTGCCTTTCTCCTTATTAAACTTCAATAGATTCTTCTTGACCCAGTTCTCCAGCTTGTCAAGATCCACAGGTAGCACAACCATGTGGTGTTTCAGGAGCTCCTCCCAGTTTTGTGTCATTTGTGAACTTTATGAGGTGCACTCTCTCACTAGGTGATAGTGATCAGGGGCACCACCTTCTAAACATGGCCACTCAGTCAATTTCCAGTCTGTCTCCCTGTATAATTATCTAGCCTTTAATTTGTCATCTTTTCTGTGAGGATATTCTAGGGTCAGGCTTACTGAAGTTCAGGTAAACAGCATCAGCTGCTCTCCTGTCATCCAAGAGGCTAGTCACCTCATTGTAGAAGGTTATCAGGTTGGTAAAGCATGATTTCCCCATAGCAAGCCCATCTGACTGATCCAAATTACCTGTGTTTGGAAATGGTTTTCAGGATGATTTTCTCCATCACCTTCCCATTGATATAAGTTACTGCTTTATTGTTTGCCTGTGGCTGCAGAGCTCAGACGCTAGATCTGGTAGGAAAGCTGTTCTATTCATACCTAAATCTGAAATCCCTAGATTCTGGATATTCCAAAATGTCTCTTAATTATCTCCTGGGGGTTAAATTGAAGTTTATCTTGCAGCTAGTGAATGGGAGGAAGCATGGAAGAGGAGTGAGTAGAAATCCTGTAGAGCATTGCAGACAACAAGGCTTGGAGAGACTCAGGGGAGAGTTTGTTTGGGATGTGTGGACAAAACATGGTGTTTGCAATGAATGCAAGACTGTTTGTATTGCCTGTTTTCATGGAGTCTTCTCCTATTATAGCAATGCTATATCACAATTGACTTGATAGGAAAAAAATGGAAAACATTACCAGTTAATGCCTGTTTTTTATGAAAACAATGAAGCCCTGAAGAGTAGCACAAAACCATTGGCTTACGAGGTTTGGGTAGATTGCATAAAACTTTGTCCTTCAAAATTATTTACTTCTATTTGGGCTTTTCAAGATCGTGAATAGTTCAACAGGAATGTGTGAGACCAGTTCCCTTCAGCTGGATATCACCTTTCCAGGAGTGGATCTGAAAGACATACTGGTGGTATTGTGTGGGCAGGTGAGATGTTGCTTATCAAACTAGTCATGACACAGAGAGAAGTTAGAAATCTGTCTGAAGATGCCTCAAAGCGATGCATATTCTGATAGCTAATTTTAATTTGCTTGTTAACCAAGGACGACAGTCATTGCTACTATTTGGACACTGTGGTTTTTTATTTCAGTCTTTCCCTCAAATGTCAGTATTTCTTCTCTTTTTGATGTGGGGAAATCACACAAGAATCTATATGGAAATGAAACCTGGCAAAATGAAAATGTGAGGCTTTATAAATAATCCCGGTTTGGTTTATTGTTTGTATCTACTGAATATACTCAGAGAAGTTGTGTAATTTAATGTGGCATGTGTAAAATCAAATGTCCAAGAGAAGAATTGAAGATGACTGTCAAAAGCGTTTTGCTCTTGCAGTAGAAGACTAGAAAAAAATGAGTTTCATTATTAACACCTCATCGTCAGTAGTGTTGAACAGCCCAATTACTGCAGCCAGATAGAAAATACGTGTTTACTTCTTACCCTGGCCTCTGTGAGAGAATGCTGGTAAGAATTCATTACACAGACTCTTGTCAGAGAATTAGGAATTCTTTCTCACTTTTTTCTTGTATTTAGGTCCCCCCTTGCAGTTTAGAATTTGGTCAGGGAACTGGCCCATGTATTTTTAGAGCTGGTTCTGAAATTTATCCTGATCTGATCATTACCTTTGTCCTGGCTTGTTTTGCTCTACTTTATGTCTTATTCCATTCTAATTTTGATTTTTTTTTTGGTGTGTTTTCCTGTAGTATGAAAATAATATTACGCCGTCTATGAACAACCTATTTGTATTTGACTTCTTGCAAAGTGATTGCAGTCACGAATGTAGAGAGTTTATCAGCAACAATAAGGTTCTTTTGAGACATAAATGAGAGTTGAAAGCTCATCTGTTGTGAGTCACCTGGGAGTTTGAATATGGCAGAGTGACTGGTAGTGTAAGGTCAATCCCTGTATGAAATTCAGTGGCTACCAGAAAGTGCCTGAAACATGTGCAAGTCTGGTTTAACTGCTTTTTCTGTTTGTGCTCAGTGCTGCTCTGTGCTGTTTTGAAGAGTGTTGTTAAGGCATATGCTACTCAATACTCTCTAACTAGAAAATGCATGAAGTTTGTAGTGTGAGGAATCAGCTGAAATTGTGCTTTATTTAAATTTTTTATTTATATATTTATTAAATTCAGAACTGGCATAATGTGCAGGCATTGCTTGCTGTTTCTGAAAGCCTATCTGATAGCATAACTATCTTTGATTCAATGCCATCCTGAATTTTCTGGTTTGCTGTTGTGACTACTGCTACGCTTGCATATCCCTGATTTAATTTACCTTTTAAGTATATCTGTTCCATGTGGCTAGTTTCTATTTTCATTCTAGCAGTAGGAAAGAGAAAAGAAAGAATCATTGTTTTGTGATGAGAGGACAAAAGGTGCTGCTGCTGTTCTTCCTCTATTGCCTGCAGACCTAAGAGTAATTTTGGAAATTTCCTACTGGTTTAAGAGTTATCTCCAATGATTCTCTCCTTGTATTAGTTCTTAGTGTTTTGGCTGTCTGACATCCAGGTAAAGCACAGTATATGTGGATCTCGAGATAATGTTCTAACTGTAGAACATCCAGATTTTCAATTTCAAACTTAATGGATATAGTCAGCAGTTTCATTATCTGCTTTGACTTGGAAGTATTGGTGCTTTTATTTTCCTGTGGAAAGATCCTGATCTCACAGTGCTGCAATCAGTTTTGTTCTGGCATTTAGTTGTATTTTCCCAAGAGACATAGCTCTTGCTGATCACCCCTTGAGGCTGAAGGAAAATGCAGTGTACATTTTGAGACTTGTTCCTGAAAAGCAGCTTCTGTGGGATGCTTACATAAGTACACTGCAGCATACCCTTGCTTTTTCAAGCACATTTCTGGCGTGGCGTGTCATTTGCTGGACAAAACCATTAGCTGTCACTGTTTGAAATATGATTGGGATTATTTTGTTGCTTTTCTATTTCTGTTCTTCATTATGTGTTACAGTCTCCTTTCTGGATGCCTTTGTGTTTGTACTGGTTTTGGAAGGTACTGTTTGTAGACATTTGGCTGTACTTTTCCCCTTGTATCTGGGCATCCTCGGAAGATAGTGTTTCTTTATATAGTGACTTTGGAGAACCATGTTATTAATTATCTCCAGTGTACTAGATCATTTGGGATTCTTTCTAATAATTCCTTAGATCTCAGCCCCATATGCTGTCTTGTTTCTGTTAATACTTTTTTTGTCTACCCGTCATCAGAGTGCGGGATTAGACTGTACAAGGCTTTTCTAAAATTATTTGCTGATTCACCTCTATTTTGCTCTGTGAGATCGTGCCTTGTCCAAAATAACAGTGTGGTGTGGCATGATAATTACCTTTTTATTGAAGTTTTATGTAAGCAGCTGTAAGGCTTCTGTAATAGATTATGTCCTCTCAGGCACACCCCATTAGATATATCAGGGTATTGCTCTATCTCTTGTTGATCTTAGCCAGGTGTAATCCCTGCTTATCCAGCGTGATAATCACTCAAAAGAGAGGTTGGCTAACATGTGGCCATTTCTGTTGGTGCTGCCTTTGGCCGAAGTGGTGTGTCACTCTTCAAAGAATCAGACTGATTCTTACTTTTGAGTTTGGCCTTAACAACATGTGTATGTTCACAGCTGGTTGCATCCTTGACTCACTATGGTGCTATTTCTTTGACCTTTCTTTGCTTTTAGGCCTGTTGTGCTTCTATTATTGTTTTAAGTCCCAGGGTTGTTATAGCTAAATTGGAAGCTCTGGCTTGCCTGTTTTTTCTCCTATTTCTTTTTGCTAGAAAGTCTTTTGGATCTTAGCTCTTTATCTGATCCGATTCTTACACCAGATGAAGATTAGAGACTCAATTTACTGCAGTTAGAATGAATGCAAGAGCACTTTTTTGTCATTAACACTCTCTGATGTTCATCCTGGGCAATGCCTTCTTTACAATCAATGTATATATTTTTTCTTTGGAATCCTGATTGGTGAACAGTTTAGGATGAAATCACATATAACAGAAAGGAAAAAAGGCAAATATAGAGTCCAGTTACCATTCCTACTCCTATCCTGGATTTTCGGTCTATCCTAATGCCTGACTAAACAATTTGTTCAGTAGAACTCTGAAGGACCTAGGACCTTGCAAAGCCAATGTGCAGATGGTGGAAAATGTGTCCATTTCATTGATACTGCTTGGAGTATGTTTGATATGTTTGGAGGATGCTTCTCCTCTCTCTTTTTAATCTGCCTTTGAATCTACCTATCTGCCATGGCCATGCTGTTTTTGTCAGGGGAGCCCTGCCTTTGACACTGATAGAGTTACGATTTTATCCCATAGACTTCAGAAAAACATGCCCAGCAAGAGCAGTTTGACTTACTGTTTGATTATTTCTTTGAAAACATTTCTGTTTAAATGGAAAACAGATGCATAAGTTATCCAGCTGCTCAACCTTGTCATCAGGGACATGCTCCAGGGATAAGCAGGATTTAGCAGAGGTTAAGGGGGAACATTTGTACAACAGCTACTTGTTAACTGACGTATCAGAGGAAGATTCACTTCAGGCAGGGGCTAAGTGTGGGCTTGATACACTGGCTGATCTCTGACAGTAAGCTGCAGTCTCAGCTAGATTTCATGATCTTTCAAGATTCGTCAATTTTTAGCGCAGTATTTATTGTTTCTGAAATGTTTGAGTGGCGACTTACACCAATAAAGAGTTAATGAGGTCCAATATTTATAGCCTCTTTTTGACCTCCTACAAACTACAGTGTTAGGTTTTAGTACCTTGACAGCTTCTTCAGAAATAGACTTTCTTTGGCATCAGCACTTAACACATAACCTTTGTCAGTTATGTCTTGCATATTAACTGCTAACACAGGATGTGATATAATGCAATCTAGAGCATATCTGAATTAAATTTGGCATTGAAAGAGCTAATTAATGTCCTTGTGTAATGCTTATGTAATAGATTAGGTTCTCTGCCTGACTATTCTAGCTTTCATGGCTGGTATATAAAAAGCTCGCCACCTTGCTAGTACTCAATTAGCTCATTCACCACGAGTAAACTAGTTTTCTAGCTTACAGGAGGAAAGCACTTCCAATCCTCTAATTGGCTTATGCATATAATCTTTTCCACACACCAACAAGTGCAAAAGTTGACTTGCTAATAGAATCAGAGAATAAAGTGAGTCTGGGAGGAGGAAAAAAAAGATACAGAAATATCTAAACTCAAGCTATATGGACAACTTGTACAGTAATAGCACTGTTAGTTATCCTTTCAGCTGTTTCTGGTTACTTGAGACAGCAGGTAAATCTTAATATAGGTGAAAAGGGATCATAGTTAGCTAATGGATAAAAATTTTTTTTTTTGTTTGTTTTTGGGTTTGAATTGCTCTCTAGCCAGCTTTGTGCTGTATATATTAATGATTCTATGATTCTACATATTTTCTTTATAATGTTTTTTAAAGGATGTGGATAGGCTTTAATTATTACTTGTTACCAGTTTTTAATAGGAAGTTGTACATTTTATAATACTTACATTATAAACCTGGTAAAAGAGGAAATTTTATCCTGAGGAAGCACATTTGGAGATACCGCAACAATGTTCATTCAAGGATCATTGAGAAATTATGCTGTGTAGCCTCTTTTATGGCATAGAAAATGACCTTTTAGGAGTTTTATCTGCAAAACATAATAAGCTGAGGATTGTATTTTTAGTTTACCTGTCGAGCAGAGGCTCTTGAAACAGAATTTCTTTAAGCTTTTAACTACGGTCAGTGTCGGGACAGAAGCAAAACAGTGCTGGGCCTTTGTGTGGTTCCTCATGAGGCAAGAGCTGTGAATGTCAGAAGCACTGTGTCTGACAAGAAATGTCATCCTGAGATGAACATACACCTTCCTTGTCTTAGCTGCTTCTCTAGGCTTTCTTACTAGTCTTTATGACAACAAAAAATGCAGCAATGCCTCTTCAAGAGTTAACCAGGACGATGGCGATGGTCCATTTTAAATTTTGTTAGGCAGTCCCCTGCCATTAAGAATCTTACCAAGAATAAAACTTACAAAATTCTTGCTCTAAAATATTAACCCTTCAACAGTAAGGTAAACTTGGATGTACTGGAAAGCTGTTGGTAACACCCCTGCATGTTCTGCTTGATGGACTTTAAATGATTCTAAAACCAGCATATTCTTCTTTTGAGATGCTGAGATGCTTTATAGATATTTTGCATCAAAACAGACATCTTCTAACCTGCTAACCTTGTGACTATTACGTGTTCAAAAATCTATTTTACCTATGAACATAGCAAATAATACAGTATCCCGTTTGGCAGTATTAACTGAAGGCTCAATTCTCCTAACAGAGTTTAGGCAGCTCCTTCCCACATGCAAGAAAGAAAATAATTTCCCTGAAGACTTTTGATAGTCTTTCTTATTTAAAAATAATTCAAATTTGAAAAATCACATCAGTGTGTAATTGAAAAGCTTTATGTAGGAAATCAGGGGCATGGCTTCACTTGACTATCAAACGTCAAGAATAGCTGAGAAAATAAGTTGAACTATAAAAAAAAATGGCCTGATGAAAGAAAAGATGTAGTTTTCTGTAGTAATATGACCAGGTGTTGTGGTTTAAGCCCAGCGGGTAAATCAGTACCACACAGCTGTTCGCTCACTCCCCCACCTTCCTCCTCCTGCTCCCGGAGGGATGGGGAGGAGAATCGAAAGAATGTGACTGCCACGGATTGAGATAAGAACAGTCCAGTAACTAAGGTATAACACAAATCACTGCTGCTGCTACCAGTAATAATAATGATAAGGGAAATAACAAGGGAAGAGAACACAACCACTCATCACCTGCCGACCGATACCCAGCCTGACCTGAGCAGTGATCTAATCCTTCTGGGTAACTGCCCAGTTTATATACTGGGCACGACGTGCTGTGGTATGGAATACCTCTTTTGCTAGTTTGGGTTAGGTATCCTGTTTCTGCTTCCTCCCGGCTTCCCCTCCTCCCTGGCAGAGCATGAGACTCACGAAGTCCTTGGTCAGAGTAAACATTACTGAGCAGCAACTAAAAACATCGGTGTTACCAGTGCTGTTCCCAGGCTGAAAGTCAAAACCACAGCACTGCACCAGGTGCTAAGAAGGAGAAAAATGGCTGCTAGTGCTGAACCCAGGACAACAGGAACACTTGCATTCTGGCAAAAAACTTCACTCTGTGCCAGTGAACCTCCTTCGTTCATTGGATAGGGTCTTTTCCATATAGGCAATTTATGTAACTGCTTCTCAAGACCACCAACCAGTGTAACTCTGGAAAACCGCATCTTCTGGGTATTCTCAAACAAGACACCTGGTTCTGAGTGTTACTTGGTAAGAATGAAGTATCTTACTGTTTTTGCCTGTTCCTCTGAACCTCTTTGGTCCCTTATAACCCCAGAAACATTTATCAAAGAAGCTGGATGTGTTGCTTTTCCCCAAGCGTACTGAGCCTTTGAGACAGAAAAGAATGACCCGTTGTAGGGTCTCCTGGTACCAACACAGGCAGAATAAAAAATCTGTCAGAGCTTCCATTCTCTCTCAAAGTGCATCTGTAGATACTTTTTTTTTCCCACAGAATGAGATGGTGACTGAAAATTGTGACGACCTTAATGGTACTCCTCTGACTGTGTTATATTGCTGGGGCTCTTCCCTTTTCCCATGACTCAGGGTGGAGGTATTCCTCAGATGGGAGCAACGAGGCTGGTGTGTGTAAGCATAGGGAAGGAGAACGGGGCTGGTGTGTGTAAGCATAGGGAAGGGAATTGGGGCTTACCTGCAATATGCGAAAGTATTGAGAGATGTAAGTCTTCAAAGAAATCAAATAAAACCCTCAAAAAAACCCAACTAGCCCTGAAATGGCTGGCCAAAATGTGCTTTCTAGTATGGAAAGGATTTGAATGTTGATTTGAAAAAGCATTTTGGATTCACAGTGGACTGCTATTGTAATTTTTCTACAGCACAGTGTTACAGCCTCAGAAGAGCATTCATCTGTGGAGCTGGAAATATGTTCCAAGTTACAAAATGCTAAATCACTGTTTTTGTACAAATATCTTACTTCACCAGTATTTATTTGCAGTTCAGATCCCAAGAAATCTGGCTGTTGGGTTTCACTTCAGTCAAGAAACCACACATTCTATTTTCATATTTTGTTTTGCTGTAGAAGAGCAACTTGGACATGCATCGTTCACTCAGCTATAAACCCAGGTTTCATAGCTGGACTTAGGTCTTCTTAGAAAGTTGGCATCCTGCATAACTTTGTGATCAGTTTGTCAGGCACTGTCGTGCCTGTGGTGCTGCGGGATCCACAGCTCACATGGGAGACAAGCAGTTGTGGCTCAGTTTAAAGGCAGCTTGCATGGGAAATGGGAGTCAGCCCTGGCAGAGGCCTCCCCACAGCTGGGGAGCTATCTGAAGGGCTCTGTGCATAGTGCAGTTGAGGGAGGTCCCCCTCCTATCTCTCAGCTGGCCGTGAGCCCAGGCAGCCAAGCCTCTGGGAGGGAGTATGCTCTCAGGACACATTCACAGGGATATAAATTTGTCTCTAGTAGGACATTTCCAGTGATGGATGTGTCTTTCTGTCCAGAGTCCAAACCTTATCCATGTTTAGGAGTTTCCAGCACTGATTCTGTGCTGGGTTCATAAGTCTGCCAAAGGTTCAGATCACTTTCTGGGTATGACAGAGAATGTCGGTCACTGTGGCAGAGCACTTAGAAAAATAAACTCTTAGGTGACTAGGAGTTCAGTTCTGCTGATAGATATGGAAGAATCTGTTTGATAGATTCGGTTTTCTGCAAACTCTTAGTCCACAGCTGTCTGCAGAACCTGGAGTTTTATGTATTAGCAACTGAAGAGCTTGGGAGAGATGATCCACCATTATGTAGTCATTTGTATCCAATTGCATGGAAAGGTTAAATATTCTACAGTGCAGAAGTGAATCATGAGGCTTGCTTCAAGGTCATGCTTTGCTTTATCTGATGCTACTGCACAATATATTGCAAACAGGATCGATCCTAAGCTACATGAATCTTTTGTAATGCTTGTCATAAGGAAGAGGTCAGATGGATTTTACAAGCTTGTATTCTGCCAAGCATTGTGAAGAGCCCTCAAAATTGACAAACTTTTTTGGACTGCCAAATCTTTTTGGAAGCTCCACATGCTCTCACATTGTCAGTTACTCTCTGTCATAGTTTAGCAGATACTCCTTCAAGAATGCATGGTGTAGTATTTAACAAGAAAACTTGTTAAGATACATTAAATCATAGTTAAATATTCCTTTTAAATCACTGCTAGCAAAAAATCTGAATATGTTTTCAAGGTTATGATGCAGAGACTGCTGTGATGCTCTCATATGGTGCAGGAAAGTATGACAAGAGCTGTCTGTTTTTTGATCCTTAGTTATAATACCACTGTCATTTATAGACATTTGTTTGGGTGGAAGTCAAAACAAGAAGACTGAACTCTCCTTTGTTTACTGTCTGTGCCCTGAAGAAAGGGATTGTCATCCATGAAATTTATCGGAGACTCCTGAGAAGGAGAGCCTTTTATGAAGAGAAGACAGAAATGCTAACTGTGGGAATAAGAACACTTCTTACTTGTGGCAGAGATTTGCAGGAGAACCCCTGTTGAATCCCAGTGAAGAACTTGAGGCAAAGACCTACATAACCACAAATACAAAGCAATAGAAATGTGAGGTATGATCTTATGAAATGGCACTCTTCATCTTAAACCCCATAAATTTTAAAATTAATATCTTTACTATTAACCAGTTAAAAATGTTTCCTTTGGATGAAGGTTTCCCAGAAGCTATAACAAGCTGCCATCAAACTGGGCAAAGAAACCCATCAAATCTTTCCTCGAGATTGTCCCAAAAAGGAGATTTACCAGTTAATTATTTCCCTCTGCTCTTGCACTTCCTCTGTATCCTCCTGTCCCTCTCTTTGCATGTGCAAATACTAGACAGTGTGTCTCAAAACCACTGGATGAGTATGTGAAAGGAGCTGTGGTCCAGTGTCAGGAGTGTTTCAAAATCTAGTCCCAAATTGCTATAGTGCTAGCTGTCGCTATATTTGTGGTGAGTAAGATAGAAAAGGCCAAGGTGAGAATTTTCTGTGTATCCTAAATATCATATAATTATACAGCTTCTCTCCCCCTGCCCCTTGTTGATAATTCTTTTTTGAGAATATAATGCATCTGCCAGTACTATTATGTACAGGGATATGTGGATTAACAATTTTATAGTCCTGTTTTTATCCGTAGAAGCCAGAACTGTAAGAAATTGAAATTTGTATTAAAAAATAGTTAAAAAGGCTGCAGTTCAACCAAACTGGAATTTTTACTCCGTTTGATTAAAATGACTTTGAACATCAATGATTTTACGTAGATGGTCACCAACATCTAAGATCTGCTCAAGAGCAGTGTATTTGGACCAGCAGTGTCCATTCCATTGCGTATGCATTTTCATTTCTTCATATGTCAAAAACTTGAGGGTAAAAGACATGATTAACTTCAAGCCAAATCCTTTTCATCACTACTACGTTTCAGATGAACTCATTACTATCACTCAGGAATTTCTGGTTCATTTCCCCTCCCCTTTCAGTTGTTAGTGTTTAATTAGTTACTATGTTTAGTTAGTTATTTGTAGGCCTCTAAGGCCCTGTGCAGATTTGGTGTACTGCAACTAAAGGATCAAATCAAGTGGATTACTTTTCTAATGTAAACAGTTGAATTTATCTTAGTTAACAGAAAATCTGCAGAGTTACCAGCAGATTAAAACTATGGCAACAAGTACAGAGAAGATGGAACAATTTCTGTTCAGAGTGTAATAGACAAATAAGTCTCAGGGGTTTTTTCCACTACTGACACTCTGTTCACAAGTCAGAGCTGTTTACATGTGATATCTGGAACAACTGGCAGTTTTATTACTGTGAAATAAATATAGCAGGTAATCAGAAAATTATTAACAGTGGATGTTAAGATTTTGATTTGGAAAAATAGTCTACAAAAGATTTGGTGAAATTGGCATGATCGCAGAGTACTCCTTGTTATGTAGGCATTGAAAAACAATGAAAACAAGTCATTAAATCAGTGCCAGATTAAGCTTTTACAGCACGGAAGTAATTATATTTTTAATGGCAATTAGCAATGAAATATTAAAACATTCCATGTTATTTTAATGGTACTATAACAATGTTTTATATTTCTACTGCATGCAAAGAAAGGCCCATCTTTAAAACTAAAATCAGTTTCTCATCAATTTGCTCTAGCGAAGCTGATGAAAATTTAAGCCCTTTATTTCTTCCCAAAATTAAAAGCTGCGTCAGTGATTGTTGTCATTATTTATCATGGTTCTGATCTCCTCTTTTAGAGAAGTTTTCCCTCCACTAAAATGTATGTTCTCTGTGACCTGAGTCTCTCTCCCTCCATGTCCTCTGCTGCATGCATAGATGCTGTGGAAGCTGTGGATGAGTTCTCCACCTGGTTGCAAGGGTCCATTGGCAGTCCAGCGATGCTGGATTCAAAGGTGACTGTTCAGCATGGAGGAGAAAGAGCTCATAGTTCTGCCTGGCGCTTCATTACAGTTTTGTTCTCGCTCTCTTTTTAGCAAAACTGAGCTTATTTCAGACTCTTCATAGTCATTGGTGAGCACAAAGCAGTGGGATGGAAGGATGTTTCCATCTCAGCAGTTTGGTGGAACAGAGAGAGGAGGCAAAGGGAGGCCTGCAGACAGGTTTAGAAGCAGAAGCTAATTTAACATCCCTGTACATCTGGTAGCTGAGAAAAAGGTAGGGATGCAGGTCTCCAACAGGAGATCCCACAGACTGCGAGCAGCAGGTTTTCTTATGCCAGAAGTTTCTAGTGTCTTTGCAGCTTCTGATGTTAGGATTCTTGAGATCAAAGTGTGCAATCTTAGCATGGCATCCTGTGGAACTGAACCTGCTCCTTCAGGACATGTACAGCAGGCAGGTGGAAGGGTGAGTATTTCTTCACTTGTCTCCCAACACAAAGTGTCCAAAGGATAGCCAAAGCAAGTAGCCCTCTATTTCTTCTCAGGCTCCTCCAAAAGATGAGTGCCTTCAGGCCCAGAAACGTGCTGGGTTCAACTTTTTTATCCTCATTGCATTCACTTGGGTCTGCTCTCAGATTCCTGCCTGGTCTGCTAACCCTGCTGTATCTAGTCAAGTCTTTGTGTTCTTCCCAATGCTCCCATAGTCTTTCACTACTGGAATTTAGGACCTTGTCTGTGTTTAAAGTCAAAAGCCTGGACCTAACTAGTTCTTTTGCTTGCCTATTAGCCCTGTAGCCAGGGTAAGTCTGTAAGGGTTTGTGGCTTTTTTATGTGTGTGTATGGGCCCCATTTCTGCTCTGAGGGCTTCAATTATGATTTGCTTTCTAGAGTACCTCTACCCTCGTTTTACTGAGAAGGCTTGGTTAAGTATTAGGGGAATGAATCGAAACAGTGTTTGAGAAGAAGATCAACAGGTAAGACAGAGATGGGGATAAATGTACCACGTGTGACGGAGGGAACTTGGGCTTTGGGCTTTTTATTGTTTTGCTGAACTTGGCAGTAGGGGTTCTTGCCTGTGGCTTCAGTGTACAATTCGGCATGCAAGTAACTTACAGTTCAAGGTTTTTATACAATTGCTCAATTTTTTAGTCTGTTGCAGTGAATTCATAGTTCATATATAAGAAAATAGCTTTAATCACACATTTAGATTCAGTATTTGAGATATTTATAAGGGCCAAGACAGGTTTGAAGGACAAAAGAAAAGTTGCTGTTGAGGTGGTTTAGTTTGACAGTGATTAAAGGCTTACAAATGCTTAGAAATGTGTACAAATGACACATTTTCTATCTGTTTCAAAATCAGTATGAGTTGAAAGTGAGTATGTATTTTTTCTATAGGTGCTTTCTGGAATCTGAACAAGAGAATGCTTAGTTTTGTGCTTTTTATGTATCTATCCTGAAACAAGATACCGTATGGATTTAACTAATACCTTTTGATTTAAAAATAATGGCTCCTGGATTTATTTAACCTCTTAAGAATTCTGTATGTTGCTGCAGCTTCCCTGGAGCCTGCTCTCTCTGTGATTCTAGCTCCATTTCTGGTGAAGTCCTGATTTCAGTGTTTTGTTTGATGAGCAAATAGTGACAGGAGAGCTTTCATGCAATTACAGTACATTTTTGTGGAGCTGCATCCTTTTTCTTAGAAGGTGTTACCTTGAAATTGAAAACGTGACTTAGTGGTACCCAGCATATGAGTATTTTATGGTTGTGCCTGATGATTTCAAGGTTATTTTTCTCCGGTGAGGAAAAAACCATGAAAGCTTTCAATGAATCAGTCTGCGCACTCATGCGTATTACGCATTTCCCGTCGGAACTGCAAAGAGTATAATCAAAGGGAAGGAGGGAGGCTGCAAATGGACCTCACTAGGTGTTAAGGATGGACGGCAGTCCTAACACTAGCGAGGCTGCGTGTCCCCGCTGGCCGGGCAGGTGCTGGGCCCCGTAGCTGCTCACAGGCATCAGTCAGTCCCGTCGGGATGAAGGTCCGGTTTCAGCGTCTGCTTTTGATTAACGGGGCGGACTCTGATCATAGAAACACAGAGCAGATCGGGTTGGAAAGGACCTTAGAGATCATATAGGTTGAACCCCCTGGCATGGACACTTTCCATTAGACCAGGTTGCTCAAAGCCCTGTCCAGCTTGGCCTTGAACACTGCCAGGGTGGGACAGCCACAGCTTCTCTGGGCAACCTCTGCCAGTGCCTCGCCACCCTCACAGTAAAGAAATTCTTTCTAACATCTAATCTAAATCTTCCTCTGTCAGTTTAAAGCCATTCCCCCTTGTCCCGTCACTACCTGCCCTTGTAAGA
Organism: Pezoporus wallicus; assembly: GCF_028554395.1. NCBI lineage: Eukaryota > Metazoa > Chordata > Aves > Psittaciformes > Psittacidae > Pezoporus > Pezoporus wallicus. Next base: position 119,897 of record NW_026640754.1, read on the forward strand.
AGTCCCTCTCCAGGTTTCATGTAGGCTCTCTTAAGGTACTGGAAGACTGTTATGAGGTCTTCCCAGAGCCTTTACTTCCCCAGGCTGAACAAGCCCAGCTCTCTCAGGCTGTTTTCACAGGAGAGTTGCTCCAGCCCTCTGAGCATCTTGTGGCCTCTTCTGGACTCACTGAACAGGTCCACATCTCTCTTGTGTTGGGGCCCCATAACTGAACGCAGTACCGCAGGTGGGATCTCACGAGAGCAGAGTAGAGGGGCAGGATCACCTCCTTCGACCTGCTGGTCACGCTCCTTTTAATGCAGCCCAGGATACGGTTGGCTTTCTGGGCTGCAAGCGCCCACTGAAGCCGGCTCATGTTCATTTTCTCATCGACCAGCACCCCCAAGTCCTTCTCCGCAGGGCTGCTCTGAATCTGTTCTTTGCCCAGCCTGTAGCTGTGCCTGGGATTGCCCCAGCCGAGGTGCAGGATATCGTGATAAGTGTTTTCAAGACTTGAGGCAAACCCAAATGATTAAGATGCAAGTGGTGTTTTCTGGAATTGTGCAGGAAATAGGTATTATTTGTCTGAAGAGTGCTGGGACTGTTTAACATCTTCAGTCTTGTCTGACAACTGCCTAATTAATCTAGCTCTTATAAGTGTTTAGGTCGATGTTTTCTGTTTATATTTTCTTACGGTTTTGTTCCTTTTATTGCTGCAATAACTGCATTTTTGAGAGTAGAGTATATTAGGGCTCATGATACTTCATTTGCAAAAAGCTTCTTTTTGGAATGTGTCCATTTTAGTTACGTAAAAATATGAAATACCACTTGTCTGTACAAAAAGACTGTCAGTTAATATCTGTTTAGACAGCAGTTAGGCTACCTCAGAGCAAAACAATACCAGTGAGACCTGAGGAGGTTGTTTCAGCTGTTAGAGACCTTCTTCTCCCCTCCAATTTACCGAGATGCCTCAGTCCCTCTAAATTGCAGAGCAAACAGGTGAGCTTGAAAGCGTGTTCTGAAGGTCAACGTGTTTTGAACCTCTCCAGTGAAAGTATTGTGAAACCACGCTGGTATCATGTATTCTGGCAGGATCTGACATTGTTTGTAGGCTGAGCAAGATTTGGCTGGGCACTGGCCCCACTGCAGCACAGTGTTGCTTAGAAACATTTTAGGCCTTAATTGCTCTTTAGAATGTTTTATTGGGATGTCTGTGGTTTAATACTAAGATGTACATCTATTAACCTAAGAATGTAGGTGAAATCTGTAGCTCTTTAGTGCTTGATATTCTAACCCATTCTAAGGTATTGCTTTTTAAAAAGCTAGGATACAGACTACACAATATGAAGTATTAGATACTGCAATTATTAATGCCAAGCTTTGATTTGCAACCTTAAGCTTTCTTCTCATTATTGCAGTAAATGTTTCAACTGTCTCAGATTTCTCAGTCTCAGTGTGTGTCTCAAATTTCTCAGTCATATGCTCTACCCCAGACATGGGCTTATGTTACAAGCATCCAGCAGTTTCTTGTTATACGAGTTGTTACAGGAGACAAGTATGAAGATGAATGGAAACCAGGAAGGAATATTTCTATACAAGTAAAGACTGGGAAATCTAATTACTTGCAGAGTGACTATGTTTTCTGTGAAGCTTTGATCTAATAAGGAGGAAAATGACAATGGAATCCAGCACACATATCTTTCTGAGCAAATAATTTTTTTTCTTTAAGGAGCTTAGTGTAAGATTGAGGTTACTCTATTTTATCTTCATTTCTAAGCTAGCTAAAGTAGAGATGAAGGGTACTGGGCAAATTATTGTGGTGTTTTTTTTTCATTAAATGGAAGTAACATTTTCTATTTCTACTGAAAAAAATCTTTCTGATGTCATTTTCAGTGTGTCACACAAGGAGAGTTTAAAATCTTCTCAGCATATGAGAAGGAGAATTCAAGATGGAACCGGGGTGCGAGATGACTTGCTACTCTCCAAAATAAATAATCAGGTTCTGGGTGTGGTAGCCTGTTACATCTCAGTGTGAAAGATTTGTTCTTTTATACACACCAAGTGTTACTGACAGGGGTAGATCTTCTTATACAGCTTTACAGCATGTCCTACTCTGATCAAACTGGTTTTTGGAGGATGGAGGATGGAGGAGGAGCGATGGGAAGGGGTATGGGAGGGCTTTGCAGCCTTCTGGTCTTCACATTATCGCACCTGGGAGTGTCTGTCACGCCAGGCTGTGCCCACAGAGAGGAAAAAGACAATGAAAGCGCCCCCCATATTTCTGGGTACGGTTCTGGGAATGGTGGGTCTTGCAAATCACATGGTGCAGATAACAGGAGCTGTGGTTGGAAGGCAGAGATTGGTAAGGAGAGTGTTTTGAATCAATATATATTGAATAAATACAGGTGTGTATATGTATGTTTTGTTTGTTTGTTTATAAAAAGCAGTGGAAGAAAGCACTTACAAGGAAATAAGAAAAAGAGAATTGTAAACGAGTGAAATACAAGTTAATAGTTGTATGCTTTAGTTTGCCGGTAGAAAGATGCAGTGTTGCGTTTCTCCCACGGTGTGGTGCTGAGTGCTGCAAATCAGAAGAGGCCCAAGGGATGGTTGCAATGCCCTTTCTGGCCCTGCCGAAGTTACACGACTCGAACAGGCTAACAAGAGCAGGGGCATCATCTCCCTGGAACAGAGGACCAGTTTGATGCTTACTGCGATCATATACTGGAAGAGAGAGGGAAGAGCCTTTACAGCTTCTTTCTTTCATTCTCTCTTCTTTAGCCATAGACTGTATTATCAGACACTGAGAAAATTATTTGCTATTAATGCAATGAATGGATTAACTCAATCATTCTTTCACTTGAGCTCTGCCTTCTCAGTGGTAGATTATTCCATAACATTATACATCCTTGGGAAAAACACACTGGTTGCAACAAGGACAAGAAATAGGTGTGTTGTTTTTTTCTTGTTAGTAATATGCTTCAGTATAAGCAGCAAATCTTGACTCACAAGAGTGACTTTTAAGAGTTGTAGGATACTGACAGTTTTGTCACTCTGTGATCTTCTTTTTCTGTTTTTGTTTTGTATTCTTCTTTTCAATGACTGGTCTTTGTTGTTTGTTTGGTTTCTGTCAGTCTGAGACTGTAGTTTTACAAATGATTTTCTTGGTGGCTGATGCCGATACCAACCTGGCCCCCTCCCAACTGTGTATATTATCACCTCCTTGCTAGCAGTTACCACCCCAGCTGTTTATTCTCCTACAACAGCAGTTTACTTGATTGCTCTGTCTGCTGTACTTTTGTGATATAAAAGAAAAAAGTCAGTTTTATGATGGGGATTTTATCCTATATACCTTATACTACTTTTCTGTTTTTAAATTTAGGAAAGTTTCACAGGTCTGTTTAAGAGGGTGGTGAAATGTTAGTATTGAGCAGAACTGAGATAATGATAACTTTAGTAGCAGAAGAATGAAGAATGATTCATGACTGGTAATAGAAGACAAATGGACATTTATATTCCGTATATATTTCTTGTATATTTCCTACGTGTGAAAGCTTTTTTGACCCAGAACAACATTACGTTCTAGTTCAAGGCCAAATTTTGGCAAAGGAACTTTACAGCTCTTTATAGGAATTTGTTCACTGTCAGAAATTACATTTGGTCACTGTCAGAAGCTGTTATCCACACAGGACACTGTGCTGCTGTCCATATCTTCTAAGCCTCATAGGCTAGGTATTTGAATCATTTCTTTGTCTGCAGACAGGAGACAGCCTTTCTAAGCACACTGCAATGCTGATACACTAGTATTGTTTTTCAGGAGCAGTGAGGTATCATTAGTACTTTCACTGGTTGAAACTCTGTTAGAGATCACTATAAAATCATATTTATGACAAATATATACATGTAGGGTCAGCATTAAGTACTTACCATGACAGGTGAATAAGAAGGTACTCCTCCACAGTTTTGGTCCAAATAACATTGACTATGCTTAAGATAAAGTATGGTTGAACCAAGATTTCAAATTATGCCTTTCCCATTTACCTAAATTGTCATTTTTTATTTTGGGTATATACCTGTGACACATCCAGGTTAGAGCTGTTGAGTTGTTGAAAATTAATTTTTCATAAGACTAGGGGTTTCCTTCAGCTCCAGTTTAAGAAGACCATGCCATAAGTCCTGAAACAAACATGAATAATGACTATGCATATTTTCCATGAATTGCACACCACAGAAATAAGTTATATAATTTATTTTGTGTTGGTGTTCATCAAATAATAAAGACATTTCTGAAATATGGAATGTGATGTATTTTTTCTTCTTCCAGTCCCAGTGTACCTGAAATGGATATGCTGCTTTCGTAAACCTTTCGGGCTTCCAGCATGAGCAAGCTCTTGTTTCAGACAGAGCTAGACAAAACCACAGAGAGTCATTTCTGTCTAATATCTGGCCAGGACTTAAAAGTAGGACACTGAGTCTCTATTTGTTACACCCTTTTTTAAAAAGAGCAGCTGGAATTCACTCAGAGCTGAAATTTCAGATGCATGTGATTCCTGAAATTTGAGTCTTAAGACAAGCTTCACATTTCCCTGAATATCAAATTATCCTTGATTTAGCAAATATAATGGTAATGCTTATACAGCCCAATCTGTTGAAATTGGGGAATAAACAATTTCTTTATTCCAAAATGCATCTATTTGCTGTTTTATATTCTCCCTGTTCATAACACTGACAGGGACTACTATTCGCAGCTTTGTAAGGAATAATGCTTTATCGTTCCATGCATGCATAAACATAATTTGAAGTTGGAATGTTGGCGTTTCATAATCAAACTTCTCTAGTGGGTAAAAATAAGCTTACCAGAAGGCATGTAAAAATAAATAGAATACAGCAAGAGCAATTGCATGGGGTAGTCTGATACTCTTTCCCTTCTTGTCCTGCCCTTGTCTCTAATATCCTTTACTCAACCTCATAAGTTTCCTTGGAAATAGTAGTAGCCGTGCTAGTCCACATAACAATTTATAACTTGTTTGTAGTCCTCCCTACCTCCTTTCCACATCTTCACTGATGGATAACTGAAATGTTTGCCTTGTTTTACATGAAATCCTCAGGGCATTACACTAGTATTCTGAACAGGCTCTAGAAACCTCTGTACATATCCAGATTAGTTTTTTTTTTCATTTGAGAGCGTGCTCACTGTAGGCTTGAAATATTGCTTCTGGGAATCCGACAGAGTATTTCTGAGAAAATTCAAATTAATTTACACGTCAATCCACATATGATTACGGTATCCTGTAAAACACAAGTGCCTTTCTGGTAAAACTTCAATTGATTTATGAGATATATCTCATTGATTATCTTTCAGTGAGTATACGTTTCAGTTTTATTGGTAGGGTTACAGTTTAGTCTAAGTACATTGTAAATTACAAGTGTAGTTCATCCACAGTTATTTGTCTAAAATTATTCAGGAGCTTTGCATAAGATAGAAATATTAGCAGGTTACCATTTTCCAAGGATTTTCTTTTGTATATCTGACTTTCTGATTGATTTATACTACTTTTTTTTTAGCTATGAAGTCATTCAGGTCTTTAAGATAGCATGAAAACACTGACTCTTCTCCATCCTATCACTGACAAATGTATTACTGCCCAAAACAGCATGCACTTGTAGGTACATCTGGTATCCAGCATAAACTTCAGAAGAACTCAACCAGCAGAATACCATATATCAGTAGTCACAATTTTTATTGCTTTCCACTGTTTTTCTTAAATCTCCTTTAAATGTTTTATTTGCTGTGTTGTTTTGGAGCTCAGTAAAGTTGTTGTGACAGGAACAGGTTAACTCCTGACTGGGTTGCCACTACACAGTGTTTGGAAGTGGCTTGACCACTACAGCAGTTTCAGAATTTTCAGGCTGCTTTGATGGTCACAGAGAACAATGTTTTGTTCTGTGCTTTGCCATTCTTCAGCTTTTTCATGTTAGATACAGAAAGGATCTAACCTGCTATGGGCTTCTGTCATTTATTGCTTGGGTTTTGTTTTGTCAGTCAATGCATTTTTTAGTAAATTGGATTTTCAGCTGATTAGGTCACATACTGCATCAGAGCTATACTTTTAGCTGTTGCATTACAGGGGAGGTGAAGTGCTGTTGGTGAAAAAGTAGAAATTCTATAAATGTTTTGTGAGTTTAAATATACTCTGAAAGTAATTCCTCTTGGTCTTCTGGCACTTGAATTGCTTTGGAATCCAGCCAGTATTTCAGAGCTTCAGTGACTGCAAGCAATTCAGTGCTGCAGGCCATTTTTAGGATTTCAGAGTTACTGTGGGTGGCCCATCTTTGTGTACATATTGAAGGGATATGCGACATCCCAAACGTTCTCCTTCAGAGTCATAAAAACTAGAAATATCAACAGCAACTTTTTAACATTGACTGAAATTCACATGAGCAAAAGACGGTTTTCTCTGCTAGATCAGAACCACTACCAAAACATTCCTGGAGCAGTCTGTCTTTCTGCAGAATGATTTCCTAGCAAAGATGGCATTTCATCAGTAATTACCTTAATTTGTTTACCCACTACTTGTGTTGTCCCCAAACTAATTTGGCACTAGGTAGCTCTCCATCTTGAAGGCTATTTGGAAGTACATATTGGATCAGGGCGCAGTGAGTTTAAGCCAATCAGCTACTCAAATATATCCAATGGGAAACAGTATGCGATAAAGCAAACATGTTTGTTTATTGTGGATTGTATTGGTTTTCCACTGAAATACAAACCCTCTTGTAACAGGGACACGAATGCTATTAGCACACAATTATTTCCTGTTCCAATTATAAACAATTTCTGATAGTGCAATGAACAATCCCTTTTTTAGTTAAACACTTTTCTTGATATATCTTGCTGTTCATTTCCATTCAGCTCTTACTGGGATATTTATACAAAGGCCTATTAATGCTAGCATTGTTAGGAATTAAATTACCATTACATTTACCCATCCTGTCAGGAATCTGTGACAAGGGGCACTAAAAGAAGGAGGAACCTTGTGGATTTCATCAACTTTCTCCTGGTTAGGCAGCTGCTGACAGCCGAGCTCACACATATACTGTGGCTGTGAATAATGGCTGTGTTGCACTTAAAACAGAGTTATATAGTTTTTCCAGTCCTGGAATTACAAATATAGCTTCAGTTCAGATGTCTGCTTCTATTTTTGGCATGGTTACATAGAACTGAACCAGCTCAGGAGCATATATGTAGGTAATATGGACATAGAAATGACAGAACTGCTCCTCTTATTCTCTTTGAAATTATCCATAAAAGAAGCTTTTGTATTTTTTTTTATGTATAGGTTTGCTGATTATGCTCTGTATGAAGTTATTTTACAGAGTATACTGAAAACTGTAATCAACAAAGCTATTCATTAAAGATGATACAGAACTGCTTTTGCACTAATGACATGTTGAAGATCGTCTCTTACAGCGGAAGTGTATTTAGGTATAGGTTCTAATTCACAAAATACACTATGCTGTGAAGCAAATGAAGTTCCTTTATATGTTATATGTGGATCTGCAAAAGAAAGAAAATAAAAGGTTTATGCATCAGATAGTATCAGTTGTTACCTTATTTTGAAGCAAAATTCAGGTCCAGGCAGATTTCCTGTCAGGAAAAGCATGAAATCATGTATTTTAAGGGCAGTCCTCCCATTTATTGACAAAGAATTAAAAAAACAAACAAAAAAAAAACAACAAAAAAGCCCACAGCATAACTGCTTCCTTACAAGAAGATAATTTTTTTGTTTAGGATTTCAGGAATTAGAGTCGTTAATTTCTTATGGTAGTCCTGTCAGATCAGTTTTACAGGGTAATTGTTTGCAGAAAAGCCCTTTCAAAGGTTCTTGCCCTTCTGTACAATTGCCCACCCTCTTAAGGTGTGTTTTTGAATCCATGCTGTGCACATAACAAAAATGCAGACAGGAACGAGCAGCTGGGGGCAGCAGAAACAAGACAGGAATGTTTTCAGCTTAGCATTACAGCCTGAATGCGCTTTGAAGTCGTTTTCTTTATATTTCTAGAGGTTTGTTCTTGTTTTTCAGCCTGTCTTATTGAAAATATATCCAGGCACCCTCTATTCTCCCTTATTTTAATGATAGTTAATATAACCTGCCTTCTGTTAATGTTAGAATTATCATTGCCTTTTGCAGAAAATGAGCTATTTCCCAGTAGCTACTGTTCAAACTCAGATCTGTCAGAATAGTGTCTCTCCTTTCCAACTGTACCTGCAAGATTAACCTCTTCATATCAGAGATGGTTTTGAATAGATAGCATGATAACAGGTGAGTAAAGGCTAGTATCCCTGGAAGAAACCCCTTGTCCTGCAAGCCAAAAATTGTGAAGTATGTTAATGGTTGTTTCCATTTATAATATTTACCCTGTCTGTCACTGGCTTCATCTGGTGTCCTGTAAGTTTAAAGCATAAGTTTTTAGTTTGTATTTTTCCTGCTGAAAAATGTCTGCAGTCAGATAAGGGTTGTGTTGGAGCTGCTGGAGTGACAGGCCTTTCATTATATTGTCTTCCGTGTCCAGCTGAGAAGGGGAGTGACAGACTGGCTCTGGTGGGCACCATGTCTCCAGCCAGGGTCAACCCACTGCAGCAAGGATAGTAGACATGTTTGAGAGTACTGGTCTACTGGACAGGTTTGAGAGTACTTGAGTCTATTGAAATAGTACTGGGGACTATGAAAGGAGGAAAGACCCAGTGGTGGTGTCATCTTGTCTATACTACATTTAAGTTGAAGTCCTTGGAAAAAATTACCTCTGGATTGCATCTAAGCTAGAGGAACTGGTCAGTTTGCTCCAGAGGAGAACCTAAGTAGAACCCAGATGCATGCAGTATGAGTATTCAAGGGATCAAGATCTTGGGAAGAGCTGAGAGATCGTGTCATTTGAGGACATAAATTAATTCCATGTACCTCTGGTTATCCATTATGCATATATTTCAGCTGTGAGAAATATCTCTAGTCTTTTCTTTAGATGGGCATACAAGGAATTGATTAATAAAGAACATCTGACAAAGTGAAAGATAATTTTATGAAGACTAGAATATTCAAATAAAAACATGTCTAGGGAATAGTTAGAAAGATCAAAGGCTTGTTTTCTTCATAATACTGTTAGGCCCTGAAAGTAAAACAATACATTTTTACATCAAAGTACCACACTATCTCACTGCAGCATGAATAAAAACCAGTTTGGTTTAGAGCAAGGTTACTGAGCTGCTGGCCTGTGAACTGCCTGGCCTGAAGGAAGAATTTGTCTCCGGTACAGTTGTGTTGATACAGTTTGATACAGTTGTGCTGAGCATCTAATTCTGCAAACTGCTGCTGAGTTTATCCATCTCCAGGAAATGATAAATTTGATTTTAGGAGTCCCAAAACTCATACCAAGCCAGAGTTCTTAAAATGCAAGGCAGCCCTGATTTAAGAAATAAGATGTTCCATTATAAACAAAGCAGCAAAAAATATATAAATATATATATATATGACATAAAAAACATATAAAAGAGAATACTGGACTATTTGGTATGTCATGATGTAATATGGCAAACTGACTTCCCTGACTTCCAAGGACAGTGATCATCTCCCTGCACTGGGCACTGGTGAGGCTGTACCACTAATACTGTGTTCATTCTGAGCCTTTCACAGCAAGAAAGACATTGAGGTGCTGGAGCGGGTCCAGAGAAGGGCAACAAAGCTGGTGAAGGGTCTGGAGCATAAGTCTGATGAGAAACAGCTGAGGGAACTGGGGTTGTTTAATCTGGAGAGGAGAAGGCTCAGGGGGGACCTTATCGCTCTCTACGACTACCTGAAAGGAGGTTGTAGTGTGGTGGGTATTGGTCTCTTCTCCAAAGTAATAAGCGATAGGATAAGAGGAAATGGCCTCAAGCTGCACCAGGGGAGGTTTAGATTGGATGTTAGGAAAAACTTCTTCAGCAAGGGGTGATCAGGCATTGGAACAGGCTGCCCAGGGAAGTGGTGGAATCACAGTCCCTGGAAGTGTTCAAAATATGTGTAGATGGGGCCCTCAGTGATATGATTTAGTGGTGGGCTTGGCAGTGCTGGGGTAATGGTTGAACTTGATGATATTAAAGGTCTTTTCCAACCTTGTTGATTCTGATTCTGTAAATCATGTTATGCGTTGACAACATCTGATAACATATATAGCATGCACCTGGAATAGAATAAAATTAATATAATCATGGAAAAATCAACTCTAACACAGCATTTTAATTGTATTTCATAGGAAATAATGAGAGTACGTAGATTTGCTCTGAATTGAATGAGGTCAGATTTTGAAATGCCTTTGAAATACCAAAGTCCCTGACTTTGAAGTGTTGAACAGTTCTGTTTTTAGGGGATCTTTGTAACTGATTGGATCTCAGACTAATTATTAGATCTTGCTTTTGAAAATCCAGAAAAGGAAGCTGTTGTTACTTCAAGTTCCCGAAATTAGTTTTGGTATGTGTGATAAAGTTTGTACATCTTTGTAGTCAATCTACTCTTAAGTCAATTTGTTGATTACCTGTTTTCTCCAGTTGTAAATAATAGATATACCAATTAGATATACCAAAAGATATACCAAAAGAAAGATTGCTTTCTTCATTGCTTTTAGCCTACCATCTTTAAAGGAGAGGTATGCTAGAACTGAAGTTCTCAGAGAAGTCAGAATCCTGAACCATTAGGCTGTAATTACTTTGGATGTCCATGTAATGTACAAGAGTATACATGATTAACTGAAAATTATTCCACTAAAGTCTTCTGTTCTGACTGATTTACCTGATTAGCCTGCACATGATTTTTCAAGGTTTGACCTTTCAGCTTCAACTTAGATAATCACATTGACAAAGATTGTTAAAGCTGCTGCTGTGCAGTTTCCTTGTTATAGACGGTCAGAATGAGTTGAGAGATTTGTATTTACATGCTTTCAAATTCTGATAAAATGAAATTTAAATCTCCAAACTTCCAACTAGTATTTCAAGTTAGAGTTTACCTTTGCCTATATCATGAGAAGATATCAGCACCTCAGTCTAGTGAAATACAGGCATGTCTTGTGGGCATTTTTGCATTTTTGCATTAGTTCATCAGCACACCTCCCCTGATCTTTTTATTGCTATTACACTGAAAGAGAAGCAGCAGCCCCCAGAGAGCCTCTCAGTGAAATACAGCACTGGACTTGAAACTTGGAAATACTTGCACAGTATTTTATGAAAAGCATCACAGTGCTGAGGATTCGTTAACTGTCATATGTTTCCAATAGAGGACTCGTACCTTTTCCTCTCCTCCAAGCCATATAGGCCAACCCCATGTCTTCATATGGCAAACCGGTGATGTGTTCAGGCTCTGAAACCATCTATGGTAATGTTTTACTCAACAAAGACAGCCTAGTGAGAAATTCTGCTAGTTTTTCAACCTCAAGATCCACACTGTCTATCTTTTAGAGAAACACAAAGAACATGTCAGCTAGTTAACAGTTTGGAAGTGCATCAAGTACATCCATTTTTCATATAGAGAGTACTCTTGCCAGGAAAATTTAATAAAGTAGTTTGCTGAAGCAGAAGAGTGTTGATAATGTTGGATGCACTCGGTGTATCTAGCCAGTGTACAATACTGGCAACTAGTTCTTTTTCTAGATAAACAGAGGATCTTAGGCCTAAACGTTTAAGTGGTTTGTAAGTGCCCACATTTAAAACAACAACAAGTGGAATATTATCACCTGACAATTAGAAAAAACTGATCCCCATGGTATCTTACAAGGCATCTTAGAAGATTTTCTGTTTGCATTCCCATCATTCCGGATTTTCATCCCCAGTGGCAAAACAGTGTTACAGAAAATTCCAGTCGAACAGAATTCTATGTCAAATGCTTTATCATCAGATAATATTAATTCACAAGAACCAAAGGCTTTTTCTGAAAGAGGATGATTCTGCTGAGTTGTTTCCTTGACTTGTTTAATTTTCGATTTCATTACAATACTGATGTTTTGAAAAGTATTTTGTTTTAATTATAATGAAAAATAGCCGATACTCAGCAGATGTGATGAAATTCTGTTTAAAATTTTATTGAACTAATCCAATTGCCTTTTTTTTTTTTTTTTTAGACTTGGAAATAGAGGAAAGAGAGAGGGATTTCTAATTTGAGGTTTTTTGCCTCCTTTACTTTCAGATTTTTCACCCCATTGTAGTTTGAGGGTTCATTTGGCATCAGAAATACCTTCAAGACTGGTTTGAAGTTTCCAAATGATCTGACAGATCTAGCTGTGTAGCTTGGTGGCCATTGAAACTCTCAATGCAGCTGTTATATTGCAGCCATTATTCTTGCATCTCTGTAGTGGTGAGTTGATTGAGGAATGGCATATGTGATTGTTATGCATGAAAACTTGCTGTGCTGGTCCAGTAGAATCATGGCAGCTGGGACATGTAAGGGCCATGAGCAATGAATAGGCATTAAGTTGAGATCCACTGAACTTTTGCAACTGACGTAAGGGCTGGATCTTCAGGTATTAATGAGCAGCTATGTTGACTTACTTGGAACTATATCGGTACCACATAAAGATCTCACAGGATAAATTCCATCACTGTTTTTGATATATACAAATATATATTTTGATATATTTTGAAATAACTGATAAACAGGTTTTTCTGTTTGAAAATCAGTTAAGTAAGGAAGCTGCATCAAAACTTAGATCAGGATTTCAAATAATAATGGAATATGCCAGTGTATTAAGGGTAGAATTGAAAATCAGGATTAAGAAATTATATAGCTGTAGATGCATTGTGATTACAAAATAGGAATGTGCAAAAGTAGAAGAATATGAGAGTTTTCAAGTATTTGTTTTGCTACCCTATGTCTATGGTAGAAACCTATGCCAAAAAAGGCACAAATGGTGATTTTATATTTTCCTTCTGGATATGTGTAAAGCCCAGACTAGAAGGCAATTGATGTAGATTAGATTTAGCTGATGTATTAAATGGCAAATTAATGTGCTATATCTAGAATTTACTAACATGTAATAATCTGTGTATTTATAATGAGTATTTTCATGTAGCTGTTAGTTTAAAAGGCTGTGGTAATCAAAATACTTTCCTACCAACTTAACCCACAGTTTTTCTGGTAACTTGGTGCATTTTTATGGCCGCCTTTTTTTTTCTTCTAGGTGGTTCTCTACCAAATGAGTTCTGATATTACTAATCTATTCTAGTAGATTTATTTTTTATTGCGTAATCTACATATATAATCATGAGATGCTTTAGATTTTAATCCTGGGAAAGCAGGCCAACAAGTATAAATATCTTCTAAGGCAGGAAAGTGAGAAGATACCAAATCAAGCAAAACGAACACAAAGGGCCTTAGAGAACTCCCCAAGAGAAGCTGCTAGGCCTCTGCATTGTTAGACTTTGTTCTCTTCAATTTTGTTGGACTGTATGTTCAGTAGACTTACATGTGTATAAATAATTAAATCGTGTCAGAATAATTATCGTAAAAGCCTAATTTTAGCATTTTACAGCTGTAATCTTCACCTGTTTTAGGTTGGATGATAACTTAGTGAAATGCCTAGTCATTTGGCAGGTTAGTGGTTTAAGTAGTAACTTGGTAACATCCAGACTATCAAAATTTTTTTTTTCAATGATCAAATAACCTTGATAGATGTAAGTAACCTTTAAATAGTTTGTCAAGCTAGCAACTTTAATTGCTCAGCGAGTAGCTGGGCTGATACAGAAGCAGACTGTGCAGGTTTTCAGAAAAGGCTGATTTCATTGACATAATTTCTCACTCCTCCAGTTGCTGGGATATAGTGAGCACAGTGTGGTGAGTACATGTTTGAGCAGCTGCTGCCAATAATGTGCTTGTCTGAATGCTGTGCGAGCTGCTGGAAGTTCTGTAATCATATTACCACAGTATGTACTTTTCTTTGGAGGTGAGGAAGCTGTAAAGCCTTAAGCCTTGGATCAACTAGTATGTTACTTGCTGATGTGGAATTTGACCAGGCTAAATTTGTTGAAGGAGCTGTTTAGAAAGTAAAACATGGCATGATATTTTCACCACATCCTTTCATATCTGAAATAGGTTCAGAAATGGGTCTCAGTTGTGTAGGCATTGTCTATAAAAGAGAAATTCAGAATTGTCTATTCACATCACTCCAATGGTGAGTAACTCTAATCCACTGTAAAGTGTTTAAATATGGTTATTGCCTACTTCACTATTCTGGAACTATAGCATGTTTTCAGACTCAGACCTTTTGCCTAACACTCTCTGGTAGATGAACAGTAACCAACGCCATGTGCAAAGTCCTCTGGAGAGCAGGCTTTGCATCCTTTCCAGCCTCAGGAGCCCCAGTCTCATTCATGCTCTCTAAGAGTTCTTGTTCAGTCATCTGAAGGACAGTGGAGTAGTAAATAACTTGTCAGTTATAGCTGCGTTCCTCTCTAAGGACTGGAAAATCTCAAAAGAAGAGTTTATGGTCTGATAATAGTCCTTTTGGATCTGTCTGCAGATTTTTCGTAGGCAGGACCATTTCCTAATGGCAGTTACATAAAGCTCAGTTGACTTGTTCAGAGGAAAAAACACACCATACAATACATATTCTCCCTCTTCTTACAGAAACAGTGATAGTTTATGTTAACAGCAAAGTGTCCAGGTACAGTGTTATGCTAAAGTGCCTTATGCTGCATCTGAACTGCCTGGGTGTGTCTGCTCCACTGTGTTATGCACACATATCCTGGAATGAGTATTGGAAAGCAAAAGCCTGTGAGGTTTATTGCAAACTGTGATACATTTAGAGTATGAAAAGGAATTGATATGTCAGATTTCTTACTTACACACATAGTCCTATTGTTCCATAGGCTTGAAATAAGGTGAAATGGCTGAACTGCTTGCATTTGGTAAAAATTATTTTGTAGTTGTGCCAGTAGGCAGCAGCTGAAACAGGAGGTATACTGTCATATGTGCTATAAGAACTCACCTCTACCTGTAAACAGTCTTAATGTTCAGATAAGGAAATATAACAGGGCTAGAAAGAGGCAGATTTAGAGAGGTGAAATTACTTTGTTTGTAACTCAAGATTCTGCCACTGAATGAAACTCTTCTTTCAAAACTCTTCTGTTACCTTTATTTTTTCCAGCCATGCATTCCCTTGTGTAATCAACACTCAGTGAAGTTAGGGGGTTGAAGTTTTTAGGTATGTTTGGGAAATTACTGTTATAGAGGCCTGATTGTCTAAAAACAGAAAAGAAGATATTCCACTTTGCAAATGCCAGTTGGCTCAGTGTAGGAGCTCAGCATGATTTCCATATTTTGAAAGTAAGAATTGCTGAGATTTTAGAACAACATGGATTGCAAAAACCCAGGTATCATGTTTAGAAATTATTGTCTTCTCTTCTCCATTTTGAGTTAACAGCCCGTATCAGAAATGTTGTTACATGAATATTTCATTACAGAAAATAGAATTGCAAATATAACCTTCTTTTTTTCTCACTTGGAGAAATTGCTCATTTTTTAGTTTTGTTTTGATTAAAATATTTTTCTGCAGGAGCATGTCAGATGGAATTAAACCAGTCACCAGCGCTATACATTTCACTTAATTTCACGTCTACTACATGTCTCAAGCAAAACCCAACTAGCATGTTTTACCATTCATGCACAAAACCTGCTACATTAATAATTTATGCTTCCCAAAGTGTAGCCAATGAAAGGAAGTTTTACAGTGTGAAATGCTTCTGTGCTGATGTGAAAACATGAAATGAACTCAGAATTTCTGGCACAGATTGAATTTAAATATAACTCAGCATGTTTGAAAATCTTCTCAGTGTCCTAGATTTGCACTTCAGGTTTCCATTTATACTGCACGTGAGTAAGTGTTAGCTGCATGAATAATGCATCATTTTCTTCAGCTCAGCTACTTCCCTTCACATGTTTATTCATTTGCTCTGTTTAAGTGAGCAGAAAGGCTCATATCAGTATTCCTTGGTGTCTGACAAGCTGAAGGATAGATCAGTTTCCTCAGGTTTAAAAAAAAGCACAGAACTAATTACCCAGATATTGTATTTTCAAATAATCATTTATACTTAGTTGTCATTTTCATTCAATGACGGAAGTCCCCTTTCATACTTCTATATCATTATGTTGGGTAAAATTCTTGCAAAGGTATATATACTTTTGTAATATATTTCTGGTGTCAGGCATCCTAACTGAAAAAAGAAGTAGCTTTACAACAGAACCCAAATAACACCCAGGGTTTGAGAACTGCAGATGGCTTTTTCCCTTAGATACATAATAACCATAATCAGTCTACCCCTTTCAGGGCTCAGGGAATCCATAAACAAGAGATTGGTTAAACAGAATGGGGAAATAGGGCTGAATTTGTCATGTTTCATTGTTAGATGAGCTGCTCAGGTCTGTTCATGTGAGTTCACAAAAATGAGTTTGGGCAGAAAAGCAGCTCTACAGAGAGTAATATTCTCTAATTTTAGATTAACAGAGGCTAATTTTGTCACTTCATTGGTGATTTGTGTTCTATCATTCTACAGTTTCAATGTCACAAACTTAATTCTTATGTCAGTCGTTCAGATCTTTATGGGTACATTGTTTATTACTGTCTGTATGCAGATAATATTTCTTTTATATAATAAAGTTGAGTAATATTAAGGTAGCTTATTTTTATTGTGCTCAAAGCAATATTTGTGTTTTTGAAAGTTGTATCTGAATTAAGACTTACTAGCTATTGGAGTTATTCAGATGAAAAAGATGAGAAGAATCTGCTTTGTATTTAATCTCATCAATTCCCACTTTCTGTAACTGGTATCCCACAAAGACTGCTGTTTCTAAAAAAACAAAACCCAAACTCCAAGACCCCCCACAACGAAAACCAAGAATTCATCAGTTATTTTCAGGTTTATTTGTCAGGCTGAATGTAAATTTTCTGTATTATGGCAAATGTAGGAACTTTGCAGAACTCTGTCATTGTGAAGAGGGAAAAACCTAGAAAGTTCTAAAATTTTTAAAATTTAACCCACAATGAAAATGTGAATAATTCATTTTGTTTCTAAAGCAGGATTTCTTTGCAATGATGCAAGTAACCTTTGATAATATGGGACAATCCTTCCAAAGGAAAATTCCTGATTAGCGTATATATTACCTCTCCATCTTCGTGAGACCCATGTAACATTCCTTAATCAGTTATAGAAACAAGCAACTATTCCATATTTATGAAATAGTAAGGCTACATGAAATATTAAGGCAATGAGAGCCTTGAGCTGTGAGTAATTTGGAGGTATTATTGTCTCTGAGTTTAATAAGACTTTCTCAGAAATGAACAGATTTTCTATGAGTGCAGAATACAGATTTTGTGTCAGCCTGGTACAAACAGAATACCAGGAATTTTCACAGGAAGATGTATTTAACACGCAAAATGAAACACACAATGGACACTAAGGCTCATGTTCAATACAGTGAAATGACCTGAAAGAATGATAGTTCCAGGAGCTAGAATCCTGTCAATTTTTTCCCCCCTTTTTCATGTCTCAGCTCTCTTCTGTCAGTCAACATAGACTTCAGCACATATTTCTGATGCTTTTTCTAGCTCTTTTCCGAGGCGATTCAAAAGGAGCCAGTGAGGCTATTGTGGCAGCATTCTGCATGGATGGGATCCTGACACTTTGGAAATAATTAATCTGAGCTCAGTGCTTGTCATATCTGGGTTACAGAAGAGTCATTGGGTGACAGTAACTTCTAGTTGCTCTTAGCCATGGTTGGATCCAAACCAGGTGTTTATAGAAAAGTCTGCTTCACTAAGCTGCCTACATAAACTGTGCTATTTGTTAGTCTCATTAGCAGTCTCAGACGTCAGAAGTATTCCTGTATTCCTCTGCTCCTTCCTCCACACATGTGCTGCCTTTTTATCAGCGTTGGCACGCACTACGTAGAGTGTGGGGAAAAGCAGCTGTCTGAGATAACTGGCAGGATAATAAATGGGAATTAACTGACGCTAAAATAGGAATGCTGGGCAAGCAAATCCATGAAAATAAGACTGGCCTTCATGAAAATGAAAATACAACTTCTCTTTAGTTCAGTCTAAAGGTGCCTGGTCACTGTGTCCTCTTCCTGCAGCACTTGCCCTGCAGTGCTAATTCCATTACACCATCACTCTGCCCTCATGCACAGCTGTCTTAACTGCACCGTTAATTCAGCATTTCCTCTGTGGTTTTGTAGATACACTGAGAACTCACACGTGTGACCAGCCATTTGGTTAGTCCTTATCTTGCCACAATGCCAAATACGTTTGTGCAGGGTTAGTTAAGTTACATGAAAGCCCATATTGACTTACCAGTTCCCTGTACTTTGCTGGGGTGATTAGCAGCATTATACTGAGCCCTGTCTTGGCTCAGAGAGGCCTGACTCAGCTTGGGCTCATTGCACTTTTGTGTGTATAAATATCTTCACATCTTTATTTTTGATGAAAATGTCTTAAATAAACTCATTTTTCTGCTGTAGTCCTTTAGACAGAATAGCATTATGCTAAACCAAAAATGAGATTAAACCATTTACCTTTTTTGATCAAAATGAAGAAACACAAATGAACCAATATTACATAGGACAAAAAAGAAACTGATTTTCAAATGTTCTAACACATGATGGCTAAAGGAGCAGATGTATTTAGCAGTCTTTTAATGTAGCAGTAATAATTTGTAAACATTGGGTTATACTTTTCTTTTGTCAACACTCATCAAGCATCTCACATTTTTTAGCTTGTGTGTTCTTTAGAACAGGCTTGTTTGCTCTGTGCCCAGCACAAAAGGTCTTAACTGGACCCTTTGGCTTCTATGGTAATCTAATGTATTAGGAAGCAGTAGCCTACAAGATTGTCAGGAGTATCAGCGAGGACATTTAAAAATGTCATTAGTGTCAGTTAGTGTTTACTTATCATGCAAAAGGTCATTATTGCTATAAAGTTAGAAATAGCAGTAGCAAGATGTTATTAAGCTTATAAAATTCGCTTTGCTTTTGTAGGTTAGGGTTTTAACAACAGCAAGTTACTACAGTCCGGATTCTTCTGATAATGTATTGAATAGTAACTTGGTGGAATTGTGTTGGTGTCTAATGTCACTTCTATTTATCCTTTCCATCACCAGTGACCTGCAAACTCCAAACATATAATCCTTCAGGGGATTCACATTTCAGAACGAAGTAATCCTTGATGTATGGAATAACAATTTTTTTTCAGACATTTCAGGATTATTTTGCTGTCATAGTGGTAAAATTTCTCTTGGGGTTAGAAATGGTAATAGTCTGCCTGGTTCTTGTTATAGGGAAAAGTCAGAAAACTGTGGTTTCCATAATAATAACCAAGTAAAATTTATTTTTTCTTACTACCTCCTCTTCCAGTTTAGAGATTTAACATGGCTTTATATAAAAATCATTCTCAGTATAAACAAAAAGTATGTAATCACAGTTCTTTGAGCAAGAATCATAAGCTCAGAATGGCCAGGGTGATACATGTAGCAAGAAATTTCAGATTGCTTACCAGGACTGACCTACATAGATTCTTTAAGGTTTGTATGAGGTCCTTGCCTGCATACTATAGGCATTGTCCAGCATTCAGCTGGCAGCTAAAGATAGACTCAACGAACTCATGGAGGCTTGATAGCAGGTAAAGTTGGAGTTGTCATCCACTCTCTGATGTTTAAGGCTGTATCTAGTGTTTTAGGAACTGTCAGGCAAAGGCAAAATGTCCTTCCTCTGAAATGAACAACCAAATACAGTGCTGTTAGGATCTCATCCTGTGTGCTTGGTTTCTTCTTCTGCAGTTACAGGAAATCTCTAAGATCATAGGCACTGTGATGGAAAATTCAATCTGAGATGAATAGCACAGCATTCATAAGGATCAGGAAAAGGAAGGAAATACCTATTATGAAAAGCTAATGATAATAAATAATAATGGTTAAAAGATTGTCTATAACTAACAGTTAATCAAATATTGTTGAATATGCATATGTTATTCTGCATCCTTACTGTCACAAGCTGTTGATTCTATGAGTGTGTCTCATTTTTAAGGTCTTGTCTACATTAAAATACAGTGCTATTTAAAAGACTCCAGCTGGGCTTTACAAAGCAGTTTGTTAGCTCAGGCTGAAACATGTTCATCTTACCTAAAAGTCTGTAAATCTCCCAATAGTCTTCTTGTCACTTTTTCCAGACATATTACTGACTTAACTTACCAGGTAAGACACTTAAGCACTGCAGTGCAAAAGACCGTGGGATGTCCTTATAGTGCAGAAGGAGTGAGGTTACAATTATTTGCACAGCGACTTAAACTGGGAATCTGTCACCAGGCTGGGCAGATTCTGTAGCCAGATGAAGGCATTTTCTGTGGCGCGGGCATCATCCCCACCCTCATCAGAGTACGGAGTGCTGAATTTCCTCACAGTTGGTCAGCTTATTCCATCTCCTTTTTTAATGATATTGGGTTTATATCTCCTGATATGCTGTCTTTAATCCTTAGAAGATTTTTCCTCTAATTTCCTTTCCAAGTTTTACTTCAATCTCTGCTCTCAAATGCCACTTGAAGCACCACTTGTCCAGGGATCATGTCTTCTTGTGAGAGCTCACTTGGAGCTGTCTTTTTCAGTAGCTAGTATTCTGTTTCTTTTTTCAAAGCAATCCATTTTTCCCCAACCTTTGACTATTCTTTTTTGTAAGGAGAAAATGTAATCAGTTGAAGAATGCCATGTATATATGTGATACTGTAGACAGGCCTGGATTGCTGAGAAAGATCAGCTACTTGTTATCACTTCTAGGTGACGTGATTGTACAGCTCTTGTTTTCTCCCATCTACTCCCTATTTTCCTTTCAATTATATGTGACTGTGCCCAGTGTCAGCATAACTGCTTCTCTGTGATAGTTGTATCCTGTGAAATTGCTGTACTTATTCAATAGGAAGAAACTTCCAGCCTTAGATAGACCTGTTCAGTGACAGCAAGCTAATACAATATAGACCAAATTTATGTCTAGGCACTTATTTTCCAGTTTTAAAGGTGCATTGGCTTGTGCAATGTAGCTCATCTCAGTACTTGATTCATTTCAACTAGCTTTATGAGCAATGTCCCGTGAAGAATAATAATAAAACTTCTTGTCCTTGTTTTGTTAAATGCATCACCCAGAGGCCTATTCAGAAGTCATGTAAATTTGATGATAAGGAATTGGCTGCTTTTTTCTCCTCAGAGCTCCAGATAACACAGCTATGAGCATGAGGATGTTATTTCTAATGTGAGAAATGAAGAAAAATGTTGTCTTCATGGTAGGCTGGTATAAAAGGAATTAAATAACTAAACTTAACTAGATGTTTAAAATTTAAATTAAATTTTAAATTAAAATTTAAATTAAATCAAATTTAAATTTTAAATTATATTAAATTTTAATTAAATTTAACTAGATGTTTAGGCAGAACTCATAATGACAGTATCTGAATATTTGTTTAGCCATGAAGGCTGTCTTGAAAATCTAAACTGCCTCTTACAGTGGTTTGCAAGGTAGTAAATGAGTTGTTTCTTGCTAAATTCAGAGCCCAAGATCATAAGCCTGCACATACCTCAGCACAGCAGACTAGCTTGGATGTTGCAATACTCTTATATTCGTCGGTTGTGTTCCTGCTGGAACAATATTAACTCTGCGAGTAAATAACTGAAAGTGTTAACTCTGAGAATAAATCACTAAAAATGCCATTGCTGTTCAGTGTATTCTGCGTTAACTTACATGGAAGAGTTACAACAGAATGGTGAGCTGTGCTATGAAGGTTAACTTCCCAAGCAGATTGACCTTTAGGACAGCTAAAAGGTCCCACATTCTTTCTGTTGTATGAATTGAATTCAGTATGCTTTCTGATCTAATGAGCTTCCTTGAGATTTGTTCATTAACATCAAATTTAAAAAATGTGGAAGAGAAGATCATTAATTATCTTTCAGAATAGCTCTAACCATCAGAACTATTGATGTCATATCCTCAGATTTAATTCAGAAGAATCTGGTGTGATTTTCAGGAAGTTGTCAGTATGTCACTAAGATTTACTCAACACTTTACAAACAAGGGGTTTATATCCTCAGAGATAAGCATCATCCTTTCAAGCTGATGTTTCAGGCATCACATTAATATGATTAATGATAAAAGAGATTAATTAGTTTTATGCATATTAGGGACGTAATTGTTGCCTTCTTTTACATAAATTCATGTCAACAGGATGGTTGCTAAGCCTGAGTAGCTGGAAAGAGAAATGAGCTCTGTCTAATCTATTAGAGCTCATCTGAGCAATTAGATTAAAAAAAAAAAAGGTATTCTTGCAATTTTAGCTTGTTTTTCATGCATAAAAGAGGGAAAACAGAAGGAGCTCTCAGAGCACTGTTTTGTATCTTAAGCATACATGCGATGGCTGAACTTTTGCTATGATTATTTAAGGGGATTACATGAGTTATTTTCAAGCATTCAGTGGAAAGCCTTGTACTAGAGACCTGACGTTAGTAATAGGATTTTTTAATCCAAACCAGAGCCAGTAACTGCCAGGCGAATGCAGTATTTCAGCTTACACAAGATGGCCCAAGTGTGGAATGACAGTAAGAGTAAATGCCTGAATCTCCTGAACACATACTTTTCTCAGCTGGGTGTTGAAAGGAACAGTTATTGTGTGATACTTGCCTAGAAGAGGAAAAAAAATACCGTATGTGCCAAGTTTGATGTTTCCTATGATTGGAATTTTCTTGTCAAAACCACTCCTTTAACAGCTTTTGTTTTGGCTTGGAGAAGTTAATGTATTTCTCATGCCTGTATTCTCAGAAAAAAATGGTGTTTCTTTACTTTGGGGCTGATATTGAATGATAGCATATATAGATCAAGTCTAGTGAGTTCTTTTGAGGCAGTGTAACAACAAGCAAGGTCACAGGGATGATGGGTTGCATCATTGATTAGCACTGACAGTTTTTAAGGCACAAAATGACAGTGCTGTTCAAGACTAATAGAAGATCCTTGCAGGAGATAAATAAAATGAAGAGAAGAAAACCAGTATATTTTAAGATGCCTAGAACAAATGCACCCAAGTCCCTAGAGCCTGCTATTTTGTCAGCAGAGTTCACAACAACTGCCAATACGTCTGATGAATGATTTTCTGTTATGCACCCCAAAGGTTGTGAACCAGAGGTGTTCTTTTAATATTTATACAGAAATGAGTTCATTGTTTCCAAGGCAATTTCTTCTAAATCTTTGTTCAGCCCTCAGGGCTGTGGCCTGTAGGATGCTTGGAAAATCCTAAGAGCAAGTTTAATTTCATAGTGCCAGAAATTCTTTCTTGGGGAAAATCTGTCCTGCTTTAAGAGATCTAATGCCCTCTTTTATGGATCTACAATGAAAAAAATAATAATAATAAAAAAATAAAATTATGTGTTTTGGGAATACAGAAGAAGTTCACTGAAACTTCTTGCAGAGAGAAGCAAATGTGTTTTCACAGAATTAAATTAGGTGATATATTTCTCATGGAAGAGAAATGAACCAGTCTGGATGAAGAAATTGAAAGGTGAATTGGCAATAGATATATGCCTGCTGGAGGATAAATAAAGAATTAAATACTGTTTAAAGATGCAATTAAAAAAATACCTCCTGATTTGGGGCTAGTACTGTACTGCTCTTGAAAAGCCAATAGAGTAACTATTAGCACCACAAGCAAAGAGAAAGAAAGAACTGGTGAGTAGCCAGCTGACTAACACATGTAATGTTTGTAGTGTTTGTGATGAAATACAAACCATTGTTTGGGCATTAATCCTAAAGCAGCTGTTACCTTGACAACTGCAGGTAATGAATGGTTGTAGTGTTCATCTCTCCAGATTCACTTTTAACTACTAATAAAAAATTAGAACAGCTTGTCTTTTAAATGGCTTCATGTGGCTTTCCAAAGATTTGGTGCTTGAGTGATTAATCTCTTTCTCTGAGTGGCAATTTTGCAAATTGAAGTGAATTTGGGGAAACTGACATGTAGCAAAGACAAACAGCTTTGTATTAGCTCATCTAACTTTGTGGGAAATAAAGCACATGCTGTTTCTATACTGTATTTTAAAAGCAGGTCCTCAGCCTGTGCCTGAGCCCAGACTCACCTTATGTTGTGTTACATGAGCACAGGCAGACTGAGACAGCTCATTGGCATGGATGGGCTCTGTGGTATGAACACAATCTGGCCATGCCAGCCTTGGGGATTTCATTGTATCCCCCATACTGCATGGTGGTAATGGTACATGGCGTGTTGGCTGGGGTCCCTGGTGGAAGAAGACAGCCTCAGGCAGCAGTGCAGCAGAAGATACATCTCGCAGCACAGTTCACAGGTGAACAATGCACCAAGAAGCATGTCATATTTTCAGTTGTACTGAGCACTAACTCTCTCAATAACCTTTTTTTTACTGGCTATTCTAGGTCAGCATGGTCTCGCTGCTGAACTGCTGGCTTTCCCTCAGAGGAGACAGAGAATGGCCATTCCTTATAAATGTTCTTTATTGTGCTTAATGATGACATTGGTAAAGTAAATATAATAGTAAGGCTTCACATTTTCTATGTGTGAAGTGATCCTTGAAGCTGTCCTTTTTGCTCCAAATTAGATTCCTGGGAAATTCATCAAGGTTAGCAGGACTACAATTTCCTATTCATGTTGCAAACTAGTATTTTCAGAAATGCTGAAGCTTATAGGTGGTATATAGACCCTGAAAAGAATTGGGCTTTCAAAGATCCTCAGGTTCTGCATGTGTTTTGTCAGTTCATTTGCTTACTGTGAAAGCAAAGGAAGGTTAGCAATAGAGATTGGGTTTCGATAATGAACTCGTGATGAGAAGTTATAGTGGCCTTCTGGGCCAGTAGCTTTTCCTTTATGGAAAATATTTGTTAATCATATATTTAGCTCTGTCACATTCTGATACGTATTTTGATTTTTATCTTCTCTAGTACAGAGGCGTTATGTTTTCAGCTGATGTACATCCAGTTACTTAGCAATAGGATGTAATGTCTTCTATATTAATAGCATTGTTGGAAAGTGTGAACAGCTATTAAATCAGCCTTTGGAGCCACTGCTATTTCCATATAGAGAAAAGTTTAATACTGATGGTGAGAATTTCATTCTGATCTGTGGCACCTTATCTCTGGTTGCTGTGATATTTGGCATAGCCTCAGGGTACGAGCTCTGCAGAGCTGGCCTCAGAAAATTGTGTAACTGCTTGCTCAGCTCCGGTAATTGTGGCTTTTGTCCAGGATATATTAATATATTAGCTTCTTAGGGTTTTGTGCATTTTGTGTGTGTGCATGTTTTAAGTTTTTGTTGTAGAAAAGCTCCTGTAATTCTCCCTTTTTTACCAGCACAAGAAAAATATTAAAGGTGCAGGCCTTTGAGATTATTAAAAAGCCACAAATCTCGCTCTTGGCAATGAAACAAAATTACGTAGCTAAACAGTACTGACATATTCATCAGTTTGGTCTGTTCTCTAAGACTTTGTGCAGCGGCAGAAAGGCTTTGATATCCTTTGCCTTCTTAATACTGCAGTTGTTACTGGTTAGGAGAACTCAACACAGAGGGTTATCCAAAATGACCAACTGAAAATCCAGCTATGTTCCAAAAGCATTCTCAAGAGCACCAGCATGGAAGCTGCTTCTTTCTTTCTGTCCTCCTCTGTCTCCCTTGGGATCACCTGTGTCGTGGTTTAAACCCAGTCAGGTAACTTGTTCACTCACTCCCAGTGAGTGGTGCCGAGCTGACAACAATCAAGGTCCGTGTCCGTCTCCCCCCCTGCACCGGGGCTCTCCCCTTCCCCGCTCCCGGAGGAACGGGGAGGAGGATCGAGAGAGTGCAACTCCTACGGGTTGAGACAAGAACAGTCCAGCAACAAATCACCACCGCTACTATCAGCTAAAACAATGATAAGGGAAAATAACAAGGGAAGAGAATACGATACCACCGGCCAAGAAAGCGAGTTCCACCCGGAAGCCCCTGTCCTTCCGGGTAACTCCCAGTTACCCCCCACCCCGGGCATGACGTGCTGTGGTATGGAATACCTCCCCGGCTAGCCCGGGTCAGGCGCCCCGTCTCTGCTTCCTCACAGCTTCCCCTCCTCCCTGGCAGAGCATGAGCCTCACAGAGTCCTTGGTCAGGGTAAACATCACTTAGCAACAACCGAAAACATCGGCTTCACCAACACTGTTCTCAAGCTAGAAGTCAAAACACAGCACTGCACCAGTTAACACAAAGGAAAAACATGACTGCTACTGCTGAACCCAGGACAACCTGCCTGCCACCATCATTAGCTTTATCTGGCCTTCCAGGTCTACTAGAGGTCTGATGCACTTTCTTACTGGTAGATTGAAGATTCTGAACAGTTTGGTGACATCTACATCTGGGGCTACGGAATAAAGAAGACCTGGACACATACTGAATGCTAGTTTGAAGGCAAGTGGCACAGAAGTGGCAAGGATCATCCTGTGTTGTAGCAGGTGATGACAAGCTTAATACAGTTATGAATACAATTAGAAATATTACATCACATTATTTGATACAGAGCCAGAGGAGGAAGAGATCTTCCTGTGTTACAAACCAGTAAAAACTGTGTAACACTTAGCAATTTCTCTTGCAAGGAGAACAAGAAAAGGGGAAGTAATTACAGTATTTCCACTGGCCTTAATTCAAGATGGAAATAAAGAGTATTAGCATCATCTACTCTGTCAGGTCACTGCAGAAGGCTTTTTGGCACTCTAGTGAGAGCAGTTTGGTTGCCAGGAGACGATAAGTTAATTTTGGAAGGTAATGCCCTCCAAGCAAGTAATGCCATCATTCTAGATAAGAGTAAAATCTAATGCTCTGTAGCCAGAAGCTTGCCTTTTAAAAGGATTTACCTCTCCACCTCACTGAGAATAAACAAAGTGTGCTGCTGCATTGTCTGTTGCTGGCAGAATAAAATCCTGAACAGTAAAATCTTTGGGTGCTGTTAAATACTTAGCCTAAAATTAATGCTCCAGCAGATGAACTCCTAGGTTCATCTAGGTTAGGCCATCTGCTAAGTATGCTGGTACATATGTCAAATGACGGATTTCCAAAATTGTGTTTTTCGTGACCTTAAAACAAGAGGGAGACCAGTGAAAT
This sequence comes from Pezoporus wallicus, assembly GCF_028554395.1. Classification (NCBI taxonomy): domain Eukaryota; kingdom Metazoa; phylum Chordata; class Aves; order Psittaciformes; family Psittacidae; genus Pezoporus; species Pezoporus wallicus. The sequence goes on from NW_026640754.1 coordinate 147,056, forward strand.
GTTACAAGGACAAATTCAAGACAAGTCTTCAGCTTTCTGGCATTAATTTCACCATATGGGACATAGTAGCTAAAGGCTTTGGGGACGCTAAACATTTACAGACGCTATTAAAGTCTCTAAACAAAACTGCTTACACCTCAGAATGCAAATGTCAGCAGAGCAATGTAAAAGTAAGGAACACAAGGATATATATCTCTGACACCAGTGCCAACTAGTGCAATGCAGAAAACATTTCTCTCAGACTAGTTGCAAAACTGAATCCTTATGTATTAAAATTCAAAATTTTCACTTGTGGAGAATACACGTAAGAGAAGGGTTTGAGACAGGAAACAATCACAAAATCATGAAAGTTTGAGCTTTCCTGGGTGGAGATGGGATAAATAATCATAGGGGTTGGTCTGAACTGAAAATGTGTCAATCATTGAAGAAGCTTCCATGCGGCATTCAGCATAACCTTGAAAACCTTTTTGCTCTGCTAAACCCCAACTCTAAGCAAAGAGTACAAGCGCTTCAGAAAGTGACTTCTGAAGAGACTGTTTGGAAAGGCAAAAGGAGGATGTCAACAGGCACTTGGATATGCATATCAGTGATTGGTTTTTATTATTTTTACAGTTGTCTTGCCATGTATTGCATGACACTTCAAGGAATCAAGCCTTGCCACCATTATTTGATGTATGGGAGGGGAAGGTCCTTGCTTGCTCTGGCTATATTTAGCTATGCAGTGTAGGAGAAGGAGATGGGAGAAGGAAAGAATGTGTGGATAATGGGAATAGATGGTGCTGGGAAAAAAAAAAAGGCAAAAAGAATGTTAAATAGAAACTGAAGAAGGGTTTAAAAGGTAGAGAGTAGGAGACAAGGGATGTCAAGTGTAGTGGAAAAGGGAAAAAGTATCTTTTGAAATGGAATTGGAATGGACATTATTTAATTACCTGCAATCTTTGTAGAAGAACAGAGACTAATGTCTTCTCATTCTTATTTGCATTCCATATTTTAAATATTAATGCTCTTAGCAAAAGACAGTTTATAATTCAGTTTTACCCCATTTTCTTCAAGTTTGACGAAAGTGTAGGGCAGCAACTCTAAACTGTAGTCTGCCTTGCATGCTATTCCTGCTTTTCTACATTGTGACAAAACTGTATATTTTAAAAAATATCTCTCAGAATATGTCCATTCAAAGCTATTTTGCCCAGTCTTACTAGTCTATCTTGATACCTTTTCTTTGTTCAAAAGAAAAAGTTTTTTGAATTCCTCCACATTATATAATTTCATACTCTCTTTCCAGCCTGTTATGTGGACAGAAATGGATCCATTGTGATTTCTGAATCAAAATGTTATTTTCAATGATGAGTTTGTAAGTCCATTAAGTTAGTAGAATAGACTGAAATAAAATTTCACTGGTCTTGAAAAGCTGTTTGTTTTTTTTTTTAATTCCAGCTATTACTATGTCCTTCTGATGGGAAATTTTGTAGAGTTTCTGTGAAAAAAAAAACCAACCCAACCAACAAAAGGAGTGGCCCAATTTGACAGAAAATCAGTGACCTTGGACCAAAAGGGAGCAAACTTGAAAAATATCTTCATGACAAATACTCAAAATGCAGTGATAATTGCAGCGTCTGTCATTTACAAATAGGAGTTTTTAGGATGTCTGACTAAAGGGTAATCAAACAGAAAAAAAACAGTAAGAAATGGAGGAACAGTGGTGGGTGGGGGAACCCTGCTGCACTGATCAGTGGAAAAGAGCTTATTCCTAGAGACCATCAAAGGAAAGTGATATCCCATTGGCCCTGGCCTGAAGCCTATGCAGAGGAATCAATCAAAACCTCTCTTCCTAGAAAGCCATGTAAATTGAACAGAGCAATTGCCTAAAAAATTGCTGTGGGGAATAGGGAGAGAGAATTCAGGGACTGAGTAAAATGTTTGTTTTAGGACAGCTGCAGGACTGTGTCACACTTCCTAGGGGTTGCCTGGGGGAAGGACTGAAGGCAAGAGAAAGGAGTGACAAGGTGGGCTGGAAAGGAACAAATGTAGGAAAATAGAGGGAAAATGAGATAAAAAGGTGCAGTCAATTGGACTGCTTCTTGGTGAATTTATGTGACTGAGACCTGGACTTGATCACCTAAGTCTGTCCTAACAGTATCAATGGCATATACATTGTTTTGTTTGTTTTCCACAAATGTTTGCTATTATTGCTAGGGACTCATGGAGTACCTGAGAAAATTCAGGTAAAGTGAAGAAGTCTATGTGACTGGTAAAATAATTGTAAACTGTTAATAGAATTATAGTGTTTACAAAGAAAAATATAGTGAGGCCCCAGAGAACTGAAACAAGTATTTGAAAATTAGAGATAATGTCTTACAATGGTGTAATTAAAGATTATGAAATAACTGAAAGGTGACTTGATTATGGCACATAAGTTCCAGGAAAATATCATCAGTTCGTAATACGCACCTTCAGTCTAAAAAATAGCACCACAAAACTAGTATCCGAGAATGAAACCCAAGCAAACCTACAATCAGATGTAATATCAGATTTTTACTGGTGTGGATGATAAACTGGATGTTTTATGAGGTAGGAGATTTGGTGTATCACAAGTAATAGGGCTTGTTAGAGAAGTAGATGGAATTTAGCCTGTGATGTCCAGAGGGGTGTGATCAGATTGCTTCTGGTGTTCTCTGAACACTATGTCATAGAAGATTTTTAAAGGTATTTGTGCTTCAGTTGAAAAATTACAGTGATCCACACATCCAGAAAGGATGAAAGCTATCTGACAGGAGGCTAAAGCCAAGTTCCTAGTGAGGTAATACCTTCTATTAAAAGTGGGAAAGTACAGTTATGTTTATGTATCATCATTTTTCATGTATAGCCTAAAATACCCATTTAACTTCAAAATCTTGAAGTTTGAACACATTTTCCCTCTTAAAAATTTATTTTTCATAAATAGTTAACATTGCAGGTTATGCCACATGGCAACTTTGGACCTTAAATACTATGTAGTTATTTAAGCTTCTTTTCTGAGGTGCATCTTATGTTTCAAATGCATTAAAATAAATAAGAAAACATGTAATAGTGTTGTGGTTTAAGCCCAGCGGGTAACTCAGCATCATGCAGCCGCTTGCTTACTCCCCCCACTTCTTTCCTCACTCCCTGCAGGATGAGGAGGAGAATCGAAAGAATATAAATCCTATGGGTTGAGATCAGAACTGTCCAGTAACTCAAGTATAATATAAAGCTGCTCCTAATAATGATAATGATAAGGGAAATAACAAGGGGAGAGAATACAAAACTACAACACTGGTGTGTTATCAGCTCTGCTGTCAGACTAAAGCTGAAATACAGCACTGCACCAGCTACTAGGAAGGAGAAAAATAACTGAACCCAGGACAAAAAGACTTGTGATTTTTCAGCTTCTGATTTCTGAACTAGTGTAGCCATGGTTGTCATTCCTACATGAAAAAGAATAAATTTGTAAATTTTGTTATTATATTGCTTTACTCCAGCTGGGGCTCTTAGCCTAGAAGTTGCCTATTCAAGACAAAGATTGCTACAGCATCTAAATTGACAGCTTTATTGAAATAGATGGAGTTGGATAGATAGCAATAAAGTTACTGTAATGATGTCATTTGGTCTGCTGCATGAAACAGTGCATAGGACTGACTGTCCTGAATTATTTCCTGTTTGAACATGTCCATGCTCTTTGAGGGGTGGCGTGTGTGTGAAATCCAGTTATGAGGGTGGACTACAAGCTACAGAGAATAAAACGTGATTACACTCCAACATTTTTTGTGGTGTGAAGAATCTGAGTATAACCACTTTTGGGTCAAGACAGGTGTATTATTTTACCTCAACCATCCAACCAGAGTGTTGCAGTATTAGGGTTACAGGGTCTACCAACAAGCATTGCTTGGGAGCTCTGTTTTAATCTTGGTAGACATTTTGTGCGACCACTTACACAAGAGTTGGAAGTCCAGGAGTTTTTTAGAAGACAAAAGGAGTCCCAAATCAAACTAAACCCAGTTTCTTTAACTTCAGTTGCAGAGCCTCCCCACCATGAAAGGGAAAATCATCATCGAATATACAAGCATTTATTGTCCTTGTTCTTCCAGAAGAGAGATAACTTATGTAGGAGAGCTAATAGAAGCAGCAGCTAAGCTTACATGAGACCCTTATGTTAGAACAGGAGTTAATGGTGTACTTAAAGGCAACTTGCAAATGATTTTGTTTTGAAATTGAGCTTGTCCCTTTTTAGATGGGTGGGCTTTTAAGTTGAGAAAAGGAAATCACATGGTAAATGATATTTCAAATTGTGCTCTTTTTGAAACAGTCTAATCCAAGGTTGCCAGTATGGTCTCTTGGCTAGCTCAGCTATCGTCAACTCTCACACTTGAATGGAAGCCCAGGACTTGCAATGCTATAACAAAATACCCATGATGTTCTGATGTAAAATGAATATTAATGAAACCTCCCCCACTCAGTTTTTCAGCTCTTTCCACTCTTATGTCTTCATTATTTTTCCAACTGTTACAGTTCTTACAGGCTGAACATGTTTTGTAGTTGTGATGCCAAGGGCAAACCTTCCTGTGGTTTTTTGGTATATTTTAGGCCATTTTCACAATGTTAAATAAACCTAATAGGGCATAATTTTCTCTTCACTTTGAAATTACTTTAAGGCATCTAAGTGTTAAGAGTTATTTGGTCTTACCTTCCCTTGTGGGTGTTACATCCGTAGTCTATTTGAGCCTTTTTCCTCTCTTTTTCCTACTTACTTCCTGCAAACTGCAGTAGAACTTAAAAAAAATTGTGGAACGTTCAGAACTAGTATTATTTATTGTGTTTGATTATTTTAAATTATAAATTCACATAAGGAAGCATATTAGTGAGACCAAATTGACTTTGAGTTAGGGGTTCCCTAATTATTATTGGAGGTTATATTTCTGTTCTCTAATTATACCAGAGAGGAATTACATGCCATGCCTTCTATGTTGGGCTAAAATCTGTCCCTTTTAAAGTCAAAATAATTTTATATTTTACTTTAGTGCAGGCAGGATCTCATTCATTAAGTACTGAAATATTTAAGAGTGAGTTATCTCTAGGCATCGAGGACCCCTCAGAAACCCTCCAATGGAAAGTATATGACAGAATGAGCTCAGAATATAAACCAAGTTGCTGGTACTAGGATTTAGAAGTGCATAATTCTCTACTGCACTCTAATTCCGTATGATAATCTAAAATAAAATAAGAAGTTACTCTTATCATGTGGATTTCTACTGAAAAGCTATGTAAAGTTATTAGAAATAATACAGAAACTCAAGAATTTGTAATAACTTCATTGATAATATCTGAGTCACCCCAGCATAGTATGGCGCATGAGAGTAGTTTTACAAATGGAAAAGGATAGTTTCAGGACTTTCTGATCAACCAAAGTTCCCAATAGAACAGTAATGAATCCATGTAGGAGGGATTTCTTTACGATATGCTGGATTTTAATTCTTTGACTTGTCTGGATTTAGATTTCCAATTGACAGTTCCAATTGACAGTAATTTTGTTCAAGTATTATCCAATATATTTACAGTAATATGAAGAATTAGTTGGATCTTGGCCTGTCCAAAGAAAATAAATGTCACTAGCTGCAGTGTCTTAAACAAGTGAACCAAGTCTTCCTCAGCTAGGATGAAATGATGTTAGATTATCACTGCTTGTTTATTTCTTTACATCCATGTGACATGAAAATTGCATATTAAATGAAAACGATAGATACTGTGCAATGATGTGTTAGCATTACATAGTGTATCGTTATGGTTGATGTGTTATGTAGCAATAATAATGGGTATTTTTTTCACATATCAATGTATTTAAAGCCATTTCTCCTGCTGATCTTCAATCTTGTACCAGTCACAGTTTATCTGGGTAAAATAATTTGGTCTTTGCAAAGTATGGGTAGAGAAATTAACAGACAAATCAGGTTGTCTTTGGCTTCCACAGAAAGCTGCTTACTCTGCCTCATGCTCAGTGCTGGATATGTTCATGGGAGACACAATTTACTTTTGCCAGATAATGCCAAACTTCCAAGGTAAAGTAATCTACAATGCTTATTTATATTTGATACATTTTCAAGTGTTGTTTTTCAAAACACACTTGGAAATATTGTTGACCCTATGTCAGATTTGTGCAATCTGAGAATAATTTGACCGAAAGGTAAGCTGATATAGAGAATTTTTGTAAACCTGGCAAGTGTTGGGCAAGTCCTGATCCCCGTATTTCAGCTTGGTTATGGAACCACCAGTTTTATTCCAGCCAAGGAGCTACAATAGGAATGATTGATTCTTCAGTTTAAACTGTCATTTGTTGTCTATGGTTGCAGCGTTTGGAAGTATTCTGTTTATTACATTTCTGTGAAGTCTCTTTGAAAGTCCATTAAAAATGAACTCATTCTTTAACCTGTTTGTGAACCTTGTACTTTACTCTGGGTTCTGCTTGATGATTTCTGTATTTATGGATATCGTCAAGGATTTATGACGATTATTGAAGATTCTTATGTACATCCATGAAAATAACTGCATGATTTTTCCAGCAGAGGAACTGAAGACTATTAATGTGCTGTCAGCTGCAGTATATAAAGCTGGTGTGCAGTGGATAATTCTCTTGACATTTTTTTATCATGGAACTCCGGGTGTTTTAACATGGCAGCAGGTCAACAACACCAACATTTATTCATCTACAGCTCAAAAAATGTATTTTTGTAAATTGTATTAGATATAATGACAAAGGCAAAATGTCTGTGGATCAGATATATAGACATCTTTATTAGAAGGTAAATTCTTAATTAACTTCACAGATGCAACAGAAGCAGTGGGAGGTCATATCCTAGCCCCGCTGTTCTCAATGCAGTTCTCTCTGGTTTACAGAGGGATAGGTAGGGACACAGGGGCTGTATGTGCAAGATCAAGTCACGGGAATATTAAATATTAGTCCTTATTTCTTCTCAGTATTTAGGGGCCTAAGGGAGCCATGTCAGTATAATGAGAACAAAGACCCTATATAATTTAGAGGTGCTTGAATATCTCCATTCCAGAAGATTTAGTTGTTTTTATTAAAGTAGATACAACATGCAATTTAGTTGATAATAGCAGCACTGAGCCCTGAAATTAAGCAGCACAGCTAAAGGAGGGCTATGAGGCAAAACATTTTTCATATCTGTAAGCACAGACTTCAAAAAAATGCCCATCTTGCCTTGAAATCTCTTGAAGATTGCCATCTAAAGGGAATTTCATATAACTCAGTAGAACCCTGGGTATTTTCAAAACTTGTGTGGGAGAACCATAGTAATGGAAAAAACAGTAACTTTAAGAGTCTTGTTGTTATAATCATGCTGCAAGTATCACAGTTTTTCCCCAGGAAGGCAGCAGTTACCACGATGCACACTAGAAATACATTCGAATGTTTCTCAGTGTGTATCACCTGCAACTCTAGGTCTAATGACTCATTTTCACAATGTTTTTGCTATCTTCTTGTAATAGCATTTCTGTTCTGCAGAACACTGAAAATAACTCAGGAAGTAAGTGTCCTCTGATCATGCTAACAGCTGTTCACACAACTGCTAAAAGGATTTGAACAGGAGATGCTTATGCACTAGGATGCCTCACACAGTAAATTGTGACTGCAAAGCGTATACACATGAAAATCTTTGTGCACATGAACTGCTTCACTTGAGGAGTGACTGTCATTCAACAGTTAGAGCTAAGATCATGACTGAAACTTTTTAGTCCTTTAACATTGGTAGTTATTTCTCCAGTGTTGGTAGTTACGACTTCAGGGGGTTTGAAGAGGAGCAGAGAGTAAATCTAAACTTTCAAAACTTAGTTCTGTGCCTTCCTTATGCTTTGAAATACAAAAATCAGCAAGAATATTTACTGGTGTGTTTTGACTTTGGAATATTCCTCTGATCACTAAATGTGGCCTTGTGTCCATACTGTAGGATTGCAGTACATTTATCCACATAGAATCACAGAATAGTTAAGGTTGGAAAGGACCTTAAGATCATCAAGTTCCAACCCCCCAGCCGTGGGCAGGGACACCTCACACTAAACCATCTCATCCAAGGCTCTGTCCAACCTGGACTTGAACACTGCCAGGGATGGAGCATTCACAGGTTCCCTGGGCAATCCATTCCAGTGCCTCACCACCCTCACGGTAAAGAACTTCTTCCTTATATCTAGTCTAAACTTCCCCTGTTTAAATTTGAACCCATTATCCCTTGTCTTATTACTACAGTCGCCAATGAAGAGTCCCTCCCCAGCATCCTTATAAGCCACACATGTAGTGTGACATGTTGGAGAAACAGAGGGAAGGAATCTGCTGCCTCCTGCCCAGTTCTTCAATGAAGGCATTCTGAAGCCTGATACAGTATTTCATTTTAATTTGTGAGCTCCTTCTCTTTGGCTGGGAGCTTTTTCTTGGGTCTGTGGGAGGAAACAGATGTTTTGTGACAAGCACATTTCTGAGAGAGGCCACAGACTCTACTATTTGTGTATAGCTAGTCTAGACACAACCTGAATTGGGACCTAAATCCCATAAGGTAGCCTGAGGCCAGTTGATTTTAAAAGGATGTATATGTCAGAAACATGGGACAATAGGGAGCTGGGATGAAATGATGTGTTGTTTTTGCCTCTGTTATTCACTGGTGGGTTGACTTGCAGTGTATTTGTGCAAGCACTTGAGATGACTGTCACAAGAGTACAGCTGTTCTGATTTGGGGGACACTCATCTGGAGCAGAACAGATGCTTTGCATTGGAGCAGAGCCTGAGCTGTGACGCCCAGCTGGATGCTAGCTGGCTCCTTGCTGATCAAATGTATTCTCAAGGTGCGAGGTGTAGCACAGAGACACACAGATGTCTTTGAATGAGCTCAACCCAGCTCCAGCTTGGAAGCAGCTGGAGTTCAGTGCTGGCCCTTGCAGACCTGCCAGAGAGTGTTCGACAGTGACAACTCTGAAGCTCAAAGAGGAATGAGAACAAAGTGGTGATCTTGTACCCTTGAAGGGAAAGGTGATGACTGTTTGTATACTTTGCTTTTGAGCTTAGACACTGATGTGTTAATGCACAGAATAGGCTTGAAGTAGCCCTATGGCCCCAGTCAGTGTGCTGGGAACTACAAAGCAGTGATGCCCATGTGACTGCAGCACTGGCTTTGTACATTACTCGTGCACATCTCTCCTACCTCCTGAACTCCTGAAGCTACCCAGGCACTTGTTGTATAAAAGTGTTTGTTCTTTTTAAGCAATGTTCTTTTTAACAATATGTGAAGTCTGAGAGAGCTAAGTTGGCTTCTGTGTAAGAGGTTGCATGGGAGACCTTTTCTTCTCGTGAATTTAGCCAGCGATATTTAATGGCATTAGATGCTGTTGAGACACAATTGTCATTGGGTTTGCTTACATTTTTTGGAGACTAGAGAAGGTGCAGATAAGGTACTAGATGAGCACTGAGGCTCTGTAATATCTTGCTGTTATGTATTTGCCTTGCTGTTTAGTTTGAGTACTGCTGAAGTTTCTTTCAGGGCTTTCAATAAATTCCTGGATATGTTACAAAAAACTTTGATAGGAACCCAATAGTAATTCCCAGACAATGTCCAATGAGAAAGAACCATAGAATTTCTTAAAACAGGGGACAGAGAATAGAATGCAAATATTGTAAAAAGCATTGGAATAACTCTCAAGAACTTTATGGTGCAGACACGGCCAAACTGACATCTTTCTTTCTTTCTATGGCTTTTTTATTATTTTTTTTTAAAATCGAATACAGTATGTAAATTTGGTGCTATATTGTGTGTTTGAAAGAGCCTGTGTAGTCTCTACCACTAGCAGGGTTCCAGCAGATCCTCAGCTGCCAGGAAACTGAAACATATCTCATACATGAGGTATGGTGTAGGTACTGAGACGTAGTTCCATATAACGTTCAGTTTTCCATGAGTTAGCTGCAGCATCCTCATTACCTCCTGTATTTATAAGCTTCTTTACCTCTTTGTTCTCAAACTGTCTCAATTGTGGAGGATTTTAGGAGTATGACCTGTTGAGACCCTTTCCTCAGTTTGAGAAACAGCTGCTGCATGTATCTAGTAATTGTCACACTTTGCATCAAGAAGGTTTTGGGTATTTTAAAAAAAGGCTGTCCTGCTCATTGCTTACATGTAAACCATAGCATACTGCAATTAGAAGTCTTCTTTACTGCTTCTCTCCTCTGAAAAATGCTGTGTGTGCATCTGGTAAGCTATCAAGGAAAATTAGTCAGATTAGGAATTCTGGCTGCTTTGGTTGAGTCTGGGCAAAGAAAATATTGGCTTGAATGGCAGATGGCGTATAAGGTCTGATTTCTTCTTTTGTTTAAGAAAGAATGAATCCCATTAGACCATCGGTTCCAGGCTAGTCTCATAAAAAGGTCTAAGGACTTTCATTACATATTTATCTTCATATCTGTTGGACATTAAAAGGAAAAAAAGGCAAACCAATTTGTCAGGAATGTCAGTTTCTGTTCAAGACAGCTTCTTTACAGTGGTTATAATTCTGTACTCCCCCGCATGCCAAATCAATCAGAAGAGCTTGAAAAAACAATCAAGCACATATTTTTAAAGATTATTCTTTGTTTGGATTAGCTTCCAAGATTCTTTTAATAGCAAATCCCACACTAGCGTTTTTCTAAACTTTTGTTCGTGCAGCCCAATTATGTTAGATTTAAATAGGCTACATACAATAGGTTTTTATTTTTGTAAAGTACTATCAGACCAGTCAGAGGCAGACAATATAATGAGCATTTCTTATTCCCTGGACAGTCCCAGTAAGGCTGTTACTAACTTTGATAACATTGTGGAGAATGACTCAGATACACTGGTAGCTAATTTTCCATTGTAATTAGTTGCATAATTTCTAGCATAAAATAAGGCAGATGATTAATGTCTTATATTTTATTTAAAATATTTATATCGTTAACTCTTTCAGATACTTTTATAGAAGCAATAAAATGAAACTGAAGTGTAAAACTCTAGTTGCTGGATATCAATTATAAAAAGATGTATCTTTTGCTAAGATGCTAAAGTTAGCTTTAAGAGGAAGCTTTCATAATGGGGCAAGACAGGAAATTTAGTCTAATACTCTGGCAGAGAGCAGTGTGAAATGAAGATAGAAAACAGCATCCCTTAACAAAGGGACTTTGGCTAAGAATACAGAGGGGTTGCTTCCTTGAGGCAGATGTAGGTGTTGTAGTGCTTGTCATTGAAAGCTCCGCCCTTTCAGACATTCATCTGTCTCATAGCAGTAGCAGTTTGGCATCTGCCAGAGCTCATCCATATGGTGAGATTTAAGCACATAAGGATGGCGTTCATAGAAGATAACACATGATTCTTGTCCTCAGCTAGCTTCTGCAAGATGTGAATAATGGGTTGTGGGGAAAAAAATATACCTTTCCTTAGGATTTAGATTTCCAGATCTGAACTATTTGGCTCTTTATCCACAGTCAGTTTCCTGGAAAAGCCTAATCCCTCTGTTTCAGAAGTTTAGCTTCATGCTCAGGGATTCAGTAAAGCTGGTTTTCAATACTCTCCTCTGACACAGAGTGCTGAAAAGAAAGCTTTGTGCTTATGTCTAGCTTTGTGGTTATGTCTGTACTGTCTCCTGAGGTTCACTGTAAAGTTACCTAGACGAGGATTTAAGTGAGCCAGCTTATGTGTTGAATGCAGTATACCTATGCGTGTGGTAAGTAAATTAAACCCTGTCTGTTGCAATTCTGCTCAAGATGGTGAACGAAGAGGTTAGATAATGATGGCAGGGCCTTTAGGGATTTGAAAATATGTTGACTGGCCAAGTCGAAAACAAATGACTTGGTTCCAAGAGCAATGGCCGTTCATGAAAATGCAGCCTTGCACTTTTGTGGTAGGAAGCAAGGGTTGAAAAGGCAGCCTAAAACTGTAGGACAAAAGGTTGTCCCTCAGAAAACACCAGAGGGAGAGGAAGTTAGAACAGAACTGTTCTGTCAGACCCTAAAAATAGCCATTTTTACCTGCAGCTACAACTGGAGTTGTTGCTTCTTCCAGAAATACTGAAGAAAACTCTTAGAGAAATGTGGGAACTGGCTAGAAGATGAGAAGACTCACACACTGCTTCTCTTGTTTCTTTCTTTGTCACTGATGCCTTTTTATGCTTAGTGAACATAGCTGTCTACAATGAAATTACTCATGCATCTGTAGATAGCTTTGTAGGTGACTGATTTTTCTGATTAAACTGCTTTGAACAATAATGACCAAAGAATGTGATATTTCCCCATGTTTCTGTTGTTCACAAAGAGAAAAATTTGTTTGCCACATTCTTTCCTTTCTAACAGAAAAATAGGCTAAACTTGCCGCATCAACAAGTAATGACAGCAAAGCCTGTTCTTTTGGTCAGACAGTGGCATTCGTCTTATGGTCAAGGAGAATAACCTCTGTCTAGGCTTTATGGTTATTATATTTTCTTTTTTCAGATGGTCCTTCATAAAAAGGGGTATGTACCACTTCACCTTCTTTTTTGGGTAGAATGTAAGATTTTCTTATAGATCAGGCCACCTCTTCTGGGTCTCTAAAGGGGCATATTTTGCAGAGGCATGTATTTTAGTAGATCTCAATGTTCTGAAAGGTTTTTTGTTGATCTGAGGGACAAATCAGGCAGAGACGGCAAAGAGTGCCTTCATGCGTTACTGTAACTGATTTAGGAGCCGCACGTTTTCATTGCATGTTAAAACGTGGGCATTAGATCTAAAATTTAAGTATCTGAACTAGCTGAAGCGCTTCTTCAGGCTTGTAATCAGAAGATATATAGCACTATACACAGCAAGGGAAACTTGGGACTCATGTCCAGAACATCAGATACATTACACAACCAGTTGTCATTGACAAAGAGTCTACTTTTTTGGTTCTTGGGTAAACACCTCGGTCTCTCCCTTTAATCATTCAAAGACAGAATATGTCAGTAATATATATTCAGTATCAAACAGCCTGATTTTGCTTAACTTATATTAAATTTCTTTAGGCAGGTTTGGATTGGTGCCCAGTAACAACTTGTTCAACAACAAAGCACTACTGAACGCGAGTGGTGATAGTGAAATCTGACTCTGCATTTGCTCTTGGCTATATTTCTGGTTTGGGAAGAAGAATAAAATACTAGTCTTGCCCTTAATCATCTCTTAGTCAGATCACTTAGCTTTGTTGGGGCTATATTCCTCTTAATTAACCATAGTCATCTAAACATTAAGTATGTGCTCCGATTTAGTTTGTTGAATTAGCCTTTTAGCAGACAGTATGAGGACAGTATGAGACCTGGGAGGCAAGTCATCCCACCTTTGTTAGAGTGGGACAAACTGCTTTGTGGAACTGTCTGGATCTCTGCTATACATGTGGGAGTCTGGACTCTTAGGTAGGTAAGTACACCTGGTTAGATAGGTGGCTTTAGGTACTAAATTAACAGAGGTGAATCCATCAGAGAAGGTCCTACTTTTGTTTAATAACAAAATATTGGCAAATAAACTGCTAAGGAATGAGTCTACTAGTATTCTCTTAAATTCTTAACAAATTAAAATTATTGACAATGGAAGTGAACAGAATTCTGCATTTATCATTTAAAACTTTTACCAAGATGACAAATCAAATATCTTTTGATGTCTGCTCATGGGATTTAATTTGCTAAAATTGCTTCTCTGAAATTCCTGGAATGAGAAGGCTAATAAACTGAAATGCTTCAATGTTGCCAGAAGGAACAGTTCTTTAAATATTAGGCTTGAGAATTTGTGTAGGCTGAAGAAAAACTCGAAGAGTTGTAATGTCTCTGTTATATTTAAATTTTAAATTCTAGGGAGTCTTCTAATGTAGAGGTGTTATAGTTTTGAAAGAACACAGATAAAGGAAAATAAAAATATTTACAAATAAACCCTTCTCACACAAGAGAGAGAAAGCAGTAAGTGATATGTGTGATGTAAATGTTTATATTTCACAAGTTCTTTGACAGACTTTGTACAAAATATCAAACATTCAAAGATACTTAAACAAATTGTGTACCTGACTCCAGATGGTAGAGTTGCTCCTTGTTGTAGAAGGGAGCATAATCATCACAAGTATATGCATAAGTAGAAAGGAATGCACCCAGTTCTGTAGTACAATTTTATATCATGGCTTTTCCTTGGCTGCATGCTGATTTGAAGCATCTCCTGCTAAGAAAGGGCTGCTTGTCTAAGAAGAAGCTGAAGGCAGATGAAGATATCAGATATTGCACCTTAGTTCTGAGGGAAGGTGATCTGGTTGTCACAGGAATGACAGTTCTCCTCTTGGCTGATGACCTTGTGCTATTTTGATGTTGCTTTTCTCTCCATGAAGCCTTGTTTTCTCTGACAGGAAGGTTAGCTAGATATGAACACTTGCACTTACATTTACTTTGTGGAAGCAAAGGGAATCAGTGAAGCAGCACAACAGTGGCATATTACCGACTAAATGGGGCCAGATGGATAAAACTTCCTAACAGCAAAAATCAAAATTTGCTAGCTGTGTCTTTCCTCATGAAGATGTTATTAATGCTGTGGTATCAATTAAAGAGCCTCTCCATGGGTGAAAATCTTGTCCTTGTCTTTCCTTATCTTTCATTATCCTAGTGGCAGTCTTGGACTGAGAATATAGTCTGTTCTTGAAGGATCAGGGATGTCCTGTCAGGATAATGGTCACTAAGAGTGGAGAAGGTTGCATGAAGATGCCTGCCACTGTCCAACAAGTAGTTTGTGTTTCTGACCAATTACTTTTCTCCAAGTGAAGCAAATTCTGTCACAACTTGCCATCTCTCCTGCTCAGAGTAGATGAACAGATAACCCTTGCTCTGCAGAGCCCTGAAAATCCTCACAAGTAACACAGAAATTAAACTTCTGGGGCATGGCGGTGTAACGTAGAAACCTGTTTCACTTTCCCTGTGTAGTCACCTCAGAAATATATGCTGCCTTCACTGGGACCAGCCAGTCAGTCATTTTGAGGTGGGCCTGTACATAGCAGAATGTACAGTTTGTAGCACTTTAGGGTGATCCTTTTACCTTGACAATTGTACGTCCTGAATGCGCACCAGCAAGAGTTCTGGAGGGGTTTGTTCACGTGAGCTTCCTCCACAAAAGAACCACTTTCTCACAAGACTCCTGAACTCCTGTCTGAACTATTCCTGAATAGGTCTTAGGTAGATCTCATACTGACTAAAGGTATCTTAGATATTCACTCAAATGAAGATACTAGGGGTCAGTTCAGTGGTCTAAGTATAGACGTCAGTGCCATTTGTGATGACCTAGGGGATCCTGACAGGCCTCCACAAACTGCTGGAGAAAGGCACAAGTCTTCTACAGTTGATGCACTGTATTTTCCAGTCTTGTGGGGATGTTTCAGGTGCACAGGCCCCTCCCTGTAGCCATCTAA
This sequence comes from Pezoporus wallicus, assembly GCF_028554395.1. Taxonomy (NCBI): domain Eukaryota; kingdom Metazoa; phylum Chordata; class Aves; order Psittaciformes; family Psittacidae; genus Pezoporus; species Pezoporus wallicus. The sequence continues at coordinate 162,508 of NW_026640754.1, forward strand.
ACTGAGGTATCTTCATCCATGAAGAAATACTTGTAACTCAGTTTATATAACTAAGCACGTCTTCAAACAGATGGCTTGGCAGCACCCATTTGGCTGATTTAGTGGAATCGTTTGTGTTGTCCAAGTATAAGTGCACGGATATGCTTATCAAGCCCTAAAGATCTGCACTGTGGACACAGAACTAGTGCACAGCTCTGTGACAAGTGTAATATGTAGTGGTTGAACTGATAGAAGCAAAAAACTTACTGTGTAAGCATATCCAGAGAATGTGAAGGCTGCATTGCAGTGTGAAGATAGTCACGAGATAGCTGTAAGGGTTGTGAATGATACACTATCATAATGTTATACAAGCAGAAACACATTTTCTATCTGTCAAAAATAGGAAAGTAGAGTGGGAACATTCTTCTCAACACTCTGTTCTCTTAGGCATATAGCAATAGCTTTAATCCACCTCCATTTGTTCCTCCTGGGTTTCAACTAACTCCGCTTTTCAGGGGTGAGCAGCTCTCAAGAGCTTATCACTTCTTGTTCAGGCTGTTAGCAATTGTCTCAGTGGCCTCCATTGGGTCTGGAAAGAAAAATCTCGTTTATGGCATGTCTCACACAGCTTTTGGTTGTGAGCAGTGGGTATGCCTGAGCTGCAGCTGTATCAGAGCCACTGCCCGTGATAGCAGGGCATAGGATTCTTTTCAGGTGAACAGGACTTAGGTCTACATCTGTATTGGCAAGGATTAAAAAAATGGGGGCTTGGGCTCAACCCACTGTGCATAGCATACCTCAGTCCTCTAACTTCTGTCACTCCCTGGTACAGGTCACACATTTCCCTTCACATCTTTGTTGCAATTCCTGTCAAAACATGGAGATGATAACCTAAAATGTACAGTACTCAAGAAGAACATTTTACACATCTTTTTGGTTTAAAGATTTTGGGGGGACTACATTTTAACCACATCTTTATACTAGAGTTTTTTTTCCTGCCATTCTGCCAGGGATCACTCTTTCAAAGTCTAACAGCTCCAACTGACATCAATAGAGAAACATGTCAACTTCTTCTCCCCGCTGGTAGTGTTGCATGCTTCCAAAGGAGAAATCTGAAAGTCTCTGGGAAGTGAGCTGTATGGGTAAGCCTAAAATGACCAACTATTTCAAAGTCTATTAAAGTTCTGTTGTGCCTTTTGGGTTACCTTACTGGCATTAGGATCTCACTACAGAGATACAAGTGTACCTACAGCTCTATGAAACTAAAGAAGGTGCATTTTCAAGATTAAATGTGAAATTATGAGGATGATTTCTTCTAAAAAGGAAATGAAGTGTTGTCACCAAGTAAGTGGAAACCTGTGATGAAGACGCATCTGGAAATTACAGACAACTCCCTTCAAAATCCATTCAGTTCCAGATCTCCCTTTCCCAGTACTAAAACCACCACCCAAGAAACCTTTAGCCAGCAGGATAGCAACTCAGTACTTACTGTCCCTGCGACTGCAGTGAGCCTCCCTTTCCAGCATGGGTCTTCGGAGGCAAGGCTGTGTGGCAGCTATTGCCTGCAATGAAGAAGAGAAATTTCTGAGTGAGGCTTTTCTACCTAAAACTCAAATAGTCTCAAACTGCAAGGCTCTGGAATAGCAGTTCAGCAGCTTCTCAGGGTTTTCCCCCAAATTATTCTCCTTCTTGTAGGAAGTTTCAGATATAAAAACGAGATTAAGATTCATTACACCTAATTGACTTAATTCTTATCCAGAGCATAGCCTAAGGGTGCTTTTATATACATGCACGCCTGAGATTCTGTGGGCTGGGGAGGAAATACAGCACAGGAGGGATGGGGATTTAGGAGAGTGGATTTTGGGTATAACATGATATACAGTCTGTTCTTCTACCCCCTGAAGCCAAATTTTGCAGGCTTTCTGATCTCTTAATCAGACAGCTATCACATCATTGGCTGGAGACCCTCTATTGTGAGCAACATATTATTTGAAGTTAGAGATGACCTTTGAGAAAGATCCTTTAGGTGGGCTCTTTAGACCATTATGTCATTGTTCTTCAACACTCACTTCCATTTCCTTTTGCATTGCTGGATCTGAGTTTCCTAGTAGGTGGATGCAGAAGTAGTCGAGGAAGAGGCTTTTGGTGAGAAGTTGATATACACGGATAGGGATTTTCACATCCCATCCCCCCTGCTGGGGGACCTGTAACAATAACAGGAGTTTTTCCCAGATCTTTATAAGCTCCTACTTAATTTTAGATTAATTGTTATGGTGGTGACACATTTTTGACTAAGTCTCTTGTTCCAGGCTGAGAGGACTCTGCAACTCCTCAACAAATGCTCTTTGCTTAGATTTATTTTTAGTAAGATTCTCTTCATTATTTTGTTCCTTTTTTTTTTTTTTCCCAAATATCTTCTCATAAAACTGAATTAAATGTGCAAAGAAAGGAGAGAAAATTACTTTGATATTTGCAATGAAGCCTGAGACGTTTCTCTCTGTTACTTAAATATAGGCAAAAGTAAAGGAACAGAAAAAAGGTCCTGGAATATAACTAAATCTATGAACCGTCTCTAAGAACTGCTTCCAAAAAACCTCCCTTCCATCAATCTTTTTTTAAATACAAAGGAGCAGAAGAAACACTTTCAGCATTTCACTGGATTGACTGTGCAAGAGGAATACCATGGGAATAAGGTTAGAAATATTAAGAACTCAAATTCAGACCCCTTGATGTTAGCAGCTTTTCTTGCCAAGACAGGCCTTTTTTGACTATTTGAGATAGACGTTTGTGCTGTACACATATGCAACTAACACAAAACTCTGTTCCTAGCTCTGATGCAGCTTGGACGGGAGGGTCTAACTAGAGTGCATTTAGTGTGTTTTCTGCTCCTTGGTGATCAGAAGACCTAACCTCCCTGCCATGCACCTCCCTCCCCACTATAAAATAGGTTGATGGATGAGAAAACAGAGCCCGATGCATTGGATTGAGATGAGTGCTTTGGTTTATTTTGTCCTGGCAGTCATAGGACGTGGGCATGTACAGGAAGAATAAGAGCCCCAGGGAACAAGGAGAAAAAGTGGAGGACTCTCCAACCTCAGGAAAATGGTTTCTACTGGGATCTCAGGGCATCAAAAGTCTGACATACTCACAGTACTTCTGGTAGATAGTTCAGCAGAGAAAGGCAGTATTTAAGGCCCAGTACACTCTGAACTCATCTGCCATCTGAAGAAAGAAAAAGGTGAAAAAAGATGCGCAGAAGATGGTCTTCTTGTAATGGATCTTGGTCCACTGTGAATATGGGGAGGCAGTGGACATGCCATCTTTCAATACTATCCACTGTGTAGCTGTGTGCAGCTACTGCCAGCATGACACATATGCAGTACCTTTTAGTGGTGTGTGATCCATTGCATGGAGGGACTGATGGGATGCTCACTTACTGTATTTCTTTCTGTTCTGTACACCAGACACTGGTTTTAAGCAATATTCAAAGACATTTGTTGATAGTTCTATCTTTAGTGTTTCAGTCTGCTCAATACTAAAATCACATGAACACTGAGCCACATACACCTGTTTCCAAAGTCTGTGTGTCATGGTCTGCACAGCATGTGAAAATTGATAGCATCATTGTATCTTTCAAGCTCAGTAACTCAGGCATCAGAAGACCCAGCTGTATTTTTAATTCAAATTCTAACTAGATTTGTAATGCACCTGGTAAATACCTGCCCTTTCAGAAACACAATTTCACTTCTGCCAAAATAAGCATTGATACTAATGCAGGTCAAGGAGTTTACTGTTGGTATGAGCAACAGCCCAAGTAACCCATAATTTGAATGTAAAATGAATAATGAGTAGCTGCCTTTGTATGATTTAGACTCAAAACAAAACAGAAGGCAGTAAGGAAATCCAAGAAAAAGGTTCCTGAAAAGACAAAAGAAAAGAACGTTACAGCTGAGTTGCTTTTCTTGCTTTAGCTGTGACTCTGAGGTGGGGGAGCAACTGTAGAGGTGAGTGGAGCCTCGGATAACTGATTAGAAAACCTGTAAAACCTGATGAGAACAAAGAAGCCCTAAATCTCTTCGTGAATATTTTTGAGCTTAAAGAGCTGAGTCGAAATGAAGTATTCTACCTCCAGTTTCTCATATCTCCTCTGATAGCTGCACAAAGACTGGTAAGACTGTTAACAGGGTGTGTAGAGTCAGATTTGCCAGTCTGGGACAGGGATCAGTGTCTAGAAAACAAAGTTGAGCTCTGGCTTTTTCATGGACCTTGTGTGTGTTTTGGGACAAATAATTTGATTTCTTGTGACATGATGATTGTTAGTAATCTGTTAGAGGAAGCAAAATTTATGCTTTCCAAAGAGAATTAGGAGCATTAGAGGCCTGCAGCTTCCTTGACCCAGGAAAGGACAAAGATCTGTGTTTATTACACAAACGCACTATTCGTTCTCTGCCCTTTTTTACCTTTACTTGTTTCTAAAGCTGAATTTCAGTTCATACTGGAGATATTCAATGAATTACATTTTTATTATATGTTTCAATTCAGATGAAAATGTCAAAACGCCATAGGAATCTTTATTCTTAGCCACAGAGAAGAAATGCATATACTTGAACAGCTTGTCCTTGTGAATTATCTGCAGCACTATTGCAGAGGCAAGAAATTTAAGTACTACCTGAGTGCTTTGTCCTGCAAAGGGACTGCCATTGAATAATAATTAGTCCTTGTAAGATAAATAAATCCAGCTCTCCTTCCCTGAATGCCAAACAGGGTCTTATGGCTTCAGGAAGCTGGAATGCAGCTCAGGGTACAACAACGTGCCACCCTAACATTTGCAGTGCGTGGATGTCAGCAGTCCTGAATCACTTGCATTCCTCTGTTTCTAACATAGGCACAAAATTATTTCATGTTGTTTCTGTGTGGCATTGTTACTTTATTAATAAATGCTCTGTCCCTTCACTACCACAAAAAAAAAACACAACCAAAACTAACAACTACTTCTGCTTCTGAAAACTGATGTTACAAAACAAGGGAGAAAAGAGTTGATACCAAAATGGAACTTGTCAAAGAACCTGCATTAAAAAAAGATGTTCCCAATCTGATCAATATAGATAACAGCCTCTTTATTCTAAAATTTTGACTTAAATAACTTTAATTGACTTAAGTCAAAGCTAAAATATGTATGAAATACAGTTTACAAGTGTGCAGATTTTACTTATCCTTACAGTCATTTGACAACATTTTCAGCTGATGTCATTGGATGCATCTAGTCCAGCTATGGATTTGGGGTCTAGAGTTGTACCTCTTGGAGAAGCATCACTGGGTCTACTTGGGTAAGGCAGGACATAGATTAAGTAAGGATGGCAGAGCGGGCACCTTAAAGAGCCCTCCATTTGTATGTGGATTTCTTGAATCTACTGTTGCATTTCATAATAATTGTTTTTCGATTATATTTTCTGCAACACCGTTACAGTTATATCTTACTTTAGTCTCTGATGGTGAAACAAGAAAGGAATTTCACTCTCTTGTGGTCAATTGTGCCTGCTTTACCTCTTGCAACAGCTATATTGAAATCACAAAGACTCATACTAGTGAGGTGAACATGAGTTGTCCTGTAAAGCTTGGTTACAATACTTAAGTATTAAATAATAGTGCTTAGCACTTATGCAACTTAATGCCTTATAATCTTCAAAGCACTTTACCAATCTTAACTAGCTAATCCCCACAGCAGCTCAACATGGTAGGTTATAAAGGGCACACATTAAAAATCTCCCATGACATGAGCTTGCCTGCATACTAAGTCTGCACAAAAAACTATCTGCACAGTTATGTCCCCCAAGTCATGAGTTTAATTTTACTGTAACTTGCCTTACTTTCAATAAATTAGTTCTGCTTTCTTCTCCCATTCAAGGCAAATCCATTATACCTGGCAGCATGGCTCAGTACACAGTGTTATCACAGTTTGGTTGATTAAAACTCCTGGAAGCAAATAAGAAACAGAAAATCTGAGCTTTATTTAAAAAAACAAGTTTCTAGTGCCACTGGTTGCAAAGAAAGTGCATGGGAAAGGGTCAGTCTCTAAAGACTGAAGCACTCAGGAGAGCAACTACCATTTTTAGGCACTTGTTTTGAAACTGCAAGTTTTGCGATGCTGAGGTTGACTGGCAAACAGAATACACTTGTACTGAATTTCACTGGGGAACTTAAACCTTCTGAGACCCTACTTCATTTAGGAAATAGTATGTTTTTCTAGCTCAAATTTTCTTTGAATTTTCATGTTCCAGAAAAAAGAAAAATAAAATTGAATAGGTATTGCTTTAGCCTCTTTCAGGTCTAAAATTTGCCATGAAGTGAAAGTACTGCTTTTAGTCCACTGTAATAATGCTAACTTACTGATAATGCCACAACCACCACTGGTTCCAGTTCTTGTTAGTTCTGCTGGAAAACTTTTTAAACCAACATTACAGGTTGAGGTAACATTACAATTCTATGTGAAGACCAAATTCACCAACCAAAGATGTAGGTTATTAGTTCATGAGTACCTCTCAAGTGTCTCCATAGACAATAAGCCGCTGGAAAGTGTTTATTCTTTGTCATACCTAGCATAAAGAGGAAACAATGGCTGACTGGTGAGGCCTTCTTCCAAGAGAAGTAGAGGTTTTGCCACAAATCTAAAAAACGATCATCAATTTTCCAGAATGTCTGCTGAGACAGTCCAGCTTTATTTATAGATACCATGTGAGCCTTCCCCTCCAAGACATCAGGCAACTTAATACCTTCCTTTTGCTTTCATTTACAGCTCTCTCTCTGAAAAGCTTGTAATTTGAGAGCTGATCCTTTGTAAGAAGGAAGCTCTATGATATCATGAAGACTGACCTCAATTCCTTGTTTACCTTCTGTTTCAACCTGGAAAGTTTTGTTTCCTTGTTTTTCACTCTCTTTCTGCCTGTCTTTGTTTTTCTTCTCTTCATTTTTTCTCACCTTTGATGAGAAGTCACAGATAATCTTTGAAGAAGTAATTAGCAATCTCTGCACCCCTATGGTAAAAGTCTTTGCCTGATTCCCTACTAAGGTCGTTATGTAAGGGTAACAGCCTCAGACAGACCAGGGAAAGAGAAATTTCCACGTGAGAGATGATAAGGAATGAACAGAAAAGAGTCTAGAAAGTAGAGGAATAAATGGATAGGAACATGGGAGGAGATGTAATTAGCCAATCTCATATGCTTGCCACTACATAATTTCAAATATTGCGAATGGAGCCTGGTGTTCTGCAGACAAGCTCATCATTAAGTATAGGGTTGCAGTACACATGCAGAAGATGTCTAAAAAGAGGTTTCATGAGTAGCCTTCTGGATTTCTCAACCTTTGGTCACTCAGTTTAGTGACTTAAATCCTTTTTAATACAGCAAAAACCCCAGCATTTTTGATGAGATCTTTTAATTGTTTAGAGAGGAGGATTTATTAAGGACTGCAGTTTATTATGTAATTGTACTTCGAAGAAAAAGTGTTCTATTTTCATTCTGCCCAAATGTGTATACCATGCTGAGACCTCAATACCTGTGCGTTATTTCCTAACATGCATTAAGCTATATGGCTAACGTCCCTTTCAGAAGCAGCAAGTCTGCCAGAGAATCTATAGGATCACTAGATAATGATTTTAAAGAGTATCCAGAAAGGATTAGGTTGTAAAGGGAAAGGCTGTGTGAATTGACCACTGGGGAGCCTACATCAGCATCTTTTTCTCAGAAGGTTAAATTTGAGGCAGTTGTTTGAAACTGAAGAGCTTTTAAAACAAGTCAGTAATTATGTCAGCAAGTAACATGGACAGGGTTGTATTCACTTGAGGAATTTTTCGTCCTTAGGTACAAAGTTACTGCAGGTACTAAACTAGGAACAGTTGTGTGTAGCCTTTTGCTGGAATCAGCTTGGTACTTGAAGGGAGAATGAGGCAAATAAAATGGCACCTTGCAAAAAAGGTATCTGAGAGAATCTGGGAATGACAGACACTGATTTGTCTGCACCAGTCAGTTCAGCTGACACTACATTACAGAATTAAATCAGCAAACATATGTGGAAGTATGTATGTCTGTCTTGTACATCAGTCAAAGCTCTTTGCAGGAGTGAAGAAGGTTAATTATTATTTAGCCAACAGCCTTGACTGTTAAATACCTTCATAATGAAAACCAAGAGCTTCATTATTACTCCATGACTTTGATAGATTTAATAGAAAATTAGACTCATGTTATCAGTGCTGTTTTTCTCAGCTTGTTCGTATAATTTTTCCATGTCTCTGCTGTTGGGTTTATGTATATATATGTATATATAAATATATATATATATAAGTTCACTTCAGGTGAGATTGTCAAAAGGGATGCATGTTTCTGAGTCATTTGGCAGTTTTGAAAATACCATCAATACACAGTCACGCTCCCACTATTTCCCCATACTGCTGTCTCCGGGTACCTGCAAAGCTGATTTTGGCAAAAGGCTGTGTATAACAGTACATAGTTCAGTACTTTATGCGATGCTATGCCTGGTTCACTGCTTGTCATACTGGCTCATGTTGTTTCATTGCTTTCTTCTCTATCTGTAATCTTTTATACATAATCCATAAGGCCTTGGGACATGGCTATCTCTAGCTTGTGTTTATAGTGCTATTAGTATTGGGATCCTGGCACGTAGCTGGGTTCTGTGTACCTGTATAATAAATGAATATGTGAAAGTATAGAATCAATCTGCCATTTTTACACTGCTTTAATAGGAATCAATGCTGGGGGGGGGGGGGGAGAGAATTAATTCACTCTCTGCACTCTCGTGATGGGAAGCCTGGCAGACAGCACCTAGTCACAAAGGTCAGCGTTGAGTTTAACAATTAAATGAGCAAGGGCTAATCCACCTTGGCCGCTTTTACCACTGCCAGAGATAGCCCGGCTCCCATCAACCTCCGTTTAGAGAACGTCGGGGACCCTGCTGCTCCCCCTTGACGGAGCATCCCAACACCTTCTCCATCGGCACCACCCTCCCTTCTCATCTCCTCGCGGAAGACGCCCAAGGGATTGAGACGAGACCGCAAGGAGTTAAACAGGGGCAATCGATCACCCGGCCCTTTATCCCCGCCTCCTCCTCTTGCCTGCGGGGATCGGGACCCGCAGACCCGGGGGGGGTGGCTCCCGGCGGAGGGGCGCGGGGAGGGCGTCCGCCCTCCCCGCGCCCCTCCGCCGGGGGCCACCCCCGAAGCCCGGCCCGGCCCGGCCAAGCGCCGCCTCCACGGCGGGATGCAGCCGCCGCCACCGCCCCGCGGGTGCAGGTAAGGACCGGGGCAGGGGGGAGCTGTGGTGTCCTGGCTACACCGGGGGGATGCGAAGGGGATAACCCATCCATCATCCCTGCGCTGGATTCAGGGGTAATAGCAACGGGGATGGGGGAGAGAAAATAAAAGGCATTCCCCCCCCCCCCCCAAGCCACCCCCCAAAAAACGGGCTGGGGGGGTGGCAGTTTGTTGCAAATTAAGATGATCCTCTTAAAAACGCTGCCCGCCGAGCCCGGGAGGCGCTGACCCATCCCGGGAGGGAAGGATTTCGAGATTTAACTAATATTTAATCCCCTCTTCCCCTTCTCCCGTTCTAACTGAACGGAGCGACGGCTCGCAGAGCCGGGAGCTAGCAGGGATGCTGGCGGTGAATTTGGCGTAGCGGTTGGGGAGGGGAGCTTTTAAGAGGCATGGGGGGAATTTGCAACAGAAATAATAAGTTTCTCCGTGGTCGCCTGATTAATTCAAGATGAAGCACGTGCTGTGCGTTGGCAAACAGTCCTAAGCAATGATCTGGAGCAATCCGAAGCCATAGCAGTTAATAATCTATGTATTTTTTTTCCTTGCCTGTAAGATTCGAAATACCTAAGGTATTGCCTTTGTAAATCCGCACAGAGCCCTCAGTGTTGCAGAGTGTTCACTGCTTAATCAGTGTTTGTAAAGGGATTTTCATTCCCACTGAGCATCCGTGGGAGCAGCCAAGCTCAGGGAGGTCACCTGCCTGCTCCTTTCCTTTTGCAAGGAAAGAAGGAGTAGAATTACTTCAGCAGCACTGCTGGTTTGATGTAATGCACAGGATGACATTCTGTGCTGATACAGTTGTTCGGGTGAAGCATGCTTCTGGAGTTTGTGATTTTGAGCATGCAACACGAGAAACAGGCAAGGAAAACATGCAGCACTCTGACCATGAGCAATAGCAAAGGTCCTCTGAGGACTTCTTAATGCCCCATAATGGACCCTGTGGGGATTTGTTTTCATTTTTGTAATTTATTTTCAGTTTAGTATATCAATGTATTTATTTCAGTTATATATGCTGTTTATAGAGCGTGCCTTTGAATCACTGCATTTTTATTTACCAATTGCCTTCTCCCATTGTGCGTTTGTAATGGATTGCATGCTGAGCTGTTTCAGCAGTGCTGGTATTTTTTAACTTACGGTGAAGTGCATTTCGAGTGAATTAGATACAGGTAGGTAACTGTGGCTGTGCATTTTAGTATCACCTCTAGCGAGGAGATCTTCAAAGGCATAAAACATTTTCAGACATATATATGTTTAATGCTAAACTAAACTTGGTGAGAAGAAAAAATACAAGCAGCTTAATGATTTTCTGCATTTCTAAGGTAAAACAATGATAAATCCACACCTGAAGTTATAAAGCAAATTTGAAATCAGCCCTGCATCAAGGGATAAGCAAACACTCAGATTTTCAGGTATTCTGCCATCCATTCTGGATGCATGAATCAGAATATGGGATGGTACAAACAGCATAGGGCTGTATCCCAAAAAAAGTTATGTGCAAATTCCTGCCTTTAGTTATTATTAATAGGCTACCCGAGGTCAGTAAGATGATTTGCAGTGCTTTGATGTCCATGTCTTTGCAGTACCAGGATATACATGGACAAGTTTATAGGTAATGATAGATACAGCATAATCCTATGTGGCAGATAATCATGGCTTGAGGGCTGCCCATGTCTTTAATTTGTACAGATTAAAGAGATTGAAAGAATACTTTGGACTTTTATATGATTATGAAGTGATGTAGAAATAATTTAAAAGTTAAAAATGAACTCCTTTTGTTTGAAACAGCAGACACCGGTTCTTCAGGAGTACTGTGTGTACCTTCATCATGGAGACAGAAATATCAACTGAATCACTGGGGAAAAAAAAACAACTCTTAACTTTTGAAAAATAAGATAAATATTTGTGTCATATCCATGCTTTATGGAATTGACTAAAACTCAATGTGACACAGAGTCCTGCCTGATTTTTTTCCTCGAAAAAGTTTAATGAGAACACAGTTGGACGAGAAGCACTGCATATTCTGGGTTGTGTTTTGCTGTTGAAAAATATTCCATTTTGAGGAGAACTTTACATTCAGATTTGCATGTCATAATTTCAGAGAAATTAATTACTTGTGGACCAAGTTTTTTTTTAGGAAGTATTTCTGTTGATGCTCCAGGTACTGATTTTTGCAGGTATCAACTCTTGTTCCCCATCATAAAATTATTTCCTGGGAAATACTTATTTGGGACAAAAAAATACGTAAGAAGGCCATTAAGGTATTAAAATATCTTCCAGATGGAGAGCTTTAGTGCTGTGTATGTGAAATTTCAGCTCCCTCATGGAGCTTTTCCTTACCATGTTGACTGGGAAAAATTGCTTTGCTTAAAGGCCTTTCTTTGCCTTAAAATGGAGAGCTTAGAAATATTGACCTATATAAAGAGGTATCACTCGTACTGTAAAGCATTTAAAATGAAATAGTCTTTCAGTGAAACTCTGATGGTTTGTGGAAATGAAGGATCTTTTCTAGGGATTTTGAACTAGAGGGACACTAAGCCTTCACACTACTTAGTTTATTACAGCTGCGACTTGAAGAACCTGAGTCTGTGACAGTGTCCAGACACTCTATGGAGGGTTTCACCTCAGCCCTTTAGTAATAACATAATGGTATTTTTCTACGTCTAAGTCTAACTCTGAATCCTGATAGGATTATTGTTGTATATTCAGATGCTTTTGTCAGCTGTGTAAGCATCCAATTACTATTAGATAGTACTTAAAACTACCTTTGTCTTTGAGTGCTAACCTCAGAGACACATAAGACACCTTTTCTTTCTCAAGAAAGCAAATAGAAGTGCATGACTTCGTATAACTAACAGTTGCAAAAACAAGTAAAAGCTAGTAAGTCAGATTTTTCATGTATATAGGACAATAAAGTTGTAATACTGTCTTTGCAGTCATTCTGATGGTCATCTTCTGAGATTAACTTAATACCTAATACTGTCTGCCACAAGACCTGTTCTTTGCAAACTGTATTTGACGAGTATACTGAACACTGACTATGTTTGCATATGAATATTTTAAGATAGAACTTATGTATTCAGTAATAATAAATGTGATAATCAAGAATAGTTTATAAAAGGTATCAAAAGAATCCACTTTGTAGTCCTGTAATTGCTGTAATTCATTGTGCAATATTTTGTGTTTAATCTTGGGATCAAAGGTAACCAATGACAACCTTAATTTGGGATCCTGTTTGGTAATGTGCTGCTTATCTTTCTGTTACTAAGATATTAAGTTTCAGCAGAAGATGTATTTTGTCTTAAGTCAGTTTGTAAATTGTTTTAATTGAGAAAGGTTTGTATATAGCACCAAGTACAATCAAAGTACTGACAGTGATGAGCTCTATGGGCAGGAAAAAAAAGGAGATCTATACTGCATAAATTAAAACTAATCCATCTGGAAATAGAACTCTAAATGCAAACCCAGAGTGTGAGGAAACAGAAGGAATTTAGAAACCTATAATTCCAGAACTGTAGGAATGACATTAAGGAATCCAATATTCCTATGAATATGATTTGGCATGAAGAATACAAACATATGGAGAGGATACAGAGAATGACAACAATACTTGTAAAAGACCACCTAGATTGATTCATCAGGGAGGATGAAAAACGCTAAATATTTAATGCTTGGTTAACTGCTGGTAAATAAGGAGAAAAGACAAGATAACTGTGTTTGAGAGGTTCAGTGACCAAGGAGGGAAAACAGCTACATTTAAAGCTTATAGGTGGCTCAGCATGGCCAGGGGCTTTGACGTGCTGATGCAGGGCTCTTAGGAAACAAAAAACCTGCAAAAGTGGTGAGGAAATTAGCGCAATATCTGTAATAATTTAGCTAGAGACAACTCCTGTGTTAAAGAGTAATAAACATTGTGAAGCAGCCTTTCAGCCTTTCATTTCTGTTTCGCTACAGCAGGTCACTGAAATACTGCTTATAACTTGGAAGACTGAAGTTTTCTACTTCATAGACACAAGAGAGTCACAAGGCTAGATGTTAAGGCATCATCTCCCTCCCCTGAAGCTGCATTAACTGCATCAGTATATTTCCTCACAGATGCTTAATGAACTAATCTTTTTAAGACCCCATTGATGGAGGCTCCATGACCTATCCAGTTCACAGTCATTTCCAGTGCTTTTCTGTCCTTCTTGTTCTTAAAATACCTCACCTGTGTCTTCCTTACTGTAGTTCAAGCCCATTATTATTTGTCTACCGTTCATTTTGTAAAAGATTCCTTACTCTCACTTTGCAGCAGTCCTCCTAGTATGATGTTCTGGACAGATGATTTGAAGCAATCATCTTTCCCAGAGGTTTACTTGGTTTCTGATCTATTAGAGATTTACAATGATCTGACAGTTTTTGTTCTCTTCTGTAATATTCTTGCTTGAAATTGGACTTAAACTGATACATCAGCAGTGCTGACTGTAGGAGAACAATTTTATGTAACTTGCAAGTGTCTGCCCTATTTCTGTATGCTGGTTTTCATCTTTTTTTTTTTGCAACTGTATATTGCAAAATGCACCATAACACCATAGCATGTATGGTGTTAAATCTGTCAAATGTTACAGCACCCAGATCCACTTCCCCAGAATCGCTTGCAGTCATCCCATACTGCCTCCTTCAATCTTCATTTGTGCAACTAGTTATTCATATCTAAATGTAACACTTTGCTGTTGTCTTTTTCAATCTGTTAAAACACTTGAATTCTAATACCATTATCCAGTGCATTTGAACCCTTGTCAGCTTGGTCTGCCTGCAGATACAATGCTACACGTTAATCCATCACATAAATAAATCACTGAGGAGCATCCAAAACAGACTCCTGAACAGATTTGCCAGGGGTATACTTACAGTGTGAATTGTTGGTAACTACACTCCAAACATTCTCTTCCAGACACTACCAACTCCTACTACAATGTCATGTAAACCACCTGTCCCTAATTTGTTTACTAGAATACCACGAGACCAGGGGCTTTACCTGTTTTACCCACAGGTAAAACTACTGTGGTTCTAAGACTGGTTAATCTGAGGTTGATGAAATCAGCTTTCTAAGTACTGTTTTATAAGGAAATTTCTTTTGAAAACCCTGAATTTATTAAAGGAGAGCAGGGTATTGTGGGATATAGACCTGGCCCTTGTGGCTTATGCTGTTTGATTTATTAATTAGTTATTGCACCCATAGCTAGATTTGTATGTGTAACCAAGATTTATGTTGCTGTGGCAACAGAGAGACACACAACTGTACTGAATTTCCTAGATCTTTGAAGGAGGAGTTCTCCTAGTCCAAAATGGGATTGAGAATTCCCATCAGCTGGTGCAGAGTGTAAATAATAAGGGCTCTCATTAAGAGTCTGAAATCTTGCATACCTGACTTTAAAACTGAGTTGGTCAAATTCCTGCTGCTCATCAGAGGGTTAGAGAAAATAGGCAGTTGCGAGAGAAGAGACAAAAGATTTGAAGAGAAGAGCAATAGATTTGAAGACACATAGGAGCAATGCAGAATTTGATAATTACTGTGAAAAATCACAGGGTACTTCAAGAGGGCATTGAGTAAAAAGCTTTGAGCGTGTTCCAGGTATTGTGACTGGGCTGGAAATAGAGGGAAGAAGGAACTGAACCTGAGCCAGGTCAAGACTTCACAGTATTGTATCTGAAATTAAAATAGCGGTGGTGATGTAGCACATGCAAAGGGAGACAGAAGAAGATGTGACAATCTTGCATGGGTGGGAGAGGGTAACTTGTAGTAGATAAGGAGGGCTGCAAGGGATTCAGAAGAACTGCAGGCAGGTGTGGAAAGCTTTAGGTAGGCTGTCATAGAGGCAGAGTTTTTGGACTGAACATTACCTCCTGCCCTTCAGTGTCAGGGCACACTTTGCACCAGGGAGCTGGTGACTATATTGTCTGCTTGAGAATAAGGTATTTAATGCAGTCAGTCACAATCAGAATTCAGACAATTTCAAAAGGAAACAAAAGGTCTTAACGCCCCCAAAAATAATTCTGATTTTTTTAAATGTTGGAAACTGGGTTTATTAATTTTTGGCTGTTGTCATTTCAAGGTCACATGGTTAAATGTATTTACTATTTCAGCAGCGATGAACTGAGCAATATGACTCTCCTTAAAAGCAGTATCCTTGAAAAGTTAATTATCTAAAAGGTTGCAAAATGGTAATGGAAAAGGAAGAAACTAGGTTACTTTGGAGTCAGGGAACTTTTGGTGAGATACATAGCTATGAAAACATATGATATCCTGTGTTTGTACGATTCCTTTTACCTCTGGAAAGCTGTAATATTTTAGTCTATTTTTAATTTTGCTTTAGAACAAAACCAAAATGAAAACCCCAAGAAGCAAATCAAAGAAGGACAATGATGATGTAGGAAAATGTCAATGGTTTCAAACAGTTTTGTTCATATACCACAGTTAGGTGTGATGGACTGGTGATCCATTTGCCCGCCAGTTCTGCAGAAACTACACATCTTTTGTCCAGTTTTCTCGCTTCATGTATCAGCTGCAACAAGAGCCTGTTGCAGCCTCGTGATAGAAACCTAGATGACCAGGAAGCACTGAAGAGAATCCAGCTCTTCATTTGATATCCAAACTGCTTGTTTGCAGGAGGCTGACATTTCTGAAGCTGCACACCCGTTTTGGGGACTTGTCAAGACTTGCTGCAGAGTGACTGAGCAGCTGGGTGCCAATTTGCTGTACACTTCCGGCTCTGCTCCTAGTCTCTGCAGGAGCTCTTTGACAGGAATATAAGCACGCAAAAAAAGAAGATCTGAGCATGGGGAGAGTGTGTCCGTAATAAACGTCTTCTGCTCTTCTTCTCTTTGCTTATTGGAGCTCTTACGAGACAGCTTCCAGGTAAAGAGAACTGGAGGAGATGCTGAAGCAGTGGGACTTCTTGGATTTTCATTTCCTGCTTTGCAAAACAGACTTTGTGATTATCCTGGAGGTTATAATCCAGAAGTTGGATGAACTGAGTGTTTTCTAGAAGTTGTGTGCAACAGAGACACTGTATGGTACTTTCAAAGCAAAGAGGTGGTAATGGTTATATTTGTTTATAGAGAAATTGAGGTATTGAGTTTGGCTTGTGAAGTTACCTAGTTCTAAGTGTCTGATGACATTCTGTGTTTTCAGTGATGTTCGACTTGACTGAAAGTGGTACAGCTGCAGGTCTGCTCAGATTCCACAGGCCTCTTGCCTTTCGTAAACATTGAAATGAAAAGATTAGTTACGAGGACATTTCCCTGCTGTGCTGCAGAGTAAAACCTGGTGGTGTTATGGATCTTGACTGGAAAGTCACATTGACAGGTCTGATTTCATCATGTGACTTAATCAGTCTACAAAATAGAAACAGCTGGAATAGAAGTTCTAATGAAAGGTTAAATGAGATAATTTGTATTTTAGTAAACTACTGTTGTTTTAAGAATATAACCAAATTAATAACAATGTTTATTAAGTGTTTCTAAAAACAATAACCTTTAATTTAGTGTTGTAATGCATGGGAGTCTCCACCATGTCCTGTATAGCAGAAGACTCAGTACCAGTTCCAGTGAATGAGAAAGTTAAAGGAGAAACTTAATGGTCTTGGGATTCAGTAGGAAACTAAGCCAAATTTCAGCCTATGTTGGAACTCAATAAAGACATTTTAGGGAAAGTATAATAAAACATTGTGTCAATGGGAAAATCCTTACCATGTTCTGTGTCAAGTCCAAGTTGGCTTTTGTGTTTATTTAAAATATTCAAGTTAGCATTCACTTCAAACGGCTACTTCTGTAGTTGGTATAAACTGAAATTCCTGTAGCATTCCTTTTTCTTTTTTTTTTAAAGGACTAAAAAGATCGAGCAAAGAGCTTCAGGTGGAAGGATAAAAACACTTGGAAACACTGAACCACGTAGTAACCAAACATGAAATATAAACTAAAGCAAAGAGTTTATCAGTTGACAAAGCAAAATAAATGATTGTTAGTCTTTGCAATTTGTACTTGGAGGATTTCTAGGCAGTTGAGCAACTAAATAGAGTATGTTTTGAGGCGGAAAAGAAAGATAGGTGCAGACATGAAACACCCAATTTGTTTTATGTAAGGATCAAATAAGAAAGAAAGAATGGGCTTTTCACTCACGGGAATCATTGCTTGAAATGATTGCAGCTAACCCATCCTATTTCTGACAACAGAACTTGAAATGGCATTCTGAGAAAAAGTTCTGATTGAATAACTTCTGGCACATGTAGTATCATTTCAAGCCTGTGTTTCAGTACTGCCAACTTCTGTGGTTCAGTCTGTTGTAGTTTTCTACTCTTCAAGAGGACACTGAAAATGTGCCTACTAGGAATTTACTATACTGCTACTGAATTTTATATGGATATATTCAGCTAGTAAAAGGTGAGGTAATGCATCATTAAAAAAAATCGTGGGTCATGTGAGAAAAAAAGAAAGGACTGTGAAAACGTTGAACATAAATGTTTTGAACAGAAATATTCGAGATACTATAGTCAGAGTAGACTGTGGCAGTTGTGACAATTTGGCCCAACCTCTTACATAGCAGAGTATATAAAACCAGTGAAATGGATCAAGTCTTACATGCTATTCTTGTAAGCCCTCGCACACACTTAACTTGAAGTACAATCATTTTTTTCAGTCACTGGGATTATCTCCCATTTTATAAGCTAAAAAGACTGTGGTTGTGGTACAGGTGTTTGGAGGAGCTCACATGATTTATTACTATGCATAATATTTTAAATCTTTTCTGATGATAACTTATTTAAACAGTAAAAATGACAGAAAGAAACTTTTTTATTATGATTCCAAAATGTATATTATTTCAAACTCAAGGAAAGGAAAGCTAAAGAAGAACTTGTGTGTTTAAGTCTGTGCTTCTGATGTTTTCAAATGCAGACAAAGGAGTCGCTTTTATCACTTAATCTTGGTATGTATTGCTTAGTTTCTTGGTAGAAGTTTGGAAACAGGCTTTAATCTCTGCTGAGTACTTGGGCAACAAAATACGTTCTGGTCTAATAATGGGAAGGAATATTTCGTGAATAAACAGGCAGTTTGAATTAGTTTGAAAAATGCCTTAACACTTTGAATCGGCCTCCATCAGGTGTTAAAGCCTGACCTGGTTGGTTCTTGGATG
The DNA here is from genome assembly GCF_028554395.1 of Pezoporus wallicus. NCBI lineage: Eukaryota > Metazoa > Chordata > Aves > Psittaciformes > Psittacidae > Pezoporus > Pezoporus wallicus. The sequence continues at coordinate 180,981 of NW_026640754.1, forward strand.
AATGGAAATCTGAAGGAAGACCAAAGATTCTGTAATATTAAAGTCAAAGAAGGTGACACTTTTCAAAGGAATCACTAAACTAAAACACTTCACTAAGAAATGGAGTGGGAGCAGGGAAATCATGGTTTTGTTGCTGAAAAATTTCAACCAACTCATCACTTCTAGAGGGTACATAAACCACAAATGATTTGTGCGTGATTTGTTTTCAGGGTCCAGGTTGTATTTCACATAACATACTAATAATAGTTTGCCTGCTTACTCACCTTAGCTACAACTGGAAAGTCAGTTCTTAATCATTCTGCACTTCTGCTGAATACAGTCTCTCTTTTGCACCACAGAAGGTTTTACTACATCAGTGAACTTATTTAGATATGTGCATATTATTGCATAGGGATATACAGTTATATAATGCTCCTCAGGCAAGATGATACGTTCCATTTTTTTCTTGACTTTCATGAACTAAAATCATATCCTTTGAGTAAAGCCTATTTTATAAATATGATGGCTGTGATTTTATGATTGTAAACTTACAATGTCCTGAATGATGCATGCCTATCGAATGTAAAGTCTACTCTACAACAGTTTGCTTTTTGTTGTACATAATCTTTCTTCATTATGTTTTCAGGATGGAACATGAGGCTACCCAACTAGAAAAGCAGCACGTGCATAGCGTGTATGAAAATACAGCCGCCTACTTTAATGATCTGCAGAGCAAAGCATGGCCTCGTGTTCGAAACTTCCTGCTGGAGCAGAAGCCTGGCAGTCTCATTGCTGATATAGGTAAGCCGTTCTTTGAGGTGGTGTGAAAGAGTCTTTATAAGCTTTGCCATATGTATCCTTCAGAGCAACTGTTTTTTAAACTCTTTTAAATTTGGTTTAAAGATTTTTTAAAAATCTTTTATAAACCCATAATAAATGCCATATACCACTTGTCCTATTTCTTTGACAGTGTATCAGATAGCCAGTAAATAAATTTTCTGCCTTATTTTTGTTGAGCTAAGCTTTAATCTATCAGTTTCCCCACAGGCTTAGTGGTCTGTCATTCCCCTGGAGCCCTTTTTAAAGAGCGGTGTTAATAGCTCAATTATTTCATATTTTGATTTCTTTAGATCTCTTGGTTTAAGTACTGCTGGTCTGCAGTTTATTGCCTTTCATTTGTTCTGAAACTCTTCCGCTCAAGGCTTTATCTAAAGAGAAATCTTCTGATGTGATTGCTAATGGAAAAACCCTATGATCTGAGAATCTCCCTGTGACCCTGAATACAGACAACAAAACCTCACTTCCTTGCTATGGGGTTGTCGTCCCTACATGTTCAATTTATACCTTGATTTTCTGTTGCACCTACCTAAAATCTGGGGGTGTCCAGCTCCTGTTGTGTTTGCTTTGTGTTATGACTTCAGTTCTATACAGCCTGTCATCGCAAAACAGATGCTCCTTTGCACCATTGGATTTTCCTCTTTGTTTAGACCAATAAAATGCTTTAATACAGCAAAGTGTAATAGATGTACACAATAAATTATTCATGTGCCTTATTCTATAAGAGAAAAACATTATTTGAAGATGTTGTAGGCCATAATCAAAAGATACATATAGCTGTGCTGCTGTTGAGCAGTACCCCCAAAATACTTGATTGCTATTATTTTGAATGTTTATCTTCTTTTATATGTCTGCACCATTTTCAGTAAAAATATCCTATGGTAACAGTCATTCAACAGTCAGCTTAACATGATTATTTCTCAGCCAAAGTTTTTTTAGCACCACAACAGAAGTCATCTGAAGCTTAGCTGAAGTTCTTTGAGGCTTTATCAGCAGGTATCACACTGGTTGCTGAAAGCTTAAGATCACCCTGTTACATTTTCAGCTGAAATAATTTAAATGCATGGGTAGCTGCTTACAGCTGACAATAAGAATATTCCCATCAAGGCACACAAGATGTCTCTTTTTATGAGGTTTAATAAGATACATAGGAACTAACTATTGTGTGTATTTTTGGTGTGTATTTTGGGAGGAGGGTTGCCTAGTGGAACTGAGTTTTTCAAAATGAGATCTTCAATTGATAATTTCATTATCTGTTTAATGCCACCTTTTATTAAAATATCATTTTATCTAATTGCCTTATTATTGTTCATTCATCAAAATAAACGACAATAGCATGGCCATTGTTAACAGCTTCATGAAGGAATCCACCCTCCTGATGACTCATTTAAAAGGGAATGTGGATTTCTAGAGTACTGGCAATGTTGTCACTATTTAGCTTCATTCCAGAGAGAACCCTCTACTTCCAAAACCTCACTGTGATTAAAAAGCACTCCAACAAAAGCCATGTATTAAGCAATTGAGTCTTCTAAATTAATGTACATTTGCCTAAATGTGTTTCTTCTGCAAACACAGTAACCAATAAGATGTTATACTAATTTAAAAACTTACGGTTTCTAATGTGGAGAGGCTCATGTTTTATTGCATATATTCCTTGAACTGCATTAACAATAAAAATCTATTCCATTTTTCTCAAGTGTTACTTCAAAGAGTAGTGCTTGCTTTATATTTCAGAAATATTCTCTTTTTTCACCACTGAAGTGTTGTGCTGTTCTCCAGCAGTTCCTATGCTGTCTCTCTAGATAATGGTGCATATTAACATCAGCAAGAGCAGCAGCGCTGCAAGAAGCAGTGATGTTTCTAAAGATAACTCCAGGCCTTTAAACTGAATTACCAGTACTGAGATGGTTCTCTTTGCCAAGCTGCTACCCCGTTGCTTGGCTGTCAACCTTCAGAAATTATTCTTCACTGCTGACCCACAAATGCAGTGAATGTTTCCTAATCTAATTTTGAAACCTGCCTGTTATGCGTGTGATATTAAAGAACCCTCTGCAAGATTTCAATTTAGTACAGCACAGTCCTTGAGAAGACATACTTTTGGGTGGAAGACATTCTGGAACAGTTAATTACATTTACATGCATTATAATACATTGGCACCAAGACGGAAAGAGGACATGCCTGCAACATGGCAGGAATGTTTATGATTCACAGTTATTTTCAAATCTGTATCTGAAGTTAAATTTCTCCTCTCTGACTTGTGCCAGTGAAAGCTGTGGTTTAGGACTTCTGAGGAGAAATGAGATGCACTGGAGATGTGCTGTGTGGGGTTTAGCAAAGGCTGCGGAAGGACTTGGAAGAGAGATCTATTGCAGGTCACTAAATGGACAAAACATGCTTACTTCAGGAAGTTCCCTGAATAGAAAGTAGTTGGAAGCTGGAAGGGTATTGATGAAAAGGGTCATAATGCTTATTGTTACCTTGCTCTTACTCCTTCCTGCGTGCCCGTTTATGCTCATTGTTGGAAACAAGATACCAGGTGATGCAAAGGCTCGGTATGATTCTATGATTCTGTGAAGCAAGCATGGTTGTTTTTTTCTCAAAGATATGAAATAATGGCTGCAAACGACCACTCCTTCCTCCTCCCACCTACACTTACCCTTATTCCCCAAGGAAAAACGCGTAACCTGGTAATACACAGGGTTGTGTAATGAGTAGTTTTATTGGTGATGTTGGTACTGTTATGCTCCTTATCGTGTGAACATACAGTTTCAAACAGTCCAAATGAACCCTGCAGCAATTAAGCTAGTAGGAGCAAGGCCTTATTTTGTTTTCCAGGAAACCTTAGAATTAGGAAGGCCCTCCCATTATTTTCACTGCTTTGGGAGGGATAGCAAATGTTTGGAACATATGATTTCTGATCTATCATTCTTTTCTTAGGCTGTGGAACTGGAAAGTATCTCAGTGTCAACAATCAGGTGTATAATCTTGGCTGTGATTACTGTGGACCATTGGTAGAAATTGCAAGGAAGAAAGATGAAGAAGTTCTGGTGTGTGACAACCTTAACCTTCCCTTCAGGGACCAGTGCTTCAATGCAGTCATTTCCATTGGTGGTAAGAAAACACACAGGCCTGCTGGCCCACAGCAAATGAGAATTTTTTTGGGATCCTTTTCTTTCCATGTGTCTTCGGTTAAATTTGTTTGGAAACAATTCCCTTCAAAACACAGCAGATATTACTGAAATGAATGTAGTAAACATGAAAAACAAAAGAATTAGTTCCATTGCACAGAGGTGCTGTTGACCAGGGAAGTATGTGCATCATTTATTTGTTTATATGTGGTCTTGTTCACCCTGTTGAGAAAAGATTTCCTTCCAGCATGCATTTTAAACAAGTAAAAACTTATATAAACATGGCCAAAGCTTAAACAGATTAGGTGGTCAAGATAAACTCTTGGTTCCTCCTTAGGATCTGTTTTGACCAGCAAATGCATTGCAATGAAAACTTGCTTTCTCTGTAGCAGAACTTGAAGCTCAAGTTAACTATTATACTGTGAATTCAAATTTCTCTTAGAGTAGTATTGAAATAAGACTTAGAGCCATACAAGTGCCTGTTGTCTAAAATGAGTGAGGCATCTCAGCATCTTAACTCCTCTGACCTCTCTTTTTGTAAATACTACTCATAATTTGAGAAGTATAAACTGGAAAATGGTTTATGAGTTGCAGTCTACATTTTTAGCGCTACACTTGCTTGAACTACTTTCAGGCTGTTTCACTATATCAGCAAAAATATAAAGCAGGGTAGTTATTGGTAGCAACAAACAAACTACTTGTAATATGATAGAAATGTATTTTCAAATGTATTATCACATACACAAGGAGAAAGCAAGGGTGATTAATGTGCAAGCAGTATCTACATTGCTTTGCTTTCGTGTTGGCTAGTTAACCGGTAAGCCCTATCAACATTTCAGGTCTTTGAGCATAATTTCAGTGCTATCAGATCATCTGACTTTAAAGTGTAGTGTACCTACCTAGTGTTTATACCAGCTATAGGCCTGACAAAATTAGAAATTCACATGGTATATCTGTTCATTAACAATAGTGGATTTTAATTCCTCTTGAATAGAGACATGGTATGCTTGTGTCCATCTAATTCTAAATGAGCAGTTTTCATCCCATTCCAGAGAATAGCAAGTAATAATGTACATAGTGAAATACTTTGCTTGGCTTTACTGGTGTAATCCTGTATAAAGGGTTTGAATTTCTGCAGGACCACCAGACTATATAATTTTATCCATGAAAAATATTTAGCCCATTAAATTAATTGCTTAGAGCTTGTACAGATACTGTTAGTTCATTGGCACTTACTTTCTGGTGAACTAAGCTTACATGCTTATGCTGTCTCTGTCAGTTTTGGTATTATTTTCCAGGAGCTTCTATGGTGGTACATGGCCTAGCTCCAGCATGAAAGAAAATATCAGTTCTTTTCTCCCTATCTTGTTCAAGAAAATGCTAACAAGAGTCACGAGTAACTGGAAAAGAACACTGACCATATAGACTGGGGAACTTTTCTCAGAGTTTGCTATCTTGTGTTCTCAGCTGCTTGTGAGGGCCTAGTTAATATCAGCTGCCAAGAATGCTTTTCTTGGCTTGTAGTGAAAAATGTATTTTTTTCCCCTTGGTAATTTCATCATTGTTTTGAATAAAGACAGGGCTAGTTGGACACACTTTCATAACTACAGTGTTGAAATAACACTAATTCTACAAGTAGAATTGGCTACTATCAAGCAGCACGTATAAAGATAATCTATTTTTTCTGATGGTATGGAGATGTCTTCAGCTAAGAACATATATTATTATTGTATCTTTTTATGTGGGTAGACTGAATGTTTTGCATGTGGAAGTGGCTGGCTCCAAGTCCACTTGAAACGAATTATGTAATCAGTCCTCTTTATGCTATTGATTGAATCAAATCTAGTACTAATCACATATAGAATGGTATGAGCAACGTGACCTATCTGAGTACAAGTTAATATTTCTGAGAGAAAATAGATGTCTTAGCTATTCTCTGGCTGTTAAAATAGGTTCCTTTAGCTAAATAGCAAGATAGAAACTGTAGAAATATTGAAATGTAGCTTCATTTCACGTTGCAGTGGAATTGGAAAATAGGGAAATTATCCTGGAAAGAAAACTAAAAAATAATGATCAATAGTTTTATTCTGAATTTGATAATTATTTATAAAAACATAATGTAACAAGAGCTCGTCATTCTCAGATACTTTTTTTTTTTTTCCCTCCAAAGCAATCTGTAAAGGCAGTAACTTTTATATAAAATTAAAGCAGTGGAAAATATTTCTGTTTCATTTTTCTCACTAACTCTTTAGAAAGTGCACCGATACAAACATACAGAGTATCTTTTTAATGATACTACATTTTGCTGTATTTGTTACATGGTGAAAAGATTTTCTGTTTTCAGTATGATAAGTCTGAAATGTGTCCCAAAAACTACAGTCAAACTTAATATTACCTAACTCACCTAAAGGCCAGGCATTTAAGTGAAAGCAAGCCATGTGACAAACTTTTATGGGCAATGCATAATGCATATATCCCTGATGTTTCTTGAATCCCTATTTTGATATTAGATGAATTTCCTTCTTCAGGATTTACTGTTTTTATCCATTGTACATAAATGTAAAAAAGAGCCTTCTGAGGTAAACTTGCAATGTGGCACCAATGAATTCAGCACTGTTGATGACTTGCAGTAAGTGATTTTTGGGATATGGCAACTAAAATGACTGAACACATAGAACAGGTTGAAGACAAAAATGCTATGTCCTTACTAATATTCAGTACGTAATGCCTTTCCTTTTTCACAGTGATCCATCATTTCTCAACTAAACAAAGAAGAATCAAAGCAATAAAGGAAATGGCAAGGGTATTGGTACCCGGAGGCCAGATGATGATCTATGTTTGGGCTATGGAACAAAAGAATCGTCGCTTTGAGAAACAAGACGTACTTGTTCCATGGAACAAGGCCCTGTGCTCACGGCATTTTTCAGAATCAAATCAATCTGGAGATAAGGGTGAGTTTGTGCATGCTGTAAAGAGCCAAGATATACATCCTGCACAGCTAGTCATCTCTGACTGCAGCTACCAAACCAATCTCCAGCCAGAAACTGACTCAAAACATTCCCACAATATGGACCATTGCTTGTCCAGAGCCTGCTGCATGAAAATTTCTGAAGAAGAAAACAGATTTTACAGTGCTCTAGGAAGATCTTTCCGCTCATGGTTTTTCTCTACATCCCTTGATGAATCAGCCCTGAGAAAGCAAGCTGACAAAATGAAGCCTCCAAAGAATGAAGGAGATTGGGCAAACAGTACTATACCCATTCAGCATTCACGACATTGCAGTTTGGATTTAGGTCACCATGGGGCACTGTTAAAAGAACAAAGTTTAGATGATGATGATGTGTTTGTGGAAAGCCTGTCTCTCAAAAAACCACAGTGGTCACCAGCCACAGATGCACTGAGGGACTTAAGTTTAAATGGAGGACACCAAAGCGTTGCTCAGAGCAAAAGTGAAGAAGCTTCATGTATAAATGGCCGAGTGGAAGACAGGGACTACAGCTGTGGTTGTAATAAAGATGGTGCTGGTAAGTCTAATGCGAGCAAGTCTTTTAAAAGAACTTCAACAACTGACTCCACTGACTCTGCTTTAGATTCAGCAGTGTCTGTTGGGGACCAAACTGATGCCACGTTGGATACAAAAGCCTTCATGCGTTACTATCATGTTTTTCGGGAAGGGGAGTTGTGCTCTCTGGTAGAAGAGAGTGTGCCTGAGCTTCAGATACTTTCTTCCTGCTATGACCATGGAAACTGGTGCATTATTGCAGAGAAAAGAGGAACATAGCTGTAAAGAGAACAAAGCAGAATCCAGTGACTGAAGCTTTTAAGCTTCTCCTTGTGTTTCTGTGATTATGCAGTGTGACATGGATTTTGAATCTCATGTAGTTACCATGTGCCATTCATTTCTAAGTGATCTCTCTACCTGTTTAACTATCTAATGCAAGGCATGTATATACGAATGTAAGTGGTAACCAATACTTATGTTTTGTTAAACTTTTATGAGGTTAAAACTGGAGAGTTTTATATTGCTTTTCGCAAATAATTGTGTTTTTAAACATACTTTTCTATTGAGAAATAAAACCTTTTTATAAGACAAGGATCAGGGCATCTGAGAAGTATCCTCTCAGTAGAAGGTTTAGGCTTTGTTCCTCAGACACTGAAAATGTGTCACGTTACTTCCTGTTCTTGAAGTCCTGTAAATAGAGACACAGGTACATTTGAAAACATACTTGACTGTATACTGCTGGAGTGCATGCTGCAGAACTGGGAGCAAGCATGGTCCCAGTACTACTGCACGTTCTGTCGTCTGAGATTTGTATATGGGAGTAAATGACAGAACAGATTTTGAACAGTATTTTGGACTTTTGTTTTAAAAAGAATTTAATTTATCAGGTGCAAGTTAGGCTTTATGTGTTAGCTCTCACAAATACTTTGTCTTAATTTCATTTGCTGTAGTTTTTTCATTGGCTATGTGTATATATAGAAGTCAAGAGGGATTTGTGAGAGTATTGGTATTATGTAAAGGTTACAAAAGATCAGATATTTGAGATATATATATATCTTTTTGATAAGCCTGGGAGGCTACGATAAAATTAATAAAAATCCAGTGCATATCTGGTCAGCTGTTATATTTGCTTTCCTCATTCACTGACATAAGAATGTATATTCCATAGTGTGTTCAATAATGTAGATAGGAAGAGGGTACAAGTTTGTATACAAAACAGAAATTCCTGCAGTTTAAATGAATCTTTTGAGACCTAGATTATAATAGACTGCTTAAAAAACTTTCTCATCCCTTGTCGAGAAAACCATAAATCTTACTGAAAATGGTGCCTCATCATCATCCAGTTGTACAGGATTATAGCAGTTGCCCTCACAAAGTTCTTTACACTCACGTAATCTCACCCCTTTGAATGGAGGCTTGGGATGTGGAGTTACATGTGCTGTTGATAAAGTGCACCTGGCTTCTGAAGATCAGTAGTGAAGCTTTAATTTATACCAACAGAAGCAGGGCTAGAACAGGCTAACTGCTTTGTTAGCATGGAGTTACTTCATTTTGAGGCTTTATTTACAGTCAGTGGGTGTAGTGTAGGGCATGTCTTCAGTTGATGTGATTTCATGAACTTTAATGGAGCTGCATAGAGTCACCTCAGAGATCAAACCTTTTGCTACAGCACTTTTAGAAAGCCACATAATGTCTGCTCTATTATGGAGCAAATAACTGAAAACAAAGCAATGGGAGTGGAATTCCAAACTTTTCCAGTCTATGCTGTGTATGTATATGGATTTGAGGTTGTTCAGTAGAAAGCTCTGATGATATTTTTAGATGTAGTTGCCCAGGAGTAATTGCCACAAGGTAATGTATTATAGATGTATTTACTGGAGTGATGCCTGTAGAACAATCATTTTTGTCTTCCTCATAGTTTGGGATCCTGGTACTTTATCCTTCCTGTGTCTGTACCACTTGCACTTTCCACTGCCTTTTGCAAATAGAAATGTGGTCGAAGAACCACGCATCTGAGACTTATGAAATATTCAGCTCTAAAATTCAGTGCAGCCTGGAGCTGTGGTTCACAGACGCTGTGTCTAAGCCATACTTCAGAAAACTGGCAATATACTCTGCCTAGGTTTGTCCAGCTGCTCATGGCTGAGGGGGTTGCTTCTGCTGCATCCTAAAGCTCCGGTTTTAGAAGCATAGTGCAAAAATACCGATGCTGGCATACTGGAGCTCCATACCTCATCTGCAACATGCTTGTGTTGGACAGGTAATGTCTGCCTCAGTTGTTGGGAATTCCTGGAGAAGCTTGAGGATTTTAGAAGAAATCTCAGTTCTTTAGATATGCAAGAAAGTTTAAGAAACTTAGATATGCCAGTGGAATTGGCATATTGGCTAATCGGCCATACATCATATTGGCCAATTGGCTATACAGCTGCTGGAATTTGGGCTGTACTTAGGAAGGGTGTAGGTTGATTACCATCCTATATCCGATACTGAAAGTTCACCCCTAAACTCCAGTGTGCAGACACTGTATTGCACATCTCTTAAAATATTTATAAAATATTATTTATCTAAAGTGACAGCCAGGTTCCGTTAAGTGGGAGATGGAACCATTCTATGAATCTATAATTTTGTTACCTGTACTTTTGCAGTCTGTCTGTGAAGTATTCAGTGTGTAGTCACGGATACTAATGAAACTTGGGATAAACTAAGAAAGGAAAGGTGTCCATGTCTTTAAAACAGAGGGGAGCCTAAGTGAAAACTTCCTACTCTGTCATCTGTATGAGTAAGAGGTGTCACTTCAAAGCCACTTTGGTACTTTAAATAGCTTTTTTGCTTGTAGACTTTCAATGCATTCTTTGGTTTGAGATTCTTGGATTCTTGACCAGGGATGCTTTTCATGATTATTTATTTCTGTATTGGCTTTTCTCTTGTTTTGACCTGATGCTAATAAGTCATGTTACACAGAAGTTTGGATTGTATTGTTACAAATTCCTTGGAGAAGGAGGGGGGACTTTTGGTAAACTGTTGTGGTTTGTGTTTTGTTTTTTTTTTTGCCTCAAATATTCAGTTTTCCTCTTCAGATGCATAACTACTGTGTAACTTAATTTTTATAGACTGGGGATCAGTCAGCTGAGGTCACAAATGTGAGGTCTGCACAGCAAGCCTTTATTCCCATATGCAGTCTCCCATCTATTTATGGAGGCTGCACAGGTCTGTAACAGCTTTATCATCTCATAAGCTGGCTTCTTAGCCAGCTTACCTCACTGAGAGCATGGTGAATGTCTCTCTTGATTGGTTTCAATTTGATGAGGCCCATTTTAAGCAAAATGTAATTTCCAGAAGAATCCATGTGATCCCAGTCTTTCATAGCTTATAGACATAGTTAATGTGCACAGAGAAGTGTGCATACCGTTGAAAAGTTTATCGTAAATGAATGAATAAGGAAATAAAACCCAGTTGTCCTTGCATGCTCAAACTCTCAGCCATATCCAAACTGCAAGATCTGACTGTTACAAGGTAAAAGGCAAATGCGTTCTTGTATTTCTTGTCTGACAAGTGGACAGTATTTTCACCTCAGTTATGCTGATAACAAACCTGCTTCTGACTGCAGTGGGCTGGGATTGCTCCAAAGCTGCTCATCTAGGTTTAAGTGACACATAGGAAATCTTGATTACACAAGATTTTTTTACAATTTTATTTACTAGTAACACTGTCAGTCTGAACTGGCAAAACAAAAGCTGTTGCCGTATTACTATCGCAGACTGTAATCCAAATGGACAATTGCAATAAAAAGGATACAACTGAACAGAATTATTCTCAAAGGACTAATTCAATTGCAGTCTTTGATAAATGAGATTTTGTTTGGCTTTTTTTTTTTTTTAATACATGAAAATATTTGTATTAGAAGGTCAGAAGTATAATTTTTTACTTTCTTCCAAGCTTATGGTGTAGAAATTTTAAAAGCACAGCTGAGTAATGGAAGCTATAAATACTCTAGCAGATTTTTTTCTTTTCTGGTATTTAACTGTATACAGGTAACTTATGTGCAGTTTAAATGTTGAGAGAAAAGCTGTATGTGGTGTACCAGAATACTGTTACTGAACCACCTGGGTAGATTCTGAATAGAAATAATGGCTCTGATCCTGCGTCCTCTCTGCTGAGTCATGTCTCCATCGGACTGAATTCATGTCACTGTTGGGCTGTATTAGTATCGACACTGTTGGATCTACTGGTCTACCCACTTTCTTTCTCAGCACTTTAACAGAATTTGTGTCTACTTCAGTACTCCAGGAAAATCAGATATGTCAGTGTTAAATATATACAATTGTGTATTTCTTTAGTTCAGTGTTTCTTATTTTTACAGTATATTAATTCTGGCAGCTACCTGTGATTTCATCTTCCAATCTGCTGATCAAAACCATACTTAGGTACTTCTCTGTAATCAATTCTTTGTCCATACATGGAACTTGTTCTTCAGTATCCAACAGAAAATAAGTCCTGCTTGGACTAAAATACTATTTCCTACAGAACTTCTGTGCTTTCAGATTAGTTAATAAATACATTAGCCACTGGAAACTCTGTGTCTTGGGAATTTCTTAACGAATGTTAAACCTGAGAAGACTGTTACTGCTATTTGCTCAGTAAGTTAGACCACGTGCAGAGCAGGTAAGCATAGTGATTTACTATGAAACCAGGGAATATGTTTTTACCTTAGACAACCACAGTCAACCCAGCCATAAATGCAATTATTTGAATTAGGTAAATAAAGGTGATGAAATGTATTTTTTAACCATGTGAGTACTTTATGTCCTGTTGATGACAGAAAAGCAGGATGGTCAGCAGAATTAATTGCTACAGAACCACATTTCCTGCTCCTTCTGATACATTTGCAGTCATCCGTGATTAAGCTTTGTAGTGTAAGTAAACATTGAAGCACTTTTTGGGGATTTCTCTAACAATTAGAACAGAAAAAAGAATGTAATTAGAATTATGCAATTGTGTGGTGAGGTTATATCTATACTGTGCTAAAAGTATTTTTACAGTTGCAGTGATTATTGTGTTTGTACATTTACAGTGATCACTTATTGTACTGACATGTTTATTGTAGTAATAAGGACCTAGTAGTAATTAAGCTGTATCAAGATGAGTATTAATATATGTGCAGTAGTACGGTATATGCAACCTAATAGTATTTAGATTATGGGAAAGCAGTATGAGCACAGGCTGGACAATAGAGTGGTCAAAAATGTAATCTCAGGGGGATATGGAATCGTCTTTATGAGAAGGGAATGAATTAAATCCGATACAGCATTGAGAAAGGCTAAGGAAAAAAAGCAAATATAAGAAGTATACAGAGCAATGAAGGGCAATGACAAAGATGGAAGCAATCACAGCAGAGAAACCATAGTCAGCACCGTTGGATATTCTTAGGATATGCAGAGGTCCCTGCTTTGACTGCTGTTACTGTCTGGAAGGTCTAAGTGATACCTTCCTGTTGTCTCACTTCATGTGCAGAGGGAGGAATGCACCTTTTCCCCACCACTTGGAGTTCAATACTCTTTCCTGTACACTTCTAATGCTAGGCATATGCCTAGAGGACGATTGGTTAGGGATAAAAATTTTTCCTTCCTTTCTATCTCCATCACTTCATTGCAGCATGTTCCATTTTGATTCCTTTATTCTTGCTTAATGCTTCAATTTGCTGTAGTTGATTTGACCTTGCTCAGCTATGTCCACAATCTGAGATTACATTTGGTTTACATATTTTCTACCAATATAGTTCACTAGTACAAGCTTTGTGTGTGGAAAGGGTTGTATGGTTGGATTAAGTAAGTATTAAGGCACAAAAAAGTGCATATTTTCAGCAGTTAATGGCTTCTAATGGCTTGCTGTTGTTATTTGTATAGTAACTGAAGTGTATTATCCAGAGTAATGAAAGGATTGCTCTGAGACTCCCCTTTGATGCATCAGGTATGCATATGTGCATACTGTAGGAGAATGTACCAGAGTACCTATATCTTTGATATTTAGATAAATTTCAAAATCTGCCTTGAGTGAGCTACTAGATACTTGATTACTAGATACAACAAATATAGCAGCACCTCAGATTACCTCAAATATGTGTGTATTTCTCATTTTTAACCTTAAATCTCTTGATTTGCTACTGTAGTAGTAAATATATTTAACATTCTGTATTCAGATGAATGTGATTGCACAGTCCCCTTTGCTTGACTCAATCAAGGGCTCCACTGTTTCTGTTTATTTAATTTCTGTTTCTAATTTAATTTTAGTTCTTTCTGATCATTTCCTTCCAGACTCTCCACTTCATCCCTCCTCCTTTCTGTTCAGATACAGCCAAACAACAAACATGGCAGTGTCACCTCAGATTACCACAAATATGTGTTTCTCATTTTTAATCTTTCTCTGTTTGTGTTGATACTTCCAGGCTATTTTCATACTTCTACCTCTGACAGATGAAGATAAAAGTGAGTTCCTCCCACCCCCAACCCCTTAATACCTCAAAGCATCATAGCAAACCTCATTACAATGATTGATTTAGGGGATTATGGGCACTTTAAATTTTTAATTGTGCACAAAGAAATGGTATCATGTACACATAATTCTCTTTTTTCTTGGTTTGTTTTTTTTTTTTTTATTCCTTAGCTGTTATTTATTCATCATCGTCTTCACTTAGGTACCTTTTGAACCCTTTAAGCTATGCCTACATCTTCCTAGCGCTTGGGGTGCTTGAGGACAACAAATGCCTCTGTTGCTGTTGTGACAGTTCAGCCTCTGTGCCTGCTGCTTCTCGTAGTGCCCAGCAGAGAAAAGTTATCTTAAATAGAATTCAAATACTGTGTAAAACAAGCAAACCACCCCCCCTCAAAACCACCACTACCAAACCCTAGTAGGAGGCGCTTCAGCAGTTATGATCATGTGTAAACTGGAATGGCTATGTGGGAGAAGATAAAATACGGATATTATGAGTGGTGCTCCTAGCTTTGAAAAGGCTCTTGGGCATAAATTCTTCATCCCCTCTGGCCCTGTTGACAACGTGCTACACTGCTTTTATGAGGGCTTGTGGCTAGGACAGTTGACGTGGGAGCAGTGAAATGGGTTTAGGTTGCCCTCTTCTGTTGTGACAAAGTAGGTTGTTTTCTGCAGAATACTAATTTCTTGTTACTGTTTGACCAGCATCTAAAATTCTCTTTCCTGAATGAAGAAAGGATTACTTGTATGGTTCTGTCATTTTGAAACTGCCACTATTAAAGGAGAACAGATAAAGAAGGGGGACATAAACAAGCAGACATTAACCCCATAGCTGAAAATACCACCTCTTACCGATGTGCTAACAGAGAAGTCTGTGTGCACAGTCAGACTGAAAGTGGATGTGCCTCTTGCACAGGATAAAAATGAGTAATTCGTGGGAGGCTTTTGGTGAGGCAACATCATGTTCTTTTCTGTGTCTCTCTTCCTCATCTTTATAGAAAAGACAATGCTATGTGTCAGAATTACTGAGAATAAACTGACCCTTCTTCACAGGCCCACTTCCTTACCACAGGACTGACAGGACACATTTAGTTCTGAATATTTGGACTGGGTGAAATTAAAGTGTTTCTTATGAAAGGAGATATTAGCTGCTTGGATGGAACAAATGCTATAGTGCAGAGAAAACACAGACATTCAGTGCAAGGTTACACCTTTCCACTTGGAAAGAGGGAAAATGGATTGTTTGGTGTCTCGCTGGCCAAACCCACTTTCCAATGTGTCTGAATGAACACCAGAGGTGAGACAGCGATAAAATTAATAGAGGGCAAGTCACACACTTCATCTCCAGGCTGCTTTAAATCGATGCTTTATTCAATGACATAGCCTGATGGAGGTCATTGCCTGTACTGAGCACTAGCAGTTCCTATCAACATCAGTAACAATCAAGAGTGCTGGCTGCCTCTTGGGATCTGGCACTCTCCATTTTATGAGCACTGGCTGTTCCAACATTGACCACTGGACCGTTAAAAAGTGTACTCTAAATAAAGAGCAGGTGCAAATAGATGTATATATATATTTTGATGAAGCCTTTTTCATTTGGTTTTATTTTTCTTTCTTCTGCATGTATTAAAGTTTTTACTTACATTAGAGTACAATACTATCTAGTGCTTGCTGCAGTTTAGGAAAGGTAAACAAACCATTTGACAACAAGGAAGAAAGGATGAAGACATCAGTAAAAATGAGCTGCCAGCCAGGGCATGTCTGGATGGAGGTAGCAAGGAAGAAGGGGAAGGTGCTAGGAGAACCGCATTAGGGGAGTACAGAAAACTGCTCGAGCCTGTGAAGTCTTGACCTGATTCTTGGAGTTTATTACCTTGAAGTCTGATTCAAAGTATTCCATTGACTTCCCTGGTCTTTGTATTGGTTGTTCTCAGAAATGTCTTTTTACCCTGAGATTTTCCTTTGATTCAGAGGAGAAACAAAGATCCCTGGGAGGTTTTCTTTATGCTTAAATATATAATAGGCTAGACAGTGAGTTTAATAGTGGAACAAATGTTTGACCACAGTTGCCCAGGAGTGTTTCCATAGTCTCTTGAAGAGTGAGACAGAGGCACACCCAGCTCCCTTTGTCTCTCCAGCCCATTCATGAGGAAATAAAACTAAAAATCCAAGCACAAGGGACAGACTGGGGCTGTGACATTCTCATCTGCTCCTTGAGCAGGGTATTCAGAGCACCAAAATCTTGCCTTTTTATTCTTAGCTACCATGAAAAATACCTAAGACTCAGCCACAGATGCAAAATTCTGGAGTTAAAAGGAAACTTTTCAAACTTACCTATGCAAAACCCCTGTGATTCTGTACCTGAGTTTGCTTTGAGTTGCATCCACTGACTTTGCTGGTGTTTGAGTCCAGCTCCTAAATGGGATTTTTGGCACAGAGAGTGCATGCCTACTATTGGGATGAGGGTCTTTTGGTGCCAGTGTAGGAAGATGTCTGTATGCAACCCTGTGTCTTCAGATTCACCTTTGCCTTTCAGTTCTCATAAAGACCTCACAGGAAACATGAAGTAATTTGGTGTGGTGCAAAGAAGGCTTTCTACTATGAGCTGAATTTATAATTGACGTATGTATGAAATATTAAACAAACCATTAGTGTTTCTGAGCAGGATACCCACATGAGCCCTTCAATCTCCACTGGATTGTGTCTCTGTGGTAGCATACTAGGCTCTGGCTTACTGAGAGTAAAGAAGCATAAATGAGAACTCGCTGGAGACAGAGTATCAAAAAACAAGTTTAAGTGGATAAATACCAAAAAGAGATTTAATACAGCGGCTACATAAACAGTTTCAACATTCTTACATTGAAGTTTGAAATAAAGCCGTATGCAGTGATAGCCACTTAATAATAAATATGGAGATCTTGGGGATGATGAACTAAAGGAGCCTACAAAAAAGCTGGAGATGGACTTTTTACAAGGGCATGTAGTGATAGGACAAGGGGGAATGGCTTCAAAGTCCAAGAAGATAGATTTAGGTTGGTATTAGGAAGAAATTCTTTACTGTGATGATACTGAGACACTGGAAGAGATTGCCCTGAGATGTTGTGGCTGCCCCATCTCTAGCAGTGTTCAAGGCCAGGCTGGATGGTGCTTTGAGCATCCTGGTGTAGTGGAAGGTGTACCTGCCTGTGGCAGAGGGCCTGGAACCCTATGATCTTTAAGGTCCTTTCCAGCCCAAACCATTCTATGATTCTATGGCACAGAAACAGATTGCTAGCGTATGAAACTGAAGTAGAAGGAAGTTGTATCTTTGTGTGCTTAGATCAGAAGGTTGTTCCATATATGGAATGCGTTATAAGATGCCTAAGTGAAACCACAGAATGGAAGGAGGGTCAAACAATCACAGAATCACAGAATCCCAAGGGTTGGAAGGGACCTCAAAAGATCATCTAGTCCAACCCCCCTGCAAGAGCAGGGTAACCTAGAGTACATCACACAGGAGCTTGTTCAGGAGGGCCTCCTCCAACATAGGAGACTCCACAGCCCCCTTGGGCAACCCTTTCCAGTGCTCTGTCAAACAATAAGGAGGTGATTGCACATTCACAAACTTCTAAACTTGACCTGCTGGACATCATGGAAGAGATGTCGTTCTTGGTGAATGGTGCAGCTCTGAGACACTCATGGTCCACTCCTTACCTCCTGAGGAACAAGCTATGAATCGCAATGATGTTCAGGGGCATCTTTGTTGAGAGGTATTTGGCAGGGTGGTCTCTGGTATGTTAGTTCAGTGAAGACTACCTTGGTTACTCCGAGTTGGCATATTAAAATCATTGCTGCAGCCTGCCTCTGATACCTATAGGCTCATGGGTTTTTTCCTAAATACAGGGGGATTATAGAGAAAGGTAATATAAGGAAACATCGACACATGATCTGGGGCTACATTTCAGCTAGTTTGGTACCTACAGTTTGTGTGTACCAAAGCTGGCCATTGCTGAATTGGTTGGGTGTGTGCAGAGGATAATGTGAAGTGACATTTTCCTTCCAGGGACAAGGTCAGTGCTAACAACATTAAAGCAGTATCCTGCATTTGTGTGTCAGCTTCTCCTTGGAAAAAGTGCAAAGGTTTGAAAGATTAAGTTGGAAGGATTCAGAAAGAGAAGAGAGAGAGAGAGGATGGGAAAGCAATAATTGGGAATATTTGTAGCAGTGCTGGAGAATGCTGTAAAAAGAAGTATTAATATTATTTAATATTTTAAAAATATTAAGGGAAAGAACAAGAAATATGAACATGAAATATAAGTCAGTGTTTTTCTCATATAAACAGGACAAAAGTCTATTTAAGGGACCACAGGAAGTTTCTCAACCTTTTTCTTTTTTTTAATTGAGAACTAAAAGCTCATCAAATAAATGTAGTTCCACTGAAGTCTAGACTAAAGACACTGCACTGCCTGAGGGGATTAAGTGGAGAATTAAAAACATTTTGTGGTTTATGCTGTTCCCAGAGACCAGAAGTAGGGACAGAGGAAAATGAGAGATGGTAGATGAGCCAAACTGAAAAACAAAACCCAAAACTGCAGAAAAAGATGACATTCCCATGTCCAGCTAGAGGCCAACTGAAAGTAACTGTGTTATGAAAAACAGAATACACAGGATCTACACCTATGATCTAAAGTTCTTGCTTTTCTCCATAGGAATATAATTAGTCAGAAGAGTTTAATGCTCATTTAAGTAGCTGTCTTTAAGTTTATTAAAATAGTATTTGACAACTTGGAATGAGAACATGAAGACTGATTCTATAATGCAATGCGATTCTTTAAATATTTGGATAGGCAAATCTGATCACTGTGTGGTTGGAGTGCAGAAGCTTTTATGGGGTCATTAGTCTGGGATTTTAGGTAGGAAAATTCGCTTTTGGGTAGCAGTGCCTTAAACAGGCTTAAAAATAACTTCTCAGGACCTAGATATATATCAAGATGACTTCAGATCAAGTTGTGTAATGATTATCAAACCTAACATTGATGCCTGAGATTTGGGTGTGAATGGCACTGCTGGTAGTATCAAGGTTTATTCTCAGCTGCTTACTGTATGACGTAGTTGTCATTAAAAAATACATATCAGATTATTTCTAAATGCCCACATGTGATTCATTTGAGACAGAGGAGTAAGGCAGAGGAACATAGATTTTTCTGGGTCAGGATCTGACAGTTTAGAGAACTTCTTTTGGAAAGTACGGAGAGTTACTAGGAGAATGGACATGTTGTCCTAAGGAAGTGAATACAAAAGCCTCTCGCTACCAGGGAATTATATTTAGAGATTTTTGTCTGCAAGAGAATCCCTTCCATTTAATTCCTCTCCAGCTGGACCTTGTAAAGTGATTCCTCAGCAAGGCTTGTAAAGAGCAGTGTTGCACCAATAACATCTATTAGTCACAAACACATATGGGTGATGATGGTACCTACATCAGTCTGTGGGAACTCTGCAGCCAGCTAAGCTATGTTTGGCATTTGTCTGGAATTGCAAAATCCCTTCACAGATGCGGAACATTAGGCGACCACTGAGACAAGAGTCTAAAGCATCTACAAATCCTAATGACAAAGCAAAATCCTCTTCGCATTCTTATCATTAATCAGACTAAATGATACCATGTGATGAACTTCTCTGAGGCCATTAGAAATCAAAATTTAGAAAAAAAAATTACTTTTGAGTTCTTAAATGTTTACATATAACTAAGTCATTAATAATGGAATCAATAATTCTGGTTTAGTAGAAACACCAACTCCAGAAGACTGTTAGTTTTGAGAATAAATTTATATTTGTTAGCACTTTAGGGGCTCCCAGAGCTATGCGTTACTGATCTGCTCAGTAACTCCTCAGTGTGAGGAGGGGATGTACTCTGGTCTAATACCAGACTCCCTTATTAACCAAAGAACCTGTACATATTTAAAATTAATTGTTGTTGATTGTTCTGTCTGTGATTATGCTGAACATTTGTATATACTAATAAAATAGAGATAAAATGCAGACGATCTGCTAATACTATTGTTTTCTACAATAATGGAAATATGTACAAAATGAATTTAAATACTGCCTAAAAAGTTTCAATTAGCAGAATGAGAGAAAAGCTTCACTTTTCCGCTAGGTGTCAGTCAATCTATTTCTTTGGTTAAATGGGCTCTGCAGAAGAGAACAGAGAGCAAAATGCAGATGCAGAGCTGCCCTAAAAATGGGATGCATACATATGTGTATATATATATGTGAATACCAACCAGGAGTATTTTAAAAGAATGAGACCAAATGGGTGACTTTTGTATTTTCACTGTACCTCTGTGTTTTCTTGTTTGCATTACACTTTCCATTTAACAGCAGTTGGGAAAAAACCCACAAACTTCAAGTCTAATACAAATGAGCATGAGCAAGCAATTCCAGGGAAGGTGGAAGCAGGAAGCAAGAAAATGAGTAGGCTGGCCTTTCCTATGAGGGCACTGCTTCATTATTTCGTGTCAGTCCTGAGCCCGCAGCAGGAGAAGTTGACCCTTTCAGGAGGGGTATGCCTCAGATATCTCTTCTTGAAATGCAAAGCAGAATCCAGCACTTTTCAAGGAAGGTCTAAAGCATCAATCCCTTGAACTACCATTGCACTAAAATAAGACAGGACCTTTCACAGTGCAAGGCACGGTAAGGTCCCTGAGAACAGTATTGAGAGTGCAGGAAGAGTACAGAAGCATAAACTGGGAAGGAATGTCAAAGGGAGGACAGAAGAAAAGACGGATGCAGGGAGAGGAGTGTGTCAATATGGATTTGAAAAGGGAAACCAGATGTGACTCTCCCTGATGGCCTTCACCTTGTGTCGCTGGCCATAATGGCAACTGAGGACATCCAACCCCTTCTTGTGCCAGCCTCCACCAGACTGGAGCTGCTGTGGAGAGGTCAGCACCCTAAGGGCATACACGAAAGGAAAGAAAACTGATGGTGCAGAGCAAGATGCACCTGCCAAACAATGTGAGCCAGAGGTTGCTACAGAAAGCACAAGAAGAAAGAAAGCATGTAGAGGATTTTAAGTCTGGCTTCATAAAAACCAGACAGCCCATCTCTTATGTAAGGCTTGGTCCCAGATGTACCATTCATAGTAACATTTTACACATGCAGCTGCTCTGAACAGGTTGCACTCACATGGGATGTAGCTTCTTATGTTGCCTACTGTGCCTCAGAGAGATGCAATAGTGTGTGTAAATCAGGACTGTTGATCTCTGAGGCTCCGTAAAACCACTACTCTGAGAGGTGCAGGATGCTTCTCCACTCCAGCCAGATGAATAGCAACCAGAAGTGATTTGGTAGAATGAGAGTAATGGATTACTTTTGTATTTTAATTGTACCTCTCTATTTTCCTAAAGGAACAGTGAGCTGAGAAAATCTGATCAAGGGGCCATGATGTGAAGGTCAGAGATACCTGCTAAAAGAGAGCATCAGCTTCATGATACCACTTACTTTATATCCCATATCCACCAGGAAAAGGGCTAAAGGCTAGCTGTGCTCAGGCAAGATGAAGCTCTCACTGGAGGAACTTGTGGGCAACGTCCATGAAGATGGCAGGGGAAAAGGACTGGCTCCCCAGGCTGCCCAGAGAGGCAGTTGGTTTGGTTTCTGTTTTTCTTTGGGCTTGTGGCTGTTGGGCTCTGTAATCTGGCAAAGCAAAGACCCAAAGGGAACCCCCAATGTGGTCTTTTATTGTCCAGCCTGTATTTTCTACACTGCCATAGGCATCAGGCTTATCTTTGTCATTCCTGGCCCTACTCCTCAGAGAGAGCTTTTTTGCCTGCTGCTAACAACTTTTTCTGTAATGCACTGAAGTTATCTCACCCCAGCACAATCCATGTAGCAGAAAAACCTTTCTTTCACATGCTCTTCACTTCTGCTCTGCCTGTTATCCATGTGGTATTTTCCAAGTTACTTGGTACAGCTCTCATGTGCTGGGCTGCCTCTTCACCACTGTGCAGCTATCCCATTTAACTACCTATTAGGTTTCTCCCAGTGGCCATTACAGTGATGGAAATATTATCAAAATAATCTGGTAGAGGACTTAACGTGTATTTTAACATGGATGCCGTCAAAAATCTAAACCCTAGGTTATGGTACTTGCATTGCTCTTCTTCATTTAAGTATTGGTCTTGGGCCTGGTTATGTACAATGAAGGAGAAACAGAATCTTTTTATGGGTCTGTGTGTGCAATTTTACAAGTCACACATCATGGACAGACTGGACAGCAGCAACAGAAATCCTGCAGGCTTCTTGGTTTGCTCTTCTTCCCTCTGAGATAGATAGGCTGTAATTCATTGTACATAACAAAAGATGGAGTGGATCAGTTGTGTTAGAGGAAGGGGGTTGGTTAGAAGAAAGCTAAACTCCACTCTGCTTGTCAGCACTGGGGGCAGCATCGCATGGAAGCCCAGGGGTACCTGGACCACCTTCTAGGAGCAGCAGGAAGGCTTTGCAGGAGGAACTGGGAGCCAGGAGTTCAATGTGTTTGTACTGTCCTTCAGCAGCTCAGCTTCCCTGCTGAAAGATGAGAAGAAAAGTAGCTCCTATCTTCACAATATGATTTCAAGCCCCAGCACCAGGACCCACACAATGTAACTTTAGGAATGCTTAAATTGTCTCATATTACCTGTGGTATTGTAGTAAACAGTAAGTTTCCCCATTGAATTAGACATGGGGAGACTCTTCCCAGAAACATGTTTTGGAAAGTGTTTTTAATTGATTGCAAATAAAGGTATTCAGGTACTGCTGTTAATAGCAGAGCTATACTAATAATTTTTAGTCACGTGTATAATACAGACTATGCTTTGAAGGTCACCACGAACTGGCTTATACCATCCCTCCACTAACTTGTGAGTCTGTGAATAGCTCAGCAAGCCAGTAGGAGGCTGTTTTTCCTGGCATGGTAAATCTGGGAGGTTTGGGACCTGGGTACCACATGTGTCTTAGGGAAGGCTCTTCAGTAGCAGCTGGAGGCTCCAGTTCAGTGCTACACTCCCTCTGTCTCCCAGTTATTTAAGTTGTTTAACTCTTCTTCAAGTATTATGCTTTTCTCCCTTTAGTCTGATGCATTTCAAACAAGGTCATTACAAATGTTTCAGCCAAAAGTTTCTTAGAACTTGTTTATACAGGGCTATTGGTTTGTGACAGTGCAGGGCTGGAGGAAGGAGCCAATGGTCTCAGGATGAGCCAGTGGTGCCATGGGGGACTTCCCACCTACCTTGCCATGTCTGACCTGCCCTATAACAAACCTACAGGAACTAAAACCCAGCAAAATTAGCTGACAGTGTTCAAATTGCAATTCTACTGAAGACTGATATCTTCAGTGCTGGACTCGGTGTTGCTATTACACTGTGCGTGCCTGCTGTTTGCGAACGTTCGTAACTTCTAGCTCAGCTGTGTTTTATTCCCAGTTGACAGAAAAACCTTGGCTGTGAAGTACGGGAATAAACCTTGGGATTTGCTGCAAGCAAGTTTTGGTTTGATGTTGAAACTCTCACCTCTGTGAAATAATTCCAGAAAAAAATGAAGTTTTTATTTATGATGTTTTATTTATTTGCTAATCCTATGACATGTACTTCAGAAATTTAAGAACCCTCCTTTGTTTTTCTGTGTGTATCCAGCTCGTTCCCAAGAAACGGTGTGGCTGCATACTTGTTTGAGATGGAGGCGTGAGGGAAGTGCTGGCTCCCAGTGCCTATCCCTGGTTTAACACATGGGAGCTAGAGCTTTCCACGTGCTTCTGTGGAAATGTTTCCTATAGAGGTCTTCAGGACAACCACTTTCTCCTGCCGAGATGCTGAAATGGAAACGCTTGCTGGCTGTTTCCCTTTGAGCCTGGTGCTCTGTCCTTGTACAGCACAGCTTTCTAATAGCTGATTTCCAGTGAGCCTCTGAAATGCTGAGCAGCTGAAAACCCATCATATGCCTCTCTCTGTAGGGAATATTGGCTGCTGGACAGAATTTCCAGTGCTCAATTACTGTCTATACAGACTATGATCTGCCTGGAGCCACAATCAGATATAAAAATGCTCTGAAACAAATCTATAGATGAAATTCTATATTTATGTAAAGCCCCGACAATTGGAAAGGCATGCCAGCACAAATGATTAATGCCACCATATTTTTTTCATGTGAATACAACTGTGTAGTTAGTGATGGTCAGGGTTTCTGGACATGGCATTGCAGCCGCACAAACAAGAAGTTATTTCAGCCAGACGGTTGCATTTGAGAGTGAATTTCATACTTGCAGTTCTGTGGTGAAAGGAACTCACTATACTTGAGGAGAAGGAGAAAGAAGCAGCTTTTCTCAGATTTTTTTTGGAACAACTGGACTGATTTGGAAACTAATTCCCTGAGGAAGCTGTGTCTCGGCTATAAATACCCTCTGAGCTAGCTCAGCGGGTTTATCTGGACTGAGATTAATTTATAGTGTTGCATTTGACTCTCATAGGATGCATATTTCTTATTCTCTGTAGAGCAGTGATGAGTGAAAATGACCAAGGGACAGTTCGAGGTATGTTTTAAGGAGCATCTTACCCCACTGCTCTTCTGTATGGGCTTCTCAGCTGTCCAGGAGTTAACAGTGAGAGGACAGTTAGCCTCTTGAGGCAAAGTGTTTGTCTGCAGGAAAGCAGAAGATGAAATAATAGCAACATTCCTTTGCTATGGTATTTGCCTGATTTTAAATGACAATATTTTTTAGAAGTAAAATCTCAGTAAAGCTGCCCATGACCACCACCACCCGTCCCATTACAAAGTGGGAGGAGGGACCTGGTAGCGCAGATCTGCTTTTAGCCAGAGCCAGGCATCTGCCCAACTTGCAGGTATGTTTCCTACATCAGCAGAAAGCAGGGCAGTGGGGCAAAATGTGGGATTGGGGTGTGTAGGTATCGGTCTGACTAAAGGAAGTTAGAAATACTGCTGTGAGTGAAGCTCTGGCAAGAAGCAAGTTAAACTTCAATGCCATGTTGAACAGTGGCTGACCTCTCAGTGGGTAAGTGTTCATGTGTAGTTCTCAACCACTTGGACAGGCAGTATCAGTAGAAAGCAGCTCTGGAGAGAGGCTGAGCTGTAGTGGTTTGGTCTCTCTCCTGTTTAAAAGCGACTGAGTGTAATACTTGCCACCATCAGCAATACCCTGTGAGGACGCTGTCTTCTCTGAAGACATCAGATTTAAACACCAGTTGTAATGGCTGCTTTTGCAGGCTGATAGAAGAGTATGCTCGACTAGTTCATTGTCACAGGAACAGCTGTGTCATGCTATAGGGCATATCACAAGCTAAAGGTTTCTTGCTCTTGGTCAAAAATAGTTGAATATCTTAGAACAGGCAGATACTTTTTGATGGTCCTGAACGTGTGGGTGCCTCGTTTAAGTAACTAAATCTCCATCCTTGAAAATAAATAGCAAGGTTTATTTATAATTTCTGATCATATTCTGATCAAGTTCTCCTCTTGTCCCAGCCAGCGAAACTTCTGAATGATCCCTCACTTGCATAAACTCGTGTGTTTTAGGGGAAAGGCTGGTTGTTCAGGACTCAAACTCTCCAAGAGAGTGATGACAGGCCCCTTACCTCCAACTGCTGCTAAACATGATGCAATCTATAAGTAAAACAGGCCACCTAGCCTGAGCTGTGCACATGCCTGCATCAGACCAGGGCAGGCAAAGGGAGAAGGAAATGAGATACTAAGGAATGAGCCTAACCTGGCTGCAGTGCTGGCTCTGGTGGGATGGAGCAACCATCGCAGCCAGGCAAACACACAAGCAGTGGAGAACTGTTCAAAAAGAAAGCTTACAGGCTCTGACAGGATGTTTGCGGAGCAGAAAGTGGCACTAGAGAAAACAGGAGGGCTGCAACAGTGAAGGATTTCAGAAGGTACTGCTGCTCAGCATCAGCTGCCTGCTCCTGCAGTGTTCCATGGAAAGCAGCCAGAGTATCTTATCTGTGATTGGGAAGCATTTGGGGCATTCTTGGTGCTTTTGTGGAAGGAAACGTGCATCTTTAAATCACATACAGTATGTTTGATTGGTAATCAAGGCAAAGAAAGGAAAGTATTTTTAGAGTGCTGAGACCTAGGGAGCAGCACCCTAGGAAATGTTTCCTTACAAAGGGTGTCTTGTAAGGCTATTTTCTGTTTCATAGCTTGAAATAACTGCACACTATATGTGTATTTTTTTATCCCAGTTTATGACCCCCTAGAGCATGATAGTGGGTATAAAACATTGATCTGTTTAAAAATATTAATCCAATTTTTTTGTTTAATGGTACAAATCTGGGTGCAACTGATAACAAAAACTTAGGGCATCTTATCTCTTTAAGGAGACAGCTAAATGTGATGCTATTCATCACAGTGATAGGTAGCTCCTTAGGCACAAATACACACATATCGCAGTCTGCATGATGACGACCAGATCCAGTTCTGTTTTCTGTCTGCTCTGTGTGGCACTATCGACAAAAAGCTACAAGCAAGGGCAAAGCAATGCTCTTGACAAATCCTTCACAAATGTTTGAGGTGCTCTCCTATGCACTCCTGTGTCAAATTTTAAACAAAGCCTAGAAGTCTGTGTTAGCCACAGAGCACGAGCACAGACTGCAAATGAGACTTTGCTCTTACAATCAGTCCTGTGTTTTGTTTGAAATTGAATTTCTACTCTTTCTGTCAGGCTACAGCTGATGGCTGGGGAAAAGCAGCCCCAAGGTTTGCTGCATTGAGAAGAGCCCTGGAGATTGGAAGGCACCTGCAGCAGCCCAAAGGGTGTGCAGGTGATGTGGTGCTTGTGCTGGGTCATGGTCCTATGGCAATGCCACGTCTTTATCAGCCAGTGCTGACTTAAGCTTGAGTGACTGCTTTAAGGTAAATATCCACCTGTGGCTTCAGCAAGCCAGGGCTGCTATGAATGGATATTACCAGAGAAATGTGGAAACACTTCAAAAATCATCCTCATAATCTTTTAAATTACTGTATTTTCTTCTTCTTTTTTTTTTTCTTTTCCCAGTTTTTCTGGGCTTTCTTTAAACCAGGTTTATCAGCTCTGATATGTCAAAACTTATTCCTGTGATTAGCATGCAATATGGAGGTTGCTTTTCAAATGTTCTAGTTGCATCTCTAGTTCCAAAATCCTGTATGCTTTACCTAGCCATCACAAAATGGGGTTGATAGCACATCTGTTTCACCTCTTGTCTATCAAAAGTAAATTGGTTTAGAAATCCTTTGGAGTTGTGTATAGGCAGCTCAAAGGTAAATCTGTTTTCAGCTTGGTCTCTAGGTATTTTTGTTTCAGCTGCTTGCAGAACTTAAACTTTCCATTTATGATCACTGAAGCACAAACATACTATTTGTCTGCCCCCTCCCACTTCTGGGGAAGGCTAACCAGGGAAACTGAGGCACAGAGGGCACGAATTCCACATGAGAAACCAGACTGAGGGACAGACTTAAGCCATTCGAAGAGCCTGGGCTGAGTTCCCATTTACACCAAAGGTTTTTGGTGTATATAATCTCCCTCGTCTCTGAGGCTGGGGCAACACCTGGCAGGGTGGTGGGCATGGGGTGGGTGGGGAGCCGAGTCCTGCACAACCACAGAAATACTCTTGCCCCAACTGCTGCTTCTGGGATGGGTGCCTCTAAGAATTAAGCAGAAGACAAGGGCAGAGCAGAGCGAGCTTGTTTGTTTAGACACACAATGTTTGCCTTTATTTCCCTCTATCTTTTCTAAGGGCCGTGACAGCACTTCCTTCCTAGTTCATTTGTGTGGCTGCCTGAAAGGGATATGTCTAAATAGGGGTCAGAGCGACTGCAGGGCAGTTTGCTTGTTTGTTAAACAATATGGGAAGAAAACAGAGGCCATGAAGAATACTTCCCTCCCCTCTGTGCCCCAGGGAACATTCTTTATAAAATTTGGCAGGAGCTCTTTCATCAGAAACCAGCAAACCACTGCACAGAGCTGCTGGCCCTGGAAGCTGCTTTAGCTATTTAACAAGAGAGGAAGAGGAGGCACAGGAAAGAAGCTTTTTTTGGTGTGTTTAAAATGAGTATAAAGTTGCATAGGAAATCTCCAAATCAGTGACAGCTTGTGTTTAAACAGTGAAGAAGGAAAGATGCAACAGTTTTCAAGGAATTAGAAAAGAAAAGCATGTTGGGCTTGCCTTTCTGCATGGTGCATTATAAACAGGAGCAGCTAAATGAATGCCCTCTCTCTGACAGTGAGCATTGCAAGACTGCTCAGAAAACAGCACAAGAAACTTCTTGCAGGCTTTTGTGAAATATGTGTCCAGAAGTAAGCCCAAGAGGCTGGTGCAGAAATTGAAGCCTGAGTAAAGTAACGGGAACTGCTGTAAATGTAAGTCTCCAAGCTCTGCAAAAAACTCACCTCTGAAAAATAGTAGTGAATACCAAATGTTAACGATATATGAAAACAATTACTTCTGTAAAAGGCTGATGGTGCCAGAAATCAGCTTGGTTTGCTTTCATTCCTTACACAACTTGATGTAATTTTGAATCAGTGCTTCTGGTAGTAAGCAGTGGGATACGGTTCCATCCAAGTAGTAGTAAGCTGGGGACATGGTTCCATCAAAGTCTAAAAGCTTAGACACTTAAAACTCCCCAAAGTCTGCCAGTTGCTTTGATTTTTATCAAATACATGCCTAATAGTCTGTTAGCCATGACTGTCCTGCTAACGCCTCTGTTCTGCTCAGCAGCAGGGCCTCTAAACTCCATTACTGCTCTTGACAGGTCAATCATTCCCTCTTTGATCTTGCCTTGTCTGGTACGATGCCTGAGGCACAGCCTTTCCTCCTTCCCTAGTCCCAATAAGTCTGATTAATTGAATGTAGTTCGATACCTATTTTGCCTGGTCTTGTTTGCAAGCAGCATCACTAGGCGAGTGCTTTACCTAGAAGGTTATATGCCATTTTTATACACAAACATTTATTCTTGTCATAGTTTGGAAAGGGAAGAAAGCAAATGTGAATGTAGTATTTATTTTTAGACTATGGTTCAAGCATTGGCTAGAAAATCTACTTTTCTACTTGCTCAAGGTCATTTTTAAAACGCCTTCAAATGCAATTTAATGTGTTTTTGGAGGCCTCCAAAGCCTAACCAGGGAGCTTGCAGACCAATCACTGTACAGTGTTAGTGGTGCTGAGTCACCAGTATGGTCCTGGAATTCACGAGTGCTTATGACCCCTTCTAGATGTGGTTTGTTTCCACTTCATTTGAGTACTTGTCCCACATTATTAGGAATATCTCCGCTGCATGTACCATTTTATCTGATGAGGAGTGGGGCACAGAGATGGGATGCCCTTGAGGGAAGAGAATCACTGTTAGTTCTCACTACGTAAGCCTGAAAATCCTCTGATTTCGTCTGCTTTTTCCCTCTCTGGGAGGTGGATTTCTCACTGTTGCTGAGGGGGCAGCACCAGACTTTTGCAGCTTCACTGTTTCATATGTGCTTCTCTCTGTCTTAGGTAATGGTGTACAGTGTTCATGCAGAGGGAGGGCAGGTGCTGTTTTCCACAGACATTACCTTAATGGACCTCCTTTTCCTTTTAAGAAGGTCTAGCAAGGCTTTCAAAGATGCTTTTCTATGCATCACAAAGCATTTTTCACTGTTATCTGCTGGTGAATGAAATTGTTCATGGCTACTAAAGTTTTACCACTTTCTTCCTTTTATTTAAGTACTGATTTTGTTGTAGTTCTACCTTTGTAAGCATGTTGCTGAGGTGAAATATTCAAAACCAATCTGGATCATTACTTGCATCATCATTGGGTCCTGAAGGAGCTGGCAAATGAAGTTGTGAAGCCACTGGCCATCATATTAGAGAAGTCATGGCAGTGAAGTTCCCAATGACTGGAAAAAGGGAAATATAACCCCCATTTTCAAGAAGGGGAAAATGGATGACCCGGGGAATTACAGACCAGTCAGTCTCACCTCTGTGCCTGGCAAAATCTTGGAGCAGATTCCCCTGGAAGGCATGCTAAGGCACATGAAAAACAACAAGGTGCTTGGTGACAGCCAGCACGGCTTCACTAAGGGGAAATCCTGCCTGACCAATTTGGTGGCCTTCTATGATGGGGCTACGGAACTGATGGACAGGGGTAGAGCAGCTGATGTCATCTACCTGGACTTGTGCAAAGCGTTTCACACTGTCCCACATGACATCCTTGTCTCTAAATTGGAGAGACATCAATTTGATGGATGGATCACTCGGTGGATAAAGAACTGGCTGGATGGCAGCACACAAAGAGTTGTGGTCAATGGCTCAATGTCCAACAGGAGACCAGTAACGAGTGGTGTCCCTCAGGGATTGGTGTTGGGACCACTCTTGTTTAACATCTTTATCACTGACATGGACAGTGGGATTGAGTGCGCCCTCAGCAAGTTTGCCGATGACACCAAGTTGTGTGGTTCGGTTGATACACTGGAGGGAAGGAATGCCATCCAGAGGGACCTCGACAGGCTTGTGAGGTGGGGTGATGCCAACCTCATGAAGTTTAACCATGCCAAGTGCAAGGTCCTACACCTGGGTGGGAGCAATCCCAGGCACAGCTACAGGTTGGGCAGGGAAGAGATTCAGAGCAGCCCTGCCGAGAAGGACTTGGGGGTGTTGGTTGATGAGAAAATGAACATGAGCTGGCTTCAGTGTGCGCTTCCAGCCCAGAAACCAACTGTATCCTGGGCTGCATCAAGAGGAGAGTGACCAGCAGGTTGAAGCAGGTGATCCTGCCCCTCTACTCTGCTCCCGTGGGACCTCACCGGGAGTATTGTGTGCAGTTCTGGTGTCCTCAACATCAAAAGGACATGGAACTGTTGGAACAAGTCCAGAGAAGGGCCACGAGGATGATCAGGGGACTGGAGCACCTCCCGTATGAAGACGGGCTGAGGAAGTTGTGGCTGTTCAGCCTGGAGAAGAGAAGGCTGCGTGGAGACCTCATAGCAGCCTTCCAGTATCTGAAGGGGGCCTATAGGGATGCTGGGGAGGGACTCTTCATTAGGGACTGTAGTGAAAGGACAAGGGGTAACGGGTTAAAACTTAAACAGGGGAAGTTTAGATTGGATATAAGGAGGAAATTCTTTCCTGTTAGGGTGGTGAGGCACTGGAATGGGTTGCCCAGGGAGGTTGTGAATGCTCCATCCCTGGCAGTGTTCAAGACCAGGTTGGACGAGGCCTTGGGTGATATGATTTAGCATAAGGTGTCCCTGCCCACGGCAGGGGGGTTGGAACTAGATGATCTTAAGGTCCTTTCCAACCCTAACTATTCTATGATTCTATGATTCTATTACTGAATGCTTTATTACTTGTCATATGCTTTTAAAGACCTAGTTGATAAATGATGTAGGTGACAAAGCCTTCAATAAGAATTTTTTCCTGGGCAGCAGTAGTAGGACGGTATATTTTAAAAATGGTTTGGCCAAAGAGTGTGAAACTCCCTAAACCCTTTTTACATTCCAAAAAACCCCCAACTGATCCTATGTGTGCTCTTCAGACGTACTGTTGTGCTGCTGTGGTGCTGGCAGGTATTTAGAGAAATGAAAAGAGTACAGACTGCTGGAGACCAAATGATTGAGTTAAAACAAATATTTTGGCATCTTTGCAATCCTTTTCATATGTTTAAATGGACGACTTAAAATATGCTCTTTGGTACTATTTTCCCCAGTGGTAGCGGTGAAAACAGTGGCCTATGGGAACTTTGCTAATCATACCATCAGTGTTTCTGTAAACTTGAATTACAGCCTAGCTAAGATTACATGTTTAACCAGCTCACAACAATGCCTTGAGTGAAATGTATTTTGTTTTAACTGGTTTTGAAGCAAAGAATTCTTACCAGATGACCTGTTTTTTTTTTTGCATAGATATTTCAGACTGCTATGTTATTAAACATGTCAGAAGTGTTTGGCCAACAGGGTCCTCTTCTTCCTGTTAGAAGAACCCTTCCTCTATTATTCACACCTCGCACATCATCTTAGTCTGGGCTCTTTTGTGAGCATGATCTACTTTTACTACTGTCTGCATGTCTTACATAAAAAAAAATGACATGTCCCTAAAGTGACACACTTTATAGAGATTTAATGGGGTTTAACTGAGGCCACCCTTTCTTAAAATTCCAATTTCATTTGCTAACGGCTTTCCAACTTCTTTAATGAGCAAGGCACAAGCTCCCTCAAGTCAGAGCTGTCTCAGCTATACTGCCCTTTGTTTATGCTTCTAACAGGCTTATCATATCATGAAAAATTTTGCTTCCTGGAATACCTACATAACTGCACTGGCACTTTTAACACTCTACCTTTTCAATATTTATTTTTTTTAATAGTAATATTCTTGTATTCCCTAAAAATTCTGTTCCTAAGGGGCTTTTCCATTTTCAGTGTTATAAAGCCTTAGGCAATGTCTGTGTGGGCCAGGAGCAATTGTGATGTTCAGACCCACCACATCACCCTTTCATTACTTGAGCTAATGAAGTGACTCTAGAAGACTGGTATCTGGAGAAGCATACACAACACATTTGCTGTAATAAAAATAATACTGAGCCTATGGAATAGCAGATTTGATTCCCACTGTAGTAGGGAAATCATGCTTATGAGTTGTCTGGTAACCTCCCCATGCTGATCTTCACGCTCTTGATCTGTGCCAGGGAGGCGCTGAGTCTTCTCATTTAAATGAATGTCCAGTGCTATAAAACATAAGCAAACTGCACTCCACAACCCCCAGTGTAATTCTTAGAGAAAACTTATTAGCAACTTCCAAGATAATTAATTTTAACTTTTTTTTGACACCAAGTCATTTCTCACACAGCTAGTTTGAACTCTTCTTCTGTGTTTTTATGAACTTACAGTGTAGTAGACTTTTACTACAACCCCCTTGTCTAGTGGCCAGATGATGTGTGTTGAATCTTTCTGTGTAAATGTACCACTTCAATGCCTAATCTCCTTTTCTGGAATTTTTTTCTTCTTTGAATTCTTCACCATCCTTCACTGCTCTTTACTGTCCCTGGACTCAGCTTGGAAGTTCATTTCTTGTGAGCATTCTGGATGCCTCAGGCAATACAGGAGAATATAGTAGGACAGTGCAAAGGGGAGGGGAAAGTGAGCAAGCTGGAAGTGTCTGGAATAGTGCTCAATGCAAAAGCAGCATAGGTGCAAACATTGCGTATTAGAACCAGTAATAACAACTGTACTTTGCTTTCACCTCCAGTGCTATGCAAGTCACTATTTCATTGATACCTTTCCTTACTAGAGAAATAAAATAGCTCTGGGTTGACCGATGAGAAATAGCTGAAGGTCATTTTTCAGAGATATTTAGTATTTCCTTGTATAATGAATGCAGTCAGTGTCTGTATTGGCAAGTTATGTATGACAAAGGCAAAGGAATTAGCATTTTGTCTTTGTTAATTTAATGCATTGCTCTATTAAAACAGTATCTTGATTTCATTCATTGTGAGTGTAGATACTGCTTCCAGCACTTATCAGAAGATCTTTTTGTAACATTTAATTTTCATTTGTCATAAGTAGAAATATCTACCTTTTATTATGTAGCCAAAGTCATGGATACCATTTTCATATCAATTTTCTCATGGGACAGTCTACTGTGGATATATACTAGGTCCTGCTCTTTTCAAGGTCTTGCGCCAGACTGCAGCAGTACTGGTTTGCATCCTTTCAGTCTTGTTTTCCCAGACTGTGATATTGCCTTCTGGCCTTTAAGATAAAGGCCAGTGTTTATTTGCAGCTTCATAAATATCTAATTGTGGAGTGCATTACTTGAGGAATGACAGCAAAATGTCACTTTTCCCATTTGAATTTGTTAGAGAGCACTACTGAAACGCGGCACTATTGAAGCATGCAGCAGGCTGGACCCGTTCTGTGCCAAGGATGCCATGTACGCAGTTTGCCATACCAGTGCTCAGCCAAAATTGAAGTGGAGCTCAGCCAGCACTCCCTCTGCAGCAAGAGCTGCTTGAAGCAAGAGAGTGTCCGAGCAAGAGTCAGTGCTGCTGTGAGTGACACCTGGCAAGATACACAAACATAGAAACTTGAATTCTATTGTCCAACTACAACACGGACACCTGCAAATGAAGGTGCCAAGAAAACAAAAGATTCAGGGGCATGAGACTATTTAGAAGAGTTAATTTTAACTCAGGGTTTAGAAATATTTAGGAAAATGATGATTAGAAAGTAATGTAAATGCACTTTAAACAAAATGCAGAGTAAATCTTTGAAGTGACTGAGTTGCCCGTCACACATTAGTGTGCTTAAAAATACCTATTGTTACAGAGAAACATGAATTATCTCCAAGCACCCAAACCTGTGAACAAACCTGGGTTTTGTATGTTTCTAAATTCTGCAGTTTTTTCAGTATTGACTTGGGAAGGAAAAGATCTTAGAAGACCCAAAAAAATGACGGTCCCTTTACAGAAAAGTTCTCTGAAAGACTCCCCGGTATGCAAGAGTAAGTATCATGACAGGAGGAGGTTTGCTTTTGCCAGACGGTGAAGAACAGAGTGGGAAGTGATAGCATTCAGGACTCGGGCAGATGCTCAGGCAGAGAAAGAATATGATGATGCTGGTAACTAAAAAGCAGCAGGCCTCCATCCAGCTCCTCTGTCAGACAAGCCTCACAAATCAGAATCCTACTTCAGGTGCCCAATTTATATTTCTGTTGGCTAAGACTTTAAGAAGTTTTTAAAGTTGCTTGAATTAACAGCTGTCTTTGGCTTCATTTTTCACCCTAGTCAGTTGTTTGTATATCCTCCTGGCCTTCTCTTTGGCTTCATTTCACTGCTGCGTGTGCTTTACTTTCTCCACTTACTTTCACACTTGCATTTTTTAAAGCGAACCAATAACTCCACAACTCATCACACCCTCATTCTCCGCACAGGAAAGTGGTGAATTATTTTTCAGCATTGTGTACAGCTGCCTATCAAGTAGCAGTTTGCTTTGCTCCCTGTAAAATTCAAGAGTCCCTTTCCACAAGACAGCAGCAAACCAGAGGTTTCTTCTCACTTTTAAATATATGAAGCTATTGAATAGGGAATATTTCTGTCCAGCTGTCTTCTATCATGAAGGCTTGTCTTCCAAAAGTACTGAAATTGCTTTGGTACCTGCCTTTAACAATGCTAAAAATATCAGCCTGGGAGAGGGCAGGGGTGGTTATGCCGTTGGTAGGAGTGTGTAAAGAAAGAACCAGCGGTAAGAAAAATGCTTCCTCCTCTGGACACAACAGCACAAGGAAGAATGCAGAATAAAATAAAACCTGTTATGCTTCTCCAATTTTAAACATTTAATAGTGCACTTATTGAGTATATTCTGTACAGACATCTATAGCAAGTTAAACATCTTCCTTTTTCTCACGTAGATCATAGTCATGTAAAGCACATTTACAATAGAAAACATACTTGAGGTACAAAAACCCAAAAAGAATATCTGAGGTATAAATACAGGTATATTTTAAATAATCTTTATCATGCTTTATCTATGTTTGACAGTACACTGTGGGCAAGTATACATGTTTACAATAGAATGGTATGTACAACATACAATTTTACAAATTCAAAAGTGTTTGATGTAGAAGAATATACAAGATTTTCCTACTCATGAGGAACACTGTTACTGGAAGTACTACATTATTTGCCATAATAAAAAAAAAAAATCTTCATCAAAAAGCTTAAAATAATACTGACAATGGTAACAAAGTCTCAGTCAAAATTCCACCTTGGAACTCATTCATACCCTAGCCACAAAATGCATTTATCACTTAACACTGCACCTCGAAAGCTAATCTTTATCTTTACAGTAAAACCTACAGAAAGACACCTTTCCAGAGGACCTCAAGACTTCCTACAGTTCACACAAGTTGATTCTTAAGGAGGGGGAATATCCCAAGTGTTTAAAATCCCACCAAACCAAAGACAACAGCCCCTACTCTCTGCCCCCCCAAAACAACCCTCCACATTGCTCACATCCAGGTTCTGTTTGTGTTAACATGCGGCTTTTAGGAAAACAGGCAAAGAAGGGAGAGAAAGGGAGAGTTTGTGTGATTCTTCCTAGCCACCTCACCCCACCTGCTGCTGCAGGAGTCCTACTACTTCCCAGCACCGCAACTCCAGTGTTGACTTTTTCCTCTTGAGTCGTTAGAATACAGTAAAATATATAGAATCCCATTAAAACATTTATAGTTAATGCAGGTAGGAGTAAAAGCAACAAACATTTTTCAGTAAATTAATGACTGAGATTTTTGGCTCTCTTCACCATTGCAAAGACATTGCATTTCTAAGCTGCTATGTTGCTCAAAAGTGTATTTATTTGCTTAAAATTACTACAGAATTGCTATCCACTCCTAAAAGATCATCTGGATAAGGAGTGGATAGTAATCAGAGCAAGCCTCTTGTAGCATCTGCTTAGGGTTTTTAATAAGGTTAGAGCTGAGGAAAATGTAGAACTGGCACATGGGAAGGATGGCTACTCCTGGTCCAGAGTCAAGTCCCATTCTAGGTTGAACTGTATCCAGCATACTAAAATCCATTCTGATTGCCTATCAGTGTACCAGACACATTTCAAGTTCGACTTCTGCTATCCTTTCAACCATTAACACACTCATTCACACTTCAATCTCTGTGCAAACCTTTCTCTGCTTATCTCAGTGAGAACACATTGAAGAGTACCAACTATTCCAGTGGATACGCCAGTCCCTCAATGCACTACAAATACATGAGTATGTACATAAAGCTAAGTATTTCACATGGGAATGATGAACCTTCACCATCTTTCATAATATATTTTGCATTTAAAGAATTTTGCTTCTCAGAAGCAATTCAAACCATCTAATAGTACAATTAATTTTTTGTTTTCTTCTTGCACAGTCCTCCTATGTATTCCAGTCAAGGCCTACACTATAGACCTTAAACAGACAGGAAGCAGCTTTAAAGTGTATGGTATGGCCACAGTCCAGTAATGCAATGCTCACAGTCAAGTTCTCATGCTGTCATCCCTTCATGACATGTCTTGCAGATGGTATACTAGTCCGGTCTGCAGTGGACAAGCCTCGGTTTTAGATAATGTCTGTGTTGCTGATGTGTGGAGCACATGGCTGTTCCTCTTCAGTAGTCACCTGGATTTTACTTCCTTGTTCTCAAGACTCTGATGAATGAAAGAGTCTCTTATCTTAACAACTTCAGATGCACATAAGTGTCCAAAAGACTTGGTGTACCAATCTGGCATGTGGCCCCTGATGTGTGGAGAAAAAGTGATGATGAATTAGGTACCAGTAACTTTGCAGGCATTTTCCAAGTCAGATTCAAATACATATCTAGCTGGTTAAATGCCCGACTAGGAAATCTCCTTATTACTGCTTATTGCTCATCTCGGCTTTACTAATATATAGACTTGCTCCAAGACAAGTTTGCCATGGAGAGGAAAAGTTATGAGGAAAAGTTACAGAAAACTGTGCAAACTTGTTCCTCTTTACTAACTTAATATTAAAATTATTATGTCCTCGCATCCAGATACATCTGTCAGAGGAAGGAGTGGGGTTATACACCAGTAGCTATGGTGCAGCACACACTGGATGTTTCTAATGCAACAAACCACACCTGCTGTTAGACGTGCACTGAAGCCAGTTTTCTGTGACATCTCAGAGACCTGTGTATGCCTGTAGAAGTACGTACTACTGGCCAAGCTAAAGCCTGTTGAACAGTCTAAATTTTGCACTGACTACATGGAAACTGTACAAGAAAAGTTACCACCACAAAAAAAGTAGAAACTCATACCTTAAATCAATTCTGCACATGTAGGTAAGTTTAGATTTTCCTGACCCGCAGGGCTCAATCAGATACCTAGACAGGAGCACATTGACTCTAACACCTGCCACAGGAGCACGGTCATGGTCCACTGAGGTTGCTAGAAGCACACAAGCTCCCTTGGGAAAATTTGTCCTCCATGTTCTAAGGAAAAAGGAAGAAAAAAAAAAAGTCTTATCTTGGAGAAACAGTAATGAAACATCTAATTCAAACATCTAATAAGACATGAAGTTATGCACATCCAGATATTTACCCATATAACTTATACAGAAATCATAGTCAAGGTTGTGCCAGGTGTACAATATAAATATCATTGCATATAAAAGCCTTACCTTAAGACTACGAAGTCTCTGGCTGGGTGAGGTGCCATGCTGTTCTGGACATACTGGTATATATCTGTCTGGCTGTCCAAAGGTTCGATTACTTTTGAATCTATAAGATCTTCATCCCAAAGATGCTGCTCTTTAAGTATACGATTTAAAACACCCTCTGGCGTAGCTGGGATTTCAATGGTAGTTTTCCATAGCCGGAGTGGGGGACCTTCACATACCTGGGGAAAATCAGCAGAGTCCTCAGTTTTACTCTTCCTGACACTTTCTTTTCCATTCTGTTTTAGTGTCGGCTAAATACAGCAAATTAAATGCACACACATATATGCGTATGTTGTATTAAGCTTGTCATAAGCTCAGACTAAAGTTGTTTTCGTAACAGCCAAAGGCATCTGCACACTGACTTCCAAATTGTTTCTAAATTACAGTTTAATTTAAAACTTCTCCAGTATAGGTCACTATTAAATTGTGATGCTATAGAATAATACTATCCTAATTTCCCAAGTTTATTTGTTAAAAATCTCATTGAAACACTTCTCCCTGTGCTAGCTTTGAGCCGTGAGAGATTAGAGACAAGAAACTTCTTTCCTACAACCTGCATATTGACAGTGCTTAGAGGCTTCACTCAGCCTGTCAAGGCTTTGCATGTCTGAGTGAAGGCATGTAAATGCAATACAGTGAACATTCCTGGGCTCGATAAACAGAACACAGATCAGCGCATGTTAGTTGACTACTGCTGAAAGACAGGTTATTTTTAGATGGTGTGCAACTATGTCAAAATATCAAGGTTTTTTTTTCTCAAATATACCTGCAACGTAAAGGTGTACACTGAACCTTCTGTAATACCCTATGTCAAAAGCCTGCTCATATTAGAGAAAATGAGCTAAAAAACAGAGCTGTGGCATGAGTGACAGAGCGCATACCTTCTTGTAGGCCAGCTCTGCTTGCTCTGAAGTGGAGCAGCTGACCCAGCCCTTAAACTTCTCCTTCATTTCTTTGAGCAAGTCATCCATGCAGTCCTGGAGGTAGCAGTGGTAGTCAGTGGGCTCAGTGGTGCTGCTACCACCCCGGAGCTCCTCCAGGCTGAGGGGACGCAGGTCCTGCTCCGTGTATGAGTTCCGGCCCCTGCTCATTTCTTCAGGTATCTGAGGGGCAACAAGGGTGAAATCATCCTCTTGCAGCTCTCTCCCCACATCACAGAGTTAGTCTAGCAGCTTGACAGCCACAGTTTTGTGCACTAGTTTTGTAAGTAAGTGGTGGGATGCATATATGCCCACTCAATGTGAAAAAATGCCGAAATTAAGTATGTGACTTTAACTCAGATTAATCTCTCGTTTGTGGGGTATCCTATTTTTTTCTGTGGAGCATCCCTCTTTGCTACACAATGCAGATCCATTCCCACAGCACAGTTTATCCTGCAGACTGAAGGAAGGAGGCATCAGTTGTCAGCCACAAGAAAAGAGACAGGCATGTCTTCAGTTGAGGGCTCTGAAAAGATTTGATGACAGTGAAGAAAACCAGGACTCTTGATTTGTCTAGTTCTCTATCCCAGGCCCTAGAGGGAGCATGGTTTAGTTCCTACAGACCCTTCAACCTACATTTTGACAGTGTCACATTCCAGGATGCTTTTGTGGCCTAGCCTTGCTAACTCTTGGGAATTTAAGTATAAAACAAGCACTGACGTTCCTGGAAATAGCTTCTTGCTTTGTAATTAGAGCTGAAGTTCACAGACCCTCACAGCTGTACAATAGAAGCTTGGAAACATATTTCAAATGCAGCTTGGATGTAACAAAAAAGTCCCAAACCCCACAACTGCTTCCTGACTTTTGAGTGCCAGTGCCAACAAAAGAATTCTCTTCTGGCACCACTTCCAATTCATGTATGTACCCAGATCCGGATGCAAATGTTTTTAAAAATGCTATTTATCATGTATTAAACTTTATTTTAATGAATATACATTCCTAGTTTTCCATTACACAGCCGATGTAAGCCATGTTGGCCAATATTCCACCCATCAGTTCTGCAAATAGGTGTTTTACCTGAAAGAGCTTCTTGCATTCAGCAATCATATGGGCTAGCCCTTGGGTTGCAGCCAAATTTTCATTTAGGTCTTTCTGATCGGGTTTTCCCAGGCTTGGTTTTCTTTGCATCACCCTTCCCAAGGGAAAAGAGCACACATGCACAAATCCAGTTACTTAATGCAGAGCAAGAGACATGTTTGGTAAAACAATAGTAGAATTCCCAAATCTGTTGGTGATTTATAGTGCTGCCCATGACCAAATCTTGGCACGGCGTTACTGACTTCTCTCACTATGTGCTTTTTCTTTGGAATCTCTCCCATTTCTTCCTTTTTATGAATTTGCTTATATTTTAACAGATCTCTGCCAAAAGGTAGGATCTCCTAACTGTTCTATGCCCAGTGCCCTCTGAGGTGTCCAAAGTGATCACAACTGGTAGGGTCAATGCCACCTGTTACACATCACTGCCAGCTGTGGTACAGGACCAGGAGCAACAAGCCCTGCTCCCGAAACATACCTTGGGGAAGAATTCTCTCTTTTGAGAGTGTTTAAGTGGAAGAGGGAAGGTGCTAAGCAGACAGCCAGGTTTGTCGGTGTCATCTGGTTTTCCTTCACTGCAGCTGTGACATCACTCAGGAAATAGAGAAGAATCTGGAGGACCTCCCTGTTCTCATCAGGTAAAAGCATAATGGCAGCCTTGATAGCCTGGAGACGCTGATCCTTTGGCACATCTGCATAATATTAGTAATTCTCTCATCAACCCATTGATTTTCCATACACACAGCATGAATGCATCCCAAGGCAAACTCCAGCTTCAAATATTTGACTCGAGTTTGAAGTGATTTCCTTCAGGATGCATACCATTCGTAGGAAACATGAAGGCATTTTTTTTAACCCACTACTTTAACTTACCTCAGCTATTTCCTGCCTCACAAGAAATGCAAGCAAGAAGTTGTGCCTAGGCCAGGGTTAATTTTAGATTTAATTTCAATAGTTACATGCTCCCGCAGATGCACTAAAATGACAGAAGCCTGGAGTCAGGCAGTGAACAAGCAAACACAGTCCAACCAATTTAGAGGTTCTCTGGCTTTCAAAGAAATTCAAAACATGAATGCATTTTAGAATAGGTGAATTAATTAAATGAATTGGCTAGCAAACCTTTTCAACAATGATGTCATAAAATACCCAGAAAGTGCTTTACCAAACACAGGGTATGATCTGCTTTATTGAGCAGATCATTCAAAGTCATGCAGTGGAAAAAGAAAGTCAACGCTGTGAAGCCCCATACCATTAAACAGCTCCTTGGTTACTAACAACAAACAGCCACTGGAAAAATGTAATGTGTCTTTATATAAGGCCCTCTCCGCCAAACTTGAAGGAAACAGAAAAATGAAATAAACCAGACCAGATCTGCTTCTTATAAAGGGATTTCCAAAAAGCCATCTCTGAAGACAACATCAGAGTCTTAATCCTGGAGCATTTATATCATCATTAGCACCACACCAACCTCACTGCATGTCTCACAATACACATGGTGCTAACTAGATATTTAACTGGTATTTGCTTTGGGCTTCAGCAACTTTGTAAGGCTAGCAGGTGAGTTTAGAAAGCAATTTTAAGCAAAAACCCACTGTTTTCCACACTCTCCCCTCGATCAGCTCAAAGCAGATTTAAGCCACGTGCGGACAATTCCAGTGCGCAGCCTGGTATGTAACACTAAAGCAAAGGGAAATTTTGTCCTTTACAGGGAAGCAAAATTTACAGCTGTGTTAAGGCTCTTTGCTTTACACAAAGATAATACTTCCCGACCACATCTGGGGATTCCTCAGACCTACCACCTGCAAAAGGAAAGTAACAGATACTTCTGCAATGATCTGTCAAACTTTTTCTGGCACTAAACCCACTAAGAGTTGCTGTTTAACATGCACAGAAGTGGAGAGTGTGATTAATTTTCTCCATAAACCTTCTTGGGAACCCAAACACACACAAAAAATGTGTGCGCTGAAATAACGGGATGTATGTTTTTATTTTAAACCGTCAACTCCCCCTACGGAGCTCTGGAGGAAATTCCTGTAACTTTTTGGTAATCCTCATCATCAAGAAGGCACAAAAAGGACTCAAAGAAGGTGCTTTTGCAGTGAGCTCTTTGTAGCTATGCTCCCATGGGAAGAATACATGGGGAGAGAGATGGGATGATGTTAGGGACAGAAACCACAGAATCAGCAAGGTGCCTGTAGTACATCAGTCAGTTTGGACCCCCGTGAATACTTCAGAAGGGTTTGGTGTTCTGGTCACCGAACATTAATTCACCTTTGGCCAATTTATTAAGTGAGAGTACTCCCAATGGAATAAGAATGTTGAGGAAACAACGTTTAGGAAGATCCAGCCCAAAATTAGGAGAATTCTATTAATCTAGCTCACAAAAGAGAATTTCTTCCTTCCTGGAGCTGAACCTGTGATCTCAGAAGGATTATTTCTTTCATGTGCATTGATAAACTCCAGTTTTTATGTTTTAAGCACTTTCTGTTTATACCTACCAGTAAAGCAGCTACAAGTCAATAACAGAAAAGCTTTCAACTTAAAGGCTCTTTCCAAAAGTTATGGTGAAGGATAGAAGGATCTTAATTATATGAAAACGGAATTTTTTTGGTAGCCTTGCCAATCCCTCTTAAAGCTCCTGATGTTCATGTAGTGTTTGCACAGCTCCTCTACCTAGACACATTAGATGGGGCTTATTTTTAAACCATAATATCACGCATGCTCAAAGAAGAGAGGAAACTTTATAGCAAATGATGGAGGACTTATGTTTGTTCCTGAACTCCTGAAATTAAAAGAACTTGTACTACAAATTGTTATGCAACAGAAACATCAAAAATCCCTTCCTTAAGAGGCACCCTGAACTGTAACGGCTGCTGGAGAAAGGCAAAGACCAACATATGCAACATGTGCAGTGACCAGAGGAGCAGTATTAGGAAGCTCCACCCTTGCTACACAAATGATCATTTGCCCCTGCCATAGAAATCTCAGTACTTACATTGGTATATCTGTAAGAAGGTCTCGGAGAGTTTGTTGGTCATGAGAGGCTCAGGGAGATCACGGAAGAATTGCTTTAACATGTCTGCTACATCGTAAGCAGACTGGCCTTCGTAGTTGACACAGTCTGCTGAATTCTCATTCATTTGACGCAAAGCCTGAATTCTTGATTTGACTCCAGATTTCCTGAACAGTCCAACCTAAATATACATGGAAAGGTAAATACATTTACAATGAGTCCAGCAAATCTGAAATGTAAATATGCTCTTTAGCTTCTTATGTACGGGTCCTAATTTCACTGAAACCTTTCTCTGCATTAATTATCAATTTTGTCCTGTTTTATGCCTACTTTTTTCAGCCTGACCCAGGAACAATAATGGAAGGCTGGGCCCGGGGTGCTGCATGCATGTGGGATATGAG
Organism: Pezoporus wallicus; assembly: GCF_028554395.1. Taxonomy (NCBI): domain Eukaryota; kingdom Metazoa; phylum Chordata; class Aves; order Psittaciformes; family Psittacidae; genus Pezoporus; species Pezoporus wallicus. The sequence continues at coordinate 224,534 of NW_026640754.1, forward strand.
AGATTACAGAAAACCCACCTGATCCAGACAGTGGTTGCGAAGGTACCTCATGGCTTGCTGAATGCTCTGTGGAAGAGGCTGTCCTGTGCGCTGGACATTGACTTGCAGCGGTACTCCAAACACATTTCGGTCTTTATAATCTGGCACCTTTATCCTTTTCATAAATTTTGGTACTGCCCTATTTAAGTAAAAGGAATGACAAAATTTAATTAAACCTCTGTTGACCATTTATTGTCTGTATTTCCAGTAATTTGGAAAGACAGTGAAAATAAGTGAAACACTTTAGTAGTATGAAAAGTACTGACAGTATAAATTAGCTAATCCACTCAGAGCTGGGAAGGGGAAGAGGACAGAAAACAGTTTCTCTAAGAAAAAGGCTTGACATTCAGGGCAATATGCTGCCTGTAAATATTAATGTGGTGCTTACTCCATCAATATTAGTAGGACAAAAGCTACAGGATAAAACTGCAGGGGCCAGATTAAATTGCCAAAGAGTCAAAATAAATCCTGCGGTCAGTGACCCCTTATAACACTGCTTCTTTAGGTTTTGGGAAGGATGGGCATTTGAACAATGAGCTTTTGTATGTCAACTACTTGTTCTGCAAAGTCCTCAAACTGGGTCCACCACCCACCAGTGTGCATAACAGCAGGAAACTGATGTAATACATTCGAGTTTGTCAGCTAAAAACTTCAGCTCTAGAAACAACCCCCTTCGAGGGACCCCCCTCCTTGTCAGCCAGTGACTGTTGTTACCCCTGCCTCCCACTCTGGTTACAATGAGAGGCCTTTCCATCTGCTTATGACTCCAAGGAAAAAGTTACTAAATACAAAAGAATGATTTACCCCCAGGTCCCCAAGAGTACTGGTTTCATAAAGGGGAAAAAAAAAGCCACTAAAATGTGAAAATATTGAGATCATTTTCCTAAACAGGGAGAAAAGCTAACGTCCAGTGTAACAACTAATAGGACACAGCGGCACTGGAAAACAGGGAGACCTTTTTAACGTTTCAGTACACAGTACAGCTACACAAACAGTGCATTAGATTTACAGCTGACTAATCTGTTACATAGCAAACCAGAACCAATTTGTATTGCCATACAGTTAAGTTTAGGGCATTATTGATATATGTATGAATAATACGTGCTTTGTCAAAAAACATGCCAATGGAATGTGAAAAAACACATTGCGATCTCCACTGAGAATCTGAAGCATGCAGGGATAACTGGTCAATACTTATTTCTGTCTTTCAGAACAAACAACTTCTGTATTTAGAAAGGCTGACATAATAACAGCCTTTGAACAGGAGGTACTTTGATGCTGAAGCTAAATACTATGACTCCTGGGGAAGGGAGGAGGCTGGCCTGTGGTAGGGAGAAGAAAAATTTTACTGCGCCTTTTGCATCCTGGAGGTTACACAGGCTCTGCTGCAGATACAACCATAAAAGAGCTTTCTATTCCATTCTTCTGACAATGAATGTTCACCTGGGTTACAAACACCTGGCCACAGCAGAAATTGCTGCCTACAAAACCTCCATGGTTCTCCCAACTTTTCTTCCCAGCCCCTCCATCTTTTTTGCAAGCTAACTGGATTTATAGTGCTTTAAAGAGGGGATACAGATTATGGCTAATGAGATAAGAGAACTGAAGGAAATTTACATTAGTTGATTACATAATTATATAGAGAAACCAATACACATACTTCAGACTAACTGAAGAAAAGCAAGCCTACTAAGATCTAATGAGGTTTGTGCTACTGTTCGCTAACTGTCTCAATAGCCCTCCTTCTGCTATGGATAGTGGACATCTTCCTGTTCAGCAAGCTGGCCTGAACAAAAGCAGTGACGTTTTTGTTCCCTTTTGTTCTGCTTTTGTTCCCTTACATACCCCCATAAACATATTTCTCAAGCCTAATAAGATTACTCTTACGTAAAGGATTAGCGATTTTAGCCCTGTCTTAGGAAACCACAAATCACTGACAGCACAGGCTGGAGGAAGAAGTGCAAATATGGACAAAGAGGGATAGAGGGACTCATTGCATCTTTCCAAAAGTTGCTCAGGACGAGCGCAACTGTCATGCTTGTGTAGTCAGCATCTCTACACAGGGCACTGTGTCCTTACCAGCTGAAGCCGTGCTTATTGGAAGGCGTATACTTCTCCAGGAGTGCAGTTAGCTTCAGGAGAGAGTACTTCTGCAGCAGGTTCATCTGTGCCACCGACTGGCAGTTGATCTGCAGCGATGCCGAGCTGAGGCTGGGCCGGTGGGAGCTCTGGAAGCTGTGCCACCTCAGCCTGTGCCTAGAGAGAAGATGGGGCACAGAACAAGGACTGGTCACTGAAATGTCTCTGCAAGACGTGCAGGAATTATTGCAAATGGAACACTGAGCTCCCTGCCCTTGTCAACCACTGCTTGGGAAATTTCACAGGCCTCTCTTAGCCAGCAGCCCAGCCTCTCTGCCTCACCTGGTGCAATGCAGCATGCATAAGTACTTTAGGTGAGAACGCGCACCCTGAGCTGACTCACAGCTCAGAGTTAACTACATGCTCCTGCTCTATCAGATGTCCTCCGAAGGCTCCAACACTCTTCTTCAGAAGCCCTTTCAGTATTAACGCAGTGGCAATCAAAAACCTCCATTTAGAAAAAAGCCCACTTTTTAAAGACACATCAAATGGGAACTAAGCACTTCTAAAAGTCCCATTCGGTTTATAAAAGCAGCTGTGAAACTATATGACAGCAGAAACCAGGCCATAGATGATCTGCACCAGTTTTAAAGGAAAACTGGAAACAAAGCTGGAGAGAATTCAACTCCTTGCTCTACTCACAATTCAAAACACAGTCATATATCCCATGGTAAAACACCCAGAAGAAATGGGGAGGCCACTGGAACTCCCCCAGTTCCCCACTGCGCTACAGTGATCAAGAGAAAATAAACAAACCTCATTTTCCCTGCAGATTTAATACTCTAGCATGCTATTAAGAAAGAGATGGCTATGGAAAAGTGTGATTTTTTTTGGAGCAGCCTAAAAGTCAAGGCTTTTACTACACACTGACACAAACCATACCACACTGACACTGTTTCTCCTATCCAATTTAAAAAGTGAATAATCTTACTTGAGGTCCCTCTCCCTCCCACACACCATTTCAGTTTGAAGAATTATCATCCCCAAAATCTGCCTTAACATTCCTTCTAATGCTGACTCGCTGAGCAGGCTGTTTTTCAATGACGATTCAGGCTAAACATACAAACATACAGCTATGAAGTGTGGGAATCACTTGTCTAAAAGTCTTGCACAAATATTTCCCTTGCCTGCAATTGCTTTGGGAAGCAATGGGAACAGCATGTGAGTGCCTGTATGGCTACAACTTCTACTGCACCTTAACTGAGTGGGGCAAATGGAGATCTCACCAGGGCCATCCCAATTCCCAGTGCCCGTGATCTCACCTGCTAGACCTCGTCAGCGATGCACCCACCCCAGAGTCCCTCCTGTCCTGCATCCCAGTGGGCTCTTCTGTTTCATTCAGTGAATTCCCCGTACTGTCAAGGTCACTCGGTGTTACTCGATCATTATCTACATCAAGGTGGATCTGCTTTGGAGAGGAAGGACACGGGGAGATGGAGTCGAGCGCTGAGTCAGAGTCCCCTTCATCCGAGAACTTCTCTGACCACTGGTTTACTATTCTCTGCATCCCTTTGACATGGTACAGGATGTCATCTAGTTCTGGGAATATGTCTTCATTTTCAAGGTCAGCCAGGTCACTCGTACTGGAATACAGGATTGAACCTGGTACATTGTCATAAATACTCAGGCGGCTGGTCACTGAGCTGGAGGAGTTACGCCTTTTCCCCATGCCCAGCTCTTTAGAGCTGTCACTGCTGTTTTCCCTCTGGAGGCTGAGATGGCCATGTCCGTGGTAACTCCCTGTCCTCCAGTTCACAGAGGCATTGTTTTCTGTAGGGGAGAAGTTGCCATTGGAGAGTGCTTTTGGAAAAGTGCCAGGCTTATGATCTTCGGGGATAAAAAACACCGTGTCTTCTGCAAAGCTTCCCCGGTTCTTGAAGTTCTGCTCTATCACGTCACTGAACGTTGACTGGTTGAAGGGGTCGAAGCCTTCCAGGTACATGCCCACCCTTTTGTTGTATGCACTGAGGCTGCGTGTTCGTGTGACAGGACTGGGTGTGCTGACAGCACTGCTTGTCTCCGACTGACTACTGCTGCTGCTGGTCTGCGTGGAATTGGAGACACTCCTCTTTCGTACCATGGGGAGGCCGATGTGATTGCCGTTGAGGGCAGAGATCTCCACGCAGTTAAGTTGTTTCAGTTTATCTTCATCCATGCCCTCCTGCAGGATGGGCCCGCTAATAATAAGGCCAAGCTTTGAAGGAGCTTTGCTCTTGCCATGGTGAGAGCTTTTGATCTTCAGGCTCTCCATTCTCTTCAGCAGGCTCTTTGTTTTGGACTTGGCGTTCTTCTCATTGGCTTTCGTGTTGAAGCTGAAGCTATTCAGCTCCCTGGGGGAGGGCAGGCTGCTGAATGAGTCATCATTTGCTATGAAATTGCTCGATGAACAAACACTCACGACTGAGTTTGTCCTGGTAGTAGATGCCTCACTCTGCAGGGTTGGTTGGTGGCTGCTGGTGCTACTGATGCTCAGAATAGAAGCCACTTCCTGGCGTTCGCTGAGGTCTGTTAGCACACTCTCACGGCTTGTGGCGTTAGTAAGGTGAGGAGCTTCTGGGGAAGGGGTATTCAAGTCCGGTTTTGGAGGGAACACATCAAATTCTTCAAGCCTTGACCACCTCTTGCTGTCCCTCTGAAAAGTCCATTTTCCACTTATTGCACAAGGCTCATCTTCATCTGAATCTTCGCTCTGCAAAGGAGAGGAACCCTGAAAGTACTGCTTGCAAATTGCACAAACGGCAAAGGCGGTTGCATTTAAATACAATGCCCACTAAATGCTTTAAGCATGACCTTATTCTCACTGAATTTGAAGAGAGAACAGTCTTTTACTTCAGGGAGAGGAAGATTAGGCCATAAAGCGCATCACAGGAAAAGATAACGAGGGACAGGCAATATATTTAAACAGTTTTTAAATACAAAAGATACAAGCTTCATAAAAAGAAACAAACAATACAATCTGCTTTAAACTGCTCTTTTCTAAAAACCCTAGTATCCACAGACTTTTAATTAATTGGTCACAGTGGATAGCCCTCAGATCAATGGAAATTCCTGGCATGCATAAAATTTTAAACTGGAGTCAGTCAGGGGTTGGGGTCCCTCTGGACTCTCTCCAAAGTTACACTCTGTTGATAGCGGCTGTGTGTTTATACTCCTCTTTGTAATTATGAGATGTTTCTCATATGTTCTGAATTATAGTGGCTTAATTCCTTACCCATTCGGGAAGTCTGAACGGTCTCAAGCTGTGACTAATGAGGTAGCAAAAGAAGCTCTTGTGCTGAAAGAGTGCGATGCCTCCAGGCTCTTACCTGGTTCACTCTTCCTCCCACAGGCTAGCAGCTAACATTTTAAGAATGTCCTGTGAAGTTTCTAGTTCAGTCTTGCTTGAGGCAAACTTTAACACTCACAGATAGCAAGCAGCTAGAGCTCACTGACAGTATAGCACGTAACTAAATTGTAAATAACATCTCCACTGATGATGTTTGATGTATGAGCAACGCCTGAGGGCACGATTACACGTACATCACTTACACTTACAATCTTTTCATCTAAAGACTGAAAGGGAATGACTCTGAGACTGACATATTTGGTCTTCCAAATATCTGGAAAATTTCACATTGGAAGAACAAAACCAATGAAGATATTTTAATACAACACCATGAAACCACAAAAAACCTTTGGTGTTCAGAGCAGGAAACACTAATTGCCACCCAGCTCCATGACTTTCACTTGATTTGTTTAGACTGCTTTAATTTAAAAACAAACAAACACGCATGCCCCAAACTGTAACTATTTGCGTGCCAGGAACACAAACATTTATTCTCTGAAAAACAAGTAAATTACTCATATATCAAGTATTTTATTTATGCATACATTAGTTCCTGATCCTCTCCTAGTGTTTTGGGCTATTTTTTTTAACTGCACATTTCATCACCTTGGGAAAATAAGTGAAACATCATATTTACTTTTTATAACCAAATAGAGGAGACACAGAGCAAGTGTCATCTTCTTCGTTTCCCAACTACTATAAACAACTCTTCTACACGAGTCTGATGAAAACCTAAGAGGTCTGTCTTGCTTATTGAAAGTTTTCAGGAGGAAAAAAGTCACCTGAAACTGCCAGTGGATAATAATGGAAAAAAAGGAGCAGTAAAGCGAACTTAATTTGCAAAGAGGTCAATGCAAACATAAGGAAACATATGTTTCTGTCAGCATAATTTTTTTCCCTTGTGTTAGAAAGCTACAGAAGCTAAGTATTGATTTTAATGAATTCAACAACAAAAGGGAATAGGATCCAAGTCCATCTGCCAGAACATGGGTGGTGAATGAAAATCAGGAAAGACTGAAACAAAAGGTAACATCCAGACTCCGGAAGATCTGGGGCCTGGACCTAAAGTCAGGTCTGCTCTGACCTCTAACAGCAATACTGCTCATTTCAGTGTTAACAAGGTTCAGGAATAAGGAGGAGAAATCTGGCGGTCATAAACAGCAATCCAGCTGCCTACCCCCTCTTTTAGAGTTCCTACATATGCTGCCTCAGAGTGTTATCTTCTGGAGTTTGGATGCTGTTTCCAACATACCACAAACAGATAGGGAAAGAGGGGATTAATTCCTGGTAAACAACCTCAGAGCATTTGTATGCATTCTTGTTAAGGGTAGGGCAGTATTGTATTGCCTTAGCTCAGTCATCTTTATCTGCAGTTGTCATATCCCAGGGGACAGTATAAACTACTGATCCCTCCTAGGACACACACATAGCTTTAAGACAGCGACTGAGTAGTACCTTACTAGCAGATCCCAGCAACTCAGCTTTCTATTGGTACTACCTTATTGAAATTTCAGTTGGTGCTCTTGTATTTCTCACCATGCTCCACAGGGATCCTGAAGATTCAGGAAACACTTTTAATTCATGCTGAGCTCCCTGGAAACGTTTCTAAAAAGGTATCTGATGTATTCTGTAAATATATTACTTTAATTTTTAACTACATAATTAAAAAATAAGTAAACAATGTGCCTCATTCTACAAAGGATTAGCTCTTTCCTTTGGAGGCCAAGCACAGTCTAACTGATCTTGTCTATATCATAATAAAATAATACAATCCTAATGTGATGGCAAAGAACCAAAACTGTGAAGACGATGCCAAAGACTATGTTCTAATATTCAGGTCAGGTCATTGTGGCTGGTCAAGCCTACTTTTTACAACCCTGCCCGAATGCAGGTTATACACTACAAGAAGGGCAGCCTCTCTGGCAGGCAGAGAAGCCCAGTGCCTTTCACACTGGGAGTAGCATCACAGGGGAAGAGTTTGCTAAACGAATAACCTTTACCAGCAGCCAAGTCCTGCAGTTTTCACTCAGTGAGAATATGAAATAAAATGTAAGCAGTGTTTTGACTGCGTGTCCTTTGCCAGGCTCTACTCAGGTGCTATCCTAGACTGCAGCTAAGCAATCTGCTATGTGGTGGGTTTTTTTTCAGTTTCATTAATGTACAGTGCTGTAAGAGATGTTAAAGGAACTTACCCTTTTCCTATGGGGACTAATTTCTAGCTTCATCACTGCACATTTGTTTAAAGTATTTAAGCGCCTGCAAAGCAAAGGAAATCATATTAAGAGAACACTCCAGTGTTTTGACACAGGCTACTCCAGTTCACAAGCTTTTGTGAAGGCTGTCCGCAAACTGCTTTGCATACAAATAGCCACAAGCAGAGTTTCAATTAGAGCCCTAATTATACTTAACCATTAACCCATTACATTCGGCTGTACTCTAACTTCAGAGGGAGGGATGGATGACTATTTGTCACAATTACCTGAATCAAAGTAAAGAGAAATGAATGGAAACTTAGTCTAAGTAGAGAAGCGCATTATATTCAATGAAATGTAGTAATTACCTTTGTTTAAACAGCAGACATCTGAACCCTGAAACAACCAAGTCTCAACAGACTGAAAATAAAAGGCTTTGTATTTGACACTATGTACATAGGCCTGTGTGAAAAAAAGGATCCTGCTTTAAAATTGTACTTTATAAGCTAAAACCTCTCAGAGGAAAACTTATTTTCCACTTACTAAGTGTCTACTTTGTGAACAATGATTATTTTCAACACAGCCCTGGGACAAGACAACTCATCAGTTTAAATAAAAAATGTACAACAAAACACAGACCTGATTTTTCCTTTCTAAACTCTAAGTTTCTTTTATACATAAAAATGTTGTTCTGAAGGACTAAAATTTAAACAAAAAATAAATTGCTGCAGCAACAACAGTTAAATAGCCTCCTTGTGAAACGTGACAATAGTCTGGATGCGTATCTTGAAGCACTGTAAATGTTCCTCTGTTCCCTGATGAGCTAATTCTGGTAGGTATCCCTAAAATAAAAGAAGTATCTTTCTTCTACCCTCTCCCCAGAAGCTCAGTGTGCACAGCTGAGCAGAAACAGCTTAAAGCAGAGCAAAACCTGGCACTGTTAAACACACAGCTCCATGGCAGCTTAGGCACAGTTGAGTGAAGGCTGCCATGGTCTCCTGCCCTTCTCTCAGCCCTTGTTGCCTCAGAAACTGCTCCAGGATCATGGCTCAGCTAAAACCTGCACTAGTAAAGTGTGGTTAGAGAAATGCTGGTGCTGCGACAAGGCAAAGGGCAGGAACAAGGTGGATGTGATGCAGAAGGCAGGAAAACTGAAGCAGCAGCTTCATGGAAGTGATGGTTTGGTCCCTTGTGCTAATACTTCCACTCGTGTGGCTGTACTGGGGGTTGGATGAGGAGATCAAGTGAGCTGAAAACTAATCTTTCAATACTTTGTTAGGTTGAATTTCTCTCAGGTCAGTTGCCTAAGCTGTGCAAAGGGCAGGGAGAGGCAGAGGAGGAGAGCCCCTCCTTTCCTACAACCAGACTGCAGCCCCAGTTAAACAGGAACAAAATTGGGCTTTAAAAAGCCTAATCCATTCTGAAGGAAGTTGTATAATTTTCACAAAATTTATTTGGACGAAGTGTAAAGAAGTGCCTGTACCAGCAGCTTTGAAAAACTAAAAACATACAAAAAAATCCAAACCAAACACAAACAAACAAACACCCCCCAAACAAACAAAGAAAAAATTGCTGACTTGTCCTGTTGTTTCAGAAGAATCTTTTCAGACTCATGAAATTTGTAACTTGAATCTAGAAAGTGTGTGCACAGGAAGAATTACTAGTTCCTTCTCTTTCCCCTCGCCTTTTATGCGCAGGATTGGTTGCAGATGGTATTTACACAGGGCTTGATCCTGAGGCCATCAAAGAAAGTGGAAAAGCTCCTACTGGTGCTTTAGCTGCAGTTGTGAAGTAAAAAAAAAAAAAAAAAAAAAAAAAGTAGTTTGATCTATAATTAGACCCAGCCACAACACAGCAGAAAAGGAGAGAAACGGGAAGAATTGCCATGGGTCAAATAGTAGGGCAGTGGCAGGTTAGGAAAGTCATCCAGTTCTCTCTATTTTCATCTTTGCTCTGACTTTAAAAGGCAGAAGTTCAGTCCTGCTGGCTGCAGTTGGTGGGTACATGCACAGGTCCAGTCAATTTGAGAGGAACTGTATTTATGGCATGGGTGAAGGGTGAATGTCCCATCTACATGCTACACAACAAAACTAGGATTTGAGGCCACACAGCAGTAGAAAGCTGTCTCCCTCTCTGCTATAAAAACATTCTCCTTCAAACTCCTGAACCTCAAGACCAGGGAATATTAAACTGGTTTCAGATCTATCTTGTGTAATAATTCACAAATTTCACAGTGTTACAACCTTTGCCTTATGCAGACAGAAGTTATCATCAAATCCCTGTATCAGGCTTTATCTAGCTCCAGCCTGTCTGACCGCTAATAAAGACAATCTCTGATTTCGCAAAGATTACATCCTCAGACTTTCCTCCTACTCAAATTAAACCCCTGAAATAGGTGGAAAGGGGTAGAGCAAAGACCTCTGTTTCCACAGAGGGGGCTTAAGAGAAAAAAAAACCTCCCAGCGCACACCTCACAAAAATGAGCATGAAGGAAAGATAAGGTAACCCCCAATGAGCAAGGTTAAATACAATAGCAGTGAGGCAAATAAAGGTTGTGTTACACATTTGACATGATTTCATCACAAAACCAGTTTCCCTTTTAAAACCTAAATGCTCTGCAGCTATTGCCTCAGGTCTGCAAATTTCATTATATACATCACACATCCTGCTCTAACTTCTGCTCAAGTTCAACAGTGCTCAGTTCCTTGACCTAGGGGCCACTGAAAAACACAGTACAATATGCAAAACTGCCTTCCAAACACATTACTGAATCTGTAGAACTAAGCTTAGGCTTTGCTAGGGTGAGAGCTAGCTATACAACCATCACTAACCTTCACATACACTTTGCAATACTTTTTGATTATATAAGCGCACATGCATTTTCTACAGATCTTCTCATCAAATTGATGCTTGTTAATGAACTGCAATCTTCTCTTCTGCCTCCATTTGGTAATTCCATTCTCAGGTATCAATTCAACTTATCATTTCCCTACTGACAGTCAGCAGGACTGCTTCATTCTTTAGCTCTGTCTTATTCTGCCCAAACCTGTCTCAGTGACATCTTCACAAGGTGAAGATGGGAGATGGAGGGATGGGGCAGGATTGCTACAGACAGCAGTTAGAGGCGCTTTCACTGTCTGGCTATCTCTGTTTCTTCAATGCCTCCTACTCTGGCCACTTTCTGGATGACTGTCTGGATGACAAGATACTATCCTTTCCCACCATTTAGATAAATGCTTTTGTGTCAGCCCTCTCTATACACATCTTCACAACCAGATGGTATCTTAATCCTGTGGAGCATTCTGTCCCCAAGATGTCACTTTCCCTTGCCTTACTCCTACTCAGGCTCTCACCCTCCTTCAACCTTGCTCTGCTAAAACCTTCCTCCTGAGGGTGACCAATGCAACAGGACCTGATGCTCAGACCCAGACCATGAGTTGAGACTGGCCTGTGTCAGCTGGAGCAACAATTACATTGGATGCTGGAACCTGCTGCCATGAGGCCCTGGAGCTCCTCTCAGAAATGAGCAAGTGATGCATTCTTCCTAGTCTTCTCTTCATAAATAGCTAAACTAGTTTAACCTGAACTTCTTTCAAGAAAGGCAGCCCGAACAAGATATTTGCTATCAAAAATGAATTTTGAACATGTAATTTCAGCTAATTTATAAATTAAAATATGGGCTATAATGTGATGTCTTTGTTAATCTACATACCAGTCAGTTCAACGTTGGCTATAACCCCAGGTAATTCATTCTGCTGTCAACAGGAGAAAATTCTCACCACATGCACCCAAGAAAAGTGGTAGCAATGCAGAATGTTAGATTTACACATTTCAAATGACAATTTTCAATCTGAGTAACTGTATGATCTAGCTTTGAGGTTTAAAATATTTCCTGATGGATTTAAATTAATTCCTTTTCAGAAGGCAAATTCCAACTCAATTTTATGTGTAACTAATCAATGATACATGAACTTTCTTGTCTCACTGAAGTAGACAGCCTCTACACTAGCTCCTGGGCTTCACCTGCACATTTCAACCTGCAAAGGAGGCAGGCCAGCTCTCTACAAACCAAATGGTATGAGCAGTGAATGCTGCTTATGCAAATCTATTACAATCAGGTTCTTGGATGAGAAGTCCTGATGGTAAAAGATTTAAGAAAACTGTTGCATAGATATAGCATGGCAGTTTTCTAGCTATGCGAGATTAAACAGGATTTCCATCATGGCTTGCTATGTATTTTGTACTTAGCGACAACCTTTAGCATAAGCATGTTTCGGTACTTTGTTTCATCAGCACATGATGCAGCCAGTTATTCTCTGGAGATAAATTCCCAGTCATTAATCTACATAACGTCCTACGAAACCAAGGCCAGCAGTGCTTTGCACAGTCACTACATGAAGCATCCCAGCAAATTAGTCATTGCTCTTACATTTTTAACCCAACATTTCATGATAAGATCACTAAATGACATTTCTTAACCATCTGTCTTCTACTGTTACCAAGTGCCATATGCTCTCTCTGTAATTCAAGTCTCTACCCACTTGTCATTTAAAATTTTTCAAGAAAAACCTTAATGGGGTGGATATTGATACCTTTCCCGTTTAGAAAGGAATCTGGCAAAACATTTACTAATATGCTGGCTTTAAAGTTACATTTGTTTCCTGATTACACTTGTAAGATTATTAAATGATAGTTTACAATACTGTTCAGATATAAACTATCATTTAAAATGCGATAGTTTACAATACTGTTCAGATATAAACTATCATTTAAAATGCTTCAAACTTAAATCCCTGTCAATGTGATTTCTACAGCCTTTTTAAAAACAAGTTTTTCACATGCAGTAATTAGAACAAGGTAGGTAGAACTGCTGGCAGAACACTGGATCTTATACAGGAAAGCAGATTCTCTGCAGAGATGACTTTTCTATTTTGTTACCATCCACTGCATGGAGTGTTCATTTACTCTGTGCTGAAAATGCAAGGAACTCCAAAACTACTCTGATTTTCAGTCAAGGAACAGTGATGGACTCACAGTTGTGAAACAGCTCTAAGCCTTTTCCCGAGTAAACTCCTTTACTGTTTACACACTGACCATGGCATGAGTCAAAATAAACCCAGGCTTCAGGTAGAAATGCAGCATTCCAAACTATGTGGCTCCTCTGTGTTTTGTAATAAGCTTTACAAAATCAGACAAGGAGATGCAGAAAAAAAAAATAAATCTAAAGGTAGAAATGTTGTGATAATGTACTGCTTTTGTCTAACAAAAATGGTAAGGAACCAAATACAGACATCTGAGATGGTTAACTGAATTACTTCAGCTTTATTTTGGGTAAGATCTAAATGTTTCTTGAAAAACTTCAGCTTCAGTTTTAAAGTTATCTTGTAAATGATAACTCTGATATATAAGCCATAGGCTACAAAATTATATAACTCAGCCTTTGAAATCTTTGTCTCAAGCTACAGTAAGACTGGTGGACTCATGATTATTACACAGAAAACAATTTGAAGATGAAAGAAAGGGGTTATTTTTCAATTAGAGGACATATTAACTTCATAATTTCACAAAGTATGTATATATCCATATCATTTTGGTTTGGTCATCTTTATTAGTAGGCTTACAGTATAAGTTTCCATTCATAGGTAACAGATCTTTTTAATGTCCTCTATGTTCAGAAAAAGTGCTAACTGTTTTTATCAATCACAATAGTGGCAAATCTCAAAAAGATAGGGAGGGCATATTCTTTTTTTCACCAGTAAGGAAAAATTTGGTACCTTTTTTTGCCATAGAAATAAATAACCCCAGGTTAGAAAGTATTCTCATTGGAGAGTCCTAGGTCCAAAACATGCTGGTTTGACTGCATTTTGTTTTCCTGGCAAAGGAAGACCATGCTTCTGGGAACCAGCATTTACTGACATTGCTGCACTTTCTGTTCAATGACTCCACAAGTTTCAGAGCCCACAGACAAGCACATTGATGCATCACATTTTAACATCAGTGGAATAGGTGCCCTGCACTTGAGTAGGGCACATCTCAAGTGTGAATTTAACATTAATGAGGTTTTTCCCTTCTAATGACTGGGCAACAAATCTGTTTTCTTAGTCTGAAAATCCTGCAAATACTTCTGAAGAACTTTAAATTCCAGTCCCTCTCCTTCCCCTCCAAGTATGGCAGTGCTGGCATGAGAACACTATGAACTTAAAGCCTTTCTTAAAAGGGTTTTGTAATTCATTAAAATGACTGACATTTAGAGTTGCAGACATCATGCATGCAGTATCGAACAGCATACATTTTGCAGACAATTTGGAAAGCTGCCATACTGAAGAACTGAGGCAGAAAACTGCACTTATTTCTAGGCAATAGGAGATACAAAAAGGCATGTTTTTGCCATTTAGGATTATGGACTCAAACTAGGAGGTAACTGATGGATGAGTGTCAGATGGGGCCATCACAACTGCTTTCATGATAAAATTGGCAATGCTGAGGCTGTAGTTCTATAAAAACATGCTGCCACAAACTGGCAAGTCTTGCTCCCTCTTTGTCTCTACCCATCCCTTCTCCTGCCCCTGCAGCCGGCTGTGGGATCCTGTCCCATCCTTTGCACCTACTCGAACTTGATTATGCTTTTACATGGGCTGATTTAATTTATTAACCCAGCAAAGGACTGTCAAGGCGAGCGAGTTGAACTGGGTTAAGGAAGGAGCCCATCAACAACAGAGGTAAGTAATGGGAGCATGTGGCTGAGGGCAAGGTAATATTTCCAGGGGTGATAAACTATTGGATTTGCTCATATTACCCCTTTCAGCCATGGTAATACACTGAGGTCAGCATGAGGGTTTCTATACATAGGTTTTTGGTTTGTTTGTATACATAGCTGCTCACCAATGTAAGAAAGGAGAGTACACAGAGCGCAGCAACACTGTTTGGCTAATACTGCTCCCAAAAAAACAATTCCTGTGTGAGAACTAATGCTACAATTCTATGTGCAGATGACTGTAGCCAACATGGTTCTGCTTGAACATGCCTAACTAATTTGGGAATTAGTAATGAAAACAAATTAAGGTATGCCTATGGAACACCTGTCACAAATAGCTGCTGCCACTTTCCTCCCAACTTTAAGTAAGATCCCAAACATTACTTAGGCCAATATATTATTCCAATAAAATGCACATACTGACAGTGGATAATTTAAAGGTCTCAAGCAAATGGTCATTTAATGGTACATAATTCAGTTGAGGTTATGCTCTTCTCAGGTTATACTTTATTACACTAAGGGTTTTGTTTCAAAATGTGGTGTGATTTTTTTTTTACCTACCTGCATAATGCCTCAATAGCATCTCTGTCCAGAAAGTCATGCTCTCGCTTGACTAGAGTGATGTCAATTGGAAAAAGGAGATCTGCAGGAATAGAGACAGATGGAATCAAAACGACCCTTATTCCCAGTGGTGAATTATTTCAGAACAACCAGCTGCCTCCAGTTTAGCTCACTGAGATGCCAGTGATAGGCACTTCTCAGTTAAACACATGCTCTCACCTCCAGTGCCACATATGCTTTCTTTTCGTATATAAGGTTTTGACATGCAGCTTTCGTAACTGAAAGTTCGTATGCAAAATGGAGGAAAAATGATCAAAGCAGAGATGAAACAACGGGAAAGAGGAAAATGCGAGCTCCCTATCCAACATCAGATGTGTAAATTGACTCAGGCTAGCTTTATTTAAAATAAATATACAGTCTCCATCAAAGTACTAGTATTAAAGAAAAGAGGTCAGTAAATCTGAATCTCTGGAGAAGAGTGAAAAACTGAATCTCCTTGGGTGTTAATCAAGCCATTTAAAAGTTTGACACAGTTACAACTTTAATGAGATATGGACTGAAATGAAAGCAAGACAAGCTGCACAGAGTCCATGCCACCTCCTTTCCTTAGGAGATTATTTAGGTAAACAACTAAGAGAGTGAGGGGGAGGAAACCGTTGGCAGATAGCTGAAAATTTACTACAGCTCTGAAGCAGCAGCCACATATATATTATTTACTGTCCTCCACAGATTCCTGACTGTCATACAGGTCCTGATCCAGCATTCCTT
This sequence comes from Pezoporus wallicus, assembly GCF_028554395.1. Classification (NCBI taxonomy): domain Eukaryota; kingdom Metazoa; phylum Chordata; class Aves; order Psittaciformes; family Psittacidae; genus Pezoporus; species Pezoporus wallicus. The sequence goes on from NW_026640754.1 coordinate 240,312, forward strand.
GCACAGCCGAAGCTCCCACCAAAGCCACTGGGTGTTCAGAGTACACAGCAATACAAACTACAAGTACACTGCTGTAGTTGCAAACAACTTCCCTGGTCCAAGTGATTGTCTCTAAAATACTTACATTTCCAGAGACTGGGAAAGAATGAGCTGAAATTATGAAAAGAATAGGAATGGCGCTGATTTGTGGAAAGTTAGTTAACACTCTGGGTTTTCTATACCAATAGATAATGTCTCAAATGAACTATCTGCCCTGATTTCACCTCTGGAACAAACAAATTATGACAGTATGCAAAAAGCAAGGAATTCTGTCTCTTCTATAGAAAACTGCAGTTTTAGCAAAGTCACTGACAAAAGTTCACGGATTAATCTCCATTCTAAATGTGTACTGTGTTGAACCTCTCCATATAGGTGACTTTTCAGAACTCTTATACTATACCCAGCTGATTCATGGGTCTTCCCTTCACTATTTTAAAGTCCAAGGTGCAAGTAAAGAGAGTGAGCACATCCAACTGGTATTTTTCACCATTGCTGCTGTAACCTTTTCCACTGAGAAAGTTAGTACCTTAGAATGCCCACAGGAAAACATATGGGAGAACTTAAGTAAGAGAAGTGACTTGAAGAAGTTGAGTCTGCATGAGCCCGTTTTTTTAATGCTTTTTAAATGCTGCTGCTGGTTTTGTTGTTGTTGCTGCTGCTGCTGCTGTCAGGGGGGCTTGCAAAGGACAATGGTATACTCTTTTGCTATAAGGACAGCTCTCCTTTCAATGGCCATGGCTGGCCTTGCTCTCACCTCTGCAATCCTTTTGATGTTATGTAGGACATGGCCTGACATTAGAAACTCTATGTAAGTTTAGAGTCTCGAGGTAGGGCAATGGTAACCACAGCTAGGACATGTTTTCTGAATGAAATTACTTTTTTAGGGGATTTACAGCTCAGCATAACATGAAATCCACAAGCCCAGATACTGAGCTGAGAGTCTTTTCTCCAAGTTGTAACAAAGACTGGAAGTACAGTCCCAGCTCTGCATCCCAAGAAAATCTTGGCAACTCCATTAGCACTGAAAAAGGGGAAAAAAATTAAAAAAGGAAAAAGGAAGAGAAATAATAAAATTTTATTTCTGAGCAGGCGAAGAAAAGTTTCACCAAGTGCTGCTTTTGAAAGTGCTATTATCATCTCATATTGCCAATGCAGCTGCAAATCAAAGCTCAACGAGATCGTTTTCAAGAAGGTCAGCTCAGCATTTGCTGTAATTTCCAATGGTTACTCACTGTAAATAATGGACTTTCTATGCTCATTCTTACAAGCAGCAGCTGGAATTTGTTTTATGAAAAAGAAGAGGCAGATAACGGGTGTATAATAATTTCACTACAATGCAAGTAATTTTAAGTGGTGGTGGCAATTTCTGAACAATAACATACATATATAAAAAGAATGTCACACTTTAAACAAAATTCTGCATGTTATTCTGCATCAGAGTGTAAGAACTGTATGCCAAAACTGCAAGTTCCTAGTAGGTTAGAGAGACAATGAAGATACCAGTTTTGAGCAAAACCATTGTAAAAGTGGACACACAAAGTGAATCAATCCCACGGAAGGACGAGCAGGAGGCAGCATTCTTTTTGAGGAACTGCTGCACATCTGTGCAACAATGGTATGTTCTTTTTCCTGCTTTATAGCGAGCCTGTATCTCACACCAACTCAAACTATTCTGAAAAAACACACAGGACTTGTGAATCCTGAGGTGTACAGATGCATCCATGCAGATGCAGAATTTCCTACCTCTGCTCCATCAGAAGAGCTGGCCAGTGGAGCTGGCCACAGCTTCTGTTTTTCTCTACAACTGGACTTGTAGCAGTGGATGACTACATTCATGAAAATATACTTCACTGGTGTTTTAACTACAGGGAATGTACCATGGTGCTAACATAACATTCGTGCTATAAGGACACATGGAAGATTCAGAATAAAACAAACTTGGAAGAAGTTTAGAACTCCAAGAGTGCTTCAGGGTCTCACTGGGTTTGGTAGATCACTGTGTGTGGTGGGTAGTAGAGACCAGTGCAATTCCTAAAGTCATCTTACATACTGGCACTTCAGTTAAGTGCCCAAACCTCATTTATTGGTGAATATTACAACTTACTGTCCAAAAATTACACAGGGTTGACCAACCTGCAAGCTTAGGTGCCTACCTTCATAAAGCTGTGCATACTGTGGGAACCCGGCAGCCCGCAGCCAGTCACAAGCTTCCTTAGCCTCAATTTCTGGAAGAGGACAGAAACAAGACACCCTCTGATTAGTGATCTGCAAAGCAAAAGCTTCCTCTCTACCACTTCTAATACTACTGTTACAAAATAAGCACAAAGGTATTTAGAAAGTTTGAACTGAGACACAGGTTTGCTTAGTCCAGTTTGCTTTTCTTCTCATGATCAAACATACCCTAGATTCTGGAAAGTCACTAGCATTCGTTCGTGATTTATCAACAGCTCATCATTTTAACAATCAGAGGAACAGGCACAGATGAAAACTGCAGGTGTTATGGATTATTCCATAAAGATTTTCTTAACGCTAGAGAAACCAGCACCACAATCAACACGAGCAACATTTGTTCAACAAATCGTAACGATTCTCCTGGCACAACTATTTTGTCTTGACAGAAATTCCTAGTAAAGCTCCTAATACTGTGCACTTTAATGTTTTGTAGATGGCACTAATAGACGCAAGCCCAAGAACAACAGGCATGCTGTACTGCAGCTCACTCGAGTGCACATTTACCACAACATGAACCTAGTTTCACTGGATGTCTTCAAGACATTTATGAGTTACTTGGTACATTACAGGAAATTCAGCTAACTTTCCCTCACACTGCCCAAAACAGCATGCTGCAAACTGAAATTATTCACATAAATATACATGACACCAAAAGTAAGGAAACATTCTCAACATGGGTTATATTAGTCTGTGAATAAATTGTCCGCAAAATCATCTGTTACCTAACACAAGCAGAAATACAGAATATGTTATCTTATTAGCTAAAAGTTCAACAGTATATTCTCTAATTGTTCAGGAAATGGGCTGGGTTAATTTTGTTCTAAAAAAACAGTAAGTGCTACTGGGAATTTAGCTTCCTACTTAGAGCTAGTCAGACAGTAAGCAATCAGAAACTCTTTAAAGTTCATCTGGCTTTGATTATATTCACTGTTCTTGATGGACCAGAAAAGAAAAGCTTCATTACGTACAACTCGGTAGACAATTTTGCCATCTACTTGGAGATGATCCTATAGCTACCTGCTGCAGAAACTATGCACAAAGCGTTTTTTTTCCTCAGAATTGCCCATAATACAAGTTACTGCATATAGAACAGTGAACAGCTGAACACAAGTAAAACATCTCAAGATTTTGGCGCATTACAAAATGTTCCCAGGGAGATACAGACACACAATTAAAATCAGATGAAACTGCAGGCACCTTTTACCACCTCAAAATGATGGCAATCCCGCTCTAATTTTTCAAATTGCTACAACAGGGTTAAAATATTTGTGCCTTGGCAGAATACTTTGCTAAGATACATACCCAAAGCAAGGGGTTAAGGTGAGCCAAAGCACAACATTCCAGATAAATAAACAGCTAAAAATCCACTCTCACCGAAGTCAGGACAAGCAGGCATTTGTGTAACTTGTGTTTGCTTCACCTTTGGGTTATGGGGCCACATGAGAACAAGCACGTACAGACTCACTGACTTAGGTACTCATTAAGGAAGAGCATTCTTCAATTCCAATTGCAAGTGATTGTAAAGTTTTGTTTAAAGTAGTACTTTAAATTCAGTATCCTAAGGAAAAATATGGGAAAGTTAATAAAGAAAAAAAAAGAATTTAAAATATATTTAAAACTTGTCCTGCTAAAGCAAGAGCAGATGACACAATACTGCTATCTCAGAAGCAACGAAAATACTAAAGTAAAAAAAAAAAATCTGCAATTAATTTTTAAGATTACTTAAAATGCATAATCTTACAGATCACATCCTGCAGAAATGTCTGGACTGAATGACAATTTTACTTGACTTAAAACTGGAATAAAAGCCCAACCAAATCCCAATAACCAGCATTTACCTAAAAATGCAGATAGGTGCTTGTAGTGCAACTGAAAAAAGTATCAGATTCCTAACTGCTACAGGGACTCTTAAATGTGCTTAAATATTTGTTCACAGATCCTTTACTGAGCACCCCAGGTGTATGACCTGCAAAGTACTTCTAGAGCTAGAAAATTATGAATAGGCATTTATCAGACTTCTTTTAATGTTTTCTGTAGAAGCTTTGTGTGTCTTTTCTGCAAATATACATGCAAGTTATGCGGAACTCGTATTTTATGGGCACCCAGGTGTCAGGTGCCTTTGGGATTTTCCAAGCATATTTGCTCTCAGAATACCCTCGAGAATCCCCCAAGAAGTCCACCTATACAGTGAAAAACCTGAGTTATTCCTGGTTGGCCACAGGAACTGCAGGGAATAACAGAACACCAGTGCACCTGTTTATCAGTTAGGCTAGGCAAATGCCTAGGGCAGGGTACAGGATAGTACAGGGGGTTTAAAAGCAGCAGTTTCATCATTCCTATCTCAAACATTTAGGGAAAGCCAGGGCTCTAGCCTCTGGCTCCTGTTGCAAGCCCTTGGAAGGGCAAGGGGCTTGGGGAGCTGCCTTGAAGAAGGGGCCAGGAAGTCCCCTGCAGTCAGAGCTCTGTGTTACCTCCATCCACCAAAGTGTGTGTCAGAGAAGGACATGGCAGGGGTGCAGGTGATGGAGCAGAGGTAGGACCTGAAAAAGCAGCTCCTTTCGTTCAACTGGCCAACCAATTGGCTCCTAGTCTGTACTGATGCACTGTGACCACATGAACAGAAGGGTCATTTCCAACCCAGCTTCTCCATCTCAACCTGGCTGGTTACCAAGGAGCCAGAGTATGAACACAACTGTGCATGTATATGAAATTCAGGCAGACCAAAATATAGCCAGAGGAAGAAACCCGCCCAGGGTGCACTGAATAGGCTACACAGAAAGCTGAGTACACAGAACAAGCTTCCTCACATAAAAGATACAAACTTAAACAGCTGAAAGCTTCTATAGGTAAAAAGTTCATTAGCACAACTTCTGGAATCTGCATTTGAGAATAAAATACATTAGTTAAACCTGAAGTTCTGGCCGAAACATTCAAAGTAAACTAGAGGACAAAGCTCATTCCCACACTTTCCAAATGCCAGCTTTTCTCCCAGCTCAGCAGCATCCAGATCAACGGCAACCAGGATAACAAGAGGCAAGGGAAGAACAGAGCTTCCAAAGTCAGATTTTTCCACTACTTCTAGAATGTTCTAGAAGGGACAGGGAACTCTGAAGCCTTTGCTCAGCCTCCCAGGGGACCAAGGTTACACATCATTACCTGAGCTACAAACTCACTGCCAAACTTGGTTGGGGCCAGCTGAGAGCCACAGGGAGGAGCCTGCATAGGAACTCCACATTGCTTTCCAACACATTTTAGGGGATCCCTACTTCAGCCCCAACTAAGCTGACATGATATGCAAAGCAATTTCCCACTGTGAAAGCATCTTTCCATTGAAGGACTTGCAGCTGAGCTGATGTAAGTTGCTGCAGGCAAGAAGAAACTGGTCGCGCTCCCTCCTCCCTGCTGTTCAACTTCCTTTCTGAATCAAACATACTTGCCAGTTAAAACCTTTACAATAACCTACAATTCAGTATGCATTCCAGGCAAGAAACGTATGTGCTGCTTTTCAGATGTGCATCCTGCGCCCTCCCCCAGCAGCAGGAGGTTCTTGTACAGAAGAACCACTAGCAAGAAAGAAATTGCTCTATTATTTCTACATGTCCAGATACACAAGAAAATCTCTTAGAAAGTAAAACAAAACAAACACAACAACAACAAAAAACCACCCCCAGAAAATAACCCCCAAAATGAGTACAATGTAGTCTTTACTCTTGTTGTCGTGTAAGCAAACAGCAGGCAAATGTGTTAAAGAGGAAACAGGAAATTTTTATTGGAAACAGCTTTATTTGTTAGTCTGCTTCATAAAGCAGGCCTCCATGCTCAAGTGAAGGGTAGAAGTTCCTTTTGTGTGTGGCTGGGAACCATTAGTCCTTATTTGCCCACTTCCTGGGGGGTTAGGAGGACCTAATTCTTCCCCAAACTGGTAAGTGAAAATGGAAAACTTTGGTTTTGTTTAACTTTGGTTAATCTTGGTTTCTGGTCTTGCAAGTTTGAAACTTAAAAACCTCATGGCAAAAATACCTCAATTCACATCTTGTTTGATACAGTAGTGGCAGAAGAGAAAACTCTAAGATGTCTATAGTCTTTTGCTGGATGACACTTTCCTTCCTATAGGAAATAAAAACCCCCAGTGTGATGCTGCAATAATGTCCTCTCAGAAAAAAATAATAATAGCAGCCTAGCTAGAAGCAGCAAGATCATTTACTTTCATTCTTCCTTTCCTTTTGTTTCCATGAAATAACATGCAACTTAAGCACCAGCTCTTTCAGGGTCTTCAGGAGAAGGTGCAAAGCAGATATGTCCCTGCGCAGTCATGCACTGACTCCATTTTCACCTAAGTGCTAAACATCATATGAACTGCTCTTCCAAGCAAATGGTTTCCTCTTGCCTCAACTGAGATACCTTTATAGCCATATTAGCACTTCCACACATCACTTGTACTCACCTCACCTTTTGGCTCTGTTAAGAGAGCAGACTAAAAATCTGTAGCAAGACTGGTCAAATCAAAGCTGCTAAAATCAAATTTCAGCCAAAAATGGGCTTCTTTGCTCAAGGTCCACTCCAATGCCATACTTAACTGGATTGTTTGGGGTTCTTTTTGGTCTGAATTTTTGACCAGGTCATTCTAGCTGAAATTCACTATTTGACCTTTTCAGGGAAAAAAAGAGAAAAAGAAAAAAAAAATACAAAATCATCTTCCTGAATTAGCTTGCAGGAAAGTGTCTTCTATGCAATGCAGAGAATGTCATTTCTCACCATGAATGCTAGAGATGAGCCCACTTGTAACGCATAGAACTCCATAAACTACGTGAACATTTTCTAAGGCACAGATGGAGCACGAAGAGGACACTGCCATCCAGGACTGATGCTCCAGTGTAATGGCTGCAAAAGGGCTTGCATGCTCAGGAGCTCATCCCCTTTTGCTGTCTGTATCAGAAATTGCCTGTCCCTAGGTATCGTGTCCCCTGGAAATTTCTGGTGCTTTGCAAAATTTGTGTTCAACTCTGAAACACTGTCTTGAGCTATTAAGCACCTTGAGATCATTCAGGATCATACTTTTAAAGACCAGCTGTGGTATATACCAGAAATACGCTTTCCTGGATAAAATTCCGCTGCCCAAGTACAAGAAATCGTTTTTCCAAGTGCCTGAATTGCATCCCTGACATGTGAATTGTGGTCCCCACACTAGACTTGATCACACTATCCAACCACTCAGTCTACAGATAAATGAATACGGATGTGAAATCTGAGACAAACCGGGGAAAAACTGCACTATGGCAGCTGTCTACAAATGAGCAGGGCAGGCACAGAAAATGATAAATCAGTTCTGTGCAATGTCATATGCCTGCAGCCCTTTAAAGTTGGGACAGGATGACTTCCTAGGAGTTAGCCTGCTATGTGTCCATGGCCTCAGATGGTTTTCACTTTGAAGATATGCGACTGCAGCTTGAAAATAATTAAATTCCTTCTCATAGGTCTGTTTTTACTCAAACTTATATAGTAAATATTCCTCAGGCAGTATCATTAACTTAGAGCTCCACACCTATCAAGAAAGCAGCATGTAGCAAGGACTACAGAAAGCAATACTGGAATTAATGAAGAACAGCATTTTATAAGGATAATGCCCTCAAACACTGAAACTTGATATGTTTGTCAATAAATGCTCAACCACTAAAAGATAGAGAATTCTGAAAATCCCTTTAAAAGCTCCTGACAAATTTCTAACATGTTTGGAATTTTCTTATTCTAAAAGAAGAATCTAATCTTACACAACTACCCTAAAACATTAGTCTGAAAAATTCAGCCCACAAAGGATTCATTTCTGGAAGAACCAGTGAGTCCAATAAGTATGTCTTTTGAATTGATGACAAGCTTGCAGATTTGGAAGTGAAAACTAACAACCTTTCTGAGAGGGTCTCTTTTCTCCTTTCACCTTTAAAGTGCAACTTTCATTTTGCAACAGCAGCTGCCTTCTGGTGTGCTCCTGTATTTCACGGTGCTTTAATTTACCTTCCTAGTCAAACGATGCATGCTGTGATCTCCACTTAACGTTGCCTGCCTCAACAGTTAGTGAAGCTGATAGGAATGCACGCACAATTCTAAGAAAGTATTTCTTACAAAAAAAGCTTTCTGGAGGAAAAAGCCGCAAGTTCTTGAAATAAAGCATATATGACACCAAATATATATACTGCTTTCTAGTCATAAATAGCCTAGAAAGAGGTGGTGGAGGGGAATCTAACTCAAATATTTCTCAACTGTATGGTGATGACCGAAGAAACACTCTCCGTGTGTTCCTGCTGGCTTTGGGTTAAACATGGAATTGGCTTTTCCAAATTGTGGAGCCTTGCAGCAAGACAGCAGCTATGCTGCCGATGGTATGTATAAACCACAGGACGCTGCGAGAAGAAACAGAGTATGTTTGGAATTTGTGTGGGAACAGATGAAGAAGTAGTAAGGAAACAGATGTTTAAGATCATATATTGATATTTTTTCTGAAAAAATCAGGAAGCTTAAACACCATTTTTTTGCCAGCAGAACTCTCTGAAAGAGCAAACGGCTTAGTTCCACTGATGGGGTTTTAGATTTGTTTATTCCCTTAATGATGAAAGCAAAATAAATAAATAAATCATAGAATCATAGAATAGTTTGGGTTGGAAAGGACCTTAAGATCATCAAGTTCCAACCCCCCTGCCATGGGCAGGGACATCTCATGCTAAACCGTATCACTCAAGGCCTTGTCCAACCTGGTCTTGAACACTGCCAGGGATGGAGCATTCACAGCCTCCCTGGGCAACCCATTCCAGTGCCTCACCACCCTAACAGGAAAGAACTTCCTCCTTATATCCAATCTAAACTTCGAGTTTTAACCCATTACCCCTTGTCCTGTCACTACAGTCCCTAATGAAGAGTCCCTCCCCAGCATCCCTATAGGCCCCCTTCAGATACTGAAAGGCTGCTATGAGGTCTCCACGCAGCCTTCTCTTCTCCAGGCTGAACAGCCCCAACTTTCTCAGCCTGTCTTCATACAGGAGGTGCTCCAGTCCCCTGATCATCCTCGTGGCCCTCCTCTGGACTTGTTCCAACAGTTCCATGTCCTTTTTATGTTGAGGACACCAGAACCAGAAAATAAAATATATGTGACTGGTTTCCAAAATATCCACATAGGTGTATGTTGACTGTATGTGTTTTCTCTCCATACCAACTGTACTAGGTTACACAATATAGTAGTTTTAATTGCTCACCAATCCTCTTGGCTAGCACAGGAAACACAATACCGCTTCTGTGAACCAAAATCTAATTAACTCGGATCTCCTTTTCACAGACTTCAGCATACCAAAATCACTTCAAAAGTTCTTCAGCTCAAAACTTAATGTGAGAAACAGCATTTGTTGAAAATATGTAAAATTGTTAGGGATTGATCCAACACTTGCTGAAATCAATGGGAGCCTCCATGATTTTCAGAGGAATTAAGCCTTTCCCAACATGGATCCATGGCTCTCTAAATCTGAAGAATAATCTTTTCCAGGAATAAAGGGGATCAGATTCACAGTTCTCATTATTTTTACCCAAAAACTATTTTAAATGAGACTTCTGATTTCAGTAAGCCCAGTTGTGTTGTAAGCCCCTTCCCAAACACCAGGAGCAACCTAGGTTTTCATCAGAGCACAAGGAAGGACCAGTGCCTGATGGCAGGAGGGCAGAGAGAGCACAACCACCAGCACCCCAAGCATGCCCTGGCTGGCAAGTGGTCCTCCCCTCTGTCAAAAGGACTTGGAACAATTGTTAACACTCCAAAATGCATCAAATCAGCACCATTTCAGGATTCAATACAAGGGTACTGGAACAAAGGATATTCCCCATGTCTCTGTCAAGCACCTTCCCTGTACGCTCTGTATTGGACTGCAATTACTGCTTATTTTCACACTATTAAATATGCTTCTAACAGCCCAAAGTTAGCTGCATTACATCCTAAGTTGTTCCAAAGACTTTGGGAAAGCATGTTCTAGAACACAAAAGAACCATCACAATTCCTGGTTTACACAGCAAATCTGGATAATTTATTCCTAAATGGGTTTGTTTTTTTTTTTTTTGCATTTGAGCATATACACGAGGATTAAGAAAGGAATTTAAAAAACGCAATCTAAAGTTAAAAACTAACTTTGTTTAAACAGAAAACTGAAGCTTCATATAGCAGTTTTCCTGCCCAAGAAGTTTTCTTTTTACAAATTAAATATGGCCGTCTCCCATTTGTTTTTAAGAAGTTTCACAGATGAAGAGGAACAAGATGTCAAGTGACTTTAAAAAAAACAAGAAATAATTAGGCACGTGGGTTATTTATCTGGCCTGATTAACACAGGGTGGTCTTGGAGGAGGATTATTTGGGGCAAAGAAAGCAGTTAGTCAAATCCTCTGAAGGAGGTCATGTTGACAGATTCCAGAGTGAGAAATGAATCCTCCGCCACAGACTGGGGATCAGAAGATGACTTTAACCTTCTCTCAGAAATTACTTGCTTAGAATGAATCTTAAGAACATACTGAAGGGCAAACATTAACCATTGCTACTCCCAAGCCCAGCATCAATATTGTCCCATTGTACCCTGTCTGTAACTGCTGTGTCTTGCATACTGCATGCAAAGCTCAAATCAAAGGTTCATAGAGCTCCAGAGAGAAGCAAAAGTGAGCAGATCCTGCGTGGCAGATATACTTCCTCTAAAAATGCCCAAAGTCTGGTCTACCTGTTCAGATCTGGGAAACAATAATTATGTAAGCGATTATAGGAGCTGTCTCAATGGTTCATACAGAAGAAAGTAGATTTTATACAGTTACTTCTAGCTTGTTACGCCTCAACCTTAAAACCATTCACACACATAGGGAGAATTACATGTAAGAGAGTCTACCTTTGCATCATAACCATTTAGTGCCTTCAGTTACTGGCACCTAATAAACCGCACCCTGTGTGGATGATACAACACTACAAAATACCATTACATTGAAACAGCCCAGCATAAAGCTGGTAGTCTCCCAGCTGAATGTCTCTTTCCCTAAATCAGAATTAAAGACAGAAATCTGGATTGTCCCAAAGCAAATATTACTATGAACTTTCTATTTCCAGTATTCTGTCTGCGATATTTCACACTTGAAAATGTTTTTCTCAGTACTTGATCTAATGGTCACACCTTGAGAGAATGGTCTAGATACAACACAGCCATGGTAGCACTGCAAAGGAAAGCAGAGACTATGTATGGAAAGAAGGGAAGTTAGAACAAATCATGGCGCTTTACACTGGAAAGTTTCTTGTATCTTGTAACGCACAAGAAATCTGTTCTCAGAGACACATATGGAGAGCAGAGGGGAAAGGTGGCCAGCAGAGCATCCAGTTCTGTGGGTCCACAGGGCCACAGAAAGAACCTCTCCAAAATGCAAGAATGGAGGGGGGGGGGCGTATTTTTCTTAATCCTCATCTTCAGTAGATGACAAGAATAGGTCTGGGGTCAAACCGTGGCTTCAGGAAACATCTTTCATGCATCTCCCAAGGAAGCGTTCTTTGCACAGACTGAGATGAGCATTTGAATAAAGAGATTTAGACAAATATAAAATAAATAGTTTTAAACCAAGTTTCAGGAATTTTACACCATTTTGGACTTTAAAAAAATATCCCCATCAGCAATAAATGAGCCATCATATTCTGTCTTCATTAGAAGAGAGACCAGATACTATTTTTTCCTGATCCAATCTCATCTAGCACAGTCTTTCCCAAGGGAAACAAATACTAGACAGTATTTGACAAAATATTAATCCTAACAAATAATAATGCTTATCATGCTCTTCTAAAGAAGCCAAAGTACTTCAGAAATGTAAGTAGTATTACCTGTAACTTCCAGATAATGAAACTCAAGTGAATTAAAGCTAGGCAGTTGAGTCATTCTTGACTTTACTTCTACCAGTTATATCAACGGTGTATTATGCTAACAGACCTACTGATTCCAAAGGTATGCTGTGCAGGATAGCATTGTACTCAGTGTCAGCAAGTATGGCAGAATCAGTGTCCAGTGAAAAGAACCAGAAAGCTCAAATCACAGCATAATCCTGCACCCCTTTCATGAGACATTTTCATCACCGCTGGAAAACAGACTTTTTTTTATCCTTAAAACAGGGGAAGGGGCAGGGGGAAATAGAAGTGAAAATAAAAAGTTAAAAAAAAATTTGGAAAAAAACTTTGGAAATGAAAAATACAAAAGGCAATCCTGATACCCTGCACCAGTCAGAATTACTGATAGCATAGCTACAAGCAACAAATACACCTGGAATTGCTAAAATTACAAAACCTGTGGGGTATCTACACTCACTACATCACTAAAGAGGATATGGTGTTTTGTAATTCATTTGCCCTGGAATACTGAGGATCAGACTGTAAGCAGAACACCCAATGAAGATATATAAATTATATAGGAGCATCGTATCTTTCCTTAGTGGAGATCAAGCCAGCAAGTTTTCTGTGAACTGCAGATCATTCAATTGCTATATTTCTGTAATATGCACAAGAAGGAAGGGGAAACATCTGAAGTTATTTTTATTTCCCCAAGTCTTCTGGCTATACTGTATGAATGCTAGGGTGGGTCTGGCATTGTCTGAAATGTGTCAGGGTCCTTTTGCATAGCCTCATTTCCTTCTTCCTGTTGCTAGGAAGGATAGTTAAGCATGAAAAGCACTTGTTTATAGTACAGGACCATCCTGTTAAACACATGTGTTCTCTTCCTCCATCTCCTTTTAACCAGACAAGGCTGCAGTTGTGTTTATGCTGAAGCCAACAGCACAGCTCCAGTCAGAGGGGAATTGGAAAAGAAGCCTGAACCTCTCAAGAAGCCCAGACATAACATACTGTGGTATTCTGACCAGAAAAAAAACTTATCGTTCAATCTGCATCTCTAAATATTTGCAGAGCTCATAAATTCACATGCCTCAAACAAACCATTGCCTAGAATGTAATGAATTAGAAGAACCAGAAAGAAAAATCAAGTCACCTCTCATCTTCTTCTAGGAATCCTAATATAAACACTCGAGATTAGTGCATGAGGACAACTGCAGTACCTTTTTCCTGCACCCACCTGAAGCAAAACACAAAGGGTACTTGTGAGTTTCCATGACTAGCATCAGTATTCCTCTCTGGCCCAGCAAGGGCAGTTGCAGAGCTGTCTGGAAAGACCCTGACTCAGGACTTAAAAATGCTGGACTGAATCTATTGAGAGATTTAAAAGCCAAATAAAAACATGAAAAGACATATTCTTGCTTTTAACTACTGTTTAAAAATGAAATTTAACAGTAGCTCCATGGTGTTTAAAATAATCTTTTAAATCCTTTTAAAATTCTTCTGTTTAAAATAATGCACTTCCTTCTGATTGAAAAAAAAAAAAATCAATTAGCAAAGCAAGTTATTTTAAAAGAAGATAAAGAGATCAGGAAGTCCTGGAGGTTACAAAAGGTTGCTCCAAATGCTTTGATTTCTCTGAACTTGCGGATGAAAAGAATCTTCTCAAAACCACGTCTACATCTTCTTTTGCATATACTATGTTCCATAGTTGAAGAATCTCAGCCCTAATCAGGATCTCACAGGCAAACTAAAGTAGTAACTCAAAACCATTTGCTCAAGAGACACTGATCACACTTCCTGGCCACCTCAGCCTTTCTCTTCTTTGCTGCTTCTACTGTAGATGTAGATTAAGATGCCTACAGGACATCAGTAAGGATACCTGGAAGACAAGATAAAAGGCTACAGCTGTGGAATTAACAGATGTGTCCAATTCCACACCAACTCCGTGTGCTGTCAGCCAGCAACAGCCTGGCTGCCAGACTGATGCTTACTCAGTTTGGCACTGAACTGTTGGTAGATTCATACTCAGAGGCTCGTATGAAATCTGCTATTATCTTAAATCCACTTACAAACAGCCTTAAAGCATAATCTAATTCACAGCATTGATACTGATTTGCTGCTGGAAATTTCTTGATCAGGACAGGGCAATTGAAACAGATCACGTTTACTCCTGTAAAAATATAAAAGTATCTATACTGGATGGCTAAGATAAAGGGCCATTCCCGTCTTTCACATGTGTTAAGTACTATGACACATCAGGCAGAACTTTGTGACCTAGTTAAATACATAGTGTAGAGTCTGTTATTTCTTCAATGCTCTCATTTTCCCAAAGTGAAGAGGCGGATGAAGAAAAAAAAAAAAAAGAAACGAAGGAAAAAAAAAAAGAAACAAAGGAAAAAAAAAAGAGCAGCTGCACCAATAGTAAGTGCCTCTGACGGGCAATAGATCTCATCAGTCTAATGGCAACGCATCGATCAACAGCTTCACAGCTACAGTGGAAGTCAGTCATCGGTGGCGGTTTGCAAAGAAGGGGAGAGCGATACGGAACGTAAAACTGCCCGACTGGAAAACAGCATCGTCGGTGTTCGGTTTGCCTGGAGAAGGTCGCAGAAGGGGAGCTGGCAGGACGTGCTGCTGCTCCACAGGGATCAAAGCCCCGGGGTGACATCAGGGCTGGCCGCCACCGCCGCACGGGGGGAGCCACCGGGCTAATTACGAAGAACTTCAAAGCAAACTCGAGGGCTCCCGTCTCGCAAGGACACCCGGAAAAAAGAAGGCGGGCGGGAGGGCTGCGGACGGACAGGACACACCACCCAAAGAGAAGAGACTGGAGACATGGGCCATGGTGCCCTCCACAGAGAGAGGAGGCATCCCGCGAGCCGCTCCGCGCCCGCGGCACCTCCGCGGTTAACCCTTCCGGCCTGCGTTTCCCAGAGATGAGAATCACTCCGGGCTCCCGCGGCGATCCTGCCCCACCTGGGGCTGCTCCCGCCCCGACGGGCGCCTTCAACCCCGCGAACACGGACGGGCCGGCAGAGCGAACCGCGCCTGGGAACGCACCGCTCCCCGCACTGCGGGAAGCCCGCCCGCGCCCCGACCAGCTCTGCCCATCCGGGGACCCCCATCCCACCGCTCTGCTCCCGAAGCACCTCCCGGTGCACCGAGCCTGCGCCCCCGGGGGCGCAGCTGCCAACCCCCCTCAACGGGCAGGGGTGCGAGCCCCGAGCTTACGTGTGAGGATCATGGTGTCTCGCCTGCCGCGGTACCTCCGCGGGGCTGCGTGCCGGGCTGCCTGACCCCGCCTGCTCGCCTGCCCGCCCGGCGGCAGCCCACAACTGACACCCGGCACCGAGGAACAGAGAGGAGCAGGGCGGCGGCCCGGCCCCTTCGGGAGCCCCCGCCCCCAAGGTCCGCCCCGCCGCGCCGCACCGCACCGCGCCGCGCCGCGCCGCGCGGCTCGCTCTGGTGCGCGCCCAGTTCTCCGCGCAGGGGACGACATTGGCAGAGGGAGCCAGCGCAAGGATTTACCTGGTCACGACCCGCAAAAGCAAACAGAAAGGGGCGCACACACGCCCCTCCGCGCTCCCCTTGTTGTTGCATGTCTAGGCGGGTCAAGGGGAACTTCACAAACCAAAGGCAATGGGATCAAAGATAGTTTAATGGCTCCCGTCCTCTTTGCTCCTTTGTCATTTTTAATGGCCATCAGCTATCGCGGTGGCTTTTTAGGTGATAGTGATGTGCACAAGAAGCAGTTGGCGAAACTCTAAATGCTTTTTCCAGGAAACACACAGAAGAGTGCTAATAGAGAAGGCAGGCTGGCTCCTTGGCGCTATAAATTGGGAGGGCTGGAGGGTCCTGGGCAGCCCCAGGCACAGAGGATGCTGAGCCTTCAGCCTAAAGGGTGACTAGAGGATGCTGGTGTCTTCCCCCGTGGGAGTCCGAGAGTGCTGTTAAACACTGAACGTCTCTGCACACCGTTAAAGTCTCAGTCTGGACCGAAATGAAACCAACAAGTACTCTCCCTATTGGGACCCAGCACAGCCATAGGCATGGTTTGCAGATAGTAAAGCATAGCCTGGATTCATGGCTCTGTGCCTGGAAGTCACTTCCTTTTACTCTCCTGTATATTTTGTAAAGATTGTTCAAATTCTTATTTCTTGGTTGTTGCTCATATTCAGGGCTTTAAATGGCACAAAACAGCTACTTTTGATGAGCTGCCAAACTATCAGCATGGAAAAGAGTACTGTGAAATTCTGAAAATACCTGGGACCCATCAAAGATTATGATTGGTTCATTTTCTTCCAAGCTAGCATCGTATTTTATACTCATTGATGTTATTCCAAGATTCAGTTGTCATTTCTGCCCTATGATCTGTCAGATATAGAGTATATGGAGTGTGGTGCCTGAGCAGGCAATTTGCTGAAGAATAAACATCTCTCTCTTCTAGAACCTGCAAGCTGTGTCCAGTTGGCTATTACAGTGTTGTTTCTGGAAACCCCTCCGCAGCTCCAGGTCATTAATTTACTTTAATAGCCTACAAGAGGATGGAACTGCACTATATCTTCAAGCTTGACTTAATATATGTTGCCCACTTAATCAATTACCCCTTCATATCTAAACTCACTCCAGCTCCTTTTGGCATAGCCACATTTACCTGCATTTTTGAATGCTTCTTGTGAGGCACCAGGATATATATTTACAAGATAGGGGGGTCAGGCCCTTAAAATGTGAATTCTTAACTCTAACACAGGGAAGACAGACATACACTCTGCCCCAGCTGTTGAACAGACAAGGTAATCTCTTTCTGTCTGCATTGTCCATAATTTTATGCAGTTGGTAGACTAGGAATTGACAGAATAGTCACGACAAGAGATGGGAAATGCTGCTTGCATATTGTGTGTGATTTTCAGAGCCTGCATTCTGGAAAACAGAGAAATGTTTTCTCCAATAAGCATCCTTAAAAGGAAGAGGAAAAAAAAAAAGAAAAAGAAAAAGGAAAAATATAGAATGAAAAAAAATTATCCAGAACAAGTAGGAAAGCATGCCGGTACTGCAGTGTTTTCATCACAATGATAACGCTGGAACCAGAAGACCGCTGTGTGTCAAGTTAATACCCTTGGTGAAAAAGCAGGGTTTATTGTAAACACAGACTGCCTAGGCTGCTTCCTGGACCAAGCCTGCACCTCTGTATAGGAAGCTTTTTTATAGGACCCACAGGAAAGCTTTTGAAGAAGAAGAGAATGGACTTTTACTGTGCAGAAAAAAAAAGAAATGGGGAGGGTTGGAGGACTTGGCAGCATGAAGGGCAACTGAAAAAAGCTAAGAATGAGAGGAGGAGATATGTGCAGCACTGAAGTAAAATCCAAAGTGAGAAGGTTATGTGATCGATGCAAAACAAGAATTTGCAATCAAAGAGTTTTGTTTGAAGATTCTGAAGGGGGTGAGTGATGAGATTGGTGAATACTTGACAAATACAGTCCAGACACAGAAGGTGGGATCCGCTCAGTATTTAAATGAAGGATTATCATTCTCACCTCTACCACTCTGTAAAATAGCAAATGGATGATGATGCTGATGATAAAACACTGTTTGTACTGTAGTTCAGCTCTCCTGTTCTACTTGCAAAGCTAATCAGCTCCCACAGTGAAGGAGGAATCTCTATCCTGGTTCAGTCTTTGTGGATTCCCTCAGCAATGTCAGAACCAGTGACTTCTGTGATGGAGCAATCTGTCTGCTGGGATCATTGCTAAATAGATGCTGGAGGATTATCACTGACCTGGATTAGATTCTTGCTGGTAATCTGAAAGAAAAAGGCTTTGATTCTAGTTTGTTATCAACCCTTGAAGACATGCAGTCTCTCTGGCTTGCATTTTAACTTGGAATTCTATAGGGCTGCTTAAGCAGGCGTAATTTTGGAGCTGAAAAAAAAGGCACCAGTCTCGCATTCTCTGTAAAACGTGCTCAGAGGAGCATTCCACCTGAGGCATGGGTGTTTAGCAGGCTACAACCACCCTAATCACTCATGCAGCTTTAAAGAGTGTTGTGAAATGAGTAGAGCTTTGGCCTTTAATATTTTCATTTCTTTATCTCTGTGGCTATTGAAAGAGCAGGCTGCTGCCTGACAGAGACAGGATTTTAGAAGCAGCCTGCGTAAGAGCATTGTTTCTGTGGAGCACTGTTATCCTTAATGCAATCAATGAGCTCTGGATGGATGGCAAAGTAATTGTAAAGGATTGCCTGACAAGCACAATTATTCACTTTAAAAGGTGAATTATCCTTCTGTTGTAACTGCGTAAGGGAGTGATTCGTAGGACAGCATCTAATAAGAAGGACTTGATTGTCCTCTGTTTTCCCTCCCAGGCCCAAATGCCTTAATGGTTAACTGTACCCTTGTCATCCTTTTTCTCAAATAGTGCAGTACACAGAGAAGTCCCAATTTGTAATTAGTCAACTGACCTGCTGGTACAAACACAGGATTGTCTGACGCGTGATTGCAATTCTAAACGCTAGTATTACTATCCTCTTAGCAACAGCATGATAGATTATAGAGCAGTTTCAGGCCGAGTTTCCAGGCCTCTGGCTCTAGGCTTGGATTCCTTGTCAGCTGGGGTATTTATGTGTAGTATTTCCACAGTCCAAAGGACCATCATGTTCCAACCATTGTCAGTGAAATAATGAAGTTTGCATTCTCTAGCACTTGACTTTACTGAAGTAATTATTTAAAGGAGTCTGTAATTGGTCAGGCCTCTTGATGAAGAGTGTTTGCACTATCACTTCTCAGAGATAAGCGCCTTTCTTTCAGAGAAGGAAGACTATTGTTTCACCTACTAGAGAATCACAAAATGAAAGAAAGCATCTTTCCAAAGTGCTTTTTAACAAAATACATAGTGAAGTTGTTATAGTGAATAAATACAGGTTCTGCTCTACTGCTTGTAATTGGTGGGCTTTCTGCTCTAGTAATCTTCCTTTAGAAATAAACAGGATTAGAAATTTTACCGGCTTGTCATGTATAGGAGACTCTTACTTGTATTTCATCACGGATGTTTTTTCATTTATTTTCTTTATTCTTTTTTTAACAGTAAAAAATAAAGAAAATTAACCTTGCCTCATTCTTTGTGGTCCATATAACTGACCATTTTAAAAGAAGGGATCAGTGAGCTTTATGTTTTTGTCTGCTTTTGAATGCCCTCAAACACAGTTCAACAGTTCAGGCTGAAAATGAAATTACCATGTTCAAACTCTACTTAAGAAAGACTCTGTTGTAGGGATGCACTAAAGCTTAAGAAATAAAAGTTGATTATATAGTGTGACGAAGATTCAATTTGGTAAAATATAAATGCAGATAAACTGAAATAGGAGAAGGAAAGGAAACAAGTATTTTCATTCCATTGTAATCGCAGAGGGTCAACTCCTTGGCTTACACAGAATACCGCTGGTTTATAGAAATTGGTGAAGATGTAGGGTATATATAATATTCCATATAATATATATATATAAATTCCATATAATATTTGAGATTCTGTCGCTGGTGATGGTTTATTTTTTGAAATGTGCTGAAACCAGGACAAGGCTGCAGAATTTTCTGCTGTTAATGGGTCTGCTTTCCCTTCAATTAAAGCTACATTTTCACATTAAAAGAAGTGATTCACCCTTGGAAAAATAACCAACTGAATTTAACTTCCAAGAAAGTAGGGAAAGCAGATTTGGGTGAACTAAACTTTATTTAGAAGAAGTGCTAGAGGAGGGTAGTTAGAATTTCTAGTGACTGATGAAGGCTCAGAGATGATCTGAAGCAAATATATAGCTTGTGGTACATAGAAATCCTTCTTCCTTAAACTTTAAAAATTTGAATACTGTTCTATTACCGAATAAGTAAAAAAGCATCCATAATCAATTACTGCTTCACCACAAGGAATCTGAACCTGAAATTACCCCAAACCTTTGCATGTATGTAGTGAAAGTGGTCATGTTAGCAAGACCTAATGTCTGTGTAGGTCACAGGTGACTGACTCTAACACCCACCACTAGAGAAAGCTGCAACAAAGGTTTGCCTCTGCCAAGGCATCATCCTTAGGTTCAGCTGCAGTAGCTGCCTTCGGGATGGTGGGACTGCGGAGCTCCATGGCACCAGCAGTCATCCCTGGTCTCTCTCCTCTCCTTGTGGGTCATTTGAAAGACAGTGGTGGTGGCCAGATTCACACCCCTGCTTCTCTTCCTCTGCACTTACAAGTCACAGTGTGCAATGAAGAGCACAAAGGATGCTTTTACTCAAAATATATATTACACAATGATCAAAAGATGAGCAAGTTGATGATGATGTATAATAGAAGCAGGGTATCTATCTCAGCTTTTTGCTGCTTGGGAAAGAAAGTGTTTTTTTCAGACCAATGTTCTTGTTTTCAGTCTGTGTTCTAGTTACAGCAGTTATATCAATGCTAAATCAACCAGCTCATCTGTCTTCATTTTTAAGCAAATAGATTTTACCTTCCACCTTCAAAATCACCAGTTTCCAAGGCATGCCAATGGTAAGATGTTTTGTTTTTTTTTTTCCTAAACCTCATTCTGTGTTCATGCATGACCTCCAATATGATGAAAAGGTCAGCTTTCACAGGGAGACAGCAGTAACCTTCATTAAAACAAGATGCAGGATGCTCACAAAAGTAGATGGAAACTGAAAGACTGGTGTCTTAAACATGTCAAAACAGCGTCTAAAAATTGGTTTATGAAGCAGCTGTGTTGTTATAATACACATGAGATGCTAGACTTTCCATCATGACAGCCTGGGACAGACTGTGTCAGCCATGCAGTGCCCAGCTGGGGTTAAAAGGGTAAAGTAGAATGGAAGGAAAGAAAGTTTTGTTTTGTTTTGGCTTGGTTTGTTTTTTTTTCTTTATTTTGTTATAGTAAGTAAAAATAATATGAACAGTGAAAAAATTCCTTTCAATAACAGATTTTTTTTCTTACTTCCATCTTCCATCTTGTAAGATCCAAGGCGTTTTAGCTAAATGAACTCTATATTCATTAAACTTATTTCCTCTTGAGGAAATAAGCACATGCATCCACCTGGACCAGTTGACCCATTATGTGAAAGACCGCTGCTGTTTTAGCCTTAGGGAATCTCCAGGACTCAGGAAATAATTTTAAGCCCATGACTTAATATAGCATGATAACTATGGCAACTGGAACACATGCACTGTGATAGCTAATTTCACCTCAGCATTCATCAGGGGAGGTACTAGCTTGATATTGTAGCATGGAGAGTTAATACAGAGGTGCAGAGACAGGGAAGAAGGAAAGCATGTGTTAATAAACCCAGTGAACAAAGTCAAGCCTGGTGTAAGTCAGGATAGATTCGTAATTATTGTTAGTCCTGTTCTGAGAGCACACTAGACTGAGAGTCAACACATCTATCTGCAGTCTTGTTCTGCTTTAACTTACTGGGTAGCTTTGGTCTATTCATTCCCTCTCTTATACTTCATTTTTCCCTAGATAAAATAGGGAGAATAATATATGCCTCTTTCACAAAGCCCTTGAGATGTACTGTAGAAAGTGGTGTATGAGCTTATGCTGATACTGTCCCTATTAAAAATCCTCTTGCAGGTTGACAGTTTGACTGCTTCTTTCATAGTCCATGCCCATGCTCTTGCTTATTTTAACTGAAAAACATCTTACAGCAGCGGTAAAACCTTGGGTTTTACTGGGAGATGTGTACATACAGATGGTTACTGAAGGGCACCTTAAGTAACTTACCGGAGTGTCAACACTCATAATGATGTCTGAGGAAAGACAAGAGAAGTGGAGGGGGAAGCTAGCTGTCTTGCCAGCAAGAACAAACTGAGCTGGAGAAGATTTATTAGGTGTATATTATCCAGATAAATGTGATCCTGACTTGAATGAGAGCCAGGAATAGCAAGGGGAGAGGGTCAAGCAGAAAGAAGTGGCTGTTTGGCCTTCATCAACAGATTCAAGACCTGACGGGGATTAGAAGGAGTAACAGAATTGTTGGGGTGTTCATTCATCACTCTAAAATTTAGGATTATGAATTCCAAATGGATAGCCAGGTTAGCTGAAAAATGCTTCCTCCTCCTCCATGCTACATTTCTCTTTTCATGCCAGTGTATTACAGAGAGTCAGAGTACTGTATGATATTATTTGTGAACATGATTACAATGTGTAGATGTGATGGACAAGTTAATAGGAGCTTGCATGTTTTAAAAACAAAGACACATATTCTGTTACATGATCACAAGAGAAAGAAACATAGAAAGTGGTTAGTTTGCTTTCATATTTCAACCCTGTCACACTATGAAGGGCTACCTTTTTTACTCTGCTTGTTTTCGAGGTTTTACTTTTGCCTTCATGTCATTTTACAGAGACATGGTAAATGACTTTGTTCTTGAGACACCAAATCTCTTATATCTAACCTTAGCCCAGAGCAGTTTTTAAATGCCTAAATTCTGAAACTGTGTGTGTGAGAGAGAGAGGGATATAGAGAGATACTCTTCTACTATTCCTTATTACTGGGAATCTAGGAAAGAAAAATATTTTTACTAAATAAAAAGAAAAAAAATCAGGGTCCTCTCATGTTGTGAAATGTTTTTTTTTCTTTTTCATCAGACTTCAAAATGCAAAGATGGATAGTAGTGACTGGAGAAGGCTTTTACCTTAATCTTTGTCCAGTACACCTGGCAAACTGAGTTTACCTGGATGTTACATTAAACTTTACAACAGTTCTGTCACTAAAGCAACAATGCAAACCCTTCAGTCACTATTATTTTAAATAAAAAATAGCAATGAAGCAAATTCTGTACTGGGGTAGATTGCAATTCTTGAAGCCTCTCTTTGCATACTAGTTTGCAAGAGCTAAGGAGCTACTCATGTAACTCTTAAACCCAAACAATTTATTCTAGTGTAACGCAGACTTAGCTTCCAGATAAAAGGCTTGCTCATTCTATAGTAGACAATTCACATTTTTATAAACCACCTTTAGTACAGCAACAAATGCATCCTGCAGAACACCTTTATTCCTTCATCACCACTGAGAGTCTTGCTTCCCTGGTAATGTGATGTTCCCTGTAGGAATCTGACAAATTGCATACATGGAACAGGTACACATCTGATGTTTTCAGAACCTTTCTGCCATTGGATTCTTTGGGTCTTTTGTTTCTGATGATTTTACTGAACATTCATTAACATATATGATGTGTAGTACAAAACAGTAAGCCTTAAATAGATGTGGAACCTGGCAATTTCTTCATGGACCCCAGTTCAATGTATGAGCAGGATTATTTATAGGATGCATTGCCACCAAGGGTATGGATCATTTCTGATCTTGTATTCTAAAATGAGAAGGATCTGTTTAGAGAATGCTAACACAGGAGAAAAAAGTCTCAATCAGCTAACTTGCTTTTTGTTTGACAACAGCTTCAGAGAGCTGAAGGCAGCCAGGGACACATGTGTGCTAAGATCAATGGGGCAAGTGATTAAGAGTGATAGGATGTCCTTCACCTTTCATGCTCAAACTAAAATTTTCTCTCTTTTGAAACAAGAGCCTTTACATCACTCAGTAGAATTATATTTCTCATGAGCAGCATTAGAATACAGAAATAGTCTCAGTTTTCTTTGCTGAGGATTCTTTATTTTTTTTCCAGATACAGGAGGTCTATTAAACCTCAAGATTAACAGTGCTCTTGGCATCTGATTTTTAGTCAGGAAGTATATACAATGACTTGAAAGGTGTGTATGCAGGACTTTGAATCTGATTTACTAGTAGCTTTTTCGAATATGTCATGTGTGTCATATTGACCTTACATTCTTAATTACCTAAACCACATGCTTGCTTTTCGGTTCCTTATTGTAAATCAGCGGTAGCACTAAGAAAAAGCCCTAACAAAAAATATCCTGAAACATCCTGAAAACTTAGATTCTAGCATGTCAGAATATGGAATTCCTCATCTGATGAACTAAATTGAATTCTTTGGAAAATGTTTAGAAATAAAAGCCACATCCTACTAGGCCTCTGGTGCAAGGATCCATGTGCTGAAAAATTATGAGCCATATGTCCCCAAATTATAAACTCTCTTGAAAGTAGTAAGTTTCAAACATACATTTTAGAAACTTTCTGGATTTATATCAAAGATAGGAATTTTATGTGATTGTCAATATGTAAAAACTGAATCATACCCAAAACCTGGTGTTCATCTCCATGTTAGGCAGGTATCTAAAGAGTTCATTCGCTTATCTCCTTTGCTATTTCTGTTGCATTTCAGAAAGTTAGCTGACTGCATCATGAGATTTGGGCTGTGTGGGAAACTTTCTGGCTAGTGTACAGAATAAATGGGACAATGTATCCTTAGCTTTGCTTCTGAGATAGCAAGCTATTGCCCACAAAGGCAAGCTTTTAATTAACCTAGGATTCTTGGGTGCTCCATCTGTTTCTAAAAACAGGATAGCTTCCTGCATTACCTTCTGATAACAACCTTTCCCCCCCTAAGCCATGTAAAGAGCTTTGCACATGGAATAAGAATTTCTCATCTTCATGCCTGTAGAACCTATGCTGGGTATTTATTTCACCTGCTGCCAATTTCTTCACCTCTTCTATTTCCTTTCTTTCTATTTCTCTCTTCTCTCTTTATAGCTATCTGCTACCAATAGCAATGTGAGGGATAGT
Source organism: Pezoporus wallicus (assembly GCF_028554395.1). Lineage (NCBI taxonomy): Eukaryota > Metazoa > Chordata > Aves > Psittaciformes > Psittacidae > Pezoporus > Pezoporus wallicus. Next base: position 265,121 of record NW_026640754.1, read on the forward strand.
AGTGCCTTCCTTAGTTCTTTTCCTCATCTATTCTTCCTTTGGTCAATGCAAGTGAAGAGCAGGCAGAATATTAGATCCAGAACTGTTGAACAGGGTTCCCCAGTGAGGGAAAAGGGAAGAGCATGCAAACCAAAGGAAAAATACATCTAGTTTCTAGAAGGAACTGAGAATCTAGAACTCAAAAGGAAAATATAGGAAGACTGAGAGATAAGATCACTGCCAGACTGACTGAACTGTGACTGGGCAAACCATACCTGCAATTGTACAGGTAATGCAAATCTCTGAATTCATTTACCCCTTCCATGGATCCAGGTGATATCCAGGGGTCAGAACCCTTGGCTATTGACAATGTAGTAAAGGAGACAGGAAAGAATAATTTCCAAGTATCCTGCCTAATTTCAGCTAGATAGCAATTAGCTATGTCAGGGTGGAAATCATCAGAGCACAGAGATTATAATGTGACAAAATTTGAGACCCTATCTATCGTTTTACAGCTACTCTGTACTGTAGTGCAGAGTGTAATGGAAAGCTCAGATAATTATGATGGGTTGGTGTGTTTGTCTTGAAATAATATTTGTCATCTTGCATGATCTCTTTCCATGATCAGAAGGGGCTTTGCTTATTTCAGGATAAAAAGGAATTTAAACCTCATTCCTACAAATTTACGCAACTCTGTTTTGTTTGAAGGGTATAATGAAATTTGAGTGCATAAATTCTTGCAGGATCATGGCTTTAGTATTTAGGTGATGGACTTTCAGGCTCTTTCGCAGACAGTTTTTGTGATCTCAACCACACTTTGTTTGAAGCACTTATTCTATTAAGAATAGCTTCTCAAGAATGAAAATCTGATACTTTATCCTCTGGCCACTTGTACCTACTATTTCTGATCTGGCTGATAATGCCAGAAATCAAAGTACGGATTCTCAGAACAGCAAGGCTTTTCATAATGGTCTCTCTGCATGAAAAGTCCATGTGTCAGCTAAGAAAATTAATTTCTAATAATACTTGGCACTGAATGAGTGGCTTGTCTCAAAGCAGGGCAGCAAGCACTGTTTATCTGATCTTTGTAACACTGAAATAGGTTTCACCTATTTGAATCATCCTTGTCTTAGTCATCTTTATATCCAAAAGCTTATACTGGGTATGATATCCTCAAAATCAACCCAGGGATTTTTTTTTTTTTAATAAGGAAATAAAACCGCACTAGGGATAGTTGCATTGTTGTACTCAATAGTATTTCTCTGTTGGGCAAGGAGCAACATTTTCTATGCCGGTTTAAAATTCTGGAGAACTTTATGCTACTCTTTTAAGGCAGGCAAATATTACACAACTTTATGAACAAGTTTAATTCATCCTCTGAAGATGTTACCTATGTGTATAATGTCCTTTTCACTCTATACTCTATACTTAATTACTCAGTGCCATTTTCAGAACATGCTACTATGCAAATTCTGTACAACATCACAGACTTGTGAATGTAGCTCTTCAATTTGCAGTTTTAGCAAATAAAAGGTCTGTAACTGTAAAGAAACAAATACACTAAGACAGACTTAGAAATTAATACCTCTATTTTGCTTTAGATTTGAAATAGTAATCTGAAAAAAAAAGTATGCATTAAAAGTTTAATTAGTTATTCTTGGTTTGTATAGCAGCAGTTTTAAAAGACAAGCATTCCTTCACAGGATAAAGATGAATCAGAGTTCTCCAATTCCTGTAAAAATGTGTGTCTCTACAGTCATAGTTTGTTCTGGATCAATTCCAGTGCATTGTGACGATGGGAGCTAGAAAGGAAAACTCAAGAGGGTATTTTTAATCACTTTTACCTCTATTAACAATGTGATGCTATTTCCATTGTTCCTGTTATAAAAATAAGTAGCTGACATGTTCCTCAGGATTGATTATTGTGCTTTAGTTAACAGATCAGCCATCAAGACATTGCAGCCTATCAGGAAAGGGAGTGGAAAGGAGCAGGCAGAGAAACCTCAAAGGAAAGGACAAGACACTGTGTCTTTTGTCCTTTGTTCCAAGATGGAAATAAACTGTCTCCACTTTTGATAAGCTCCTCTTTTGATCTTTGTTTGCAATAATTAGGGTTAGACACTAAGTTATTTTATGAAACCTTTTAGGTTTAGCCCCCTCTAAATTAATATGAATATGAATTATTTGTCCTCTGCAAACAACCACATTAAGTAAGTTTTTATGATTTAATTCATGGAGATTTTGCGTAATATGCAAGTGGACTACATACTGATGGATTTGGGGAAGATGAAAAGTATTTTTTCTGCAAATTTAATTTCATGTCATGCTTTACAAATATGGAAGAACATAAAAATACATTAAAATATATAAATATTTTCTGACCTTCTCTACTGTATAAATATATATAGAATTATATACCTGTCATTTTTTGGGGGGGTCAATTTATGAATATTTATCACACTGTGCTCCCATATATTTATTTTAAATGGTTTAGACAATCTTTCCCTGTATAAGGCTATAGATTTGCGTCCTCACTTATGAGGACAGTAAATATGATTTAAGATACCTTTGGCTGCAGAGAAAAGCAGAGCTGTTTCTCTAATTCATGATGAAAGACAAAGTCACCAAAGGAAATCCTGTGAAATAAGAATTTGGGATTCAGCTGGACTATGCTAGAAGCAGAACTGGAGTGTTACGTGCTTCTGGTGCAAACTTAACAAGAAATGCAGGTGTTAACATTTTTTCTTGCAAAGCCAGACTTCGTAACAGGCAAAAAACCCCAATCCAGAACAAAACCAAAAACCCCACTCCACCAGAAAGTAAATAAAATTAATTGCAGTTATCTAAGAAGCTAAATGCATTGTAAATCTAGGTAGTTTTCATGTCTGTGACCAGAATCCAGAATACTTCAGAGTAAAACAAATGTAATATTAAAGAATACAGGCAGCAAATATGTTTGTGTATAAACACAGTTGTGGTATATAGTTGTAATTTCAGAAACAATTTCAGCGTTAATGAGTGTATGTATATTGTATATTTTTTACATCACTGTTAATTCATAGATTTTTAAGGATTGTTGTAACAACCTATACTACAAATCCTGCTTAAGATCCCCTTGCTTAGGGTCTAGCATTTTACAATGTCTCCCTTAGGAATGCACTTTGATTTTAAGATTTCAAGTGACAACTTCAAAGTTTAAAACGTGCCAAATTACTTTAGAGTTTAAAACGTGTCTTACTCCAAATTTTTATTCTCTTATTCAGTATCTAGTCTTTCACCTGAGTTCTTTTTTAGTGTCCTGAAGATCATGATCAAGCTGTGGGATTGCAAGGGGAACTACATGGTGCAAAGCTGTAACATGCCTCCTACTGTCAAGAACAAAAAAAAAATGATGTATGCTTTGCTGAGACATATCACTGTAATAGTGTACACTTTCATATCTGCAGATTTAAAACATGTAATCATTTTTAGTAGCTTCATAAAGCATGTAGAGATATAGTCATTTGCTGGAAAATACAGAATGCTCCTTAAGGAATCTAAATTGCTGTATCTTTGTCTCTCCAGTGGAATATAGTCTACTCTTATCAGCTGAATAAGTGATACAGTCTAAACAAAGGGTAATAATGTTCAACTGGAATTCCAAGAAAGGAAGCTTAATGTGAACTTCCTGATTTAATCTTACAAAAATAAAAAGGTTGATAGGATAAATGAATCACTCAGAAGAGCAGATTTTGCTTCAGTTAATTAAAATGGACCGTAAAAATGTCAAAGTACCCTTTTATAACATTTAACTGTGAAACTCACATACAAAACTAGAGTATCATTTTCATGCATGGGACTACGAAGAATCTCTTCAGAGAAACAACTCTATTTTCTGAATATTTCTTCTAATATTCCAGCCTGGAAATAATGGTGACAACTACATGGACACTTCTCACACAATTTCCTGTATCTTCTACTTTTGGAGAGCCAGGAAAAGTCTTCTCAGAAGTAAATTTGGAACTTTTGCTTCTGGAAGACATCAGCAAGTCAGAGATGCATGGAAATTAAAGAAAAACAAAGCAAATGCACTATTTTTTTTTAGGTTTTTTTAGGTTCAATTTCAGTTCATTCTGTCTTCCTGACAATGGTAGTCACTCAAGCATGGAATAAACTCACAAAGAAAGTGGAACAACACTTTTTGGATAAGATACCTGTTAAGTTGCTAGAAAATGAGCAAGAGAGATGGACCTGCACTGCTAAGAGAATGGAAATGACAAAGCTCTAGGCCCTCTCCATCTCTAACTTCTGCAAATTTGTCACCCGTCAACACTTTTTAAGTATAGGCAATGTGAAAAGTGTCTAAAAAGCCAGTCAGGCAAGTGACAAGTTGTGATTACAACTTTCTTTTCCCCTACCAAACCAGCAGGAAAATGTGAAAAAATGTGTGTGTACTACCATAACACAGCAACAGCAAGTAGGATATCCATAGAACTGCCAAAGGCCATGCATATCAGAGGAACATACTATGCATTTCCTCACATATGCTGTACCTGTGAACAATCCTTGCCTTTGTTAAAAGGTGTTTATTTCACACCTGGGCATGAACATCTCATCTTCTTAGAAATAGCTGAGTTTTTTTTCAGTAGCAGTCCAATAATTTTCAGTTTCTAAACTCTTCCAGGATGGAGCTTCGTTTAATGGAAAGCTGGTGGATGAGAGTCCTTTTGTTCAGAGCCTTGGCACAGTTGTTAGTATTTTCTTTCCTGATCAAATTTGATCTAAGGTTTTGTTTGGTTGGTTGGTTTGGGTTTTTTTGCTACCAGTTGTTACTGCTGTCCAATTTGTTACTTTACTTTGTTTGTGGGGTTGTGTGTTTTTCCGCTTTTCCTTACTAGCATATGAAGTAGCTCAGAAGGGGGGATCAGAGAGATATTTTATGTGATAAGGCTGTTGTGTGGTTTTATGACTGAGTGCTGCCAGAAGAAAACAAGAAGAGGCAGACTTGGTGAAGCATGACATCCGTGCATATAAAAGATCTGAAACTATATTCTAAGGGTGCATATAGATGACTGATAGCATCTGAAGTTAGAAGAGGAGTAGCTCCAAGTTAATACTGAATTCTATTTTATTAGCTAACACTGACCTCTCATTTATTCATTTGTGATCCCTTGGACAATTCAAGGACAGGATCAACTGAGTTTATTACAATCCCTTTGATTTTTATTATTTTTTTTTCCCTTGATGCCAAGAAGTGAAGAATAATGTGAGGAATCACTTCTACAGATAAAAAACACATGGGAAGAGGAAGAAGGAAGAGGTGAGGGAGTGGCACAAAGGAATCCTAAAACAGGTAGACCTTCTTCCCTTGCCTGATGACAGATTCCACAGTGAAAGAGATAAACTCCCACTAGAGATTTAAAAAGGGATAATCCTGAATAATGCTGGAAATCATGTCAATGTTTTGTGAAAGTGGGAAATAGGTATAAAAAAAAAAAGCAGGTTCATACTGATCAGCAAACAAGGCAATCTTCTCACTGTTGTGCCTGAGATATCTGGGTGTTTCAGGCAGCTGTGAGTGATGAGGCACCCATCTGTGATGAGCTAAGGATGGGATGTGAGCCTTGGAGTCAAAATGGAATCGCCTACTTTTGACCAAAATGTACTTTATGGGTGGGTGTGCTTTGACTGCCAACTATCTGTTGTGTTTTGGCACTAGAAATAACAGTCTTGGATACCTCCCTTTGGAGGGTTAGCTGCAATTACAGATATGTTTCAGAAGATTCTTCCATTTCATAGAAAAAACTGATGAAAATTAGAAGGAACATAGTCATCATTTGCCAGACTTGCAAGATATATTTTTCCTACATATTTAGTGGTTTGGGTAATTATTTTCTTAATGAGAAGACTTGTCAAAGCACATTATGTTGACTGATTTCACATCATCACCTTTATTCCTAGCAGTTTCTGATTACTGATTTTATGATACAGAAAACCATTAATTTTTAATTACTGCCAGCAATTTCTTAGAGATCATTAACAGCCAAACTGCTATAGACTACTTAAGTATTTTTCAGCTTTCCTAGGGAAAAGAAAACCAAAAGCCAACTAGATTTTCTGATTTATAGTTATAGTTTGAGTTCAGAAAACAGAGTAGTTCAACAAATCCTGCAAGATTTTTCCCCTGTGTTGGGCTTTACCCTTAGAGACCACTCACAGGATCTCATCATCCTCCAGGACAGCTGGCTTATGCCTCAGTGTTGCACCATAGCAGCAAGAGGAGCAGCAAGCTCAACTAGTCCCAGCACAAGATTCAAAGCTGCTGGAAGTTTCTGTCCTCAGTGTGAATCTGACTACTTCTGCCTCACTTCCATGACTACCAGGGCCTAGGAAAGAAAGCAGCATCTTATCTCTGAGGGAAGAGCTCACCTAGGTGGCTGTAGACTGCTCCTAATGCAAGTCAGTGTCTTGTGGATGACATTAAATATAATGGTTATATCCAGGATGCCATGAAAGGAACTGTAATGTGTTGTTTTAGAGAAGAAGGAGAAAATACAGATTGCATTTAATGTATGGGTTTGTACTTGGCATATGGTATGTCTTGAGGTATACATCCCATGTAGTTTACTTTTATCACTATCACTGATGATAGTCTGCTTGTCTAGGAATAATGTTTGCGGTTATGTTGTGTTATTTGAAATCCTAGATGAAAGACATAACTATATCAGTGTAGCTATGCCATTTTGCACCTTTTTACCAAGTAATTTTAAGTTTCCAAGGATATGTATTTCTTGGTAATTTTAATACAACAGTGATCTGCAGCTTGTATTCTGTGCTAACAGATGTTTTGTTACTAGAGTCCAATATTATGCAATAAGACAGTGAGTCCCCAGAACTCCCTGTCAGGAACACAAAGTACTCTAAGATAGATCACTTTCATATTTTCTGGCATGCAGTGATGGGTAAATCTCCAAATGGTTTGTAGGTACATTTAGTTTAAACTAAATATCCAGAGCTCAGATTCCTAGAGCTCAGTTTTCTCAGACTACAAAACCAGACTAGTTATCTAACGGGGGTAATGGTAGTGGTAAGAGAAATAAGAAAGAAAAGAACTTTCTCATATTTTCAGCTTGAAATCAGTAGAACATTGCCTTTCTTTTTCTTTTCCCTTCTACACCCAGTTTTTCACCTTCTGTATTTGCTGCTTTTTACATACTCAAGATGAAGTTCTGTCTCAGCTACATTTGCATGACCTTTCTGACCTGCATCTTTCCTTTACACCTATGTGCATACTCCAGTGCCAAGGACTTGTTGGGAGCAAAATAATTATCTGAGACATAAAGAGTTCAAATTTACCTTGATCATAGTATTTCACAGTAAATGAACAGAAAGGACTTCATTTGAGGTCTGGCTGAAGAAGTCTTTAAAGTGTCAGAAACCTTCCTGTCATATACTAATCACCCATGTCAACTTGGAAGATCACAGGCTGCAAAAGTAGATTTTTTTAGTTACAACTTCAGTGGTATCAAATATTAGGAAAATAGGAATTGTTCCATTTTGCAAGAGTAGGACAGCAAAATAATTTCATGTGTTTTGACTGATTCTGTCTCCTTTGCACACACGCTGAAGTATATTTTCTGTATTGATTAAGCATAATAGATAAATCAGTTCTTCAGCAGAGGTTTATGAATGTATAATTGACATTTTGTCAGTGCCACAAAATTTCCTTTCTGAGGCAATTGCATTTGGAATGCTGTGTAGTAGATTTTTTTTCTTCAAATGAAAGATAATTAAATATAATTAAATTAGAATTTCCTCATGATTTTGCAATAGTGACATTTTAAAGCCTGTGTCATTTGTTTTGTTTTTTCTGCAGCTGTTATTTTGTTCAAGGAGTCAGTGTATGACTTGACTTTTCTGTAAGATTTCCAAGTAGAACCACTTTTACTTCCTTTAATGTTACAATATTTGGCAGGGCTAGTCTCATGTGAATAAATGAGTGAAGAAATCGCATAAATCGTAGTGAAAATGCAAATAATTTATTTGTGCTAAAAAAGCATCAAGCACTATGGGGTAGCAAATAAAACTAGCTGTTTAATGCAGTACCAAAATATTAATACAGCAATCAGAGCTAATACTGCAGAAACTCTGTAGGGTGCAAGAAAAGGTAAAGAAATGATGGAAACAACAGAGGGAATTTTAGATGACAGTTTAAAGGACATGAGGAAGCACGCTGAAAGCATTTCCAGTAGCACAAGCAGAGGAAAAGGCATTCTACCACACTTTGCATTACTTGTGGAGACCATGAGGGTCGTCTATGACAGTCGTCACACACATTGCCTGCACAGCACTTTCTTGGGACAGACATTTGCACTGAGCACACATAGGAGACTCCCAGAAGAAAAGGCCAGTGCTGAGGTTACAAGGGTTGCATGTTTTCTCTTGTCATTGCTATGTGTACTTGTAGACACCCATGAAACGAACTCTTGCATAAGTTCACACAAACCAGAGTTTCTTTGCCAACCGTTTCACCCTTTACCTTCAAATTATATAAGGAACAACAAGCTCTGCCTCCTTTGCCTCCATGATCTACCACAGACTTAATTTGCTCCAAACTCGAGTGCCCACCCCTCCAGTCGCTGCCTCCTGGTCATGTTTCCTGTCTCCATCAAGTCTTCTCTCAGCCCAGTTGCTGGAAAAATGTGTGTTTCTGGACTTCTCCTTTGTCAGAGGGAAAGAGGCTTATTCATACTCTATTTTGTTTTCCAAGCAGATTTTGTTGACAGCCTGCAATTCCCCTGGAGCACTTGCAGGATCCTGTAACATCGCACGGGGTCCTGTGACCCAGGCAACTGGCTGAGAGCTCTGGGTGCTACTTCAGCCAGAAGACTTGCGTAGAAAGGAGGGAGAGATTGCACAGCGCACTGATTTACTGATCCTGGACCTGGGATTTGTACCTCCAGCCTTCACTCTCTACCCTCCCCAAATTTGGATTGTGGAAGAAATGCCTTTCTCCCTTACTGTGTATGTGCTCAGGGCTGTATTGGAAGCCATGCAATTTCCATGAAGTCATTTCATGGCACTTAACTAAATACTTTAAAAATGTTGCCTCCTGTGTAAGGAGAGAAGAAAATTAAGGACACTCTGTGGGGCTGGTGCACAGCTGGGTTTGTGTGGGAGCAAATACATCTGTTCTCCAAAAGGACATAGCAGCATAGGACATATATATAAATGAGTGGAAAAAGGTAGAGTGACTAAAATACATGCAGTTGTTTTTCTGGTGTTCGGTACAACATCTGGGCTTCAACCACTGACCTGTTCATTTCACTTAACACCCAAATACAATTTACATTAAAAGGGAGATTTTTTATTTTTTTTTAAGTGCAGGGAAAGGTCATCAAACTCTCGTCACAGGCCACGAGAAGGCCACAAGTTAGAAACTGAATGTAACTGGTCAGGGAAAGAGGTGCAGTCTGTAGCCATTTTTGTTGCTGAATCACAGTGATGCGGGCTTCTGAGGACTACAGCAAAATGCACATGGGCTTACTAATATTTTTAATCTATCTTCATGAAGTCCAGAAATAGGGGATTTAGTTATAGTCCCTATTGTGTCCCACTGGCTTGCTAGAGGATCTAGCTCCTATTGTTTTACTCACCGCAGCAATGAATGTACTTGCTAATAGAAAAGCTGGACCTTAATATTATTCTGTAGCTTGTGCTCAGTTTTACTATTTTTGTAAGAGAAACAGAAACATTTAGCAGGAACAGACAAATGAACAAAAAATAATTATTTCTCTGGAATAAAGATCCCAGAAAAACAAAGAAAGAAACTGTCTTAATGAAAACCTTGGATGAGAAATGCTTCAGCACGTATCCTTTTTCCACAGGTCTGTTCTCTTATCTTCTGAAACAGACAGGTGCTGGGAAAAGAGTACTGGAAATTACTTACTGAAGAGTTGTGCCAGCCCATTCCTTGCTGATATATTAGTAAATGTTCTAGAAGCAGCAGAGCCTGATTTTCCTAGTTTTACATCTAAATTATCCCAGAGAAAATGAGAACTCCCTTCTTTCGTACATTGGCAAAAATAAGTAGGCTGTGAGTATTTTCTCTGATGAGCTTTATCCATGAATGTGTGTAATTTAGAGAAGCTGAAAACAGTATATTTTCAAAAACACATGCAAGTTATCAATACACCCTTTGGAAAATCTGCTGAAGCTGGCTGATTGTCTTACAATATTATTAAATGTGGGTTTATTATTTCACCATGTTTAGGTCACTTTTGGATACAACATACAGGAGAAGGAAGTACTGGCCTATTATATTAAGCAATGAGCTTTCCATATGTTGGAAATAGCATCATGAAAAGAAACTGCCCAGAGAAAGAAAACTTGGTATTTATGAGAGGGAGTACTCGGTACATCACCAATGATCCCATCCAGCAGAGATTTTCAGACTCTGTCTGTTACCATGCTGTCTGAGCTCAAAAAAGGAGAGGGATGTTATTTCTCTTAAAGAAATAAAAAATAAAAATAGTTAGGCCATCCATCAACTAAAACCAAGGCAAGTGTTTGGTTCTCACTGTTGAAATGGGGTATTATTATTCCCATGAGGATTAATAAGCCTAGCTGGAGGAGTCTGACCCTTCGGGAGGTCCATAGAGGAATGTTTATGATTAATGTTTTGGTCCATGGTCTATCTCTATGCTAAGTTAATAAAGCTACATTGTCTTTTACTGTTCCTTATTAACACAACATTAAACTTCTACCAACATTCATGTTGCAGACTGCCCTTGGCTCTGTGAAGTAAAATAATACTTTGTGGAAAAGATTTTACTGTACAAATAAGCAGATGTAACATCCCAGTTTGTTCCCAGCTCTCAGATGACAGCAGTTCCTGTAATTAGCTGTGAGCTGGAATGTGGGTTGCCATGCAGTAACCACACCAAGCATTTTACTTCACATCTTGATTTCACATTTCAAATATCCCTGTTGACTTTAGAAAATGAGTTTTGGAAGCACAATACAGCAAAATAGAGGAGATACAGTACACTTAAAGTGAACCTAATATATGCTAAATAAAACCGTTTTTATTTAAATTTACTTGGCTTCACAAAAAATACAAAATACTGAAGGAAAGCATTGCTTAAACAAATAGATATCTTGAATAAAATAATCACAGGTATTCAGCAGTTAAAAATATATTTCAAAAGAGAATTTGCACTATGAAATTCAAACCTCTCACAATGAATGACTGGAGATTACAGTGATGTATTTCCAGATGCTTTTATTTTTTGTAGTTAAGATTAGTGGTCAGTGAGAGGTGAATGCTTGCATGCTCTGCATGAAGTCCCTTTTTCTCACCTGAGACATCTGGGATAGCTGTGTAAACCTCTCCAGAGAACCCGATCCTAATCAGGCACTATCATAAGGCTTCTAGAACAGCTTCTCCTATTTAAAGCAAATTTAGTTTTCAGGCCATCATTATCCTGACTTCCACAGAGGTGATCCAGTCCACTGAAACTATAGAGAGGAAACTATAGAGAGGACCCAGCCTCCCTCAAGCATTTTGATACTAGCAACAAAGATATCAGCTACTGCTATCTGTGAACATGAGAGATCTGTTGATTACTATCCCAGCTTTATTTTGCCACTTGCCAACAGACTACATAAATAAATGCATTTATTGCCTATAGATAAATGTAAACAACATTATAACATGGGGTTTTGTTACTTTCTGGCTGTATTTTCCAAATGAGCAGAAAGATGTTCCACGAACTTCACTAGTCCAGAGAGTGACTCTCTGCTTTCCACTGTACTTCTCTGTGCAACTGAATGTGCTCATTGAACTCCTGAGGTTTTAATTGTGGTGACACTGGATATACCCAACACCAGTATTTCTAATAAATGCAACTCTTACTTTTTAAAATAATAAAGGCAGTGACACTAATAGCCATTGCATTTAATCATGCGGGAGCTATGGGAATAGAGCTTTCCTTAAAGGTGTCTTTTCTTTGCTCACTGCTCACTTCGAGGTATCTCTGCAAGGCCAGTGGGTTCTTTCAAACTTCCTGTGAGAGATTTAAAGGAAGGAGGAAGGGGACAGGAAACGGATATATTCTCTGAACTCTCCCTCAAATTGCACTAGTCCACTTCTCAGATTACTAGAAAGGTATATATTTATTAAACAGAAATAACTTGTAAAATCCTTAATATCTCATCCTCAGTACAGTGAGCTCATTTAAAATATATGCCTATAAATGTCCTATAATACACATTATTTAGAGAGAAGAAAAGGTAACCAGGAAGCCAGCGGGAAGATGACAACTACCATGATGTTTACAACACACCGCCTGACAATGGCCATGTTGAATATTAAAGAAAGCACTGATGGTCTCCAGTGAAAATTGCAACAATGTTCAAACGTGTTGGAAAAGACACCTGTTTTCCCAAACCAGTTAGGAGTCGCAGGCCAAGCATCCACCAGCTTTCACGGGAAAAGTGGCCATCTGAGGGGCTGCTGCTTTTGCAATCACAATAAACCTCCCAACACACAAGCTGCGTTAGCAGCGGAGCAACTAAAGCTGGGATGTAAATGTATGGTAGCAAATCATCCCCTAGCCTTTGGACAGAGCATCGCTAAGCTCTCTGGAATATCACATTAAAGCTATACTTTGTATTTCCATGCAGATTGGTGTGTCTGACAGTGGTGGTTAGTCCCCAAGTAATGATGAAGCTGGGTTAGCCCCCATGTTATGGGGTTGGAGTGAAGCCAGAGTTTCTCCTCATGCTTCTCAGGGAATGAGTCAACACACCTGCTCTAAAAATCTGGATGCAGTCAGCAGCCAGCGATGTCATCGTTGGCACAGTCGCCAGAACTCCATCTGAATTATGTTCTTTAATTCAGGTTTTAACACTTTTATATACAAGACAGTATTGGAATTTTTCATGACCTAAAGTTTTTCTTTTCCCAAAAGATGAACAATAAGAAAGTAAAACCACTGCTTGCTTTAGCTAAAACTTTATTTTTTTCTTATGAAAACTATAATAAATGTTACTTTTAACATACAAATAAACTCTCTAGCTTTTTTTGGCAGGAAACAGTCTTTTATTTATTTTTTAATTAGCAGTATTTTCTCAACAATAGTAGGACTGCATTCTGCAAACATATTCCTATGAGTAACTCAATAAAGTTGGAAGTAACTTATAATGGCTTTTTCACATAATTTCTTAATATGCACGAAACAGAAAAAGAATTTTAACTGAGGAATTTATTTTAACTCCAGACTAAAGAAGAATCAAAATGTCCACGAAATCATGACAGTTTTCTGACCTTAAAATAAAATGGCTGATAATCTCTACAGAAGGATAATGTTGTAAAGTATGGTGCAGTAACACCAGCAAACTTAGCATGCAAGTAATGCAAACCTCACTGAAAACATTTTTGCTGGGGTGTGTAGGAATGGGCAGCTTTATGTATGTGCAAATAAGCACAGTCCATTCCACAACTCAGATCTAGGTATTACCATCAGATACCTTCATTTGCAGGGTGGTCTGAAAATGCTGAGAACCCTGTTCCTCCACAGCCAGCCATGAATAGAAGCAGACATAAACTTCGTGTTCATTAGCACATGGTTGCCAAGTTTTTCCAACTTTCTCCTCATGCAGAAAGAGGTGTTGCCAAATAAACTCTGCCCAATGCCTGAAGGAAACTGCTCAAGTAACCTCTGTATCTTCCCGCTGTTGTATCCTCCCACTTAATTGGTCATGCTGGGAGCTAGACCAGTATGCTGATGGAGATCTTTGTGTTTCAAAGCCAGTAGAGAATTTGGAGCTCTTAATGAATGTTACCTATTATCTAATATTGCAAAACAGAGTTAATTAGAAAACAGAGCAAATTGATATCACAAGTGCAGAAAGAAATCCCCTACTTATCCAAAAGAATACAATGCTAGTCCTTTTAAAATAAAAATGCAATTTTGCTTTAGATTTGTAGACAAACCACAGCTTCTATAGGGTTTACTCAGATGCAGTAATGGCTATGTAATTTCCTAAGAAAATTTCAACCAAAGTGATAAAGACATCTACTTCTCTAAGCCAGCTACCCATCCAAAGTGTTAGCATACAAAAAGCAGAAAACTGCATTGTGGAAGATCTGAAGTGTATTATTGTTTATAATCAGAATGCTTTGGGTTGGAAGGGACTTTGAAGATCATCTGTTTCCAACACCCTGATATAGGCAGGGACACCTTTGCGTAGATAAGATTGTTAAAAGCCCTGTCCAACCTGGCCTTGATGCCCCATCCCTGGAAGCGTTGCACAGCTTCTCTGTGCAACTTTTTTCTGTGTCTCACCACCCTCTTAGTGAAGGCTTGAGTTCAATATACTAGCAAGAATATGGAGTCCCTGGGACTCAAGAAATTATTTGAGCTAGAATAATATTTAAATATATAACACTTCAGCATAGAAGACTACCTCCAGATATGTTGAAACTTTAATTGCTATAGTAGCTGTGACTCATGCAGGCAGTCTTCTGCAAGCCTTAGTCTAACGAGCTTAGGCATTATAAGCTGTATAGTAGTGCCAGAGGAGAGCTGAAAAATCTCTGAAGAAAAGTCCTGTTCAGAGGGAGACCAAAGATACTTTCCTTCCTTACTCGGTGCACCCATCATAAGGGCAAAGGAAAGTGAAGAAGGGAGAAAGACCTGAAAAAAGGTAGAACTTGTAGGAGGAGAGGGAGAGAGAGAACAGCAGACAGAGCACTGGGAAGCTTGGCTTTGATTTCCATCTCCCCACTGGAATAATGTCCTGGAATAATAAAACCCTGGACGTCATCACATTATTTCTTTATTTCCATTGTCTTACCCAGTGTTAACTCTTTGGAACAGGAACCATTTCTGAATGTTCCTGCCAAAATGGGCTATCATTTTCACTGGGGGCCACAACAAGGAGTAAGAGGCTAAAGTAGAGAAAGGAGGTATGTCTGAGAATATGAGTCAAGTATTGTTGTTTTAAATACAGAATGTAATGGATATACAAAAGGAATGTGAACTGTGAGCTTAATATCCTACCTGTTAAAAGAAAGTCATAACCCTCCTAATGATTGTGTCAAGATTTTGTCATTCTTTCTTGCTTAAAACTTTGTTTTCCTAACAGTAAAGATTCTCCAAGACCTTGCCCTGTCATCAGTTCATTACTATGCAGCAAACACTCATTACTCCTTGCAGAATAATAGTTCACGTACTGTCAGGAAGCCTTTCACCCAAGTGCTGACCCTAAATATAAGGATATCCCTGAATGAAAGTGCATTGTATAAACAAGCAGGCAACTCAGAGTTATCATGTGAACCTCAGAGTGGAAAATCTTCATCAGTGCTGCACCCAGACTTGCCAATGAAGAGATCAAGGATTCCTTATTTAGCCCAGAGTGCTTATTTAGCCAAATACCTGGTTTAGGCCTTCTAACCCTCTAGTGAGAGACCTATGAAGAAATTGTATGCGTGTAGACTGCAATACAGAGAGAAGGAAGGGATAGCACATAAAGCAGGACCAGTTTCAGCAACTGAATTTTCAAAGGACTATTTTCTTATCTTGTTTAACCGATCCTATCTGGTCAAACTTGACACCAACACCAGGTACCTCTGTATTAGCATAGCAAAGACCTTCCCTCACTTTAATAAATGCAATGGGACTACATTAATTGTTAGTATATGGCAACAGGCATTTTCAGAAAACTGTATTCCGTGTCTGCTGCCACATCTCCATGACAGCTGCTGCTTCCTCTCCTCTTCCATTTACTCCCGTTCTCTCCCAGATCTCCCTATAACCATCTAGGGAACAGACAGCCGCTGTTCTGGCCCCTTCTGAGCCTTCTGTGTGCTGACTGTCCAGAAACTATGCCAACAGGACAGGTTGCTGCTCTGCTCATACAACAGCATTTTCATTTGTGGGTGCTAGTCTGAGTCTCCTCCACTTAAAAATGGGTTTTTGCAAGGCTCAAGAGCCTCCTTTAATATCTCAGAAATATCTGCCCCAAAATCCAATTCTGTTACAGTTGTAGGAGTGAGTACAGATGGATGGATGAAGGACCAGTGTTCACCCCTTAGCCACTTTTGTTTATAAAACTAGGGTGGAAAAAGTATATTCTTAATATTCCCATTGGCAACCATAGCCGTCTGTTCAAATGTTAGGTTAACTAAATCTTATTGCTGTGGTTGCTGCTATGACATACTGGAGAATTCACACTTATTTCTGTATTTGGCCAGACTAACTAGTTTAATTCAAGTGTATTTTGCAAAAGTAGCAGGTAGAAAAAGCTTGAAAACATTTCATGATTGCTATTATTGGTTGAAAGGAATGTATTTAGTATTAAAATCTATGTAATTGAAACAAAACCTCTTAAAATTCATCTCAGACTTTTAAGCCACATAATTAATAAATAAATTGAACATAAATCCTAACCACCTGTCTTTATTTAATACAGATTAGCAGCTGGCTTGGCCTTTTTTCAAGACTGTGGGAATGAGTTAACATGTTTAAGACAAGCATTTCCACGGCTGACTGGCAGCTCAAGTTGTCTTCCATAGTTCAACAGCCGCATCAACAAAACGAACACTAGCAAAACAGCATTAGAAAACGCATTCCTCTCAAATTGCTGGAGCAGGGAGTCCTCAGGTCAAGGGTGTTAGGAGAATGTGGGCCAACTTAACAGCACTTCCAAAAGAATCATTTCAGAAGCCACCTGCATGTTCATCACTGAACAGAAAATCAAGTTTTTCTGTGAGAAAGCAAGCCTCACATAAAATTTTGTTCTTGTTTCACAAAGAATTACATTGTCATGCATCAATAAGAGTTAAGTCAGAAAGAAAAGAACATTAAATAAAGTAAAGCGAGTGGGGTTCTTCAGAAATTTCAAGTTTTCCTTCATACCTTCAAAGTTCATTCACCTATTCAGGTATCAAACCTCCCCTTTCCTTAATTATTTGTCTATCTGTCTTTTTAATACTTGCTGTTTTGGCTAGAACACAACATGATTTTTGCACCTGCAAGTAGCATGGAGATGTTATGCATTGTGCACTGTCAGCAGCAGCTCATGCTAGCTGGGAGATTGCTACATTGAGTGAGGGTTATAGGAGATTATGGATTATTAGAAACAGGAAAAAGTACTCTTAAACTGGGGCAAACTGGAGAGCAGAAGAGTTGACTCTGCTGCCAAGAGGCTCATGGAAATGTCAATGGGTCTATGAAAAAGAACTGAAGTAGCCAAAAATATTCAATGTGTCATTAATCTGTGGTATGTTTATTGGCTATGAAGATGAACTGAGACTGATGCCAAATTTTTCCTTCATTTTGCTTTCAATAATTTGCTTATTTTAAAGAAAAATAGAAATGTTTTCCTTCTTTCTTCAGTCTGGTTTTTGTTTTAGTTCTGGGACTCTTGGATTTTACTAATAGTTGAGTATACCATATAGGAACTGAGGTTTTGCTAGAAAAATGCTCACAACAAAGACTCAGTAATCTGTATCTATTTCTTATTAAAGAAACGGTTTTACAGTCCTTACTTACTTGTTTCCCAATGCTGAAACCATTACTCCTTCATCCAGTTGCACAATGCCTGCATGCTAGCTCCAGTTTATTTTTTGCCAAGGTAACTGTTCTCTTCAGTACCAAGTTTTCCACTTTTTCAGTCCTTACCGGACTTGGTAGCAAACCTATACCGAGTATCATGAACAGCAAGGCTGGGTCCAAGGGGAGTTTTGTATGGTTAAGACTGCTGGATCAGGTGCTGGCTTCTTTTCCCAGAATCTGTACCCCAGTATCCTACATCAAAAGCTCATGGGGCTAGTCAATAAATCATTAGAGAAGCAGAGGGACAGTGTATCTAACATTCAGACTTTAAGCAGTACATGACTCCAGGACGTCCAAATTCTGCAGCTTTGTCTCATTTTCTGCGCTTCCCCTCTGGTTTTTATAATGCATAATTGTCATGAAAAAAATTCCCACAGAAACTAACATGATGCAGAGCTCATTGCTGAATGAGTGGTCTATTAATTAGACATCTTTAGAAAAAAGGCTGCTCTGTGCTCAACAGATTAAACTGAGCCCTTGAGATATTCGAAGTTTTTTCTGTCACTATCAGATAAACACAACAGAACATGCCGACCTGCAGAGGTTCATGACTAAACTGTTTGCAAGGTTAAAAAGAAAGGGAGAGGAAAAGCCTTGTTAATCTTCCCCATTCCTAATTTTAATAAAAAGTAAATATTTTTGTAAAAACATATCAAAGGCCTCCACTCTCAGCTATGTGGCAGGTTGAGATTAGGGAAAAACCAAGCACCTCTTAAGGTTAAACACACTATTTGTCTCTGTCTTTCAAACTACATCTGAGTATATTTTGCAGATAAGTTTAGATAGGGTAAAGCTCAAACTCCTTTCCTTTGACTTTTTACCTAGAAATATACAGCCAGAGATGCAGTAAGGTCAGAGCAATATTTTCCTCTCGTTACAGATTATACTGAGTTCTTATAAATAATAAAAAGTTTTATTACATGAAGGGTACAATGATTTGAAGCTCCTATTCCATTACAGATAAAATACTTTGTAAGTAAAATAAAATTTCTGGCAAATGGTATTTTAGACAACTGGAAAAGTTTAAAAGTGCTATTAGATATGCTTTGTTTACCATGTTCAATCATTCAGATTATTAACTCATTTGTTAGTCTCACAGAAGAGTAGAATATGTTAATTGACTTCTGGCAGATAATTTGCCTAGGGCACTTTTATTCTGAGGTAGGCAAACTACTTTGATGATTTGCACTATGTTTTCAAAATGCATTTTTCAGCTTTGATTTGGAACATGTAATTGGAGCGGGGGCAAAAACCATTCTACAAAGACCGAAGAAAACTGCTTTCACTTCACCAGGTCTTGTGCTTGGATGGTTCCCCTAATGTGGGTTTGGTGGCAATGGAATTAAATTTCTTTTTTGTTAATAGCATTATG
Organism: Pezoporus wallicus; assembly: GCF_028554395.1. Taxonomy (NCBI): domain Eukaryota; kingdom Metazoa; phylum Chordata; class Aves; order Psittaciformes; family Psittacidae; genus Pezoporus; species Pezoporus wallicus. Next base: position 284,075 of record NW_026640754.1, read on the forward strand.
GTTATCTATTGGGCAGGAAAAGCCTATGACATCATATAGCAAAAGTAGCATTTATAGCTTTTACAGAGCAATCTCTTCCAGCCAACACAGGGCAAATGCCCTTGAACTCCTCTCTCAGGCCAGATTTTTAACATATGCAGACTCATTTTATATTTTAAAATCTCAGCCTGGGAATAGATTGTATAAACATTTGTATCTGTCTTGAGTAGTAGGCACAAATCTCAGCTGCTGTGAACTGGCATAGAGCCATCATCATAGAGGAAAACACATTTATTTATAATGATTGACTTTCTGAGCCAGGAAATCTTTTTTATTTCCTTCACTGGCAAGAGAGACTGAAGTACAGGCGAAGGTGGATGGGCAGGTGGGCAGGTAGACAAATTTTCCTTATATCAACACTGAGAGATTTGCTGGGGGGGAGGGGACCGCAGCAAGGGCTTCTGTGCAGAGTCACGAACCTGATGTCCATCTGCATCCTCTCACTGAGAGCCACCCAGCCAGGTATACTCTTGGTGCGGTCACCCTAAAACCACATCAAAGTGGGGTTTACACCACAAAAAGGAAAACAACAGAAGCTACAAAGACAGTGTTTCCCTGTGGTGGAAGGGTAGAAAAATCTCATCCAACCTCCCAAATAGAGGAAGCCCAACAGCAGCAGCACTCCCTTCTTTCTAGAAGGCACAGCCTGCTTGGAGACCTCAGGAGATGATCTGGCCATATAAAATAGGAATGCGGGTAGCAGATGTTGGGAGCCCAGTACCCTACAGATGGCTCACACATGGTTTTCACTTCCACGCCCTGGTGCTATACTGTGGTTGTCTCGCCACTGCATTGTCTCAGCAAATTAAATGGGTAGGGGTGTAAAAGAAGAAACAAAGAAGGAAATTTGGCACTCTACAGGTGCAAACCCTACAACAAGGGCAAAATTTGAGGGGATTACTACAGAAATCATGCCAGTTATTTCAGGCAGGGTATACCCTGACACAGAGACCATTTTCTAAAAGGCCTGTTGATGGGCCCTGCAGTCAATCCATGGTTTGAGAAAGTGATTCCATCCCTTGAACATTTATCCAGTGAAATGTTCCTACTGACTGTATCTGAGCCTGGACTTTGTGAAGAAAGCATTTGATTGCTACTAGCTTCTGACTGAGACAGTTATTTTTCACTTCCAACTTTTGCATAAATCTGGATACTTCTCCCTACTATAATTCCATGCTTCTGGGAAAAGGAATTTTCCTTTTTGCTTTGTGCTTGCAGGTGGAAATGTCAGATAGGTTCAGAACAACAGTTAAACCCCACTGTACAGACACCATGGCCTGTTTTCAGGAAAGCTGAATTTAGGAGTATCTCTTTTCTCAAGCAGTTGGTAAAACGTAATGTTCATTTACCTACAGATACTTTATGTGGTTCTCAACTCATAGGATGTAGTTAGTTCTATCCCACCATGGCGTGGCCAACAAAGATGCCTATTCCTTTAATCCAAAAGTTTAAAATTAAAAGCTATTTATCACCAACATGACAGCTGTGTTTCTTTCTGAATGGAAAATAGAAGTTAAGTCTGCATTTTTAAAAACTTCATATAAATTATATAAACTCCTGGCAGGAAAAATAATCCTCTCTATATGTCAGCATTCCACAGCAAGGTTTTAACAAAGATCATATGTTGCACATTGGAAAGCCAAAGCACAGAACACTGCCATTAAAAAGAAATCCCCTACATATCTGAATAATGCAGTATAAAAACTACTAATCTGAACAGCTGTCCTATTAGCAATAAAAAAAAAAACCAAAACAGCTGTCCTGATAAGCAATAAAGGACAAGTTCACTCAAACAAAGCATAAAAAATAAACCCTGCTACAAGAATATGCTTAACTAAACAGAATTTCTTCCAGTTTTTGCACAACAGATATTGTTCTTTGATCACAGTAAATAGATTCCTCTATAACTTTTCCTTTCTTGCCATCTTAAGGTCTGACTGTAGGAAGAGTTTATTAGAGTGCACTCTTAATGCTCAGCTTCAGAATTAATTAGTTAAAGAAAATGGGAAAGCAAAATTACCCATTGTAATCAGGACATTGAGGATTTTACTTAGTCATTATTTGATTCAGATTTACAGAATACACTTTCCAGAGCATATAATTCTGTGATATGCTCCTGAATCACAGGACTAAGAGATTACGCTGTTGATTCATGATCCTAAGGAATATTTTTTTGCAAAGATTGGACTACTTGCCATTGTGATGCACAGAGAGAAAAGTAACTAAAACCATGTTTATTTTATTTTTCATATCAGTTGTTAAATTTATCAAGAGGTTTGGTATTTGAATTTCTGTATTTCTTGACAGGAGAGGAAAGGCAAGGGCTATGGCTATGAATGTCCAAATGACCTCCAAATAGTCTTTTACCCTATTTTGATTGGATTTGGCTTTAATTTAATTTACTGATCCATACTCTTTAGCCGATTAGTCCTAGCAGCAGGTAGACGTAATGTTCATACCAAACTCTTAGGATGGAATCTGACTGCATGGTTATTAAGAGATCAAATTTACAGCTGTGATCTCAACATAATACATTTCATATTCCAGTTTTTCATTATCACACATTTACCTATAAAACAGAAAAAGCAGAAAGTGGTCAAAGTACTTATTCTCTACCCTCGTCAGGATAAGAGGTACAAGTCTATTCAGACACTTGTTGGTCTGGCAAAACAAGTGACCCACATACTAGGATCTGGCACATTTATCTCTTGCAGCAGCAAATTTTAAGTTGCTCAAAAGCTCTTGGCTTCAATTTCATTACTTTTAGGAGATCATTTATGTCTTGTGAGTTCACTGGCACAATGCTGTATGAAAGAATAAGATTACAAAGCCTAGTGTAAAAAAAATGCAATTATGTAAAGAGATAGTTGAATTCTGAAAACTTTACTAATTGCTTAGCCTCAATTAAGTAAGAGTGAGTTCTGAACGAATAAAATCTGGGTAAGGTTTTTGGTATTTACATTCTGAGTGTTTTTTCCCAGATTTCTTTGAATATCTTTTATTAATGTTTGGATACTTAGTGAACATCTGTGTTTGAAGGTTTGTTTTGGTCAAAAGAAGAACATTTTTTTTTAAGGCACTGTTAAACTTAGTAGTTCAGAGATAAATAACATTCCTGCTCAGTTAAAATACTTTTCTATTTCTTCTGTACGTGACTTGGCCCAGGACTGATTATTATTCTCCCTGAATCACAGAAGTGTGTAGCAGATATTTTATGGCTGCTTAGAACTGGCAAAAAAGGCAAAGGGTGGGGAAGGAAAGACAAAAACATCTTTTGGTGACTTCGCCCTTGGGGATTTCTCCCGAGAATGAAGGAGCCTTGGAAGCCCTTTGAAGGGATCCCTACACTATGTTCACATGGATAAACGCTGTGCTGGTTAATCATTTAGTAGAGTTAGAGCCACACTTAAGACAAGAATAATAGTGCCACCCAAAGGAACAGAGTCTTCATAAGGACCTAACTTTGGGTGAGACTTGCTTTAAACAGACTGGGAGAGCGGGAATAAATGATTGAATAAATGATCAGGCTCTGCTTAGAGCTAGATCTTAGGTTTGCATGTTTCAAGCTTCAAATCAAACAGTAAAGGTTGCTACCTGCCACTTGCCTGATACCCATTGTCAAAGGAAAAAATAGTAATCCTCTACATAAAATAAGTAATGTCACTCTAGTCCTACATAGAATTTTATTGGTTAGTGAATGGTATTAATATTAGCATGACAGGTATGACATCCACTCTATAACATTGAGCACTGGGGGAGAAAAAAGTGCAATTAATTAGTCAGAGGCCAGACTGTAGCCCCAAACAGCCAAATAAAATCAGCTGCTGCTGATTCCCTTAAACCCAAGTCAATACTGATTTGAGAAAAAGAATAGCTAGCTGCATTTTAGTCCTCCACATCTCAGGAGAGATATTTGATCAATTTTGTACTGAGGTGCATAATGGGAATGCAAGCCATCACTCCTTGTCTGCACCCATCTATACCATTAAAATGAATGAGCCCTGAATATATTTCCTTTTATTTGCTCATTCTCCTTCTGCCACCTGAAGGGTCTAGGACCTATAGCTTTCAGGCTCAACACCAGTGAGCTTGGGTTTTCCCACTGGAGACTGCATGATGTATATGAAGAAGAAACTTGTACAAAAATGTAAGAGCTTGTTGACTCTGAAATACTGTCACCCCTCCGTGCTCGTCACCCCTCTGTGCTCTGCTCAGTAGCTTAGGAGTTCAACAGAGTGCAGTCAAGAAGCTGTGCAGAGATGTGAGCAATGCTGTCCTGAGCTGCTATATCCACATGGCACGGTGCAAGAAGCTATTGTGTGATTTAATTATCTTGGATTAACATCACAACTGCTGAGCTACTGACTAAAGCGCTCAGGAGTAAGGCCACTGCTGCCCTCTCTTCTGTTTCATTTTTGGATTGATGCCTAAAATGAAGCTTTTGCTAGCATGGTTAGAAACGTCTACAGCAGAAACAAACCGTTTCCTGATTCAGAGTGAAGAAAGTTCTTTCTGTGTTAGCATAAACCAGACATTTCTCCCTAAACTGTTACTTTGTTTTATTCAAAATTTATCCTCCTGCTGCTTTGCTTTGATGGTTAAAAATCATACTAGTCTGCAAGGTTGTGGGAAACCCTGAAAAATGTGGTGTGGGATGATTTTAGGCTGGGCATGAGAAGAGCAGTGCTGGGAGAAAGGCTTCTCAATGGTGTATACCGCTGTTTAGGAAGACTTAGCAGTTATTTGGGGATTGAACAAAGCACTGCAATGGATGCGGGATGAATTCCACCTCGGTGTCCCTCCCCTACTTGGAAGAAATAACTTTTAGAAATTTTGATTATCACATCTTTTCTACCCCTCTGAGTCAGAACTTCATTTTTAGCCAGAGCATGCAGCTGACATTTCCATCTGAAATCAATTTGTGCTTCTAAATGTTAGCTAAGTAACCAGTGAGCAAAACCAAACGCTGACATTTTATTTTAGCTAATCTTTTCAGGTGGTTCAGAACTCAGTGTAGCAGGACAGCTTAAAACAGGATATTTCTTTAATTAAAGTTCTCCTATAATAAATGAGAATAAAAAAAGAGCTTAAACACTTGTTACTTACTTCTCTTTGGAATACATGGAAATAGATGGGCAACAGCCGAAGGTAGTGTTTGCTAATAAAAAACTTGGTTCTGTTTTTATCCAACTAAATAAATCTTAAAGAATAAAGGGACACTGCAAACAAAATGAAACGATTCCTGAAATCTGCAGTATAACTCTGTGGCTTGGTTGTATCTTTTAGCCAAAAAATATCTTGATACAGTGTGTATGTTTGTATGTATGTTTGTTTGCACCCCTGTTGTGTACAAACCCAGAGACTGTCATTATTGCCTCACTTCAGCCTCTGGAATAAACGTTTCTTAGATTCATTCTTCACTCAGTGGGATATATTAACTTTAAGTGAGATGCAAAGTCATCCTCTTTATAGTAATTTCCTTATTTCATGCCTATTAGGTCCTAGCCACACAGCTTAAGTAATTTCTTCACAGATAGCAGAAGATTTGGGGAAAAGTTTTGACAAACTTCAAAGTATACAGCTGTGGTTTTGAAGGCTACAAACCTGGCCAGAATTATGATTCCCTTTTTTTTTTTTTCTTCCTCAAACTTGGAGCTTGACTACATTTGCCTCAGATCTCTTCAGAGCCAAGAAACAAAGAAGCCATTCATTCAAAAGCCCCAGAAAGGCTTTTGTCCTAGTTGCAGGAAAAGACAGGCAGACCGTACAGCCAAATGATGGAATCACTATTTGGGTTTGCATGACAGAGTAAAACAGTTAGAATTTAGCAGGAAAATAGAAACCTGCAGAAGGGAAATGCTTTTCACCAGTCTTAACAGTAATTAGTGGAAGCACCTTAATATTTCCATCATGACAGTAGAGGCAATCTCTCCTGGTGCTTCTCCGCCTACCTATGACATCCGTGGAGCCTGCAGTTGTATGAAAGTTGCATTTGGCCACCAAAACTCAAACCAGTGTTGCCGGGAGGGGAACACAAACACAGGAGGTTGTCTTTGGGCCTTTTTTTTTGCCTGGCATGGAAGATAGCTCACAGCTTTCCCCCGATAGGACTTACTACCATTTCCAGTGAACCAATTGGTTATTACCTGAACCTGTCCCACAGAAAATGCCTGTGGCACATTCAGCTGCAGGAGCAGTAAAGAATAAATTGTTTCAGAAGGAGCCTCTGTGTTCTCGGTGGAGGGGCTGACAAACAAATCCTGTTCCATTCAACAGCTTGGTGTGCAGACATACTTTGTGCACGCCCCGGGCTATGGGACGCACTGTTAATAATCACTTCAAAGTATTCTATGGGCATTTAAAGTTGTTCTGTGTTTGCAGCCATTTCTTTGGTCTTTGGGACACTTTTGAAGTTCTGGCCAGTGGTATGCCAGTACTGCCTGCAACACAAGCTGCACTATTGTTGTGTGCTGCTGCCGCTGTGTCTCAAATACTCCAGGCCTCCTGTCTTGGCATATCAAGTGTGCTTGTGTGTGCAAGTTTATTAAATTGAACAGCCTTGTACTGTTTGGTGCATGTTGGAAGAACTTTGGCAATATTCTCTTTAACATAAGCACAGCATGCTTGTGTAGCACACAACTGACTGATAGCCACTTGGGGGGGGGGGGGGGCGTGAGAAGTGCAGTGATGAGTATCTTATTTTGCATCTGCTTACATCATCCTTTTCTCCTGGCAAATTATTTTAAAAATGGCTTACGAGGACTCTCAAAGGGAAAGGAGTTATTTGGTTTGTTTATTTGATTAAGAGCATTTTAAACCATAGATCATATCAAAAAAAGCTTAGGCTCATATGCTGGGGCTCATAGCTGCCTGACAGCAGGTCACGTACATTGCATTACATCACAAAATCTATTGTGAAAATCTTTGCAACATAACTACCAACTTCTACTTTGAATGTTTTAACTATAAGGCAGTGAATCACCTTGTAGCATAGATTTTATCCTGTGTAACAAAAGTGCTAAGTAATGCATATATATGATGCATATATATGAACAACATGAAGACTGAAGAGGATGACATGGAGTACAGGAGATCCTGATTCTTCACTGTCACAAATGCTGCTGCACATCTTTTGGTAGTGGTGAGGTCAGGGATGGGAGGGGGAACTTCATTTGCACTTCTGACCGTATGTTATAACATCTCAGCAGTGCTCACGTCCTGGACTTTTTTTTTACCTGTATAAAGGAGGATGTGGTTTCATGGTCATTTAAAGCTGATATAAATGAGACCTGAGACCAAAATGTTGCCTTCTTCCTCTGCTTTGCATCCCCATCTATGCACTCCCATTCCTGCCTTTGTTCTGCCACAAAAGTTCACAAGGCCACAGAATGACTTGGATGAGGAATCATGTGGCTGAAAACCAACCTGACAGCAAACAAACAAACAAACCAACCAAATCCACTCCACTTCCAAAAACCCTCACTGATTTTCAGTTAACTCAGTTTCCTGCTACACCTCAGCACCTGGCAACATGAACACTTACAGCAGCACAAAGGCAGGGGACAGGAGGGATGCAGCCCTTGTTTTACCACTGCGAATAATTTTCCAAGTCAATGGAGTCTGAAGCAGCACAGCATCTCAAGTCTGGGGTGAGTTATAGGCCATTTCTTTGTTTCCTGATCTTCTTGCTAACACTAGCCAAAAAAACAGGTGAATTTGCAACGCAGGCAGTAAGACCACCCTGGGTTGTATTTATCAGTTAAAATCTTGAATCACTTCAGTGTCTCTGTTAGCTGAAGGTAACAGAACAGGTAACATCTATATTTAAGATGATCTACTTGTCCTTCCACCACTGTCTTAGATTTTAGGCTGTTTCAGAAATATATCTTTCCGTATTCCATCATTAAAGGTTCTTTGATGGACAGACAGGTCTAAGCTATTCCTTCTTCTGTCCTTTCTGAGCTGGAAATTGCTAGTATATCTTCTCTTTCTATTGCAAAAACTGTCCCCATATCTTCTGCAATTGGGCATTAGGATATACTAGGATGTAATTTGAGAAATTATATCATTCTGCTCCCTTTTTGCTTCCTTAAATATTCTTGATGAAAAATTTTAATTCATTTGTATATCTGTTCCTGACTCCCTAGTTTCTTTTACACACTCCCAAAAAAGTGGTCTTTAACTGCATCGTTATTTCTAACTCCTATAGTTTTGTAGTCTGCTAGGTGTGTCTGTGTTTGTTGTGTCTGTGTATGCATGTTTATTAAAATTGAAAAGCCTTGTACTATTTGGTACAGGAATGTCATCCTGTATTCTTTAAATAGGTTATTAATTTGTGTGCAATCCAATATGAATGTTGCAGGCACGTATGAATGTCTGGTCAACCTTTGATTGATTATATTACTAGATTTCTTTTTAAAATGAAGAAAGGCTAAAAAGAAAAAGCACTATCTGCTACTACTTCGCAGGCTGGTCAAGGGGCTGTGATGTCTGAGAAGGCAGCTGCTGACTGACATGCAAGTGACTGCAAGGAAGGTGTACTGGGCAGTGTCAGCAAGACCAGAGGGAAACCGAGTGATGAAATGCAGAAACACAAGGAAAGGTGGTAGCTGATTGCTATGTAAGCTTAACAGAGGACTTTATATCAGGGTGGAAATACCACAGAAGAAAGTGCAGAGAGCATCTTTTGTTTGGGTTTTTTTTTTTTTGTTGGGCTCATGCAGCATACTAACAGTAGAAGTTATTTTGAAATAGGTGAAATGTTCAGCAGCCTGACCTTGCAGAACATAGAGAAGGTCCCTTAAAACAAAGATGTCTAGAAAGCAGTTTATCATAGAACGGTTTGGGTTGGAAAATACCTTAAAAATCATCTGGTTCCACCACCCCTGCCATGGGCAGGGACATCTTCCATTAGCTTCACTTGCTCAAAGTCCCATCCAACCTGGCCTTGATGCCCCATCCCTGGAAGTGTTCCATAGCTTGTCTACACAGCTTGTTCCAGTGTCTCATCACCCTCAAAGCAGAGAATTTCTTCCTTATATCTAATCTAAATCTGTCCTCTTTAGTTTAAAGCCATTACCCCTTAACCTGTCACTACATGTACTTGTAAAAAGTCCCTCTCTAGATTTCTTGCAGGCCCCTTTTAGCTATTAGAAGGCTGCTCTAAGGTCTCCCCAGAGCCTTCTCTTCTGCAGGCTTATTTATTCTTTATATCAGGGCTCATGAAAAACAAAATTCCCATGATGCAGGAAGGGGCAGATGTTCAAAAGAAGGGTGTAGTGGGAAGGGGACCTGCTTCATGCAGCTACATCCAAGGAGTGGATTTCCTTTCAGTCAGTCATTTCTGAAGTAATTTCAGAAGTCAATTCTTTCAGATTAAATTAACCTCAACCAAAGATATGGAAAACAATGCAATGGCAACTAAGCACATGACCAGTATATGCTATGATCAGGCTTATCTTGTTTTCAGAGAAATGTATGAAAAATTCTGGAAAATAATCAGATTTTTGAAACTCTAATTTCAGGGAATCATATTCTAATCACATCTTGTATCTACAACAGGACAGTGCAGTTGTCTGAGAGTTAAAAAAAAGAGAATTACTAGTCATGGATGATAAAGAAACCCACCACACTATGTAGTCAGACCTTTCAGAAAACACAGACCAAAACCTTACCCAATAATTTTTATACGAGTCCTAGTTCCCACTGATTTGTTTAGACAGAAGTTATGTACTCTTCTTAAAACATGTGGTCCATAGCCATAAAAAGTTTGGTCACGTCAGTCACTGGGTATTCTGCAGACCCAAGGTGAAAATATGTATTGTGTCTAAAAGGAACTCTTCAGACTCGTTTTTTCTTGATTTTTTTTTGTTTAACAATTGGGACATCCGTAATACAGGTTTAAACTTCATTCTTATTCTTCTCATCGAAACTGGAGAACATTATACGGGCTGAATGCTTGACTCTCAGCTGAAATATTAACAGGAATAGGCTAAGTTTGCTTTTGTGCTGCTGTTTATCACTGCATCACCCTCAGTGTCCTCTGGATCATGTTCTCATTTGGAGCTTGAATTTATATTTTATATTTTCTCTAATATACTTATTTGTGAGAAAAGAGTAAGAAGTTCAGATTATAAATTCAATATACTTGCTTTTGAATAACGGAATATTTTCCTTCATCTTTCAGATAATATCTTGACCTTATCTTTTTGTACTTACTTTTAAGATTCAGCATTTCAGGAAGAATATAAAATATAATTCCTCTTTTCCTACATTTTGCATGCTATACACTATCAGTTTCAAGCTATATCTAAGATGTTTTGTTTGTATCATTTACTTTTCATTTCAGATATGAGCATCAGTTGGGATCACACAGAGTTTGGTGAGAAGTTTTTGTTCAGCTTCAGCCAAAGTTGCTTAGGTGTGCAGACTTAGGACATAGCTTTGCCACTGTCTTGAAAGTGTGGGTCAACAGAATGATGCTCAGTGATTTTAGTAAGCCTTTGAACCACACCTTACATGATATGAAATTAAAGCTGGGATGTTATTGCATAACTGTTAGTGGAAGGTTTCTGAAGACAGTGCAAGATTTACCACTAAAATCACAACAATTTGAAGACATAATAAGACATACACTTTTGTTGACTAAGAATGCGGGTTGCGAATACCTACATAAAATGATACCTTGAGCATCCATTCTGTTCTATTAGAGCTGTTTGAAAGTGTTTAATAAGTTCCTACATAAAAATCTTGTCTTATTTATGTAAGAATCTAAGGTATTGGAAATGATGTTATATACTTAGTAGTTTCAGTATCAAAAGCTGATATTGGCTATTCACTAGTATTTACTAAATGTTTAATCCTCATTATGCAGACTGCAATTTTTTTTTTTACATTTCTAATAATTTCAGACCACATCTGTTCTTTATTATATAGTCTGTCTGTTCTTTATTATATAGTATACCAGACAGAAAATGGGAAAATTTTCCTATGAAATGTTGAAATTGTTTGTAGAAATCAGCCCTACTAAGAAGATGCCCTTCATATGATGACATATGATCAAGATGCAATTTTTGATTGCCTTTGTTTTACCTTAAATTTCCATGATCTGATTAGGTACTTTTTTTGGAGAACCTTCAGCCTGTGAGGGCTGTGAATTATTTGACACATGAAAACTACATTATGTTACAAATATCTTGGGGCTTGTGAAGTCAGACCATCCAGAGAATCCAAAGAAAAAATTATTATTCAGAAATTAAGTCCACTAAAACATAATTCTTACATGAATATATTTTTTTTGAGAAGAGATTAAAAATATAGGAGAGTTTTTGTGTTAGAAGACATGAAGCTAACTAAACAAATCAGTCTGTTTTGTTCCCTATGGTTTAGCTTTTGTGCCTAGATCTCCTCCTTGTGTTCAGAAAAAACTGTCCATGAATCAGTCATTGCAATCCCAAGTGTGTGAAATATTTTTTCTTGTTGAGGAATGCAACGTTCTCTACAAAGTAGGAAACAAACGGTGCAGATTCATCTGCTTAATAAGGACTGGCAATCTGAAAAGCATCTGAGAATGCCTCAAATGCCAGTGTATTTTAGAAATACATTTTTTGTGCAATCTGAAGCGTGCTCGCCCTGTGTTTTGCTATGCAATATTGGTAGTATGATGGCAACATGATGTGGTCTGGCTTAATGCTATACTTGGAATTTTTGGTTTGCTTTCTGCATTCCTTTGTTTCCTTCCTTAGTGAAGCTATTTCCTTCCAAACAGTATTTAAATCGGTATAGACTAGCCAGAGCATAGTCTGAGCTGGTTATCAGCAGGCCTCACAACTGGAACGAGTGTCTCTAGATTTCCTTATCCACCTCCCCAGCAGTTACTGTCATCAAAGCAACTGGATGGGACACAGATGAATTGCTGCTCTTAGAATAGAAATCTGCAGCAAGGTCAATGGTGTTCAAAACAATCTGACCAACAGCAGGAAATTCCCTCCAAGATTGCTAAACCTTGTTTACAAGAGATGTCTTTCTGCAGGATATACCCTACCCAGCACTGTGCTGGGAATGTCATGTGACATAGCACATTTTCATGAATAGTCTCAGAAAGCAGATAGGAAGAACTCCTGGCAAAATTTCCACTTTCTTCAGTGCAACAGGGTTTCCAATGAAATGTTTCGTTAAAGAAAGGGTAGAAATTTTTGGCATCTAAAGTCAATGTTGTCAGGTGGTATGTAAGCTGGCATATGTGTGGAAGTAGAAAATGGCATATGGAGGTTCTGTTGCTAAGAATGGGTTGTAGCTAAATCACACTGATAGATATAAATCTTGAACTAAACTATCTTGGAATAATATTTCCTAGAGAAAGCTGAGTGAGCACTGGGAGACTGAAGCAGCCACATCTCATTACCAAATGCTTTTAGGAATGCCAGCAATGTAGTTAATCACTCATATTTTGGTAGGAAAAAAAAAAAACCACAATTTTTTCTCAAGATATAAGACAGAAAAACTTTGTGAATACTTCTGTCAAAGACCCTCAAGAAACAGTTACATTTTGGAAAGTCATGATTTGGTCATGCCTATTTTACAAATAAAAAGCAAAGGTTCAAACTCACAAATTATGTCAGTTATACATATCCACTATGTCATAGATGCTGGCAATAATTTTCTCTAATTGAGAAAAGTAACACTGGTTAAAGAGACACTTTAAAAGTTCTGGCTGTTCACATCCATTTAATGCAGGTGTTGAGACTCTGGGCACCAGTGTGACAGAGTGGAGAGTGTCTTAATATCTGAAAGTAGGTCAAATGAAGCATAAACAAATCCTTCCTTTCCATAAAATATCTTGCTATTTGGTAGTGTACTGTAAGGACAAGTTATCCATTAACACCATCATTTAGGTTTAAATAAGAATGTTCAGTTCTGAAAAGAAAAGGTAGATTACAGAAATGTTATGGATTGAAAGTAATACTCATGATATAGCTGAAAAGAAATTACTCATATTCTTGGATGATACAGATTGTTAAATATATACTTTCAACACATAGATGACTGGTTTATTGCCTCTTATGCTTTAAGTTTCTGGCTTAATTCTGCTGACAAATTTAAATGCACTGTTTATGAGCAGACTTACAAGTATAGGGTATGTTCAAATTAATTTGTAGGATAAGCTTTGCGCTTGCAAGACTTTACCCTAAATTCTGTATTCAGATTACACAGACAAAACCCTTCTGGACTCATTACGAGACAAACGTATAAAATGAAGCACAGTTAGAATGACTACTTGTAAAATTTATATCCTTGTTACCTTCAACACTTGGTTCATCGTATTTTCAATACTGTCCATCATATTTGAAAAATCATGGCAGTCAGGTGAAGCTCCTGATGACTGGAAAAAGGAAAATGTGAACCCCATAAAAAGAAGGAGAAAATGGAAGACCCAGGAAACTACAGACCAGTCAGTCTCACCTCTGTGCCTGGCAAAATCTTGGAGCAGATTGGCCTGGAAGGCATGCTAAAGCCTTGTTGAAAAACAAGGTGGTTGGTGGCAGCCAGCACGGCTTCACTAAGGGGAAATCCTGCCTGACCAATTTGGTGGCCTTCTATGATGGGACTACAGAACTGATGGACAGGGGTAGAGCAGCCGATGTCGTCTACCTGGACTTGTGTAAAGCATTCAACACTGTCCCGCACAATATCCTTGTCTCTGGAGAGGCATCAATTTGATAGATGGACTACTCAGTGGATAAAGAACTGGCTGGATGGCCACAAGCAAAGAGGTATGTTGAATGGCTCAATGTTCACCTGGAGACCAGTAACGAGTGGCGTCCCTCAGGGATCGGTTTTGGGACCGGTCTTGTTCAACATCTTCGTCACTGACATGGACAGTGGGATTGAGTGCGCCCTCAGCAAGTTTGCCGATGACACCAAGCTGTGTGGTTCGGTTGATACCCTGGAGGGAAGGAATGCCATCCAGAGGGACCTTGACACACTTGTGATGTGGGCTGATGCCAACCTCATGAAGTTTTAACCACGACAAGTGCAAGGTCCTACACCTGGGTTGAAGCAATCCCAGGCACAGCTACAGGTTGGGCAGAGAAGAGATCCAGAGCAGCCCTGCGGAGAAGGACTTGGGGGTCGATAAGAAATGGAACATGAGCTGGCTTCAGCGTGTGCTTGCAGCCCAGAAACCAACTGTATCCTGGGCTGCATCAAGAGGAGCGTGACCAGCAGGTCGAAGGAGGTGATCCTGCCCCTCTACTTTGTTCTCATGAGACCTCACCTGGAGTATTGTGTGCAGTTCGGGTGTCCTCAACATCAAAAGGACATGGAACTGTTGGAACAAGTCCAGAGGAGGGCCACGAGGATGATCAGGGGACTGGAGCACCTCCCATGTGAAGATAGGCTGGGAAAGTTGTGGCTGTTCAGCCTGGAGAAAAGAAAGCTGCGTGAAGACCTCATAGCAGCCTTCCAATATCTGAAGGGGGCCTATAAGGATGCTGGGGAGGGACTCCTCATCAGGGATGTGTAATGATAGGACAAGGGGTAACAGGTTCAAACAGAAACAGTTCAGGTTAGATGCAAGGAAGTTCTTTCCTGTTAGGGTGGTGAGGCACTGGAACAGGTTGCCCAAAGAAGTGGTAAATGCTCCCTCCCTGGTGTTCAAGGTGAGATGGTTTAGTGTGAGGTGTCCCTGTCCATAGCAGGGGAGTTGGAACTAGATGATCTTAAGGTCCTTTCCAACCATAACCATTCTATGATTCTAGATTCTATATTGTGAAGAATAAATCTTGTAAGAGCTGCAGTTTTCCACTAGGATGGTCTTCATTTCCATCTTGAGGAAGAAAAATTGGTTTTATATATACACATTCTCTCTGCTATATAGAGTTAGCATTAAACAAAAAACTCTATAGTTTTCTCTTTCAAAAAAATAACAAATGAACATGTGAACAAAGGTAAGTTAAACAAATTCTTCATGCATCAATTTTCCTTGAATATTTTAATAAATGTTTGTGCTATTCTAGTTTGTATTTAGAGCTTATGATATGTAACATTTGCTGTAGGTCTAAAGCCCTGGTTAGATTGTCTTGTTGATTTTGTAAGTGAATTGGATGACCTTGCCTTCATAAATAAGAATGAATAAGGATATCACTCAAACAAGGATAGGGTGGAGGGCACTTTGAGGAGTGATATGGACAAGAAGAAACAAGGAAACCTATTTAAAGTCCCTGCTTGTCCTCTTTAGCTGAAGAAATATGCTAGGTTACAAATAGAAACACTAGAATTAAAATTATCTGTTTTCCTTCCTGAGTAGGGAGAGGGGTTTGTTTTTTTTTTTGATATGTTTTCCACAAGAGATTTATTTTTCTAAGGTTGTTCAGATTTCTGCATTCTCAGGAGTGAGTAAATAGGAGTCTTTTTTTTTATTTTCTTGTGAGTACTACAGTCACTGTGAAATAAATACACTGCAAAGCTCGATCATGAAGTCCTGAAGCGGACTTGATTCAGGGATTTGCAGTATTTCATCATCCTGTAAGTACTGTTTCACCTATCTGCCAAAGCAGGAGGAAGAATTTAACTGGACTGAAATGGATGTTGGGTCGTACCAACACCAGGTACTGAGCACTGTCTTTAATTACAGCGCAGTACTATGCAAAAATACATAGCATTTTTCATTTTATTTTGTCATGGTCCTCAGTTCTGCATGCCAGATGGAAGAACAGTGAACAATTTACAAAGACTCCTGTTATTGTCCTCTCAGAAAAATACTTTGCTAAGCCCATTACTGAATTAGCCTTTTTCTCTTTTTTTTTCTTTTTTTTTTTTTGTCACTGTTCATTATAATTACAGTTCATCACAGTCAGAGTGATGTCTACAGTTTTGACGGGCTGCTCAGCCACACATATGTGGCCACTTTCTTCAGTACAAGACATTTATCCACAAAGTGGCTTCTAGTACATTTTCTAACTACCAGTCTACTCCAGCATGATAGTCTGTGGTTATGGACTACAGATAATATTCCATAAAAATTATCTACTGTTAAATCTTTTGTGGAAAAATATACAGAAAAGAGTAAGAAACATGTTGGGTAGGCAGTGTTTTAATTTGATAGTGCAAAGTTTTTCCTATTTGATAAAAAAGTAGGAAAGAAAAGCATATCTTAGAGATTACTGTTCAAGAACATTATATTTTAAAAACATTTCAGTGTTTCAACTGGTCCTCTCAGATTAAAAAAAAAAAAAAAATAAAAAGGAAATTAATGAGATTTTTGCTAAGTAACACTTAGCTCTTCAAATTTGGTCCCAGCTAAACATGATCTTACGAAATTATGATTTTGTTTAGGTTTTCCTGAACTACACAAAGGTTATACCACTCCTCACAACTTCTGCCTCTTTTTCAAAAGTGAGAGCACAACTAATGTTATAATAGCAAATCCAGTCCTGGACTTGTTTGCAGCTGGATATAGTTGCAAAGAATACCAGCTTTTGGTGTTATTTTGAAGGAAAGTTAACTCCAGCCCTCCAGTGCAGCCTAATCTTTTTATTTACATGTAGCATAGCCAGATGAGAAGCATCCCATCTCTCAACACTCTAGTTAAACTTAGACACAGCTTATATCAATCAGACCAATAACTTCACGTTAAATCACTTAAATAGTTTTAGAAAAAAATGGGTTGAAAACTGAAGTCAGCATATATTAGAAAATCAGTTATAGCAAAAAGCTGCTTTGTTGTCAACCAGTAAGCTTAATCACACATTAGATATAACGAAAACAGATGTGCAGACACTACTGAAGGAAGTGAGGCACCTTTGATCTGCTGGTTTCTACTGCTCACTCACAAAGGACAGTTGCTTCCATTAATGAGGCTTCTCTCGTTTATAAGGTTCACTGATTTCATGTGTCCAGAGCAGAGGGAAATTGCACTACTCTCTAAGAAATCACTTTGATATCTGGTAAATACAGAGCTATAAAGCACTCATGTCGCTTATGGCCATTAAGTGGGATATCTTTGTAAATGGTATGACTGCTTGATGATATTTAAAGGGTGTGAATGGTTAGAAGGACAGAGGTAATGCATTGTTAGATGAGCTGATTACTTGCTTATCTGTAAGGAATGAATTCTGGTGAGAGAAGAAAGAAATGCTTCATCAGAATTAGTCAGAATTCTTCAGTATCATTTTTGCAGAAAACTAAAGTGTACAAAAGCAAACAAGGAAATGCTTAAATCAGAACAGATGACAGAATAAAGTAATGATGTCATATTTGCATAAGTCAAGGGGGTCCTATTTACTCCTAAATGTAATAACACTTAGTATAGTATATTGCACGCAGTTAGCTCACCTACTTACACAATTTAGTGAGACCTATACTGGCCACACACAGTGTCTCACATTCATGACAGTCCTGACGTACATACAAAATGTGTTTTGAAGACAGAGTGCCTAAATCCTGATAATTTTAAAGTTCAGAGTTTTAAAGCAGCTTGCAGAGCTTTAAGGGTCATTCTCTCAGGAGTACTGTTTACTGTAGCAGCTGCTGTGAACCTGTGAATAGGCATGCCAAAACCAGGTAAAATAAGATTCATCCGCATTGCTGTTTGTCTAGTTTACTAGCTGTTGCTGAAGTAACAGGATTATTTAGATTCCTGGTTTTATTGTTGTTTCACAAGGTTTTACAGAAAGCAAGAAGTTAAATAGTGGGCTCCTTTCATTCTCCTCCGTGAATATCAATGTTGCATCATTTTTAAGTATTTTGTGTTCTTGTGCATGCATTTCCAGCTTCCCTCTTTAACTTCCCTTTTTAACCTTAATTTACAGACCTATTTGCTTAATAGGTATATCCCACTTAGTTTATTTTTTTATTTTTTATTTTATTTTATTTTATTTTTATTTTTTTAATTTTTATTTTTACCTATAGTGTCATTTCAATTTACTACATTTTATTTAATACTACCATTACATTTAAAACATGCCTCCTGTTCAAATTAAGCTAGAAGTAGCAAAGAGGTTAAATAACTCAGAAACCAGATCCTGATTCTCCTAGAAGTTTATTATGTTGCCACATAATGGAACTATATTTTGACTATAAAACTTGACTTTGGACCCTGCTGTATTTTTTTAATGCAAGACTATTTCCTACCTTTAATTTCTCACACTTAGTAGAGTATGGGTGCACTCAGTTGCATCCAGAAATGCAGTGGTAAACCCATCTGGCCTGTTTGTAGGTCAGGATATCAGAGCTTCCTTTGCTTGGCCCATAAGGAAAGGAGTAAGGTAAGGCTGAAGAACACTTATTTTCATTGCTATTTGTACCATCACACTGAATTTAAAGGGACTTCAAAGGAGCAGAGTATTACAAAGGCACTGTAAAAGGGCTCAAGTGTGAGTCAGAATAACGTTTTAATCCTTTTACTATCATGCACTAAAGCATGCACGTAATATACATCACGTCAAAAATGTTTTTGGATTAATGTGTGTAACTGCCCGTAACTAAAGCATGAACTTACAGATAAACATTAAGAAAATTTCCTCCTCCCCTCATCTGAGACAGCAAGCTCTCTGGCTGTATTCATACAGCTGTATTCATACCCTGCACACTTCCACTGGGGGCCGATTTAGCTGGGGGAATTTTTATGGGATGATGTTATTGCACATGCATGTTGCAGGGAAAGCATTAAGAAAGGAGATCCTGCTGTCCAACATGAACAGCATGGCGTTTGCAAGTAACACTCTTCTGGAAAGGGCAGCCTTATGTTAGCTTTAGAAGGTCAAAACTGCTGGATGTGTAGATTTTTCTTCCCTGCTTTTTCTTGGGCAGCTGCATTTCAAAGTTGTAATTGTTATTTCTGTGTACATATGTAGCATACTGGAATGGCAGCAGAAGCACACATGGGGCTTCAAACATGAAAGCACATTCTGTGTCAATTCTGAGCAAGAGACAAGGAAAACCTGCTTGAGTATTATGGGCCTTTTCTAGTGTTATTATCAGTTTGCTAGTGCATATTTAGTGCAAAACCATTAAAATTGATGATGTTTTCTTTGATGAGAAATCCATTTCAGCCACAGTATGGTGTGTAGCATGCTCCAGACTGTGTCTCCGGGAAAGGAAAAAAATATTTTGGAGTAGGAATTTTCTGCAATATCCAGTAAGATATATTGGAACACTTGTTCCCAACCTCAGTTAATTGTGAATTATACTTGTAATTCTTTAATGCTGGAGAAAATTCAAATATGATTGAAATTGGTGTATTGCTAATGAAAAGGCTGTTTTAATCTTCTCTACCACTTACTATGATTCACCAGTTTCAAGCACTGTGTCCTGTATCCATAAAATAAGTACTTTTATATAATGTATCAGGCCTTTTAGTAGAACAGAGTCATCTAATAAATAAATTTAACATTGAAAGGGGAAGGGTTTCTGGTCATGACTTAGTTCCAAAATACTGCTTTATTTGTACGGGTCAGAAGCAGTTTTAAGTATTACAAAACCAAACTTCTCTGAAATTGTAGTTATTTTTTTGGAGAGGTTGCAAAAACTTAATAAGAAATTTGTGGGAAGCTTTAGGCAAATTGAAGAGTATGTCTGAGTCAGGCAGATGAGATTCAGTCTCAGTATAGGAATTTTATTTCTATTTCTTCTTTTCCTAAGAGTTATTAGTCTCCTGTTGTTCTGGCTTTCTTCAAAAAGCTGTGTTAGGGCACCTTTCTGCTAAAAGCACCATACTTCTGCCACACCCCAGGAGGGGTGAGATGACTTTTTAGATATGATAATAGGTGGCTGATGGTAATTAACAACCTGAAATTTGTAAATACAGTTTTATGGGATTCCCTGTAAGAGTGGTGATGCCTTCTTGCTTTCTGCTTCAAGAGCAAGTGAGTCCAAGTGCCTGTTTTGCTCTTGCCTTTAGTTTATTTCTATGCCAGCATTCACACAAATGGGAAGACGAGACAGAGAATAAATCCACATGGAGACTTTAGTTGGATTACTTAATATACAGGAGAAGGTGTTCCCATTCCCCAGCTTTCATGGTGATTTAGCAATGTGGAAATAATTGAAACAAAAGATAAAAAGCCCCCACTTGCTCGGTATAAAATTTAGTCTTTTTTTCAAGAACTGGTATAAGTTAGTTTTGGTCCCAACAACTTATTCCTGTTTTTTATTTCTGAATAATATTTTCTTATATTTCTCATGCTTTCTAGTAATCATCAATGGTAAAACAAGCAGGTGTGCATTATAACCTTATCTGCTTTGAGAACACTGGAAAATATCAATGGTAATTCTAGTGTACTCCTACATATAGCCAAACATCCGGGTTGCCTCTCATTTCCACTCAAGCTCTTTGAATTCAAAGAATTATGACTAGCAAAACAAATAACAGCAAAATAATAGAGAAGATGTACTGAACGTTAGATCTAGCAATACTTTACAGTTGACACTGTTTTCATAATAAAAGTAACTACACATATATTTACACCAAGAAACTATGTAATCAAAATATGCTTAAAGTAATCTGTGTTTTTTTTGTTATTTTTGGGGTTTTGTTTTTTGTTTTTTTTTTTTACTATGCTTATTGTGGTACTGGAGTAGACATTTTAATTGCACTATCTTTAAAATACAGTTTCATAGAAATAAAATACATAAAAATCCTAGTTTTAAAAATCTTTATTTAGCTCATTTGTTTAAATAACAATTTGTTTAAGATTAATTTTCCTGCTGGTCTAATTCTGATCTATTTTGCAACACATTAAATGATTCCAAAGATTTCTACCATTCAGAAAAAATAAAGTCAGTTTTGCTTATTGCTATGAACTCTCTGTCCTCAAGCAAAACTTCACCTACCGCACTGCCACTGTATAAAGAGATGTATTAGAGGGTGATCAGCACCTGTTTCAGGCATTGCAAGAACACATGGTTGTTTTCTATCCTTGTCTTGAACAATTTTGTACCTAATATTATGAACTGGCCCCTGGCAGAAAACTGAAATAACGGGAATTTAATGGTGTGATGCATTGGAGACAAAAGAAGAACTGGAGTCAATGATCTTAAATAAAGCGGGCAGAGAAGAGTTAAATCCCTGTGGATGTTTCCCCAGGTGGTGGATACCGAAACCTCATGTTTGAAATTACATCTTGCTCTCGTAGCTCCAAAGAAATGGAACCAGATGTGCTCATCATTACCCATCAGGCCACCATGGCAAGCTAATTTTGCCAAATAGCCCAAATATACACAAAGCTGTAATGACCTTTAATTCCTAACAGCTTCAGTAGATCTTATTAAAAGCAGTGGTGGGCTCAGGGATCAGAAACTACTGGTTTCAGCTTTCAAATGGGCTGTCTAAGGATGCTAACCCCAGTGACATTACAATATAAGATATTATAAGCAAAAGAATTATTACAAGTACTACTAATTAAAATATAGAAGAAGAATATGGACTCATGAAAGAAGTAAAACAAGGGTTTTTTCAATAATTACTGCTTTTTGCAGTCTGAGAAAAAGTAAAGAGAGGAGATTGTCATTATTTCTCTTAAACACATAGATCTGATAGGATGATAGAACAATATAGGAATTCAGATAGCAGGATACTGGGAAAGGAATTAGGTTTTATGGTCACCCATAAATGCTGCAGTGACAGTTAAGTGCAAGGGTACAAGTTACAAGCTTTTCTGTATAGGCTTGATGAATTATTTATACTTCTTGTGGTAGCTGGAAAGATTGAGAAATGTGGAGTATCTTTTTACTGATCTTTGAAATCTCATCAAAATGCCTGTGTTCAACTTGTTCGACTTCTTCTGTTGGACTACATACTTTCCTTAGTGAAGTTATTGTTGCTTTCACATCAGCAAAATTCCTTGCTCCTGGTAAGACATAAGCTATTTAAATTCTCTACAATGAAAAAGTGTTTCCATTTGAGATCATCTAACTTTATTGCTTTACATCCATAAGATACTTACAAAACTTCCCAAACTAAGTTCAAGTTAGCAATATCTACTATTCAATCAACAAATTGAGATATTTCATCTTTAATCTCTAATTTTTTTCATTTTCACTGAGTGTTCATTTTTTATCTCTTCTGCATATCTGTCCAGATGAAAAAAAATCTCCAGAGGATTATAACATAGGTATTAATTTGTCAGCTTCTGTAAAGTTAAAATACTGTAGAACATAACTGTGCATATACTTCACTGCACTTCTACATTTCTGACAGGTACAGAGGGAGGTTTCATTTGAAATGATACAAAGCAAACATATGTAATATTTTACTACGTCAGGTTGCAGGCCAAACCCTTAAAGCCTATAGATGACAACTTATGCCCATAAGAAATGGAACAGATTTTACCAAGTCTTTTCAAAGAAGAGATTCAAATTGAAAAGTGGCTTCAAGTTCTCTTAAAAGCTGCCATGACTTGGAAATAAGCCAGGGAGTCTGTGTTTCTGTAATACTTGTGCTGATGCCAGTGATAAATATTTGTGCGGTCATTTTCCCTCCTGCTTGAAGTATCTGAGTGCTTGCTTGAGGGTCCTAGCAGACCACAGATAATTTTATCTTCCAATGAACTAAAGACTCAAAATCAAATTATAAAAGCTGTTACTGGAGTATGAAAATTCAGAAAATGGGTATCTGAACTCTTTAAATTAAAATAAAATACATAGCTTTCCAAATAATGTGCAAGTTACTGTGTGGGATTTTATGGCATTTATAATGTAGAAAGTTAGAGCTGTTGAGCATAGTAGTCTTTTTTTCCTTAGAAAAGGATCCATGGCTATTCCATATGACCTGAGGTGCAAAAGATGAACTCACAATCCGCCAACAAAAAGCTTCTGGGGACCCTGGACTGACCCCAAAATTCAGTATAAAGGTGGTAAGAAAGAATCATCAGTAGAGAACCTTGAAAATTCTGACTACAAGATTATTTTTGCTTGAGAATGCTTCTTATCTCATTCACTTCACCCTATAGAAATTCAAAAGGCCAGTCAACATAGCAAGAGTCATACATATATATCTACATGTATGTGTGTATTAGTATACACAAGACTGAAAAAATCACATGGAAACATCATTTTCCTTTTCTTCATTGATACAATGGTGAAAATAATCTCAAATTCTGGCTACAAGATTGAATGTCAGAATTGTCAATAGCGTAAGTCTCATTAGGTTCTTAGGTTTCTAAAATACGAGGTATGCAGAAGAATATGGTCAGCATTTTTGTATTAAAGAGCTAGAATTGTGAGTATGTCCAGTCAGCAAATTCTTACAGCAGAAAAACAAATTCGTCAACATAAATGTCTGATCACAATCTGGTTTTTCCTGGTTCTGCAAAATGAGGCAGCATATTAGGAACATGTTAGGGACAAGATTAGAGTTTTTCTTCTTCAGATCCATTACATGAATCTCTCTCACTGCATCAGGTTAAAAGCAGCAAAAGTCAGTGTTCTGCTTGACTTATGCAACTCTCCTTAGAATTTCTATCCAAGGTTTCTTTGCCTTTGAAACCTACCAAACTTTTGTTTTCATCTCAGCTCTCTTTCTTCCAGCAAAATCATTCAATGTTTTGTTTTGTTTTTTCCAAATTACTGATTACTCTTTAACAACCTAATTGAGAGTGAAGTAAAACTCTCTTTACCAGGTTGCTCAGGGAAGTTGCTTTCATTTGCGCTGAAAAACTTAATGCTTTCTGGTCACTTCAGTACATGGTTGTGTTTGGCACTGTTCCCTGAAGTCTGTCTCTGTAAAGGGTTCAACAAAGCCCAGAAATATTTGCTGAACTACTGATCAGCAGAAACATCATGGCAGATGGATCTCACATGCCTGAAGCTTTCATTTGCTATCTTTAAATGAAAGTGTTCAGGATGAACAAAAGTAGGCATGTAGGAGTGAGAGCTAGTGTATCAAGGCAAACACAGCACACCAGGAAGCTGCATACCTGTCTGAGGACAAAACAGAGATGTTTGACAAGTGACAGAGGTGGAGGGAAAATAAAAGACTGAGGCCAGGCTTCTTTTGTACCAGCCTTCTGGGAACACTTCACAGGAGTGTCTCTGTCCCCTCATCTCTGAATGCTGACTGCAAAGATGTGCAAATGACATTGCAAAGCACAAGTGCAGATAAGAAAGCATGTTACACAGAAATCATGCCTGGAAGAAAACTGCTTACTGCCTAGCCTTTTGAAGGGAAAATTTCTGTATTTCAGTGATTCAGCTGCCTTGAAGAATATCAGGTTAATGAACCAAGCAAACAAGAACATCTTGTACATTTAAAGTTATATAAAGTATACACCAGACAACACAAATTTTCTGCAGTCTTAGGACCAGAGCCAGTTTAATGCCTTGAGATGTTCTGTCATGCAACAGGCAATGACAGACAAAGGTACATGCCAAACCCTTTGTGTCTATGGCTTAACCAGGGCAGGCTAGTTGTTAGTTCAGCTGAGGTGGCATGTACTTTGCTACTGTAGGATGGCTGTCAAAATAGAGCTTAATTATCAAGTAACAAGAATAACAAGGCAGAAACTCTTAGAGGATTCTGCAAAATTTGAACATGAACTTCTCAGAATTGTGGCAGAGACTAAAAGCCTTTTAGAGCATCAACAGAGAGAAAGAGATACAATAGAGACCTGAAAAAGTGAAAGCACAAGAGAAAAGCACAATGCAGGTTTTCCTTTGTCCCTATGCCTTTTCAGCAATTGGCTATTTCCCTCAGAGAAATGTGTAAACTTTCATCTCTGTTTGCCAGAAACTGCAAAACATAAACCACTCTAATTTATATTAATGTAAATTAGTATAGTTAGTATTATTAGCATAATCCAAAAGTGACAGTCATGGATGGGTTCTATTCTATTATCACATAAAAGAACATGAGAAATCAAAGGTACAACTAAAATCAAATCACATGAGAGATGGGGAATGACCAAGTGGGATGAAGTCATAAAATCATACCTTGCCACCTCTATGCACATCTGGTCACAACTTTTTAATGCATTACATTGAAAATTCATTCTCAGATCTTATAACCCACTTGTGCTACACTATTTTTTTATTTTTTTTTTCTGTCCAGTAACACAGTGACTAGCTGCTATCCATTCCTTATTTTCTTCATTCTTTTTTGTATGTTTGATTTACCCTTTGGAAGTAGAATCTGTCTAAACATTCCTTTACTATTATTTTTAATAGCTGCCTTTTTAGGAGACTCACACAGATATGTGTACATAGAGCACCCTCAGGCAAACCCATCCATAATTCCAAAAATAAACTATACTGCTAATTGACCTTCTCACAGCCTGGAAATACCAGTATCGATGAGCAACTTCTAGTACAGTGAGAATTTGGTCCATTTTTTCCCCTCCCATATTCCTCCCCATAGCCCCAGTCCTGCTTTGGTCCTTGCAAGCTGGTAAACATAGCACTGTAGGAGGAAGTTCAGTGGACTGATAAATTCTCTTCCTGGACTGGTCTGCAGTTTTTTTGAGTATGTAAAAATGTGTTCATATGGCTTCTGAATTAATCTCCTTCCAGTGAGCACTGACAGTGACTGTTTTGCAAATTGTGATCTCTTCAAAATAGGACTTTCTTGATCTCATTTTCTTACACAGTGCTAAGGATGCTGCAACATTTAGTGAATAATAGTATCAATCAACCAGTGTGCTTTGATATTTCTCTCTTCTTCACCTTTCTCTCCAAATTTAAATGCAGAGCTATATAAAATGCAAAATACAAGTTCAGTCAGTTTTTGAAAATCCACTTCAGCCTCTTCATGGGTTTTGCATTGCAAGGAAAGCAGTTATGCCTGCGCTAATTCTATTTTCAGTGGGAAAAAATTGGGTGGAACTAGCCTTTGGAAATGGTTTAAATTCTTGTAAGTGGAATTCTGTCATATAAAATTAGCAAACATATAAAACATTTATTACCATAGAGATACTATGCAGCTGCTTGGATTCTTTTTTTTTATTTTTTTCCATACACCATTTATTGCCAACATCTTCCTTAAAAGAAGTACTCAGCTAGGTCCTAATGTGTAGCCTACAATGTAACTGGGCTCCCTTCTGTGTCTGCTGCAATAGTGGCATTCCCTCAGTGTAATAAATATTCTCTATATGACAGTTAAGTTTAAGCATGATTGTAAATGCAAAGTTCACGAGGTTGCCATCAATATTATCTTACGTCCTTATTTCCTGTTGTCTTCATAGCTTGTTTACTCTTAAATTAGAACATAATTAGCAAATTGTATAGCTCATTTTCACTGAAAATAGCAGCCCAGCAAAATGTTTCCTGTCATCTGGGGCTAACCTTCCCACAGGCTGCATATCCTGGAACAGCACATTGTAATAAGAGAAATCAGTTTTTCTGAATCTAGGCCAAACACTAATTTAATTTCTCTGGCTGCCCCCTTCTTTTCAGCTCTTCTCCCCACTCTCCCCAGTAACACACATATGTGAGTTGGAGTTAAGAAGTTGCAGTTGGTAAACAAAACAAAGACAAAACTGCTAAGAAGTTAATGAAAACATCAGTAAGTCATAGCATCTGGATCTCATCATCCACCTCTGACGTAAGGAAGCTGTCCAGATGTTAGCACAACTGTAGCAGTTGAAATATTTTGTGAGCAAGGCTCCTTCCAAACAATCAAACACAAAGCAGTTGAGCACTTTCAGCAGTTTTTAGGAATGTTTCAAATATATAATGGTCTTTCAAAAGTGCAAAATGCTTGCTTGGTGCTGTAAGAATATACAGTCTGGAGAGCTGAATCTGGGTATCGGGAGCCCCTGCTGCTTTTGGGAAGTGCATATGAACGTTCAATAGAGCAGAAGATGAGGCCTCCTGGTTGTCTGTCATAAGGAGATACTTTTAGCAGAGACAGAATGCTGCTTATCTTGTGGTATCCAGCATTTGAGACTAGAGTTTAACAGTATCCATGATGATGAATTACGAAGCTGGGCCTGGGGAAATCAGACCATAATTTTCGTCTTTCTCACTCATTTTTAATCCCCGTCTGAGAACATGTACCACATACAAGCCTTGCATGCTGAAAAGTATAAATGATGAGGCTGGTTTCCTAACAGGTGGTTGCCAGGTGTATTGGTTTTTAACTTCCCCTCATGTCCAAGCTGCCTGACAGAATGGTGATGTTTTTCATGTTCGGGTGCTCATTCTCCATTTGCAGAGCCATATGACTGCTCAGTTCCTGTCAGGCATGTTTTGTGGGCTGCTCTGGGTATGCTCCCTCCCTCCTTGGCCCATACTTGTAAAGAATCGGTTCAGAGTCCCCAAGAAAGCAGAAAGTTATTTCTAAAAATTCCTAGTTGCTGAGGTGTCCTGGGACTGAATTCCTCTTATGCACATCCTTAAAATCCCAGGCACAAGACAGGACGTGGGGCTGCTGTCTGATTGCTGCAGTCTTAGAACTGGCTACATTGACTGTGGAGAAACAGAATGCTGAAAAAAAGGTGTATTTCCATAATCCCCTCCAGCTGTTGTAACTTGAATGCGTGAGGATTTTGTAGCAACCACTTTTATAACATGCTTAGCATACTGTGTACTTCTTATTGTAAACTTGGACAAAACAGTGTCATTGTTGTAGCGTGACTACAGAAATGACGGTGGAGCTCCATGAAATAAATGTTTTAAATTTCACTAATGGAGGAAAATATGAAGCTCATAAATAAAACTTTCCAAGTGTTCAGTCCCCCAGTGGTGCAATTTATTTAGATACATGAAAAAACGTCTTACAAACACAAGATGATGGAGTATGCACACTTTCCTTTCTCTCTGAGTGCTCCGATCTCTATTAGTATCAGACTTCAAATTAGAAGCACAAGAGTACTGGAAACAAGACATTCCAGCAACTGAAAATAAACACCAAGAGGCTCATGCTGAAGGCAGCTATGATCTTTCTGGCACTTCTCTACATTTTCATATGGAGAGTGAGAAATTAAAAAATAGAACATGGAATAAGAACCTAATGAGGCATTTAATTCCAATTGCCCTTTGAATGAGGATTTTGACTGAAGGACTTTGGCTTAAATGAATTCCAGTCATTCCATGATAAAAACACCAGTGCTAAAATAAGGTGTGCAATATTCTATATACTTATTGGAAATTTAGGATGGCAATATTTTTTTAAAATAGACTTGTATATGCAGTGTATGAAACATATTATTTCTGATTACATTTGATGTCTGAATTTGAAAGGCGTGAAAAATGATAAATCACACGAAAGAAACTGGTATTTTCTCAGAATAATTGCTTACACTACAAACTTGTTTAGTAATTACATGGGTAACCACAAAGCTCTTCATCACTCTCAAAGGGAGTAAACTTTACCATTATAAAGATATCTAACCATTCAATCGAAATAATTAAAAGATTTTGAACCGGATATGCTTTACCTGCTTTATTATACAAATAGCATTTTTTGTTATTAGACAATTGTTTACTGTTTTCCTATTTCTTTTCCATAAATTAAAGTCTATCTATAAGTACATATCAATACCTGGTCATTCTCTACCTTGTGGCCAGTGGCTCTTTTTAACATTTGTAAAGTGTCCTGAGTAAAGCACCAAAACTATAGGAGGCTGTCTCCAGACTGGCGGTCAGTAATTTCCTAAAAACGCTGATATAGCCAAAAAGTGACATATTTGAAGCTATATATCAAGTTGTCTCAGGTTTTGCAACATATCCATTTTCTAAAACCTTATTTCACCTACACACACTGTAAATCTTTCTCCAATCACAGAACAAAACAAACGCTTAAAGCAGTAATTTCTGTTCTGCATGACTGTAAATTTTAGGGACAGGTAAAATGTAATTCAAAACACTGCCTTAACCTTGGTCTTTAAAGATATCCCAAGGATTAAAAGTCCTTTCTTTGCTTCCTTTACTTCCTATAGTTAGCTATATATATGTCTAGAAGTATAAGCAATGGCTGGGACTTTTAAAAGAATAAGTAAGTCCTGTACTCACAGATTTTGCAATCCATAAAAGGGCACATTTTAAGACATCAGAGTTAAGGGGAAAGAATAAGAGAAAAGAGGAATTAGAAACAGTGGAAATATAAGGACGTTGATAATGGAAAACAACCATCAGCAAGAGCAGATAGTGCATCACAGATATCTTGGTGATCATACATTAGTTATGCAAAAATTGATATGGCTGTGGTATGAAAAAATAATTCTAGCTAATCATCATAAATTCAAAAATACAAGGTCTACTGAAAGGGGCCTGCAAAGGAACTCTTCATAATTAGATTAAAAATTAAGTCATCCTTTATTAATAACATGAAAACTAGATAAAA
Organism: Pezoporus wallicus; assembly: GCF_028554395.1. Lineage (NCBI taxonomy): Eukaryota > Metazoa > Chordata > Aves > Psittaciformes > Psittacidae > Pezoporus > Pezoporus wallicus. The sequence goes on from NW_026640754.1 coordinate 313,389, forward strand.
GCTGACTGATGGTCTTCTAAAAAGAATCTAAATGGAAAAAATTGTTTGGTGGAATTATTTTTTCTGCAGTTTCAGAGTTGTCTCTGTGGCTACATCTTTAGCAATGACTTACAAGGACATATATAATATTTCCAGATGATTCAAACACTAGCAAAGTAGGCCTAATCAGAAGTCTGTTACAGATCTTTGCAAATGAGTCATTCGTCATTTCTTTGGCAATTAACAAAACCAAGAAAACCAGGGATTGCAAAAGCCCACTTTAGTTTTAGTGGGCCAGAGCTACAAAATTAATTTAATCCTGGGGTAAATGAAATATTATGAAGTTTAGTGAAATTTAATTAATTTATGCCATCCAGAGGGACCTTGACACACTTGTGAGGTGGGCTGATGCCAACCTCATGAGGTTTAACCATGCCAAGTGCAAGGTCCTACACCTGGGTCGGAGCAATCCCAGGCACAGATACAGGTTGGGCAGGGAAGAGATTCAGAGCAGCCCTGCCGAGAAGGACTTGGGGGTGTTGGTTGATGAGAAAATGAACATGAGCCGGCTTCAGTGTGTGCTCACAGCCCAGAAAGCCAACCGTATCCTGGGCTGCATCAAAAGGAGCATGACCAGCAGGTCGAAGGAGGTGATCCTGCCCCTCTGCTCTGCTCTTGTGAGACCCCACTTGCAGTACTGTGTGCAGTTCTGGTGTCCTCAACATAAAAAGGACATGGAACTGTTGGAAAAAGTCCAGAGGAGGGCCACGAAGATGATCAGGGGACTGGAGCACCTCCTGTATGAAGACAGGCTGAGGAAATTGGGGCTGTTCAGCCTGGAAAAGAGAAGGCTGCGTGGAGACCTCATAGCAGCCTTCCAGTATCTGAAGGGGGCCTACAAGGATGCTGGGGAGGGACTCTTCATTAGGGACTGTAGCGACAGGACAAGGGGTAACGGGTTAAAACTTAAACAGGGGAAGTTTAGGTTGGATATAAGAAGGAAATTCTTTCCTGTTAGGGTGGTGAGGCACTGGAATGGGTTGCCCAGGGAGGTTGTGAATGCTCCATCCCTGGCAGTGTTCAAGACCAGGTTGGATGAGGCCTTGGGTGATATGATTTAGAGTAAGGTGTCCCTGCCCATGACAGGGGGGTTGGAACTCGATGATCTTAAGGTCCTTTCCAACCCTAACGATTCTATGATTCTAAAAAAAAATTGACATAATTGAAAGTGATAAGTAGGTAAATAACTGCAAATGGAAAAGTTAAAGGTTAATTTTCAAAATACCAAATAAGCGATGATTTTCCCCAGACTTTCAATGACTAAGCCACTGCAGCAAAATTACCAGTAATTCACAAAGCCTAGTCTATCTACGCATTCTTTTTTTTCCCCTATAATACCAAATATTTCAGAAGAAAACTTATCTTTTTCATCACTAAAAAAAAAAATAAAAACATTAAAAGAGAGGCATATGAGTCATCAGTTGTACTCAGCGTCTGACCATGTTTTCTAAAAATTTGCTGGGTTTGAGGCTATGTACATTTCAGAGCTGAGAGTGATGCTTCCACGCTCTGGGGAAGTTCACTCAGCACTGCTGCCCTTCTTGCGCATAAAATCCTGGTCTCTGTTGGGAGGTCTGTGCACTGAAAAAGCCAGAATGTGCTTCCCTTCCCAGCTGAGGATGTGACCTGGCATCACTAAAAGGGAATAAACTGGGAATTCCCAAAGAAATGTTTCTATTTCTTGTGAATGTAGTAACAGGAAAAGTTAAGAGTTTTCATATTGCCCCATTTAGGGAATCTGGCAACTTGAGTGTAATTCTGTCCTCCTACTCTTTGCTGTTCATTCCATTGCCCCAAATTTTATCCCATCTCTACTGGGCATTATTGATGTTCCAGCAATTGAAAATGTTTCCATTGTGTTTAGTGATATGTTTAGTGATTTATTTAGTGATTCATTTTCCACATTTAATATGACCAGATATGACTACAAACATGTGTCTAGATTTTCTTTGCCTATGTAAACTAAAAATGAGGAGAAAAAACACCAAGCGGAAAACCGTGAGCTGTGCTGCCATAAAAAGTAGCATGACCATAATGCGACTACATTGAGCTGCATCTCCCTGCTCCTCAGGACACTTATGTTATAAATATATACCATATTTATACAATATGCCATATTTACATAATAGTAATAATATCCCGGAATATGGTATAATAATATACCATATTTATACAACTGTGCTTGTCCCCAGCTGGCTGAACCACAGGTTGTTCTGCCATACGATGAGGCAGCACACGCAGTAACTCAGTCCTGGTGTTAGGGTTCAGAAGCAATGTGAGGATGCTGCTCTACAGTACTCCATCATGGCCAGGGTAGGACAGTATGCAGAGGTCATCTGACAGTTCAGTCTATATTCATTAGTTTCCCTCTATGGTGCCCACTCAAAATCAAAGCATCTTTAGCTACAATCTTTTATTTCCGTGTAATGTTAATAGCATTTTAAATACTTTTGATTGTTTTTGTCCAAGAGTAATTCTACCTTTCTTTTGTGTCATTAAGACTACATGATCTAATGGCAAAGATATTTTCCACATTATTTTTCCTACTTAGGAGGTAGATAGTACTGCCTGTTCAATGATTATATCAGATTATATTGCATTATCTGCTATTTCTGTGTAGAGGCTGTTTTTTTTTTTTTTTCACAGGGAAAATATTACTTTTTCTTGAACGCACCATGAAGAATGCATATTTCACATTTTCTTCTTTCTTTTGCAAATATCATGTGCTTTTTTAAAAGGTGTGTCCTGATAACACAAATTGCTGATCTAAGTGGATTTCTTATTTCAGTGTCGTGACCCTTCTTTACCATTTTTAGGTAGTCAGCAGTTTAAACTGCTAATATTCTGGAGGACAAACAACTTGTTGCTGTTTTGTTTCTCTTCCCTAATCTGTTATTCATGAAGTATTTTCAGGAATACAGCCTGATATCTACTCCGATTACATACTGCACTGCTTGTTGGGGGTTTAGCCTGATGATTTTCTAACTTTCTGACAGCGGCCCAAATATACTAGTGGACTGACAAGCCCACATCACCAGCACAGCCTGGAAAATGGAACTGTCACTGCTTTTAAGGGTCCTCTAACATCTAAGCCTTGTATTGATAAAAACTGTGATGGCTTATAACCATCTGCCAAGTAGAATAAAAACATGCTGCCCCTTATCAGCACGGCTAAAGAGGCTAGAGGGTTCACGTTCACTCCTCATTTCTAGGAATGTGACAGAGTCTCAAGAAATATAATTAGCTGTTGTCTATCCCCTAAATGTTTGATAATCATATGCAAAGTTAAATATATACGATTATCAAAGCCTTTTTGGATCCTGATAAAACCTGCATATTTTCATATGTAGGTCACATACAGAAGGCATAAAAAAACATGTCATTATATGCTTTCCTATGTGAACTGATGAGAAAAAAGCAATTTTGTAAGACAGTTGGCATTAGTTGTCTTACATGGACACAGGCCAGAGGTACTTGGAGTCTGCTGATGCAAATGCCATTCTGAACTTAACTATAAATTAAAAAGCTCACTTCAAAGCATTTACATAAACATCTCTAGCAGGTGGAATGGAAATGAATGCCAGGGCAAACAACCATCTAGCTGACCAGGCAACATGCAGATTAAACAAAGGCTGACTTGGCCCCACCAGCTTCCCTTTTATAGATTTGTGTAACATCCATGCCTTTTTACTCAGAATTTCTTCCTTGTCAATGCTCCTTCCAGTGGAGTTTCAGCAGTGTCTTGAAGATCAGGACCTCCACTGTGACTGCTATTCCATGCCCTGCAGCCTTTAAGTGACCCAAAAAGTCCAGTTTTCTAACATACCTTTGAGAGATTAAATGTGCTGTCTGCCTGGTTCAGTTTGCCATGGAAGAGAGGTTAATGTCCAGCACTTTCATAACACTGCCATGTTTGTGACTAAGTGCTGAACATTAAAGTAAATGTGACTATGGAGCTTTACTGTAAAACAGTGGTAAAGATGAGGTTCTCATCATTTAGGGAACTCGCTGTCCTTTGACATCCATGCAAACAGGCACGGAATTGATCCAGCCACTAACACAGTGGACAGAACGAGGTTTTTATGAGCTGCTCTAATTTAAAACAGGTTTTTGCCCCTGTGTGTCTTTATAGGCTGTGATCACTCACTGCCTGATTACCTGATGTAATCAGTTTTGGAATTGGTGCACCATCACAAATGTCTGTTGAGCATTTAGCTGCTCTTATTTCTCCAAAACATAAATGCAGGAGAATGATGTGAAAGTTCAGTTTACATTAGTGAGTCATACGGTCTGCCTCCTGGTCATCTATCTCATCCCTGATCTTATCATTATTAACATTTCTCCTCCCCTCGGATAAGCCATCCCCACTGTATACAAACAAACCAAAGCGATCCCTCTGACAAGTCACACCCACTGTGTGACCGTGACCCGTGCTGCCTTTTCTGAAACCTCTAAATGCTGCAATAATGAAAGTAACAACCCCAGCAGGGTGAACAAGAAGCATTCAATCTAGCAGACAATAACAGATGAGGAAAACAAAGCAAGCTAAATTACATTCTCCAGCCCTCTATTATGGTTTGCATCGAGTTTTTGAGTATTTGCAAGTCAAAATAAAAATATGAACTGCAACCATATAGTTGGCTGGTAATTTATATTTCAGAAGCATAGCTCTGGCATACCTGACACTCACTTGGAACTCACAGCACTGAAATCCTTGCCAGAGGAAATACCAGTAATTGCTCAGTGCACAGCCCAGATATTCCAACTGACACACTCCTTGGCTGCAAAACACTCCGTAACACAACTCACTGAAGCACATCAAGGCAGTAAAGCACAGGGTCTGACCTAACAGCAAAATAAAATGCTTCAGCACACTTCAGTCTGAGGAGTTTGCACCATAATATCACACCAAATTTCTCTGCTTCTTTTCTTCTAACTGATGCTTATGTCATCTCGTTAAAGGAGCACACACACATCTCGTTAAAGGAGCACACACAGCCCCAGCACAGGCACAGCACTGAAGTAACATGACACAGAAACAAAAGGCTGGAGAAATACTTAGAGGCAATAGTAATACGTTATGCAAGTGATACCACTAATTAGCATTGTTAATTATGGTGCCTTCTGAATCTTAAAATATACTTATGTAATATCCTTTCTCACCTGCCAGTCGTCTGTCTCTCGTGTTTTTCCAGATAACATCCAAGGCTCTAGCAGTGGAGTCCCTGATATGATCACTAAATGATCTTCTCAGAGGGGCTTTCACTGGGTGGTGCATAATGCAGATCGATCACACATCCAGAGTCAAACGGCTGTAGCTTAGCCCCTGGAAAAAGGGCATTCTTTGCCCAGGGATCTCTCTGAATTTCTCTTCTCCAGGCAGGCAGGTTGTTACTTTATATAATTTGTCATGAGCCCTGTGGAGCTTTTCCTTGAAGAGTCAGGCATTGCAGTTCTCACTGCGGATGCAGGAAAGCTCAGACTGCAGCCAGCCTACTGGAAAGCTGCCAAAATCTTACATCTGGAACAGTTTACAAATGAGCTAACGATACAGTCATTTAGATTTGGGGCTTTATTTGTGGATATCTATAGGATTCTAGCTTCCTGTTTAATCAAATAACTTACCAGGCGCATACTTGCATGCTCATTTATTAGGATAATATTTCCCTGCTTAACTGATATTTCAGGTAATCTTTCATGTTTTGACATGAAAAAGGTAAGAAATAGAAAAGAGATAAAGTAACTTTAAGCCTCTGCAGTTCAGGTATTTTATTTCATTACTGCATTTTTCTTGCATATCATCCTATCTGTGGCACAGAATAGGACCTGATTCTGAGTTCCCTGTATGTAGTACTTCATGCCAATGCAGCAAGAAAGGGATGAAAATACAAAAATGAGAGGGAAAGGGGAGACAAAAACATAAAAAGGAGAGTGAACTAGGCCTCACATCTTTGCTGAAGGGAAAGATAAGGTCCCATATGTAAAAAGTTTATGCATGTAACTCAGATTAATAGTCACAGTAAATGAAGCCATTTGACCTTGCTTATTTTGACCTTTTTAATTGATTACTGTGTCCCATGGCTTCCCTGAGGGAGAGAGGGAAGAAAAAAGGGGTAGCTGAGACTCAATTTCCCCTTCTACTATTATGTATGGTAATGTGTGAAGAGGTGAGAGATCCCAGCCCAAAAACCTAATCTCCTTTGTTACCAGGGAAAGCAAGAACAGTTGAATAAAGTTGTCTTCATGTTAATTCAAGGTGGAGTCATTCATTTTCACAGCAAATACAGTTTTTAAAGTCAGATACCATTACTTTCTTGAGAAGTATTATGTTATCATTAAAATTGATTGATTAACCTCAGGAGGTTGGCACACAGATCAAATTACAGAGTCATGAGTTTCAGCCTGTGGTTTTCTGCTCCCTTTGAATTCCTTCCTAAGAACAAAACAGTTTTTCTTTTTTGTTATTCTTGATAATTTATTTCACACTTTCTTATTTGTTGAATTTTTCCCAGTGCATTCTCAGTTCCCTTAATTTTCACCAGTTCTCATTTCCTTCAAGACAAACCATGATCTCATTCCAACAATGAAAAGAAATTTACAGGCTTTGCAATAGTGTAACTGAGGGACGAATTGGCTCACCATCTATTTAATGCAGATCATAATTTCTTCCTACCTAGGCCTTTGTCTTTTATCTTTATAGAGCATCTGCAAACACTAATGTCCTGTGTACAACTTTGAACAAAACCACGAGCAGCAAAGGATCTCTACAGTTTGCAGTTACTTTCCTCATTACAGCCCTCCAACTTTTTGAGGCTGGATGGAGAAAGCAGCAGCCAACTCTCTCTCGAAATTTAATATGACTGCACACTCTGGAAATGTGTGTTGGGTTTGGGTGGAGGTTTTTTAATTAATCTGGAAAAATTTATTTGTAGAACAAGCAATGATGTTTAGATAGGCAAACACTGACATGATGACAGAGCATAACCTATCTACTTTGAAGCACATACACCCTGCTGTTGCTTCTATTAGTTACCAGATTAGAAGAGCACTAATTCATTTTAAAATGATAATGCAGTAAGCAATACCTAAATCTGGAACTGAATGTGTATACCTCAATATTTCGGCTGAGTACCACTGACAGAGAACAGAAGGCATCAAGGGAGAAGGCAGTTGCAGCAGATTTTTAACTACCAGTGGCTCTGTCCATGTTACCAACAATATGACCCAGAAAGAGTGGATTTATGCAGCAAAATAAATGTTACCAAGGTTCTGACACATCTCAAGATTGAACTTTTAATTAGTTAAGCCTGGGTCTCATGAACTGAATGAATCCTCTCCCCGGTTTGGAGATCACTAATGCACTACCAGGGTGCATCTTCTGACTTAGTTTCAACTGAAAGCCATCCAGTTCATACGCTCCAAGACTGCTCAAACCTTTGAACCAAAGGGTAATGTAAGGAGATCCTTTTTAAAAGCATACACCTCATCCAGGCTAAAATGTCGATAAAAACACACCAACCAATATTCATTCTAGCAGCTACACCAACTTTTTAAAATTTAAAAATAAAGAGAGCAATATATATATTGCTGATCAAGGTTTAATTCTTTGAGAATTACTGTGGGTTCTGTCACACATATAGACATGTTACAGCTCAAAATATTTAAAACAGTTGGTGCAACCAGTTCAACTATATGGGCTGGAAAATGTCAGAATGACCCAACAAAGGGCAAAGGAGAAGTAAAGATAAACTGTAGCAAAGCAAAGGAGGAAGGCTAAGGGAGTCTGCTTGTCTGATGTTACAACATATATAGAGTAAGATTGTGTAAGGAATTTAATGAAATGTCAGAAAATTCTTGCTGGACCATGAACAGGAAAATAATTAAGTATAGGTAGGCCAGAAACATGGATAGGAAATAAAAGGACATTAATTTCAGAAAAGTGTAGACTGAGAGATTTAATGGGGAAGACAGTTAAAAGCAAACATACAGTCAGAGAGAGAAATTTGAGATGCATGCCATTCACTATGGTCATAAAATTAAGAGTTTGCCATACAACATAAAAGTATAAAATGATTTTTAAAACATATTAAAAGGAGGCTTCAGAGCACAGCTGCACTTCAGTTTCTATTCTTGCATTATTTAAATGATGCCCCTCTCAGTTTTGATCTGGACCTCTCGATACCCAAAAGATGTTGAAAAGGCATCCACAAAGTCCAGTGTGCTGGGATACTGAAAGCTGGTGGCAGCAGGGCCATGACGGCAGCGCCTCAGTTTTGTGCTGGGAAACACCCATGCATTCAAGGAAAAGCTGCCAAGCTGCTCCAGCAGCTGTGCCATTATCTGATACTTGTGCTGAGAGACCTACAAGCTCCTCCTGCATTCACAGACACAGCTCTGTGCTGGAGAAATGTTACTGACTAAATGATACCTGCTTATTTAGTGATATTTTCCCTTTCAGGTCAGACATATTCCCTATCCCCTTTCAGGTGTAGTTGTTTGTAGGGAGACATCTACCCAAGTCGCATGCCTGCAGTTACCTCCAGATTGTGCATATGGAAAAGCTTCCTCCATTTCTCTGTTAAACTCGTGATCACAGTCTGAACTGGAAGAGGATGCCAATGGTACTAAGTACACGTGTACGGACCTCATCTGCTGAAACCCTGATGTCAGTCAACATGAATGCATTAGGTGAATTTATGAGAAAAGGTGTTAAACCAAACAGTTAAACTGAAGGACTGTGAACGACATGAAAAGAAAAAAAGTTTTAATGGTGAGATTTATGGACTGGCAAAGAAAATGTTTTCAAAGAAAATGGCAAAACGTTGTGCTGCTCTTTTTGAAAATCTACTGGAAAATATCTCGAAAACAAATACCTTTCTTTAGCTGTGAATTGGCTTATGCACCCTTATGTCTACAATCCAATTAGCTGTATACAGGTACTATAGCAAGATCCGTGCAGAAATAAGCAAAGTCTTAACCTCCCAGCTGGCATCTGGGTAAAATTTATGTAGCTCTATCTCTTGGTTTCAATATGTCTGGAAACTTACGGAAGATCACCAGCAGGCACAGGTTTTATATTTGAATAAAATTCGTAGTTATCACAGTCATAGCGCAGTCAATACTCCAGCTGTCTTCCAGAATTATCTTACTTTATTCAGTATATTCTGCTCATTGGCTGAGATAAAAAAAAAAAACCCAAAGAAATTCTTATGTTCAAAAGGTAAACTGGATGGGTCAACAAAAATGTGTGCTGGACTAAAAATATGACGGGAATCTGAAGGACAGGGGTCTGCTGCTGACAAGAGTGGAATGCAGCAGCCAGTGTTCGGGGAGAAAGGTGACATGAGTACACCCTCAGGAAAGAGGCATCCGTGCACACGTGCAGAGCAGCATGCATGACCAGGGAAGAGTCTTTCTGGAATTCCAGAAGCAAATATTTATAGGGGCCAGATCCCTACTTGCCCGCCCAGCCAGCCTGGAGCCAGGCCGAGCCCTGTCCTCCTGGCCTAGCCACTGCAGCTCTCAGGACAGTGTCTTTCCTATTGCCCATGCCTAGCCTGCCTCTGGACGGCAGCCGCTGACTGCTCCCACTTCTCTGTTCAGGAATATTTATAGAAATGCCTTGTTAATACAAGCGAAGCTGGGCCTCTACAATCTTTCTCTTAAGGCTGGATCTACTTGTAAAGTGCTGTTCATTGTTCTTAAACCAGCTGAGGAAGGCAGAAGCTAATTCCTTATAACCTCACCACCCCTCAGCAGCTCAAGCTGAAGGACCTAAGCTTGCCAAACATATCTGTTTTCTGTCCTTTAGTGATTCTATCCATACTTCAGTCTGCAAAGGTAACATTAAAGATCCCTTTTCCTCTTTAAGGAACAGAGCAGTCAGAATGTATCAGGTACTGGGATGGATGGGAATGGTGATCTCATTTTTAGTTCTAGCAATGTCCTGGTCCTAGGAGGTAAACAGTTATGCAAGCCTCACTCTCTTCAGGCTTGCTCAAAATGCATCAGGTTTCCTTCTCAGTGTTTATGAATGTGCAAATTCTTATGTTTATCTCTGGTTTAACTATGTGATTCTGTCCCCTTGATTCTGGAAGGATGCATATGTTCAAAATATGCATAACCAGTCAGAGACACATCATTTTTTAAACATGCTGCCATTTGAGCTTTGCTGTGACTTCTGTATGGGCTGTGACTAATAGTATGGCAAATTCAGTCCATCTTTATTGGGTGGTCTATGCAGTTTGCCTGATCTGATGTACACAATCATCTTTCCTGTTGTTACAGAAACAGAAAGGTAATGCCATGACTCTCCGAATGTTTCACAAACAAAAGAATGATTCAGAACCAAGAGTTTAGGTCTAATTAAAAATGCCTGCTGAGCACATAGCGTATGTCATTGTTTCATCTCTCAGCAGAGGTCTCCAAATGCTATCTAGGATACCAGACTGGGAAAGGAGCCCTTTGAATTTTGGCTTCTACATGTGTTGCTTTCCAAAATAAAATCTGGTACTGCAACATCTGCAGTATCTGAGAAATCTCATACATATCAGATCTTTAGACAAGAAGTAGCCACCAATCAGAGCAGACTGCAAAGATTTATAGAAATTCCTACAGAAAGATGGGCAAATGACTTTAGTTTCTTGAAACTAAAGTTTCAATAGAATCTTGACAAATCCCAACAAAATGCTTGATATGACAAAGCCACTTCTTTATTCAATTTGATTTGGTTTTAAAAAAACACCAACTCTGTTGTTCAATCAGATAAGGTAGAAATATTCAGGGTGTAATGGTGAAAAACAACTGGGCCGTTGTCTGTCCCATGGACTACTTTCTAGAGCTCAGCTTTCCCCTTGCCTTTTTAGTTAGCAACCCTGGAAGCAGTGGTCTTAGAGTGGCAGCCACACTCTTGTCATCCTCATTTCCTTCCTCCCATCATGGAAGAAAGGTGGATGGGTACGTAACACTGGTATTTCCGAAGAGACACTTTAATGAAACAATCTTACCAGGACAAGTTTTTCTTCCAAATTGAGAATAAAAATTTCAGACAGACATTCTTTTCTAATTTCTTTTACTAGGAGTGAAAACCAGCATGCTATAGAAGCCCAGGCCTCCAGACTTGGAAGGCAGGCAGGATAATGGTTATAGTGAAGAAGAGTATTTTCTCTTTCTGTGTTTTGGCCTCCTACTTAAGTGGTATTGAGGGAGAACATTAGAATTGTTTCTCTGCCAAGTGTCACTGCATGATAAAATGAAGTGATGGAAAAAAGTGTAGAACAGGTTGCGAGTCTTCCCAGCCCATACCCTAGATTTGTCTGCTGATTTCTGCATGACGCCCTCTCCCCTTCAGCCTCTCCATTTTCAGTCCTTTCCAAATTCCCTTACTTCTTGTTCCTTCCTGCTGTTTTCTCTGACTTCTAAAGACTGCTCCATCATGCTTTGTACAGTTTTCTCCCCATCCCTGTCCCAGTTATGTCCTTCTCCATCATCTGACCTCTGATTCCTATGACTGGCTTCTCTCCTCCATATTGCTTCTTTCACTCCCCTCTGTTGGGGTGGAAAGGGCTTGTGAGTATTTTGTGCCAGTGGGGGCACTGCTGAGCTGGACAAAACAGACTGGACCTGCTCTGCATGCTGATCTCAACAGAAGCTGCACGTAAGATAATTATAAAAGCTCAGGTGGTAGCTGGTGCAAAGATGCTGATTATGAGAATGAAGAACACTCCTCATTACTATGTGTACCAGCACATTTTGCTCTCAGAAAAGTGTACCCTGACACATGTCAACACCCTGTAGTCAACCTTTGAACAGCCTAGGAGCTAAATAGATGCAATCTATCTGGAGAAGAGATAGTAGACCATTTTACAGACAAATTTTCCTGAGCATCCTCCACAGATGGGAAGAGTGCATGGCCTGCGGTCCCTGCACTGTCTATTTCCCCATGCTAGCAGGGGTGTGGGCAAGTAGTTGCAAAGAAAATGCACAAAATCCACCTTCCCTAGCAGCAGGCCACGATGGAGGCCACAATGACTGTTGTTGCTTTCATGGACTTTTCAATGTCTACACATTGAAGAATTCTGTTGGAATGTGTAACACTGAGATGATCTTGTCAAAGTATCTGCCTTAATGCCTTTTGTTGCATGATAAGTATGTGCTGAAGGGTTTATGTAAAGAGTAGCCGTCTATTATACATTTATGAGTTTCAAATTAAACATGATGTCAAATGAACATTAACAATATTTAGCAAACTTCATGGTGTCATTATGGCCCTGCTTTTCAAGTAGCCCCACAGCTAACACTGGAATTCTATTTACTTCAAAGTGTAAGCTTATCTGGTTGTTTCTGAACTGCTGTCTCACTATCACTGTGTGCTCCAAAAATACTAAATAAACTAGCACAGGAAAGCAAAAAGCATTTCTAAGCACAGCCGTAAATAAAAAATTAATGAGAACTAACTGAATAATATGATAGAAGATATACTTCCAGTTTAAGTTGTACATATTAAGTGTACATATAAGTTCCATATTAGAATGTTCTTTTAACAAAACTGGTTATAAACTATCATTACATTATTAGAAAATCCAGTCTTACCCAAGCTGCCAACTGTTTTCTGAAATACTACATGTTAATGAGAAAAAATGTGACATTATTGAACACTGGTGCCATAGTTTAAAATTCAATTGATAAACAAAGTGTTAAATCTTCATTCTATTTAGCCATATGTGAGGCACCTACTTAGAGATTGTGGAAGTATTAATCTGTAGGGGTGTCCAAACACTGCCAAATAGCCATCTTGAGCTGTAGAATTTTCTGTTATATCTCTTTCATATAGAATAGTTGATGGCAATAGGCTGTGAAATAAGATTAGTTTTCAGCATTAGCCATGTTTTATGCTTTACTACAGCAAAATAGTATTAAGCAGCATCGTTTCTTCTTACTTCGCAGTGACCTGACATGCAAAAGCCCACAATGAGATATCTTTTTGTCAGGTGAGTACTACATTACAGTTTGAGTGGTCCTACCAGTGGGATTAAGGCAGAACAAATGAAATTTCCTAGAATAAAATATATGGCCTAAGGTCGGTTTTTACAATGGAAATGCAAATGTGGCTGTATGTAAAGTGGTAATTACAGAAAATTGTAAATCCCAGCAAAAAAAAAAAAAACAAACAACCCAACAAACCAAACCAAACCAAACAGCCCATTTCCCAAACAAGCAATTCCTTATCATTACTCACTATTCAAATTCTGTCTCTATAAACTTATTTCATAGTTAGCAATTTTCCTTCCTTGTTTTGTTTTTATTCTTTCTCACTCTCTCTTTCTCTCTCCTGTTCATGTTTACCCAGTCATACTAAGGTTACTTAATCTTCTTCTTTAGACATCCCTTGTATAAAATAGCACAATATTAATAAAGTGTTAAAGCAACAAAATCTTTGAGCTCAGCTGCAGTGGCTAACATGAACACTAATTGTGAATAAAACCAATTTTGTTGTAAAACATGATTCAATGAGTTTAAAATAATCTAGCAGTGTACGGCTGGTGTCTGTGTACAGAGCAATGAGCAGAATGGGAGTGTGGAGAGTGTTATGCGAGCCGGACTCATCTAAGTCAGAGGGTGAGCAGGGAGATAATTCAGAGTACAGGCTGAGATCATTCTGAACAGAGAGATCAAAGAGCAGCAAAAAATTTTAAACCAAAGAAAAAGCCCCAGCGCTTGCAGGGTAAGATGGAAAAAGATCATTCCTAAGAAGATTTAACGTAGTTTAGGGGGCTTATGTTAAGTCGTCTTCATTAGTACTGCCCTATGTAATATGTGTTTTATTAAGTGATGTAATGAGTCTGAGCTGTCATCCTCCCATCTCATCCCTGCTGCTGCTATTGCAACACTGTGAAACACAATCTCTACAGAAGGTTGGTTTGTCATGGTGAAGACAAGTGGGATATAACCATCCCTGAATTTCTGGTTTGTGGCCTCAGTAGCCGAGAAAACAGCAGAAAACCTGGAATTTTCAAAGGAAACAATGACATAGGAGGTAGGATCCAAACTGAAGCTAAACTTTTGGATAGGTATTGGAACAAATCCTCAGCAGATTTCAAGATTTCACTAATTAAAGCACTGCTGGACAGTTTGTGAATGGTAACTTCTTGCTCCATTTTTGTGCAAATGTTTATTGGCATAGTTGGATTGGGGATTTATTTTTAAGATTGATTAACTTCCTCAGACTCCAGGTTTCAGTTGCTGGGATCTGCCATGCTCTAACCATTTCTGCTGGAGTTGTCTGTGACATAACTTCATTGAGGTGCTTTATTTACATGTTCATTTTAAACCCAGTTTGTTTGGGGAAAAGGAATGAAAGGATATGCAATCTTCCTGATGTTGAAAAATTTTAGCAAGTTTTCCTTAAATACTTGATAATTACTTGGTACTTGAATTTGCTCTTTTTTAGACATGCTCGTTTTCTGAAAATCCTTTTGTTTTAGCCATTGAGAAACAAGCCTCTGAGAAACTATTTCACAGCAGTTCTGCAGCACTGAACACTAGTGACCAATAGCTCACCTAGGATATGTACAGCTCAGGAGGTCTTTGCAAACACAGTCCTGGGATACTGCCAGCCCTACAGCAAGTTGCATGAATGAGAGAAGCTGCCTCACCTGGGCTTTTACTGACTCCACTACTTCATCCTCACAAAAGGGTAGAAGATGGTTGGTCCCTCAACAAATGTAATACAGAATGAGAAAGCTGTGCTAGGGTCAGAAGGGAGACTTGTATACACAGCTTTGAGAAGCAGAGGCAGGAACAGAGGGAGAGATGCAAGGGGAGGAGGGAACAAGTGTGTCTACTGTAGTTTTAATTGCATTCCTCCATTTGGCATTTTAAATTCAGCTATCACATAGCTAGTGAGAGCTTTCCTTATGTCCTGCTTTAATGGAGTGGAATAAACATAATTGTCTTTGCACCAAACAGATGATTATTATTTTTTTTTCTTCAGCATATTGGCTACAGTTATATATATATATTAATAAAAAAGAAAAAACTGCGATATTCCCCTAAGTGTTGCATGTTATTTTGTAGCATACCTTCTGGAGTTTTCTATTTCAACTGAAGTCTTGCAGTCTAACAATCTAACTGTTGGTTACAAGTTCTAATGCCCAATCTTTAAGAGATAAAGAATGTAATATTTCATTTCACCTTTTGTAAGCTTAATGTATCACAGATGCAAGTTAAAACTTTGTGGAGAGTGTCAAACGTAATTATTTGAAGATTAAAGCAGTCATCATAACTGAAAGATACATTCTGTTATCCATAATAAAGCCTTTGTGAATAACAAATGTGCACAGCATACCTTAAACATTTACAAAGGAAATCTAGAACTCCAGCTAGTTATTTTTAGATGTTAATGTTTCATATTTACTCCATGAAGTTAGCAATGCTACTAAATGAGGTTTGAATGAGGCACTCTGATTTGCTATTCTAGGAATTGTATTTCTTCATATCTTTACCTGATTTACTTTGCAGCTAATCAGCCAAAATTGCTTCTGCATGAACTTTGCTGTTCCTGCTGGCATCTGGTTTTAGACATGGCATATCTGCCCTCTGGAGCATCACTATAGAGCATGGAAAATCTCTAATTAGAGTCAAGGTTACAACACTGGCATTAGGAGCTGGCTGGGAAGAACAGTGAGTTTGTACTAGCTGGTTTTGGGACCAGGAGGCTGGCAGGATACAGCAGTATTCTTTCTAACTTTTAGGACCTGAGACTAGCTACTAGATGTGGAGTTCCCCTAAATCATTTTAGGAGGGCATTCCATTATTATATGTTTAGCAAACTGTGCACTTCACAGACTCAAAAGGAAGGTGAAAATGTGAACCTTATGCTGTGTTTGTAGGGCTGGCACCCTGACCTGGGTTTTGCTATAGCTCTGTATCTGGTGTGATATTGTTTTACTGTCAAATCAAGTAATTATTTTGAAAAGTAAGAGATATATGTTGGCATTCCCATTGAACTGGGTCTGAAATTAAGATTACCTGCTGTGGTCTCCTTCAGTCTGAAAATACTGTAGCCATTTGTTAAAAAGATATCTAAGTGATAAAGTGGGCTACATAGGAGAACTTGAAACTCTGTTTATTTTCTGTGAACTTAAACTTTTCAGAGACATCATTAGAATACTGAATTTATACATTCTTTAAGAAAATAGGAAACACAAGTTGCGCACTCAGGTCCAATGCAAGATACTAATGGCTCTGGAATAAACAAAATTATGCCTTGAAAAAATGTGGATATCTAAAATAGCAACAGCAACACATAAATGGAAAGTGTACTTACAAATCTTTATGTACACTAGAACAAAGTAAGTAAAAATGTTTCTTTAAGTACTTCATAAAAGAAGGGGTGAGGGAAACAGTTAAAGAGCTGGTGAAACAATGGAAAGATTATATTTATGAGTAGATGATGTAGAAGATCCCAGGGAAAATATGGTAATTGGAAGATGGGAATAAAACACTCCACAAAGAAGTTGAAGAAGCAAATAAACAAGAATACAAAGCTCACATGTGAGACTGACAGGTTAAAGTAATAATTTTAAAAGCGATATTTAAAAATAATAATGGTTGATCCAGGGAATTACAGACCAGTCAGTCTCACCTCTGTGCCTGGCAAAATCTGGGAGCAGATTCCCCTGGAAGGCATGCTAAGGCACATGAAAATCAACAAGGTGCTTGGTGACAGCCAGCATGGCTTCACTAAGGGGAAATCCTGCCTGACCAGCTTGGTGGCCTTCTATGATGGGGCTACAGAACTGATGGACAGGGGTAGAGCAGTTGATGTCATCTACCTGGACTTGTGTAAAGCACTGTTCCACACGACATCCTTGTCTCTAAATTGGAGCAACATCAATTTGATAGGTGGATCACTTGGTGGATAAAGAACTGGCTGGATGGCCGCACACAAACAGTTGTGGTCAATGGCTCAATGTTCAGCTGGAGACCAGTAACGAGTGGCATCCCTCAGGGATCGGTGTTGGGACCGGCCTTGTTTAACATCTTTATCACTGACATGGACGGTGGGATTGAGTGCTCCCTCAGCAAGTTTGCCGATGACACCAAGCTGTGTGGTTCGGTTGATACACTGGAGGGAAGGAATGCCATCCAGAGGGACCTTGACACACTTGTGAGGTGGGCTGATGCCAACCTCATGAAGTTTAACCATGCCAAGTGCAAGGTCCTACACCTGGGTTGGAGCAATTCCAGGCACAGCTACAGGTTGGGCAGAGAAGAGATTCAGAGCAGCCCTGTGGAGAAAGACTTGGGGGTGTTGATGAGAAAATGACCATGAGCCGGCAGTGTGCGCTCACAGCCCAGAAAGCCAACCGTATCCTGGGCTCCATCAAAAGGAGCATGACCAGCAGGTCGAAGGAGGTGATCCTGCCCCTTTGCTCTTGTGAGACCTCATTTGGAGTATTGTGTGCAGTTCTGGTGTCCTCAACATGAAAAGGACATGGAACTGTTGGAACAAGTACAGAGAAGGGCCACAAGGATGATTAGGGAAATAGAGCAGCTCCCGTATGAAGACAGGCTGAGAAAGTTTGGGCTGTTCAGCCTGGAGAAGAGAAGGCTGCGTGGAGACCTCATAGCAGCCTTCCAGTATCTGAAGGGGGCCTATAGGGATGCTGGGGAGGGACTCTTCATTAGGGACTGTAGTGACAGGACAAGGGGTAACGGGTTAAACAGGGCAAGTTTAGATTGGATATAAGGAGGAAATTCTTTCCTGTTAGGGTGGTGAGGCACTGGAATGGGTTGCCCAGGGAGGTTGTGAATGCTCCATCCCTGGCAGTGTTCAAGGCCAGGCTGGATGAGGCCTTGTGTGACATGGTTTAGTGTAAGGTGTCCCTGCCCATGGCAGGGGGGTTGGAACTGGATGATCTTAGGCTCCTTTCCAACCCTAACTATTCTATGATTCTATTCTATGATTCTAAAAGTATCACAATGAACAGATATGGAAATGTTTGACTGAAAAGTATGGTAAAATACATGGCATTTCTTCTTTAACTATTCCTGATGCTTTAATCATAATATTAACTATTTTGCTCACCTACATATTAGAAGAAAAAAATATCATTTACATTCTCATTATTTCCATAAAGAACAACCAGATAAACTCTATTTGACACATATGAATCCCTTCTTGAATGCAGCATGTCGTTTTATCCTCTCCAGTACCACGAAGATGTCAGCAAGTTTTGAAGGAATTCAGATAACAGCAACATAAATGATTAAGGGTCTGGAGATTTTGATTTATGAGGAAAGATTAAAACATGTTCTGCTTAGCCAAATGGGAGCTAATAATGCAAGGGGAGAGTAATGATAACAACCTGCAAGTATTTAAAGCGTGCGCACACTAAGAAAAGAGTAGAAGTGTTTAAGGTGGTACAATGTTTCAAAACACTGACCTGACATTGAAGAGGGTGTTGTGTTTGTAAGTATATTTTCCTCAAAAGTAATTAATCTTTGGAAATTATCCTTATATTATAAGGACAAAATAAGATATGTGAGTACAAAATCAAGGAATAAAAACTGTGCGGATGTAAACCAGAAGGATGAATGTATCAGCTATCAAGTCCTCAATATAATGTATATTTAAACGTAGTATTTAGCAAGATCAAAATTGAAATAGCAAGATTTAATACGATAATTGAGCAGAATACAATACTATAGGAAGCATATATCAGTATCATAGTTCATATCCTCTTTTGAAAGAACAGACCATGAAAGTAGATTTGCTTTGCTCCAGAATTTTCACACCACCTTGATTACCTGCTACTCCTTTCCTTTGAAAAAGGACCTGCTATTCAGACATAAAATTTTTCCCATCAAAACTTCAGCCTTATAACCAAAAGGTTAAGAGAAACAGCAGAAATCCATTGAATGCTTTCTCATGGCTAAATCATCTCAGCCCTGTTTGCTCACATTGGCAGCTTTCTGAAGGCACTATGATAGAATAAGTGTCTTTATGTCACATTTCAAGGAAAACCAGGAGATTTTTTTTTCATGTCAGTGATGATCTTTAACACTTTATACATAATGAGCCAAATTAAAGAGAAACATTAAAGTTTTTTAGAAGAGGATAGGAAAGGATGGTGTTTTTTCAATCCAAACATATTAACCTTCAGTCATGTACTAAAAAAGATTACGTATATGGGCCAAATAATATACTTCTTTACATTCAATGAAAACTTCCACCATAAGTTATAGGAGAGAATTTTGTACTCTTGTGACAAATAAGTATACTCTTCTACTTTTTTTCTCTTCTTAAATAAATTGATTCTACCTGCTTTTTTGAGATCGAGAGTTGATAACTGTCAGTGTACTGATAAAAATTTGAACTTGGCTAACTGGTCATAAAAGTCAGAGGTAACACAAATGTATTTCAAAAGGTCAAAGGTTAAGTCTATACTGTATATGAAAATGCATAAGAAAAACCAAACGGAAAATTAAAAAAACAGGTTTTAATATAAGTCCTTCAATATTAAACAAGCTTTGAAAGGCTCTGTCTCTACAAAGTCATGACAGCTGTGAGTTTCAATTAATAGGATTAAATACAGTTACTAATTAACCTTATTTCAACCTGTACAACCTAGTTATCTGATATTGAAAACCTCCCCTACATAAGAACTGATTTCAGCATCTGGACAATTAAATTGCTGAACAATAAATTCTGGAAGCTAGGATTAAATAAACTTTAAAAAAAGCTCTCAGATATGTCCTTGACAGATATTAATAAACAATTTAGATCAAAGATACATGAGTTAGATCCTGGATTTTGGGCTTGCAAGGTTAAAGACCTTTTATTAGTCTTCATCTAGGGGAATCATGTTTTTTTAAAGCTTACCATGCATTGAAAGTGAGAAGACAGCTGAAAAAATGTGTTTTTACTCTGATTTGAAATTAAAATCTTAATACACATTTTACACAGCTCTGCACATGCCCTTGCTACAATGTGGTAAAGTACTACTGATTGCTAACCAAAGCATGGTCTATATATAGTTATACTTACCTATGAAATATTGAGCATATATCTCACCAAAACCCTCTGCATACTTTGATTTTCAGAATTTTTATTATTTTCTCTCGAAGAGGCAGCACAAAGTAAATATATCCTAAATGAAATCTTTTCTATTTTACCAAGGAAGCTAGTTTAGGTTACCTACAGTTTTTTGAATATAGTAATTTCTTAAAGTTCTTCCATAAATGCCCTGCTTACTTGTCACATCTAACTTCATGTTTGTTGCAAAACTTCATGTTCTGGAAGTGTCCTGGGTTCAGCAGTAGCAGTCATTTTTCTCCTTCTTGGTAGCTGGTGCAGTGCTGTGTTTTGACTTTTGGCCTGGGAACAGAGCTGATAACAATGTTTTGGTTTGGCCAAGGACTTTGTGAGCCTCATGCTTTGCCAGGAAGGAGGGAAAGCCAGGAGGACGCAGAGACAGGACACCTGACCAAAGAGGTATTCCATACCACAGCACGTCATGCCCAGGAGGTAACTGGGAGTTACCCAGAAGGGCTAGGACTGCAGGGTTGGAGGAGGTATTGGTCAGTGCTTGGTTGGGCTGGGGGGGGGGGGGGGGGCAGGGCGAGTTATCAGTCAGCTGGTGGTGAGGTGTTGTATTTTCTTCCCTTGTTATTTCCTTTATTGTTGTTATTATTGGTGGTAGCAGTAGTGATTTGTGTTATACCTTAGTTACTAAACTGTTCTTATCTCAACCCGTGGGAGTTGCATTCTTTTGATTCTCCTCTCCGTCCCTCTGGGAGTAGGGGGAGGGCAAGAAGGGGGGGAAGTGAGTGAACAAGCTGTCTGGCTGGGTTTAAACCACGACAGGAAGTTAGAAGTTTCTGCATAATTTTAAGGAAAAAGGGACTTTTTCTCCTTGTGACCTTCACATTGTTGTGTGTGCTGTGTAAAGAGGAGTATTAATGTGTAGAACACTGAGAAGGACACGCAAACTTTTACAATTACTATATTTAACTTATCGATGACGATCACACCAAAGAGGAGCTCTCTTAGAAAATTAATGGGAGACCAGCTGCTAACTCCTAATATCTACCAAGCAAGGAAGCTCAAAAAAAGGCTAGGTAAGTGTGAGGCTGAAGCTTGAAATAAAGAACTGAACTGTGTGTTAACAGCAAGCACATGCTGACCTTAGGTCCATTCTGCTTCTCCTTCCCTGAGAACCGATGCTCTGGATTCCTGTTGGGCAAGAAATGCTGACTTGTTCTGAAATGGTGTCTAGTGTTACTGTAAACACACACTGCTTTTACAGTTCCCAGCAGAGCTCTCTCTGCATGGAGGTTACATGATCTTTATACTCCTGGCAGGAAATAAAAGATGTTAATGGTGAGGACCTCTGTTAGGAACAGTAGCCCTTGGCAAGAAAAGGAAGGACCAGAGCATGGTAATGTATCAACAGTCTACGTAAAGACACAGTTTGCATTGTGAATGTATGACATAATTTTGGAAGTGCTAAAGGAGCCACAAAAAATTCAGTTCAGCAGGAACAGATTAGGGGACTAATGCAATGGAAGCTGCATGGGTGAGAAAGACCCAGAAGAACCAAGGCAAGTCACATATCTTCTATCAGGCAAGTCCATATGAGGGTGGCTATGCAGCTCATGCATGTACCTCATGAGCACAGCAGCACAGCAAACACAAGGGTAGAAGGGAGGATGTTTAGTCTGCAGTCTCCAGCAGTCTCAAATCTCTGAAGGGTCTCCCTCCATCACTGCTGCTAAATACTAGAGACTGTTGTAGCTTCTGAATGGCTGTGTGACCACTTAAAGTTCTAATCCTAGGCCAGTAAGAATAGCATCTTCTTAGTATTTAATTATGTTTTCTATGCCAAATTCTCTATGCCTGTCTAAATCTGTCTAAATCACTGCTGCAGGAAATACCTCATTTCTGTCTTCATAGTTTTTTTTGTCTGTGTCCCTTGCTACGCCAGACTGTTCTCTCATTTGGTACTGAGGCAACTGCTTGCACAGCTTGCTGAAAGCCAGCTCACTAAAACCACATTGGTTGAAAAATAGATAGTCTTAATGTGAATCATTTCAGTGATGCAGTTTACAGCAAATGCTTGAATTCCTGAATTTAGAAGGCAGTGAAATACTCTTGTGGAAGCAGCACTGTGACTCACCTTCAACACAAAGCTCTCTTTCAGGCAATTACAAATTTCAATCTATGTGTGCAAAGGTGAATCACAATCTGGCCCCAGAATACATGAAAAAGACTACGTATTTTGCAAGCATAGCAGATTCACTCACAGTGAAAACCAGGAATTATTGCCTGAACTGTAAGCCAGGCTATAAATCCTGTTTAAATATTGACAGCATGCATTTGAACACAAATCCAAGTCAAAATCCACAGCTAAACAGTTACTACAACTCTGGGACATTCACATCCCTGTCAATATTTCAGGTAGGTAGCTTTCATATAGGTGGCTGAGCATACTACAGCTGACTGCTGTAATGCCAAGAGATGAAAAATGAAGTAAAGACACAGTAAGAACATGGTGAAAATATTCAATTCCCGCTGAAAGTCTGCTTTGTTCTGCAATTGGGTAGCTCTTTGTTGTGAAATACGAGATAATGGTTCATGTAGAATGAGCATTTTACAAGAACAAGGAAACAAATATTTTAAAAGCATACAGGAAAAGAAGACAAGGAATACAACCATACTGAGCTAAGACATACACTTTACAAGGAACAGTATACTGTATTGGCTGCTGTATATGCTAACAGAAGGATGTGCACATGGCTTGTGAGTCCTTGGAGGGGCTACTGAATAAGACAGTTTCATTCCAGGCTCTGTTTCAGACTCTAAATTTGCTTTATGGTCAACTCTTTTGGCGTAGTCATTTCATGGCAAAAAAGCACTGGGGGAACTAGATTTCTTTCCTGTTGGTGAGAAAAGGCTGAAGGAATGCAAATTTATCAAACAAGAACTATGAAGGAAATGTATTGTTGAATAGGTGTCAAGAAAGCTTTAGCAGAAGATGATAGAGATGAACTTAGTTTGACAGGTTATCATATACTGAGTCATTTCATTCTGTTGATTGTGCTATGACTAGGAAAATGCTCTGGAAAATTAGTTGGAAAGACTTTCCCATTCAAGTGACATAACATGACCTACAGTAAAAGCCTAAGCTACTCAAGACGACTGAACCTAAGCCAGAAGCATATATGACAAAAGTCAGGAAACCGCTACAAGAAAAAAAAAAAAAAGTCAGATTTGTTATTTTTGTGTTTTCTGTGTAATCAAGCAAAAAAGAACATTATTAAAAAATAATAGCCCACATACTATGAAAAACTGGTTGGCTTATTCAAAAACTTTAGGTGCTTTAGAATAAGTAAACTGCTGCTTAGAATGAAGACATGAATTCATGGCCAGAGGTTGGGGCCAGGTCTGAACCTGGCGGCTTGAAGCTATAGAGGTCTTCCTCGGGAAAGTGCAGTAAACACTCTCAGGAGATGTTTAGGTTAGGTCAGTGAAGACAGTAAGACAGTGAAGACTTGGAGAGAAGCAGAGTCTGAAGGGCATGAAGTGGTATCCATCTGAACCCTCATAAATCATGTTAAAATTGGGAATGGAGTCCCTGTTTTTAGTAAAAAGTCATATTGGTACTAAATCCAGAAAGTTCCAAAATACCCAGTATAAATTAGAAGGGTGCATAGGAAACTTAACCAAGTCTCATTAAAAATGAATTGATAGCCTATAAGGTTTGGCATATTCCCCCATGAGTTTATACAGCTCTCAACATGAAGCACTGAAGTCTAAGTTACAGAGTAGCATGTGTTCTCTCAGGGTAAGATGTGATTTACTGATTTTGGTCTGCAAGTTAAGCACTGCCTTTCTCTCAAGAGATCCAAGCAAGCAATGAAGGAAAGAAAAAGAATTGCACCTTCAAAATCAGTTAACTATAATCAGATATTAGACATAATGATAAATTAATCATGGAAGTATACCCATTTTCTAACATCACTGGAGGGCAGAATTATGCCTCTTTGGTTTTCTTACTTTAATCTATTTGGATGTCCTTTAAGAATAACCCTTAATTTAAATTTTGGCAGCTTGTAAATTTTAGTTTGGTGATAACTGCTCTTCTGAAATGTATTTTATCCCTCAACTACAGACACGTAAGGTCAGTTGACACATGTTCTCCACCTTTATGTAGGGTTTGTTTGAGCTTTTTTGTCTGGGAATATGAATCCCCTTTTTCTTGCTTAAGGAACTTAACCTTTTAAATGATGAAATATGAAGGCAATTAACACTTCATGAATTAAACTACATCACACCTAAATCCCCACTATGATTTACAACTGCTGTTTTCTCTAATAATTAAAAAAAACAGTAGTAAACATCAATATTTAACAAATCTTTCTTTTTTTTTTTTTTTTTACAATGATCAGAACATGTCTTGCTACAGGCTGTGAAGAAAGAGGATATCCTAGTACTGTGATAAAAGTGTACTCCAAAATATGTGCTATTTATAGCCATAAACCAGAGTTGCTCAGAATAAAGAACACTTGCATTTTTAAGG
This sequence comes from Pezoporus wallicus, assembly GCF_028554395.1. Taxonomy (NCBI): domain Eukaryota; kingdom Metazoa; phylum Chordata; class Aves; order Psittaciformes; family Psittacidae; genus Pezoporus; species Pezoporus wallicus. The sequence continues at coordinate 338,015 of NW_026640754.1, forward strand.
ACTGTTTTATGAACGCGTAAGTGTCTAATTGCTGCAGGCTCAGGAGGGTATTATGCCTTTGAGTTGCTTGACAGTCACTTGACTTAATCAATGACATCTGCTGATTCTTATCAGTGAGATCTGCTGTTCAAAGGCCCATTAGGAATAAAAGCAAATCCTGACTCCTGCTGCGTGAGGACATTGGGCAGCCAATGCTTGCTCGGTGCTGATAGGCTTGGGACGGAGCCCTGCCCCTAAGCTTCTTTACCCTCAGTCACGCAGATGTAAGGTTTTCTCCCTTTCATCAATTTGTATTTAGGTTGCTGATAACAATTTGGTATTCAGGCTATAATTATGGCTACAGTGACTTCCACACTTACACCTACTACGAACTCAGCATGCTATCCAAAAATACACTTGGTACTGATACATGAGCAGTGTGGCTCAGTACATCTCCATTCAACAGGCTGGTCCCAGAGGAGGGGGAGCACTGGAAGAGCAACCTCTGGTTAGAAATTGCTGCTCTATAGGGAGCATAAACTGGAACAGCCACTACTGCCTGCCAGGGTGCTAACTGTTGCACCTCTTCTTTACAGTTATGCCAGGGATTATACCCCTGCAGTTTAAGGAAGCATAAAGAAAGATGAAAGTCATTTGCATCCCACTTTCCAGGTATGCCTAGCAGAGCAGCACGACAGCTCATTTTCTGGCATGCTGTTTTTTCCTGAACAGTTCATACTGTTTATGAACAGTTTCATACTGTTGCATGAAAGCTAACAATTAAAAGGCAAAAGTACAGAATAACCAGGCCCATTTGCCTGTAAGCAAAAGATTTAATTTCCAGAATTTCTTTTTTCAGTAAAAGTTCAAACAGAAAACCTTGAAGATAGTATGTCAGAAGGAACAAAAGCAGAGAGAAGAGTTAGGTGAAAGCAGCAGTTCAAAACTTTATCCTAGAAGGCATATTTTCCATGCATTACAAGAGGTTTGCGCTTCCCAAACTATATATGGGTAGCAAGAGGCCAAAGCTCTTTCCACTGAGAAAGTGGCATGCTCGTAAATTCATACTTGAATCCTCTAAGCAAGGACTGAACCTGGAGAAGTCAGTGGTAGACAAAGGATATCAGAATGAATGAATCTGATATTTTTGATCAAGACCACACAATGAAAGTAATGCTGAGTCTCCTACCACTTCTAGTTGCAAAGTGTCCCTTGTCCATACTATCTCCCAAGCTGTTCATGTGTCTTGTCTAGAAAACTGCTAGATGGCATGGGCCAAAACTACAACAGGAAGCATGATAATAAGTGAACAAGTGGGGTAACTCTATGCCAGCACTTGAGCCCAGGTCCTATTTAGTTTGTTTAGATGCTGCTGTGTGAATGAGTTCTTAAAACAGATGCCCTTTTATCCTTGATGACTGATTGCTGATGTGTGCACTCCAAATTTAATTATTATTTGGCTTATACATTCTTCTGAAAGTACAAATGAAACAAATAGTGTGATGGCCCAGAGCTCTTTTCAGAGAGGAAACTCCTAGTTTTGGGAAGTACTTTGGTTGTGGTACTTTGTTTTCATCATAATTGGGTTTCTAAATCTATGTCTTGGAGAAAGGAAAGAACACAGAAGTAGCCGTGTAGTTCTATATAAGAAACAACAATAAGGAAATATAGGAGACAACTCTCTTCTGGTTGTCTGCACTGTATTGGTTTGTCCAATACAATTCAGATCCTGTGCAGTGCTGTTATTGCATGGTATGTGGCAGAGAAGGAGTTTTGATGCTGGAGTGTGTCTCACCTAGTATTTTTTCTTTCTGGTACTTGCTAAACACCACTGGAAGTCTACAGTAACAACATATTCACTTGTCTGTTATCTTTGACAATAAAAATTCTCCGTCTCACTTCAGTCTATTAAAATGACTGTTCATACCGCAGAATGCTGCAAAGATACTTTGCCCTTTTCTATGTTGCTTTATTTTTAAAGGTTTATTTTGCTTTGTTTAAGGAAAACAGGTAAAGAAGCTTAAATAAGATCTCAGGAAATGAAATAATCACTACATCTTTAGTTGAACTGGAATGCACTTAAGAAAATAAGAGAGAGGTTTAAGTCAGAGTCATGGGAACTGGTGAACAAAGCACCAAAAAGCATGAAACCCCAACACAGATGTAGCAAAGATTTTCCAGATGTGGAATTCTTGCTATGGATCAGCAGAGTTAGCTTAACTTACTTAAGCTATAATGATTATTCTGAGGGAAAAAAAAAGAAGTGTGGTTCATTTCTTATCTCTCAGTCTTTTAATATAACTATATGCAATTTACTTTGGTGAAGATTTTTATCTAGATTTGCTTTATGAATAGATGTCTGTTTCTTATTCCTCTTAGTTTGTCTAATGTTGCATACATTGCCTCTCCGGAAATGCCTTTGAAATGTACTGCAAAAAGTTATTATATGTAGCAACTTCTTATATTGGAACCATTCTTGGTTAGTTTTTCACTGTCCATTAATAACAAAATGATGCCAAGTTTTGATTACAACTGTAACATATATATCTTTACAGTTTCTAATATGGTCTTTGGCTATGTCTGTGTTTTTGTTGCTACAAGTAATGTAGTATTCTTAGCTTGATGATGAATAGTTCATACTGTTTCCTGGATGAAATGCATGCCTCTTGCAAAACATAAGAAACTCATGTAATAAAAATATATTCAGTGTACATATTAAGGCTGAATATTCATTACATTTCTATTACAAAATACCATTTCTGACACATGAAAAAGTAATTCAATGTTTGGATAGTGACTTATTCACTGGAAATATTGCAATACCAGTTTGACATCTTGGTTAAATTTCGAATTGGTACATAGAAAGTTATGATTTGGATAAATCTTATAATAAATCAGTGGTAAGACTGTCATTAATTTCATTGAGGTCATACTAATAAATTTCTCTGTCATTAGTTTGTCTAGACTTTCTAAACCTACAGCAGAAGGTGCAATTGAATGCATGTAAAACCTTAACATCCACAATATACTGAGGCATGGAGCCTCATACTTTAGCTCTAGATTGCACGAAGTGCCTCCCCCTATTTGTTTTGAATCTGCCACCTTTATTTGATGTCCTTTCATTCTTCTACAGGAACAGACAAGCAATCACACACAAACGTCATATGGTTATCAACACAGAGTAATCAAACATAGAAAAATTTTGTACTGGGAAACAAAAAAATAAAAGAGATGGGGTGCAAAAAATTGTTAATGTTGGAATCAATGGCAGGTATTAAATCCCTGACTGAAAAACCAGTATCATTTCCAAGCTAGCAGTGAATCCTACTGTAATTTGTGTGCCAGAAACACTGTTTTCTGCTTCACCCACTGCTATTGTCTGATCCTGCAATGGCTGCTAAAGCCATTTTTCCTACAAACATTAGTCTGGATTCATGGTGCAAAAAAGTCTGAGATCTTCCTTTAAAAGGATAAAAGAAATTTTAGGAAAACTAAAACTAGATGACCTTAGAAAGTCCCTTCCAACCCAAACTCTTCTATGATTTTATGATTATTCCCACATGTCTCTTTCAAATATCCAATAATTTTTCAGCCACAAATGCTCTCATAATGATGAAAATATGCCTGATAAAACTGACATTTTAAAGTTTTGCAAGAGCAGGTATACCAGTTATGAACATGAAATAGAGCCGGGCTGCTACTGACACACTTGAACTGACAAAAAACAACCTTATTCCACTCAAAGAGTTAGCATGAGCTATAACACCAAAATAAGTCTTTGGCACTCTCCAAGCTTTCTGGAGTTTCTTCCTTGCTTCAAGAGCTTCCCATGGCTGTTACAAGACCAAAATCTTTCTAGCCTAGGCATGGGCTTTGTTCTGTAAACAGTGGCCCATGTAAGTCAATTGATAGATAAATCCTTCACAAAAGTCTTCCCTCTTAGTCTTTCAATTCTGGTTATAGGCAGCCACTGAGATTTGATGTACCTGACTAGCGCTCTGAAATTGGTTATCAAATATCTCCCTTTCTTTTACGCCAACATGAAGCAGAAGGTGCAACTGAATCCACTATAGATTGGGCTTTAAGTTAATACCTACTAAATGAACAAAAAAGGCTATTGATTCACAGAAACTTTCAGAGAAATCATCTTAGACTCAGATTTAGCAAACTAGCTTAGTCCAAACTCATGTGACTGGAATAATTACTTGCAGGGATAACTTCTTGCAGACTTATAGCTTATAGGCTATTTGGCAGTTGTGTCTATCAATAAACTTCATTTTCAGTTCTTTCTTCGTTTGTAATACTTATGAATTAACCAACAATTCATTCAGTTATCTGATTCTTTCCTAAAGTGTCATGGAGGGGAGATTCACTAATAGCCAAAATCAACACACAGGTAGACTGAAGATGACAATAAAGCAATTGCATGAGCTAATGGAGTGATTTTGCATATAAAAATTGTACACTAGTGCATTTTAAAGATCAATGGCATCTACCATATACTGGAGAATCAGCATTTGATTTGATTGCCACTTCCCAATACGTGCAAAACCAACCTAGTTTTACAAGAATATTTGCAGAAGAGATTTGAGACAATGTCTATACTTGATGACTAGGTATGACAAGGTATTTCAAAATCTTCAAGATAATGAAAACCACCTTTTGTCAGATATGGTTAGGGTTTTGACAATAAAAGATAATAGTCTCTCAGGCTGAACATACTACAAGCAGATACAGCAATTTGCAAGTATCAGTTGCTGTACCAGAAAGCATTCAGAGCACAAGTCACAAGTTTGACAAGGAAAAAAAAACACACCCTGAGCAACTTGTGACACTGCAGTTACATACAGCCCTATCATTGTGCTGCCAAGGATGATTCCACATCAGGAAGACCTTTTCCCTCCAGGTATGCCTAATCCCAAGTGTGCTTTCGAGTGTCTTTCACCTGAGTTTTCAACATGTCCCTAGAGGAATGTAAATAAGCATGCCTCCTCATCAAACATCAAAGAGCTCTCTCTTTTCCCTAAGGATTTGTGAAAAGGAGATTTTTATTCTAATAAGACAGGAGTTTAAAGCATGCATGTAAGTATCTAAAATATATAAACAACAAAACCCTGTTCTGGCTTTGTGGAGTAAAGCCCATGTCCTAGGTGATCTGGGACTGAAAACATTTCTTACCCTTCTGTTTCAACAGATTTAAAAAGAGAAATGTTATCTCACCACACTTTCTTAAGTACTCTAAGCTCTTCATATTAAAGATGACTTAAAATTATTTAGCTCTTTCGTTCAAGAACTCTGAGACAACTTTGCAGTCCAAGTCCTGTTTTCAAACGTGAACACAGGAGCATAATATGTTCGTACAGATGTTTTGAATGTTGTCTAGGAAGGCAAAGTAGTAAAGAAGAGCTTACTAAATTTTTCAGAAGTGACTAGGTACTTTTACAATTCTGTGCCATGTGCAGATTGTACTGCTCAGAGGTAACTTTTACTGGGAATTGGTGCACAATTAGCATGTGTCACAACAGAGAGCTTCTTTTTCACCCTCAGGTACCTAAATAACTACAGAAATGTAGCCCAATGTAAATTTAAAATTTGGTTCCTCAGCTTTTCAGAAGCTAACTCTATTTTTGGACACTGAACAAGAAAGCCCATCACCTGATTTTGAAATCAACAGCCACAGCACTATTTTGGAAATCATGGACTAATGATTATATGTCAGTATCAATAAGGAAAAAATGAACTAACTTATATTTCCTCTGAATCAGCTAAGTCTTCACTGTGAAATCAGTCCAAACAAAACTAGGCTAGAAATAACTTGCTTAATTGGTTATCACCGTTCTCTGTTATTCTTTTTTTTAGCTGAAAAAGGAAAGGAAGAACAACTTGTTCATGTTTGCTTTGATTTAAAAGCTATTTTTTGATCAAGGACTACCTCTTTTAGGAGGTAACTTGGGGTGGGTTATATACATGCTACTAAACCACTGTGTAACTCGTAACTAACTTTATACTGAAAAGCAACTTGATTAAGATTAAATATTTGATGCTAGGCAGAATACACTGTGTACCAGCTTACAGTCTGTATGGTGGTGTTCTAAAATGTGAGCACTCTGTAATTAGTTATGATACTAAATTGAATTTGCTGAAAGTAACAAATTCATAACCTTTCTCTTCCATTTTCTATTTTGACAGCAAAGAACTCAATCATGAAACATTTTTTCCCACAATATTTTTGTTTGCAAGTTGGGATTTTACAGTCTGGAAGGGTGGATAAATAAATGATAAAAAACTGGCTGGAGAGCAGCTCTGTGGAAAAGTCCCTGGAGTCTTGGCAGATAGCAAGCTCCTCATGAGTCAGCAGCATGCCCTGGCAGCAAAGACGGCTGGCAGCATCCTGAGTTGTATCAATAAAAGCATGGCCTGTAGGTGGAAGGAAGGGATTATTTCCCTCTATTCATTGCTTGTTAGACCACATCTGCAATACTGAGTTCAATTTCAGGATCCTCCCAATACAAGCCAGACACCAATAAAAGGGGACAAGGCTAGCAGAGGGCCACCCACAGTGTCTATATCAATTGACCTGCGAGCTGAGTCTGCAGGACTCGTTCAGCCTGCAGAGGTTGTTTCTTGAGTCCTACCAGCAGCTCCCCAGGACCTCATGGGAGGGCAACAAGGAGATGGAGGTGGGCTTTTCACATTGTGCATGTGAGACTGACAAGATACAACAGTCATAAACTGAAAACAGAAAGGGTCAGACTGGATATGAGGAAAACTGTCTTCTCCATGGGGACAGTAGAGTAGTGAAATAGGTAACTTACAGAGGTTGCACAGGCTCCATCCTTGTTGGTTTTCAAGACTGAAGTGGATAATCCTGAGCAAACTTGTCTGACCTCAGGGCTGGTGCTGTGTGAGCAGGAGGCTGGAGAAAGGACCTTCAAAAGTCTCTTTTAAAAGCTTTACCCTGAGTTATCTTTTGTTTAACTATATTTCACTAAGAGGTGATAAAGTATGTTATGAGAGACATTCTTAACATACATCAGTCTATGATGAAATTTATATTGTTAATATCAAAATATGCTTAAAATACTTCAATACTAAAGCTTGTTTTTTTCCTAATCACATAGTTTCTGGGATGAAAATAACTTGCCTTAATAAGGCAATTATATATTGCCTTAAAACCACACTGGACTGGACAGAAAAGAGCAGAAAGATTTAGAAGATGGCTGGCAGCAGTAATCATTCAGCTGACACTATATATATCTTTATTTCTACCAGGGAAATATGTTGATTAGAATAAGGAATTCTATTACAGGATTGAAGAAAAGATGGCAAACCAGCAAAGAAATCAAAACTCAGTTCCTCACCACACGAATACAAGACACTGAAGCACTACCTGTTTTCTCTAAAGTGAATATCAACATTTGAATATTTGTTGAGGAAATATTTAAAGTCTTCTCCACAATTAAGACAATCAAAGTATCTAGAAAAATATCATAGGTACAAAAGCATTAAAGTGCATGATGATGGACCAATGTGATGTAAAAATAATGACCTATCCTTGTCATTAACCTAAAATAATTCAGTTGAGCTTTGCTAAAGATCAGAATAGATGAGACTATGTTAAAGAAAAAAAAAAAAAAAGAGCCTTTGAAAATAACTAGATCATATTTTGATTTAAAAAGCTCTTCCACAGAAGTATAAAAGTGGGTCTATACTGATGGACTATACTAATGCAGGTGGGATAAGAAACAGCAGCTGGTCAAATATGTAAGAATTTGAGAATGTAGAAGAGGCTTTGCGACTTCTCTGATACTTCTGATGTGCTTTATTATTATGCAATGGAATGCAATAGAATTTGTTTTAGACTTTCAGAAAACACTTGTTTTCCTGTTCTGGTATGGAACCTAAATGTCTGTGACCTTCAATGGTCTCCACTGCTGCCTCCCCTCTCAGAGCACATTCAGACTATCTGGCCCTACTCTTCATTTTTTAAGACTCAAGAAAGTTATATACAATTGTGAGGAGTTTTGGGGACCATCCTGCTTCCAGTGCTTTTAGCATGGTTTTAAGTGGACTTTCAGAGGAAATCTGCAGACCCAGGATCTACCGTTAATTAAGATTTTGGTTTATCACAGTGCTATGTGCATTTTAAAGTTTATGTGTTTATACTCACATGCATGCAGTGAATGTTACTTTTAGAAGTGAAATAATTTATTCAGAAGAACAGCTACAGTAGTGTGTGGTCAGTAAGCCACTAAAAATCAAATACCAAAAATCATGACATCAGCTATTTTACTGCATTTAGAAAAAATAAAGACAACCAAACACCTAAACATCGTCACGAATCTTAGATGAAATGTCAGCTTTTGGTACCTACTGGCATCACAGACCTTTTTTTCTAGTAATGAAATAAATAACAGTGGAATAAAAATATATCTATTCGCATCTATTAGTGCTTGGCAGACATGCATGCATATTCTGGCAGTTTCTGTAACTGTTTTTTAGTATGACAGATTGAAGTGAGTGCTCACCTGACATTTTTATTTAGAAAGCAAACACTCAGCTAAAACAAATTTTATAACTGTTGCAACATCAACAGTAATAGAAAGATCACCTAGCTAGGAACTGGTACTTCATACTAAGGTTTCATAAAAACATTAATAACATAGTTCTACTAAAGCCAGTTACACAATACTCACAAAAAGAACAATTTGTTTTGCCCAGTTTATTCTAGAATACTGGCTACAAATATTATAAAGCAGCCAAAAAACAAATAAATGTGCCAATTAACTTGTATTTCTCCCCAGTTTATGTGGAAACTGATAATCCTGTAGCCAATCAGATTAATTTTTTTAATGTTTGCTCTAGGTTCAAAAAAAGCTCTTTGTGGATGAACCTTTAATGACTTTATGAAAACAGAGAATCCAGTGGACACAGCTCATAGAAAGAGTTGATTTCTCTGGATCTAGTGTTGTACATATAGTGTTTGTAAAATCTAGTGGAGGTTTTATTTTTTTCCTTTTTGAATAGCACTCAAATTAAGTCACATTAAAAGATGTCTACCTACTGTGCCAAGCAGCTGGTCTTTTATGTGCCTTGTTTAATGACAGTGAACATGTCACTGATGGGTTTTCAAGGTTTTCCTGCTGTGAGTTCTCACAGATGGGCCCGACCCACCTTGTCATTACTTCATCACCTCCTGTTCTGCAGTTCATCTCCCCATGGGGCCGAGCACCAAGTGTCCTCCACTGCCTCACACCGACAATTAAGAGTCTGTGAGAGGAAATACCTTTGCTTTAAGGTCCTTTTAATCATCTTTGTATTTGTCTTCCTTGTGAATCAAAGGCAATCAGGGCAATTAACACAAAAGGACATTGAGCTTGTACACTAAATAATACTTTTACCAGAAATCTAGAGGAGATGCAGGAAAAACAAGACTTGTTCACTGCTCGGTCCATATAGTAATGCTAACACTGGGGAGTTTTCAAACACTACATTGGCCAGAGATCCAATGAAGCTGTTGTCTTTGACTGTTCTAAATAGTTTATCCTCTTGCTTGCTTGCTGATCACCAAAACACAGATGATAAATGGGCTTTGAAATCTGTTCTACTCCATGCCAGACTTACACTTTTATTTGTGCTGAAGTAGACCTCTCTAACTTACTAGGGTTAGAGAAAGTATTGAGATTTACCCAAAAAGGTTGTGCACTTTTTCCATATGATAGCTTTAATGATAATTTTTCCATATTATAACTTTAATAATAACTTCCTTATAAAGCAAGAGGGCATATTTTCACAGAATCATTAGAGTTCTTAAAAGCATGCTCGCTTGCTGTTCTGCTAGGGAATTTTTACTGCTATGGATGAATAGTGTCCCTTGCTTTTTTATATCAAGTCATGTGTTTTGTGTTTTTTAACTGATCCAAGTTTGTGCCTAATAAATAATATCTAGTACTCAATGATTTAAACACCCCTAATTTTATTTTTAGAGCTGCAACTCTTCTAAATGTGTGTGCAACCTAAATAACACAGGGCATGTGTGTTTTATACACAGGAAAAATGTATTTATTATAACATTGAGCATTGGTGTTAATATTTATGTAATACTTGTTTAGGGCTAGACTAAACCTTCTGCTGTGTTTATGTGATAAAACATATTTTCACCACCTCAAGAGAAATAAGCTGCGCTACTCCTTGACCAGATGTGGATATTCACTCTACCTCACCCGCTGGTTCTGTTGTAGCAATGTTTTTAAGTCACAAATAGAGTTCACTATTCCCTACAGATATTTGAGGATAAATTGGGAAATCATGAAGTAGGTCTGCAAAGAGACTTAGGCAATACTTCTAATGTTGACTTATAGTCATTTCACCTTTGTTTTGGGAACACTGCTCCAGAAACTAAAGCTAGCCCTCTGTTAAGAACCACACACTGGTTCATTGTACTGAATATAGGTATATATGCTACAAGCTATCTTGACTCTACATTTAATGGAGAGTTACCCAACACTATTCATGACATCATGTAAACAAATGCTGATAATAGCCAGGTGAACCAAATGTTCATATGCGATTATCAGTAAACCAAATGCTGACAACAGCCAGATAAACCAAATGTTCATATGCTGATTATTTTTAGATTATAAATGAAGTTAACACCACTAACAGAGACATCTTCATTATTGAGAGGTGAGATGAACCCTCTGTCCCTCAATTTTTTTCATAGATCATGGACAGAACTGAAGAATGAAAACTAGTCAGCAAGGTATGTAAAGACATTGGAATATATAAATTACTCAAAGAAAGATGGATGGATCTGAATAAAACAGTCTTTTGAAACTGGTTGCTGGCCTGCATTCCTGATTTAGGAGCCAACACCCCCAACCCAAAGTCATCTCTAGGCTAGAGCCATTTTTTTCCCTGACTGTGCATGTTTCTTGATCTTAACTTCTACCTTAAAAAAAATTCTTTTGAAAGATTTTTTTTCATCATTGCCAGAAATGTCAAAAGCACTGAGACTTCTTAAAAATGCATTTCTCAGAAATAGCTGATGCCAAAGTATGTCTTTTGCAATGCCCTAATTCACACAAATTGAAGCAATAGTTTACATAGTCATAACTGATGTTCTCCTCAATAGTGATCATTTATAGATTTTTGCCAAAGGGACTCTGCAATTGCAGACTTTACTGCGCTTTCCACTGTAAAACCCCCCAAACAATCAACAAAAAAAATGGTTATGCAATTTGAGTTATTGACAAAAGTAGCAATGTTTTCAGATAATATTTGGTTTTGCTCTAAATCTAAAAATAGCATGTGCGTGTTTTTTTTAAGTACTCCATCTGAAAGTTTGTATTTGATGTAGTCAGAATTTATTGTGTGTTGGAAAATACATAAAATTGAGAAAAAAATTAATTTCAAGAATTAGCAACTGCTATGAACATAATCAGTAATGTGTGAACTTCTAAACTACTTGAGAAGCTTAGTCCATTTAAAGATCTAAATGTTTGTTTGCCTATAGGAAAAGCATTTGAGAATATCAAGGTATCTGAGTCTACAGAACAAAGTCTTGTAAAAACAGGATTTTATTTATGTATATAGAATTTCTGAACCAGATACATTGAAATAACAGCCTTTCTACTTTCTTGTATTTTTCATTCCACTTTCAGATGAAACCAAGTAATCTCAAGTAGGAAAGAAGGAAAGCTACAAGAAATTATTACTTCAAGTTTTCAAAATGATATAACGTTTGACTAGACATTTTGAGTGCATTTGTAATCAAATTTTAATTTTAAAGCAATGCTATCCAGTCTCTTTACCTATTGTCTTACTAGCATTTTCAGTAGTAAAATAAACAACTCCTATTTGTCTGTAGTATTCTGTAATATATTTTTGTCCCTTTCTAATAATATAAACTAAAAAGAGATTGTTGTTATGTACAAATAAAAAACTTATTGTCTATTTTGTTCTCTTAAAGAAGACATGCAAATATGCTATATTCTTTTTGAAGGCTTCCACGCTTCTGGCTTTGGCATTCATGAGTCTTATGAAATATTGTTTCTCTGTTGAAGTGTAAGCAGCAGTGATTAAATGACTAGTAAAACTGAAAACATGAGACCAGAATGTCCAACTCGAGCTCCATTCACATCTGAAAAACAAATAGCACTAACTACCCCTAGAACCTAGTGACTTCAGTCAATAGGCCTGATTTAAATAATCATTTTCCTAATGCCTGCTTAGTATTTCCAAAAAGCCATGAGCTTCATGAGCTCCTGACCTGTGAAGAGTTAAACAAAAGACAAAACTGATTAAAAGGCAACCACATTCCATTCACAGTCTAGCTTGTGCTCATGTACATGGAAATGTCAGCAATCTGACTCTGCATGGCATCAAGTTCCACTTAATATTTACAGTAATAAATATAATGTAGTCCTGGTTTTAGCTGGGATAGAATTATTTTTTTTTTTCCTAGTAGCTGGTATGGTGCTGTGTGTTGGATTTAGTCTGAGAATAATATTGATAACACAGTGTGGTTAAACCTCTACAAATACTGAAGACAGCGCTGAAGTCCGAGGAGGAAGAAAGGTCAGATTCATATACATATGTACAGGTTACAAAATGTATTTCAAAAATACATTTAGTTCAAACCATCATAACATTGACAAGATACGTAGTTTTGGCACTGAAAAATAAGCATGGATCTTTGAGTTTTATTTCTGATTTTACAAGCCATTAGCTATGGCAAACACTCATTGCAACTCTATTCCTCTAGCATAAAACTGGGGTCATTATATCTCTATGCCCTGAAGATTTTTTAATGACTTTCAGATAGTTTTTCATCTTGTATGGTACATAACTGCTAAAGATGTACACAACCCCGCAATACTTCATGGCTGCTTCACAAAATATTTGAGATAAGGTGCAAATGGTAGGCGCAGTTTAATTGGTTTACATGTTTGGAAATAATTTAAAGGACGTGGCCAAATATGAACTCCCTCAGAAAAAGAAATACCAATAAATACCACTTGTGAAGTCTATAAAGAAAATGCTTATTAAATATGGGTCACAGTTTGAGAATTATTTATGAAGTTCAACAGCTAAAATAACAACATCCTGACCAGCCAGCTCCATAGCTTTTACAGTACAGATTAGCACTATGGCTTTTCTCTCAAACCCCCTTTTTTTTTTATCCTTTTTAACCTGTCCCGCCACCTTAATAAGCAAAATGAGAAAAATAATCTGAAATAGGATAATGCAAGAAAATGTCACCAACAAAAATCAGACATAAATCAGAATGCCAGGTGACATTTGGATATTTTGAGCTATTTTTCAAGCCATATTTAAGGTACTGTAGTAACAATCACTTCAAATAAATTATGAAGAAACCAACAGAGATTCTAGAGATCTACAGTGCCAAGTGAAGTGCTCACTAGGGTGTCACAACAATTCACCCATTTGACAATGTCCAGTAGACAATCACTACTAGATTTCACACACCGATACCAAAGCATGCATCCTATGCAGAAAACATATAACAGAAAAGAACAGGAAAAAAACCTTTCAATATTCTGGAAGAACTTAGCAAAAAAAAAAAAAAAAAAATTATTTCCAATGAAATACTCCAGATAACTGAAATTTCCTGACATACTTGAAGACAGACTGGAAATTTCACAGTAAGTCATCAAATTCCACTGACTTCAACAAACCCATTGGCATCCACATCTGTTAATCGAGACATCAAATAAATCAAAACAGATTTTAACACCAACTAACAAGTAAGTACCTAGAGGAAGACTGACATACAAAAGAGGCAGCTGCCATTTAACTGGCTACTTCGTAGGATAGTTTCAAATATTTTCATTAGTATCATACAGAAAGCTGGATTGCTTTCCCGAAAGAAAATACCCTATTCAGGAAACAACAGACCAGTTTACACAGACATTTGTCAGGTCTGTAACCCTGCATGTCGAAAACCCTGGAGCTGAAGCCTGTATTTTCTCACTTAGATAAGTAGCACTGTATTCCACAAAACAAATAAAACAAAATGAGAAAACAAGTAAATATTTACTCACCAGCTTTCTCCTTCTCTGAAATAACTGGCATAGCCTGAAAGAAATAAATAAATGATACCACTATTAAAAAATAAGTCTAGTAGAGAAACTTTATAAAACCTTAAAGCAGATTTTACGAGCATCCAGAAGGTCTGGAGAGATCTGAGGTCGCACTCTGTTAAGCACTCTGGAGAGAAATGTACAGTTCCCATTTGAGTGTCTTATAATCTATTATGACCCTAATTACTGTTTAAAAAAAAAAAAAGGACTAGGAGAAAAGGGAAGAGATGAAGGATGAAGTTAATAAGATATTCCAATGATAACATTCTGAAATAATCATCCTAGAATACATGCCCATAAAATTCTACTGGGAGATTACTAAATAATTCTAAAGGAGTGAACACAAAACCAGTGTGGCTGAAGATGAGAATAAAATTTCTTCTGCGGAACTCAAGTAGAGTTCTGCCATTGACTCCACATAGGGAGGACTTGTGCTTAGACATATGTTGTTCTAAAACAAAGTTTCTTTTCACGGACGTTTTAAAAGACAAACCATAGAAGTGTTTTCATATCGGCTGCAGCTGGTTTTGGAATTGAAAAATTGTTTCTTTGCAATAGATGTAAAAATATTGCATAAACCCACTTTTCTTTCAGACTAAAGCAGAGTTTTCTGAGTGTATTTTTCCTAAAATAAGTAAGATATGGATTGAATGAATAGTAAAATGGAATTTTCCTACTGCAGATTTCACAGAAAAAGAAAGAGGGGATTGATGGACAAAAATCACAAAACAGCCAGTTTCAGACTTTCTATAGAGCTACTGAAATAGACTTTGAAATTTCATTTCAGGATTTCACTTGTCCAGCTATACAAAATAGTATTTTATAGCATTTCCTGGATGATAGTTTGTACAAAATTTCAAATAGAATACTTCAGAAAATATATATTAATAAAAACCTTACAGATGGTAATAACCGTAGGAATCCTTCTATGATTCTTTTTTTCACCTATATTTTGACTAATTAAATATCTGGTGCTTGAGTTTGATGTACCATCAGACTAATATTATTTTAAACTACAACAGCCCCTTGCTTGAGAAATTTTTCCTTTTCTTTTTACAAACATATATTAGTTCAGAAGAAGCACCATTTTGCTCCAGTAATTCAACAAAGGCTTTAACTTCCACAGACTGAAGAAAGTTAACATGCCAAAGAAACAATAAAACTACAAGATAAATCAAGGTATCAGCTACAGAGGAGAGAAAAAGATTAAAAAAAAGCCTATCATATAGATTTCTAAAAAAGTAATCGATAGAATTTTCAAAACCAGTATGTAATTTTCTTCTCTTTCCCAGACCTGAGTGGCTACACTGGCTAAGAAAAATAAGAAAATAAGAAAGAAAATCCCAGATTCATTATTACTGTTTGCTCAGGAAGGAAATGTTTAAAGAGGAAAGGTGAGAAACAAGCAAGCAAACAGGAAAAATAAAACAGAAGACTGAAGAAACGTTAGTATAAATGAAAATGAAGGATCAGGACAAAAGAAGGAAAGACAGGGACAGGTTATCATCACATTTTAATGCTGAGCACTGTTAGCTACTAAAAAAACCCAAACCCACAACAAAGAAAGTGTGATGGCTTCCTCTAAGAAAACCTTAAGAGACAACATTGAGATAACTGGAGATGTAGCAGCAAACAGTATTGAAAGCATAGCTTTGTCATGGAAAAGAGACAACCATTTGATGGGAACAGTCTTTGCTCTAAGGTCTAAAATGCAAGTCCGAGATGAACAATTATGATTCAGTGAACTGGGGTGGGGGGAGCAGTTACAGGACTCAGTGGGCATATGACAGAGTAACAGGTACAGAAGATAATACCTCTGATGGTTTTGTGACAGACTTAGACATGTTCTCTCCACTAATTGCAATGTGAGTCACCGGTAAAGTCTTTGGCTTGAATGATAACTTCTGAATCAGCTCCCATTAGCATGAAGATTTTTTTTCATACAAGCATATCAGATTTTAAAACATTGTCAATCTTGCCATTTGTCAGGTCAAGTTATTTCCTGGAAATAGACAATATTTCTAATTGATGATCACTAAAACATGTTGATTAACAGCCAAACATAAATTTTAGTAAATTTGTTAGATGGTAGTTCTAAAGTTTGCTAGAGTTGTTCAACAGGTTTAGCCCAAGTAGAAAGCTGTAGCTGAAAATACATAGAACTATAAAGCTTCAGGGCAGATGTGTAAGTTGCGATATTAGTACTTCTAAGCAGGATGAAGAACCACTATAAGATCCAGAAAATGTAAAGGTAGTTTGAGATTTACAGATAAAAGGTTTTCCTACATTCCTACAGTAATTGTGCAGCAATTCACTAAGACTGATTCTAGAGTGACCAATATCTATTATGCATGTTACCAAAAGTAAGGATTTTAAAATCAAGTCAGGTGCATGGGGGAAAAAATAATACTAGAGCATTCAGATAAGGAAATACATTCAAAAAGTATATAAGTTTTCTTAGAATAATTACGAGAAGGACCTCATAATGTGGTGACTACCTGTCACCACCATTTTTCACCACTCTAGCTTCTCCACAGTATGTAATATATGTAATATAAGTGCAGAGATTTCTTTTTATTGCCTTTTCTTCTTGATATCATTTGTTTCAGCAGAACATGGTTCCATTTCCTCCATGTACTTTTAAACTTAGAAGAACTACTTTTACCTGATATGGTCTTATTGATTAACCACACAAGCAAAAAGTACAGCATTTTCCAAGTACCAAATATTTTCTTAAATTCGTGTGAACCCAAGTAAAAAGAAGAAATTGTCACTAAATAAACCCCTTATAGTAACATCAAATCAAGGAAAGTATTTTTCTTTTTTTTTTTAGAACAGAATAGGAAGTATAATTTTTCCAAATAATATTACTATTCTTCCTATTGTAAAGACTGCAAATAATATAAATGCTGGACTCGGAACATGGTATTGTTACATACTTAGAGATTCTGAACCCATTGTAACAATGATGAAAGATTTATTTTTGCTGAAATAATATATGTAAACAAGCAAATCTTCCTCATTATTTACAATTTAAGAACTCATATGTATATATTTAGTCGAAGGTTTAGATTTACTAAGTTTACAGAAAAATTGAAAATCTTCCCATTTTCTTTGAATATGTAGTAAATTTAAAGTTCCCAATTGAAGAAACCCCTCAAGCCAAAACCCACTCAAACGAACCCTCTTTATCCACAAAGTTCAAAATCATTTTGGATGATACTTTCAAATATGTCTGCTTTCTAAACAGAGTGTAATTCTGCTGATTTAAGATGCAAAATGAGCTAATAAATTCTGTTAGAATGTTCTGTTGCTGCTTAAAAGCTGAAGAAAAAAAAATCTTAGATGAACATACCATTTCCTGAAAATTTAAAATAAAGGAAACCACAAGCAAATGCTGTTCAACAAGATCTGAGACAGTCTTACTATTGGTTTAGTTTTTCATTAATCGGCTACACATAGTGCTTACATGCTGCCCAGTGGGAAAACATGATTGTTACTTATGAGAAATGCTCTCATCTCCAGTACGGTTCTGAATTCACTGGAGACAATTCAATGAGTTCCATATGTTCCAAATGAATTGCATTCCCAGGAAGTGATTTAACATTTCTGGCAATGGAGCAATTAAACTGGATTTTCCTGCTTGGCCAGATGGGTTCACTGTAACTTCACATTATTTCTCACTCTCCTCACAGAACTAAAGAACTAGACTAACAATTTCCACACGATTGGGTTGCATGTGCTTTAAAAAAAACCCAGGCACACATCCCTCACAGATTTCAAACAGCACCCCCAAAGTCAGGCTCCTCTCTATATTTTTAATAGTACATGCTTTTAATACCACCAATAAAGAAAAGGGAAGAAGAAGAAAAAAAAGAAATCCCTATGAGAGCATTGCTGACATACTTAGGTTATTCTTTTAAATCAGAGAATGGGATTTTTAATTTATGATAATTTAACCTATGAAATGACATACTTTTTTTTTTTTTTTACACATCCTTACTGTACTTCAACTGATTTCCTGTAAATATATTATATCTGCAAATATGACTGTAAAGGGTACATAAAACATTGTATTGGACATTTTTCTTTAAAGTGGCAGTTGACTTGCTCAGTTACCAGTAAATCAAAACTTAAATGGTTACCAGTAAATCAAAACTTAAATAAAATTTTGCACAAATGAAAAGTTTTATTTGACCAAAGTCAAAAAAACTATTTTTTTTTTAGCTTTTAAGAATATTTTAATAAGAAAGAGGAAAGAAATCTGTAAAGAAAGCCCACAGTTCCCAACAGCAAGCACTCATTTTGACCATGTGCAGTTCTTCACTATGAAAAGAGGAAAGAAAGAATTCCTCCCCGGTCCCCAAACTAGCTTCCTTCCACTAGAGTCAAAACCTGTCTGACCTGAACACAGCTTGGCTGTACCTTAACTCAGGGCAAAGCTATTTTTTTTTTTTTATGTTATTTCTAAGAATGCAGGCAATGCCATTATGAATAAAATTAGTTATCTTTTAGTTTCCTTGCACTCATGAACATGAGCATCTCTATCATGACTGACTCTCTGCAAAGGGCTATGGTAGATGGCAAAGGTTTGTGTAAACTGGCAAGTTACTACAGAGGAGTCTGTAACTTGCAATTTCTGAAATAAGGGTCTAGTGACATCTATTAGTTTTCGTAGTATCTCATAAACCAACTGGAGCAAGTCTGTATTACAGTTTTCCAAAGAAGCTATAGCATCTTTACTTTAAAGCCATTAAATTCACTATTTTTTTCATCAGAATCATAGAATAGGTGTATTTTTTTCTTTTTTTTTTTCAGAAGACAAAATGCATTTGGCATTATGGGAATCACATTTTCAATACTACCATCCAATCATATTCTACAAAGCCCTTCCACCAGAAAAGGCTGTCAGCTATTCAGTCCTTTTTTCAGGTATGCATTTAAATAGATATGCTGGGAAAATTCTTTGCTAATCTTGATTTGTGAGCATTTCTTTACACTTTTGCCTTCGGTGATAGTATCTTCTACTGTCCAGGGTGAATGGAAAATTCCAGGACAAATATTAATATACTGGGATTCAACTTCATACTAGCTGTGAGCATGTAACTCACAGATGCTGAGCTCAAGCTGTTCTGGAAATGCTTTTATGGTAATCATCTTTTATCCCTGTAATTGAAAATCATGGTCTAAATTCTCACCTTAGTGGATGCTTTTTTTTTATGCAAAAGTGTTAGTAAGAATTGTATTTATCACTGAAAATATTTGCTCTAAGACCAAATCCATGTTCCTATTCTAAAAATATATCACATTAGAAGCAGAAAGGAGACCAAGCTCCAAAGCTTGCAGACATAAAAATGAATGTTATATTCAGTTTTTAAATAGCATCATTGATTTTAAGACCAGAAACAACTATGTAGACCAAAATACATCTCTGTTGTCTTCTTTCTACTCAAAGATCAAAACATATGAAAATCTAAAATCTTCTAAAGAAGCTTCTGACAGGAAAGAAAGGCACAATATACAATTACCAAGGAAGGACTAATGAACCAAAAGGCAGAGAACTCCCTATTCCAGTAAAAAAAAGCAATCTTGTACCTGAAAACTGAGGTCAACAGCAGTCAGAGAGAAAACAAATTTTAAATATTATGTAATTCCTCATCAAATAGTGTATGGTCTATATCGTTTGAAGTCCTTTACGAGACATTTTATTTAGAAGGTATGCTCCAGTTTTAATTTGAATAAATCGTAGTTAAAATTAACTGGGTTATTAAAAAAAAAAATAAATAAATCCACAACAATTCAGATGGTTTTAAATTAGGGAAAGAGTGCAGTCCATAACCAGAAATTTCCTCAGTAATATCCACATTAAAAAAAATATTGCACAAATATCTCTCCCAGAAAACGTTGATTTTTGAAACCAAACCCTTTCATGTTAATGAGTCAGCTAAGGACAGTAAACATGTAGAAGACCCTTTGGAAATACTAATTAATTTAAACTAATTTTTTGGTATTAGCATTGAACTGAAATGATAACAATAATATAGAAAAAAACGCAAACCAAACCCAAACCCAAGAATGACTAGTTTATCATTCAGAATTATTTACAAAACATTAATTTACTAAACTTGTAAGTTTTAAAAATAAGTTTTTACAATTTTTATGTTTATTTATTTTTATTTTCATTTAGATTAAGAACGAGTAAAAAGCTAAACTGATCAATTTGGAGGGCAGACCAGCTTTAGAAGGGAAATTTAGAAAGGCTTTCTTCTTTTTGGTCTTTCGTTTTACTAAAGATTGCAATTACTAAAAGTAGAGCCAAAGGCGATTAAAATCTATCCAGCAATAAGGCTGCATCAATTACTCAATTTTAAAAAGAAATTAATGTCACAGCTAGAGGTCTGTGGCTAAATTTATGACGGCACTATGAATTGAGTTTTAGTGGAAGTTCAAAGCTGTATGCTTGCCTGCATATGTTCTCCTCCAGTCAGTTGTATGCCGCTCCCCAACAGCTTTGTTCTCTGACTAGATATTTCTGTTTGCTTGAGCCTCTTCATGTCACTGAGGTCACGCACAGAGACCCCTTTTAGTTAGTGCTGGATGGTTGGCAGTTGTTCGTCTATGAGGCACTTGCCAAAAGCCTACACTTGGGGTGGTCTGGTAACTTCCTGCATCTTCACCATTCAGCTGGCAGAGTGTGACTCTTGCTGGATTGGAAGTGCAAAACAAAGATGCAGGATAACTGCCTTGTGCTCTGTTTGGTGTTATTATAGACTTTCCATAGATCAAGGTAAACTCCCAGTGCTCTGAAATCCGTCAGGACCACATACAGCTGGTCTACATGACAGATAAGGCAACAGCCTGTGTGCAGCTTGTCCAGATCATTAAGTAGAATTTGGCCATAACACAGAATTAAGTCCTTTCTCTGTAAAGATGCTAACATCTTCAGAGCAGCAGCTGCAAGTTTCTAAATACACGATCACACGTTTTGTGAAACCTAATTATGATGTTTAAAAAAATTAGCAATTGCTAGATCTTAGGTTTTTGGTTGGGTTTTGTTTTGATTTTTTTTTTTTTTCCTCATATCAGGACTTGGAATAAAAACAAATGTGTAAAATAAAGCTATTTTCAATACTTCCCAGTTGTTCACCAGATAAGGAACTCTGTTTCCACTTTAACCGCACTTTAATTACTGGGGTGGACATACACTGTTCAAAAGAGGGGTCACTTAATTTTTAGCTTAATGTTAAGGAACACCTATACAGCTTCTGATAATAACAAAACCTGTGCTTTCTCTAGTTCCACCAAACACGCACATCTCTTCTCTAATGAAAATATTAACGTGGATGTTGACACCAAAGCTGAGATGTGACACACTGCCTCTAGAACTGGAGCAGCGCAGAGTGCTCATGCTTTCCATCAATCGCCAGAGATTCTATTATGGTTCATTTACATAGAGAAAGCTTTTCTCAAGCTCAGAAGTAATTTGTTTAGCTAAAGCTTATCTTATAAAACTTCTTTACAGTAACAAACACCTCAATAAGCCCTGAAACACTGGCAAAGCTAAACTACTTGGGAACCAGAGGGCACCAGCCATATAAGACAGCAGTAAAAGGTAATTAAAGTCTCGTGTTTCCCATTTGTTTCAACATCATGTAATATATACAAATGTGATTTTATCTTTTCTCATCTCCTTATATTTAAAACTTAGAACCTAAGAAAAAGTACATTTCATGTACCAAAAATTCTTACAATCACATGATGATAGAAAGTAAAATTTGATGTAAGACGACTCTAAGTTACCAAATACCACTGAGTAGCTACTCACAGAGTAAAAAGAGAAATTAAAATCAACAAATTCATACCTTTCCTGTTTCCCTCACCACCTCAAAGAAAACAAAGGACCTCTTTGCCTATCATCCCAAGGGCAAGTCACTAATTTTGAAGGTTGCATGCATGAAAATCAGGAAGCTCATCTCATTGCTGCAAGTGCCACAATCCATTAGAATACAGAAGCTACATGCTCATGAGCTGAAAAAAGGTTAGTAGTATAAGTAATCACCTGGAGTACTGTGTGCAGTTCTGGTGTCCTCAACATAAAAAGGACATGGAACTGTTGGAACAAGTGCAGAGGAGGGCCACGAGGATGATCAGGGGACTGGAGCACCTCCTGTATGAAGACAGGCTGAGAAAGTTGGGGCTGTTCAGCCTGGAGAAGAGAAGGCTGTGTGGAGACCTCATAGCAGCCTTCCAGTATCTGAAGGGGGGCTACAGGGATGCTGGGGAGGGACTCTTCATTAGGGACTGTAGTGAAAGGTAAAGCAGTAATGGGTTAAAACTTACACAGTGAATGTTTAGATTGGATATAAGGAAGAAGTTCTGTACCGTAAGGGTGTTGAGGCACTGGAATGGGTTGCCCAGGGAGGTTGTGAATGCTCCATCCCTGGCAGTGTTCAAGACCAGGTTGGACGAGGCCTTGGGTGATATGATTTAGCGTAAGGTGTCCCTGCCCATGGCAGGGGGGTTGGAACTAGATGATCTTACGGTCCTTTCCAACCCTAACGATTCTATGATTCTATGTAAATGCACAATCTGATTCTAATGACCTTTCTGTGAGCCCAGCCCAAATGCAATGGTCAATTGCTATCTAGATTTTTGAATTCCGCTAACGTTAGTCTCCTGGATTCAGATCTCACTGAGATTAGCAGCAATAAAATAATATTTGAGTTTCTCAAAAATTATGTATATATTTATGCCAGTCAAGAAAGACCTCACTGCGTTCAGCTTTATCTTCTGAAAATCAGGTGTAGAGCATTGCAGCAATTTACTGACCCCTACTGGGAGGGCACGAACTACTGACACCTGCTAACACTGATGCTGTGTGAGTTTGCTGTCTTGAATCTGCAGGTAACCACAGCTGGCTATTCTTTCCATTGTTAGTGCAGTAGGCTACCACAACTGTTTAGAATGCTTTCTTTAAATAAAAAAGCAAACCCCAAGAAATGAATTTTTTAAATATGGTATATATGTTTTGGAACAAATATTTATACTCATAGTCTCATGTGGATTCAGTCACTGATGCTACATTTATTGGACAAGGTGGGAAAGGATCAAAAGCAGATTTCCAGGGAGGTTCCTGATCTTGAGCTTTAGTCCAGGTACAAAAGAATAAATTACTACAAAAGCTACATTTCTTCTATGATGATGAAATCTTTACTTTCTGCAGAACATCATAGTGCTTTACTCAGGAAGCTGAAGAGTCACATAACAGTGATGCTAATCATAAGATGATGGAGAGAGGAGGGGGGTAGCATGTCAGACAGCAATAGTAATAAGTTTGGGTTAGTGGGGCATTTTGTTGTGGAAGAAAGTACATCTGACTTTGGAAGGTAGCAAGGGTGGGCATAAGAGAATGAGTGACACATCAATGCATTTCAGTAAGTTATTACCAAGTCAGATAGATGTTATAATTACCGTGCTTTTTCTTGGTTTACTAAAACATTGACCAATATAGATGATTAACATAAACCACCCCATTTGCTTTTACAAGGAGAAGACAAATGGCAAGGAGTAGAAGCACATAAAAAAGTGGCTTTGTCTTGGTAGAAAGAGGAAGTAGAAAGGAGGAGAATAAACATTAAAATATGCTACCTGGATCTCATTTCTATATTTAACCATATTTTTTGAATCTTGGTTCATGCTCCAATATATACACATAACAAGTGTGAGTTGAAAAATCATCAAACGCCACTATTGTGACCTTATTAAGTCAGTATTTCTCTAGGTCATCCAAGAGAAAGAGAGCTGAAATAAAATGAGTTGAGTGCTCTCTGCCTATGTAGTGTACTAACCTTTAACCCCTTGTCAGGGTTGTGGGTTACAGACAGAGGCAGTAAACCAAAAAGACAAAATTTGGGTGAAAAATTAAGCAAATTTGCTTTTCATTCAAGAACTTTTATTTCTTCCAAGATAATTAACTTAGTAAAAAAAAGTTGGAAAGATATTGCTTATATGAAAATAATTCTCTCTTTTCCAAAAGACAGAAAAGAGAAATAAAAACATGTAACAAATAAAAATGAGAAGTTTCCTTATCACTGAGAAAAGAATCAGGAGCTTTGTCTCCTAAAGGGGCCTAAAGAAATGATGCAAAGCAGTTTTTTTAATCCAAATACAACATGAAAGTTCTAAAAAATACCCCAAGCCCTTGAAGAATCTCTTCAGAAAACAAAACATTAATCTGCACAGCCGTTTCATGCTAAAATGCTTGTAACCAAGTTCCCCTTTTTTGTTTGAGGAAATAAAAAACCCAACTAGAACCACTTTTGTTTAAAATCTAAATTTTAGTCAAACTGAATATCAAATTCCCTTTGCTCATATAAGCAAAAGCTTGGTTCCTCTGGTACAGTTAATAAACCAGAGAAATACATATTTCATTTACCATAGTTTCCTCAGCTGGAAGTATACCAGTAAATCCACTATTCCAGGTCTGTGGAATTCTTATTGCATTCCTCTGGTTCTTGCAACACCTTGCTTAACTTGGTAATGCCTGAGCTAACATTGCATAGTACATACCTACATGGACAGACATTGGCAGAGAAAACACACATGCTGCATGACTTCCATCTCTGTACAGTAATCCCATTTTATTCCCAGGCAATATCCATTTAGCTAATTTCTTCAGTGTAATAAAAATCCAGAAACCAGCAGGAGTACCCATATAACTGTGAAGTTTTGCTCATGCTGCTGACATAATTTAATAAACTGGGAGGAAGGGTGTTCTGAAAAATTTTCTGATTAGGCTTTTCTATGCATGATGTATAAAAGTGTAATATATTACAAGATGAATTCATAGCAAACAAATTAATCAAGTTTTGAACAGATACACACTTTTTTCTTACAATTTTTTTTTTTTTTTAGGATTTTGTTGTAAATCATCTCGCATGCTATGCGTTTCTGTAGCTTGCATTCATATATAAAAATATTTTCCAGTAGGAAGTTCCATATTTTAGTTCACTTGTTTCTAAGATTTTGATAGAATCAGTGAGTGTTAAAGTAGGCACAGGTCCTTCCATCATAAAAGCAACATTGCATTTTTTAATCTCAATTAGTGAGTGTATTAATTTACCATTCAAACAATGGACAGCCATAGCTGGTGATGGATACTCTCTGTCTGAAAAACATTTAGTTTATAAACTCCTTTTATGGAACATTTAAAAGTTGGAGATATTCAATATTTCCATTCATTTACCTAACATAAGTTCCAAACATTGTTATTTTCTCTAGATGTTATATTTTAATTCATGGAAAAAAGAAATCTTTACTGATACAGAGCTCAATTCTGCTAAAGTCAGTTACACAGTTACACAGTTACACAGTTCTGTGTATGAATATACAAATATGCATAAAAGGTAATAAAAACTACTATTAAAATCTATGATTTATATAAAATCTTTTACTAATTGCTACATTTACTATGAAGACAGCTCTTTTAAGTTCCTTCCTTTTCCAGAAGTTCTAAAATTGGTCATCTTTCAGGGTAACTTTATTTATTTATTTTTGTCCTAAGTTTTATTTTTGGTTTCTGCAGGCAGTAAGTAAAAAAGTATCTCATCCATGTCTGTGTTCCCAAGCTATTCCCATGAAAACCTCACACAGGCTTGCAGACAGATGCACTGCAGATCCTGAGAGCAGTAAGTGGGTCCAATTTTGTGAAGTGCTGCTCATTTTCTGTATTTCCCCAGGACCATGCCTTCATAGTAGAGTTTCTCTCTGAATTGTTCCAACTTTCCCAAACTTTGTGTGGCATTTTACAAAAATGTAGTTCATGGTTTCAAAACTTTCCAAAGGGAAAGAGCAGACAAGAGTCCAAGTACACTCTTGGCTTTCATAGCAATACCAATTCCCTGAGGAGAGTTTGAATTATTCCGTATTTTAGTTAAGAGTGACTATTACAAATATGAAACATTTTCTACAAAATATTTTTGACTGAATCTTATGTTCACACTCAACTTTCCTAGAACTAATATTGCACAAGCATTTAAAAATACTCCTGACCATTAACGATGGTGCAAAGAACACTAGAAAGCCACAAATCCCCTTTCACCACACAAAAAAGTAGCTTTTTTTTTTTCAAGCAGACAGTCTGCAGAGTGGCAGAGTA
The DNA here is from genome assembly GCF_028554395.1 of Pezoporus wallicus. Taxonomy (NCBI): domain Eukaryota; kingdom Metazoa; phylum Chordata; class Aves; order Psittaciformes; family Psittacidae; genus Pezoporus; species Pezoporus wallicus. The sequence continues at coordinate 364,256 of NW_026640754.1, forward strand.
GATTTCTGACAAAATAGCTGCACTTCATATGAAAATTATTTTGTGAATAGGATTATATGAGTAGGATAAATAAAAAACTTTAAATCCACCCACATTAAGTCCCTAGTTTTGAATGAAAATCCAAATTATACAGATGCCACAGGAAGGGTAGATTATTTTTTTTTTTTGTAGAAATTATTTCTTTCTTGTTTCTTGGCAGCAAAGTAAGCAGAAATATGGCTTAGTGAAGATAAAACTACCAACAAACATAACACTGTACCAATCCTTCTATCAATGCATACCCTTGACCACCCATGTACTTTAGATCTTTCAAACTCAATATTTGCAAGCTGAAGTAAATGAAAGAATAGTCTGTGTATGAAATAAAAACTTGCTATGTCTCTCAAGACAGAAGTATAGAATGATAGTTCTGTGTTTCAATTTAAGAATAAACATGCTGATAGCACTGGAGGGAGGGTACTCATCACCTTGCAGCTGCTGAAGGAAGAAACTATGTAGTAGCTAGTACCAAAGAAAGTAAGAGAAAGAAATGCCAATGTACAGATAAATTAGATCAAGATTTTTCTGTCTGCCTATTTAATGCTAATTTTTCCATTATTTTGTACTTCTAGACTAGCAAAAATTTAGGCCATTCTTATTCACTTTTCGTAGGCAAATCCTACTCCCTCACATCTGGGCTTTGCATGATTTAGAAACAGGAAGAGCCAGGAGTGAGGACCTAACAGGCTAGGGACTATTTAGAGAAGCTGGATGTATTCCAGCCTGAAAGGCTAAATGAAGTCTACCCAAGTATGCTGAAAGAGATGGCTGATGTGACTGCAGGGCCACAACACCAGTAAAAACATGACAACCCTGGGGTGTCCCTGCCGGCTGAAGAAAGACACCTGTCTTCAAAAGCGGCAAAGCAGCAATGATCTCTAAGCTTATCAGCTCACCTCAGTCCATGGAAAGATCATGGAACACACCCTAGAATCCTTTTCCAGATATGAGTGACAGGAAGGCAATCAGGAGCCATCAACACCAGTTTATTAAGAGCAAACCATCCTTGACGAAACTGTTTTACCTTCCAAGATGCAGTCACTGGCTAAATGGACAAGAAGTGAGCAGTAAGTATAATATATCTTAACTTTAGCAAGGCTTTATATACTGTCTCCCAAAGCAGTCTCGTTTAGAAGCTGACAAAGTATTAGCCAGAAAAGCAGACAGTGAAATAGGTTGAAAACTGGCTGGACTGACATAGTTCAAAACTGTCAAACTGACAACTTCAGCTAAGGTATTAGTTCAAAACCATCTTATCTCTTAGAATTTTTTAGAATGATTCCAGAACTAATTTGTTTTGAGTTCCTAATGGCGTCTAGATGCATCTTTTAGATAACGGACACAATTGCTGAGAAGATAATACCAAATGTTGTTGAACACAGAAAAGCAACTCTGCACTCAGTCTGAGGAAAAGATGAAATTCTGAGAAAACTAGATACAGTGAGATTTTAGGGAGTTCACAAAATAACAAAGGATTCAGATGCTGACACTCAGGGAACTTGTGGAAGCCAAAATAGCTTCTGTTATGTGTACTGGGCTCAGCTTGGTTTATAGAACTAAAAAGTGTAAGAATTTATTGTAAAAGCATCAAAGAAAGGCATAGATACAAACTGGAAATCCAAGCAGGAAAAGATGTTGGCTTAAAGAATACCCTTACAGATGCTGCAGATATGTGAAAGATTGTCTTAAAGTACTTTCCACGGACACCAAGAAAACAAATAATGGCAGCAGTAGGAGGGGATGTTGCCATAAGTAGTAATAAGTAATAATAAGTTTCCAAGTGGTCTGAGGAAACTCAATCTATGTTTGTGAGAATGTGACAGCATTTACAGGTGCACATAGCTTCAAAGCTACATTTGAAAGGACTAAATAATCCAGACTTTCAGTTTAATAAACACCATACAAAATACCATGAATTTTGGGATTTACTCTCCTGATTGGTATATGTCTTATGAAACCTGCATATTCCTAAATGACTCACAGTAACCAAGTGCAGTCTTGAAATACTGCCATTAGAAGCATCCATTTATGTAGTTCTAGAGAAAACTAAAACTTACTTGTGCATACACAGGAACAAATATACTGTAGAAAGTTTCCTGATTTTTTTTTAATCCTATTCCAAAAATTTCACAAATAAATTATTATTAGGAAGGTGAGGCTAAGGAAAATATGTCACAAGATATTTCTTCAGTACTTCATTACTATGAAGTGCACTTGCAGATAGCCTCTATTTTCAAGAATGCCATTCTCTCAAATGAAGTAAAAGCTGCTGCAGCTACAGATTTCTGGCTGCTACTGAAAATCTCAGTGTTCTGACAACAGTAAAATTCTGTTAAGACCATCACTAATTATAAAGTACTGAAAATTACTACTCACTGATATTCCTATTTCTTTTGCAAGCTGTTTAACATAGTGAGAAATCTAGGTGTTAAATAATCTGGTCTTGTTCCTTTCAAAAAAGCCCAAATTTTCACCTAAGCATCTTCAGTTTCTTTGAGCCTGGATCCAATATAACAGAAATTGCATGAAACAAAGTAAAAGAGAGCAGCTAGTCTAATCTCGGTATTTTAAAGGCAATTATCTATCATTCAGATCAACTAATTAATCTTTGGGAGACTAAAAAGTTCAGGAGAAATTCAGGCTGTGAATTTCCACAGACCATAAGTGGTTGGCAGTAAATTAATTCAGTGAACTAACTTAAATAAGCCAGATAGAAAAAAGGCATATTTTGTTCAGGACATTAGGATGAAAGAAAAAAAACCCACATAAATCAATATTTCTGCCAGGTTGTGTCTGGACACAATTCTCAATTTTCCCATAATCAAGGAAAGAAATGATTGTGCATGGGAACTACTGGAACAAGAGAGACCTCTGGAACCATGTTACACCTTTCCAAAAAAACTGGGAAGAAAGGATCCAACCTCATAACCTAGGCATTAACTTAATTTGTTTTAAAGACTTTAAATTCATCCAAACTGAGACATCTGCTAGTAAGCTGTATAACAATTAACTACCCTTTTGATAAAAAAGTGAAAGTTATTTCAAGGTTGAACTTTAATCGCATTCTGTAGTAAATGAATTTTCTTACGCCTTTTCTGGCAAGACTTAAAAGTCATCCATTCTTAGATATCTTTTCCACATTCCTACATACAGTTATCAAACCACTCATTATCCTTTGGACTGTTTCCTAAGTGCTTACCAGGAACAGAAGATGTGATATGCTATAAAAGTATTCACTGTTGAAGTGACAAAATTAAACTCAATTTCATGTATGAGTATTCATTTGAATTACCTGTGAATGAATTAACTTTTCAAGGAGTAATCACTGATCATGATCCCATGTAAAACCCTGAACACTGTTACAGCTCTACCACAGGAATTTTGGTAGTGAAATTTAGGAGTAATCAATGGAAAGCCTTCTTTGACTTTGGCAAACACTGAATTGTATCCTAGATCACTAAAGGCTATCTTTTTCCTTGATCTTTTCTTACTTCAGATGCTAAGACAATTGACGTTGCTTTGGTCAATTCAACCTTACCTCCATTAGACACTTTACTCACCTGGTCAGTTATCCAAACTGCAACTGAAATAATGTACCTCATAGTTGGTACGTGGGAACCAATTGAATGTACCCCTTCAAATAAGGGTCATGTCATGCCTATGTCATGTTGCAGCTCATGGGGGAAGGAGATGAAATGTTGAGCTGCCTCATGCTCAGAAAACCTTCTATCACCTCACAAATCCAACGATATGACAAAGCCGATGTACTGCTGCCAGCTATAGAAAGGAGTCAGAAGACAATTATCCACCACTCCTCCCCAGTAATAAGAGTAAATTAGAAGGGGATAAGACTTTAGTTAGAGGAACCATGTTAAAAAGAATCTTGAGCCTCTTTAATATGCCATCTAACATGATGCAGCTAATGATAACCAGTGTATTTGTTATTTGACTCAGCATGGTAGTCCTTGAAAACTACTATCTCCTGGTAATTTAAAATCTTATTACATGGAATTGTTTTGTATGTGTTATACATACACTGTGATGAACAATTTACCTGTTACCTATAAACAAATTACCAACCTTTTTTTAAATTACTTTAGTCAAAAATAAAATAGGCAGTAGAGTAGGAATACTATAATAAATACTATGCTAGTCTCCCTCATTTGGATGAATTCATCCTGTAGGTGAAGAACATGGCTCTTTAACATGGTGGCATCAGCACAGTTTTAATGAACAGCTGATTAGGCTGGGACTTGGAAGAGTCATAAATGGAACTGTTATAGTTTCCCTCATGTACTGCCTTTTAATGGAAAGACAACTGCACCGTTTGGGAAAATACTTGCTTAGCAGAGTGAGAGTCTGTTCCATAGTAATCAGTATCTGACAGTCAGAGAGATCTGTTCTAATGCAGCAGTGGAAATAGAAATGCTGGGTAAACACCAGAACTTCCATTGATGAACTTTGTAGCTGGACTGCATGTATGCTTCCAACAGTGGGAACTCTGTACTGGCACATACACAGCCCATGAGACAAAAACAGTAACAGTGTAATTACTAGTTTGAGGAGCTGAGTTACTAGAACTTTAGTGAAAACAGTGAGAGATTTAATAGCTTGTACAGCTTCTGTGGGAACTTCAGATTATCACACAGAACTCAACAGGAATTAGGAAAGAATTTCCCATGCATTTTATGGAACAAGTTGCATATTCCATGTGCAGTCACATGGCATGGTGATTCACTGGTGGAAGAGCTGAGTACGTTTCTTATTTTGGAAGGTGATACTGATGGTGGGTTTAGGTAGAATTGTCTGATAATTCAGACCACAAGACAGGAGGGAATGCAAAAATATGCAAGATTTTTTCAAGTAAACCTTAAAGGTTATCTGCTAGTAGATGCCAATGGTGTATGGTTTTTGAAGAAGATAAAAGTATAATTTATTCACACAGATTAATGATAAAAAGCCACTCTAATAATTAAGAGAGAGAGAATCTTTAAAAAGAAAAATCAAACTAGACAAAAATATATTCAGGCTATTTTTTTTTAAATCCTCAGTCCATTTTTCAACAATAAAAACTGTTGTATTTAAACTTCCTAATTAATTCTTTACTTACAGTTTCCTATCATAGTTACGTATTGCATGTGTTCTTACAATGACACTTTTACTATGCAATTTCCATATTTCAAAACGTAAATTACTCATTGTATTTGCTGTCTGAAACTCTTTCCATCTTCATTAGTAGAGATAGTGAACACTCGCCAGTTTCAGATGGAAATTATCAGTCACCATCTTCATATTTTACCTGACAGAGTCTGAATCAGTATCATCATTGCTATTCTTTCCTTCCCTGTTTCTCATTTTTACTTTGCGGGGATTTTGACCTCTCTGATTTGTTTCTTTCTCCCAGCATGCCTTCTTTCTTGCATGACAAAAATGCTCATAGATGCCTTGTCCACTGGCTTATTCTTGTCTTTTACTATTGATATAGGATGAATTTTCACTCTCAGTTTACTAAGTACAGCCAATTATTCAGATTTCTCTGAAATATTATTTCCCCAAAGATTTATAAGTGTCCCTTCCCATGTCAAATGCTGTCTGTAGCCCATTGTTATTTGAAGAGAAGATAATGAAAGAATGTTTTAAAAAATGTTCTACTCGCTAATAATTCTGTAATGTGTTTTTGTCTGCCTCCTAGCATGAAATGTCTTACCTTGGTCTTTAGAGTGAAAACTTCTTGAAGCAGAACTGTTGTTGAAATTAAACAGCATACTTTCAGCAATTTAAAAGGTAAGAATAATGACGATACTGGTAGCCTGCTAATATTTTTGCTTTCATTCTCATCAAGATCATACATGCTTACACTTCACAAACCTATTTTTAAGTTGTGAAAACATTATTTGTATTACTGAAGCACTCAAAAGCCACAGGCTTGGACCACAACCTCATTGTGCAAGATCCTGTACAAACAGGGCAGAAAAATTACCCATACACCAGAAGGAATGTAACCAGTATAAAGCAAGAATCCTCTTGCAGACTGATGTGGGAGTACAAGGAAAATGATCATTTGTGTCATATAAATAATGTTTTAAGTAGCCTGGGAACATTGTCTTGACTGATACAAAAGTTTTTCAGATACCCCAGCAAAAGAGTCCATTACAGAAAGTACTTGGAACTGTCAATGAGTTAGCTTTGCTGATGTATGTGAGGAGGGTCTTTATGAGGAAAAGTATGAAGGAATCCAGCCTCCTATATTTGTTTTACCTGAAATTGCGAATGTTACCCTATGAGCATTTTCCTCATAATACTAAACATATACAGAATCTAGAATATTCTTGATATAGAAAATTTTGTCTTTGAAAAGTACAGTAATGCTTGCAGATTCTTCCCAAAGGTATACTAATTTCTTTTTCTGATACTGATAGAAGTCATAGCAATGACCAGATTTTCTTTGTGAACTGTTTTGTCTTTTGATTTGTAGTGAAACATGAACTGTCATTATTCTTTCCTTTTCCCACTTCTAGTTTTCTCTCATCTTTGAGATGAGATCATCCAGTTCTGAAGATTCCCAGACCCTCAGCCCCTACGGCACACAGCTGCTCCAGAGGCCAACATGCCCTCTCTCTTTTGCCCCATTCACATGTAAGAAGATTATGAGAAACACTGACACTTCTGGAGCTTTGAAGATAGAATAATTTTCAAATAATTTTTTTGTATTTTATGTACTGGATAGACTATTCTGAACTGCCTCTAGTTTGTAGGAATGAGATATTCTCTAAAGTTCTGTGATTGTCATAAAGATTAATTTTGTAAAAATCAGTGAGCTGCCCAAATATGATAAAGCCCATAAAAATATGCATTAAAGATTTTGTTGTATCATGAATGGCATTATTGTTAAATTACTTAATATTCGTTACTAGCTACTACTCTGTACAAGTCACAGACTTGTCACAGAATGAAGCACATTTTTGTCAGTGCATGCTTACATGCTTAAATTGTTGCAAGATGATATTCTGAAATGTCATTTATTTCCCTATAGTCTTTCACAGTATTACCTTACAGCAGCCTAGCATACTCACTGCAATGCTGTCATTAAAGGTAGTACAAATAGTCAAAGGAGACTTACTAGCAAAAGGGCATTTCTCGACAATGTTATCACTGTGATTTAAGAAAAAATTATTTAAAACTTAAACGTGCAAGTATGTGCTTACACTAATATCAGTCAATGACAAAATGGAGTACTGAAAGCATAAAATGTATGCTAACTGGATGGAATCTTTTGCCTGTGCTGTGATCAACTCCTCCTACACCGTTTGCAAGAGATTACAGAAATTTAGAATTAGAAAACACATGCTTTACACAAGGATGGTAGTCCAAAAAAGCACACGGACAGGCAGACACCTGTGAAATGCTGCCTTGGAATTCATGTATCCCAGCTTTCACTCCACCGGTAGCCTGGACAGCAGCAGCAGGAGATCTGATCGGACTCACGCTCTGCAGGGCCCTGCAGCAGAACCACTGATGACCACAAGTGATTAAGGGTCAACAAACTTCAGCCTGAAGCAACTGTTCTATGAACTTTGGCACATTCTGAGTTGGCTCCTGCTGCTTTGTTGCCTTTGGCCCTTATCTTGCAGTTTAGGCAGGATTGTGAAATTCTGAATAAAGTTAGAAGACAGATTGGTTCTGTTTCAGTCATTCAAGGTCTCACTCTTCAAATGTTCTCAGTCTTCAAAATTCCTTTGGCAAATAATCTCATCTATCAGCTAAATATTTTCCAAAGGTGTGTCAAGTGACCCACCAAAAAAAAAAAAAAAAAAGGGAAAAAAAGGAGAATATTTGTATAAATATCATGTAGGGAAGAGAAACTACCTGCATTCTATGTGCACACAAACTTCAATCCGTAACTGAGAAAACTCTGCTTTGAATCTAGTACTGTCTGTTGTATTCAGATGAATGAAGGGAAGAACTACTTAAAAAAAAATACATTTGGAACATGAGAAAAAAAAAAGAGGAAAAGAAGAGGAGCAGCCCACTTTCAAAAGCACTTATAAGTCTGTTCTCATTAACTCCAAGCTGCCTGCAAAAGAGGACTTCTAATATAAAGTTCTTTATCTAGACTTGTGAAAGATTTGCTGTGGATTTTTCCTTTCAAGGAAGAACTTAGACCTTTGGCAGAAATAGAAGTTTTTCCTCCTTAAAAGTACAAGGAGGAGAACATATAACTTCCTGGATTCCTTTTTCCTTGGCAGTGTACTTTCTGCCATTGTGGTGGCCTCGGTGCTGTGACGGAATACTTAATGAAATAAAGATCTTCAGTGATAGGTAATCATAGGTAGATAGTAAATAAAAAAAGGGTGCAGAAGTCAAAATAAAATATTAAGCTTGTCTGTATTTCTTGTAAAGAGACAATTCACTTTGAATGAGAAAAGCTTAAAACATTTGAGACCTCAGCATACTTTGAGATGTAAAGGTAAACCAGATTCAACTAAATTGTCCTAGGAAGTCCTTTGTATTTGTTCAGCTCAGCAGCTATCTACTTCTGTCTTTAGATATCTAATTTTTTTAAATCTGTCTATTAATTTTCAGAAACAATTAGTGGTTCAATTAAGAAAACAATTTTGAAAAATTACACATCCTCCTGAAGTGCAAGATGGCTTCTAGGTACCCAGATTCTCTGAAGTTTTACAAAATGAAACTTAAATCTTTCTTAACATAGAGTCTATGTGCTCTGATTTTCCCTTCCTACAATTTCTATATTTCCAATAGATTATCCACAAGATGTACTAAACAATGTGAGAAACCCATTAAAAGATATTTTTCCTCTCCTAAGACTACAGGGATCCCTAAGCATGTCAACGCATTACTCAGCCTTGGCAAAAGCAAAACTAGATCTTTCTTGAACTGCTTTTGTACTGGCAAAGCAGGAAAAGAAGAATAAGAAAAACTGCATGTGACTGTGCAGCAAAGTTTCCCAATGAGCCAACAGAGTTGAGTTTTAATGGTTTGGAAGCTGGATATAAAGTTGGTTGTATTATTCTCTGTCACGTTTTTGCTATCTGCTGTATGTCTATCACCCCACTAATTCTCCAATGAGATACTGAATTGCCAACTTTTTCTTCATTCAGCATATCAAACATGTAAATTTATTTAGAAAATAAAATCATTGCTGTTGTTCAGTGAAAGGTCTATAGTTCATTTTACTTTTTCTAGATAAACCTGCTAATTGCAGCAAATGTTGAAATTTAAACATCATTATCTTAAATTTCCTTCAGACTTTCAAGGTTGTCTATTTTTGACAATCATCTGAGGTGCTTCAAAACTCATCACGTAGTAAAGCAACAGTATATTTAATCTCAGATTTATCTCACAGCTTGACTTCGTGAACGAAGATTTGGGAAAGGCTTTATGCACGCTTACTACAAGTGTGCTAATGACTAAAAAGGCCAACGTGGGATAGGCAAATCTGGTTGGAAAAAGCACAGTGAAAGGTCTCCTTAGGTGGTATAGGTGGGGCACGATTCTTTCTATGTTATCTGTTCTCCTCGAGACTAATTCTGCGTGTGTTCTCAAAGGAGACAACAGTGTTATGTATAGTGTGTTTCCAAGTCTCCTGATTGGAAGCCAAGGTGGACCACTGATGGTAGTCAATACGGCCAAGGCTGAGGTATTGTTTCAGGGAGTCCTTATATCTCTTCTCTGGGGCAACCAGTGGCGTGTTCACTGTAAAACACAAACTTAGGAAGGCAGTGATCCTTCATCCTAGACACGTGCCCTGCCCAGTGCAGCTGCGATTTCAGCAATATGGCCTTGATACTGGTGATCCCTGCCTGTTCAAGGACAGTCACATTTGACACATATATTTATCTAATCTCATATTTATTCATCAATACTCGCAAACTCTGTTTAACCCTCCTAAGTCTATACTACTGCAATACAAAAATGCTGGACTGAGGGTTTTGTAAAGAGAGTGCTAACATTCTGCAGGATCGTGGATTATTAAGTGATTAATTCAGTCATCTACTCCTCTCCCTTCTCTGAAATGAAACCTTACATTGTTTTCACGTTGCAGCCTTGAGTCTCAATGGCCTATGATCCCTCACCAGCTTCCTCTCATGTGGTGTTTTTGTTCACCTAACAAATTACTGTGGAAGAATTAATGAATTAACTTCCCAATCTAGTTCCACTCACATACAGACAATGCTGTCTTCTTATCAGAGTGGGAACCCAAAACTTTAGAATCACTTTGGAAGACCAAAGGATCTCCCCCCTTTCCATCTCAAGCAGTAATCTGTTTGCCTTTCTGTGTTTTGCATAGTAATATGTCAACTGATAATATCTACATAATGCGTGCAGTATTACTTGATACAGTAATCATATTCCACTATTTATTGGGTTGTAGAATATAAGGAATACCTCAAGTATCATTATAGGTTGTTTGGATTTTACTCTTCTTTTAAAATAGGGATAGTACAAAAATACCGTAAAGATGGTTCAGTAAAAGAAGGTAAATAGAACAAAATTTCAGAGCACAGGCTGTGTTTTAGGGAATAAAAAGGGACAAACTAAAAGCTTTGCTAATCACTGTGTTAGAACACAGAAAGGTTCAAAGTACGGTAGTTAATCTGAAGAAAATAAAAAGTGGCAACACACTGGAATGTACAGTTCCTATTTATAGAAAGCCCTACAAACTAGAAACCCATGCCATTCAATTAACAATTTACAACACCTTCATTGTATAGTGTAGTGCAGAAAGTGGAAGGCTGTTTCATTTCTGTATTTCCAGACGTGTGTCATTTCCAACCCAATATTTAATAGTGCGTAACTGCCTGAAGGGGAGAGATCAGAATGTGTGGCATGTCTCACTGAAAGGAATTTGGTGCATTAAAAAAACCCCAAACCAAGCTCTTTCAACTATTAAACAGAGAGCTAACCAGATCCCTTGTTCCCACCCTGGCTTTGAAGACCAAAAAGAAAAAAAAAAAAAGAAAAAAAGAAAAAGAAGGAAAGAAAAGGAAGGAAGAAAGAAAGAAAGGAAGCACAAAGTGAGACATAGCAGAGAGCAAGGACAAGAAACAAGGAGAGAGTGCAGGGGCAAGAGAATTCCTTATGAGCAAGGCATATGTGAAGGACAAGAAGAATTGGTTTTCCATGATGTCACTCAGAGCATGTCTGTGTCTGGAAAAGTGCTTGAAAAGGCAGACATGGATTTCTTCCATTGCAGTAATGCAAACTATTCATGCCATGCTTCCAAACCATGTTTCAGGAGCAAAAAATACTGTGTACAAGTCATGAAAGAAGATAATCTAGATATTTATTCACTACCAACAAGCTGATTTGATGGAGCTCATAATTTAGTGTTTTGTTTTTTTTTGTTGTTGTCATTATTTCCTTTATACCCTTTAGAATCCAGTTTTTCCAATTTCCTCTACTTTGCAATCTGCTCTCTCCTTTTCTTGCTTTTTTCTTCTTTCATCTCACATCCCTTCAAGAAGCTGATGAAAGGTTTTTTTTCTTCCTTCTTAGCGTGCATGCTTCCACTTTCCCGTGCTCTCCATCTACTGGTAGACAGATTAAACTGTTGTCACTGCTTTTCTGACTCAACTTCTATATCTTTGTCCCCTTGTCCTGTGCTCCACTATTTGTCTTGGGCACAAGCCCAAAATTCTTTCTTAGATAAAACACAGGAAATTCTCACCAAAAGGCATATTTACATATTACATTGTTTCTTTCCCCTTTAATACAGCTTTTCTTCCTTGAGATTTTGCCTATTCCCTCTTCAGCTAAATGCACATTATTTCAGCCATCACAAATTCCCCCCAGTTATTAGCTGATAGCACACTTAAAATAACTACAAGTGGATATACAACTACTTGTGGTTATATAAAATAGCCACTAAATAAAATAATAATGAGATAACCAGCTGCAAGTGGAGACACAGATTTATGGAGGCTCGATTCAGTACTAACAAGACTGAGAAACAATTATTAGTGATGTACTTGTATCCCAAAGGCACTGGTCTTCGGCTCATGGCCTGGAAAACATCTAAAACGTATGTTTGCTATAAATGCTGGTATTTCTTTTACCTTGTTCAAGCCACAGGTAAACATGTTATACAGCTGCATGTAAGAAGAAAAATAATTCAAATGCTTATAAGAATAGACAAAGATGTGTCTGCACCATGCCAGTGATCTTGCTGAGACTGATCTGGTGAAAGACAGCTACAGACCATGGGGAAGACAAGCGTAATTTAGTGCAGGGTGGATAAGATTCGGTATTAATAACTGTCCTGACTTTCAAACAAGATCCAGAATAAAAGTCAGGAAGGTGGAAAAGTCAAAGAAAATAGAAGAAAAGGGGGAGAAAAATAAAACAAAAGTGCAAAAGATAAAAAAGAAAGAAGAAACAAAAAAGAAAAAGGAAAAATATAAAAAACAGGAAAAAAGAAGGAAGAGACCACTTTAAGTAAAGCATTATTTTAAAATTATTCTGTTCTTTCCTGTTTTCATATACACAATTATGTTAAAAGGCATTCAAATTTCATAACATCTAAGCATGGGCCAAAGTCCCATGAAGCACCAAACTTTTGGATATGAATATTAGATTAGTTGAAAACAGTTTTACAGTAAGTAACACTGTAATAAATAGAAAAATTTTAGTTTTGTCAGGGCAACATTTTTAAAATCGGTTTAAATTGTCACTATTAGTTATTATTACTTTGCAGGTTAGCACAGCGGATGCTCAAAGCAGGAGATTTCTTGGTACTTTTTATCAGCTCAAATGTGATCGCTATAGTTGCAATCATAATGCATCTCACCTGCCTGCATGGCAATATTTGCATGGGATAGCTAGGTGATCTGTAAGCCTCTCCTTATATGAATGTCATGCAAAAAAGGAGAAAGAAAACAGTATTGCTTGGGTCACAACCACACTCCTAAACCAGCATTGCCTTACAAATAAACTCCTGAGATAACACTATTTTCTCTGACTTCAGACCACTTTGAGTTTTCCTTCTTTCTCTTGAATTGCTGAGGGATAAGGTAAGGGTCTTGTGGCTCCCAGTCACAAGATGGTTTTCAATCTCTGCTATTTATTTCGACTGATTCTGTCCTGCCATCTAATTCCTATCAAGATGTAATAAGCACTCAGAGTCTGATAGAGAAACAATGGATTTCTTCATAAAGCTATTCAAAGCCAAAACTGAAGTTGCCCTGGGCAAATGACAAGATAACCAAAAATTCAACATCTAAAACCAGTTTATTCTAGCTGAAGGTCTTGTGCAACACTTTTGTGCTGAATAAAGTTGCAGACTTTTGTCACCTATTGGTTTACAGACAAAAACTTCAATCTTTTTTTCACAGATTTAAAGCCCCTTAGCTCCATTTCCCAGAAAATCTGCAACCTAGCTTTTTGCAGCAAGTCTGCAAACAGCTCTCTCCATCTTTCCATTCCTTCAAACTGTCCAGCAAGGGGAATTCCTTACTGTTTCTGAAACCCTCTTTCCTATGTTCTACAGATTTTGAGATATCATTAACTGAACAGAATGGAAACAGTCACAAATCTATGAACATTTCTATTTCCATGGTGTTTATAAAAGTTTGGTTTTTTTATGTAGAATGTACTCTGCTCTTTTCAAAACATTAACATGCACTTCAGCACTATTTTAAGGACTTAAATAATTGAAAATCCTTATGTTAGTCTTCTACATGTGGTAAAATTTATCCCCCACCATATCTTCAAATTATTTGATTTCAAACAGACAGAATTCTAAAAATGGTGAGATGTACAAATGTAATAACTCATGCAATATTTCTCAGTACAATTTTAACAAATTTCAGATTCCTTCTTTTCAACAGACATTCCCAGTAATGTTTGGCATTTATTGCTTGCTCTGAAATGCTTTATCAGGCATGAAATAGAGGAGGCATGCATCACTAAGACAAGTTGTACTGAGATAAAGCTCTATGCAAGAGAAATAGCTTCCATGTAAGAGAAATAGCCCATGTAAGGACTTCCATTTCCAGCTGTCTGTGGTTCAGAGCACATATATGGTTGCACTGGAACAACCGAAACTCCTCCGCTCCCTGAGACCTGCAGTAGATCAGAGGATATGCATAAAAACATGGCAATCCTAATGGCAGTTATAGGGTATGAATGTACAGCACACAAGAGGCCCAAAAGAAGAGGTTGTCGGACTGTGGCTCTCAAGTCAAATGCAACTCCTGCATTAGGATTTTATTACATGACTGACAGTAAGGTTGTATGATAATGAGCAGAAGCTTCTATCTGCTCTTCTGATGGGTTATAAACTTTTTACCCCCAAATGTCTAAGCACTTTCTGAAACAAATTTACCTTAAAAAATATCAGTAAATTTCCCAGATTTAATATTTAAAAAATATTGCCTTTTGTTTATAAGAAGTAGTAAGTGATTACTTCCTACTTACCTCACCTATACCAATCACTATCTCCTGTAGTGATGTCTTTTGCAAGTGTTAGGTCATACCAAAGCTAGTGTAACTCCATTCAGATGTATACACCTCTGCATTACAGCAATTTAAACAACAACAAATTCTATTAATAATACTGCTTAGTAGACTTTGTTTTTCTTCAGGGAAAATAAATTCTTTACCCTACTGACATTAAGGATGAGTTTGCATCTTTTGCAGCAATTTTCCGCTCACAGGCCTTCTGACTGACAGTGGAGTATGGGACTTGATGTACTATACGGGCTACATGCTGACAGAGAAAAATACCAAGTATTTTTAAAAAATCCACAATGATACAAAAGTTTTGTAAGCTTTTCTTGGCAGGTGCTGAAAAAGAGATAAAATTTCATACTGACATATAGTTAAACATATTTAAGTAACTTCAAGCAAAAGAAGGGGAAACTTGGTAAAGATTCAACTCGGTCCATATGGAAGAGCACAGAAGAGAGACTTGCACTAAACTTATCAGGCAATGAAGAGGAAGAACAAATGGGAACGTTTCATATAGTGTCTGGCATTCAGAACATACCGCTATGAAAAACAAAGCCCAGCAAACTCTCAAAAGTTCAGACTCAACCAGGTTCATATCAGAGTTGTTTAAATTAAAATACAGTCATATCCTGTCATCCATTTCTGAACGGCTAGAGAAACTAAGCTTTCTCCTACTGATTTCATATGAAAGGAAGATCTGCATATGAAGAACAACATTTTTAGATAAGCTTTAACTTTTTTTTTTGAATGTAAATACACTTAAGCTTACACAAAGTATAAATTTGCTTGCTCCCGTTACAGATTTATAGCTAATAATGCAGGCTGAATCCTCAACACCACCAGTCAGCAAATTCAGCCTATGCCTGATAGAACAGAATATTTAATGCCAGGTCTTCTAAAATTTGCTATTTGCTATGATTTGAAAGGTGTTCAGGCTGTTTGACTTAAACTAAGGGAATGTCAATGTCCACCCACTGTTTCCATCACCATAATATTTAAGCCAACCCTTTAACCTAACACAAATTGCAAATAGCTTGTAGAAGTCATTTATAATTTTCACTTGGAAGATGCTAGTAAATAAGACAGCATATGCATGTCCACAAACCACTGGAGGAAGACAAGATGCCTGGCAATAAGTGTGTCATGGTGAGAGAATTCTATTTGATTGAAAGGGGTGCAAATAACTAAGGTTATATTATCCATGGATAGTAGATAAACCAACATTTTTCCAGTTGCAAATTGATATCTGCGTATTTCTTTACTTTCACAATATAAACAACAGTTTAAGAAAAGCACAGTAGTCAATAAGTGACTTAAAAATGATAACTTACACTTATTTTCAGTCAAAATATCTGGTTATCAAAGTCCTAATAAGTCGTTACTAAATCTCAGCTGAATAAATAGAGTAACAACCAGTTAAAACTGATTTATTTATGCATCACAATCTTTTTGTTAGGTATTATATTTTTGCAGCCCAGAAAGCTAACCGTATCCTGGGCTGCATCAAAAGGAGCATGACCAGCAGGTCGAAGGAGGTGATCCTGCCCCTGTACTCTGCTCTCGTGAGACCTCACTTGGAGTATTGCACACAGTTCTGGTGTCGTCAACATAGAAAGGACATGGAACTGTTGGAACAAGTCCAGAGGAGGGCCACGAGGATGATCAGGGGACTGGAGCACCTCCCGTTTGAAGACAGGCTGAGAAAGTTGGGGCTGTTCAGCCTGGAGAACAGAAGGCTGCGTGGAGACCTCATAGCAGCCTTCCAGTATCTGAAGGTGGCCTATAAGGATGCTGGAGAGGGACTCTTCATTAGGGACTGTAGTGACAGGACAAGGGGTAATGGGTTAAAACAAACAGGGGAAGTTTAGATTGGATATAAGGAAGAAGTTCTTTCCTGTAAGGGTGGTGAGGCACTGAAATGGGTTGCCCAAGGAAGCTGTGAATGCTCCATCCCTGGTGGTGTTCAAGGCCAGGCTGGACAGAGCCTTGGGTGACGTGGTTTAGTTTGAGGTGTCCCTGCCCATGGCAGGGGGGTTGGAACTAGATGATCTTAAGGTCCTTTCCAACCCTAACTATTCTATGATTCTACAATTCTATGATTCTACAGAGAACAGTCATTCCTCCAAAATGCAAGTCAGCAATTTGTCACATGAATCTTCATTAATGCCATTTTTCAAGTACCTAGGCCTGAATTATGTTATTCAGAAAAAGGGTCCATGGCCACAAATGCTGTTTACAACACTTAAACTATATTATTTATTTTTTTTTAATAAAAAAGTTTATATCTTAATAAAAATAGCGGTAAATTTACCTAAAAGTAATGTTTAAACTTCACAATTTTTGCTAATGTCTAGCTCATTCCTAGAACAAACCTCAGATGCTCCCTGGATAATCCTAGGATGCACAGCAGTAAATCAGAGGGAGAATTATAAGTTAATGAGGTGGGGTTCTTTGGCTATCATGGTCATTAGTTTAGAAAAAGTACTGAAATAAAAAAAGAAATATTTAGAGTGATTAATTCTTTATATGTTTTTCCAGAACTTCCCTATTCATAAACTAAATAGAAAATGTCTTTCCCCACCAGCTTTACAGCAATTTAGAAACTGTCTGAACTCTTGTATTTCACATTCCAACTTTTATGATATTCCTGTATTCCAGACACTTTCTTTGTTGAAATTCAGCCTGTTGTATTTTTATGCTGAAGCCTGTCATGTTTTTTTAAACCACAGTACTTGGCAGGGCTAAAGTCACAATGTTATCTTACTGGTAAATTGTCGCAGTCAAATAACTCACATAGAATGGGGCTTCTTGACTTTTGTAAGATGGGGCACTATCAATTCTCATGAGCATCACACATTTGTTTTGAACTGGAGGATGTATGACTCTCATTTGTATCATGAGCCTGAATACAAGTTCAGGCTGCCCTGTGGTGTCTACATAACCATTATTGATTTACCAACGGAGCATGAGTCAACTTTTTGAATGTAGTCATAGTAGGCAAGAGGGCAGGCTTTTTGATGCTTGGAAAAAATTACTTATGATTTTTCTGCATGTATTTTTTAACATACCAAGCACATGGCATTGGGAGGAGTATTCTGTGTCCTAGTGGTAATTCATTCAGATCATTAACATTTTTAGCTATGACACAAAACCTTAAATCTGAAAAAAACATATCCACCTATGCATACATGTGACACTTCTTACATGCAGTCTTGTTGATTTAAACAGATTTAAATTCTGTGAGAAAATGCATTTAACTAATTGCAGAATGAGGTTTGAATAAGCAAACTAAACTGAGGCCAATGATTCGTATGGTTCATATAATTGACATTCACATGGTTTGTTCTCAGTGAACCTTGAAAGCTCTCTTTCTTTGCATCTGTTCATGATTGTTTAACAACATAGATTATTTCTAGCTATTAAGCTTGGAGTATTTAAATTTAAGCTACATAGAAGGATATTGGTTCTGAGAACAACACAATAAAATTCCTCCAGTTACAGATTTCAATTTCCATTTCTCAAACATGGCAGTACTGATAAACACAGTGCCGATGTGCAAGAACATAACAGGTTTGATTGGTAAGTCTGACCTGCAGCAAAGAAATAGTAGTGCAAAGCATGGGTTTCCCCTCCTTTCTGAAAGGTTTGGGAATCGTCTTGCCCAGGACCAAATGCAAACAGAGATGCCTGGACTGCAGTTTTTGGATTCCCTATCACAGTAATATTCCCTAAAATATTAACTAACTCAGCCTTTTTTGCTCATGTAGAAAAGATGCAAGATGTGTTTACAGGTCTGAGGTGTTCGTGAAGAATTTTGACTCTCAGGCTCTTAGACTATAGGCAGACAAAACCATAACATGTTAGACTGTAACACGTTCAAGCATGATACCTTTAAATGTAAATACACCCTTGATCACACTTTTCTACTGAACTACCTGAAGACAGAAATGTCATGTGTGATTACAAGCTTATTGTGAATTTTACTCACGGGGGAGAAGGTGTTTCCTATTCTGAAACACAAAATGGTTGAACAAAATGAGAAAAATTAAAATCACTCTGTATTTTGCAAAACAGAGACTATCTTCCAGGGGAGGATGAGCAATATTCAGTATTTTTTCATCCCAGTTGGATCCACTTGAAGCAATAAGCAACATGTCAAGATGAACCATAACACTCCAGTATAATAGGCTTAATGCTCCCGAGCCCATGTGCCTCCTATAGTGGTACACATTCAGTTGTGATGTTATGTTCTGTCAGTAATTATGCAGCTGACTGAAAATAAGATATGATTTTTATGAATACCAGCACTTAATGTACAAATAACTTTTTGCATGCGTAAATATAAAATTAGGAATTCCTAATGTGAAAGTTATAGTTCAAGAGATTAATCTAAAAATCTCCCAAACATCTTAAAACCATGAAGAGCTGAATTTTTCTTATATTACTGTAAAATCAGTTCTTTTTAGTACTAAGTTTAAAATTTTTAACATTTCTGAAAGTAATCTCATCTGATATAATTTCCATTAAAACTTCATTCCCAAAGAAAAATGTCAACCTTTAGTCTATCATATCTTATAAATACTTAGAATACATCTTTACAAGATGAAAAGCTGTTTCCTTTTTCCTTTTTATTCTTTTTTTTGTAAAAATAAAAGTCTATGTGTTCAACTATAAAATGTTTTAATTGCTAGGACTGCCTGATGTGGTGCGAGTGCTTGATGTTCCCTGCCTAGTGCCCTTCACTTGAAAGAACGAGGCAGCAGATGGCAGCATACTGTGAAAAAATGTACTTCCCATTAGAAATAGTACAATTAGCAATGTAATTGTACATAACCAGACTAATACAGTGTTGAAGACTCTGTTAGCAGCTCTATAGAAAGGAGGAAAATATGAGAAAAAGCCCTGTTTATAAACATAGCTGCTCTAAATGAATTACAAGAAGAAACAAATGTTAATGTACAGTGTGACATCTCAAAAGACTCAGAATTCTTCATGCTTAGCACTTCACAAATTGGGTATTTATTTATATTCCCAATATGATGTTAGGATCAAACTTGGAACAAAAGTGGACAGCTTAATACATGTATTTCCTGGGTCATACTGCAGCTATATATGATGACAAACATCACATTGTGCAGTGAATTTCCATACACTTTGGGGTCAACTCATGAATCAATACTGAGGGACAGAAAGAGAGGGGCTGTCCCTCACCACAGCAGGACTGTCAAAGATGTCATAACTGGATTTGGATTTTAGTTCAAATTCTAGGAGTGGCTTTCATTGAAAAAAAAAAAGTGCTCACCTTTGAGATTTATGGTGCTTAAAAGACTTTATAGAACAAAAAGCACCTCTGCATTTTGCTGCTTCTTTTACATGAGAAAAAGTGAAATACAATTGGGATTAACATAAGAAGTTATATGAAAACAGGATGCAGATCCCTTTGGGGAACAAGCCAGACCGATATGAAAATTTTGACAGGTTCATGTAAGAAACATGGTGTAATCCTCCTGTTCTCTCCTACATGACTGGCAAATATGGCTTCATGGTAAGTTACATCTTAAAAGAATGCCTTTGTAGGGTGAAATAACAGGCTGGAAAAATTCAAATGAAAATGTGATTGTGTTAAAATTTACTTTTGGAATTAATTGCCTTACCCTGTCTTCTAAAACACATTTTTTTTTTTTTAAGCATAGGTATGGAAGGCAACACTAACTTAACATGGTCAGATGCTGAGGTCTCTTGGCATCTTCTGCTTGCAAAAATTCTCGAGTTTAAAGAAACAATATTTTAATTAATGTTGCAGAGTGAGAGTCTTTCTCCATAAAGCTTACCAGAATAACCTCCAGTTTTGCCTGAATAAATAAAATAAGAATTCAAGGAGCACCATAATATCAGCAACATTTAGAAAAGTGCTATGAGGACTTAAATAAATAAATAAATAAATAAGTAGATATAAAATAAAGGTGTGATTCAGCAACCAAAATCTATTGCATTTCAAGTGGCATGACCCACTGTGAAAAACTTGTGCACAAATTCATTGACGTATTCTATGTGTGTTTGCACACCTCATAGTACCCTGAATTTACTGAATTATAAAAAATAATGCAGTGGGAAATGTAAACATTTCAAACAGTTGCTGCCCTTGTAGTTACCATAAATTTTAGCTTCTTCCGTTAAGATAAGAATCAGTGAAGCAAAGCAGCAAGAAACTTGAACTCCATTTCTTAATCTACAAATCTATAAATTATTCTTCACAGAATGATTTGGCTTTCTCTAAATAGCTGAAATTTTAAAACCTAATATGAATCAAAAGTGTATGTGAATGGGTAAATTATTTTAGTACACACAAATGCACAGTCTGCAAAACTGTCGTCTAAATAATACAAGCTTTTGTTCCAACCCAGTAACAAGATTTGTGAAAGTGGACTCCTGATCTCATCCGGGGATTCATTGAAATCAGTAGCTACACCTGAATCCCATTCTAGTGTGCAGCAAGACCAGGACATTTTGTACTTGCAGGCATAACTGGTGAGTAAAATCACTTTGACAAACAAATGCATTTTAAATGAGTCATTACAGCTAATCTGAAAAACAATCTTCTAGAAAACAGCTATTCTGGTGATAACAGATTTCTGA
The DNA here is from genome assembly GCF_028554395.1 of Pezoporus wallicus. Taxonomy (NCBI): domain Eukaryota; kingdom Metazoa; phylum Chordata; class Aves; order Psittaciformes; family Psittacidae; genus Pezoporus; species Pezoporus wallicus. The sequence continues at coordinate 385,403 of NW_026640754.1, forward strand.
TTACCTTTGCACAGTGTGATTAAGGCTAAATTGGACACTGTTGAAGCAAGAGGGATGGAACGGCCAAGAAAAGCAGTAGAAAATAATCACAGCTGCTTTTTTTCTCCTTAGCAAAAAATAGCTAGGCTTTGCAGAGCAGATGTTCAAGGACAAGAGTTTGGCCACAGCTTTGAGGCCTTAGCTGTTGTCTGTTAGCCAATTATTTATATTTAGGGAAAAAAAAAAAAAAAAAGACAAGACAATGGTAATATATTCAGGCTTTCCTTAATTAGTTAGCTTTTAACTGGGTGCTGGAAAAGGCTACCATAACTTACCTTTTGTTATTAAAATATATTTTAAATTCTGTAGCCACATTTTGGTTTTGCAACAATCAAGCCAAATTTAAAACCAAATCCTTTCTAGTCCTTGCTGTTGAACAGTGTGTTTTAAGTGTTCAGATGTGTGGCATTACTTTGTAGAAGGTAAGACATGTAGGGTATTTATATTCTTTGCTTTCCAAATCCAGTCCAGACACTTTCATTTACCAGTGTTTCTAATGGCCACTGGAGCAAAAGCCTGTTGATTTCATATTTTTTTTTAAGCTGATTTCAATTCTCATGTGATTAATGCTTGCCAAATGTATATCCTCAAGTGTTAATATCAAAAAATCATTTGTCTATTTTGGAGACTGGTGAATAAAAGCCAGAACATAGAAATGTGTTAATTACAGAAGCAAGAATATTCTTTATTCTGTAAACATAAGTAATATAAAGATGCCAAAACCAATTCTTACTCTCCAATCCTAAACTGTGTGGGGAAATATACCTGTTCAATCATGCCAATTCTTATTTCATAAGGATTGTCCATTTGTGTACTTTGCCAAACGCATACATTTTGAGTCAATTGTTATACTTTGAATGAAACACTCTATTGATCACATCATGCAGTTTCACCCTGACCATGAAATATAACAGCAGCATCCTAAATTCAGGATGAAGGTTATTCAACTGTATACTTTTCATAAACCCAAAACACCATGTACATCTGGATAACAAAGTCTTTCATGCTGCACCCTATAACTTCCTATAATCCTTGTCATGACTGTTCAGTAAGGAGTACTCTGTGTGCACACATGCACTTTACATTGGCATTCACACTGACAAGACTAAATTTGACTATCCATAAGTGAATTTTTATTAAATGTTGAATAACTTGTGTATGCAAAAACAACCCCCCATTTTTCTTTAATGTCACCTTTGATATCGACTCCTAATGTGGAAAGTATAATTGATACTGAATTTTAAATATAATTGTTGATGTACTCCTGTTTAGATTTTATTAATAAACATTATTAATAATTATTATATTAATAAACACAATAAGTTGTCCTTGGAGACTAAGCATTTGAAATCTTTGAAATCTGCAGGGGTAAACATCAAAAAGGAAGTAAAATCTTTGAAACAGTCCATCACCATTAAAAAGTATTTTTCTGAGTTTCCTGTGGAGAATAAATTTATTCCCACACCACCTACTCAGACAAAAAAACCCAGAAACTATGAGAAGTCTCCTTTACAGAAAGGACACTACATTGAGGATTTTCACAGATTACATTGAAATCAACTGCACAGAGTCATCCCCAATGTCTGTCCTGGGCAGTGTTTCAAGGACATGCCATTCAGTATACCATTTTTAAAAAGTCATCCTGGGTAGAGCCCAAAGCTAAACATGGCAAGAGTAAGGGAACTTTTTTTCTGCTAGTATAGGTTTGCAGTCAAGCAACCAGCAGCAGGCTATCTAGCCACGCAGAGCAGAGGAACAACAGGCGTAGAGATAAGCAAGGGTAAGAATCAAGGTATATATTTTCCCAATGTGTGCCAAGAAAACTTCTGTTAAATAAAATTTGACTGCAGGTAAGGAGGCAGCAAGTTTTGAACAGCCAAAGCCACAGCACACATCAGCACTTAGTCTGTGGATCAGAAGGGCACACAATCAAAGCCAAAACAATCTGGACGCCCAAAGCCAAAAGGAATAAAAAAATGAGGATCTTGTTTTCGCAACCTGCAGGAGATCTAGGCTCAAGCAAAAATCACCTACATTTTTTTTTGTACTTTCCAAGCCTATTATGCTAGAAATGAAAATACGGTCTTTGTCTGAACATATTTACTAATAAGAACCCACCACCAAGTCTCACTACAGAATGTGGTAAGTTGCAGCCTGCAAAACTTTGAGAGTTGATTTTGGAGAAAATTTAACTTCACTCATTGAAATTTAAAAAAACAGGGGACTCTCTATCGTATCCCTACAACCTACACATCTGCAGACATTTTTTGAATATGCAATGTTAGTCTACAAAGTAAAAAAAAAAAAGGATCTCTCCAAAAATCATATACATTAAAAATTATATAATAAATGAATATTCACAGATATGTTCAGCACGATATATCCATCACAGCAAAAGTCAAATAAATACTTATTTAAGGTGAATTAACACTCAATGTCTAACTCCAAAGGAAGTGAACCACACCTCTGCAAAGCCAGGTGTTAATTGTTCCTCAAATATTAGTAGAGAAACCTAAATTTAAAAGGGATATTTAATACCTTAGAGAGTGTCTGTGCTCTTCTCAGGATCTGGAAAAATAGGATATCACCTTCTAGTGTAACGTATGTACTTGAGAATTTGTGCTGCATTGTGCTCAATGACAGAGTGCAGAGCTCTCTATTTGCTATAGTTATGCACTGATGATAAACTACAAGTGAATTTATTTTAGTACAAGTGAACAATCTTAAATGTAAATGTTTATTAGAACTTCTTTTACTGCCTCAATCGAAGACATTAGTTAACTTGTTATTATTGAAGTGCAGTAAATGACAGTTGGCCTCTATTTTACTTTTTATAAACTTGTTATAAACGTATATACTTACCCTAACCACACTTTATATTTTAATATTTTATCCCAGATTTTCTGCTGATCTGGTTATCAGCAGTGTTTGAGTTTGTGAACAGATGGAGAAGGAGTTATGCTAAGACTTTTCAGCCTAGGAAAAGCTTAGAAGAGTCTAGATCTCTGTGCCTCTTGAGGCAGTGGAAACAGCAAGTGTTAGAGGGAACAGAAAGTATGTCAAGTTCCTAGGACATCCAAGGTTTTCTACACACGGTGACAGCTGAAAGAAGGATTCTTCTGTAGATGGACAATAGCAAAAGTAAGGACCGTGCTCCTAATAACTGTATGTAGCTATGAATGCATGCAGAAGGAGGCTGCTTGCTATATTTGAGCTCTCAGACCTACCCGTCCTTATCACTTAGCATGCACTGGCATATGCAGGAAAGGGTCTGCCTGCTCAAAAGCTTCCCTCTGATCTTCAGCGTGTGAAACCACTTGCTGAATTTGGCCTTAGAATGACATTCTCCCTTCAGTAGGGTAATACCTCTGCTTACGGTACACAGCAGTTCAGCCTCTCAAAAGGACTAGGGTGACTGGGTTTGGCCGTCATAAATCAGATTACCTGATTCAACCATCTTTTTCTCTGTCTGCAACCTCCATAAGGTTTAGGAAATGTTCCAAGTGATACTTCAAGAAACCTTATCTTTCTAAGTAAAATGAAATAGCTCTTTTAATTTATTTTCTCACATAAAACCTCAACTGATAATAGTGTGTTTCTAAATGTGAAACTTCTAGGATTACTTGCAACTGAAATGACACCTTGAGACAATCTAATTATTAGTCCTTTTTCTCCGGTGGCACGTACGTACTGTTGTACAATCATGTAATGAATAGTATGAAATATCTTTGCTTTCAATCTGATATCATGAGTGAAGTTAAGAAAACATAATCTTTGTACTCACCCCAGTCTTTGGTTTAGCTCCAGAGCCGGCTACTGAACAGGGAGATGCTACATCAGGAGCATGGATGTTTGGAGACAAGTTTGTTTGTGAATGACTTACTGAAGCAACATCCACTCCACTCTCGGAACCAGATTCAACATCCTGTAAAAAAACGTTGCAAGTCTCTTTAGTAACTGTGGCTATGAAAGAAAAATCTAGTTCTTCTAAATAAAGGAAGTATTTAGACAGGCTCATTTAAATAGCTATGCTTAATTCTCTGTGTAAGAGTAGTTCCCCTTATTGTTTTCCATTATGTACACATTCACTTGCTGTCTTTTTCAATGTGGTGGTTTGCATTAGCTGCTGTTCTGAAATTATAAATCACTACTAACATCAAAGGTATAATTCCCCTAAATGTTATAATGCAAGGTAAGAGAAATCAGTTCAGGGCTGCAGAAGTCTGGCATTTTTCTCTGATGTTCAGTATTTCCTGTGTGCTCCCACCTTCTGTCTCTGGCAGCATTGCAAGCTCAGTGAACATCTGTAAACCATTACACAGCTGAAATGACATCACCATCCAGCAGTTTATAAAATTCAGAGGTACAGCTCCCTCAGTTTTGGAATTAGCAGACACTTATCAGCCAAATGCTATTTCTGGTTAAAATGCCCTTACTTTTAATGACACTGATTACATTCCTTTTTCTGAGTATAAAAAGAAGAAATATAGTATGTTTTATTGTCGAGGAAGTAAAAATATAGCGCATGCTTGATTTACTGCAAAGAGTGAGGGTAGGAGATTATACTGCTTGCAGATAAATTGTGACACATATCTGGCAAAGAGCTGCCTATGTGTAGAACCAGCCATATACTGTCAGGATTATTAGCTGAGGTGAAGCCTGTGTGACTATATCTACAGAATACACAGACAAAAAGCCTGAACTGTTAACCTAGACAACTCTGTGCAGACAAACTCAGTTTCATAATATCAGGTTCCTAGAATAGATGAAATATGGGGCAGAGATGTCTCCGGGGTTGTGCTCCTGAGCTGGAAAGAAGTGGCAACCATTTGATTCAGTAATTCTGGTTAAGTCTCTGGTCTGCCAAACAGTAGATGCCAGTTAGGTGCCTCTGCACCAACTATACGAGTGTGCTATTTTCTGAAAAGGGTTAGAAATGGAGACAAAGCTGCATTCCAGGTAGGACCATGCATTTGTGTCAGATATTTCCTGCCAGTGAGGTTTGGAATGCAATGGAAGCATTGCAAAATGCAGTAGAGCCATGGAAATGCCTCTGTAGAGGTCAGCTCAGGTACAGTTACTCTTAGAAGCTTCTGCTTAGCAGAGTTATCCTGCAGAACCACACTTCCTACCCTATTGCCCATGTTTCTGAATAATATTCAAATGCTTTTTTTTTTTTTACTGTAAAATCAGTATGAGACTGAACTCAATGCATGAATGTCCTGAAAACCAAATCTTTTTGATCCTCTGATTCATAATACTCAAAGGGCCAAAAATTCATAGAAAATCAGTATATATAAACAGCATATATTCCATGCTTGATGAAAGCTCTCTTTCTGAAGGGCTGCTCTACAGCATGGAAACAGGTGCCACCTCTGATTATCATTCAGGTTTACTTATATAGGCTGTCTCAACTCTCTTTATTGCTGTAAAAAATTAGTTAAAATGCTGGCACTGATTGGTGACATACAAAGAACAGATGTTAACACTGTACATCGTATTTCAGCTTTCCTGTACCATCAGTGCTGAAGAAGACACTGCAAGAATGTTGGTATCCACAGGGAAAATGTTTAACTATTAAAGGTGCAATTAAGTTCTGTCCTTTAAAAATGATGTAATATATAATCTCTTCTGACCAAACCCACTGAAACTTAAAGCTTTTCTCACCTAAAGACCACTCACTTGATTATAGAGCAATAATGAAGTCTGACTTTAATAGGAAAACCCCATCATTATTTAAAAGAAAATACCCCTAACAAAAAGAAATGACCTGAATGTTCACCTAGACATCTTGGTGCAGTATTTCTCAGGTTTCTTAAATTGAAATACAGCTGCACCACATGTGGGTGAAATTAGCAGGAAGGCTGCATGAGAACACCTTGGGTCAGCTATTTCATGTTCTTCATAGTTACATGTGTAAACATTTTTCAGGAAGAAAGAACGCATCAATCATGTTTGTGAACTGCCCAGTATCCCTTAAGACTACTCTTAGCAAAGAATTACCACATTTAAATAAATAAAATAATTGAAGAAATTTAAATAACTAAAGTACACACTTCTGCCAGAATCTTACTTTGAATGACAGAGGATTTAATATGTGTGTATGCCAAAAATCTCATGGACTCTCCCACTAGCAGAAAAACAAGACCTGTAGCTCAGATTTGCTTTTAGTTCTAACTACATAATTTCAAATGACATACACATATGTTCTGAGACTGGTGTGATCCTGACTTTGTGCTGACTCTGCATTTACAGTAAGTGATAATTAGAGATTTTCTGAATATTGTAGATCTCTCTTTTTTCATCTGGAAGCTCTGAAGCTCTTCATTTATGAACTGAATTTATGAAATGATGATGCCAGAAGGAAACAATGTATGCCAATATTACTGCCTTCAAAACATATATACATAGAAAAAAATACAGGACAAATTCTTTACGAAAAGAGCTTTAGTTCTGAAACCAAGGAGCTGAAAAATATGAGGACCATAAGAGAAAGGGTGAAATAAAACTAGAGTCTACTTAGAATAAAAAGAAAGAGTAAGCAAACTGGCTTACAGGTATATGCCTCCGTTTGTATGTCGGGGTGCTGGATGGGGAAGAGCCTGCACTGAGAGCATTTTCAATATCCTGGTCAAGCTGGTCCAGTTTCATAATTAACAGCACCATTGAATCCAGTCGTGATCGATCCCGATCCTCTGTTATTTCCTAAAGAACAGAACATATAATTGCTAACTCTGAAATGGCATTAGTTGGAAAGAGTAAGCTTAAAGTTCAATTTCTAAATTTGGCATGAAAGTACAGTGAATAATAAGGAGAAAATTTTCTTTTTCAGGAAAAATGCTGTTTTGTGTAATCAGTTCACCGAGCATTAACTTCTGCTGGGAAAATATTTTATATTAATAGTTAATATACACCCATTATCAAAATTCAATTTTAAATAGCACAATTGTTCAGCAGAAATGCATCATTACCATTTTCTTGATACACATACTCTTTAAAGAGTATGCAAACCATTCCTCCAAATATTCACCCCAAGTTAATTTGATTGCACAAATACAAACAATGAAGGTTAATGTATGATCAAAATGTAGAAAAGGAAGCTCAAAGAAGCCATTCTCCAGCTGAGGATAACCACAACTACTTTTTCTGGTGGAACTCATCAGAATAACCCATGTTTTGCAATTTCTGAGAAGACATTTGTGTCTTGGTTGGAAATTCTTGAGAATACATGAGATACAGTAATATTATAGTAAACACAAAATCGCAGATCCTCTGACAGGAAAGACAGAAAGATGAGGGGTATTCACACAGTAGTCTGAAACACTTAGTTTATGAAGTTTATTTCCCTATACTCCATCTGAAGCAACTGGAGACAGAGAAGGTCCTCAAAACAGCAACTCAAAGCAAGACCTTCAGTTAGATGGACTAAATCTCAAGGAATTCCTCCCCTCTTTTCCCTTTTTCATAGAAAGTTAACACAAAAGTTAGCAGTGAAACAAATTTCCTCAAAAATCAGGAATATGAAAAACCCCACTGGTTCCTATGTGGATTTTCATAATAGGAAGTTAGAAAATAGGAAGTTCCATTAACTCACTTAAAATATTTTTATATATCCTTCTCAAGAAATGGAAACAAAGATCTTATAATTAATTTACTGTGTCCAAGAAGCAGGGAATATAAATGCTCAAATCAGCCTTTTCTGGTAGTCAATAAACTGTATTTCAGGCTATACAGTGACTTCTCTAGTTAGTTAGATTCTACAAGCAGGTTTTTTTATAGACTGCTTCAAAGACATTGCAAAACATGAATTAAATTATTCCTGCTAGGATTAAAGGAAATGCATAAAAAATAGTCATATAAAACATGGTGTACATGGTCTTTGGGTAGACAGAGGTGATGAAGGCTAGTTAACTAACTCTTAGAAAAACAGACATACAAATCTGTTAGTCCATGGCAGAGTTATGAACAGCATACTTAGCAAAGGCCAAACCCAGGAAAACTGTGTATTTCATTTCTTATTACAACATGGTATTTTGGATTGGGTTGCTGACAAAGCTTATGAATTTGCAGGACCTCCTGATGAACCTGAACTGAATTTAGAATGACCCTGAAAGAATATTAACCTCAAAACACCAAAACAATCAGTAGAATGGGTTGAGTTTCAATTCTTTTCAAACTGAAAACGTAGTGTCCCAAATGATTCATTGAAACTCCATGTATCTTCAATTTAACTGATGTTAAATTGATGTCTGAAATTTGAAAATGTCAGAAGAGTTATTTTTTTTCTAATTTGCATGGGTGCAGAAAACCCAATGGATCAAATAAGTGTCTGCTAACAAAGGAGATATGACCTCCTTCATGGCATAGGGCTATGTTTGCCATGGTGGGTGGGATTGTAGCCACCTTACCCATCCAGAGCGGGCCGGTACTGCTACCAAAACTAGCCTGCCACACAGTCCCTTAACTGTGTGTTTATTAGTTTTGCTTGGAAATACAGCACTGGAAAGTTTAATCATTCTAAACTGTACACTTGACTTAAAAAACAAAAATTAATTGCCACACTACAACAAAATGAGTGGCAGTGAATGAGTGAGATTTTTTAGTTTGCTTGGTTTATGTTTGGGTTTTTTTCAAAGCAGACAGATAACAGGCATTTCACATGATGACAAAGAAGCATCTGACATTTTCCCCAGGCAAACAGTTTGACTTTCCTGCCAAAAAAAGTATAAACTTGCTCAGCATGTAACAGATTGGTAATGCTGGAGAATCTGCTGAAATGGAGAAGTGACAAAACATTGCTCAAAGTGATATTCAGGCTTGAGACAACAGGCTGGCTTTGCAGGCAAACACCTCTTTCAGAAACCAATAATATTATCACTATGGAATTTAGCTATTCTGTTCAGAAGTCATAGCAATGGTTTGTGGTTCTGACTGCTGTTGACATCAACCTTGTCATAAGAAGTTTTAACACTTCAACTATAATTTCTACTTTTACAATTTACTCAATAACACAATAATCACCTTCTGTTTGGCTGGGGCTCTATCAAATTGTATACATGAAAGCCTAAGCATAACACTAAAAATTTAACACATACAAATAAAAAAAAAGCTAATCTTGAGTTGGAAACCCAATGCAACAGACTAAATAAATATTATCAGAAGATTAATTTGTGTTTACAATTTTACCCTTGATATTATCTAATAAATTTCAGAGAGCTTTATAACCTATTTGTCTTTTTTTTATCTCTGGTGTGCATATTCTGAGATTTTATTACTCAAGTGTGATATAATCTAAAGACAGGAAGATATTAGCAATTAATTTGTTTTCTTTTGAAAACACAGTGTTTCCTTCGCATCCAGTCTTTCACATTTTTCCTCACTGACTCCTACTTACCTTCCGAATTAGAATGCAAAAAATATAAATACCTTTACCATTGTGAAGTCAAAACTTGGGCTCTTACTATCTTAATTTCTGTCTTAAGACATTTGCATTGGGCAATTCAGGAACGTATCACATATACAGTAGGTCAAACTTGAGATGTTATTTGTCTGGGGATTTTATTTTTAACATGTCTCCACACAAAGAGGAAATACTTTAGGTCATGAACTGGAAAAAACAATATTTCTTTTAATTTGTATGCTCACTGGTGTGATAAAAAAGCTAGTTAAATTTGAATATATTCATATGTTTAGAACAGAAAACATTGTAACTCTTCCCAGAATGAAGGATACTTGAATTAATCCTAAATTAAGTATTAAACCCCCAATGTTTCTAAACATTTCTAAAAAGTAGGAAAGTACACCTTGCCCCTGCTTTTTTTTTTTTAAGATTGCAACAGTTTTATCCCCATATTATCAGTACCTTACAGCGATTTTAACCTACTCGAACAAAGAAACTATTTAAGGAGTACAACACTTTTTAAGTTTGGATTTAATACATTAATTTTGTCTTATCAGGGCATGGTAAAGCAATTGAAACACATACCCTTCACTCACTTGTTTTTTTTAAACCCTGCATTTCTCTGAGTGTATTGTTGCCCACCTCTTGCAGCCTCCGTTTTACATCACATACACACACTTTTCTTCCTAACGTGTAGCCCCTTTTCTCACATATCTCTTTCAGCTGGGTAGAGATACCTTTTAAGAAGTATGTGCTGTTAAGAGTAAAATCTATTCTAATTTTTACAGCAAAAATTTTGTACAGAAATAGTTAGCATACAAAAACTAAATTTTTGCTCTTTTAATATCCTCAGGGGGATTGAATCATTCCTATCTTCCCTGTAAGTGCACCTTTTCAAAGAGTCTGCTGGTTTCCAGACCAGAGCAGATGCTCATTAGTGTCACTGGGGTCCCCTATAGTTAAGGAAAGGGGGGAACATACCACTCCAAGTGGCCCCTTGTTAGAGCCATCAGGGTACCACTAGTCTTGCTCCTCCCTGACACTCTTATGTCAGGGATGCTCATAATTTCTTTGGAAAAGAAACCTTGATTTTCAGAGGCAAGCCTATTGCACAACTGACCAGGCAAGCTTGATTACCCACAAGAGAAAGAGATCTTTTATGGAATAGTTGGCCGAGTTTTGTCTGGTATTCTTGATCTGCAGCCAGCTGGACTGACTAAAAACCTTGTATTTAATGTTATGTATTTCAAATGGCATTAAATTACTCATTCCTGTATTTCCTTGAAAAAAAAAAAACAACAAAACAAACCCCCAAAACAAACAAACAAAAAACCAAAAAACCCCCACAAAACAAAAAACCCAACAAAATACCCTTTTTTAAAACCAGAAAGTTATGAAATCACTAGAATCTATGATTCTACACTATGAAGGTTTTCAACTGAACTAAAACCAAACAAAGAATAAAACAAGATTTCAGAATTAATCTGTTGACTTCTACTAGCAGGTGTACAAATCAGATGTGTAATTTTCATCCTTCTCAATTGCAGTGTACTGTTCACAAACCTTGAAAAATACCTCAGAATTTTATCTGTCTCTAAATTTTACACTCTACAGTACCATATTAGAATCCTATTCTTCATCATATGGGAGGGACTGCAGATGGAGAACATTAAAACACAGTGAAAAAGCTAAAGCACTCTATTCCTTTTTGACATAAGACACAAGGCCTAGACACCAGCAAAAATCAGAGCAAGATTACTATTATAAATCATATTTTGAACTAATATTTAGAATAGGCTGGAAATGGAACAAATAACGTAAGCATACACTGGTATACACATGCACAGGTGAAGAGATATGCTCATGCACGCAGCTATCCCTACTCATTCACACAAGTTTTTTGGGAAAGTAGCTTTTCTTTTAATTTTCTTACAAGAACTTCAGATAGCTGACTCAATTTTTCTGCATATAAAGTATTCAATAGACCTGTTTTCCATGTTCTTTTGAATTTCTGTTAAACCCACAAATAAGTTATGCTTGCAAAAATTAAGTATTCCAGGAGCACTTGATTGTTATATCATGTAGTAATTGTGATTTTCATTACTGTATCTTTAATTGACATGTAATAAATATGATTACATTAAAAATTCAATCTCTGAATAACATATTCTCTTATCAAAACACATGCTTTTTATACTTCCAGGTAAAAAAAAAAATAATAAATCTGTATCTATAATATTTATCCTTCTCTGCAGCATAGTACTTGCAGGGATACTGCTGCACTATGTCAGCCAGGTAAACTAACGAGCAAAGATGTTAGTTTATTAATGAAGTTTTGTAATTCACTGTTGATGAAATAGAAAAATCACTCAAAAACATGGGGCAAAAATAATGAGGAATCATTATTACATGACTGTGTTAACTCAGCAGGGATGCCAGGCAATACTCATGAAGTGGTTGCTTCTGAAACACAACAGCTCTGTAGTAAGAAACTAAGTCAATCAGGGTCATTTTCTAGCTAGTGTCATATTGCCACGGGCAGATATTAATGGAAAACATAGATTTCTCAGGCTGTCATTATGGCTTTAACAGCATACCAACTCTCCTGCAATACTAATGCAAATTATAGTTGTTGTCACTAATTCAGGTAACCAGTAGAAGCAGAATCAAATGTCGAATTAGCAACTCTAAATGGTATATCTTGTCCAATGTATAAGGTAATTATCTTACAATACAATTTCATAAACTACAGATGATGGGTGAAACCTGGTTCTCTATCTTTGGAGTTACACTTGTTCACAGTAGCTGGTCTGATGACACTGAAGTCCCAGTAATCATTCCTATTTAGGATCATATAAGGATTATGACTCTGAAAATTTGCCAAAATCAAATCCCATAGAGGCACAGAATACAACATGAACATAATCTGTCTTCAATGGTTGAAAAAAAAATATAGTAAAACATAAAATCACTAATCGTGTTCTTTCCAGCATAAAGGATATTCAATTACTTTCCAATTTCTTTCTTCTTCTTCACATTTTGTAAATAAGTGTTATACTCATTCTAAAACTCACCTTATATGACTACAGTTTTATGGCTATGACTGGCAAAGTAAGCAAAAACCAAGTTTTTACTTTTACAGTGACCCAATTCTCTTTGCCATGAGAGGGAAGACTTAGAATTTGTGGTGAATATTATGACAGTAATCTGAGCACTAATTATCAGACTTGAAAAATAATGTGATTAAACAGAATTGTGATTAAACAGAATGTTAGTTGACTGATACGGCATTTTTATATCATTTATTGTATTATTTATATTATATACTCAGATCTAGTAATTTTGTGCAAAACCAACCAAAAAATACTTCAGTGAACTTCTTACTGCTTTGCTATTATGCTATGAATCAGAATGTCAAACAAGACAACATAGTGACCCTTAATCAGACATGAAATCAGCATAAGCAACATTGTAAAATTTAGCTTGGATACATGTCTATTGGCATGTGTTTTGCAAATACACAAACAAGTGAATCTGTGTACTTATATTTTATATGCCTACTTTACAGGCTAGTGGAAAGGGAGCTGGAAAACTGTATTTGAGCTGCGACAAGTTTTTGGACTCCAACTGTTCACATTCATCCAATTTGGAAGTGCTAGAGAGTTACAGTTGTCTGGATGCCTGATGTGGCAAAACAACTTAGGATGCCCCATTCTTAAAATAAATTTAGGACTTAGGGAAATATAACTGAATACATGACAGATACAACAGATTTCATCTATTTGGCCCATTAGTATACTTCATAAATTACTAGTGATTTGTTCCTCCTTAAGACAAGAGACCTAGCGATACAAAGGTGGAGATAATTATGAGCCAGCAATGTAACCACATGCAAAAAGAGACCAACAGATCTACACTGCGCTAGGGAGAACACTGCCAGCAGGACAAAGGCTGGAGGGGAATCCTTCCCTTCTATTCAACCCCAATGAGATACAGCTGGGCTCAGTGCTGGCTCCAGTACTGGACTCCCCTGTACAATAGGCGTACTGAATAGATACGGACATACTGAATAGTGGACATAATAGAATATTATTAATTAGAATGGATATTAGAATATTACTGAATAATGGACATAATAGACATACTGAATAGACATGGACATACTGAATCAAATCCAGTGAAGATGATTTAGGGTTTGGAGCATCTTCTATATGAGAAGAGGCTGAGAAGACCAGAACTGGTCAGCCTGAAACTAAAAGGCTCAGGAGGGACCTATCTGATAAGTAAGTTAGAAGATAGAGCCAGGCAATTCTTATTGGTACTGAGATAGGACACAAGGCAATTTTTTACAGATGGAAAGCAAACCCAGTACTTTCAGTTTTACACTAAAGACAGTGCAAAGAGAATGGGGGAAGAGGAATGAATTTAAAACCTAGCTTGTCCTCCAGTTTATAAATGAAAACACAGAAATAGCTACTATCTATATGAAGTCTACTAGTGACACTGTACCCCACAATACCCAAAGCTATTGCAATAGTAGTACTGAGCAGACTCTTGAAATTAATGGGACTCTTCCCACTAATGCAATGTTTTTGAATCAGGCCTAAGACAGACATGAGAATTAAAACCCACTAACCACTGTACACTCTAACTTCTCCCAGATGAGAAATAGAAGTGTTTGCCGTATATGTTTATCATGCTACCCCAGTAAATGAAGAGTTTTAATACAGGTTGCACTGTCAACTCAATCTTTTCAGGTAAGATGCTTGTTCATTAATATGACTGTGATTTCAATAAATGAAAAAAAAGCCTATTAAAAAAATACAACACAATCACCTTGCTAATAATACCTTAATCAACTTGCATATTATTTGTGTGCATGGAAGGGAGGGTCTTTACTGAGTTTCAAGTCCACCTAATAAGTTGCAGAATATTTCCTATATTCACTTTTCTTTGCAAGCGAAATGTTTGCGTAAAGCTAGGAAACATTATGGAAGAAACGTGCTGTTGTACAAAAATTATAACAGATCCTCATATGAGTGGAGCAAATTTAGCTGTTTATTAACCTTGTAATCTTTCCATGAAGGCTTAGCTCAAAGACATCCAAGTTATCATTCATCTGTTTTTGTTTTTTCTTTCCCCAATATAAATATTTAACTGTTTCTGCCTTTTACTTTAGTTTTATATAACTTTTTTTTGAGTCCTGGGGGTTTGTTTATATTCCTATTTATTTACAAGTCACATAAACACATACACATGCGTGCATGCACTCTGATTTGTGCAAAGAGACTTTGTACGTTGATGGTAGGTTTAATTTTGGCATTTTCTAAATGCAGAAGTAAATATTAGAAGTTTACCTGGAAAGCCTAATTAAAAAATAGATTGGGCTGGCTCATTACCAAGAGTGGTCTGAGAATTTTTATATATTGAACGACAAAACGTAGGAACATTTTGTAATAGCCTGTAACTCACTGAAATCAGCCCCGTGCTTATGTCTTCTGAGAAACCAGTCATCTATTTAGATACCTAGATAGAAGAATCTGTATTTATAATATATAAATATTCTGCGTATTTCTGGTTTTGATAATCTTGCTCAAGTTAGCAGTTTACAGCAGTTTACATGAGAGATTCACTAGCCTTCTCTGCCAAACACAAACAGTT
This sequence comes from Pezoporus wallicus, assembly GCF_028554395.1. Taxonomy (NCBI): domain Eukaryota; kingdom Metazoa; phylum Chordata; class Aves; order Psittaciformes; family Psittacidae; genus Pezoporus; species Pezoporus wallicus. Next base: position 400,503 of record NW_026640754.1, read on the forward strand.
TCCAATCCCTCTCATGTCTGGAGGAAGCTGTTGGAAGAGAAAGGGAATCAAGGAAAGCTAAGACAGGGTATTCAGCAAAGAATGTTTTCTTTCCCTGCACCCTGAAGCATGACTAGATTATCAGCACTTCTGTAAAAAGGAAAGTAATTAAATACGAAACTTCAGAGTTGATGGTGTAAAAAATGAGGCGGTGGTTTCAATGTGGAGAGATGTGCTCAAGTTCTTGTACAGAAAGCTATAGATACAGACAGGTATATACCAACCATATTGGATGTCAGGGAGTCCATGTCTGAAAGGACACCCAGGATCAAGGCACAAAAAGCATGAAAACAGATACTTAAGACCTACTTTAAATGAGTCACTAGTTAATCTGCTCTACTAGATAACTGACCTACCTCATTTGTAAAGCGAGGAAAGTATTAGAGCATCACATGAGGTTCAAAACCCATAACCTACTCTCCAACTTCTTCCAGGTGAGAAATAGAAATGACTGTCTCAATTAAAATACTAACCTATTAAATTAAGAATTAAATTAAGAATGCAGGTTGAAAGAGGTGAGGTGATGTGATATGGGGTGGGATTGCCCTACATGTTATGATATGACCTGGCTACATCACTATCGTCAGGATGGACAAAATGGAAGACATAATATAGTTTTTTTTTTTTCTTAATTTATTGTGCTTTTCAGTGTTACTAAATTGCAGCACTGCAGATCTGATCAGGCTTGCAGAAAAATGAAGGAACAAGTAAGTACCATTAGTGTGAAAATGGTATTAAAAAGGTAAGACAATGGCTAGCAGAGGAGGAAATAATGCTAATCTAAAGAGGACACTTGTGGTACAGAAAACAGAAAAAAATGCAAAAGTGGAGCAAACTCCACAGAAGTCTGGTACAATACAAAACTTTCCACTGTTAATATTCTGCCCCTGAATACACCACCTTCCCATGCAAAGCTCTTTGGAAATCTCTTTTATATGTTTTGGTGTTATTTCTGGTTCATTTAATCAGAAAAAAAAAAAATGCACTAACTGAAGATTTTTAAAGTGACCTGAGAGAACTGTTTAAAGATTTTCTTAGGTTTACTGTTGTGGCAGATGTACCAACGGATGAAAAAGGCCGTTGCAAACTCCCAAAAGCTGTAAAAGAGTTACGTTTTCTTGCGCAGACATTCAGTGACAAATAGAGGAGGGAAGCTGAGGATTTAAATTCTCTCTAATAAGACTGAATTTGTTTAGAAAAAGTGAAATTTAAAAGAGCACTGTTTCCCAGGCAGAATGTTCTCTACAATAGAAACACTGGAACAGATTATCCGAATGCTACATAGGCTTGCATGCGACTTGCATGACACAATTGATTCAGTTGTCATATAGAGAAAAAAAATTGTAGAACAGAATTACCTTTTTAGTATAAGGTTAATCAATGTGAAAACCACTCAAATCGTTATAACAACGATGGTGTTTATAGTACATGCATCTCCAAGTGCAAGACTCTGAATAGGGAGACCAGCGTCTCTTCCTGCAACTAAAGACAATGCTCAGAAAAAGTTGTGGTCAAATATAATATGAAAGTCCCAATGCTTGAAGATCTACTTGCTTGCCTCTCCGTTTTGCCCACTGCACTGCTGCAGGACTAGTGCTTTGCTGTAAATCCAAGTATTCTGCATAGCTTCTCCATATTTACTTCTTAAAGACTGATTGTTAGCTATATAAGTGCGCTTGTTTTTGCCTCTAGCAATAAGCTGAGCTTTTTGGCTACACCTCATCATGGATTGTGTAGGCTGATCATTTCCTTCTTTCAAAGATTCTTTTCAATAACTAGACAAACTCTAATGGATATTGACCGTTGTATAGTAAATCCACTACTAAACCTTACAGTAATGATTTAAGATATACTTTCACCTTGGATAAGTCTAGTATTTCAAGATTCAAGTGTGATCAGAACTCATTTAATAACTTTGTACTTTGTCCTGTTTATAGCTCTACTCCAAAATTAGTTTTTAAAAAAGAGATATCTAAATCATGATCTGGTAAAGGTCATGGTTTCACAGTTACTTTATTTTTCCCCAAATTCACAGTTCTACTACGAGTTCTTTTTCCCTCACCCACGCTCCCAGGCCAACCCTCACCCCACCTTGTGCAGTAGCACTAGTTTCCAGTAGTAAACCAGTAGGAATCCAGCTGAATATGGTCCCTGGGGAAGGTGCAGCGCTAAGCAGGGTCGGTTCCCTAGTCTGGCTCTCCATACAGACATGCAAATGGCAATGCTGGCCAAGGAAGGCCAAACAAAGGCAGGGCAAAAAGCTGTATTGATTTTTCTTTTTTGCAAGAGCCTGGATTTATATTTGTGCAAAGTACACATAATAACTAACTTTGTTGTTACAAGGGAGGTTATGCTGATTTTACAGGCAGTGTGGGGTCTGGGAGCGTCTCAAATATTTTTCTTCAGGACATCGCTACATAAAACTTAGGGGTCTGCATGTTTGCAATTTAGTTGGTGAGGGTCTGAAAAAGGCTTATTGTCAAAAAAAAGTAGTCACCTTCTGTCCGCCGCCCCTCATTTTACCCATGCATCCTTCTTTACCTTTTCCTATATATGCAGCTGATGAAATGCCAGAGATATTTTTTTGTGTGTGTCACAAGTTCGTAGGAGAACACAATATCATGACAAAATAAACTGCTAATTTTTTATATCCACTGAAAGGAGTTTAAGTGCCTTGCTTTCTTGGAAAAGAACTCATTCTTTCCCAAGTGAAAATTGAATTGTGTTGGTGACAACTACTTTCCTATTAAATTACTTCTGCACAGTAAGATTTAAACTAAGGATAGCTTTGCATAACAATCCACTACACACTGAAATTTATGAGAACAGTTATTGGTGACTGAGGAGGTGGTAAAAGTCTTGATCCTAAATGAGGATAAAATTTGCATTTGTCAATAAGACTGAACCAAAGTTAGAATTCAGGTTTAGGCTAAGGCCCAACACCCTTGAATTCTGAGATCTTGTCTCAGCAAAAGTGTTTCAACAAAAGGGTTACAAAATTAGATGTTCATATCACACTTCTTAGCTTAACAATATGGAGTCCCAGTCACAGGCAAATCAACTCCTCAAACTGGGATCGGGATCAAATAAGTGGAGAGTGGAAATGTTGATCAAGGAAACTATTACTGCTTTTCAGCCACATAAAGAAAGATTCTAGATAGCTTGAAAAGTGTTCATAAAGCACGCTCTCTCACTTTGAATTCTTAGCAGGTAGTAATAAATGGCAATCAGAGGTTTTGATAAATTACAGAATCAAAGGATGCTGAATCACTCTTTATATGGCACAAATCATATTTTACAAGTAAGATATTTCCTGGATTAAATAGCCAAGATGCTGCAGTCATGTCAGCTTCTCCTAACTGACGCCTTCTGCAGAGCTTAAAATTTCCCGGATTGGATAAAAAGTACCAAAAAAACCTTGTTTACCTCAGACACCCCTTAATAGCATCTGCCTTGTATATTGTTGTCTGAAATTCATCAAAGCTGAGTGCCTGACCATGTGGTTGACAGGAATTTTGTAAAAGCCTGTGGTTCAGACAAGGAATTCTGCTTTTCTTTATAATGTATTCAGCTATTCCATCTATGCCTTTGAAATATGTTTATGCCTACTGAAATTATTTTAGCTATTAAATGTTAGTAAATGGGATTGATTTGGGCGCAGTGTACAGGATGGAGGACTTGCTCAGACACACACTAGCCTGTAAACTAGCCTTCAGCACTGACTCCATTCACATCAAAGGACATATCCCATGTAACCCACAACAAAAGACAAAGATATTCTGAAATCATCATTCTTCAGAAACTAACTTTTTGAGTCCTTGAATTCATTCTCCCTTAAAAAGGTTTGCTTAGAGGTAGGCCCAAAGCTGCACCACATGACTGCTACTAAAGAAATTTTCCATATACATTTAAAAACAAGTATACAAATTGTATTCATTTAACAGTCACTGCTTTCTCAACAGTAAGTTCAGGTTCTCAAGTTTAGTGGCTATTTTAACCTGAAATCATCAACACTAACTGCTCTAAACATTACACAATATTAAATATTACATTATTAACATTTATATACACTATTAATGACCTAACAATAGAAAGTCATAGAATTATAAAAAATACAACTTGAAGGGATCTTGAAATGTCATGTCATCTGTTTCCCTGCTAATGATGGGACTATTGTACTTGATACACAGTTCTCCAGCTCCTATTACAAACCTCCAAAACTGCCCCAAGCAAAGAAGATTTTATTCCATTGTTACCTTCTTTAGCACTAAAAACTTAATTCTAACATGGAATCACAATCTTTCTCTATCTTGAACTAATCAATTCTTTTTTTTGCTAATTTTTGGCATGCATGACAGAATTTTCTTATACTTAGAGACGATATTATGTTCTATTATGTTCTAAACCCTCGTCTCTTTTTCAGGCTCATTTCTTCCCCTCCAAACTGCAATGGCAGGGACAGGTCGATTCCATTTCTGGCTATTCTCACATGTCTTCTTGAGTTTCTCCTGGACTCTCCTCCTGAAGATCAACTTACAGACCCTCTTTGCTTCACTACAGGTGAAACTGATGTGAATAGTGCATCTTTAGGAACGGGAAAGTATGTTCAGGACACTGTCAGTTGAAGCTACTTCACCTCCCAGAATTTGTGAGGTGAAAACAAGAGCAAGACATGTAGACAGTAAGCAGCTATCAGATAGCAAGGTAACAACAAGCAGGTGAGATGAATGACTGTCAGGGAGTTCAAGTACAGCCAATCTTTTCTTGCAGGCTGTGGGACTGGCAGGCAGCAACCACTTCATAGCCCCCTCCTGCATTGCTGCTCACTGACCTCCATGGGTGCAGACATGCATTGTGCTGCAAGGCCTCAGCCCCCAGAACCGATGGAGCCAATATTTTCCCAAAGATGCACAGGGTAAGAAGAGAGGCAAATAACAAAAGCTGCAGCAAGGAAGGATCAAGAAATTCATCTCTCTGGCACACCCCCCAGAAATGCAGCAGTGGAGCAGGTCACCCAGAAAAGTTCTACATGCTCCATCCTTGGAAGTTTTCAAGATAAAGCCCTGACCCCAGATCTGGCCTTATTTCAGTAGAGACCTCATGAGGTCCCTTCCAATCAGTTACTAAAGCTGTCTTTAATTTTTCTATTGCTGGGTGGAAACTAATTATTATCTACAAAAACTAGCGCTAAAGTCAGATTGGGTAGAAAGTACTGTTACTATTACTGAATTCAGGTTAAGCATTTTGCTCAATGATTGACCACTTAGTGTTTGTACTGCTGTTGGGCAGGTATTGCTGGTTTCATATATAGCCTTACACATACAGATTATGCTTGCCAGTCATACCCTGGAGCCATGCCCACAGGCAGATGAATTACACTACATTATATGACAACTAATCCTCTTCAGGAAGTAAAACAAATAGCTTCAAAAGTGAATAATACTTTATATTCTTTCATAAAGCACCCATAATTTATTGCAACTAAAGTGAAAATTTAGCACCAAAAGCATTCCATAGGGATATCACAATAAAATTATCTTTCACATCATGTCATAACTCAGCCATGATGTATATTGTGTGAGCTGTACCAAGGCTGTCTGATGATTTTTGCTTCCTCCATCAGCAACAGCAAAAAAATACAATTCCAAATTGTATGCACAGGTATTAGATGGAAAACCAGATTTAGATTTTATTCTTTCCCACTGCTTATTTTTCTACTTACAGATTTTCTTTAACAATGAAAGAATTGTAAAAGTCTCAGACACTGAAGGAATAAGCTGCTCAAAAAACCTATGTTTTTCTTACTATAAAAACATCTCATACGGATACACCAAGGTGAGGAAAAAATATTAAAGGAAACAAAAATCATTAGAAATATTGATGTGACAGATTATTGTGTATCATACCTGAATTCTTAACACATTTATCGAAAAAAACACAGGCTGTGTTTGCACTGTCAACTAAGACAGCAGTAAGGAATAAATAAGCAGTAAATGACAGCCTGAGCTGAAACCTGATCCCCCATTTCCAGGGAAAAAGCTAACGATCAGTGTGCTATTTGGACTTGAGTCCAGCTGAGACTGGACTGTAGCCACCACCTTTTCTTTTTAGTTTCTGAGTTTCAGCTGGGCTGCAGCAGGTAACAGCATTAGAGCTCAGCTCTAACAGTCAGCATCAGAACGAAGGAAGGAAAAGTGCTGTGCTCTGCTCTGGTCCCAGGGGGCTCCTGCCTCCCAGCTGAGCTTGAAGCACGGCTATGTGCCTGTATATCTCCCCTCTGTTTTGGGGACCTGATGACTGAGAGCTTCCCTTCACAGCTGATGCCTCCCAGGAACAGAAGGGGAGAAATGCCTGTCTCTCAGAAAGGATATGCTGCTCAAATTGAATTCAGACGGTCAGTCTGTGTCAATGTGTCTGTCCACAAAGGACCAAGGGACTACAGTTAGGAGCCTGACAATTTAAATGAGAGGTGAGGTTGGTTACAAGTTCTAGTTCTTGACTAACACCCAACATATCTTATTGTAAATATGAAACAGTGATGCAGGAGATTTATATATATATATAAATATATAAATATATATATATATAATTTATATAGAGAGATAAAAGGGGGGGAGGAGTGAATGGATACAGAAGTTAATGTTAGTTCCAAATGTGGCTTTACCAAATAGGAGGTTTTAGTTCAAGAGTCCTCTCAAAGAGGAGACAGAATAAAAAAAGACAAACATGTCACAGACAGGATTAAATTGCATATTTTAACTATGGTTTAACAAACTTCCATTCCGAGCTCTTTCCCAAAAGAATTATTGGGGTGAATAGGATTTCATTCTTACAAAACAGCTTGAAAACATTTTTACGACTTAAGTGTAATATGGTTTTAATTATTTTCAAACTTTTTTCCTCACCTGAATCTGTATTTCTTGCTGGAAGTCAAGACTTCAGTAACTAAAGAATTCCATTAATTATGGCTAGAAATGTTACAAAATCTCAGACCACGTTGCAAAGAAAATATTGAAAACAAATATAACATTTGGGAATGTACTAGATTTGTAGTAAGATTTTACTCTGAAAGACTAATTTTGAATGAAATTGTAAAAATAAACTCTAGTCCTGGAATGAGAGTTGGAAAAAAAAAATACAGGGAAAGAAAACTCATTCTGAGTAAGAAGAATGATACGAAATGAAAGAACAAGAAGCTTGAAGTTACTCCAGCATGAACAAAATGACAGTATTGTTGATGAGCACCTTGCTATGATCTTGGCACTGCATTTCTGGTGGATTTTAACTGAACAAACAGGCAACTATAAACACTCAAGCAGGATGCCACTAACAATGAACAAGCTGCATTGTAAAAAATTGGAATAAAGCAGATGGAATAAAAGTCATGCTTGCCAAGAAGGCAGGATGTAAATGGCCTTGAAGAAAGGAACATTCAAGACAGAAAAAATAAAAAAGAATCTCGAATTCAGCATTTTGGATTTTCTGTTATTCTTCACAAGTAGCCTCAAGTTTCATGTGATCAGTGATGTGTAAAAAAGGTAGGTTCAGAGATGTACATCAAATATTGAACATTACCATTTTGAGAAGGTATTCAATAAGGCTATTAGGTTGGATATGTTGCAGGGAAAATTTATTAATCTGGATGGAATTGTACCTGTTTTGAAAACTCAGGATGGTGTGATTGCCATTTCTTAGCGACACGGATACTATATCAACAGTTCAGGTTCAAGAAAAATAAATAGAGCAAATTACATAATTTGTTCAAGCATTTTCAGAAATGCTAGCTTGCCCATTGCCTTATTTATCCTGCTTCAGGCCACTGGAAAGATCTTAACCAATCTCTAGTGAAATATTAAACTGAGTTTCTGCAAAAAAACACGTTTCTTGTGAAGCATATATCTCAAAATGTGGAAATCATGGTTTTCAAGAGTGCTGTATGAAAACCTTGCTTCTAAATCTTCTTTGACTTTGTTTCCCTGACTCATTGAGTTATATGGTATGTTAGTCTGTATTGTGTCATTGAAAATGAGTCTGGCATTTGTGGTTCATTAATGGTTGAGCTAATGGTAGCAAAATCAGAAATGTAATGACCAATGAGCACACATTAATGAAGCAAGGGAATAGGGTAGTAGCTGTTGGTAATGCTAAGTCCTGCTTTGCATCTTTGGTCCTAAATAGAGTACAAACATAAACAAGAGGAAACAACAAACACTATTAAAGTTGCAAAAACTTAAAAAAAACCAAGTTGTATCAAACACTTAGGTATAATCACTAAGCTACAGTATGGCTTCAGGTGGAACACAGTTTGTGAAATAACAAGAACCGATGGCCTAAAGTAGATATATCTTTCTTTTTCAATTATTTCTCCCTAATTCGAAGTAGAATTTCTGTGAAAAAAACCTGAACCAACCAAACAACAACAAACCCCAACAACAAAATCAAAAACCCCAAACACCCTAAGATTTCTAGGTCAGAAAGAGTAAGTGGTAATTCAGCTTTTGGAAAATAGGAAACACTTGAATTGCACTTGAACAGTTCTCAGAGACTAGTTTATCAGGTTCTGCAAGTACGATAATGTGTAATCCATGCCCATTTCTATCAGATGAAGGCTAGTAGGAGAACCTGAAGAAAGTATCTGATTAATGTCTCATGCTAATAAACAGTGTCTTTCTGTTCAATTGCACATTAATACAAGGATGCAAAGAAGGTCTAAAGAAGTTGTGATGACCACAGAGGCAATCTAAAGCAATGAAATCAGTCACATTCAGATCACAATTAGGCAATGACAACCATTTAATAACACCAAGCCTAAGATCACCAGTGGCCTGTCAGTCTTGAGATCTAAGGGAAAGGAAACATTTGGGATGTTCTGAGCTTTCAGATTGTGAAGGCAGTCACAAGACTCAGGGAAGCATGGATACTGAGCAAGACAGGCTGGTCAGAAATGTCCACAGATGAGTCAGCTGGGCTTTTCAGGGGTATAGACATAGGCATTTTGGGCACAGAAGGAAAATTCTTGCCTTGTCTGATGTGCAAGATGGACCTATTGGATGAGTCATAGCTCTCCTGGTCTGAAAGTTAGTGTATGATTTAAGCCTCAGCTGACTACAGACTGAGTGAAAAATCAGCGAGTAAAGCAATGGGAAGGAGTATTTACAATTAACCCACTGATCACGACATTTACTGGGAGACTGACAGCTTCAAATAATGCAAAAGAGACTGTAAACTATAACTGCAAAAGTATGGAACAGATTATAGTAGATTCTAGAACTGATACAATTAAAAGATGTAAAAGTACTTTCTCTTTTGCTAACGAGCATCATGAAAAGGTCCTGGACAGGTGTTTGAAATCCAAATATGAGCTCCAAGAATTCATAGTGTTGTATTTTTGGATCAGTTAGAGCATGTCATTGAACCTGTGTGTTCCCATTAAATAACAGTGATGGTGCTGTATAAATTCAATGCATTTTGAGACTGGTGCTAAGTGGTGAAGCTACTGTGATTCTTGGGTTTATTGATAATATTAAGGATTGTGCCTCTTAGACGTTTATTTATGTCAAGGGTGGTAAGGCTGGAACAGATTGCCCAAAGAAATGGTAAATGCTCCATCCTTGGCAGTGTTCAAAAGCTCAGGTTGGGCAGAACCCTGGGTGACATGGTCTAGGGTGAGGAGTCCCTTCCCATGGCAGGGGGGTTGGAACTAGATGATCTTAAGGTCCTTTCCAACCCAAACCATTCTATGATTCTATGATACCCTAACAGACCTTATAAAATTAAAGTGTAAGAAATTGCAAAACATAAGAATGATCAATATTTCCTATAATTATGAATTAAATTTGAAATCCCAGCAATTAACCTGATTTTCACAAATCTTGTTTCTGTCCAAACTGCATTTGCAGTAGTTCAGCTCTGCAAGTTAACAGAATAAAATTATTTCCTTGCCATTTCTTCACAATTAGTGTTACTGAAATCAGTGAGTCTAGTCATTGAATATAATATAGTGAATTAAATTCAGATTGGTGAAACTGAGATATTAGAAAGTATTCAGGATCATATATACATATAAATAAAACAACTACTTGTAGAAATGGGGAAAAAAATAATGGGGCGGGTGGATGTCCAGATTCAGGGAACATTGGTAAACTGAATTACCCATGAATAATGTATTACCACAGGGTAGGAAGCAGACTATAAGCATCAGTGTTTCCCATCTGCATATTCCAGTTTAGCTAGACTGCAGTAAAGTGTTTAAAAGTTAAATCTTTCAAGCAAAATATTACGCTCATATAAATCCATAAATCTCAAATCTGGATAATCTTTTGCACTTGTATGGAAACATCTGATCATTCTAAGTTTTTCAGTCTCTTAAGTTGCACAAGCATATGCCATTTGAATTAAGCTTTTGTTTAAAGCAAAATAAAAATTAAGTTTCCACACTTTATTTCAGCTGGGCTGGCTTCTTTTCCAGGTGACTCATTTCCTTTTGCAACTATACAATAGGAAGCCTATAGTATGTCACTAAGAAGTGTCTGCTTACATATACAGAAAGGAAGTTTAATGAATCATGAAGCGATGACGCAGTAACAATTGCATGTCCTCATGCAAAAGGTATAAACCCACTACAGTATGTAGTAGAAATATTTGTTTCAAAGTCCGCCCTTAATGGAAGCATTTGTATGTTTACCTTATTTTCCTTTGTCATAAAGTAAGTTTTTTGTTGGTAAGAAGCTGAAATGCCACTCTTCATTTTAGATTCAATCCTTTGTTTTTCAGGATTAAAATCTGATTTGGTTTACTGTGATTCATACTTCAGAAATGTGATATTTAAAATACACCCTCAGTTGAACACAGAAACTTTGGGTAATGGGATATTTCTTGAACTTTTTTTTTCTTTGTTTCCCCCAAATATATATGTATGCAGACCCCATATTTAAAAGTGTTCCCTTGCTTCCATGCAGGCACAGTCTGAGCAGTATCACCGGTTGGTTTGAAATGCAACTGCAAAATTGCTAAAGTCCACCTTATTTGCCCTTTCAGATGCATGTTAACACTCAAAAATATCACTGTATATTTTGGATTTGATTTCCAGTCATTAGGAAAATGTCTATTGATTGTATCATCATATGTTGCATAAAACAGTAGGGCAACACTGTTTTTATGGATATATTCTTGACTGAAACTTTACTAATTTCTTTAAAAATAACAGTTCATTTTCTGTATGATGAAACAGTAACATTACTCTGTCTTAAAATTTTCTCTATGTTCCTAAATAACCATAGAGTTCTATGGTTATTTAGTTTTCATAAAGATAGAAATAACAAGATGTTTTGCTACACTTTAAAAAAACCCCAAACTTTTAGATGTATGGTTTCCTGGTACTAAAAGAAATAAACACTGTCACCACATCTTGTGACAAAAACGTAAAACATGTTTAAAGGTCGGCATAGCTTTTGCATGAAATATGTCTGCAGGGAAAAAAATTGCTTGAGAAGGGAGAATGAGACTTTTGGAATAGTTAACTACAGAGCAGCTGGCACAGATTAGCATATGTCCTCATACAATCAAAATGTTTCTATTAGAGAACTTGAGATAACTAGCTTGAGAGCATTTAAGTGTACTCCAGTATTATTTTTTCCCAATTTAGTCAAGCGTTATCTCATGAGATATGACTGCATTATCCCAGCAGAAATGAAGAATTACCAATCCTACAGTAATGAATATATATGTATGTACTTAATATCAGGTTATTGGGCTTGGTCGATATTTGTGGTATATTCCAATTTTCATTGGCTTAACACAAGACACTTCATGACAAAATCAGCTCAGGGGCAGAAAGAAACATCGCACGAAAACTGGCTACTGATTCATAAGTGAGGCCAGAAAAGTTTCGGACATGCACAGCATAAATACACATAGGGGGAAAGAACCCAACCCAGTCTACAGCCAGTGCCAAGGCAAGCTGTAGTGAATTTTATAGTCACCACCAGCTGGCCTCTCCAAGGAAACACAGCACCAAGAACACAGCAGAATTCAAGTGTGTTCAAGGCACCTTATAATGAGTGGTGTTGAACCAGTGATTGCTTGATTTGAAGAATAGGGCAATGGAAGTATTTCTTACCATATAGAAATTTAATATTAAAGTAAATATCACTATTATCAAACACAGCCTTCTATGCGTGGGAGAAAGGTAAATGCATAATTGTTCTAGAATTTCCAATAAGATATTTACAGGGTTGTACTGTTTCCTCTGACTCATATCAGCGTCACACATAAATGCCCATATGTCTGTTTTACTAAGTCAGTGTGTTTATTAACATGAGCAAAATACCATTTGGCTCTTCTCCATTTAAAAATGAGATAACAGATCTTATTATCAAACCTAGATAACTGGATGACTGTAGGTGAAATCTGAGGACCTTTGAAGTAACCAGGGGTTTACTAGCAACAAAATTAGTATTTCACCAAACCGATCTCTGCATCCTTCTGGTGTATATATCATCCAGGGCAACGAATCCCAAGAGAAGCCTTTTCATTCTGAGAGTTTATTTTTCTCTTGTCCAGGGCTCAGTTACTCAACAGATGTTTACGCTTAGGAAGATAAATATTTCTAAATATGCAATTAAGTTCAGTAGTCATATTGACACATATACCCAGCTTTTACACTATTCTATAAGAGAGATGAATAGAGAGATGAATAGAGAGCTGAAAGCAACACTTGTTTATGGAGAATGACAGAAAAGGGCGCTGGGAAAAGTGTCACATAGTTTCCTCAAGCATTATGGTGACCTCAGCAAGGCAAAAAGCACATGCAAATGAGTAAAAGAACACCTGCAAGTTATTTCACATGGGACTGTTCAGTTTATATCCGATTTTAAAGCATGGGTGCTTTTTGAATGAGAGATTGCTCTCAGTGGGAGTAAACTGTGAGTTTTGATACAGAATGGATGGGAGTGTAACAAGCAGGAGCAATACTGCAGCTCTTAAAGATCATTTTTAAGGCTCCTGAGGAACTTCCACCTACGTATCACAGAATCACAGAATCCCAAGGGTTGGAAGGGACCTCAAAAGATCATCTAGTCCAACCCTCCTGCAAGAGCAGGGTAACCTAGAGTACCTCACGCAGGAACTTGTCCAGACAGGCCTGTGCCACAAGGGCACATTGCTGGCTCATGGTCATCCTCCTATCCTCCAGGACCCCCAGGTCCCTTTCCCCTTCACTACTGTCCAGCAGGTCAGCCCCCAGCCTGTACTGGTACATGGGGTTGTTCTTCCCCAGATGCAAGACTCGACACTTGCCTTTGTTGAATTTCATCAAGTTTCTCCACGCCCAACTCTCCAGCTGAATGGCAACACAGCCCTCTGGTGTGTCAGCCACTCCTCCCAGTTTAGTATCATCAGCAAACTTGCTGAGGGTACATTCAGTTCCCTCATCCAGGTCGTTGATGAAAATATTAAACAGCACTGGTCCCAGCACCGACCCCTGAGGGACTCCACTAGCCACAGACCTCCAGCTAGATTCTGCCCCATTGACCACAACTCTCTGCCTTCTTCCTTCCAACCAGTTCTTGATCCACCTCACTAGCTGATCATCAAGCCCACACTTCTTTAGCTTATCTATGAGGATGCTGTGGGAGACAGTATCAAATGCCTTACTGAAATCAAGAAATACCACATCTACCGCTCTACCATCATCCAGCCACATCGTTACTTCCTCATAGAAGGCTATAAGGTTGGTCAAATATGACTTCCCCTTGGTAAAACCATGTTGGCTGCTCTATATCTCAGGTAATTGCATAGATCCTATTACTACATTTCAGGGCACCTTTAATACAGTTCACCTCACATTACGTGTGACAAGGAAAAATACTAACCCCGTTTTAAGGATGTGAAGATGATAGGCATGACAAGACTTTTTCCTAAGGCTAAAGCAGGACTTGACCTAAGCAACAGTGCTGGCTACTGGGCTAAATTCTCCTCTTGCTTCTCTGATCCGTCCCTGGAGTGGTAACATTTGGAAGTGTATTTAACACTGTGGTTAGAGAGGTAATGACTGCGTTTGCTATGACTGTGTCTGTTGGGGGATGTTTCATTACTGGTTCTCATGTTTCAGGCTCAGTTCTGACACTGTAATCAAACTAGAAAATATGTAAATCAGAGTTGAATGCATGTATTGTTTTGCTACGTTTAACAAGAGGGTTGTTTTTTCTAACATTCTTTCCCTGTTCCCTTCATCTCTAGAGATTTCCAAAGCAGCTCTGTGTTGCTTTATGTTTATCAGATTTTTTTCTCCTTTTCCTCTCTGAGACAGGAAGCTGAGGGTTTTGACCTCATCTGGATCTTTCCCAGTGTCAGGAGGTGGTCTGTTCAGAAAGATTCCATGACACTGATCTCTTCCTGATTTATTAGATTGCTAGGTCAGTAAGTAAAGTCTCTGCTGTTTTTTCCACAGCTGTGAAATAACCAACGGACTCCTCTGAAAGCTAATTATCAACTCTTGAATATTTCTTTCAAGGAAAAAGCACTATCTTTCTGGTTAGTAAATTTCACCACAGCGTAATTTAGCAAAGACAGCCTACTTGTAGAAGTTCTGGCTCACATGAGGCAGTTCATTTAAGTAAAACGTTAACACTGAAGACCTGCTTCTTTGTATTTTTTCCTCTGTCCTATCAGTATCTTTCCCCATAGTCGCAAAACCCTTTTACTGTTTATAAAAATATTATAGAGTAACTGTCATGTCTAGTGAATCCACCAAGTGACAAATAATAAATTCTTCTGTATGCCTTACATGGATATGCAACCCTGTTCCAGATTTGTTATTTTTCTGTCTTTATCCTTATCACCAATAAACCCAGCTTTTGTGTTACTATTGCCTCCACACACGACTGGCCATATCCATATCCTGTTCATTTGACATTAGATACAACCCAGTGGAAACATTTCCATCACAAGTTAGAAAGCATCTTTTCTGACACTCAGTGAAACCAAGGAAATACAGAAGGAAGTCTCCAGCAACTGCCAAGACAACTCTCTTTAAACACCTGGCAGAAGTAATCAGAGAAATCCTAAAAGTTCATATGTCCCAATCTGATCTAGTTTATTTAATAGAAAACCTTGAATTGAAAAGCATAATTAAATGGTTATTTATTAAGAGATTTCACTGATATGTCAAAATTTCTGGCTATCAAAGGTTAGTCAATAGGCTTAAGCTTGCAAAAATCCCCAGAGCACTGCCAAACTCTTTGTCTACTGTCTTTCTTTCTCTTAGTTTTAGTACATTATACAATTTCACCTGGGATTTTTTTTTTTAAGTTACAAATTTAATACGATTTTGCTGGCTATTGAAAGTATTAATAAAACACCCATTTTGCCTGCATGTTAAGATTTAATAAAGTATTGGAATTCAAGAAATTCTAACCCCTAACCCCTTCTCTGCTTTTGATCAAGAATAAATGACTTTTCTATTTTGATTTATTTATACTTGCACTAATGTTATCAGTGATTCGTCTCCCAATCTGCTAAATTTTTATTAGACTCTCTAAAAAGCACCTCAAAAAGGTAGGCTGTTTACTGGAGATTATGTGATAAATATTATATACTGTTTTTAATAAAACCTTCTACAATAATTATTTCTAGAAATTCTCATATTGCTTTTTAAAAACACATAAGATACAGATGGAGTTAATTTCTACAGGACAAACTGATCTAGCACAAATGCATGCTTATCCTATTTCCCTACAGAACATGTAAAGTGATATAATCACAAAGCAACTGTTCCACACATTGCCAAAAATGACCAAAACCACTGCCACATGATACATACACATGGGGACTCCCAGAGAAAGGTAGACGATTTTGTGCTTTGATCATGGTAGAGATGACAAATCTCACTATTTGTCATGGAGTAATGGGAACCACTCAAGCAGAGAATGATCAACGCTATAATCAAGTAGACGCCATAGATCCCTCTTGATACAGAGCCTCCTTGTGCATTACTGGGTTAAGTCACAGTTCACATTTGCTGGATCTGCTGAAATTGTGGCCTGGGTGTAAATCTCAGTTGGTGTTCAATAAAAGAGCATCTAAATTAGAGAGAGGGCTCAAATCCAAAATACCCACTATAAACTATTCTTACTATTACACAATCCTATCCACAACAGAGATTTTTCCCTGTCTGTACAGGACTACATTTCAAATTCAATCCAAGCACTGTATACCACTGAATCAAATGTTAGGCTTAACAATAAACAAAGAAACTCTTAAAATAAACTACAGACAAACATTTCCTTTGCATCTTTAATTAAGCCTTAGCTGCCTTGAGATGACCAGGAGAGAGCAATGATTTTTAGCAGCTGAATTTCTCTTTTGTCTCAAAGAAGTCTGGGGTAATATCAGGGGTAAAAACATCCCTATTTTCAGCTCCCTTAACACTTGGTGTTTAATAATCGCACAAGCCATTTTTGGCGAAAAATGTGTTCCAAGAGGGAACAAAAATGTGTTCCAAGAAGGAACAAATCAGCTATTTCTGTTTTAGTCTGTCCATACGCTTTCTACTCCAGCTCTTACAGGCAGACCTTACCTTTGAAGTTCACAATCTTGTCCTTACCAAAGACTGAAGTTAGTACTAATGGCAATGGTGGGGAATACTATTTGCTTGATGACAGGGTCCTAATATCAACGGAAAAGAACCAAAAAAAACCGGAAAAGAACCAAATAGCTCCCTTCTACTACAGGCAGTAATTCAGAAAAGCAAAAGAAAGCTAATTAGAGACAAAAAATCCTTAGCATACAAGACATAGTTTATATTTTAAACACACATTAAGAGCAGTTTAGTGCTTATACTGCATAATATTTGTTATTTTCTCACTCATCAGTTATTTGGACTGAGTTTGATTATGCTTGCATTATATTCCCTGTCTAGATCCCCAGTGGTATATAGTTTTGTTTTCAAAAAAGGTTTATGTTGAAGAGGAATAGGACACTGATTTGTAAAATGCTGGGAAATGCACATCAGGAGGATGCATTCATAGAGAGCTGAACAGCTGGCCAGCAGAATGAACATATTACTACAAGGCTACTGGGAATTAGAGAACTAGAAAGCACAAGTACAGGGGGAAAAATATTCTTCACCAGCTTTTACATTGGATGTGATATGTTTCAGACAGCTGAAGCAAAAGCTGTAACAATCTCAAGAGGCTGCCTAGTTTGTCTAGGGGCCAAATTTTAACCTCACGTTAGAAACCCATATTCTTCTACCAGGGCATATTTATCAAATTCAGCTAAAAGAAATCTGTAATGAACAGATCTCTTTTAAAAAGCTGTCTTTAGGAGATTTGTTGGCAGTTAATACTGTCCAGTCAGATCGATTATGATCTTGCAGCCAGTCTGGTTGGGGTAGAGGACATAGTCAAAAGTCTTCACATTGCAAGCAATAGGAGTACAAAACTCTGACTACATCTGATAACTAGTCTTTCAATTCATACCTCTTGCACTGTGCAGATATGAATCTGCTTCTCTCCAAGACCCTTTTCTTCTTCCTAATATCTGATTTTTTTTTCCCCTATTTGCAATTCTAAACTACAGTTTTTCTTTGTGAAGCACTGCTTTAGCATCTATCAAAGCAGGCGTGCAACTATCAAACCGTGCAATCCACACTGTGAATTATATGAGATAGTGAAATCCAGTGTTGCTTATCATGCTTTATATTACACCACTCAGTAAATTTACTTTAAAAACATGCTCCTGGCCCAAGCTAAAACACTTCACCCACTAGCATACACTCAACCAATATTTCTGCTCTCTGGGAACTCATGTTTTAAAATTTTGGTCATTGAATTACATGCAGTTACACACTGAGAATATAAATTCTTATTACCTCATTTTGGGATTGCGGATGATTTAACACCAACAACAAAGAATTCGTAATGTTTAAAAATTTACACCCATTCATCTTCACAATTAAATATTTTGTTCAAACATAAAATAGCTTACCTTATCATATGCAATCAAACAGAAAAGTTATACAAAACTCCAGACCTAGACAGAATGCCATTTAAAATACAGATAAAAATTGCCAGATTAAAGGATTCACTGATAACCTTAGTTAACCATGTCACGTCTCATACAATTTTACTAGTTCAAAGACTCAGAATTATGAAGAAAAAAGCATCTGTGATAGATTTATATAGGATAAGCCCCTTCAGCCAAACATAATGAACATAGAGGCAAGTAAAAATAGATAAAGCAGAAAAAAAGCAATCACAGTAAGAAAAGCAGACAGGTTTTTTATTCTTTAAGCAAATCAGACTGCTGGATTTCAAAACAGAAGCTTTTGACACCTGCATTTTGCACCAAGCTTGTTACTCAAACAAATATTATTTTGGTAGATGGGATCAAAGGACAACTACACACCAAATAAGAACCAGACTCCATAGTTCTTGAGGATTCCTAGTGTGCATAAAAGTAAAATGTATCTACAGGATATATGGAAGTCAAAAAAACCTCCACCAGGAACTGCAAACAGAAGTTAGGCTTGAGTATCCTGACATCACTTCCTGAACTCCTTTCTCTTTTTCTGTCTCACAGGAATTGCTTGTGTTGGTTTCTGGCCTGTGTATTCATACAAATACTCCAAAGCAATATTCAGAGATACATACAAGTTGTTTCATATTTTAAAGGAACAGCTACTTCAAGATTCAGTGATTTGTTTTTTTTTTTTCTGTTCCCCCTCTCACATTCCTGCAGTTGCAGAGCTTTGCAATTAAGGAAGTACATCTGTACTCAAAGAAAACCAAATTAATTTCTCAAGTGACTATATTTTTTAAGTTAGTACTGCAACAGTAATCAAACCAACGGTAACAATAATTTAAACAAGCATATATTTTCAGATAGTGGGTCTGTGGGCTCCTCCTTTCCCTCTCCCAAGTGACATGCTTTAGCAGCAGTTAAGTGACATCATTAGAGGTCACAACCAGAACTTCAGAGTTTGACAGATGGGCTATAATTGAGCTACTCCCCAGTTTGGAGAACACAAAAATTTCATAAGTTTTTACAACAGCACACTCTTAAAACAGAGGTCTGTGGAAAGCAAAATGATGGAAAATCTGTTGCTATTTCAGTTGTGTATCTGGTAAGATGGAAAATTTTTCAAGTCTACACAGATGGTAAATAAATTTCTGCTACATGAGACAGTTCTTGGAATAAAGAAATTTTCTCAAATAGCAAGTGCCAATTTTTTTTTTTGTAACAAGACTTATTTTTAACTTTCCCAGGGACTTACTGAGAGAGCTGGAGAAGTGTCCTTTCACCTTCAAAATCCTGGTCTAACTCCAGAAATAGCCTCTGATGTCGTTCTCAACATAGATGAGCTTTCTTTACACTTTAAAAGACATTTCAAAGCAAAGATCAAAGCTCCACAATCATACTTTGCTGCTGGTAAATACTCCCTCTGAACACAGTGGCTAGAAAATAAGAATTTCTATTTAAACCCTGAAACAATTGTCAATGACTAACTCTGCTGACATTTAAACTGTCATTATTATGCTTCATGAGGCAATGCCGTTGACACAAGAGAGCTTGTCTTCCATGAACTAAACGTAGTGGAAAGGACTGAGAGAGGAGCCCAGATACAGGGACCAAATCACTGCAGACTGTATGCGCTGAGGAAGCACAAAATAGTTAGGGTTTTGTCAGTCTTATAATGGATTTGAGTAAAGATTTTACACAACTGTAGAAATGGATGCTGCGCTAGGGGACTAGTAAATACTATCACTACTGCAAAACTTGCTCTAGAGGATGTTTGGGACAGTTCTCCCCCTCATACCACAGTGGAGACAGTCATGGAAGAAGTTGCTCACCCTCTTCTCCAACACCTTCATATTCCCTTCCTAATCTGTTCATGTGACTGCATTGCTCTGCTTGACTGCTGCCTTGAGCCTGAAATCAAACCATGTGAAATGTTGATGCTTGCAAAGAGAAAAATACACAGTATTCTCATGTCACTAAGTGATCTTTTCCTTACATATGCATAAGCTGCAAAGGGCTAAAAAGTTTAATACAGCCACATTGAGCTTAGTACATGAAATGAGGGAAAAAAAAATAAAAAAAATAAAAAAAAATCAAAGCATTTTTCAAAAAGCAGGAATGAAGTGAAAGAATTAGTGATCTTAACATACTGATGAGAAAAGTCTGAGTAGGATGAAGAAGAATTTTTTTGTGTGACAGGCAGTGTGGATGACCTAGAAAAAAATTAATTGACATTCTATTTTAAGGTTTCTGTTACTATTCCCAAGAGAGCAACATTCAGGAATATATGTATTTCCTCTCAATGTGATTAAAGCTAATTTTCCCAGCATAATTATTCATAGACTTCAGTCTGCAAAAACAAGATTGATTTCAAACGCATATTTCAAAAGAACATACAGTCAGAATTATGACTTTTTAAAAACCTAATACATTGCTTGTGAAACATGCTAAATTACATGTCCTGAAGAATATTTACCCATAAGAATATTAATTAAGGTACAAATATGGAAGAACCTCTCCCCAGATTATCTTTGACTATGTTACTAGCAGTACTGAGGAAGGCCTGGAAACAGACAAACTGATCAAATGGGAGTTGCTCTTGTGAGCTGACAAAGGTTTGTGCAATTAAGAGTTGAACAATCACTTCACGTAGAAAAAGAAATTAATTTTCACCTTCTTATTTTCAGGCTTCTCCCATCCATGAGACGGTCTTCTCAATATTCCTGTCTTTTTTATCTTATTCTCTTATTCATGTTCTATTTTACTTTGTATACAAGCGTAAAGCCTAAATAAGACAGTACTCATCTACCACATAATATTGACATCATCTTTAAAAAAGTACAGAATATTTGTAAACATGTGAGTTTACTATACTAGAATAAATTCAACAGATATAGTGAGGTGTGATGTACGCATACAGTCACTTCTAAATCAGTGTGATTTAGATACAGCTTGGCATTTATCAGAAGCGTAGTGTTTCAGAAAGTAGTTTAGTTTACATTCCAAAGTTTTTGCTTGTGGCCATGCTTTTTCATTTTCAATGCAGTAAAGATGTCAGATTTTAAAATACTTTGAACCTGAAATTGCACACAGTAAAAGCCACCAGCACTAGCACTGCCTTTGTTTTTCCATGTAATTTATACCTTCATATCAAATAGCCATAAGTCCCATATCAATGATTATTAGTGCATGCAAGCCATCCTTTTTAGGAAGGTTGAGGATACCACCCAAGAGATTAAAACATGTAGTACAAGAACAGTACCAGCTCCTTAAGTTTTCTCTTATTTTTGAATGACTATACTAGCTTATACTTTTTTTGTTAAAGCAAGACTATCAGAATAAAACACTCAGGATATCCAAATAGAAACCTCTGTTTAGTTAAATATGTTGCATGCAAAAGTGTTTGGGAAGAAGACATCTTGCAGGAAAGGATAAATAAACTTCAACTTAAGAAATATTTTACATATTGCACTTGATATTCTAACTCTTATGTAAGGTGAAACTACAAAAAACAGTGTGAAAAATATGAAAGTTATCGCTGCAATAAGGCACATTGTTGAAGAACAGCCTCATCTTACAGTGAGCCAATTTTTCATTAACACAGTGTGCATAAGCCAAGTTCCTTATATTCCATTGTTGTAAAAGTGCTACATGTCAGATGTGACAGTCATGAAGAAGAGCAAGGATCTGGTTTACATTTGCCATACATTTGCTTCATTACACACTGACATACATAGGGAAGCTGTATTGCTGCCTGGATATTTTTTTTTATAGGAGGAAGAATATCTCTCTAAATTTGAATTCATAACCTTTTTAGGCTATATCCTCTGGAGCTTGGAATAGTTTTGGCAGCAGAAACAGTATTGTTTCATTTTGTAAAGCCATATTCAATACACCCTATCTGTAGTACAGACTCCCTTGTCTTTACAAACCTTCTAAGTTGCCAGTAAGAGAAAGCAGTAAAAGGACAAAAGCATGAGCAACACAGTTTTAGGTGTTTCAATCATACACACTACCATGACAGGAGGCAAGGAAAAAATAACCAAAACAAACCACCACCAAGAAGACCTTGGAAAGCACTTTGCAGATGGTTCCCACCCTGCTGAAGTTCAGCCCATGGGGTGGGGGTGCGTATGTGTCTGCTTATTCGCTTTTACCTACCGCATGGGAATTAGTCAGATACCTGTGGGGTTACCCACTGCTGTACTAGTATGGCCAAATACCCCTTAGCAGCAGTGGCAAAGAACTCACTGCTGCAAAGCCTCAGTCCCCAGAGCCTGCCAGGTTGGCCGCTCTTCTGTGCCTCCTCCTCAGACACAGCGCCACTAACAGAAAAGCTTTTGGTTTCGGCACAGGTCATGTTTGCACTGAAGAGTTGTGCTAAAAAAGCTGCTCTGCCATAGCTATCGCTTTAAATGGTCTTTAATCTAGGCAGGGTTTCCCTAATATTGACTTTCCAGGTTACTACTGTATTTACAGTTTTGGATGGAAGCTGTATCTGTGTGCCCCTCTGATCTCTGTGTTTTCACTTGATTGTTAATTCAAAGTGAACATTCCGCTCATGAAAGTGCCAGATGAACAGCTCTATGAAGGAAAGTCCATTTTTTAAATTTTTCTTTAACCAATGGAAAAGTGTGTTGTGGATAGTGATGTCATGTAACTCAGAAGGTTTTGCCCAAGTGTTTTATTCCCACTTCCCATTTGCTAAACTGTTAAATTTCGGTTCTGAGTACTGTTCCTATTCATTCCTTCCAAGACAGCTTCCCTCAAAAATGTGGTACTATTTACGAATCTGGTGTCATTTTAGGAAGTGGTCATTGGTCCATTTAACATGAACTACAACTGAGAATTTGTAGGCTAGAACCAGGAAACAATTGTCCCTTACCATACAGACCTTTCTAAAGATGCGTTTTAAAAGCAAACAAATGCTCTCGAAGGTGTTTTTTTTTCAAGTCAGTTATTGCAGACTTGTACATAATTAGAAATTTCTGAGTATAAACTGGGTGAAACTAAAGCTCTTTACATTGGTTCCAAGAAATGTGCAGTATCACTTTGGTGAAGCAACAGTGTATGACTGTGAACCATGTATAAATACAAATACTTTCATGACCATTTTAGGTAGCTCAACTTCAACTAATGCATAGCTTGATGCGCAACAGTCTCTTGGTTTGCAGTCTAGACAGCACTGGCAGCCTTTAAAATTTATTGCTGAACACTGTCACAAAAATGTGTCAAAGTAAAATTTGCATAAGGGTTATACTGTAATGGCCTGGCAGTCATCCCATCCTGTTCCGAGCTTGTTTTGAATACTTTTCGGATTGTTTGAAATACATCATACTTCAGTCCAAACACAAAGGAAGTCTGTGGGAAAGCATTCTTTAGCTTCCCAGATGGAGATAATACTTATGATACATATTTTTTTGTGAAAGCAACAGAGAAAATTCATGGTCATGTAACCACAATAATAGGAGTGCTTTATCACTACCACTTTCTACTAATTATCACAGATAAAATGCATAATTTTGAAAAGGTAGATCCAACTACTTCAGTACCTTTATAGTTTTGAACTGCATGTTCATT
Source organism: Pezoporus wallicus (assembly GCF_028554395.1). NCBI lineage: Eukaryota > Metazoa > Chordata > Aves > Psittaciformes > Psittacidae > Pezoporus > Pezoporus wallicus. The sequence continues at coordinate 424,143 of NW_026640754.1, forward strand.
ATTAAATGGTAAATTTAGGAAGCAAGTTTTCAATGGAGAAAAGAGAAAGAAATATTCATGACAGTCAAGAAGGTTTCAGATTTTTTAGAGAAATCATACTATTTGTTTTGCTTTACTTGCAGCTCTTGCCAGATTCATCCCAACGCCTTTAAACCTATGACCATTTAATAGCAATGTGCAAATGCAGCAAATTCTTTGTGGTGAAGTAACTGTGGATCTCAGTAATAGTTGCCCACTGTACTACTACTACAGACCGTAGCTCTGAGATGTGGGTAGCTAACATGAGATGCGGTAAGCTAACCTTTCAAAGAGCTGTTGTGGCTCAGGATCTCTCATTAATTTTTCTTGGTGTTCGTATTCACATTATGAGTTTGGAAAAACAGATCCATGCTTTTTTCTAAAACCTTTAGAAAGTTCAAAAACTTTGAAAAAATTTTAAAAGTCTCAAAACAGCAAGAGATGCAGAAATGGAACAAAAGCAAATCCAATTTCCATAGATGCTAAAATAGATTTCTGAGGTTTGAATGATGATCTTTAAAAAGAGAGTATCAGATTTTCAATATTTGTATTTGCCATTGCTCTTCACAAAACTGGGGAAAACCATTCCCTAGATGCCAAGATTCTATTATTCATCTCTGTATCTGAAAACAAAGCTATTCTGGCATAAGCACAGGCCTGAATTTTACAGGAAATATAGTTAGAGAACCATATGATTTGAAAGTAATTCTGCTGTGATACTGCTTCTACAGTGACTGGCTTCTGTAGTCTCTAAGGTTACAAATTATTATATCACCCAAGTTCAGCAAGGCATACTCTAAGAACATACTCTGAGAACATAGACAAACTCTTAAGAACACAGCAGTTCCACTGGCATTCATTAATGCTTTTTTAATTCCTACATTTAAAGCAGTGAGGCCTTGGTCTCCCCATGACCGTACTGAAGCCGTGAAGCCTTGGTATCCTACAACCACCCAAACAACATATATCTTTGCCCAAATTTTCATGATCCTTATAAACTAAGAATTGCAAATTCTTTTTTTTTTTCCTGGTTGTTGAATTTCTTCAGTAGAATATTTGCAAGACAAACTACTCAATGGGAAAACATAAACTGTGGGAAATGAATGCATTTAAACATCGCATTTTTCAAAAGTGCAATTAAAGATAATTTGCTTTGAAAATCACCAATTTCTAGAGCTGCCATCTTCCTTCAGCTGACAGTTTCAGACTGAATTTCAGCAAAAAGTATATTCAGTTCCTATGACAAAATCAGGATACAGCAAAAGGTATTTAATTTTTAATTAAGATTTACTGTACATTCCTGTTGGTTTTATTCATACTTTTATCTTCTTATGTCTGCCTTTCCCATGCTGACCTGTCTCAGTTGTTATTGCAATAACAACTAACTACACAAGTAGGAATATTTTAGACTGGATCCCTAATAAACCGGTTTCTATTGAAAAAAAGAAAAAATACACTTTGACAGTCTTACAAGATAAATAAAAATTGGTATAAAAAAAAATCAATCATTAAATTATACCCATTCAGAGTCAAAATTGAGGTAAAGGGAGATTAAGACTTCAGAAGTGACAGGCCTAGAAACTCAGTCACTGGTATTTTAACTGCAACAAAAGAAAAAGATCTAAAATTCTGGATACTATTGTTCACAACAAGCTCACATAACCTTTTAAACAACCATCTATTGTTGGCAAGTGAATGCTCAGTTGAAAAGCATTATGCATTCTGAATGGTAGAGATGGAAGGGAAAAAACTTAAGAAAACTATTTAAGTAAAATAGGTAGCTCTTATGATATTTTTGGAAGCTTTCCTATTGCCTCTCCCAGGTACCTCACAGGGAGGACTAAGGCGGCAAGCAAGGCTCCATAGACTTCCTGTGGAGTCATTTTACAGGGTAATACAAGCAGAAGCTCCTGGAAGAACCTAATTTTCTAACTTGCCATAAAGAGCATAGCTTTAGCCTTATAAAACAGAACTTTAAATACAGGCTGTAATGGAAGACGGTCAGCCTTCACATCGCATAGGCAAGCATAATATTCAAGTAGCAAATATGGATGGAAAGACCCAAATTCAACTATGCAAATTCTTTTTCCCCTCACATTAGAATAATTATAATTGATGAAATAACGAAACAAACTTTATTGCAACAGTCCAGAAAATGTAAATCCATGCGTTAAAAACTCACAGCTTTCATGTGGGGGAAAGGCACTGCTACAAAGACCTGTGTCACCCCAGGTAACATTCTACTCAGGTTTATTTCTACATTTACTGCCATTCTTCTGATAATATTTTTCTTAAATTAATTTGCATCTCATTGACACTGGTGGCTGCTGTCATGGTGACATTAGCTGGGTCCTTAAGTATCCTTTGCAAACTACAAAGCATTTAATCTAGAAATCTGGATTAAAATAGTAGCAATAATAGTGAACTCTAGGAAACAGCTCTGACACTTTGGTAGGAATGAGTTTGAGATAACATCTACTGTTTGAAACTGAAAAACTTTTTTACAGGCCACAATGAAGAATTCCAAGTAAAAAAATGTGAAAATCACCAGTTTCATAAAAAAAGAGATAAGGAATTTATACACCGAAATGTTTACTTCATTCCTTTTTCAGTGACACATAATCAAAATGTTTTGATGAGACTGAAATGCAGTCTGAAATTACCTGTGAAGAGAAACTGACACAGTCACATACACTCCATTTTTTGCCCCTTGATTATCAGTCAACACAAAACCAGGAAAACTGGATTAGTGTGGGATTTTTCAGTCAGACCTATTATTAATTTTTCACAATTAAATTCAGGTGCTTCCTATTTGCAAGCATTAGGAAATCTTTCTGGGAAAGCAAAGAAAAAGAGGGTGCTTTTCATCAACCATCGGAATTGTGATGACTTGAGGCAGCAAAGAATGCTGAAACAGCTGGATCTGTTTGCAAAAAGCATCTTCAGTGTCAGTGCATCCATCATGAGTAAAGCAACTTACTGAAAGGGAGCTAGTGCTGGTCAAAGATCCTAAACTTTAAGCCCTTAAACCCTTAAACCTGTATCGGCAGAGGAAGCCAAACAGATCCACGCTGTCTCACCTCAGCTGATCCGAAAATAAGAAGGGAGATCATGCTTTACTGCCACAATTAAAAGCAGTTTAATATATGTTAACAAGGAACAGGTTTTCAGAATTTAGTACCATCAAGAGCAGAATGAGACTACTCAAACAGCCTAAGAATTTAGATGTTATGGAAGTAGCTGAAGTTCAGCACCTTTCTATGATTTCCTAAGATGCCACCTGGAGGTTTGGGTGCCCAAATGCAATTAGCAATTCATCCCTTGTGCCTTTTCCAGTATTCTGCCCTCCATGAGCACATGTTTACATGCAACTATAATTGACACTCAGCATTAATCAGATAGTGGTATGTTTTAGGCCTTAACTGCACTGTTTGAACTGCTGACCTGGAGAGAAAAGGTTTTATATACCATTCCCAATCCCTTAAGTCTTCCTGTCACTGCAAAGCAAATACTTGGGTTTTATGGATGGATTCAGTTTCAAGTCTGTTGTTTTTCTAATGTCTTGTTAAAATTACAAAAGTGACTTTCAGGGAAAGTTTGTAAATATATGCACATTTTTCATTACAGACTATTACCAACACAGGCAGCCTTTTGTAAAAGAGTGCATGATTAGATATAAGTGATAAAATCCTGCATGCAGCAACATTGTTTGTAGAAGTGTCCTGTAAACTCAGAAATAATCCCAAAAGCAACAGCTGATCATATCTTTTCCCTTTTGCCAAACATTTTACAGTTGCTGGTAAGGACTCTACTTAACCAAAGTGGTACAAGGTCACTCCTTCAGATTTACAGACTACATCCTCTTTTACAGTGCACACAGCTTCACAGTTGCTGTAGTCACATAACTCTCAACCTTCCTTGAAGGAACTCCTTGTTTTGCTCCTTTCTATGCTTATATCGTTTCTTAATTTTACTCACTATTAAGTCTCACTTGAATTTTACCTTTTTATAGAACTCTTTTTATATTTCATCCTTTTAAATATTTAATGGCACAAACACAAATATATTCTTGTCAATAATTCTTGAGAGTATATATTTAAAAGATGAGTAAGTGAACTCTAAACAAGAGACAAGGTGATACATGAAAACTAGCAGGATCAAAGCTATTAAAAAATATAGCATGGTATATCTTGCTAACAATATGAAATGTGAACATAGATATTAGCAACTATGATTAGAAAAAAGGAAATGCTAAAGTAGAGCAGCTGAAAATACGTTTATAATACTAAACTAGTTCTCAAATATAATATCAATTAGGTTAAATTTTATGTTTTTAAACTTGAAAAGTTTTCTACAGATGGGTAAGTTTCGCATCTGTGATACTGCTGACTAGCAGTTTCTGTTTCTTAATTGTAACTCAGAGACTAGTCACTGAATTGTTCGAACAGTTACCACATTAACTGGAATTGCATGAACCACCAAAGAAAAACTGGCTTTGAGGACTTCTGAGACCTTTTGCAAAATTTACTTACAGCTTCTAACCATATCAATTGCATGCTAATATTACTAAAGTGTCAACACAAGGAAGCAATAGCCAGCAGCTCAGGATGCTGTGTTGGCACGGAGTACTTCAGACATGTGATTTGTGCTTTAGTGAAACAGGCCCCACACCACCACTTCAGAGAAACCAGACTTATTAAAAAACAGACTAACAAAAAAAAAAGAAGCTGGATGATGTCAAATGAAAAAAGGCAACAAGAAGTTAACAATTACAATTTGGTTATTCACAAGAATAAGAAGCATAACTAGGAACGGTAGACTTTAAGCTGAATTCTGTGGTCCCATAGTCAGCACATCTCCTTCCATTAAAGCCAATGGGAGTTTTATTGCCAGGGAATCTGTCCGTTAAAGTTTTGTAATGATACTCTTCCTTACTCTTTGTAGACAGTGAAACTCCCCAGTTGCTTCAAAATTTCAAAACACTGTTTCAAGCTCAGCAATAATATTTTTTTTTTCAAGAACATATGCTCATGGGGCTGAGCTGAAAATCAAAGAACTTCTGCAAATTGTTTCCACTCTTTTTCTACCCCTTTTAAAGTTTTGATACATTTTTTCTCTGTTCTATTTTTTTAATAGAGCTTCAAAACCCTGGACACAATCAGTTTCCTAAAAGGAAAGAGATAATGATACCTGACAGCAGCAGAAGAAACAAAAATAAAACCAAACCCATAGAAGATACTTATTCATTTAGCCTCAAACATATATGAAAGTTATCTATAAAGTGAAAATAAGGTATCATACAAATTCATGGATTAATCATTTTCAGACTTTAAAAAGAACTCCTGAATCTTAGCTGTTGTACAGACGCAGTTTTCTCCAAACCATTTAAAGAAAAAACTGACAAACTAGTAAAACAAGACTGAAAACCACATTTTATTTCCAATCAATTAGTCATGGAATTACCTTCACAAGAACCTGGGGGAAACATTAGAAAAAACCTCTGCAGTTTATGAGCAACCTACCTTTCTTTTGCGCAGTTTCACTTGACTGTCTGAATATTCTTGTGTGGTCAAATGATTCCTTACATGTAAACACTGAATGTCTTCTGCTGAACTGACATTTGAAAGGCATTTGTTTTCAGGGGCCACTTGAGGTTCTGTGAAACCACTTTCATCCAGACCATTTTCCACTGCTGGGATGTGAGAGCAAGTAGAAGATTGCATAAGGCAGTCGCTGGATTCCACTGCTGAACACAGTTGTCTGTCACTGCTGGTGCATGATTCAGAAGAAATCCCACTCTCTACCACATTACACTCAGACTTTCCAAGCCCATCTTTAAAAGCATCAGATTTCCAGCACTGTTGTGCAATTATGGCAGTATGAAGCAGCTGCTTCCCAGGCATAATAATTTCTTTCACATTTGGAGAATTAGAGAGATTTTCTTCCTCTACATTTACTACTTCATTTAAGCCTTCACAATTACAGAGATCTGGGCTTTGACCAATACTTCCACAAATGTCATAATCTTCCACCTCCTCTTTAGGAACTGTGTCACCACCAGGTTCCTTACTTGTATCTCCAATTACTCCATATGCTTCAGCTGCCTTGTTGCACTGTGTTATTGGTAACATCTGTGTTAAGGAGCCCGTTCCATTTAAACTCTCCTCTTCAGCTTTTGGTTCCCTTCCTACAGCAGTAATGTGGTAATTAGCACTATCCAGGTTTAGTGCTGAAAAATCATCATTGTCATCAGACACATGGACTAGCGTTTCTGTGCTGGCCTCCAGAAAACACTCCTCATCCTCATGGTTATCATTTTCATCCACCTCCTTTGAAACATTTCCCAGCTGCTTTGCAGGGAAGCCAATCAGCTCTCCACTATAACAGCACTCTGGAAACGAAGCGCATTTTTCTTTCCGGTCCACACTCAGAACCTCATCTTGTTCCATACTTGTCTGCAAGTTAGCAGCGACAAGTCCGTGACGACATGCTGTATTATACTCCACAGACTCCAAAGCCAATCCCATCCACTGGGTCACATGCTCTTCCCAGCTTTTCTTTCTGATTGCTAGAGACATGTCATAACAGTTCAGCAGCAGGCTCCAATGCACCTTCCAAAGAGGACCAGAGGAGATGTCATGGCTGCTGTGCACTGCTCTGGAGGGAGGGAGGGTTTCATCATTTTAACATCTGCAAGAAATAAAAAAAAAAAAGGCCTAGTTATTGAATCAACTCCAAAAAAAAAAGAGAAAAAGGAAGGAATAGTTTAAATAAAAGTGTAAAAGCAAGATAAGACTGCAGGCCAGGCCAGGCATTTAGAAGACTGTTTTGTTTAAAGTTTTAATACTTTTTATGCAAAACTCATGACAACATTCATAATTCAGAATAACTTTTTTTTCTGATTACTTTCCAATATCAAGTAAACAAAAATGGTATAAACAGGCATGTGAACAGGCAAATAGCTCCAGAGCCAAGATTTGACAAAAAGTCGTCACTATGTCTGTCATGAGATACTTATTTCCATGGGTATAAATGGCATTATGCCTTATGGTTGGTTTGTGCACAGAGTTATTCTGTATTTCTTCCCCCTCCAGAGATACCCATGGAGTGCAGAATTCTGGCTGTTTCCCAGAGAGGTAGAGCAGAACTTGAAGGTTATTCTGAGTTTACCAAAGTTATAAACTGCTTGTCCTTAAGAGTAGCTTTGGAGTATTCAGTCGCTCTCATTTTTATTGTTACTGTTTCTCTTCCTTCAGGACAAGTTGTAATATGTTCAAGTGTTACGTTAAACTGCAGGGAAATCAGTTGTGTGTTACAAAAAAAAAAAAAATCAACCCTAGAAAAATGAATTTAAGCTTTTGGAATATTCCTTACCTTAAATATATAATAAAAGCTGAAAAAAACCCCAAAACAAGAACCCCAAAATCCCAACCTTGATGAATATATTCAGGATCAACTAACGTAAGGAAAGGAGAAAACTCTTACTTAGGATGGGGCTCTGCAGAAGGGTAGTTTGTGAGCCTGCATGGTCAGTTGTAACTGTGCAGTTCACCTGGATTCCTGGGTTCTGTCAGAGCCTTCTATCCCTGATCAATTATATAGGCGGGCATTTTTCACGTATCAGGCCTTCCAGATGATGGCATTTGAGATACATTGTGACACTGCATGTGCAAACCAGCACAAAGAAAATATGTCATATTAATTTATGCTTTATAAAACAAAATTAAGAAGTTAATTTTCAAATAACAAAACAAAACTTCTGCCCCAGAAAACATTAGAAGTTCAAGGAGCAGACACTTCCTCTTTTCACTCCCTATATAAGAACTGTCAGCACTTGGCATGGATCTGCTTATTGATTTCAGCAAGAAAGAGGATTAAGTACTGAGTTTGTTCTGGGTCATTTCAGTCCAATAAGGCAAATTCTGATTGCCCACTAGGCCACAAAGCTGCCTTGACAAATCATATGCCTGAAGACATAAAAGCATTAGCCTTGAAGGAAATGCAGAATTATGCCTGTGCAACTGAACATCTGTAAATTATGTCCCAACAAACTAACTAGGAGGATAGAGTTGTACATGCTCCTAGATCTTTAACCTCCTTTGAGGATGGCATGCTTCATTTCACGTTCACATTTTCCACGTCTGTGGAGACTCTGCTTGAAAAGAAAACATATTCATAGGGTAAGAGAATTCCATGCACAAGTCATTAGTGTGTGGGAGGCTGAGGAAAATGGAAAATAACACGCAAGCCAGGCCAAAAAAATTATCCGCTTTCAGAGGCAAAATTTAGTAGTAAGAAGTTAATGCAACTTTAAGATCCTCTTATCTTTCCTGGTCAAACATGAGAATAAGCCTAAATATTAAAATGTAAAGTCAAATTATTGTATAAATTTGCAGCATATTTGCATTCTTATACTGACTTCATATTTATATTCTCTTACTATTTCTACGTGTGCAAGGTTCAAAATTACCACAGTGCAAACCTATAATGATAATACTTTCAACTTCTGTTGCACCTTTTCCTGATGGACCCTAAAGCTCTAATGTAAAACTAACTAAATTATTTTTACAACACCATGCTGTTTTGTTTTGACATCTGAAAGGTTTACTCTACTGCCCTCCATTAGCACTGCTTGTAGTTGCACCTGGGGGCAACTCGTTTGCAGCTTCCCTCTATCTTCCCCTACTAAAATATTAGCTCCATTGACTTTACAGAAGATTAAACATGGCTGATACTGCCATACAGGGGAATTTCAAATGAAAATCAAGGAGAGACACCAGTAATGTTAATGGTAAAAAGCTAAAAAATCCAACTTCCCAATGACATACGTGCATCCATTTACCTAAGATTTAGGCTGCTTATAACGTGCAGAAGGCAGGCATTCAAAGAGTTAATGGGTGTGTATTAATCTTGCTGCTGCTAAATGGAGTTACACGTGGGCAGAAAGGGAAGAACAGATCCCTTACTGTTTTTCATTTTTTGGATGTGGAGAGTTATATTTCAAGGGGGATGAAAAACAAATAAATTTTACTTTAGGAACCCTTCTGTTTTACTTGCACTATCACAAGTTTGGGCTTCCTCATAGAATGCAGAAATAATGATTAAACAGGAGAATATCAAATACTTTTCTGAAAAGAAAGACAAATAAATATATGACAAGGGCACTTTCATTGTCCTATAAAATATGAGCTTATGTTAGCACTGAGAATGAAAAATTTACCTTACATTCGCCCCCTCTCCATGCAGCTTCTGCTACCAAACCCTGAATTCCCATGGCACATGAAAGAGCCCATAGTTTGGCAGAAACTCACGTTTTATCCTTTCCCCCTCCACTCCTCAAAGTCTGCATTATCTGCCAGCTTAGAAATTATTTACCTGCTGTAATTGCTTGACTCTTACAGGCCAGCAAGAAACTTCTTTCTCTTTTCTACCTCTGTATTCAGGGTAACCTATTTCCTTTGCACTCATATGAGGCCAAATGTACTTTGGAGGATTCACTACTCAAGACCTCAATGAGATTCATAACTGTGCTCCTTTCTCTTCCAGAGAACCAAGTGCATTGCCATATTGCAGAAGAAAGTGCTTCTGCCTTGATTACTGCTTTTCTGTTGTTGCTGCTCACTTTTTTGTTGATGTGCAACATCTACTGTCTTCTGCAAAATACTACTCTCAAGTCCATTTGTACTCTTCGTAGTGTTTACAGAAGATGTAATTTTAGATGGATTTTGTAATAATTTACTGCTTGTCTCCTTTTACTGTAAAACATAATGGAAAATGAAAAATAGCGCAAAGCTTTTATGCTTGCTTATTTCTGGAAGTTTTGCATCAAGTCTCATGGAACTGATAAAGCACAAAGTGATGTACAAGTAAGTCATGAACTGGTAGGCTCTCCTATACTCACACTAACATTTTCCTTCAAGGAGGATTCCTGTGACTTTTTTCTGAGAAGCAAAAATGAAACTGTTTCCATCAGGCTTTCAAAATTCAGACAGAATTTCTTTATTTCATGAAATTCCATTCAGGTTTGGTTGTGCTGTGCATTTTTCAAGATGCAGTTTACCTTCTCTCAATTCCCTCCTCAAGGAAACATGAGGGCCTATAACAAGTATCTTTAAGCAGAACAGTCCCTATATCTACAACTGGCATCCCATGAAAGCTGTGCAAGCTGCAGCAGGAAGACCTACGAGTTGGAGCTAAAATGAGAATGGAAAAGGAAGGAATGCCTGGGTCTGTGACTACCTGGATCTGTCACCAGAGATCCAGATCTCCTTCTGGGTCACAGGACAGGACAAAAACCCTCGCAGTTACAAGATTAAGGAGGCAGAGGCACACAATCAGCTCCTCCATCTCCTTCCTCAGCCTTCCAGGACAAAGGAGCAGACCCCACTTTGGTTTTTCCAGGGTGGAAGAAATGGGTAAGGAGAGAAATGTAGAGCCATAGGGCAGCAGCAGCCACCACATGGGATGGGGCAGTGAACCCCATGCTATTATGATGAAAGGGCTATGTCAAAAGCAGACATAAATAAGATACCAGCAAGCAGGATGACACCTTGGTGGTATCCTCAGCTGGCCTAGCTGAAGACAGCCACTGACCCAGTGCAACATCCTTGCTGTCCCCACCACATCCACCATACTGACAATTCATTGCACCATGCATGACTCTGCATTGAAACAAATAGAAAAGCTTGGGGAGAGAGAAAACCACGAAGAGTACCGGAGAGGTTTCTAAGTAGAAATTGCAGGGAGCTTCAGGGAGGGCAACCCAGGCAGAACTGCCCCTACTGTCCTGCCAGTGAAATTCAGATTTTTCTAATGCTTTACATGGGATGCAGATCTTTTCTGTGAAAAAAATAAGGCAAAGCATTGCTGACGAACTTACACAGAGATGAAAGACAGTTTCATTACATTTTTTACATAGCAGGCATGTGTAAGCAACAGAGATCAAGCAGAAATATTTATTCTGTTATCATTATTTTATCTTCTTTGGTCTGTGACCCCAGTCAGCAAACTTTGTTTAAGGAAGCCTGAGTGAACAGGGTCTGTTTCCTATAAACCCATCTCACATCTTCCTGGTCTGGCTTACATTCAGCTCTTTCAGTAACCCCATACCAGCTCTGAGACAGAATGTTGTTTACAAATAATTTGAGATAAACCATAAGTCTCTAGGTCTTCACTCAGCTAGTTATTTTAAAATATTCCCTGTTTTAGAATTTACAATCCTTCCTTATTTCCTGTACATATACCACCCTTCGGGTTTTACTGAAGTGGAGGCTCACCTTGTCTGCAGTTTCTATATAAACAGCCTTTGTAGTACATAGGTATTGACCATACTAAGCCCTGATTTCCTAGAATAGAAATATAAGGAGTTTTTGTTGCAGGGTATTAATTTAGAGACTATCAAATGCATTTTCCCTAATTTCTTTACTATATAAAAGACAATCATGCGAGATTAAATAGTAAAAGCAGTTTGAACTAATAATAATTTTAAAAATATTTACAACTTTATTCTAAAAATCAGAAAAGGCATAGTACTTTTAAGACAAGTATGTCTTCAGAATGAAAATATAAATCAGTTGAAATCTTTCATATAAATTTTAATAGTAAGGTTTTTGCACGTGTATGCATGTGGTGCACTTAAATGTTACAAATGTGAACACAGGCCAGTAATACAGCTGCTTCTGATTTTTGTTCTGACAAACACATACGCTGATAGTGTCTTTTTACATCATAGCTGCCATTTTCTCTAAGATCTCTTTTTGTTTTCAGCCATAAATTAGTGGATAGAAATAGAAGTATGGTCTTTGTATAGCAGAGAAAGGTCATAAATAATTAATACATGGCTGAAATCCATAGCTCAAGTCCCATTGGCTCCAACAGAAGAGTTTAGCTTCTGTAAAAGTATGTGATACATACTTGATAATCTACTTTTTCAAGAAAAGCCAAGGAAGTCCTGCCTACACTAAGACAAACAGGTCTATTAAAACTGGCTGACTCACGTATTATATATGGTTTTGCTTAAAAGAAATAACTTGAAGGACTCAAATCAGTGCAATCCTATAGAGACAGTGAAGCTTACTAGACACTGCTCACCTATTTTTTTTCTCTTCTGCTTCACTCTACAGACATTTTGAGACAAAAATATACCAAAAATAAACGACAGAAATTAAAAATCCTAACGCATTTCTTTCCTTACACCTCATTTGTTGTTGTTCTGAGAGAGTACATTAGCTGAAAAATCTAAAGAATGAAAACTTAAAAAAAAGAAAATAAAACAAACTACAAAGAAAAAAGAAAAAGTAAACCAGAAAACCAAAAGAGAGAATATATTTGGGGGTTCGTTTGGTTTGTTGGTTTTTTTTTTGCTTTGGAGGTTGTTTTTTTTTTCATTTGTTTGTTGTTTTTTTTTTTTTTTTTTTAAATTTGTTATTGATACAGGGGGACCCTAATTGCAGTGGAGAGCTAGGAGAAAAAAATGTAGATTAAATTCTCAGTCAATAAATATAATGATATGCAGTTATAAAACTATCAAACTATCAATGCATAAGAAAAGCCCCTGTGATATCTCCCATGAACCAGGGGAAAAAAACAACCCTGAGCTAGGAATCACTGTGGCTGGTAAGAAACCGAAATAGGATTTCTTTTTGTTCGTTTTGCTTATGCATGTAAAGAAATAGAAGCTACAATGTATAGTAAATACAAATTATACACTGCAAAAAAAGAAAAACCGCACAAGAAGCTAATCAAGCTGTGTACCTGAAGTCATTCCTGTGACTCAATAAGGATTTCCTCTTTCCTGTGGGGATCAGTTTCATTATTCCTTTAATTAAGCTATTTTCTTTTCTCCTTTATAGACACTGACATGTCAGATATTCTCATTTTAGTCTACTGTCAGTGAAAATGTTTAATACTGTTAGGGTTTAACATTCTTTCTTTGAAGCACATTTAATATTACAAAAATTGTGATACTGTCCAGCATTATTATAAGATCTCAGTATGTTAAACAACCCAAACTATAAACTTAATTTGGAAAGTTGCTCTTTCAGAGACATCCAAAGTCTTGTTTTTGAAAATATTATTGGTTCCTAAAATATGAGCCTAAACTTTGTCAATATGCCTTAATTTACTGTTTAGAAAATATAAACCATCAGGGAGTTGCTTTACATTCTGTTCCTCCTCAAAAAGTAGCAGTGCTCCTTATCATACAAAGAAGGGCTTCTACTTGTAGTCAACATGTGATTACAGAGGGTTTTAGCTTGGTTGCATTTGTATTTGGTTCATTTCCAGTGCTGAGCTTCAGATCAGCTAAGCCTCTTCCTCAAGGATGAGAAAGGGGAAATGACAGGATCCAAACTGATCCACAGTTATCCAGGCTTACTTCAGATCTATATTATTTACACACTATTTAACTATTACATCAAAACCAATTTAAAAGCAGTTTAAAATACAAAACTTTATTTTTGTATTATTTTGCATTGATGAATAGTCAATAAAAGATAAATAAATACTATTATTTCATATGTTTCTAATATAATACTTCACTGTAATTTTGTTAATGGCATTTTTACCTATCAGCATTACATTCTATTAGCTGCTATGATAATCCATTACCACAGCATCATTCCAGAATGACAAGAGACATAGAATTTATAGATGACCACTAGAAATAGAAGAGGGTTTAAACCAAAAAGATAGATTCTTTTTTAGAAGAAAATCAGAGCCTTGATATCTAGCAATTCTCACCTGTGAGTCTGTTGATATTAAAAATTGGGTATTGTGAAAAATATTATACCATCTTGACTTCAACAAAACACTTCTGTCTTTGGAAGGAAGAAGAATAATGTAAGGTGTAAATGTTTGGACTCTTGTTTTTTGCATGAGTTTTTCTTTCCCTACTTTTTATTTTCCCCCCAAATGGAAGTGTTCTATATGGAAATTTCATCACCCTTCCAATCCTTCCCTAAAAATCATCTCTCCACACTCAGAGAATAGAAAAAATAAGATAGCTGGCAGACTCTACATCTCCTTTCCATTTCTTCCTTAACTGGAACTGTCTTGAAAAGAAAAGACATGAAATGAGAAAAGGCCACCCTGATTTTTTTCTAAACTTTTCCTGTTTCTTTTTTTTGTTTTTTCTTTTTGTGTGTGTGTGTGGTTTGGTTTTTTTGTTTTGTTGTGTTTTTTTTTTTTTTTTTTTTAATTCAGTATAGAAGAAATTCCATTTTCTATCCAAGTCAGGTGAAAAACTTATTTTCTATCTACAGGATGTCTTTTTGAAAACAATATAAATTAACTGATTGTTTTCCTGATGCCTTGTAGATTTTAGGTTTTAATACAGTGCTTCCATTTGAACGAAAGTTCCTGGTGCTTGTTATAGCCATGAGCTATGAAATCTGAGGCGCTATTAACAATGGCTTTTTAGCAACCTATCTGCTTACTGAATAGTATGGGGCAAGTTCTCATTCCTAGTGCAAATGGGACTAAAAAGTATTTTTGACATTATTGTGCACATTTCGTAAATAAAGAATTTAAATATTTTTTTCCCATAAATAAAGACAAATTCTTTATCATCAAGAGTCTAGAGAGAATGACTGCTAACATGGCTGAGCTTTTTGGTGTGAATGAACCATTAACAGTATCATTTGAAATCTCATTTTGATGCACCTGTATAAAAGCACTGAGAACAAACCAACCAAAAATTTCTGGAATGTAACCGAAGATCTGAAAAACAAAAATTAATCAAAACGGCTGCTTTTCCATGTATTTCTTTGAAACTAAGGGTGAAATAAAATCTAATGCACACTGAAAGTTTTTTTTAAACGTACTGGAGGACCTAAGTCCACTTCTTTCAACGATGTGACAGTAAAAATATAGTTTGTTTCCCAAGTTGGTGAAACTGGGGGGTGGGGTGGGGAAGTCTGCCCCTGAACAAAACCTTGCAACTGGCCATTTTTCAGTATAATATTCTTATTTTAGAATTCAGGAAGATTATAATTCAAAAGACTTCTCTACAGTGTGTCTGTATCTCCCTTCTTTATCTTCTTCCTCTCTGCCTCTCTAATAGTCATAATGTAAATATGACTACTGTAGTGATAGTTAATAGACCTTCTCCATAGTATGTCCAGAGAGACCTCAATTCCAATCTTATCAGCTGGTCTCCTGATTTTATGATGATATTCTCCTATTCAGAATCTGTAACCCGCCTGGAAAGACATATCCAACCCTGGAAATTACTCCTGAACACATGAGTACAGGAAAAATAAAACAGATGACTCTTGAGCTCTTGCAGACATCTTCCCTCGATTTTAAAACTAATTCAGTTCTATTTCCTTTACCAGCTACCAGGTCTCACACAACATGCAAAAGCTTTTTTAGTCTTTAGCTACATAACCAATTAAGTTGACAGTGACTCAAGGTTTGGAAGCTGTAAGGAAGCCACTGACATCTGCATATAGCTAGTGAACAGAACTAAAATGTAGATTTGTCTCTGCACATGGAATCCTCCAAGTCCAGCTTCTTCTGTGGAGGGTACAACTCTGAAACAGTTCTTTCAGCAAAAACTTACCATTGAGAGCTGCCATGTCTCTCTGATAAAACATAATTATCTGGACAAACAATTCAAGCAAAATGAAAAGGGCTATCTGCCATTTAGTTGCAGACAAAAACCCTGTAATAAATCTAATAGTACAACTTCCAGTGATTTGAGCCTCTGAGGACTGCTCCAAAGTGGAGGGTTAAATGCTCCATACTGAAGCAGTATATCCAAAAGAAGTCTTCCTTGCCCATCACATGTCTGTGTCTTGTGGGAGAAAATTCATGAGGAGAAGAAAACAAACATATTTTATGATGGTCTTAGCAAAGATATTAATAATACAAAATTAACGTTGTTGGATGCTTTTTTATAACTTGCAGTTATAAAGCTGTAATAATGTAACCCCAACTGCTTTGGCTAGGAAAATTTCTCACTGGTTCATCTAGCGTCTTCCATTTTCTGTTACCTCCCTTAGCAGAACAGCACTTTGCAACAATCCTCCAAACTACTCCAGATTTTCTTCACTCGTCAGTGTAATGCAATTTTCTTTTTGAACCTCACTCCTGACTCTGACTTGTACAAAGTGAAATTTTGGATCATGAGGCAAACATTTCACATGCATAGGGGTGCTAACGTTTGATCATTTATTTATTCTAGCATCAAAGTACATTTTTTTCATGGTTGCAATCTAGTGCAAAACTCTCACTGATACCGCGGAAAGCCTATAGCTGGGAAAGAAAGAACAAGAGGGTGGGAGAACCGCAAGAGGTTCAGCAGTAACAGAAATTTACAAACTTTCTTAAAGTTCAAGGGCATTTCATCTAAACCTGCTGGAATTTGACACAAGGTATAATAAAAAAAACAAACAGGAAATATCACAAATCTAAGTAAAAAAGAGAGAGCCTAGAGGGAAATGAAGACTGGAAGTAAAAAGTGCATTGTATGAGTTTTGGTTTTAATGTAAATACAGCCTAAGGCAAACCTCTGTATTTATGTTCAATGTGGCTGATGTGCAATATACCAGAGATAAAACTCCAGGCATTTCTCATTTCAACATAAGCAATTTTCCTCATTCAAGAGAAACAAGCATTTATGGTAATAGTGGATTTGAAATTCTCTACCAATAGCCTGTGCTTAAAATGAGTAGTTTCTAAAAGCATCAACAAATATCAATGGCAAAATATGGGCTGCGGTCAGCAGCACAAAACCATATGCAAATTCAATACTGGTAATTATTTCCATTTAAATAATATTAACAATCCTACTATACATGGGATTTGCATGTAAAAAATCTATATAAATTTGGTTCAGAGTATAATTTTCATATATATATATACACCCACATACACACGTATACATGCACATGTGCCTGTACATATACACACATATTTTCTAGAAAGTTTGGACCAGATGTTCCTTGAGCTCCCTTCCAACATAGTATTCCATGATTCCATGAACTAAAAAATAAACCTGTCTATACAGACAGGCTTAAAGTCCTTACTAAGTATTCACACTGATCACCATCTTTGGAGACATTTGAAATGGAAGTGGCCAAGATCCTGAGTTACCTGCTCTATCTGGCTTCACTCTTGTGTGAGTTTCTTGTGGACCAGAAACTTCTAGTGGCTTCTATTAGAAAGGAAATCAAGATCTAGCCCTTCTGAATAAGTTATTTCAATTACTCTTACCAGTATGGTATGCCAGTTTTCTCTTTTTCCTTTTTCTTTTGTAAAAGCAACAGAACACCAACATGAAAAACATATTTTCTTTTTTTCTACAGACAAATAAACAACAGAAAATGCAACCAGATGACTAAAAGCAAAAAGGAGAATGCTCTAAAATGTATCTCCTTTCTGAGAAAAGAGAAAACCATTTGTAAGTTCTCTTCCTCCTTCTGCTACTGCATTCCTCAGGGAAGCTTCATGTCAAAAAAGATGTGTTTCAACAACAAAATTAATATTAAGAAAACAGAAAAATATAATATAAAAAAATCAGCTTAGCACTTCTGAGAGTTTAAAAAAAATAAAATTAATTCACTTTTGAGACTGAGGAAAAAGCCAAAATGGGCATCCTTTTATTGTTCCACTACCTAAGGAATAATTAGAAAAATATTTTATGCTCAGTGATTTAAAGGAATAACTGTAAGCCTTTCTTATTCAAAAACTACCTACACAAGCCATCACATTTGCTTTTAATTTTCTTCAAGAAGCAAACTCATTTTGTGCTATGTTACAGAGATCTTGAAAGCCCAAATACACAAATTTATTTTGTTATAGTGCACATATTATGGAATTTAATATGGAAGTCATTGGGTACAAGGATCAAAAGAAAGTACACTTACAGGGACATAAATCTGAAGGAAAGCTATGTGCAAAATTTCTATTACATGAATGTAAGCACTTGCGTTTTCTCAAAGCTGCAGATATAAATTCAGGTGCCTAATTGTTCAAAGGAGCCATCTGATATATTTACTTGGTCTATTTTCTTGCTTCAAAGTAAGAACATTAACATTTCTGAAGGGACAAGGAGAGCAAGGTGGGATTGCTCAGCCTGGAGAAGGCTCCAGGCAGACCTCATAGGAGCCTTTGCAGCACCTTAAGGGGCCTACAAGAAAGCTTTGCAAGAGCAAGCAGTGATAGGACAAGCAGGAATGGCTTAAATTCGAAAGAGGGTAGATCCAGATTAGATACTAGGAAGATAATCTTCACTGTGAGGCTTGTGAAACACCATAATAGGTTGCCCAGAGAAGCTGGGGCTGCCTCATCCTTGAAGTTTTCAAGGCCAAGGTCAGATGGGGCTTTGAACAACGTGGTCTAGTGGAAGGTGTCCTTGCCCATGGCAGGAGAGTTGGAACTGGATGATCTTTAATGTCCCTTCCAACCCAAACTATTCTGTGATGAATTTCCATGATTGCTATATATAAAATAGTTTTCAGGGTTGTTTAAGACAGTAAAATTTCTGTGCATTCTTTTTCTTGAACAACATCTTGTTATATATAGTTATATATAACTATATATAGCAAGTATAGGTTAGTATAACAGAGAAGCTAGACCGAGTAGAACTGGGAGCTGAACAGTGATTTGCCTTCAGGACTTTCAAATAAAACTTATAAATCAAAAAGGTGGGCATTTATCTGTGTTACATTTCCTTATAGTCTGTAAGAAACTTCAGAGTTAAATGAGAAAATACTTTGTGGGTTCTATTCTATTGTCTACCCTACAGTTCAACAGCCTCAGGTGTAAACTATTTTCATCTGAAAGTGAGTTCAGATGAGGTCATTATATCCTTTAAAACCCAGAAGACAGTGTTGCAAAAAGAGGACCCCTTGATAACGAATAATGATTTTTATTATTTGGTATTTCTGTTTAAGTAGAGTACTCGCTAATACAAAATACATACATTCATACTTGCAGGAGCAAGTATGGGAATACAGTGCAGTAAAAGCCACTAACGCCAAGTCCCTTGAGACATCAAATTTCCAGCACAAATTTTGCAGGAGTGACACACACACTCAGCCATTCAGATTCCTCTCAGCTTCTCAGTCCCACCACCTACATACCACAACTCTCCCAGCTCAGGGCACCGAACTGGAGAAGCTCTTCCATAAGCAAATGAGTAACTGTGGTTTTAAAATGCACCCCAGAATATACCCAAGAACATTTTGCTGTCTACCAGCTGTTCCCTGTCCCCTTCAGACCCATGCCCTTCACAATCTAGAGCTGCTTCTGACCACCATGAACAACTTTCTTCCACTCGAATTGCAGTAAAGTTTATTATTTTCAATCTCTAGCAGAGGAGATATTTGACCCCATTCGGAGTATTTATTGGTTCTTCATGCCTTTTCATGCCACAAAGTCATTCCTTTATGCACCGCTTCAAAAATAATATTCAATAAAAACACAGTTAAAAACTTATTCAAAGATGTGAACAGATGACTCCTGATTAGTTATCAATACGGCCAATAACTATATGGAGACTTACTGAGGCACTGAAGAAATAATTTCTCATATTACTTATAAGCAACAGATGTCCTTTCTGATTTTCAGGAAGACAAAGGATACTATGTAGATGGTAATGAAAAATTCTTCTGATGTCCGTAATAATTTAATAACTAAATCACAGTTTTACATAATATAGCAGCAGCTCCATTCACACATCAGTTAAAGATACTATCCTAAATTTCCTCCTAAACTCCTTAAAGGCAGATTCTTCTAATTTTTAATAGTTAATAGTTTGCCAGGTTAAGAAAAATGCTGAGTAAATTCATACATCTTCACCAAAAACTCTAGTCAGCTGACATTTACCTAATTTTGCTTTTCCTCTTCTAAATGCTAGCACAGCACACCCCAAACTGTGTGTCTAATCATAGGTTACTAAAAATAACCTAATTTAGCTAATGCCAGAAAATAAACCTTGGATTTTCTGATACAGAGCATATACATTTAAGACTGTATTGTCAGTTATACCACAAATTTCATTTAGGACCAAGAAAAGGCTAGACACCAAGCCCACCAGAGGTACAACTGATATATCTACCTAAAACGCTCCTCATCATCATTACTGCTGGAGGGAAGGGAAGGGAAGGTTTGGGGAGAGGAAAAAAACATAGCCCTAAATGCCCTCCCTGTTGGCAAAGGAGGTAAAAAAAAATAAATTGTTCACGCATCTAGCTGTCCTATTTAATGTACATTAAAAAATATGCAAGCAAGACCATGTAGCTCAGCTCTATTTCTATATGAACGCAAATAAACAAAGTTCAGTGTACCCAGAATATTTTTAAAAGATGAAAAAATATGCAGAAAAAGGTTTTTTTTCTAGATCTGGCACATTTCATAAACAGAATTGTCACAGTCTACAACTAAATGTACATTTTAAAAGATTATAATTTTGTTTACCTGCAGTTTTAGTGCTGAGTTCCTGAACGCAGAAAGCTCCAGTGCTGCATACTGCTTGTCTCTTTTCTGTTCTTTCTTTTCTAAAAATTGGTTTCAATCTTTTGATAGTTTAAAGTACAGAAGGATTCCAAGACAGCCTTACCTAGATGAAGAGAATGTGGAGTTCGTACATAACCTTCCTTAAATCTTTGGTCAGTAAAAGAGAAAAAAATACAAAACAAAAAAAAAAAAAAAAAGCAACCACCCAAAAAGAAGGAGCAAACAAACAAACAAACAAACGAGACCAGTCCCAGTTAGCTCCTGCTAGCATAAAAGTTCAGATTTCGCTACTGAGATCACTGCTCTATTCTAAACAGTTTTGCTCAATGTGTGATTCTAACAAAAACACCCTCTGCAGCTGGAGGGAGCCTTAACTAAGCACGAGCCTGTCAAGCTTTTCCCAGTGACTTCTGTCTACTAAATTCAGACTGATGTTTTGTAAAAGGGGCCTCAACAACCAGGCCCAGATTGCCTGAAAAGTATTTCCTGCCTTTGAGAGAGAGGGAGAGGGAGAGAGAGACAGCGAGCCTGCCTGCCTGAGCCAGGGAGAGGGAAAGGGAGAGAGCACACAGAGATTGGGAGACAGAAAAGACTGAGCATTTCAAGACATTCAGCCTAATACACTGCTGGGCTATTTCTGTCAAACAGGAGGATCGGTGCTACAGTTACATAATGTAAAAGTGTTTTTAAACCCCTCCCTCCTGTTTTTTTCCTTTTTTTTTTCTTTCTAAATATGTTTTGTGCCTCTCTACTGTTTGTACAAAGATAACAGAACAAGAAGAGAACATCCCTGAAACCTGGTCTTTGGCATCAGGCAGAGAGAAACAGGCAAAGAACGAGATGGTCTAAGCTTAATTAACACATTGCATCGACAAAGGGTCTAGTGCTATTCTGATGAGCAAATATACATGGTTAGACAGATACCGTTTACATGCTACACTATTGTATTCCTACTCAAAAAAAGAAGCTGGATCTGAGAAAATGAACATTACATTTTAAACACAGTCATATTGCAGGCCGTAGTATATGTTGCTTTAATTCTTCTGAGAATCCTCCAGAGTCACACAAATCCAGCTCTGCAAAAGCAAAAGGACAGACTCCATCTTGATCATATTAGTATTTTGCTGACATAAAACACTTGTAACTACTTCGTTCCAGTTTGACAGGGTGCCTGAATCACATCTCCAGAGTAACCCACAGCATCTACATCCTTTGCTCTATACAAATTTAGTGAATATCATCTGTTTATCTTTTCTGCTTTCTTCTGCCTCCTCTGAATGACTTCCTCTTAGTTGTTCCAGCCTGAGAACTTGGATTACCATTTGGTTTTGATTAAAACCAGATGGACAGCTCTGCAGAAGTTTGAGGGTAAGCTAATGGAAATTACTAGTATGGCTTTAATTAGTGAATCTATTAATAATAAATATTAGCTATGTATATAACAAATTCTACTAATAAACACATGCAGAAACCATCTTTGGTTGCTGGTCTTAAATTTAGGTGAAATACGCAAATTTTTTTTAATTTAATATGAATCATAACAGTAATGATCATGTATGATTTCAAAATACAGCATGAATATAAATCTTCCCCCCCCCTTTTTTTTTTTTTTTTTTTTTAAGAAGGAAGTGCTGTTGCTAAATTTAATCCTCTTCTCAGGTAAGTCAGTCATACATCATTTACCTTCTCATGACCTCTTCAGCCACTGTAAATGCTTTGCATTAATTATTGCTCCGAGTAAATGATTTTATTTTACTAATTAGTTACTAATCAGGTTATTGATTGGAATCTTTGGCCTTTGGCTTGCCTTCAGAGGGAACAATAAAGATGGAGTGGTATGACATTGCATCGTACAGCACATGCTGCACTACACAAAATAGTGCCTGAACATTTAGTAATGAGAGAGTCTCCATTCAGCTAGCCTGACACAACTGGGACAGGATATTTACCCTGAAAGGAGATAGGAAACCTTCATAATTACTAACTGCTGATACATGAGCTTTCTACCAGCCTCAAACAACTGCCTTTTAACTGTTTATATAATGCCTTCATTAGCTCAAGTGAGTCTTCTCAAGGGCATTTCTTCAGTCAAAGAAAAGCCAGCCCTGTAGGGCTGTCTCCAGCTCCCACTAATATGGCTATATCTGGAGCTAATTTGTCAAGCTTTAGTTCCTCAGCATGTGGAACTTTGGGCTAAAGTCTGCTAAATTTGCTGAAAGTGGTCTTCATCGTTACACATTTAATTTTATATGTGTATTTTTTTCAGCCTTAATATTACAGCATTAACTTTTAAAATTAGTTGCAAAATTATGCAGACCCAAATGGAACTGGGCTTTTTCCAATGGAAAAATTGAAATTTTTCCCAGTACCTTTCACATACATGGATAGCAGAGCTAGGCAACCTTAAGAGAAACGACTTATCAGCCTAACCTTCGCATCTTTAAAGGTTAAGGTCTTTGAAGCGCATAAAGGGAAATAGCATATGTGGTGGTAAACTGTGGACAGGCAGAAGTGTACCCCCAGAGGTGAATAACTTTTCGGAATTATTTTTCACTAAATTTGGCTAGCCTGAGATCTGAATACATAACTTTTACAGTACTGTAAAGTGTGTGTTATACTATTTCCTGGAAATATTTCCAGTTTAGAAGTCAGTGAATAAGTTACATGCTGCAAAGGGACACATTTTAAAATGCACATTTTTAACATTTATTTTGATGGGAACAAAAACAAAACAAAAAGCCTTTGGTTTCCTTACGGTTAAGATTTACTATGAATCTTGGGTTTTATAATATCAAAAAGAGTAGCGAAAAATTGAAACACAGTTCCAAAAAATAAATTGATGTTTCAAGACAGTTTGTTTTTTTTCCCCCCTAATTATTTTTCTTCAGCTGAATGTTACATAACGTTCTGTCAGGAAGTTTTGATTTAATTAAAAAAAAAAAATATTTTGGGGTTTGGTTTTTTTGGGGGTTTGTTTGGTTTTGTTTGGTTTTTTTTTTCAGAAGCTGGACAAAGGAATAACATATTATAAATACATAAGTGAGGACATGTTTAGAAGTTATGAAATTGTTAAGACATGGACTGGCTTGTGAAACAGCTTCACCATGTCAACTTGTTTTCAAATATTCTAACGACGAAGAGCTAAAAAAGAGAAAAGAAGGACATCACAGATGATGTCTACTTCCTAAGAAAGCAGGGGACAGACTGTCTCCTGTATTATCTTCTCCTGCTATCTCATTTACGGAAAGCTGAAGAATAAACAGAGCTTGAATACTAGTTCTAAGCTGCTTTAATAAAACTTTATAATGATGACGATTTAAAAAAAGCATATAGCAGTATTTTCTGGTGAAACAAAAAGAGAATGAACATATGGAATCAGAGCACCTACGTCTGAAAATCTTAATGCTATTGGGTCTTAGAAAATCAATAGAACTGAAAAAAGAAAAGAGAGGAATGGAGGAGTAACAAGAAATAAGGTAATTCACCAATGAGACAAGTTAATAGCACTGCAGTATTTTGTATGTGGGTGATAAAACACTTCAATTGTAGTCAGGCTGACTATACTGTTAAAATTTAGGTGCTTGGAATTTCTGACCTTAAATCAAGCAAAACCCTGAAGTCTTACACTCATTTGTCTTAAGCAATACAAGTTGCTATATGCCTCCTAGAAAAACATAAAAACTTTTGTTGACATATCTTTTTTCCCCTCAAGAGTATAGTTCAACCTGAAATGCTTCAACTTTCAAGAAGATGAAAAAAAAACCCAACCCATCTTATTTTGTTTAAATACACCTGGAAACTGCTGAAAGTACAAGAAGACAGAGGCAGACAGATCTATTTTTTTAACCATTTTTGAAGTTTTGCTTTTGCTTCATAGTAGAATTATCGAATTCCATGAAGTATTTCACACTTTCTCATTTCATTCTGTATCAAATATATTATTTTGTTCACATCAAGACATTTCATGAAGGAGTTGTGACATGTTAACAAAGGTTATCATTAAGCCATCAAAGGGAAAGAAGAAAGTTAAGGCCATTTTGTTTTTTATTCAAAGATATTAATTTTTTCCACATAAGATAAAATCTGGAATCCAAAGCTGCTCCTAAGGTAGGCACAAGCACCAAAATAATAGGCCAAATGAGGATTAACACTGATTAAAAGAATGAAAGTACTATCAAAATAGGGAGGTGATAATCCTGATGCAGAATTTACCTTCTTTTAGTACTGTCTGTTCCATTTCCTGCTTAGGACTTTTTGATCATTCACATTCAGGTTTGAATAACCAAAAGAAGGATTTTATTTACAATACATTAGGCTATTTAAAGTGTGTTTTTTCTGAGTTTCTTAATTTTCTCTTGCATGGATTATTATCCATTGCTCAAAACAAATCTCACTCTTTTACAAGCTTCAAATATTGGTAGAAATTACTGTGCTATTACTTATAAACTTTTCTTCACTAAGTTTTGTAAGAAAACTTTTCAGGGAAACACTAAAGGTGGATGCAATTAAACGTCCTAAGTGCAATGAAACTTTCCTCAAATTAGCTCTCAAGTGTACCTGTTACTTGACACGCTGGTTGATGAACACACCTTTTCTTGTGTTGACAAACTGGTGACAAAACCTGCAAGAGTAGAATTACTGCAGTCCTCATGGAAATAAAAACGGTCACAATCTACATCCTCAGGTTTCCAGATAAATAACACTAAAGTTCAGCAAGATATTGCAAAGCTATTTGGTTGATACTGTTACACAGAAATGTAAACTGAAGTTAAACTGCAGTTTCATTAAGTAATTGAAGATTAAGTGGTTCCAGATTTTGGTCTTGCTTCTACCTTCTAGTAATTGACACCAGTTTATCTGGCATAACTTGGCATGAAACTGAGAAAGCTGTGTATTCCTGAACAATATCTTACACTTCCTGCTGTGAAGACTCTGTATCTCCTATGATGGGGATGTCTTTCAAGCAATTATTAATTTTTAAATCAAGCCCTTGTGAGACAATTTTCATTTTAAAGACCACAGATTTCAAGCAAAAGTAAAGCATGAAGATGTAAGCAACTGTCCTCTGATTGCAAGTGCTGTACAAAGGTATTGTTACCACATGAGTTAAGAATTATCGCATAGGTACGGGTGGTACATTTTATTTCCATAGAGCTCACAGGCAGTGATAAAAGAGGATGCATGATTACATATGATAAATATTAAGGCTAATGTCATTAAAAACTGTGTTTGAGTAGACGGTATGCAGACAAGTTTTCTAACAGTCTTCAGCTCTCAGTGAAGACAATTCTTTCCCTAAATATCATTTATATTCTTGGAAGGACACTAAGTACATTTACTTGAAAAGTCACATTTTGTTGCTATTATCGGTTTTTGTGACAGGGCTGAAATAGCTGCACTAATCTCAGCAGAGATACTCCAATTTACAGCAGTTGAGGATGTGGTCCATTTGTTGCAGACTTTTACAAGGTATTTGAATTTATCCTTCCTAATTACTTTCAGACCTGTAGAATGACAGGGACTCAATGGCTGTGTCTGTTCAGTATAACCTACATCAGATCTTTTAGACCTAGAATCACATAATCATTTAGATTGAAAAAGACCTTTAAGATAGAGTCCAACCTACTACTGCCAAGTCCACCGCTAAACCATGTCCTTAAGTGCCACATCTATACATCATTTAAATACCTCAAGGGATGGTGACTCAGCTACTTCCTTGGGCAGCCTATTCCAGTGCTTGATAATCCTTTCAGTGAAGAATTTTTTCTGATATCCAATCTAAATATCCCCTGGGGCAACTCAAGGATATTTCCTCTTGTCCTCTACTGATTTGTCGTTGCGTCTCTGTATTTATACTTACTGTTAATTATTTTATTTCTGTCCACAATTCAAAATGCAATACAAGAACATAAAAGCTGAAATCATAGAATAGTTAGGGTTGGAAAGGACCTTAAGATCATCTGGTTCCAACCCTCCTGCCATGGGCAGGGACACCTCAAACTAAACCACGTCACCCAAGGCTCTGTCCAACCTGGCCTTCAACACTGACATGGATGGAGCATTCACAACTTCCTGGGCAACCCATTCCAGTGCCTCACCACCCTTACAGTAAAGAACTTCTTCCTTATGTTCAATCTAAACTTCCCCTGTTTAAGATTTAACCCGTTACCCCTTGTCCTGTCGCTACAGTCCCTAATGAAGAGTCCCTCCCCAGCATCCCTATAGGCCCCCTTCAGATACTGGAAGGCTGCTATGAGGTCTCCACGCAGCCTTTCTTCTCCAGGCTGAACAGCCACAACTTTCTCAGCCTGTCTTCATATGGGAGGTGCTCCAGTCCCCTGATCATCCTCGTGGCCCTTCTCTGGACTTGTTCCAACAGTTCCATGTCCTTTTTATGTTGAGGACACCAGAACTGTACACAATACTCCAAGTGAGGTCTTATGAGAGCCAAGTGAGAGACACTTCAGGTGAGGTCCAGGACAAAAAGAAATTCAGTTCCAGGAAAAAAAAAAAAAAGAAAAAGAAGAAAAATCTACATTAATAAAATTCTCACAATGACTATGTCTAAAAGGAATGGATGAGAAAATGGAACTCTTCACCAGCCTGCAGATTATTTACAGAAGAATGGATTATGATGGGGCTACGGAACTGCTGGACAGGGGTAGAGCAGTTGACGTCATCTGCCTGGACTTGTACAAAGCATTTGAAGCTCCTATGTGACATCCTTGTCTCTAAATTGGAGCGACATGAATTTGATAGGTGGACCACTCGGTGGATAAAGAACTGGCTGGATGGCCGCACACAAAGAATTGTGATCAATGGCTCAATGTCCAGCTGGAGACCAGTAACAAGTGGTGTCCCTCAGGGATTGGTGTTGGGACCGCTCTTGTTCAACATCTTTGTCGCTGACATGGACAGTGAGATTGAGTGTGCCCTCAGCAAGTTTGCTGATGACCCCAAGCTCTGTGGTTTGGTTGATAAGCTAGAGGGAAGGAATGCCATCCAGAGGGACCATGGTATGCTTGTAAGGTGGGCTGATGCCAACCTTAATGAAGTTTAACCATGACAAGTGCAAGGTCCTACACCTGGGTCGTAGCAATCCCAGGCACAGCTACAGGCTGGGCAAAGAAGAGATTCAGAGCAGCCCTGCGGAGAAGGACTTGGGAGTGTTGGTTGATGAAAAAATGAACATGAGCTGGCTTCAGCGTTTGCTTGCAGCCCAGAAAGCCAACCGTATCCTGGGCTGCATCAAGAGGAGAATGACCAGCAGGTTGAAGGAGGTGATCCTGCCCCTCTACTCTGCTCTCGTGAGACCTCACCTGGAGTACTGTGTGCAGTTCTGGTGTCCTCAACATGAAAAGGACATGGAACTGTTGGAACAAGCCCAGAGGAGGGCCACGAGGATGATCAGGGGACTGGAGCACCTCCCATATGAAGACAGGCTGAGAAGGTTGGAGATGTTCAGCCTGGGGAAGAGAAGGCTGCGTGGAGACCTCATAGCAGCCTTCCAGGCTGAAGGGGGCCTATAGGGATGCTGGAGAAAGACTCTTCATTAGGGATTGTAGTGATAGGACAAGGGGTAACGGGTTAAAACTTAAACAGGGGAAGTTTAGATTGGATATAAGGAGGAAATTCTTTACTGTGAAGGTGGTGAGGCACTGGAATGGGTTGCCCAAGGAAGTTGCGAATGCTCCATCCCTGTCAGTGTTCGAGGCCAGGTTGGACAGAGCCTTGGGTGAGATGGTTTAGTTTGAGGTGTCCCTGCCCATGGCAGGGGGGTTGCAACTAGATGATCTTAAGGTCCTTTCCAGCCGTAAGTATTCTATGATTCTATGACCACAAAAGTTAGAATACTTTGTGTTCAGTTATTGTTCATAGAATATTTATGTTTGGAAGGGACCTTCAAGATCCTTTACTTTCAACATCCCTTCAATCAGGGACACCTTCCACTAGATCAGGTTGCTCTCAGCCCCAGCCAACCTGGCATTGTTGCTGTTTTTGTTTCTCTTAGTATAAAATCATGAAATTCTTATGCTGTTACTCTTAATACTATTGTCTTCTCATGATGTTAGCCATATCATATGTGAATGTTTCTACATGCATTAAAGGCTATTAAAACCAGAAAGAGACCATTACCAGAAACAATTAGAAATTTATGGGCCATCACCTTTATACATGTGTTTATATACCTTAATTTCATCATTGACAATGAACAATTGCTGAAAAATCTCAGCTTTTTTGCCAGCTCCTTCCAGCTTCAAATGTGACTGAATGTAATATCCAACACTGAGAAAAAAGATTATAATTGCATAACAAAGGCCATTTATATATTATTAATTTACTGCATGTGTATCTATTAAATCTATTGAAAAAATATTCATAGAACATTCATAGAATCATAGAACCATAGAACAGTTAGGGTTGGGGTCGTTCAACCTGGTCTCGAACACTGCCAGGGATGGAGCATTCACAACCTCCCTGGGCAGCCCAGGATACGGTTGGCTTTGTGGGCTGCAAGCGAAAAATGCCTGCTCATGTTCATTTTCTCATCAACCAGCACCCCCAAGTCTTCCTCCTCAGGGCTGCATTCAAATGGTTCTAAATACACTCTTAACAATGAAAAATACCTAGGTGATCAGTATTAGCAAGAGCCTATATGACAAGCTTGTCATTATAGTCAATTATTAATTTTATATTTTAACAAAAAATGATTAAAAAATTGGCTTAAATATTATATGTCAAATCTCCTTATAATGATCCATCTGCAACCACCTATTTACTCAACCTCTGCAAATCACTTGACAGACAGGACAGGTAGCTGAGGAGAACCATCCAAGTTAAGCTTAAAATCACTTCTTTCTATATCTTAACTGAAGGCATATCCAATTAAGTTAGGTTATGTGGAGGATGGCTGGTAGACTTCATCTTGCAACATGCAAAGTCTTGAAATATTTAAGTACTGCTATTATAGAGGATATTATAAAACTCCATATACATCTGGGGAAATGTAAATTCTATTCGGATGTCTAGGGAATAATTTTCACTCATGAAAGTTGTGTTAAATATCCCATTAAAACAAACAAACAAGCATACAAACATTTTTTACTAACTTATCTGTGGTTTCAGAATTGGTAATGTAACTTAGAGATTAGTTCTCTAACTGAAGCTCATTATTTTAAAATGCACACCTAGCTGAATATGCAGTGTTATTGTCAGTTTTCATCCTATACAACATAAAATGACAAGGCCTTGCTTGTTTTGCATTTGTATGTGTACACACTGTTTAATGTTTCTACAGAATCTATGAAACTTATACAAACTCTGCCTTTATTTTCTCATTTGAAAAATACCCCCAAAATTTGATCTTTCCCTTTTAATTCCATTAATAATCTGTTTCATCTTCAGAGTCAATAAGAAAGTGCTTACAGTGGTTCTGTGTTTGTTCTTAAAACAGACCAAGCAAGGCTGTTCGTCTCTTCCCTGAGGAAATACTTGGGAGACATAAATAAAATTAGCACTGTTTTCTTGTAGAAACCACCAGTTACTCAAAATAAATTCAGCCTTCCCAAACAATAGGGAATTATTGGATTACTTCAGACAGATTTCTTCCTGGTGTTGTTTTATTTAGTGTCATTAACCTTAGCTGTGCTGACCTAAAACAGTTTGCATAATCATTAGAAAAAAAATATTATCTGATAAGTGGCCATTTACATAACAGTTGTTGATCAATTCCAAACACAGGGTTCATTCAGCTCAGAATTCTAAGTTTTGAATAGAGAGCTGCATGAGTAGATTCAGTGAGAGATCCAGGCTTCTTATAGGATAAACTTACATTCCAAAAATACATTTAATTTGGGTGAATTACATTTATAGGTTTAATATATTTATAACTTTAAATGCTGTCCTTAAGGAATCAAATTTAGGAGTCACTCAAAGATGAAGATTTCTGTGCCGCCTTTTTTTTTCTAGAGAGAAAGACCAGGGTAACAGAGACATTCTATTTAGGCAGGAAATGAGAATAGGCTTATAATTTCAGAGTACAGATAATACTGGAATGCAAATAACTACAAATTAAATTTCTTACAGGATAATCAGTTATTTGTAGCAGTTAGATGCTTTTAGATATATTTGGATACTAAAGCATGTACTGAACTCTGCATTTATGAGCGGCAACTGATAAACCTGAGTAGACAAAATAAGAGAGTCTAAGCTAACATTTTTCTTTCCATTGAGGACAACAGCCCAAAGTAGAAGGAGCTTCAGAACAATTACATACCTACAGCACCAAGCTTAGAATTTATAGATAAAGTTGTCTCTCTACAGACATAAGTTTTCCTGGACAGTCATTTCTGTGAACTACAAGCTCATATCAGTACTTTATTTTCTTAGTATCACGTAGACGGTCTAATTCTTTATGCTAACAAGAAGACAAGATGCTGCACTTCCCTAGCAGATAGGTATTACAAAATTATGCTTTCTTAACTTTTATGAAACATATTTTTATTAATCAAAGGCAGCAGCTCTTCAACAAAACACCACAATATGAACATCTGTTACGTCAACAATACTGAAATTTAATATACAAGTAAACTGAAGTCTGTGAATGACTATATATGTTATCAGGATTTTACACAACAGAAGGAATTAGGATCTGCTTCTAATGGTTTTGTTGGTTGCTATATAGGTTCTCAAAACTGGTAAGAATAAAAAGGTTGCACAGCTACCCGATCTCAAAAACTTTCAAAGACTAATATAGAATGCGCTGGTCTTTAAGTCCTGGAATAGAAAATTCTTATATTAAGTGCTTTTAGGTATTTTAGTTAAAATAAAAGTTCCTCAGAAAAAATGAATAGTAATATGACAACAATTAAAATAGATGCAGTCAGCATACAAACAACAACATAATGTATTTAGACATAAGGTTATTAGCTATCTCAATTTAAAAAGACAAATTAACTTAAAAATCTCTCATTAAAAATTACTGAATTGTCAATTGAAAAATATAATGGCTATAAACAATTAATAAACAAATTAAAATGTCCTTTTAATACTAAGAACATATTGATACTAAGGCATAGACCAAATTCTTCCTTTAAATTTGAAATTATGGGGTATGTGGAATGTGCATGAACCTTGACCACATATATGGGTACAGTCTCAGTGTATGCCAGCCCACAGAGTTGAAAGATGTGTAAATTAATTCTGGAGTTGGGAGCAAGGTTGTCACTCTGTTAGCTGGGGCGTATGTAGTGTTGAACATTGCCTCAGGCAGGGTTTTAGTTATGGAAACAAAAAAGAATTTTTCTCTGGCTGTTCGCATCCCCACACTGTGTGGGCACACAAACCCCAGTCCATGTACCTAAACAAAGGCTTGTCATCTCGCTCTGTTCTGGCCCCTGTGGCCCATAGCTTCCTAGAGAGCTCTGAGAAAACAACTTCAAGTACTCCTGCAACTCAATTTGCTTTTGGAAAATTCAGTCTAGATAAGATTATATAAGAATCTAGTCAGTGAGCTCAGTCTGTTAATAGGAGCAAACAAAACCAATTTAGATGCTTCAGACATTGACCTGGATAGTATTTTATACTCTACAGTGCATTTGTTTTCTAATCTTTAAGCTACTTTCAGCCAGGATTTTCTGATGACAGACCACCCCTTCACTTGTAACACTGACTTTTGAAGTTTTTAATGTACGGTTTTTGCCTAAAGAGATGCAGAAGAATTTGGGGTTAGAATTTGCTTTAACATGAAACTCTGGCAAATATATAAATATAGAAATTCCATATGATGCATACGATAGTCTCAGAAATGTCATTTAATTCCCAATTGATAACTCTTATATTTGTTTCTATGAGTATTTTTGCAGTATTTTAAAATAGATACTACCTAAAAAAAAAAAATTCAGATCAATAACTGTTTACATTGGCACAGGTTTATTCCAAGAACTGCTTTTATTTACAGACTAGAAGTTCCCTGCTGTGTACAAAATTACTGTTAGCATTACACTTAACGTTGAGGTCATACCAACTAAAAGAGATGGAGAAAAACTGATATGCTACAAGATATCAGTTAGATTTCAGATAGGAAATGGGTTCTGGGATGTGTCGAGAAAAAAAAAAAATCACTGAAAGACTAAGCATGACGTAGAGGCACATTTTAATTTTTATTAGCACGATAGTAACCATAGAGACAAATGTAATTTTGTGGGAGAGAAACGCTTTAGTATAACATTTTACTAATATTAAATGTAAAAATCCAAATGTTCATACAAAAGCATATATGAAATTGCACACTGCTCTTCTGTAATCTTACAATTTTATCCAGAATTCTGATGAATTAAGGAAGGTTCAAATTAGTGATTCACATTATTAAAGGCAGCACACTGAAGACCGCCTTTCCTTCATTTGAAATTTTATGTATTAATGACTATTAAGCAAAGATGCAAGTTCTGGTTGAAGTTTCTGATCTAAAATGTTAACTTTTTATGTAACAGAAGGTTAAAGGTAACTATGAGTGAAATATTCCTTGTGAAGTGGTCTTGTACTTCTATTCTTTCTTTGCCACTACTAGGAAACTGCTCCTAGTTCCCGATCTCCACAGAAACAAACCCCAACAACATTTAAATTAAAACTGGAGGATTTAGTGGTTTCCACATTAATCTGCCTCCAGAACCCATTAGGAAAAATAAAATGCAAATAATGTCTCCATGAGATGAAACACAATATCTGATATGTAACTGCTGAGGAAAAAATGTCGAATACTAAGAGTCAGATTTATCATTTCTTCATAGCATTTAGCTAGTTCACTATTTCATGCAAATGGCTAGCTGCCTTATGAACAGTAGGGATAATTGTCTGATTTCTTATGGTATTGTCCCTTACACTTTGATTCTCAAAACCTAAAAGGATTTGAGCTCTCACTGAATACTCCCTCAAGTAGCTTTCACTCTCCTTCAACATTCTTTGAGCCTAATATACTTAAACTGTCAGCAACTAGCCAGTTGAATCTCACTTATTTGAGAAACTGACCTTAAAAGAAAGGAGAAAGGTGGCCCAAATAGATTTAAAAACATCCTTCCTCATTACTTGCTTTCAACAGCTAATACCATTGAAAAATAAAGACGTGTTTGGATTCCATTCATATAAAATTTTGTGTCCAGTCAAGTTTTCTTCTGCTTTTTCAAAGATGCCAGTGAGCCAAGACTATCAGCTATACACAGAGCTTTTCATGCAGCACTTGATGTACAAGTATCTACATGATGCTGTGGTCTATTTAGTCTGGCCTTTGGACCATAGTGCTTATGTCTACATTGGTAAGTAGTGTTGACCAATAAAAGTAAACTTGTAGAATAAAACAGCTGAGAAAGTGAGATCCATGTTACGTGCATTTCAGAGGTTTTGTTTCTTTTGAACTAGTGCTAGTTAGGTGCCCTGGGCTGGGTGTATCAGGTGTGCTCCATGTGGTGCAGTTTAGATACATCCCTAAGAGAGCATACTCCTTGAGGCTGCTCTGTAATGCAACACAAAACATAAAAAATAGGCATGAGAAAGATTTGCCATAAAATATGCTGCTAATTTGCAGTAAGTGCTAATGTAGATGTATTAGGAGAAAAAAAGAAGAATCCTCAGTAATGGAGTTGCTGAAACATCCTGTCTCAGGGGAAGTTTTGCTGGTTTTGTTGGAGGGAGAAGGAAGCTTAGCCCTTATAGATTTTGATTAGAAATTGAGGGGCTTTACTGTCTTTAAAGATGCAATTTATTGAATTCAATAGAATTACTATTTTTTCCACTAAAATGCATTGCTGATTTTGAGTAGAAAATAAGATCACACATAGCTTTCATCTTGAAGAGTTTCCGCTTCCCTTTTTGTAGAATAAATATTCTATTCATCCTTTGCTGATGCTTTCTTCCTTTTTCCATTCTTGATATTTTCATTGGCAATATTTGGTTCTTGCATGGTATTTTAAAATAAAGTACGCTTCTCCAAATTTAGCTTAGTAAGACATTTTTTTCCTTTCTCAGATTTCCTACATTTCTTAGTCTGACTGCCATGATTGTTCAGAGCTTCCCAGCTGCTGCTCCTTCTAAAATGGCAAAATTGACAATGATAAAGACTGTTTTCACAGCTTTTTTCAAGACCGTATGTTTAACTGGAGAAAAAAACATGATAAGCTCAACAGTGGGCTTTGAGTTTATGTAATATTTGAAAAAAATGACTGCTCCTCAGAGATGACTGATCTCAAAGTACAAGGGAAGAAATAAATAAAACATACTGCAATAAATAACAGCATTGTATCCATTTTGTTTCTTATTTTGAGAATGAGACTATTCAAAGATTTGAAAGCAATAGAAGCTTAAGAAAAATACAAACACTATTTTATTCTCATACTCCACCATCTGTAAGAGCAACTCCAATTAATGTTTCTATATAAACACAAATTTTTAAGTTGCAAGGAACCAACCTTCTCAGCTAATTAGATAAATATGAAATTTAGTGTCTTGATCAGAAGTTTATACTGATAAAACTATCCAGATTCAGAACAAAATGAATATTGGCACACTGCAACTCAGCATTGGTCATAAAATCCTTTTTCATTTTATGTTATCATTACTTGATTTACTAATTAGATTTCTGTAAAGGAAAAAGGAGCAAAGAGACTCTAGAAAAGCAAAATGCATCATGGTATTAAAGTGAGAAAAATAATAATAAAACCCTGATATTTTATTAAGTGACTTGAGAGAAGATACTGCAAAGGATGATAAACTATACAGAGCAAATGTTCTGGGGAAAGATCATAGTAGTAATACATAAGGGGAAAACATAAAAGTAGGGTTTTTTTTTAAGATACTAGAAGTTAGTAAAATGCTCTGCCTCTCATGACAAACTGGGGTTTAAAGGGGGAAAAAAAAAAAAAAAAAAGAAAGGAGATATGTTTCACCAAGAGGTTAAAGTTAACCAAAATGAGAATTTTGGATGGCAGTAACTTGTCATCCGAGTAGTTAAAGAAAGAATAATGCAAGGTGATCAATGTTTAAGAGGAGCCCAGCTTCCATGCCCTTCACTCTATATTAGATTTTTAAGATTAGTTTACAAACTAGAGAGAGCTGAGATTAAAGCCAGCTTTTCTGAGCAAGGAACAGTGATAAATATGGCAAAGGAATGTATTTTATGCTTTTGCATGAAGCTTTTATTGCAAATTTTTTTCCTCTATTCACATGTTTAGTCACATACATCTACAAATATATCTCAAAGTAAGGTATATAAAATGCTTTTATAACCACAGAATTCCACAGTGGCTCTTTTTGTTGTTGCTCTTGTCTTTAATAAATCAAGTTTTGCATTAGAAAAGGACACTATATACTAGACATGAAACTTTTGCCTGTCTAACAAAGATCAATGGCTGAATTTTTTGTTTTGGCTAGACTGACAGGCACCCTGCTTTCAGTGAACTCACCCCTTCCATTCTTATCAGTATGGTTTTAAAGAAGATATTACAGTAAATTCTGAGTGATTCATGTTCCTTCGCATGTTAAACAGACAAGCTTCTTCCTTCCTTACCAGATAGTAAGTAGTGATTCAGCACAGTCTGACATAAATACCTAGAAGATGCCTAAAAGCAAAAGTAAAGCACTTCAGAGGGGTAGTGCAAAGTTGTTATGCTAATCTAAGGGACGTTCAAAGCATAGTGAAGTATGCTTTTCTGCGTATCTAGGTAACCCATGGAGTCCACTAGGTATAATTCATAAAGATCAAAAGATTTTCTAAATCTTTTTCCCATCTTTCAGTTAGAAAGAGCATACAGTTGTTACTAACCTTCTCATAAAACTTCATCCTTTTGAAACTTCATCTTGATACAGAGTGACCCTTGTGATTAAAGTAGATTGAGAGAACTCCTGAAGATATATATTCCTTGTTAGTGTACTAGCTGTGCATTACACCACAAAACAGTCCAACTTGAAGAAAGGTAAAAAGGTGGAAAACAAAAGAAAAAAAAATACTGAATATGTGGTCTGTATGATTAGCTTAACTGCAGTGTGATGAGCTAGAAATGCTAAATATATGTTTGCGTACAACTGATATAATTATTGATGTGATTTATAATGCAATTGGTCTTGCAAGTGACATGCATTTTATCAACCTGAAAGGGTGATAATAAAGAACTGTTCAGTCAGTGCTGCCTTCTTGGATGTATTTCCTATATTCCCATGCTTCCTAACTGACCATCAAGGAACAAAGGAAAAAAATCCTATTTCCAAAGGACTGAAGGGAATATCTGCAAATCATTATATCCAAGTCTGACACAGAGCTTTGTTACTGAAGGAGGGCTCCTAACAGAGAGCAACTAGAAAAAGTCATTGAGAATGGCAAATGAAGGAAAGTTCCACCTGAAAAGAAAGTATAGTGATCCAAAAAAAGATCCACTCTAACAAAACTAGAACTGTACCTTTTGAAATGTTGCCATATCTCAATAGCAGCCTTGTTGAATGTAACTTACGTGTAATGTTTTATGTTTTCCTTTGTCCCTGGCTATAATTTTATAATGAAAAGTTCAGCTCCTTAAAATGTTGGAATAAATGTGAGAGGTTTTATATTTTTAGGTTGAGAAATTCAGAGAAAACTGACAACTCTTCAATACTTTCATTTTTTTTGGAGAGGTAAGCATTCCAAATAACACAAATCCTAAGATTTGTGAATCTTAGAAATTTAGCTATGTTTCTCAGTGTTGAGGCAGCTTAGCAGCTGTCACCAAGGGCTGTGATGCCTGGATGACTGTCCTTCAAACAGGTGTAATTCCATTGTCATTTCTGAGTGTATGACAGATTTTATTAAAATCTGGAAAGAGGAATGCAGATTTTTAGTGTAATTTATGTCACAGTTATAAATTAATGCAGCAAGTGATTTGCAGTGATTGTAACTCAAGAAAATCAAAGTTACAAAAACATTTTTCTCTGTTAAGTAGGCCTATTCAGTTAGCAACATGCATAACTGAATTTCTCCGTCCACGCTTACAGTTCAGAAATTTAACCTCAAACAGATGGAAGCAATCATATATCATATGTGGTCTGTGACAGCTAGAAAAATGAGCTGGTCTGCAGGATGAAAAATCTTGAGAACAACTGATTTGTTACAAACTCAGTGCTTGAGTCCAAAGAGTTTCTCAGCTCATGAGACTTTACTCACATTGTAACAGAATTTTCCTATTCCAGCAGAATTCAAAATGGAATTCAGCACATATAAAGCATATTTATAATGGGAACCTTCTGTAAGATCTGGATATTCATCCTGTCAGATACAATGAACTAAATTAACTCCTTTGAAAAATGGCAATTTTGAGGGAGAGCTTCCATTATGAAAGTTTTCTTCCCCACCTTATCTCTCTTTTTTGGTAGGTTCCAAGTACCATGATGCATAATTCGGAAGATATGGTCTCTGTTTTTTCAATTAGTTAATTTATCTAATACTTTGCAACTTGCTTCCTTTATCCTATTCAAAGTACCTCTTAAACTCTCCTATATATCAGTGGGGTCACAGCAGCTTGTCAAAGGATCTTGTGGATGTTCTCTCTATTTGAACATTGAACAGATGGAGGTGTTCATTCTCTATCAGTGACAACTTTTGCAGCCTGACTAGAAGGAGATGAGTCAGAGTAAAGATTAAGCAAAACAACAGAGCAATAGGGTAACACTAAGGAAGCTTCTCAGATCTTCATGATTAATTAACAACGAAAGGGCAAGGACAGAAGCTTTTTGCACACTCTACAAGGATTAATGAAACACACCTTAGAGTATAGGGCATGAGGTCCATCATCTATCAGATGACTCTAAGATTATAGTTTCTTCTAGTCATTATTTTTTACCATTTACTTTATTCTGCAAACTTAGATGGAGGAAAGAGAGAAGCAGCAAAGTCTAAACACATTGGACCACAGCAACAGATACTGGACTACATCTCACCATAACTTTTTTACCATACAACCATGCTTGAAATTATTAAATTATTACAAGTTCCAAAAAACATATTGGCACACAGTGCGCAACATTCACAAATCCTAAAGGGCTGGGTGCTGTAGCCACCCAAAAAAATTAACAGATGCTATAGAATATGTTGAGCTATGTTGGATTACATCCAATAATGAATTCAGATATCCAGGTGGTTTTTGTTTGTTTGTTTTTGTTTGCTTTTTTTCTTTTTTTATGTTTTTGTGTGTGTGTGTTTTATTTATTAACTTTATGGAGTGTAAGCTTGTGCCTAGGCTTTCAGCTGTGATTCAAGGCCTAGTTTGGGTATGGTACAGCTGTGTCAGTTTTATCGAAAACATTACTATTATGGTGCAAGAAAGCATGTAAGTAGGAGGTGTGCAAAAGATCATGAGATTTCTCATCAGGAGCTATTATTGAATAAAACTAAAAAAGAGTAGTTCGCTTACACTCTTAATTTATAAATAGTCCTCTTACAAGATTTCTTGTGCATGGTTAAAGAGTCTCTAAATTAGAGTGATTCAGTGACATCAATCATACGTTGGCAGTGAGGTTTATGAATTTTTCTGGTTATCATTTGCCAGTTCAGCACATTTATGCAGCAAAGAATGGGAGTGGTTAACATTCGTTATGAATGAAACTACAGAAATTTCACAAGGTGTTCAGTCAAAATAATACAAAGTAAATGTGGAAATGTAATACATACACACTTTAACACATAGCTTGCACATGCCATATCCTAAAATGTACTTTCATAACATTTTCTCAACACATTCAGTATTGTTCATAATACAAGGTTAGGAATGTAAGTTAGTTTAGAGAGTAAGATATTATTACCTTTTTAGGAGGTAAACAAAATCTACAGAGTTCAGTGACAGCACAATACTCAGTGTCATGTCTAGCTTCACAGTTTGTTTAATTACTGGAGCTTTTAGAGAGTTAAGAACAATAAACGCATATCTTCCTATGTTATTAGCAGTGATTCAGTCCCAGTAACTTAATTTCAAACAATTTTTTTTTCCTAAAGATTAACAACATTAAAGGTATACAACAGAAGTTTAATGCATTTTTCTTATTTAGCTGAAATTGTGGGCAGTATGTTCCTATGCCACTCAGCAATATAAATTAGTTATTGGTGGAAATATAAAAGAGCATGCAATGTCAAATTAACTCCAGTTTTGTGTCTGTACAAACCTACCTCCAGAACCTGTTTTTTATTTCACAAACTCAATATATATAGCAAGTGGACACAATATACATAACAAGTTTCTCTGTCTTTGCCTCCTGAAGCAGAGTTTAGTATTTGATGAGTTTCCTGGCAAAGAAAGTAAGTTTTGCTGACTAAGATCTAAGCAGGAGTCTGCGACTCTAATCCTAAGCAAACGTTTGGACAGTGTCAATAGATGCTGCTGCATTGCAATGCGGCATGAGAGCTTGATGAGGAAATTATTTGATGAAGAGTGAAGGTGCCAGAGAAAAGCAGTGGAAACAAGAATGAAAGTTGTAAGTGATGCCAAACCAAAACCAAGCAAACTGTTGCTAGCAGCACTTGTTCCTGAGGTGAAACCAAGTTTTACAGGAAGGTTCGCTGGCTCAAAATTGACTTTTTTACTAAATAAAAGCTTGTCTTCTCTCTTGGATTTCCCTGTTAATCAATGACACTTGACTCAAGAAAGAGGAGCCAGAAATGCAAATTTTAAAGCAACAGCAACATAATGAAATATTTTGCTTCACCCTTGTTTCTTAACTGAAGGAACCTCTGAGGCAACTCAAATAGCATTTAGTAAGATTGGGATCAATTAGTACCGAGTACCAGTAATGTAGCTTACCGTTACTAAATCTGCTATTTTTTTCAGATTGTTCCTAAAAATTCAATATGAATAATATTTACATCCAATGTTTTCACAAGTAATCACAGGATGGTGTATTTTTAACTTCTTTGCATGAGGCTCATATACTGAGCAAGAGCATATTTTAGTGCATTGCACCTTTAAAACCACCACAACATTAGGATCCTATTTTTTAATTTTGTCCATTGCAATTGAAATTACAAGTTGTTTTGGGTAAACAATGATAAGATTATAATGATGAATAGTAGTTACTACCAAGCATGCAGAACTGCAGGAAAAAAAGAAAAAAAAACCCCGAAAACATACAAAATAAAAAGCCACACAGAGAACACCCCCTCCGATCCTCCCCAGACACATCTATTCCAAGAAGAGCATAATGTTAAAATCCACCCTTTAACTATGCCAGTGTGGTTTTGTGGTTTAATATACTATAGAGCGCGAAAGGTGAAACAGAGCTATAGCAAATATTTGTCTGTATGCCCACAAAAAGTTAAACATATCTAAATATAACTGCTGCAGTAATTCTTTCCAAAGCCCATCATCAAAAAATTCTGGATGATGAGCTCACTCACAAATAAGCTTTTATACATACATATATATTTGTGTAAATAAAAATCCCCTTTTTCCCCTTCCCCATTTGGACCCCGTAAGTCCAAAAAGTCAATGTGCAAGCAATGTGTGAGCAGTGCCCACACTTGCTGTGAAGGAGCACATACATCTGTGACTAATATCTAGATCATTCCATTTGTTGGACCCAAGACAATAAAAACGGTGGCCAAAGTTTAAAGACTTTCGTTGAGGATTTGTGGGTGGCCAGGCAGTATGACTAAGATACAGGCACTTTCTAACAGCTTCAAATAGACTTCATCTGACTGGTTAGAGTCCCCTGTGGTCAGTATGGAAAAAGTGGAAACCACAAACAAAAACCACCCCAACTCAACCCACTGGATTTTAAGCATGTTCCTGCATAGCTTACTCTTGATAACCTTTTTTCTCAAAGTCATAGAGCTAAAAGGGTGGAGAGCAGAACTGTCTGCAGGTTTTTTACTGAATTACTGTCTCAGATTGCTAGGAAATGGAAGGGAATTCATAGGAAAAAAAAAGCAAAAGTTGCAAAGGAGACTGAAAATGTTAAGAGAAAAAGGTAAGCCTGAATCTTTGCTGTCTGAAAAATGCATGAATAATTTAGAGTTCTAAGAAATATTAGGTACAAAAATCTAAGAAAGCATAATGTAAGGGGGCCATTAGAAAACTGCCTATCGATAAGGCATCATTAATTTATTAAGGAGAGTGAGGAACTCAAGAAAGAAAAAGGGAGACATCTACAATATGAAGTTAAAAAAATACCAAACCCCAAATACAAAGAAACAGAATATTAAAGAACCATCCTGAACCTAGACAGCCCAGCAGTAAGATGTATCACACCCAACACTGTTGTAAGATGAAGTTGGCATTTGAGGCATAGCTGTCTTGAGATCAGCAGAAAGCTCAAATTGATTCTCCACATGTACTGTTTAATACTTCAGCGGCTCTGCCACTACATCCCAGAGGTGTATTTGAAATCACGCAGGAAAACCAATGTAAGCATATTTTAGTTATTTTAAATTTACATGAAGATGTAAATAGTCAAGTCTGTGTAACCCAGATTACTCTCAGATACCACAGTTCTAATATTAACAGATCCATTCTGTGTCTTGAAAGTGGGGAAAACTCATAACATGAAATTGGTAGGTACTGATGTTTGCACATCTTTCAGCTGTGTTCCAATAGTTCTTCACATACCTGTGGAGTGGAATAATCTATGTACCAGTGTAACCTCTACTCTTTGGGAATCATAATGATTGGATTCCACCTGTCTCTTTACATGTTGGCCTACAGCCAAGATGAGACTATGAGGGGGTACCTGCTCTAAAAACAAACATTACTGTTCAGATTACTCTGCAACTGTACTTTGTAACCTTAACTGCATATAAATTTCCATGCAGTCTAAGAACAGGCAGATTCAGTAAATGAAACAGAAATGAAACAGAACAACCAGAACTGATTTGAGAGAACTGCTAAAAGGATAGGGTCATAACCAGTATTGCCAAATCAAAAGCAGTAATTTGAACAAGGGTGCGAATACAGCCTTAAAAGCGTTCACACTATCCACCCATATTAAGATGATTTTGCTGCAAGACACACTGCAGGTTGAGGTTTGGGCAGATATGACCAATTTAGGCAAAGGAAGAAAGGATGAACACAGCTTCTGTGGACTCGGAAAAGGAAAAATTGACTAGGAGCCAAGACTTCCCTGCTATGCAAGAGGCTATACCAAAAAGCCTAAAGTGAACATGACTACCTACTTCCTCAAATGTGTCAGCTGGTAGCTATTTATCTTCTGATTTAATAGACTTTATTACAATTAAGTGGTCTTCTGCTGAGTGAACACCTCTCATTTATTTTTCCAGCTTATACTCTGAAAACTACCGCAGCAGACTGAATGTGGTAAAAATGGAAAAAATAGCAGCTAGATTGTAGGATTTATATAAAATCATGTTCTCCCTGTGCACACTAAGAAGATCTCTGCCTGTAACTAAGCAATAGCTTCATAAAGTGCTCTCATTTGTCCTAACCTGTTTTCCTGTCATTCCTGCTACAGCAGTTCACTGCTGATCTGCTTGACCAGCTTCATAGTAATAATGTACTACCACATTGTACATCCTACCCATCCTTTTTATTGTCAAGCAAATCACTGTTGGCACTTTTTTGATGCATCTACTCAAACTTAAATGACAAGCTCCTCTTTGAGCAGATCACAAACCGATTTTATGAAGTGGGGTTGGGGATTAATATACAACACAAAAGGCATGGCATAGAATCTCTCTAAAGAGTATTAACAGTATAAGAACTTGCATACTGAAATTGTAGTATTTCAGTTGCAAGATCCTCTCCCCAAGAAATGCATTGCACTGTTGTAACTTCACAGATTTCATGAGGGATATAAATTCAGAAATGTAGGTGCATAAAGTATAATGGACATGTTATGGGATGAAGTTTTCTCTAAATTATTCCAAAATAGATTATGTCATCCTCCCCTAAAACTTTGAAAACATCAGTAAGACCTAGAAAACATTGGTAAACTGTTAAACTCTGGTCAGCCTTCCATGCATCTTAAATTTTCAAGTATCTTGTCATCAACTCCTGAGGACTTCTGTCTTCAAGTCATGTTGAACTAGCAATGGTTTTTTAACCTCAGTTTGCCTATGAGTGTTCAAAATGCACTGCCTGTTCTCCCTTTCTCAAAATTCTTACCAAGGAGCTATGAGCAGCTGCAGACAAACTGACCTGCACTATAACAATAACCCACAAGAATCAGCCAGAATTCAGCCTCCTAGGGATTATGTACACAAGTCACTTCATCAAAGATCAAAAAGCATATGGAAAGTGACATGTTTTTTTTAGACTCCTGCACTACTGAAAAATGGCTATATGACATCCTAAGGATGAAGAGAAAATGGTTAAGACTAGTAATTCATGGTAGTTATTTTCTCACCTTACACAATCCACATATAAGTGGTTTACTCTCTAGCAGGGTTTATGTCTTTGCCATGGTTTTATATCTTTATTTGGTGTAGCACAGCAGCTTCATCTAGCCAAATATTAGAGAATTACGCTATCAAGGGGTAGCAGTCCATTGTGTCCACTACTGCCTCCTGCATATAAAGGAGCACAGAACTATTTATTTGACATTAGGAAAACCAGTAGCCTCTGTGAGCTTTTCTGCTGTGCTTTCTGCCCTGAACTGTGCCTTGCTGGGATGGAGTTAAGTCTCTTCATTGCACCCCGTATGATGCTGTGCTTTGGGTTTGTAACTAAAACTGCGTTGATAACACATCAATGTTTTGGCTGTTGCTGAGCAGCACTGAGGTTTTCTCCCCCATCATCCC
Source organism: Pezoporus wallicus (assembly GCF_028554395.1). NCBI lineage: Eukaryota > Metazoa > Chordata > Aves > Psittaciformes > Psittacidae > Pezoporus > Pezoporus wallicus. Next base: position 468,379 of record NW_026640754.1, read on the forward strand.
CCCAAATCCCCAGTGAGTGCAAGAAACCGGGAGTGAATGGTTGGCTCAAACTAGCCAAAGGGATATTCCATACTATATGACATCATGCTCAGAAATAAAAACTCAGGAAAAGGGGAAGAAAGGGAGGGACAGTCATGGTTATGGCATTTGTCTTGCAATGTAACTGTTATGCATGCTGAAGCCCTGCTTTACAGAAGTGGCTAAACATCTGACAGCTGATGAGAAGTAGTGAAGAAATCCATTATTTTTATTCAGTGTGTTGTCCTAGAATACTGCCTGTTTCTGTCCTAAACAAGGAGAACTCACCATATTATTCATGGTTCAGAAGTTTTAATGTCTTGGTTTTTTCCTCTCTTAAAAGTAGCACAGGCTACTAAAACTGGATTGAAGGCTGATAAGTCATGTTATGGCAGCAATGTCTTAAAATGAAGTCACATACCTAACAGCTTTAGCAGATGTCAGCACTGAAAGTTTTGAGACTCTTTGCCATCAGTCATCACTCTTCATACACTGTGATGCCTGCTTCTGAATTGGCTCAGAAGAACACTCCTCTGCAATTCTAAGGTGAGCTTGTGCAGATTTTCAGCAAAGGAAATTTTGTTATCCTGAATTTTTGCAGCTGCTATTGGTCACTTCAGCTATGTGACATGGCAACTTCCTTCCCATCTGTTTGTCTCAGAAGCTCAGAAAAAAAGGTCTCTAAAGCACAAAAAAATTGTCCCCAAACCTCCCAAAGCAAGTGGTCTATATAATTGGTTTCTTCTCCAATGGTAAATTCATTGTCCACAGTACTGCCAAAACTTATGGGGAATTCCCTAGCAGGACCTTAGTTTGCAGAGCTAATGTCAGAAAGTAGTGAGCTGTCATACACCTTCTCAAGCCATGTCACCACACACATATTATTTCTTTAACCCATTGAAATGGTGCGTAGGCTTTCACAGAAGAGGTGACTACTGGAATGGTGATAGAAGAACCATGGGAGATTCGGTGCAATTGCAGAGGCTGGAGGCTGCAGTCAGGCTTCACTGCCTTTTATGATATATCCCAAAGTGCAGCAACACCAAAGTCCTAGTCCTGCAGTGGGACAAAGAGGTACAAGAATACTCAGGTGATGCTGAACGCTTCGTATGGGCATCATGCCGTAGAGGACGCAACCATTGCCATAGAGGATGCAACCATAAGAACATAATAAAAAAGACATAGCTGTGTGGACAATGCCTAACCCACGGCCTTCAGCTCATTGCTAATTAAGATCATCCCCAATATCCTCTTTGTATCTACCCAGCTCCTCCCTGCTGGATGGCAGGTAGATGTTAGGAATATCTTTCAACATACCAGGAATGGAAGGCAGGAATCCTCAAATCCAAGGGCAGAGAGAAGTAGGCTCTCAACCAGGCAAGTAATTCTTATCAGCTTCGGGAAATAGTTTTAAAATACTTTTGTTATAATTGGTTCCATGCTTTTGGGGGGACCTTAGAAAGAGAGAAATTCATAATAGAAGATGCAAATTATCTTTAAAAAATATGTCTCCTTGAAATTTCATGTTGGCCTTTAAGTTTCATACAAATAGAAAAGTACTAATACAGTTAGAAATGCATTCCTTATTTCAGTATATAACATGTGTTAATGATTTAGTGACTCAGGCCAGCCACAGCTTCTCTCCCAGGACAGGTGCAGGTACATTCAGAACTGCATGTCAGATCTTCCACAGAATAATGCAGCCCATGCATAAAAAGCACAGAAAAAATATGCTTAGAACATTGTTTAAAACACTTTGCTTTCTCCTGCATTATTTCCTCTAGCTTATTATACCAATCACCTGGAGCATAAATCTGTCTTCACCATCTGTTCTTTCTTCAGAAACAGCTCCCTATTGCCCTTGACTGTTAGTCTTGTATACAATTCTTTATCAAACCTAATTGGAAACAGCATTGAAACCAACATTTACACCTTCCCAGGCATGAACCTTAAACCTTCTGCATCCAGAGCAATGTTAAATGTTTACATCAGGGCTCAATCCTTTGAAAAACAAAGGATTTTCTCTCCAGTGCTGAACCAGAGAAGCTCTCCTCATTATTTGGGCTACAGGGTTATTTAGATGCCCCATGGAGAAAACAAGCTTAGAATTTCAGAACTGCAAGGCCTACAGTTATGAACAGAGACAGAAACATCCTGCTATATGAGGTCTTACAGAGCTGACAAAAGAGAGCAGAATTTGGTCCCTTATGCTGCCTGTATGTATCACAGTCACCTACTACAAGTAGGTTTGGGGGTTATGGAAAGAGTTCTAGATATACCTCAGGAATAAAAAAGGCTCAGCCAGGAGGACTCAGATCCCAGTTCATGCACACAGTCCCACCTCCCGTTCTAATTCCAGCATTAGTTATGTCAGGGTTCTGGGGATTTGCTGGTTTAGTTTGAAACAAATGAAATTATATATTTAAAATACCCACCCCCCCAAAAAAAAAAAAACAAAACCAAAAAAAAACTTCGGTTAATGTTTGGAAAGTGAATGATTCACAGGGTGCTCTGCAGAGCACAGGGGAACCACAAAGCCTTTCATTTCCAGGCATCATTTGCTCTATGATTATATATCTAACTCTTGATGAGCTTTGAATTTTGAATAAATGAAGCATTAAATACTACATTTATAGAAGCTTCATATGCCTTTAAAGCAGATGTTTCACGGTGGAAATAAAGTGGGTTTCTGCAGAAAACAGGCTTGCATCTTTGTCAATGAAACAAAACAAATGTTTTAAAGCCTTGATTGGTTTAAACGTGTGACTGTATATCATCACTGTGTCTTCATCTAGAGGGTATTTGACTATCAAGTACATAGAAATTCAACCTTTGAAATTTAATAATTTAAAAATGAGGTGTTTGCGGGCTACATCATCATCTGTCATAGTAATTAACTTATTTGCTAAAGAAAGCAAAGAAATCAATAAAATTTGAATTCACTTTCATATGGTTATGAAGTGCCTTAAGAGTGACTCATAGAAACCAAATGCTTCACAAAATCAAGATTAGATATATTCTTAAACCACAAGTGTGGATAAGTCTATGACAATATCCTTCAGCAATTTATAATTTCCCTCAACTTGTTCATTACATCAGCTCTAAGATACTCCTATATGTGTAGAGTTTAACTGATGACCAGAAAACTTTATTCACTTTCCCCAAATCACTTCTTTTTTCCTCAAATCCTAAATTTCAGATATTCAGATTGACAAAAATGTTATTTCAATCAAAGCAAGTATGTTAAAATTAGAGCTACTGTGGGTCCAGCTCCCCACAGGACTTTCAGGTCAGACCCCTTCCTTTTTGATGGAGATTTGAGCACTAAGAGCATACAAGTTGAAGTTAAATCTCCTATAGTGTCCCTGATTAATAGAGTGAACAGCTGTATACTGAGCTTAGTACTGAGGGGTACTAAGAGCTATAACTGCTGTAGATGTTTAATGTGTTGCTGCCTGAAATGAGTCAGAGAATGGAAGATAAAACAGATATCCAATTCCTTACCTCAGTGCTCCAATCATTAGGCTATTCTTTAAGGATAACTTCATACAATCACCAGTTATACCTGAAACACAACTTTGACAGCTCCTCCTTTGAATTTCTTTCTCAAAGGTTTGAATATTTGGTTTCAGATAGTTAATGGAAGATCTTGAATTCTGCTCATAAACCTGCAGGATTCATCTTCTTGTGTCTCTACTTGTATGTATTCCTATATATACCCATATCTATATATGAATAAATGTAAATTTCAATAAATATTTAAATTATTGTTCTGAAAAACTGTTTTCACACAGCTAGCTTTTTCTTTACTTTGATATATAGAATCATAGAATCATTAGGGTTGGAAAGGACCTTAAGATCATCTAGTTCCAACCCCCCTGCCATGGGCAGGGACACCTCACACTAAATCATATCACCCAAGGCCTCGTCCAACCTGGTCATGAACACTGCCAGGGATGGAGCATTCACAATCTCCCTGGGCAGCCCATTCCAGTGCCTCACCACCCTAACAGGAAAGAACTTCCTTCTTATATCCAATCTAAACTTCCCCTGTTTAAGTTTTAACCCATTACCCCTTGTCCTGTCACTACAGTCCCTAATGAAGAGTCCTTCTCCAGCATCCCTATAGGCCCCCTTCAGACACTGGAAGGCTGCTATGAGGTCTCCACGCAGCCTTCTCTTCTCCAGGCTGAACATCTCCAACCTTCTCAGCCTGTCTTCATACGGGAGGTGCTCCAGTCCCCTGATCATCCTCGTGGCCCTCCTCTGGACTTGTTCCAACAGTTCCATGTCCTTTTTATGTTGAGGACACCAGAACTGCACACAATACCCCAGGTGAGGTCTCACAAGAGCAGAGTAGAGGGGCAGGATCACCTCCTTCAACCTGCTGGTCACACTCCTTTTGATGCAGCCCAGCATACGGTTGGCTTTCTGGGCTGCGAGCACACACTGAAGCCGGCTCATGTTCAATTTCTCATCAACCAACACCCCCAAGTCTTTCTCCACAGGGCTGCTCTGAATCTCTTCTCTGCCCAACCTGTAGCTGTGCCTGGGATTGCTCCGACAATTATATAATTAATACGTAATGCAAGATGACCCCTGGTAATCCTGTTCACTTTTAGCTGAATACACAAATTTATGACTTTTAAACCACATTCATGCTGGCAGCAATTTATTTAACTAAACTTTACTGACTGTGCCCAGGTTTCTACCATGTTTTCAGAAGGCAGCTGTCTTGCTCCCTACAGCAGTCACATTATTTTCATAGAAGTACAAGTGCCATACCTGTTTCCTTGTGTTTTATGATTGTTAGATTGAGTTTTGAGTCTAAATGGGCTCCAAAACGCACTGAACAGTTTTCATAGGTTCTCTCCAAACTCAGTGACTGGCCTGATCCAATGTTCTTGGTAAAAGCTTGTATTTCCCCAAATTATTCTGTATACCTCTGTTTCTTTACCCAATCTAAATGCCTTTCATAAAAAAACAAAACCCAAACCAAAAATTGTTATAAAAAAAAGAATTTTAGGTATATTCAGGTATATTATTGAAACCATGAATACTATTTAACAAATAATAACATAGACTAATTAATAGATTTGCATTAGTGATTTACATTCATCAGTTAGAGGATCTGATTTTATTCTGCACAACAAACTACAGATACACAACAAACTATAGAAACATCTACATGAGGCCCTTTAACTCTTAGTTGCTTCATTCCCATTCTGGTAACAAGATTCTCTTGGGTATACTTTGAGGTTTGTTTTCGAATTTTCCAAATTCAGATCTATAGAAACTTAGTCATGTTCTTAGCATTTAAGGAAATAGCTGTGTAAGCAGACAGGTAAAAAAAGACAAGCAAGAAGCATGACACTAGTCTCTAAAGTTGCGTTATTTTATTAGCATTTTCCATGTTTCTTCAGTGTGTGAGCTGCTTAGCTGAAAAGCACTTTTGGACAAGTTTTGCCTCTTTCCTGGTTAAAACTTGCTATAATACTTTTTAAACTTGATAAATAATGCATAGCAAAGCAAGTTTATGGTGGGTGAATATTAATGGCAGGAATTAGAGCACGGAAACTAATCTATAGTCAGAGAACACTGAAGCACAGAGTACTGACATAAGTAAGCTAATTGGATGCTTCATACAGGAACTGCTTTTCTGCAAACATTAGATTCACCTGACAGATTTTACTTGATGACTCCTGGCATGAGAAACAGAAAATGCTTTTCTTGTGTCAAAGTAACAGATCTGTGTCTTATATCAAGGGGGGATAAAAAAAAAAATAAAAAATGCACCTAGTACCTTAATGCTATATTATTTTTCTTCCCCTCTTATTTCAAAAGTCAAAAATCATTCTTCTTACTCTCCTCACAATCATTCTTCTTACTCTCCTCACAATCCTTTTCCCCTCCTTGACAAAGGCAACTCAAATGCTAGCTCATTCTGACTTAAAACACAGTTCTTCCCAACTATTTTGCCTAGCAGTGTCTTGATCAATATCTGCACATGCTCTAAATGTCCCAGTTCAAGACAGCTGCCCTCATACTCACAAAGGCTGAAATCAGCTTTTGACTCGTAGATTTTTTTTAGTTTTCATTAATTTATTTTTTTAAGTTGATAACCATAAGCCTTATTCAGCCCAAGGCACCATAGAAGCACAGATCAGTGCTAGTTAGTAGCCCAGTTTACAATCTGAGTGTCTCTGGCCTGAATGGTAACCCAGGTAGAGCACTCAAATCCCACCCAGCAACAAGGAAAGAGGAAGAGGGAAAAACAGAAGCAGCAAGAGTCTACCCAGCATATTTCCTAACTGGGGGTGAGAAATACCTTCATCACCATCTGATGTGTAGTGAAGGTCATCTGACACAACCTATTAAAAGGCTCACCTGCTTAGCCTGATCAAAATCCAAGGTGAGTCATTAAAAAAGCTTTGAGGGAAGACTTAAGTAATGAAACGTCAACATAAGGAAGTGCCAAGAGTAAGCTCACTCTGTACTACAGCCCTGTCAAATTTAAAATTCACTAATTGTATGATAGAACTCATAAATAACATGACTGGCAAATGCATGAAATCCAGAAAATTATAGAATTATATTTAATAGCTTCAAACCACCAACCCCTAATATTATGCATAGTTATATCTTCTATAGCATTCAAGGCTGTTCAGTTGTCAACAGCTTTATAGACGAAATGGAGAGCGTGCAAGTCACAGAATCACAGAATCCTAAGGGTTGGAAGGGACCTCAAAAGATCATCTAGTCCAACCCCCCTGCAAGAGCAGGGTAACTTAGAGTACATCACACAGGAACTTGTCCAGGAGGGCCTTGAATATCTCCAATGTAGGAGACTCCACAACCCCCCTGGGCAACCTGTTCCAGTGATCTGTCATTCTCACAGTAATTTTTCCTGATGTTCACATGGAACCTCCTATGCTCCAGTTTACACCCATTGCCCCTTGTCCTATCACTGGACATCACTGAAAAAAACCTAGCTAAGTCATGTGTAACATTACTGGTGCTTCTGGAGTCTTTTTAAAGCCCAAATTAAAACAGGAAGGCAAGGTTGAGGCACAAAGCCACCTCAGACTTGATTTATGAGCAAAGCAGCTGTGTTGGCAAGTGTGTTCATTTACTGAAAAAAATCTCTGGATAACAAAGCTCGATTTTCAGTTACTTACACATAGGCTTCTACTCCTTTTTCAGGTGTCAAAAAGTCTCTGAAACTGTCCAGAAGATTACTTTTGTCCTTTCTGGACCAGCAGTTCTTCTGGTAAGGTATCTGTGGCACCTCGCAGTATATGACTAAGATCAAGCTGTTTGCATTGATAGAAAGTCAAGGCATATACCTGGAGTATCAGAGAGATGGCCAAAAAATATTACCCTAATTTATACCAGTTTCTAGCAAGATATACATAATTACACTTGTGTGACATTTGCTGATGCCAATAGAGCTCTCAACTAGTGACTATAAGGTCAAATACAGCTGAATAACTGCAGTAGCATTAGGAGAGTCTAAATAGAGTTAAACCAGCATGAATAAGTTATCCAGACCTGGTCTGCAAAACCGATTACTAAAATTGTTAGAAACCTTTTGACAGGACTTTACCACAAGGAAGCTATATGTAGAGTAAAAAAAACCAGGGGCAAAACTGCAAGTACTTTAAACATACTACATAGAAAATGAATAGCTACCTCATTGTTCCTGCATCCATTGATATGGATTGTGATACGTTGTCTAACCATCCTTCAAAAAGCACATCTTTTTAAAGCAGTACATGAACAGTATTGTATTTCAAAGATTCCTTCGCATTTCAAAGGTCTAAAGAACATGTCTCCCTGCGTATAAATACATGTATCAGAATTGTCATATACATAACAAAGTTAAACCCAGAATTTTCTAGGGAAATATATGTATTGATATCTGAATTTTTAGCTGCATACTTTTCTATGCCAATGTTTGCATTGTGAAAACAAACTAGATATCTAAATATGTTTGTGTATTTATGTGTTCTTTAAATAGCGCACAATTTGGACAACACACTAACTTTTACTTCTATATAATACACAACCATGCATAAAGTTTGGGATGCAAGTAGCCCGTTGCAGACCTAAGTGATGTTCTGAAATGAATTTGGGTGTTGAGAGAGAAAAACTTTCTAGTTCCTTATCAACACTATTTCCCATTTAAAGTTTCAACTGATAAAGCAAATTGTTTATTAAATAGCTATAGTATACCAGAATTTCAGTAGGTGAAGGGATATGGATAAACTGTTGTTTTCTAGGTTTAACATAACCGAGCCTCAAAACCACATGAAGCAAAGCCAATCTGCCTGTCAATACTATTTGGCACATGTTCAGAAACCGTTGTACACAATGAACCACAACTTGTCTAAGTCAATCCAGAAAAGGGCCTGGGCTTGAAAAGTGAAACTAGGGCTGCCAAGCTGCTCAGTGGCTGTAATTTTTGTGGTACATGGTTGCCACTGAGACACCCTCTCTCTGTCCTCAACTTAGAGTCGTTCAGATACCTCTGTATTAAAATTGTATCCCTAGATTTGGGCACAGCTTCACACCTGTTGCTGATCATGACATTATCTACTTCTTCAGTTCATCAGCCACCACTGAGGTAAAGCATAGAGTGATACTGTTACTTCATATCAAACTTCTATCCAGCCTGTCATAACATAAATAGGTGGATGGACTACTGGCAGTTATCACCCCCTGTTTTAATTTTGCATTTCACTGGGTCCTGATTGTTACCACATTTGAACATGAGGTAATGACTCTTTATGCTTCTGCAGCTGAACAGCATTTTTTCTGAATCTTTATTTCCCCACTTTCCCCAGTCCAAAACAATGTTAAATCCAGACTTTTAGGATAGCTGCTGCCAGAGGGGAGGTGAGAAGATATAGAAACATAGAATATTTTGGGTTGGAAGGGGACCTCCAAAGATCACCTAGTTCAACTCCCCCTGCAATGAGCAGGGGGACCTTCCACTAGATCCAGTTGCTCAGACAGAACTGACAGATATGGGCTCCCACCAAGAACAAGTGGGCACACAGGGACAGCAGTCAAAAATGAAATTAATTCTGATCACTGTGTCCCCCAGAGATGGAGCAGTTGGAATAAGTGCAAGAAAAGCAACTGGCTTTCTAGTTCTTTTGAGATATGGATGATCACCTGAACATCACTTACTAGTAATAATTACTTGCTAGGATTCTAAGACACTGGTATTATTAGCAATAAGTCCTTACTAGGATTCTAGTAAGAGTCTGGATCTCATTACATAGTCTTGTCCTCACCATCAATAAAGTAATTTATGCTATATGTAGGTGTTATGCAAATACATAAAAAAAAATTACTTCAACAAAATTAAACTGTGTTATATTTCCTCATACAATAATGTGGGGAGTAAGCAGTATCTGAAACATGGAATATATTTAGTAAATTGAGATGTTTCCCAGCACTCAGGCTATTAGAATCTGAGATTAGACAAATGTTATAAGTGCAGGTTAAAAGATTTTTAGTCACTTAAAGTTACAAATAGGTGCTCTATGCATCATATTGGCAACTTAAATCTCCAAAGTATAAATGTCAAAGACCTTTGCCCTGCCTAAAAGCGTCTTGCTGGACAAAACTAGGGAATTTCAATTAAGGATGAATGTGCAATTACTTTAAGGAAGAATAAAACCAAGCTTTCCATTAAGAATATACGAACATCTCTGTAGAAAAAAAATAATAATAAAAAAATACTGTCCTTTCATTCAATTAACTCCTAACCTTGAAGGTCACAGATCATTTCATTTGTCACCACATCAATTAGGCAGCCCTACATTTTGCGAGCGTTTCGATGCCATTAGATTATTAGATCCAGCTAATTTATTTTTCTAGAATTACATTAATATTTAATACATTAGCTAATGAAGAAAGTTAGAAAATTTGTATCAAACCCTTGCTATAAGTACATCAAAACTGATTCAGAGACAAAGTATGCACCCTTATTCAAGATATAACATGTAACAGACAAGACTTTGAAACTAAAATTGTCGTTTACCTGTTTCTGTGAAGTTGCAAGGAAGGAAACAATGTTAAGCTACAAACAAATCCTAAATATCATCTACCAAAATCATAAGTAATTTAATCTTTGAAGTATAAAAGCCCTGCAACTGCTATATTTAAATGTTTTTGGATTATATTTCCTCTGCAAAGAGTAAAGCAATCTTTACATCTATGAGTTGGTTGAATGGGAACACAATAATCCTAAAAAGATACTCTAAGCCTGGCTCTGTAAAAGTATTTAAAAGATCACTGGTTTAGTTTAATATAAATTGAACTGATACTTCAATATCTAAAGGAGTTTCATTTACAGTAAAAAAAATAAAATGCTTCCTTATTTTGTCATGAGATATATATAGAAGAAAGCATTCTCCTACCTTAGTCAAAGATGCTTGCTTCTGTCTGACTGGAACAATTTTACTTTCATTCTAGTAAACTCTTCAGCAGCAATCCTATTATGTGTCTACAGTGGTTTCATGGGGGTGGGACTTCTGTGTAATGATGAATTCACCAGGGAATCTTCCCTTTCAAAGAATGCTGCTGCAGACAAGGAAATCACTTTACGTTTATTGTCACAAGCTTTTGGATGATTAGTTTAAGATGCAGGGGTTAAGTACATGTACATACATAGGCATGGACTGAAATATTTCCTATATGCTAAAGCTTTGAGAAATAGGCTGAAAACTGCAGCATGTTATACAGGGAAAGACTATGTATAAATGCCTATACATACAATATATATACATATATATGAAAAAGGAGAATCATAAAATATAAATATAAGAAAATTGTTTGTCTATACAGTTGTGGTAAAATAGTGTGGCTGGGTCAATTACTGCTTCTAAGCAATTAATCTGAGAAGCAGAAACTCAAAGTCAAGCATACCGATCCTTACCTAAAAATAAAATAAATAAATAAATAAATTAAAAAAAAAAAAAGAGAAAGCATTTTTTAATTCAAAATGGTAAGCTGCATAAAGAACAGATGCACATCTGCCCCACGGGCAATAACCAATTTCCCCAGTACAGCAGCAGCACAGATCTAATGAAGAAGCTCTGTGATATGTTAACCCAATAACATAAAAAAAAGCTTCCTACAAGCTCTCTGGCAAAGAGCAGTGATGTTTGTAGTGATTATTATTAAGATTTATGAGCCAAAAACCTTGAAGAGTATGTGTGGTCACTTCAAATATAGACAGCGGAAGTGAGAGCAAATTGATAGGTTGGCTGAGAGAGAGACATCTGGCAAGGTTACAGCAACGAATGTGACAAAAGGTGCAGAAGTGTCCTAGCATTCCACATTTTAGTGAAGCTATAAGAATGATGGTCACATACACAGATCCCATTACTGGACTAAGTGAGCCTATCAGCCTTTATTAAATCATCCTGCACTTCCCTCATCTCATTTACAGATAAAAAGCAAAGCAAAGCAAAATTTCTGTCTAGATCTAGAAACAATGCAAAACTGGCAAGTTAAAAATAGGACTTTGATAAATTATAGATACTCAAACTAAAAGCACCTCTCCCAAGTCTCAGGTAATGTCTAAATGAGGAAAACCTCTACAGGGATCAACAGAACAGATAAAAATAAAGTTCCCTACCTTCCTCTAGATTCACTTCTGTACATACCCATGCATGTTCAATCAAGGGCAAAGTTAAGAATTTCGCCATCTACTACTTTTAAGGTGCAAAAGTAGGCCAAGAAATTGATGTTCTTTTCCTTCAAGTGAGTCTATTTATCTAGCACTCATAGCTTTCTTTTTAGCTACCTCACAGCAAACTGTTATTGTTAAAATACAAACAATAATACCTTTCTTCTCTATAAATTCCAGCATTCATCCAGAGTGTGGAAGAAATTCGGCTCCCTTCCCTTCACATGCAACGAGTTTTCCAACTCATGCAAGGGCCCCAACCAGCAAGTCATGAAATGGTCTGTGTACTTACCACACCTTGTTTTGAAACTGTCCCAACAAGGATACAACACCCAAGAATCTGAGCTACTCAAAAGACAAACAAAAGAATAAACATCATTGTAGAAAGTTCAAATGTGAGCATAACCTGAATAGCAGCTAACAACCTTATCTAGAGTAGAATTTTCACAATATTATTTCAAAAGAAATGAAAAGAATTTGCGGTTGCTTAACTCAAAGGGCAGAAGGTGAAGGAAGAGCAGCAGAGAAATACAAGAAAAAGGAAAAGAAATACAACACTAGTTTCTTTCTTCAATTTTAATTAAGTTTTACATATATGCTTGCTTTCTCCATTCAAAAGCCTTTACCATTCACTTTAGAGCAAATAAAATACAGACTATCTAAGTTAACCTTGTCTCTTTCTCAACTTGATACAAAAATTTGGAGCATTTAAGTCTGCTTTTCATAGCTCTAAGAATAAAACCTCTGTGTCAGGTGCACTAGAATTCTCCAAGTACTTTGGTTCTGCTCTTTGTATGAAGTAATTGCATCCCGGTAGATCTTCAAACTTAATTATTCTGACCTAACAGACTAATTTTACTTAAGACTTTCTTTCATTGATCTAATGTACTGTTGAAATCCTATTTCAACTTCTGGCTTGTGTATTGCTCATATTAAATTACTAACTAATTTTCATCTACTTTAAAGATTACTTTGTGGAAAGTCACACCAGATAGCAAAGGTATTGTCTTTTAAGTAACTAAATTGCATGTAAACCCCTTTGCTGCTGTCAGATACCCAAACCTGCAGTGACACTTCTGCTATTTGATAGCTATTACTAGTCTGTAATAGGTACAAGTTCTTTATACAACTGTTCTTTAATCACATTAAATTGTAGCATTTTGTAAGTGGAAAATGTCCTTTGATAAAGGAAATTAAATTCCATAAAATACCATCTTTTTGCAAACACTGATTTGATTTACTGGTATTGTGTTGGAGAACAGTAACCAGTGCTTAGCAATACCCGCACATCAAACTGATTAGTGTTTCAGAAAAAAACACAAAGCACTTTAGTTATTGGAAAGTGCATTTCATCTACAAGCTGTAAACAGAGACTCCAGCTGTCAGAAACAAATCTGAGCAGAATCAGAGTTCAGTGGCACTTAACAATACTAAGATAAAAATCTTATGACATCAGTATTTTCTATTCTTTTCTCTTTCCAGTCAAAAAAGCTCAACATGCATCTCTAGAAAACATAAAAGATTTGATGATTTTCTTTACTTTTCGATGCTCAAGTACAGATTATGTGGGCAACTCACATGCAGCTCCCACGGATTCTGTATTTCAATAGAATATCGATGATATGTGGTGTCTTATCACTTTTTGCTCTGGTAATATGCAGGCTTCTGTGTGGAGTCAGTTCTCCTGACCAGTAGGAAAACAACAGATCTGTCACCATCTCCCCAGGGTAAAAAGTACCACCACTAGCATCTATCAGGAGCCTACTTCACATTTCTTTGTAACAAAGGCTGCCAAAACAGAACTTGGCACAGCCCTCTTCAGTGTCACCTTGGTGTATCTAAGTAAAGAGATTGCAGAAATGAACTTAAAGGTATTTTTAGGAAAGCCTAAAAAAATACCCTCCTCTACCATAACATAAATACAGTGAAAAAATATTTTCATTTCAGAAATCTGGCTATGCAGGATGCTTAGCCCAACTAATAAAGTCTCAAAGGCTAGATTAATCATTTGCAATAAACATACTTCCCATAAAAAACAATAATTTTGCATAGTCATATAATTATACAGAGGAAGATAATGAAAAAAATACAAGACAGATCTATACACTACAACAGTCCTGAAGTACATCTAACAGTATCCCACTAGGAAACAGTTAAGTACTCCTCTGCATATCTTCTCTATTAAAGAGTTGCAGGTGGGGAGGAATATATTTAAAATACTTATATATATTCCCCTGCTGCTGTGATGAGCTTAATTTACGAAATAAAGACTGCAGTGAGAAAAAGTTCTGTAAGCTGCTCCAGAGAAAGCTGGCAAAAACTTTGGCATTTTCCAGTTGACTCATACTACTGTGTGTGATTATTAGCTAATGCCAGTCCTTAGAAACTTCAAGGAAAAGAGCAGTTTTGCTTTCTTCAGTTTTTCTGGGGATGCATCACTGCTCTAGTGTACTACTTAGCACACTTAATAATCTGCTTTCCAAACTTTTACTAAGCACATAGCTTCTAAGCCCATGTGTTGTTAACGGTGTTTATGTCCATACAATTCCTAATGCATTCCTGTTGCTGGGACAAGCTTGTTTACAGCTTGTGGATGAAGTAATTCTCATACATTTTTCTGAAGATCCCATTTTTTTTCATTGACTAAATAGTTACATCTAACCTCCTTGCCCTTTATGCGTGGGCAGCACTTCCTCTCTTTGGATCATGTGCAGCAGTTCAATGGCGAAGTCAGTTCTTGTCAGCACAAAGAGCGCTGCACTGGTGTCCTATTTATACTGCAAGCAAAAATAATCACATCTCTTCTGAGAACTAGGCACTGAAATGGAAGTAACCCAATGCACTTCGTTGAGACTTCTTTCTAGAAAGGACCTCAGCCTCCCATGTCACTGAAGGGATTCAAATTACCTTTCCCTGTGTTTAATTGTAAGGTGTAATATGGTTTAACAGTTATTAAAATGAAGAGGACTGTTTTTCTTCTTTAGAGCATCAACTGCTTTGCAAATTTTCCTTTCTGAGCAACACAAAAGAAAGCATGTTAGGTTTCAGACTAGTAGAAATATAGGGGAAACACTGGTATATCTTAAGTTCTGCTAAGAAATAACAAATAAAATATTGAAGAGTGAAAAATGTCTTCAATTATTTATTCAGAACTCTGAATTTGGCTGGTTATGGTTATGTTACCAATTTTATTTGCACAAGGGTGATGGTTATAATGAATGTTTCAACGCAGAGTACTGCTTTCTTGTGACACTAAGGATAACAATCATGCTCAAAATGCTAAAGCAAGTTTCAGGAATGCATCCTTACTACTCCATTCTACACAGTACAATCTGACAAATACCATAGTAAAGGAAAAAGAATAGTAGAATTTAAATGTCTTGTGGTACTTGTTCTATTATTATTATTATTATTCATTAGGACATGAACCAGAAACTAGCTGAAACCTTCCAGTTTCAGATGAGTAGAAAAAGTTTCTACATATTATTATGTAATTATTTTACACAACCCCCCAATGTTATTGGAAGAAACAAACTTATTTAGAATGCTTATGAGTCTGGATATTAAAACATTTAACAATGGAGACCCGGGTTCAAAAGATCTAGTTTGGATAGGCACCAGAACTTAGGTCTCGTTTTTTTTTCTCATCAGTGCTGACCAGCATAAGCATTAAGAATTTTTTCACACAAGAGACACTGAATGTAGTAAGAATAAAGAAGATTTTTTGTCATAACCAAGACCTGAGGTTTGGGAAATTCAATATGGAATTTAAAACACTTGTTCCTTTAAAAAGGGGACGGAACACTGGAGAAAGTGACTCAAGGACGATGCACAGCTCCATCCTTGAAGTTTTCAAGACTTTGCTGGACAGATAACTCAATTTCAAGCAACAGTTTCAGCTTTTTTTTTTTTCTTTTGCAGTCAGATCTTCTATAAAGTTTCATTCTTCACCAAGGAAATGAGAGGAGCTCCTAACTCCATTGGGTTTAAGACATCCATTTCCAATTATCCCTACCCTAAGCCATGGAGTTGGTCCATAGAATAAAATTATTGCCCTCGGGCTATTTGTTTCCCAGTTTATATTTCCTAGGTGACCACCAGTGGAAACGTAGGTAGAGTAGGAAAGTTTTCAGGCATACATCATGTTGCAGAATACAGACTGAAGTTCAGTAATCTGTTGAGGTGAAACCACAGACAGGAGTAGGAAGAGATTTCTGACATTTTACAGACACATACAGACTGAGATTAAACTCAGGAGAGCCTATCTTCCTTTCTGAAATCAGACTCCAGTTTTCATATGCCTGTAGGCATATAACTAAGGATGAACTGATTACTGATAAAATCATTATATTGAGGAGGGTTTTATCTCTGATTTGAACAGGTTCAGATTTTCAGCCATCATGCTGTGTTACAGAGTACTTGTTCTTAAAGAAACTCAAAAAACCCCCAAACAATTCCCATCCACCCTTGTCCCTCTCCTGCCAAAAAAACCCAACCCCAAACCAACAAACTAAACCAACTGAAAACCAACCCTGCAACAAACAAGACAAACTGGAGACACAGGTGACTTGCATAATTATCTCATGGAATAAATCCAAACCCATGGCCATGTGGCAGAAGTAAAAATAAACTACAGTTTTACATCTTCTTCCAACTTTTATAACTCTTGACACTGTAGAAGTTACTGAATTTCTCAGGAATAACTAAGCAGGTTATAAATACTTTCACTTTGATATTCATAGTCTGATATAAAAATATTATATGTCCCTCAAGTTTCCTGTTTCCCATGACTTCCATCTCAAATCTCTCAGTGATAACAGAGAACAAGATTTTTTTTGCTCATTGAAAATCCATGTAGCCATAAACAGAATTAAGGCTAATATTTAGAGACTGTTTTGTTGGCTTTATAATAAGAGTTATAATGTGTTGCCAAAGTATGAGGCCTTGATCCCACATTAGCTACGGCTTATCACAAGTAGATACCCACATAGGACTCATTATCCATACTATTCTCATTGTTGTTTAAATAGGCAAGTAAGGATTTTAATTAAAGAAAAAAAGAAAGCCAAACCAAAGCTTAGGTATCTTTCCTATGCTAAGAAACCAAGCTTGGGGTAAAAATAGCAGGTCTGGCGTTTTCTCCCTCTCCCCCTCCCTAATTATTTACTGACTGTAGAATTCAGGTACAATTTCAGGTACCCTATCTGACCTCGATAGTAATGCGACATCTGATTCAGAGCCTGCAAGACCCAGATAAAGATGAAGCAAGCAAGATAACAGAAGTGGCTGTCTAGAAAGAAAAGGAAACATTTTTTTGTTTAATGACAAGAATTGTAATAACTTTTATTCTACATTCTGTATTTGGTCCACATATTTTTATTATAATTTACTTAGAGATTTGTGTTGCAAATGCACATCTGGACTTTGTCCATTCAGCTGCATTGATACTTATTCTGCTGTTTATTCCAAATTTATTTTCACACAGCTCTGTATAGGGCTTCCTCTTCCCAAGGGAGCTGTCCCCACCAGATGGTATTTACATGTCCATGTCCTGCCTGGATTTCAGTAGTTTTTTCACAACTCTATTTTCAAGTGTCAGAAACAAAGTTTAAACATCACCACACATAGTTGCATTCACATTAGAAGATTCTGAAGAAGGGGAAATATAAAATTACTACACAGTTTTCAAATAAGAAAGACACTATGACTACCTGCTGGAGTGAAAATTTTCTAATGTTTCATATGACCCTCGTGATGGCACTTTCAGGTCTTTCCAGCTCCTATCCTAGGACACAGCAGCATTCCTGTAGCTAAAGGGGGCCTCTAAGAATGCTGAAGAGGGACTCTTTAAAAGGGTATGTAGGGATAGGACAAAGCAGAATAGCTTCAAACTAAAAGAAGATAGATTTAGACTAGATATTAAGAAGAATTTATTCACTGTGAAGGTGGTGAGACACTGACTCAGGTTGCCCAGAGCATTTGTGGCTGCCCCATCCCTAGAAGTGTTCAAAGCCAGGTTAGATGGTGCTCTGAGTAACTTAGTGAATTGGAAGGTGTCCCTGCCCATGGCAGTGGGGTTGGAATTAGATTATTTTGAAGGTCCCTCCCAACCAAAATCATTCTATAATTATAATTAAGATTCCTTCTGAGATACCTGAAATACCATGCCAGATAAAGGACTCAGGAGAAAGACAGAAAATGCTATGATTCTATGATCTGTTCTTACTATAAAAAGCTCTTGCAGTCCAATCATAATGTATGTTCTGTGATCCCAAACCCAAAGAAATCAAACTTACGATGTTTCTTTTGAGACTAAACACCTTGCCACATAGCCTGAATAAACTCTATATTTTTCTAAAGCTTTAGAAAAGTCACAACAGATTGGAAGAATATTAATTAATGCTGTTAACACATCTTAGAGTTTAGGCTCCTTGCCAAAAAAAAATTAAGGTAAATATGTTTAAAACAGCTATTCCAAGTCTTTTGCAAGTGTACATCTACAGCAATAATGTAACCCTGGAGAAGTAGGAAAAAGAGAAAACTCAGAAAAGAAAAGCAAAAACCTTTTTAGCAGTAACTTTTGAGACAATTCAACTGTTGGTATTTCTTTTATTAGTCTTAAACTTTACAAATTCTGCCAAATACCTATGTTGCATCACTTTCATTTAGCAATTCAAAGATATATAGTTACATTATATATTAAAAACATGCATATTAAAGTGCAATTGAATAGGGCCCAGATCTTCAGGTCTTAGTAAAACAGAATAGTCCAACATAAAATATTTTTATACTTTACCTTAATGTTACCACTTCTTTCATCCAATCAGATTATTTCTCAAGTGTCAGTCATGCAAGATACAAGAAATACCCTGTTGTTTTACTCATCTGTTAAATTCCAGTTGGATAGCATTTTTTTCTGGCTGAGTTTTATTTTTGAGAGATATATATACATATATATATATATATACACACACACCAGTATGTTATGAGAAGGCAGACAAAACATTAACCACTTTATGTTAAATACCTTTGAAAGACAGCCAAGAAAATTGGACAAAAAAATTTGCATACAAGCCATAACAACAAGCATCATCACACTGGGACAGGCTTCAGCAGCATTAAAAATAAAAAAAAAACACGTTAGAAACCCCTTTTATAATGTTAAGGCAAGGTTTAAGACTCAAATGAATAGGACTTTGTCATTATGCTAAGAGTTGCTGTGGCTCCTTATCTGCATTTTCATAGAACAGCTTAAATCCCCCAGCATTGTATGTAATGGAAAACAAAAAATGATACCCAGCGCTTA
The DNA here is from genome assembly GCF_028554395.1 of Pezoporus wallicus. NCBI lineage: Eukaryota > Metazoa > Chordata > Aves > Psittaciformes > Psittacidae > Pezoporus > Pezoporus wallicus. The sequence goes on from NW_026640754.1 coordinate 487,410, forward strand.
GCCAGCACTCTGCAATCACTGTTTGTTGCGTCAGGACACAAAGAGCATTTCCAAGACACCCACTGACGCCTGACAGATAAAAATAACTGAAGTAAATGTTAGACAGTACCTGACACTCCAGCTCCCAGAAATAGATCCCAACTACTATAACTCTTCTATGAGTAGCGTTGCTTTTAATTACTTAATGGTCATTTTTACAACTTCCTTTTTTAAAGTATTTATCTACAGATACTGAAAACAATTCCCATTGCAAAAGCTGTGGCAGCTTAGTGTCTCTCTTAAGTTAATACTAACAACGCACAACATGCTCTATCAGCTAACTACCACCAGTTACATTCAACCAAAATCAGCAATTCTGCAAATGATAAACAGCAGGTAAGCAAGCAATTATTACTGTTCTGGAAAATTCCCTAGAAAAAAAACCACATATTTGATGAAGTCTGAAGGAATATTTAAACCAAGTTCTCCTCAGCATCTGCCCCACCCCACACACTTCTTGTTTATGGCCAACAGTGTAGCATACCTAGAAGTCAAAGCAGAGATGTGATTCTTCCTCTCCAGCACCACACTTAAGTACCATAACTGATATGCAAGAAAGCCCTCTTTCATAGAGTCACTTTATTGTTTCATTCCATTAATAGTGTTTTCATGGGAAGTCAGAAGCTGCTAATCTTAGAGCTGTAATCATGGCCCACCTCCCTTCCCTTAACAACTTCTGTACCTGCAGATAACACTAACTGAAGACCAAGTTATAACCAAAGCCAAAAATATAGGTTTTTAAATTCCATCTTTACCAGAGACAAGAGAAGTAGCTCTTTCCAAGAAGAGTTTCATAGTCTTTAGAGAGAGATGATAAAAGTCATGAATGACTTAAAATTATTTTTTTTCCTTCTAACAATGCAATACTTGTTTCTTGCCTTTCAGTTGACATCTCTTTATACTGTTGTTGTCTGCAGAACAGTAGAATCAGTTGTAGAAGTAAAATGAGTCACAAACACCACGTGACTTGGGGCATGTAAGGCAGAACTGACTATATAACTTTGTATTGCCAAAGACTGGAACAAAATCATGTTTGTTTACTGCTTGAATTCAAAATTTTGTTGTTGAGCTGAACATGTTTTTTCTTCTTAAAGCAATACGTGATGTAACATACAAATTTGCTTGTAACTTCACAGTTCAAACTTACTGTTTGGTTAGCCCTAATGATTTCATGATACAAGACACTGTTCATGTGTTGATTAATCCTTTCATAATATGGAGATGACAAATCTGCCTGCTAGAACAGCAGGTAAAGATTAGTTCGCTCCTCCATGTAAAACCATGTTTGCTGTTATGGCAACACAATTTTGCAATTCAAGATGTATTAATCTGGAACTGCATTTGTCCTTCTGTCCTAGAGCTCTGAACATTACATACCTACTCAGGTGAGCAAATAGCTGGAAAGCCAATTTGTACTGCATTCCTCCCTTGCTGACCTTTCTATTATTTCAGCAAGTCACCTTGGAAATAAAAGTTGTAACTACATACCTCAAATATTTTTTCCTCATATGTTGTGGTTAAAAGGTCAACTAATATCTTCCAAATCTTTCTAGGCTCACTCTCCTTAAGTGTCAAAGCACATGCATATTATATACTGTTCAATACATAGTGGCAACCTGAGGCATTCCCACTCATTTTAGGTACTAGACTAGAAAACCCCAACAAAAAAAAACATCTCCCCTCCCCTTCCTCCTCCTCCTCCCACCGATAAACCTTTTTAACTAGTAAATTCAAAACTAAATGCTCTAGATCAGGAGAAATGAAGAAAGGTTGAGCAGAAATTAAAATATCCAAAGTCAAGCCATGTCTGTACAAATATTCCACTGCTCTCAGAGTTGATTTCTCTCATGAATCTGTTAGCAACAGTGCACATGACTTTCTCTCAGTACTACCTGATTATTAAAATTTTAACTTCTTAAAATCCTTCTGAGATTGCCTCTAAAAAGTTGAGGGTGAGTACTGTTAAATGACCTACCAAATGCAGGTACTCTTTCTTCCTCAAACAATTACAGTATAGCACTTTGCTGTCAAAGTGGCAAATCATGGATTGTCCCATAGAAAAGCTTTTTCAGAGCAGCTCTATCGGTCAAGGTCCAGCTGGATTTTACCTTTGTACACATATTCCACAGCTCTAGTTAAGCAAGAGATAGTTGTGTTGAAAAGGTGTTCTTGTGAAGTGGTACCAGAAGATGTCTGGAAATCATCTGTCATCACTGTCATCTTATCATGCTGACAATATGAGAAATCACCATTCTTGTTGCCCTCTTATTATCAAGTTAAACTTTTATCTTCATAATCTCTTCTCAGCCAAAATAAACAAGGTTTTGAAGTTATGAAGAGTCTCAAAGCTCAGATTTAACCATAGAATGATGGAGAAAATAGACGTCCATGACTTTGACATGAGCAAACAACTGAATGCCTTCCAGTTCAAGCTGCACAAATTGCGCTAAAGTGGAGGTAACCTTCTAAATTCCAGTAACTAGTTACATGCATGCTCTGCCACCTCTTACTTTTAAACACAGTAGTAGGACACTAATAAGCTAATTTGTCACATCTTGCAGGCTGGATAGTCCAGAAGCATCAGAGTGAGTTACCATAGCTCAATTGGTAGGCACTTACTAAGCTGCATTAATGCACTTCTGTAAGACTATGACAGGAAAGAACATAGTTCTTTATGACAGTGATGATTTCAATTAATATTTTTCATGTTATCTACCATGCATGCAGGTCTATTTATAAATGAGAAGTGTTGGCATTGATTACAACAAAACATTACCCTCAGGAAATTTCCCATGAAACTAAATGACTAGAACAAGCTAGCTGGTAAGTTAGATACATAAGTATGTATAGTCCAAAAGATCAATAAAAAAAAGATTGTTTCTACTCAAGTCTGTTTCAACATCACTTTTAGCAGGCACATATAAGTACAAATATATGACTTGATAGTATTAGAAGAAAGCAAATAGTTCCAAGATGTATTTTGGTATTCATGGACTTGCTGCTGGGATTCACTGCATAATGGCTTTAAAAATTTTCTTGCAATACAGCCTTTTGGTCCCCAACTTGAGAAGCTTCAGAAGCCAAATGACAGCCACTTAATCATCGATTATTCTGATCAAACGTTGTTATATACTTTTTTTTCCACTAAGGCTCTGCAAAACCATCAAAGTCCATATTTCTTTGACTGACAAGGGTACAGTCATTCATAAAACAGAGGTGGCCAGAAAAGAATCAGCTATAAAGAAAAATATCAACACGAAGTTATGAAGCTCTAGGTTATGATTCCTTAATGAAGACTCAAGGCTTGTATTGAATTATTAGATATAACATTGAAGTGTGGAAGCTTAAAATGTCATCTAGAAGCCTTAGTCCCTTGTTCACACACCCTACACCCTCCAAACACCACTGTTTCCCTGCATAGTTCTCCTCCCTGCATAAGATTAGGTTAATTAAATAAGCCAAACTCATGCTTACAAGCACCTTTATTTAAGAAATGTGTTCACATTTCTTTAGAAGCAGAAATGCTTTAGTTCAGAATTCACATTTGTTTTAGTGCTTAAACATTTGCTCAAACAGCACTCTGAGAACAAGTCACTTAAACTATATTTAAATCCCAAGAAACCACGTGTGCCAGCCTCACTTTCTCTGGCTGGCAGCAGTCAGTCAGTCACAGGCAAAAAGAGAAGTGACAATCTATACTTCATCTAGGAGCAAGGTCAGAATTGTTTCATACAATGAATCAGTAGCGGCTCCCGATTCTTCACATGACAGGGGCAAGGGGAAAAGGACAGAAAAGAAACTCATTTCCTCCCCTCCCAAACAGATTCACGTGTCCCTGCCTTTCTTCACAGACCACTTCAGTGTAACTAGTGTATTGTAACCGGTATGGAGGCGTTTCAAGAGATGCGCTGACATGGTGTTGAACCTCGAACAGGAAAGTAGAACTAACAGTGACATCGAGTGGCAAGATTGCTGCAATACACTTCTTAAAGCCCCGTTAGAAGCTTCTTCAGTAGCCCATTTAAGGCCTGTGAAATTTTTAATTCTTAACTCTAACCTATTAATACTTAAATGAGAACGCATAAAGCAGAAAGACTACTTATTTCTCCGTTTTTCCTTGAACCTTCAATATTTTGTTGGAAAATATTCTTAAATGAAGTTAAAGAAAAAAAAATCAAAACCAAACATACCCTCAAAAAACAAATACACAACAATAAAACAAACAAACAAAAAAAACCCCACCCAAACAAACAAACAAACCAGGAAAAAAGAAAAAATAGGAACAGGCTTCACTAACAGCTTGAAACAGACCGAGATTAGAACCTAGCTGGTTTCTGAATTATTTATAAAGCATTCTCTTCTAAAAACAAAGATTCTGTTGTAGAAATGTACATGTAACCCACTTGTGTATTCTTGCAAAGCCTTATGAAGCTACCGATGAGGTGAAGTTCAGGAGATTAATTTATTTGTCTCACCCTTTTAGTCCTGGAGAAGAAACATCTTTGAATGACACATGACTACTAACAGGACCCTACAGTTTGTGAATGATGCTTAGCGCTGTTCTAAGCTTGGTCTTCAAACGTACACACCGAACTATTTTGCAGAAACTGTTGTGCTCTTTAAACAGTTTTATCAGTAAAATAAGACCGGTTTATTTATTTTTTATTTTTTTAATATTTATTTTCCCTAGGAAATATTCCATAGAGTTAACTGCTTCTAGTCTTCTGTCAGATACATAACCAGTGTGGAAAGATCCAGCTTGAAATCTCCTAGGATATCATGATATTCAGATAATACCCAGGTGGGTAGTTAGGGACAGAAGAAAGATGGTTTATACTTCCTAGGACTGCAGCATCATACTGTGCCCAAGGAATGGTAACACATAAGGGACATTTATTATTTGACAGTACAGGAGATGAAAGGGGTTTATTTATTAAGTTTACAGATCCTGAGCAAGATATTTTCTAGGTAGCTCACAGCATGCCCACAGCTGGATTTTGAGTGCTGAGAAAACCATATTTGCTAGTGAAGAGTTGTCTTTTCTCTCTCCAGTATCACCACACTTATTAGCTGCAAGCTAAAATTTAACTTGTGCTTTCTGGAGAGCATGTGCACAAGCTGTTTTAGGGAAAGAACAAAAAATGGGCTTCAACAAAATAATGGAGTGCTTCACTGACGTGTTTACAAACAGCTACTGGGATGGGAGAAAAATAAAAGTTGAGAAAGGTTAATGAGAATGCAACATTAGGAGACTCGTTACATTTCATCAGCTTCATAATAGAAAGCTTATTCACAAATTGCATTTTGGGATGCTATGCCTTTGCTATTTGTCAGTATAGTCCAAGACAAAGAATTGCGCTCAGAGAAATCATACACAACATGAAACAAATAGAAAATTCCTGTGCCCAGCTCTACTGTGTGCATTTACATATATATATATATAAAATTATTTCTTGTCTACTGTTCTATTTTCTCCTAAGGATCATAAAGCCCTCTATTGCAGTCATCTGTGTTTACCATATCCCTACAATTTTCCATAGGAGCACTAATTAGTACTTCCTTCCCTTAGTTTGCTGCTGAGGAATGAGGATCCCAAGTCTGACACAATGACAAGCTTCATCTAACTTCCTAATTATTCTGTCAAATTTATCAGAAGACAGGCAAAGAAATGAACCTTAATTCAACCTGTTTCTCCCAGGTTTCTGTAGCCCAAGAAACTGGCAGAAGAAAAACTCTCAACCAGCCTAGATATAGTTTTTTGTTGTCATGATAGGGAGCTGCCAAGCCAGACGCCACACACAGAAGCAACAATACTCTTGTTAAAATACACTTTATTCATGGAGACCTAATTTCTCAACAACTTGTTGCTAAAATGAACTTGGTAAAATACATACTGCTTCTCAGCTCCGGACTTATTTGTCTTTTACACAAGTAAAAGACTTTATGCATAAATCCTTTGGTTTTCAAATTAACAACTATTTGAAAATGAACATTAGATGCTTGTGTTAGAATTGCATTTTCTCAATAGTGATTAAACAGATGGTTTGCATGATATTTCTGATAAGTATTAAAAGAAGTTAGCTACTCTAACAAGTTAGGATCAAAGATGAGTTAGATGTGCTCATTAAGCAAATTATATCTTTTGCAAACAAGAAATAAAATAAAATACCACTGAATAGTGACTTTCTTATAGAAGCTTTTCCAAGTATAAGGATTTAGCTTCCAGTGTAACAGTTCTTCACAAAATTAAACTGTTTTGTTTTTATTGTTTCTTCTCAGGAGTTTCAGTGCCTAAAGATACAATTCACTCATCTCTAAAATTCATGGGGAAAAAAGAAAAATAAAAAATAAAAAAGTTATTTGTTATTAAGAATTCAGCATCACAAGGTTTGTGCACAGGTTAGGACAATTGTTTTACACAGACCTTCTTGGTCTGTTAGTTTTTGCAAAGCAGATCCCAAACATTAGCTGTGTCATATGGGCCAGCTGTTTCCTATCTATATTCCAATATAAAGCATTGCATAAGCATGGCAAGACTTGAATGTACTGTGTATACAGTGTTCCATTTTGTCCCAAACTTCATCCTTCTTGGAACTTTTCTCACAGCAGCCTACACAGTGGGAAGCCAGCTGGAAGCAACCAGAATTAAGTTTGACCTCCCAGCCCCTTACAGATTTCCCATGACTTTTCTGTTATACTAAAGTGTTTTTTTTCTCTTTACACAAACCAACATCACTTTTGGTCAACTGTCAGCAATACAGGGCCAGAACATGGCTTTTACAATAGCATTTCTGAAGTAACTTCACTTATTACTTACAACTGTCAGAAATAGCGTAGAGATGAGGAAAGGGAATAGATGCAGTTCAGGACTGCGGCAGATTTTTATCATGGTAAAATCAAAAGCTCAAGCAGAATTCAGCCCAAACTACAGGCATTAAGATTCAATTTTCATAAACACAACTGCCTTTTAGTGAAGTGTTGCGTTAAAAGTAGTGTTTTTCACACATGGCACACCTAAATTTACCTCTGTTATAGAACATCAGTATTAGTGTAAATCAAAAAAAATTCAAAATAAGAGCAATATGTTCTCAAAAACTAGGAAGAGTGATCTTGAAAATAAAAAGAAACAAATCCAGATATCTCTTATAGTTAATTAGCTTTTTATTTTGTTTTATCCTTTTTACTATACTAAAAACATGAACAGAATATGAAGTACAGGGATTGCGTAACATGAGTTTATTGCCAATTTTTCAGGCACTTGTCACACATTTTGGTGAATTACTTCCTTCCTGCTAGGATTAGAGTTCTCCAACAGGAGTTTTGTCTGTCTACTCAGAATACTCATATCCCAATATCACAGCAGGAATTTATGTTATTTACTGCTGCTTCTCACCTTAAGAGCAGCCCTTCTCTTCTGAATTCCTCTTTTTTACAGCTACCAAACATTGGATGCTGCTTTATTCAAGTACTTACTGCTTGCTACCTAGTCAAGTAACAGCTTGAAAGAGAAGGAAACTTGAATTTGCACTTCTTCCCCCATCCCACCAAGCAGGGTATTTAGTCCCTCAAATTTCTTAGAAGTTGATAATTTCACTAGTCTTCAGGACTAAAAATTGTCTTTCGCTTACTATTTGAAAGGCAGTGGAATCAGATGGATACTGCCTCACCTATAAAAACAAATACAGCTGTAGTTTTGTCCAATCTTAACATTACCCAGAAGACTGATAACTAAAGTGTGCCATGAAATCAAGCATCCACAGAACAGAACTCCCAGCCTTATTGCTGAAAGTATGGGGAAGCATATTTAAATGAAGACAGTTCTCTGAAGGTAAAAGATTATAGTTTGGATTCATTGTTTCACAATCTCTGCACATTACAGTACAAGTAAGCATCTCAGCCTTCAATATAACTGTAACACCTTTAAAAAAACCCAACACATAACTTGCAACAATTTTATAAGCTAATGCATATAGATTTGTGCAAAGAGAACTCACCACAAAGTACACTGCAAAACAGCTGGGCACCACAAAGCCAAGCATTTCCCGTAGCAGCTACTCTTCAATAACAGTTTTCCTTCCCTTGAAGCTGGTCGAGCCATAGTTGACTTCTGACACTACAGCTTTTCCACACATAGTTAGTCTGAAATTTAACACCAGGTCTTCAGCCTAGGATTCAGACTTTCATAACTTTGTTTAAGTTTCCTCAGAAAGACCTTTATGTAATTTTCCCAGTATATAACTCAGGAACAAAATACACATTTGTTTTAATAACAAACCCTTTCACCTTACCCCAGTACTCCTGTCTCTTAAGAAGACTCAGAGCTTTTCTTACTCCCAAAGCCCTTTATTAGTGGGTACTCACAGCTGGGACCCATTTTTAATTGGACATGGCATCTCTCCATGTGTAAGGACCTCACTAATTGTTTAAGTGTTTTGGGGTCTGGTTAACTCTTCAAGGTCAGGGAAGTTTGTATCCTCTTCTCCCAAGGCTTTGTAGAAAATTCTCTTGTGTTGCTTTCAGAATGAGTAGATGACAATTTCTGTGCACAGAGTATATTTGTGACAATTTCGCATGGAAATTACAGAGGCTTAAAACAGAAAATATTCAGGACAGAATATAAAGAAGGAAAAAAGTCCTCAATGTCATAATACTGTGTTGAAAGAGTAGTTCGTAATCTATACAAATGCGCTCCAGAAATTAAAGCATGGTTTAGAATTCAAATCAAGCAAATAATGAAAACATTTATGAATCAATATATATAAATAATATATATGGAAAGTATTGCAAATTACAGAAATTATTTCAGAAAATATTTTTAAAGATACCATTAAAATACTAATTGGAAGTTATTTACATGAAATATGTTGCTGAGTTAATATTTGCTTTTCTTTGCTTTGGCTAATGGGTAACAACTTCTTTACAATCTGTTTTATGCTACCCAATATAATAGATTTCAGAAGAGCTATTTTATTTTGCCCTATTCTAAATATGAGCAAAATCATTCTCTTTTCTTCCAGTTTTACACGTGCCTTTTGCTGTTTTCTAGTTCTCAGCCCATTAGATCAGACATCTATTCTCACTCACAAAGAAGAAAAACATCTGTCCAGTGGCTGATTTTCTCACTGGCAATTTAACAATTGCTGTATCTGCATCTTTCTTGATACAAGGAAAGGAATGGCTTTTCTGCTTACATTTCTATATTTTATCTAGTCATTGCTGAATTTTCAGTACTCCATTTTAATGCAATACTCACATGAAGTTTTGGTACCAGGCCAAGCTGAATTATAAGTCTTTATTTTATTATTTCTGTATTTATTTTTTTTAGTTAACAATTTCAGTAATGTCTAATTGATTCAGTATCAGCTTTATTATTATGGTTTATATTCAACCTAAATTGAGTAGAACAAGTAAAATGAAAGTTCTAGATACCTGCCTGTAGGCACAATGAAATAATTGAAAGCATTTAATCTGTTCTGTCATTCATCATCATCCATCAGCCTGCCTGGAATATAACAAATAAGGCTGCTGCTTCTTGCATTGATTTATTTTTTTCCTAACTGCAGCATCTTTCCTCCTGTTACATATTGTAAAAGTCCTGCTGCACCTGATCTTAGATGAGTATAGTAGTTCTCGGTTATCTTCAAAGGTACATTCAGAGATCTGTGACGCGTCTCTTCACTTAGATTAATGTGATACATCTACATTGCTATTATTATCCTGTGGTCTACCATCAATGGTGTTAGCTCTGCAGCTTCACATGAACATGAACTTGTGCACAAGGAAGGAACACTGTCCTTGTTCTTGTCGAGCACATTTATTACCTTCTGGCATACTGTTTCAGCAAATGCAGCCTGTAATGACAGGGATCATTAGGTCTGTACTTAAACTTTGATGACATAAAATAATGAAAACCTCAACATATCAATCTTTTAACCATACTGGGAAAGACTATAGAACCAAAAAATAAAAATAAAAAAAAAAAAAAAAAGACTGATGAAGGACTTCAATGACGTCTAGACTTCACACTCAGGAATCCTGAATTTTCACATTGTTTTAAAGAAATCTGAAGTAATGCCCTCAACCAGGACCTAAGTCATGTTTGGATCAGGTGATGGGATTCACCTTGGGACTGGATTCAGAAGACTGTGGGAATAATTTCAGCCAGCTGTCTGCAGCAGCAGTTCTGCCTCTTGCGGGAAAAAATGTATTTCCTTTTTTCTTTTTCTCCTCAGGGAATCCTAAGAATTTCCCTGGATATTTACAACAGATGTTATAAATATTAACAACTCTTATATCAAGAGAAAGGAAGACTACAAATATGCATGAGTATCTACAGCACTGCAAACTCAATATCACTCAGGCATTCTCTTTCATAGAAGAACTTTAAGAAAATACCCTACAATTCACTTGGCTTAAATTCTTATTTTGAAAAACCTTAAAGAATCCTGTAATTCTCTTCTAGATGAACCTAAATGTTTCTGTCTCTCTCAGAAATTCACACTACTTTATTTAACTTTAAAAGCTAAAAATGGCCAACCACACATGATTGACATCTAAATCATGTTTCCTAATATATTGTCTCTCTATCATTGTATTTCTGATTATGTGAGGAAGTGAAATTCAATAGTTATCTGACTAACCTCACAGGCATTACATGTCACACTTGAGTAAAAGTGAATATCAAGGATTTTGGTGTCATTGAGTGTAAGCGGTGAGGAGAAGCAGACAGGCCAACCCAATATGGGTGATAAGCAACTTCTACTTTATTTGTGACGCAGTTCACACATATATAGGAGTGGTATTCAGCCACTCCTTCTTGGCACAACAGTATTGGTTAGCCCCCCACAGCTTCCTCCACATTCTCCTCCCAGGTCTGGTCTCCGGCCACCTGTGGGGGCCACCCCCTGCCTTGCTTGCACAGTCCTCCAGAACTCTATGGTCCTGCTGTTAAGAGTCATTCTGCAACAATTGAGAAACTAGAGGAAGCATACAACTAGGTAATAAAGCACTTCTTTTGTATTTTTCACAACATTTCCATTGTGGTTTTGTTCTCCATAATTCTTTCTTCTTCCTGCGAGGAAAAAGATGTAAGCTGTGCAGTAAATCCTGCTGAAAAAAGTTTCTTGTGAGAGAGTATGTTTATCACTGAGCTACGTCTTAGACCCTTTTGGTCTCTCCTGGGCATACTTCATAGGTGGTTACATTAAATTCTAGGTGAAACCCTGTAGATTAAGAACTCAAATGCTGCTGCAGAAATGTAGCCCCTTTTTGTGCTGTTCCACTTTCATGGCATATTTGTACCTATCTACTGTCTGTGTTAAGAAGGCTCTGATCAGACTGTTGATTAAAATCAGTCAAATGATACCTCTTTTAAATGGGCAGAAATCTGTTTCTACTCGAGACAGTCCTTTCTGTACTGATTTGTTTCCCTCAGTCTCTCCCAAAGAGTCCTTCCAATATCTTTGTCATCAATACCTCATTTTCTTTCCACATCATCTTTTTTTGCTGTTAGAGTACTTTCTTTATGTAACATTTCCAGTTTGGAGTCACCTGGTGATAACCTGTAATGTGATCATTCCTCTTTCCTGAGACCAATATACCTTAAGCTTGCTTCCCTCCAGTATTTGGGCTGTCATCTATAGGAAGGACAAACCTTGAAAGCCTGGAGACAGCAAAGGCTTCTCTAGCATTCTCAGCTAATGGCACAGCCATTGTAACATTGATTCTTTTGAAGCTGTTTATATGACATTGCTGCTCATCTGTCTTTACTGCCTGGATGTTTGTTTTTCATTAGCTGCTGCCTTTGACTCAAATTCTGACAGCAATACGTGCCTGTAGCGAACAGATAAACTGATGGGGAATATGACATTTATAAAATTGGGATCCATAACTAGTGCATTCTTCAAACTCTCTTACGAAATTGTTTCCATAATTACAACTCGAGTCTTCTCTGCTTTTTAATTTCTTTTACATGTCAAAGTATACAACGATGTACTTAATTTTTGTGTCTCTATCAGTTGATGTTACTTCTGCTGCCTTTATTTGTCAAATTCTTCATAATTTTGCGCTGCACAGAGTTGAAGATGTTTTTTTCTCCTGCAAGTGACTGAGATTTCTGCAGTATTGTTTGTTATTCTATTGACTTCACTTGTTCTTCCAGGTTGTAATATTTAAGACTTATGAGGCATTCTTTGTTAGCCAAGAAGCTTTCTAAAAGTACACTGCTTTGTATAGATAAATTAATTACTACAATTAAATGCTTGTATATGTTTAGGAATGATTGTTGACTTTCCCCCCTAAGCACATTGTCTTTAATCAAAGACTGCAGAAGTGAAAATAATCAATTACTTTCTGCCTACTTCTACTAAAAATATCCCAATTTCTCGGATGGGTTAGATGGTTGACTAAAAGAGAATTTACTGTGCATACAAAAGGTAAGAAGAGAAGAGCCACAAACTCACACTGGAAAAGGAGGTCTGTGATAATTTCAGATAATGTTTCCTCAAATAATAAAAGAGCTAATAAAGTAAGAAATTCATAGCATTAAAGTTTGTTTACACTCCTAGATTGCTAGCTGCTTTAATTTGAAGCAATCACACAATGTCCCTGAATGGGACTACAATCACAACTCACAAGGCATGTCTCTCTCTAACAGGTTTTTAAAGAAAAATATCAGGCTCTTTTAGAAATACCCTGAAAGTTAGATTATCTTAGGAGTTACTCTGTACAGCTGCTGCTAGGGTGTCTGAAACTAGTGTGTAATTTCTCTAAACCACAGTGTAGACATGCTTTAGTATGGAAAATACCATCTGCAAATAATGTCCAACAACAACAACAAAGCCTTTTTAATATAAATTTAACACATAAATAACACACTAAGTGAAAAACATAGATAATTAGTGGCAGCTCTCATGGTACTGCTGGTGCAATTTTACAAATGAGCATTTTCCCTTTAACCAAGTTTTTTTAAAAAGGTCAGCAATTTCATAGACCTTAAATTTTTATAAAGACACATTTAACAAAAACAAAACCAAGAAATCAGGGATGCAACAGAAGACATTTGCTTAAATATTATTACAATTGTAAATTCAACAATAAAATAAAATATTATACATCATCTATGTGCGGATTAAAGCTGCATTTGTGCTTTCTGAGTGCAGAAAGAAGTTACAACAAGTTCTAACTCAGCTGACAACTCTTACAGATACCTTTTTTCCTTCCTTTTTTTTCTTTTTTTTTTTTTTTTAGTAGGAATTACTTGGCAACATAATATAATCCTATTATGTGACATTGCACCAGGGAGATGTAGTAATGTATGTCATCTTTGCCTAACACAAGTATATAGCAGTTAGTGCCAGCATACCTAGCACTAGCTTGTAACAGTTGCATGGTAATTGCTATCCATTTCCCTTCCCCTTGCACTGCTTGGTAGGAAGAGGTAAGGATAATTGTAATGAAGTTGAGCCCAGAAAGGAGGGGTGTTTGTATGTGTTAAGATTTGTATTTATTTTTATTATCCTACTCTGATTTTATTGGTAATAAATGGAATTGATTTTTTTCCCCAAGTCGAATCTGTTTGCCTATGACGGTAATTGCTGCGGAGTGCTCTACCTGTCCTTATCTAGACCCACGAGCCTTTAAACTTATTTTTCTCCCTGTGTCCACCTAAGGAAGGAGAGTGGGAACCTGGCTTTCAGGCAAAGTAGACCCATCACACCGTAGAAAAGGAGGCTCCTACATAGAGAAGTGTTCACTACAGTGGAACAAAGCTGCTGCTGGCGTGAAGTGCTACACTTGGAAGATTACCTTAGTTAATCTAGGCACCTGAAAAACAGATTTTTACTTCTAAGAATTTAAAGCACTTTTAAAATTTGTGATTTGGATGTCTCTTGGTTAATGAAAATTCTCAAGTTAGATTCATAGAATCACAGAATAGTTGGGGTTGGAAAGAACCTTAAGATCATCAAGTTCCAACCCCCCTGCTATGGGCAGGGACACCTCACACTAAACCCTATCACCCAAGGCCTCGTCCAACCTGGTCTTGAACATTGCCAGGGATGGAGCATTCACAACGTCCCTGGGCAACCTATTCCAGTGCCTCACCACCCTAACAGGGTTCTGCATCTTTTTTCACCTAGGAGGTCATTAATTACTTTATCTGAGATTTATTTATGTTTTTTTTTTTTTTCGGGCTATCTTTACATAGTAAGAACATTCACAGTGTCCTGGGGTTAATCTAAGATTACAGTTCTAAAGCCCAATTTTCACTTCCCTGTTGAGTATGATGTTCTGTCATCCTCTGAAGGGTTACTCAGACTAAAACTGTTGACTGCAATCAAATTTAATACGCAAATTTTATCTTTTCTGGAAAGTGTCACTAGCAGTATGTCTATTATATATTACAGGCTGAAAGCAGACAGTGGTGGGATAGGGTTAGTTGGGTGGGATAGCTGGGTTTAAAATTAAAAGCCAATAGTAACAACATAGTTTTGGAAATAGTTTAAGATTCCTGCTCCTCCTACTGAACAGCAGACTGCAAAATGGGTCCCATAGGAGGAACATGTTGGATATCACACTGGCATTGTAGACTGCAGGGGTATTAGGTAACCGGCTTCATACAATTAAAAAAAAAAAAAAAAACAAACCCAAAAATCCAACAAGAATTTCTGTTCAATAATTATGGCCATGACTCTGCAAACGGCCAAGAATGTGATAGTTTCCCTAATGCTTTGGGTATCATTGTCCACAAAGCAGCAGCTGTTTATAATACATAGTGTAGCCTGTCTTCATTAGCTGCTGGTAGATTCTCTTGGGTAAATTTCTTGCAGTGTCATTATAACGCAGAGCTTTTGTAGATGTTAAACTGTACTGAATAATAGATGATTTTATATACAGTTTCTTCATGCTGGTGAAAGGAAAGGAGGTTTGGGCTGTTTTGCATTGCCTTAGGGGGAAGTTACTCAGTGGTTTCAACTTTTATTTTTTTGCTGATTTAGGGAATAATAACCCTACATGCAATAAGTAGCAGGAAGGGTGTCTTTTATTACCCTTTAGAAGTATTTCACCAGGCAGGGACATGTATGTTATATTTTCAAATCAGCTATGCTTACATTCATACATTTAGGCACCCACACTTTATATTACCGTCTTTACAAAGTTAAGCCACAAACACAGCCTCCCGTAGCTCCTCCAAACTGCATTAAAAAAGAAACAAGGGCAGACCCCCAGCAGGTGGCAGCCAACTCTAAAATATGTCTAAATTAGCCCACTTCAGTGTATGAATAAAAAGATCTAGAACACAGATCATGCAAAAATAAACAGGAATGTTTTAAGAGGCAATTTCACACGTTTATTGCCCTACCTTTAGGTTCTGAATTTATTTTTTTTTACTATTTCTTCTTCATAAATGAGGTGGCAGTTTCCCTTGGTTTTAAGTGACAAAATGCACTATTTTAACCTATGACAGTTTAATAGTGTTGTATTATCAGGAGAGCTATCATCTCTGATAGCTGATACTTCCCCTGAAAAATGTTTATAAGTTCAAAATAATATTCCCCAAGTTAGTATTGATCAGGTACCAAACTTGTATTTGATCAAATACGAGCATAAATGCCCCCTATTTTTCCAAACAAGTGTTAAAATAATCAAACCTTATTTTACCTATATCTCCAAAAGTAATCTGTACGTAAGTACTTTTGAAAAAAAATGTTCTTAAGCATGAGCAATCAGAATGAGCACTAGTAGCAGGTTTAGTTTAAGGGAAGATGCTTTTTTGCAGCTCAGCCTTTAGTGCAATGAGTAATGTCTGATTTGCTGTTAATTTATTTGTGTTGCTATAAAAAAAAAAAAATCAGTGACTATCACAGGATAAAAAATAAATTGATTCTTTCCGTTCTGAGCAGTCTACAACTTACAAGCATTATATTACATAAAAAGACAATCTGAGTCAAAATAGATCCATTTGGTAAAACCATTATTGAGAGACAGCAAAAGTTCTTTTTTGGTGGCCAAGATATAGCCACTGTATTATCAGAAAGTTTGAAATGTGCCCTCCTACATGATGCTGATTGCCCAGCTAAGCCTATCAGCTAAAGGGTAGTTGTCATGGGCAAGAAAAGAGATTCCTGGTGGCAGGGCAGGAGCATATTTTCCAGCCTAGTCTGGAAAGACTACTTCTGGGTTTGGTCAAAATGTGGCTTTGAACCATCCCTACTTCTTGTCCTTGTCCTTCCAACTTCAGCCTGCTAGGCAGAGCACTTGGGGATAACCTGAGACAAAAGACAGGCTATAATAACAGTCAGTTATGCAAGAACATGATTTGGGTATACTTGATGAGTGAAAACCCATATGCTTGAGCAGGCTCTGACTGCAAAATTCTAATTGATTTCTTTAGGAGACTCACTGTTTGCCCTCCAGCTAAGGTGAGGTTGCTGTATCAGGATGTGAACACCACTGCTTAGCTAGCAAGGTGCTTTGTATTTAGTGCTGTTGTCAAACTCCCTACAGTGCTTAACTCTAGAGTTTGGAGATTCCTCAATGCATATTCATACCCAAATCTTTGGTCTTTATTCCCATTCTAGTTATTCACAAATATTGTTATATTAAACAAAATTGAATCACTTTACATTATTCACAAGGGGGACTTTCATGAGAGGTGCATGCTAATCTCAGGTTTGCAAGCAGAATTAAATAAAGAAGCTAGATGGCAAAGGAAGGAGCTGAAAGACTGCTATGGTTGTGGGTGTCCAGTTTTGTTAGTGTGAACTACTGTCAGCTTAGTGGCATTACAACCTATACATCTTGTAAAGAAGGGCAATTCAGGTTTTGCATATGAGCAGCCAGAATTTCTGTTTTGAGAGAAAAAGGATTTTTAGCTTTTTGTCTTCCAGAATGCAATGATTTTGCCATAACTTAAAGACTTTTTAGCCATTGCAGTTTTGCTGAATCTCTGTGCTAGCATCAGTGACAAGTAGCTTACATGTTCTGTGCCAGATCTTTTGAATGTGTTTTATAAGAACAACCAAACTGAAAATCTTTACATATTTTCCTGCAGTTCTTAGGACATACAAATCTGACTTATTCATAAGATGCTTTTGGAGACTTTTATTTTTTTTTCACCTGAACTCGGATAGGAATTTATGCCACAACAATTACAATCTGCTTTGCTCAACGTGCCCTGCTTTTTCATACTCCTACTTAAAATGTCACAAGATCTTAAGGCAACACAGTAAGAATAAAGAGCAAGGAATCTGAACTGTGTCCTCTCCTGATAAGGCACCAGGCTTTCTTACATGAATGCTTAAAAATTACTCAAATTACTTAAAAAATTTAAATATGAAAAAAGTGAAATTTGTGTTAGCAATTACAGATGACTTAATATGCAACATTTTTAATGTTGCTCACTTTTTTATTTGCCAAGAACTAGTTAAAAATTATTTTCATTTGTTTTTTTTTTGTTTTTTTTTTCATTTGGTAATAGTTGCCAACACTACAGCATAAGATGACATTCCTGAGCAGACTACTGCACCTAGTTGTGAGAATGGAAAAAGCTATCTGTACCTTTAAAACAAGCATCATTTAATGATTTTCTCATGTTCTTGAAATGATTTGGGATTGTACCATTTCTCAGCTTTACAGCTCACCTTTAAAACTGACAAGTATCAAAATATTTTGGTGCTCTTCAACTAATTGAAATAATTTAAAGTCCCATGAGCTTTATTTATGAGCTTGCCTCTCTGTACCTGTGAAGCTTCATGGTGTACAATTTTTCTGTAATATAGCTGAATCAGTTTGCTTTTCCTTTTTTCCCTTTGAATAACAAAACAGTTATTTTCCTATGATTTAGGGCACTGAAACTCTCCAAGTCAGTTTCCTCCTTTGTAATCACTGTATGAAATTATATAAAAGGAATAGTCACTGATTTAAATTTTCAAAATCTAGGAAGTATTTTGACATACAAAACATTACATTATAATTATATGTTAATTTTTCAGATGTTATCTTGGGTTTGGCTTTGCTTCCTACAAGGAAAAAAAAATCCTCAGTATTGCAGATACTACTTTTGGGTAACTATTGACTTTTAAAACAGTGATCACTCTAAATACATAAAATAGTTTTCCAAATTGTTGAGATCACAGCCCTTAGGAAGTCAGTTGAACTAGAAATGTTCAGAGAAGTCACAGTGTGCATTCAGAGTTTTTTGAAAATATATAATTGATATCAATGGAAACATTGATATCATTAAAATACTGCTCATGGTATTCATATTTCCAAATCAGGAAACACACACCTGCAAAAGGCCGTAGAGGTGGGAATATGAGTCTGCGAATGGCAAGAGACCTGGCTACTTTTTCAGGTGGCAGTGCAGGTGTAAGTGGCTGGGAGGAGCTTCTCTGCAATCAGTCCTGTGTTTTCAGGATATAGATGTTATGAAATCCACCAAAAGAGAGCTATGCCCCAAGAAATCTAGCTGCAGAATTGCAGTCTCTGGAGCTAAACCTGCTTGGATAGTGCAATTTCTCTTCTTTACAAGAGCCAGCAAAGTTTTTATAAAATACTGCATTCACTTCAGAGTTTTTCTAATTTAGCAAGAAATCATCCTGAATCAGTTATATACACGGAATTTAATCACAGACATACTTGTTCCTACCTTAGATAATGTAAATGTCAGCTCCTAATTTCTTCTCATTTGTAGCAAGGCCCAAAATAATTCCTCCAGTGTCCAGTTGTGCTATGTTGACAATCACAGATTACCCAGTATCTTTTATTGAGGACACATCTAAATCACTCAATGTAGTCCAGTAGGGAGAATAGTGAACTAGTCCTGTCAAGGCAACAAACAGATTTGGTTCATTATGAATCCTTTTTTTCCCCAAACAAATCTTGTACTTTTTTTCTTTAGAAAATTATTTTGCTCTTATCAATTTTAATCTTAGCTTTCCTAGGGGTTCAGAAGGATTGCTTGGTTTTACAAAACAATTGGGATAAAATCAGAAAGAAGCCTGCGTATTCAAAAATCCCCAAAGGAAATGACTTTCCTGTGCTTTTCTAGTTGTGTTTGTTCTATATTCCACAAGAAAAAATTGTTTAACATGTCTGAATCATTTTCTTCCAAACTCTACCTTAATTCTCCCCATCTCTCTCATTTCTATTCATGACAAAATGAGGTAGTGTAGCACAAAAACATACAGACAGCTTAATTATGTGCTGGAAAATCTTCTCCAAAGTACCTGGATGCATTCCCAGATACAAATCTTGCAGTCTTGTTTTTTTCAGTGATATAATCTCTACTGTGATGTAGTATATTACGAAGGACATGAGAGAACCTATTCAAACAAGAAGTTGTTATCAGTAGGAAGAAGTAATGCCGATAAAAAGTAAATAACCCAAAACAGAAATAAAAGGGAAAGTTTCAAAACTGTCAAAGGCATATTTTAAAACCCCTTGTTTTAACACTGTTCTTTTCTGTGTTCAAAGGTTCTGGTCTAAAGGTCAAATATGAAAAAAATTGCAAGCAAAGATGCTGTCATGGTATTTCCACCTTAACAAGAACAAAATGCAATAGTGATTTTATTTTTTTTATTTCCACTCAGGTTTTTTTCAGCAGTTGTCTAGCAAATCACTTAATATTTTACAGTAGGAATGATAGAACAACAGGGAAGAATCTCCCCAAAATATTCAGTTCATACTCATTCTTTGGTGCATCATAAAATGTATCTACATAATCCCCACTGTATAGTTATCTGTTGTAATTCTCAAAAACACCACTGAAGGGAATCTTGTGTCAGAAAATGGGGACTGTTGCAGTTGCAAAGCTTTCCTTAAAAACCTAAACTATTATTTGGTATATATTTTTGATACTTTAAAGTAAGTTAATTTTTTCCTCCCCTTGCAATTATGACTTAGGACCAAGGAGAGCAATTTTTCATATAATTTTATGCATTGGAAGTCTTGATACCCAGTGTCCTTTCTTAGGATTCTCTTTTGTATTTAAAACAACCAATTGAGAGAATGCTCTTCTTGGTGCTACTGACTTTGATCTTTACCATTTTTACACAGTTTGTTCACTTTGTCAAAATCATTTTGGTTTCTTATTGTCCTCCAAAGAGCTTGCAAATATTCCTAGCATGATAGCATCATTAAATTTTATGTGTACTCTGTATTCTGTGATCCAGGTTGTTAACACTAATCTTATGAATGTGTCCTGTGGAACAGTGTCAAAAGCATTATTGATGTCAAGGTATAACATAACCTTGGAGCCCCTTTTACCCGCTAGGTTTGTTGCCTTGTCCGTGAAAGAAATTAGAGTCATTTGACATGATTTGTTCTTGACAGATCCACACCACTTGTTTAACATTGTCTCACTGTTTGCTAGATACTTACAAATGGGTTGTTTTATGATCTTGTGCTCTTTCAAAAATCAAACTGGGGTGGCTGGAACAGATTTTTCCAGAATGTCCTCCTCTCACCCTTGTTACTCTTCAGAGAAAGCTGCTGTATTTACCTACCTCTTCCTTCCTGTACTGCTAATAATAAATGTCTTAGCACAGCATAGCTAAACAGATGTAACTAGTTTCCCTGGTAGTATGAAATGAATTCATCAGGTCTTCTGATCATCTAAATATCCTCCAAACTTCTATTTCCCTTCATTTGGTCCAAACGCCTATTTTTAAAATCTATCATTTTAATGATTAAGAATTTTTGTGAAAAGAGGAAAAGACTTTGACTATTTTACTCTATTTCTTAAATCCATCATTTACAGTTCTGTCTTTCTAAGCATAAGATTGTTGCATTTCTTTTCATTCTCCTCCAATGTAGTTACGTACATCTGTGTGTCTAAACACAGGTAAAATTTCTTGTTTCTATGTTCTTTGCTAATGGTAAGTCATCTTGCAGCTTCACCTCTTTGACTTTTCTCTCTGTGATATTTTTGTGCAAATCCTGTTGTTGCATTCTCTACTTGGAGGTCATTAAAGGCCTTATAATACAGATGTGTTTGTCTATTTCTTAATTTTTCCTGCATATTGTGCATTTTAGCATCTCATATGTAATGTCTCCTTTAGGAGCCACCAGGTACCTGAGTCTGTTGAACTGTTTTTTGAAGTCTGTTTTTCTCATAATGCTTCTATTTCTGTAAAACTTGTCTCTTAATAATTCACAAAGACTGCTTACTGACTTCAAAATATCACCTTCTTCTTCGATATTCATTAAAACTAAATTTCTGATTCCTTTCCAGTGTGTCAGGACTATTTCAAGAAGTTTTGGATGGTTCTATCCTATTTCCCTGCATAACTTTAAGAACAAACAACTATTATTAACATGTGAAACCCTCTGGTAGTTTTATTTGCTTTCAAATATCCTCATCTATATTCTCTTTATAACAAGATGCCTACAGTAAATTCTTACTATGTTATCCTTTTCTCTTTTATTCATTCATAGGCACAATGAAATGTTCTTTCACTTATTCCTTTCCCTCAAATTCCAGTTCAGACTTTAATTGTACAACATGAACAGATTTATATTAAACAGATTATCGAATCAGAACATAGATTCCACTAATGCAGCCACATAGGAAAAGAGTTTATAAAAGATTATACCTTGCTTATTCTAGGCTTTGGAAAGAGGCTAAATGATAGAGCCAAATTATATGGCAAGGGGTTAAAGTCAGAAATGATAGAGCAGGGAAGAGTGAAAAGAAAATGTCGACTTCTACAAAGCAGAGGAAGGAAAGAAAAAATATTCTAGATAAGAGACTTAATAGCAGAGAACTAGGGTTTCTTAAAAGCTGTTGATTATGAATACGTAAATCAAACTACGAATATTATGGTCTTTATTAAAACTACATTTTGGTTATAATTTGATTATAATAATAACTACTAAATTACAGATTTCTGTCTTTTTGGAATGCCAGAATTGGTTGCACCTAGTAACTATGCCTTTATTTTATTATCAGTTTTAAGAAGATTGAGAAATTTGGAAATGAAAAAAAAAATAAATCCAACCCAACAAAATAAAACAAAACAGAAAAGAACAAAAATAACAAATTTGTTTTGGGCAATACTACCCCTATCTTCAAATTTAGTTCATAAAACGTGCATGTGCTTTTCCTGTGATTTCCAGCAACGATTTTTCAAGTGGTCCCATGGTACTATACCTAAGAAAACCCGTGTTTTTATCTTAGGAATCAGCAA
Organism: Pezoporus wallicus; assembly: GCF_028554395.1. Classification (NCBI taxonomy): domain Eukaryota; kingdom Metazoa; phylum Chordata; class Aves; order Psittaciformes; family Psittacidae; genus Pezoporus; species Pezoporus wallicus. The sequence continues at coordinate 509,639 of NW_026640754.1, forward strand.
TGGTACTTTTGTGATTTAGTTCTACAGTGAACCAGGAAATGATTTACCTTCTCTGAGTAACCTTTATCTATCTGCCAAGTTACATCTGTGTGGTTGTAATAATCCCCACAGAGTTTTTCTCTCTGAATGTTCCTGACCATGCTGGAGTACAGACTTAATAGCACCTTTGGAGAACAGCTGCTGAAAGGCTTTCCTATGCACCTTGTTAGAATGGAGTATGAATTTGACATGTGGTGTACACTGGGTAGTCTATAAATTCTTGTTTGTGGAATCATAGGTGGAAAATTTATACTTCTTTCCCTGCTATATCTACATTTCGTGTTGACAACAAAGGGGTGTGTGGCGTGGGCTATATGGCATGGCTCACTCCATCCATTGTTTTTTTAACCCTAGCCCCATGTTCTCACTTTTCAAATGTTCTTTTTGGAGTCTGCTTCCTTCAGAAAGATTAGCCACACTGCATTGTGTATGGAGTTGCAATTTTCTGAAAAAGCACCACCAGAAAATAACTTCAGTGTAGCAGTATGAAGCATAAGATGTCCTGTCTCCTGTCACAGCAGTCTCCATAGCCTGGGGTTAAATATCACAGCTCTCTTATGCGGTATCTGAAGAGGTTCAACCGTCAGTATGGTCTTAATAATGAACTACCTAAAGTAATTCAAAGAAACAATAAAGCGATAGCATTTGACAACTCTGCTTTTGTGAACACTACAACCTGAATTTTGTCCTGAGGCTTCCAAGCTCAGTTATTGAAACACAAAGAATCAGTCACTCACCTCTTTCCAGACATTATTTTGGAGATATCATTCTTCACTTTATTGAAAGAACTAAAACATTCACTGAAATAATATAGATTATATGTTTTTGAAGCTATTAAGGAACTTTTGCATGCTATTGTATTAGGAGCATTATTACATCTTTATGAAATGTGGAACTCACTCATAACTGCTATGAATTTTTCAGGCACCTTCAAGCAGAACACTTTCCTCAATATCCTGTTTCTGTAACACTTTCACTCTTCAGCAGGCCAAGACAAAATGGACAACAACTTAGTGTTGTTGAAAAAATATGTCTACATCCATACTAGCATGCAATTTAGCACACCTGGAGAAGATCACTACATTGGGGCAGCTGCAGTTGGAAGACTTGCAGCCAATCTCTATGTAGTTTTGGGACTTGGGATTAGATTTAGTTGGGTCCTCTGAGCTAAATATCCTCCCCATAGACATGCTGCGATGCTGACTAGTCACCAGTTCAACACTCCATGTAGGCCCTTGGGGATCAGATATGGTGTATGCCTGTTGTGCACCTAAGTTCTAGTTTCCTCAGAAAGGAGCCTAACAGCTGGTGGATACCAACACCATTCTATCAATAGAGCCAGTGCACAGTAACTGAGGATGCCTGCACACTGAAGCCGGCTCATGTTCATTTTCTCATCAACCAACACCCCCAAGTCCTTCTCCACAAGGTTGTTCTGTATCTCTTCTCTGCCCAACCTGTAGCTGCGCCTGGGATTCATACTTCTTGATTACATCATAATGAGCCTAATAAAGCACCTGGCTGTGGTATGGAGAAGTTTACACTTACAAAAGGAGAGGGCCATGTGGCAAATTTTGAGAGACTGAACTGAACGAAGAAACTCTGAAAATGAGAACCGTGCAAACAAAAAGAGAGAGAAATGCAAACAGAGAAGGAGATGGAGAACTGTTGGGAATGTTTGCTGTGTGAGACAGTCAAATTGTAGCGGTTAATGTCAGAAATAGGGAGTAAGAGACAAAAATAGCAAGGAAAAATTCTGGGGAAACAGCTGAATTTTGATACTCTGCTCAAAGATCAAAGTATATGGAAAAAAATTTGACTTAATGTTCATTTCTTATAAGTGTATAATTTACAAGCATATAAATATAAAAATATATTTCACACAACATAATGTATATAAGCTATACCAATATAAAATATATTAAAGTGCAAATGAATTTTCATCAACTATGTAAACTATTAACTATAAATATATAGAAATTGTAAATATAGAAATATATATTTATATACATATGGTGATAAGTTATTCATTTAAAGTTCATGAAAAGATTCCTGGCTGTAATTTAACGCTTTTTTTACTATTTACCAACAGAAACCTGGCAGTGTGTACCCAGCTGGATATTGCTGTTTTGTGAGAGGTTTCCATGTTCACAACATCATTTATGGAGCACCCTCACTCTCCACATGTACATACCCTAGAGCACTCAAGCTTTTATGGTATCTTTCCCATTCAAGTATAATAAACGCGGATGCCTCCAGATGCTGCAGCAGCAGATACATTCATTATGACAACCAGTAGGAAACAGACCTTTTTGTTTGGGTTTGAGGAGGGAATGGTACCTTGCCATTTGTTACCCTTCTGGTTGGATTGACATACTGAACCACTCAGATTTGTAGGACAAGTGTGAAGGAACCTACAAAGAGCAACAGCTGCTTCTCTAAATGTTGTGAGATCCTTCAAGTTGTGATCAGGCTCGGGCTCCCTGGACTTTCCTGGCAGCCAGTGGTCTCTTTTCCCACACAGAGACTTCACTGACAGGACACGTAAGGTGGGCTCCACCTGGAAGACTGAAGAGACAGGAATGAATGGTATCAAAAGGAGGTTGAAAAAGTGTGTGATAGAAAACTATCAAGACATCTGACATGGGTAGGAAAATAAACTGGAACATGAAATAATGAGCTACAAGGTAAACAGAAAAAACACATTCCTTAAAGTATATGAAAGTAACTACAAGAACAAAAAAATCCCATGTAATTTAATTTAGTGAAAAACCCCTGATTCGCAATTAGTATGTGAAACAGATTGTGGTTTTTTTTTTGTTTGGTTTTTTTTTACTTCTGGAGCTCATTATTATGTACACTGAATGAATATGAATAGGTGACTGGAGGGCAAAACTCACCTTTACTCAACCTGTTGTATCTACAAGTTGTAAAGATAATTTAGAAGTTTGTCTCTACCTTGAAAAATCACATAATGGCAGAATTTTTCAGAAGAATTTTCCCAAGAGTAGTCTTATATTTTTAAACCTCCCTGTACCATATCCAGTTTTAGTGAGAAGTTATTTACATTTCTGACTAAAAAATAAAGTTTTGCAAGTTTTACTCTTCAGACAGCCATGCTCAGGTTTGTAAACTGGGATAGTGTGGAAGAAAATCTTAATATGGCCCAGATAGTTCACCATATTTAAGAACCTGCTGTTCCTTTTAGATCAACAGAAACAACAACTAACTCATTTATATATGTTATGCAACTTAGCAGGGCAGGACAAGGAGGTTAAGAGACATGATGAAGTTAACAAAGCAACTAGTGGCAGAAAAACATATGATAATAAGGACACAGTCACTTCTACACACAGCCCAGGATCACGTCACCAACAGCAGTTACATATAAATGCTACATGAATAAAATGAATAAAAGTATGACTAGCATATAAACAACGCCCTTCCCGTTTATAGTACAACTTCTTAATTTCTTAGAAGTCATTGTAAGGAAACTGTCTCCAGTCTATCTTTTAAAGATAACTTTTACACTTTAGCCTGTCATGGATGGAAAGGCCTTCAGCTTTGTAGGTCCACAGTTCCCCCTTGAAACTCTTACATTTGTGACTTTCATACCATCTTTCAATTTTTAGTTACCAGAAAGCTTTTTGAAGGTGTTACAAATGTTAGGGTAACTTACCTATTTCATCCCTCAGTTCTTTTACTGCATGAGTTCTATATGTTCCTGGTGATTTCTAATTTTTCATTGTGTCAGGAAATTCCGTAATCTGTTCTACAATTCATAATCTGTCACTTCAACTTTAGATAAATCATTCAATAATACCTCATAAAAAATAAATTTCAGTATTGGAATTTTCCTAGGTTTTGCTACCATGAGCAAATGACGAGCATAGAGGGCAAGAGAAATTTAAACAGTCACATGGGTTGTTATCAGATAATTTATTTTCATCCATTTGAGAAGTTCATGATGTAGTAATCACATGAAAATGCAGATCAAATGAAGCTGTGCTCATCTCAATGCAAAGTAGAATACATCAGCATAGGCCAAGGTTCAGTGGTCCCTGGTTCCAAAGGGAAATGCAACTGAAACACTTGCAGAGGAAAATATTCTTGGTGCATTTTTTTCTGTGATCACCTTGACCCAAAAGATAAATATCTGGCATTTTCTTTCATGGAAAAAATCAGAATGTACTCTTTTATTCTGGAACACAAAAGTATTTTTTGAGGATTTCCATCAGGAAGTAAATTTCAACTGCAGCCAAATATTTTACTATCATTATTAATTTAATACTTCCTTTTATAATCTTATTTCAACTTTATATGCATGTTTTCTGACAACATGCCATTGTCTTTATCATACTTCATGTCCCTGCTTCAGTGAACAAGCTGGTCATAATACTGAGGCTTGTTGCATAGTGCTTGTCCTCTCTTTCTCTCTCAAAAGGTTTTCTTTTAGAAGTGCCATTTGTCTTTGGTTGAACTCCCTTGGATGACACCTTACTGCTGAACCTGTGGATTCATCTTTGACACTGTGATGTATTCACACTCAGAACCTGGGTATTATAAATTTACTCTCATCAGCTCTATTTTCAGTTCCTTTAAAGAAAAAAAAACCTAGCATGTTTCTTAAGACATGGCATTTCTTTCGAAGTCATACAGAATATCTTTTAGCTCTGCTCTGTCCATACTGTCATCTTTTTGATTCAGTGTCTTATTCCTCCCTTCCTGCCTTTACATCTGGAAAGACAATAGTTTCCTCTTTGATGAGATCAGGTTGTGGTCATCCCTTTCTTCATTACTTGTTTTTCTTGGTGAAAACCTCTAACAGTTTATTTTTAAGGAAATCTCTCATTTTCTGCCATTCCCTGTTCTCACAGCCCTCTCCTGCCTCTAAATGGTGACATCTATGGGGCCTCCTTCTTAAATCTGCCTTTGATTGAGATCCCACCTCAGCTATCACTTCTGCTCTTAGGTCATGAGGCTGTTTTCCTCACATGGGACAACTCGTAGGTGGTAAATAAGATAGGAGCACAAAAAATTGTGGGATATTCTGGGATTGAGGCTTGTATTAATAACTTGGAAATTAACTGAAAATATCAGCACTTGTTGGAGTACCACAAGACTTAGTATATTAACTGCTACATTTTTTTCCCCCATCAGAATTCTTTTCATATTGCAACCATTTTAGAATCAATTTTTAATTGTTACAAATTTTCAATTTTAATCCATTTTTAACCTGACCTAAAATCTGGAACATATTTTTTTTTTTTTTCCTGTGGAAGACACATGAACTTATGCAAACCTGCTGACAGACAATTTACAATCCATACTCAAACTATGTAATTCTTAAAATACTGGTCTACTTTCTCCGTTTAATGCTACATGCATTTAAATAATCTGATTTTTTAACTTTGCTTCTTTTTATTTGGAAAAGGGCAGGGGTTTGCTCTGTATTTTCATTATTTTTTTACCTTTCATTCTGTAATCAGTCAAGTGATACTGGAAATGGAAAATTAAAAATATTTGAAGAATGGTTTTATTTGCCTAAACCATAGTTTTCACATTCAATGAAGGGGAATACTTTGACCTCAAGGCCTATCCTAGTGCAGTAGAGGAAGGCATATATCACTTAGAGTTTAGAAAAAATGAAAAAAAAACAGTTTTAACTGGAAGTAAGATATAGAATTTAGGCGTTATGAAGTACAGAGAATTGGCATTCAAATATGTTCATGGCTCAAAGACAAATGTTTAAAGAGAAGAATGTGCTTTACTTCTGAAGAGAGGACTGAAAGATCTACCTACAGCATATCACTTCGGAGGAAGAAGGAACAATCTAAGCAAGTACCTGGCTTTTCTTTCTAAGGAACAAGAACAAACTAATGAAACTTGAAACTGGAGAAATTCAGCATTTTTTTTTTTTTTTCCAAATAAAGTAGGAATGCTTCTACTGTTAGAACAATCTGCCAATAAATTTGGTTTCTTCATCTCTTCAATTTGGCTGCTCTTCTGAAAGATCATTTCTGTCAAGTAGAAACAAATTCTTGAGCTTTAAAATAACTTGTTAAATGTAAGCTGTCTAAGATACACAAATCCAGATTGGTTGATCTAATGAACATTTCCAGTCTTAATCTCACTGTACCTGTGATTGTAGCACTGGAACTAGAATGTGGCAGAAGAGAGGGAAAATGCAAAACAACATATCTTCCTACTTAGCTAGCCTCAAAGCTTAGCCATGGGGAAAATCCTGCTGGCTTCTTTTATGCCCTGGACTCAGAGCATTGTCAAGGCATGGTCATGGGCACACCATGAAAGAGAAATGATTTGGCACAAAGGAGCTTTTGGAAAGTCTTGCTCATACTTCCTTTCTCAATTACACAGCACCTCATCTGCTTCTCACCTCCTGGCACTGGATTCCTAGTTTTGGGGTTGACATTCTGCTTTCTAGTATAATTGCTTTGTTTCCCTGATGAATTTTAGAGCTGCTTACATTTCAAGCAAGGCTTCCTTGACTTAACGACTTTGTCCTTCCTTTGCCAAGCCTGCCCTGCTTGACAAGTCAAGATGAAACAAAATTTCTTTCCTCTCATTCCCAGCAAATCAGTTTCTCTTCCCTTTTCTTTCTTCCTCTTCCTGCATGTGGGATTAAACCTCTTTTGGCACAGAGCTGTGTGACACATGACAAAGAGCATGAGAGCATGTGAAAACTGCAACCACCTTGGCACTCATCTGGTTGCAGTAGAAATAAGTGCTTTAGTTTAAATTATATGGGATCCAGCACTATTATTTTAAATAATAAAACTTACAAATGTGAACTTAAAATTGCCTCTCAGCACAAAAGTAACTTTTAGGAGCTATTCCATTCATAAAGGTTGTGATGCATATTAACCTAGCTCTATTCTACCCAATCTAAAGTAGGTGCTCTAATACAAACTGAGGAAACAGACTCTGAGTGCATTTGAAACAAAAATAGATATACTCCATTCTGAGTCCATCTCCCTAAATATGAGACAATGTTCTCTGATAGCACCAACTCAAAGACTAAGTCATGACTCTGTCTTTGTATGCTGTTTTACCATGTCGAAACAATTTTGCTATTGCTGAAAGCCTTTTGAACTGATTCTTGCTCTTTCTTGTTTCAATCAGATAACCTCTTTGTAGTAACATTCAAAAGCCATTGCCAGAAGTTTCAGAAGAAATTTAGCAACCATGAAAGTTGTGGTCTCTTAATTATCATTTTAGACATGAGGTTTGTTTTTCATATGACAAGGTGAATCACATCTTTTAGCTTAAAATATATTCCTCTTGTTCGTGCATTAATTTTACCAAACATTTAGCATAGAATAGCTTTTAGAGTTAGGGTCCTTCCCCTTTTCAATTCCCTCTGCATAACAGAATTTCAAAGAAATTATTTGATCCTTTTTACATACCATTTTTACATACCATAAAATCTATTTCCATATTGATTATTTAATCTCCCTGGGAAACTGTTTGTTGCCTGCACCTGAGGTTAGACAGTTTGTAAATCCTTGTAATCTATAACATTTAAAATGCCTATATTTCTTAATGTCAATAATATCAATATTCGTTTATCTCAGATTATGCTTAGTATGACACAAGTTTACTGAAGAGTTTATCTTTGAATCAAAATCAGACTGTCTCATACGTACATGAAAAGAAAGAATGGTAAGAAAATAAAAGAACGAGAGGAAGAAGCCACACAGTGAGATTGCTCTGGCCTCAGTGGTTTTGTCCGTTTGAGAAAATTCCATCTCTCAGTACAAATGAGACCTGTCTTACAGAGCAAGACAATAGAAGGATGCAAAGCTTCCACAAAAATCTTTGTAAAACATCTTCTTGGAAGGTACTCTCAAATGTAGCACAGAAGTTGTCACAGATGTTCTGTGGAAATACACAAAAGCCTGTTGTGATGGGATTAGTCATGTAACCTTGCAAGCATGCACTCTTTGTCATGCTGCAATATGTAACTCTGTTTTTAATATTCTGTTCCAAATATTGCCATGCAGCATTTACAGTCTTTATAAAGGGAAAATGATTCTACAGACTGAAGTATTTCTATAATACAGAGAATCCACTGTAGAGAATAAATCATTAAACTGACTTCATTGCTTTATGTACAAATTCAGTCTGCTTCCAAATTTTTGGTTTGGTTTGCAGATGGATATGGATACTTATACTCAACTCTTGTATGAGTTGTTGGCTGTTTCAATGTGGATCTCTAGATCAAAAGGTGTTCACTTTATTCAAAACATTTGATTTAATCATCAACTGATACGTATGATTAACACAACTTGAAAGAAAGAGGAATACTTACCTGTCTTATTTCATAGCAGTGGTCATATACTGAATCACCCAGGTATGGTAGTGGGATTAAGTACCATCAGTAATAAACTGTTGATTGATACTTAAAGTGTTGATAAATACTTAAAACTTCTTGTTCCCTCTTATTAGTCTTTTGAAATATATAAGACCATTGTCAAGTTGCCTCTCAGTTTAAGATTTAAGGTTTGATTTAACATGTGAATCGAATTGTAAATTGAATTGTTTTCATTTCCACTCAGTTTCTGGATGGGTGTTTCAATTTTGGACTGACTTACAAAAGCCCCACAGATGATGCAGACAGGCTGAAGCAATGACTTCTCATCTCCTCTGAAAACTGAAATCCTAGTTTCCAAAATCTCAAAATATGAAGTTTCCAACATTTTCCTGCCTTTAAACAAGGAGAAACCACAATTTGTGAAATACAACTTTAAATCACTTTAATTTTCCTTGTACCCTCAGCTTGTCAGATCTTCTGCTAAATTTATGTTACATTTTCTCTAGGACTCCAGCACTATAAGTACAATACCTGCAGAAGTGTTAAACGCTGCTGATCTGACTAGGGAATATTCAGATCTGCATGGTTTTATGATAGAACCGTGATTTTAGTGCTGAGTGAACTTCTGCTGTTTCAAACATGTAGCAGCACTTTAAATATAGTAAAGAAGTGCAAAACCATGTGCTATATCTGTGTGGCATGTCCCAGAGAAGGGCTGTTCTCCCCCTATACATTTCCTTACTCACCCAGTCATGCTTTCTCCCTATATCACGTTCTATGTCCTCTTACAAGCTCCCATCTCATTTGAGCATTGACGTTAATTTAAACTATTCTTTGACAAGCTATTTCCTACAACAAATGGATACTAAGCGTGACTGTCCCCACTTTAGATCCCATTCATGGGGACCACTCTCCACTGTTTAAAGTTATAGATGAGTTTTAAACGCACCACAGAAATCTTTTTTATTTCCTAAATACAAAGAAGATATTATTATTTCTTTAAGGATGTGCCCACAGTAATAAAATAATAGTCACAATTTGTGAATAAAAAAGAACCATTCCAAAACTTACACATTAATTTGGTATGTCTGTATAACTGAGGATTTTTTTTGTGTTTTTTTTTTTGTTGTTTTTTTTTTTCTTTAAGATCTAAGAATGAAATATAATGGTTATTTCTGCTTTTCTTCCAGATCTTTAAGGAGCATGTTAAGTAAGATATAAGCTAACATGAACAGTAAAAACAATCCACAAAATTTACACCTCATCATAACTATATATACTGGTACATGTCTTTAATGCAGTCCGACAATTTGAAATTCTGTAACTCTAAAAAAAAGGTACAGATTCCACCCTTGCTGCAGAAAAAAAAGCTAAGCTTTACATTTAAAATTATCAGATATTTACAAATTTTATTTGTTATAATTACTCCTATAACATGAAAATCAGAATGCTGCTTTCAGACCTGTATCATTTTAGCCCAAGGTTGAAAAGTCATCTAAATCTTTCATTTTATTATAAATAGGATGTGAGAAAAGGTTTTAGGAAATCCTTTTTGTATAAAATATGCAGTTTATTTTGATATTCTGTGACTGAAATTATAGTAACTTGAATATGTTTTTCTGATTTATATGAAATGACTCAAATTCACGGACTAAAGCCTAAACAGTAGTACGTCATTTAAATGTACCCGTGAGATATACTACTGTCATTATACTGTCATTACGTAATAGCATATTTGATGCAGTAGTCTGAATACTACAAGGTAAGATAAGCTTCATTAAAAATCTGTTCTTGATCCTTGATCTGTTATTGATTGTAAGAAAACATTTGACCATCTTTATTTAATTTTTTTATGTCACATTCCTTCTGTAAAATATTCCTTTCCCTTAAAGCCAAGATCTTGGCAATTGAGACATTAAAGATGCATCCAAGCTAGAAAAGCTTTATAGTATTTGTCGTGGTTTAAACCCAGCCAGACAGCTTGTTCACTCACTCCCCCCCTTCTTGCCCTCCCCCTACTCCTGGAGGGACAGAGAGGAGAATCGAAAAGAATGCAACTCCCCCGGGTTGAGATAAGAACAGTTTAGTAACTAAGGTATAACACAAATCACTACTGCTACCATCAATAATAACAATGATAAAGGAAATAACAAGGGAAGAGAATACAACACCTCACCACCAGCCGACCGATAACTCCCCCCCCCCCCCCCCCCCCCCCCCAGCCCGACCAAGCACCGACCCATACCTCCTCCAACCCTGCAGTCTCCCAGCCCTTCCGGATAACTCCCAGTTACATCCTGGGCATGACGTGCTGTGGTATGGAATACCTCTTTGGCTAGCTTGGGTCAGGTGTCCTGTCTCTGCTTCCTCCCGGCTTCCCCTCCTCCCTGGCAGAGCATGAGGCTCACAAAGTCGTTGGCCAAACCAACACATCAGTGTTATCAGCTCTGTTCCCGAGCTGAAAGTCAAAACACTGCACTGCACCAGCTACCAAGAAGGAGAAAAATGACTGCTGCTGCTGAACCCAGGACAGTATTTCAGCCTGATTTATCTAAAAACAGCATTTACTCCTGTCCCCAGATTTTTTTTGACAGCTTATTCCACTCATTTTGAGTTTTTCTGAAATTATATTTATCTTCATATGGGGAATTTTAGTATTTTTTTTTCTTCCTTCCATATATACTACTTGTGTTTATTGCACAGATTATTAACTTCTACTGAATACTGTTTGACATTGCAAACCTGCACCAATATACATCACAAACTAATCAGTTACATTGCTGCAATCGGTCTATAGCATAGATCTCTACTGTACTGACAGAAAAGTCAATGTACTGTATCCCCTGTCACTACCTGTCAGTATTCTGTCTGCTATCATTGACTGACTTGGGAGAAAAGTTTTTGAAGAAACACAATTGCATGCAAGTGAGTGTGTGCATGTGTGTACGAACAGGTACGAGGTTCTTTAGAACACAAACAAAAGCATACACTAAAGACAGAGTAATTTTAAGAAAAATCTTTAAGATACAATTTTAAAATGTTCTGTACATCTAAAAATAGTATTTTTCTTAGAGCTGCACCTATTATATTGAATAGATAGTTTCACTCAGTTGTAAACCCAGATGATGTGTAACGCTAGATTTGATTCCTCTCATTTCCAGATATTTTATTAAAATACAGCAACTTGTTTCCAGTGAAGGAAAAATAGAAATATATCACTATTGATTTGAATATTCTTAATTTGCAGCAGCCTAATGAAGAATCTTCAGATTCTTTACTGTTAGAATCTTTAAAATATTTTTACACACACTTTTCGCTTCGCCATTTTATGCAAACAGGTGTGTTAAATTGTCTTCATAATCTAGCAAGGGATGGTTCAAGGTATCATAGCAAATTAAACAGAAGTATATTTAATTTTTTATTCTGTGTTGGATAACAGTTGTTCATCTGCTTTAGAGATCCTCTCAATTTACCCATCCCTAGTCATGTTCCTAAGTCAAGACAATATTTCTGCTTCCTACCTCCACTGATATGTCCCCACTTTTTTTTTTCTTTTTTAATAACCCACTCAGAATAACACCTGTGTTACTAAGGTTCTACTTCCTGGGTAACCTTGACTTGATCTGAAAAGATTGCTTTTTTTTTCTCTTTTTAAAAATCAGATAACAAAATAGAGCAATTCAATTTCACTTTGGTGTACCTCCTATGTAGTCATCAAACCTAATGCAAAGCAGATATCATTAATTGCTTTTCATTTTGGACAATGAAAAAGTCACTATAAAGCTGTTCTCTCTTCTTGGGGATATATAAAAAAATCTTATCAAGTTAGATTAGAAAATGTAAACTTCCCCAAATAACACTGATTAAATTATCAAGTTTTCTTGCCTAACATCAGTCTATAAAGTTTACATACTTTAGGCTGATGGCAGACCTAAAGCTTGCACTTAAATATTGCTTGAGCAAGGGCTGCAGTCCTAATTTTGGGCTCCAAATGCACTCAGACATTTTTAAATCCTGAGGTATTTATCTGGATCAACCAATGCTTAGCCTACAGGTTTACCATCACCTTCTTCAGCAGACAGACCTGCCCTGCTCCATTTTTCCCTTCCAGCTGGCTGGGCACCTATAAACCCCAATCCAAACCTACTGGTCTCCCAGCAAAGATTATGGTATTAGCTCAGGCACACCGCCTTCAAATCAATGCTGGCATTCATCCATTTACTGTGAAGTCCAGGTGGAGCAAGCACAGGTCAGTCTCCAAAGACCATGGAGGTACATAGTAAACTTCAAAAAATGCAAGCCTCTGCAAAGGGCCATAATCCTAGTCTGGAAGAGAAAGAGAAAATTGGAAGAGAAATATTTTTACGATAATAGCACTCAGTTGAGACTAAATACCTATTGTCTGCCTTTGCTTATGCATGGATGCATGTACATATTTTGCAATGGAACACGAACGTTGAGTTTTGAAAGCAGCTTATCCCATCCCTCTGGAATATGAAACGCATAAATATTGTGCTTGTTTTATTGTTAAGCTGTCAGGCATGATGTTTAGAAGTACCTGCTGCAACCTATCTTGTTACACTTCGCTAGTTAAGATGCACCTCTGAGGGGACCACCAAACTGTATTTAAGAAGCATTATAAATAATGATGTTCTGTACATTACATCAGGAACCTCTTTAAAAGCAACATCACAACATCTGTTAAAAAGCTTTCTGGGAATATCAAATACTTACATGATGATTTTACTATCTTATTACACTTGTATTACACCCATGCAACACCACTACTTTTATTTTCAATGAAGTTATGGCTGTATAAAATCCAAGAAAGACAGGATGCCACAGTGTTCACAAGGTACAGACTTTAACCTTCACTCAACACAATGACTGGTGTGTCTGGTTGTCAGTTACTACTGAATAATTAAAGCAAATAATAAGGAATGCATAATATTTCCTTGCCAAAATATAGAATATCTTCAATAAAATTCACAGATAATTGTTTCATCTGTTTAAGAAAAGCTTTATTTTATAATAGTCATTAAGAAGGAAAACAAACCCACAAAAAATACAAAAATGAAAAAAGAAAGCCACATCCAAATTCTGTTTACAACAGACTGGAATCAAAGGAAGACTTTATAATCAGTTTATGGTGAATTATAGTTGCTGGAATTCAAATGCTGAATGTACATAATGGTTATCTGTTAAAAAGCCCCCAAGGTAAGTCAGCATAGATCTTTAAGGCTGTAGGTGTGGATCTCCTGGGAAAGAATACCTTTCAGATGACCTTGTTCCATCTATCTGCAGTTTTAAGAAAGCTTTACACTGTCAGACTTCATGCTCAGCTTCTATTTATGCCTTGCCTACACAAAATTATGAACTAAATATTCAAATTAAAGAGGAACATTAGGCAGCAAAAGCAAATATTTATAATTTAGAAAATATCAGTATTACGATACCCATATCCACTGCAGCTCTGCCTTAACGCATGTCTGTTCCATGCACTGAAGTCAAACGGATTATGTCAATGACACCATGTTGAAATAATGCTAATTTTTATTAGCATTATTTCACATAGAATATTTTTTTTATATTTATATATATTTTTAGCAAATAATTTTTTCACAAAGAATTTCCTAACAACCCCTCACAATCTATCAATCTGTTATGCAACTCTATTATTTTTTTTTTTTTATTATTTTTAAGGTTTTGGGAGAGGAATAAATAGGAGTTATATCAAGAAAGTGTTTTATTCTTTCCAATCAAATTTCTGAATATGTTATTATGTTTTTTTTTGACTTAGGATTACATTTTGTTTTTTACAAAAAATTTCTTCATTAAAAGTAAGCACGCATATGGCCATGAATGCAATATTCAATTTAGTGATATCTCTTATAATAGAACAGTTTAGCCAGTGAATTAAAACATGGAGCTAACTGATGGATTGGCACATCATTTCAACTTAAACAATTTTTCGAACACTAGAATTATTTTTATTTTTAATCTTTTCTTCCAATTCATATCCTCTTAATATTTATTAGATATTTAGTAGAAGTTGAAATTACAGAGAAAAAAGCTATTATTTGAGGCATAATTTCTGGTTTGGTAACACCTACTTTACTGCCTCTATCAGATTATTGCTTTATTTGGTTTGGAATGCATTCTCTATCATCTCTTATCTGCTTTAAGATTGTCTTTCATTCAGTCTGACCTTGGATGCAGTCATGCAGCAAAAAATGAAATAAAGTGAAAAAGCTAGTGGAAGCCAGGGGAACAGACAAGGAGAAAAAGATATAAGAAAACTTTTTTTTTTCCCCTTTTCCTTTCAAAATAATGCTGTACTATAATTTATATCATCCATAAATGATCCTCCTGTAATGATTTACATCTTATCACTGATAATTTAAATAATCTATATTCAAGGTCAGGGGGGTTGGAACTAGATGATCTTCAAGGTCCCTTTCAATCTAAACCATTATATGATTATAATTCTAATTAAGATGCTTTCTGAGATACCTGCAACCCCACACAGGATAAAGGACTCAGGAGAAAGACAGAAACTGCAGAAACGAAACCTCTTAGAAATGGTAAAAGAGATTTTGGCATCCGCACTCTAGAAAAGAGGTCTCTTACGTGTGTAGTCTCCACACGTGCCATAAAGGAATGTCAGACCGTGTGTTAGCCTGGGCACAAGTGAGGAAGTTAAATGTCAATTTACTGAGAAAACACTGAACCTGCCTGGTCCATGAAATCTTGTCCTCTCCAAGAGCTGAGCATCTCTGAGCACCTGCAGTGGCTAGCGTGGAAGCATTTCCTTCCTTGAGTAGAGATGTCATCACCCTTAACCCCTGCAAAGAGATATCAGTGAAAGAATATTGTCAATATATCTACTGGGCAACTGGAAACACCATCCATGTATCAACCATTAAATCAGAGTGTTATAAAAACCTAGCCAATCTGTTTTAATTGATTTTAATTATAATTAATATCAAGAGACAATAAGCAAGCAGCGCTGGGTGCGCTGGGGAGTCTCCGCTCTGCCCGAGATGCACACTGGGAACTTCTGGGGATAGTCTCTTATACTTTTTGGTTTCCTGGGCTTCTTGGGTTTCAGCCAATCCTGTTGTCTTCTTTTTCTGGGCTTCTCCACCTGTTGTTGGGGTCTTGTCTCTGAGTGAAAAAATACCATTTCTATCACAAGTCTGACTGCCATCTTAGCCCCCATAAATTCCACTCCTTATGTGTTTATTTGTTCAGCACACAGATTTCACAATGTTCTGTAACAGGACATATCTCTAAGTTACCTACCCCCTCCTTTTCTAAGAACATTCATTCAATTTAAACAATGAACAAAACATTTTTTTGCACAATATTGCAGTTGGCCCAGGGGAATTATTCCCTTGTTTCTTCTTCCTCCTCACTGTGGTATTGACAGGGACACTTATCATACCCTTTGCACATAGCACAATGATCACAAGGGACTCCATCTCCACACAAAGTGCCATGATTACTAGGACCCCTGAGCTGCTGACACAAATCACTCTGATGTAACTCACAAGAGTGATTCAATTATCTGTGATATTAACAGTATTTTCATGAAAGGCCCAGGAGAGCTTTATATTCACTATTAGAGCATAAGCTTTTAGATATTTTATGTGTTTGAAACATATAAACCAGTTGTTTTTGAGAAAAAGGAAAAGAATGCAAGCAAGCTCTTTCCTGGGTTTGGAACTAACTTTTTTTTTTAATAAAGAATTTCTATCTAATGTTAAAAATTGACTGATTTTTTTTTTACTTCTTTCTTTTAGAAAGAGGTAGTAAATTACTGAATTTGAGCTGGTTTTCCATTCCTGTATGCCTTTGTAGGTACCACAATATTTCAATAACCTCAGTAATAAAAGCTACTTATCTTTCACTGTAAAGAAGATCTGGAAAACTCTGACAGATTATCTAGTACATAAGCAATGAAGCAACAGGTATAAAGCCAGATGCTCAAAAGTATAAATTTCTCACATATGGAACTTAGAGTTCCATTAGGCACTGTAGGCAAGTGTTTAATTTAACATTACCTACTTTGAAAACCAGAACACAGCTTCATTTGTGCTAGTCTGCTTTTTGAATTTTTCATATTATTGCCTTTCAAATCTCAAGTCAATTTACATGTGAAGAATTATATTCTTGACATGCAATTACTGTACTACAACTAACAAAGTAAGTTTGCTCTCTTACTTTTGTAAGGATAATATGGACCAACACTGTGTTTCCTACTGATAAAAAAAAAATAATTAAAAAAAATTGCTATTTCTTCATCCTGTCATTTCCAGACAGAACAAGTCCTACGTATTAGAAACTACGTAACACCATGTTATCAGCTTAAATAAAACTCAGTGTTTGAAGGTAATTCATAAAATATTACTATTGCTACCTTAACACAACTCTGAGAAAATCAACTTTATTGAAAATATTTTATTACTTTGAACCTAAATTTACTTTTCTTTAGAAAACAAAACAAAACAAAAAACTCCAAACAAACAAAACAAGTTGATTCAACTATGAACTTGCCTAAGTGCACTTGTAGCAATCGCTACATGAAATTTATTTCAATTGGAACTGCCAATGCATAAAGTTATGCTAACTCTCAATAAAAACATGCATATATATGTACAATCATGTATAATACCTGTTATCCATCTGAGAGAAATGGTATATGCAGGTATATGGAACAGGGTTAGTTACACAATACTGGAAACTAAATAAAAGCAGGGCTTATAAAACTGTCTTGTTTAATCTAGTAAAACTCCAAATAAGAGGGGAATTAAAGAAGGAAGAAGAAACATTCACACTTAGCCAACAACATGAGCACAAAAGCAAATGGATATAAAATAAAAATGAGTAAAAGACACTGGAAAATGGAAAAGTTCGTTCATTTCTGATTTGGCTGTTCAACAGTTAGTGAGGAAACTAGCTCAAAATAATGTCATTTTTAAACAAAGGTTTAAGCTAACCTTGATTTTTCTTTTAGTGAAAGGGATAATGTAACATGTATACCTAGCAGATTGGATTCTGTCACCAAATTGGCCTTTCCAGTTCTGTTCCTATAACCTAAGATTCGATCTTGTATTCACAAATTTATTTCTGAATTTTACGCGTTAAAGATATAATCTTATCTTGATGCAGTAGAGAGCTTAATCTTTTCGTTTTATAATAGCATATACTGAATCTCCAGACTTTTTCAGATGAAACACCAAGTTCTGAATAAGTTCCTTGATGAGCAGTGAGATTACCCATTCTTTCCAGTCACATAAGTTGTGTTGTCCACTGTTTGTTATACTAGTGCTATACTATTTCTGTGCCAACTGCAGCAATTGCTTTCTCGGGGTGGGGGTGGGAAGTAATACTATATATTGATATGGTTTGAATGCAATGTGGTGATAAGCAGACAGCTCTGAATATTAACACTAGAGGACCTCCGCTGCAGAACATAATGGTATGGTCTTGGGTAGTTGATTATTTAACAGCATTGTCATGAAATGAAGTTTTAAACATAAAGCAACTGGGATGGAAATTCAAAGGAAATATATGAACAAGAGTGTCCTACATATCAGTTAAAAACTTATGATCCATATAAATAAATAAAAAATTAATTTAAAATATGGCTGCAGCACATGGTTAAGGACTACATGCGAAGTAATTCTGTCAGCAGACACTGTCTCATCAGCTGAAGATGGCAAAGGAGAAAGAGATATGTACATTATTTCTGTGACTCAGTTTCAGCTGTGACATTTATTCGGTCTTTGGGTTTGGTTTCACTACAAAGCAACCCTGTGCAGTCAAAGAACAGACAGTTTCAATGTTGTGACAGTAAAGTACAAAGGAATATTTGTTACCTACAGAAAGGTTTTGATGATTAGTGCTGTTTCAGAGGAGATACAGCTCCAGCAATTTTTCTGTAGTACTAATTCAAGACTGCTGTGTCAATCTTCTGTACTGTGTCAAGTCTGAGATTATCATCTGCAGCTTTCAAGTTTCAGATTGTTCATCAAGAAAAATGTATCTGATAATGGGTAATTATAGACCGGTCAGCCTTACCTCCATCCTTGGAAAGGTGATGGAACAACTTATCCTTGACACCATCTCTAGGCATATCAAGGATGAGGGGGTCATTAAGAGCAGCCAACATGGCTTTACCAAGGGGAAGTCATATTTGACCAACCTTATAGCCTTCTATGAGGAAGTAACTAGGTGGATGGATGATGGTAGAGCGGTAGATGTGGTTTTTCTTGATTTCAGTAAGGCATTTGATACTGTCTCCCACAGCATCCTCATAGACAAGCTAAGGAAGTGTGGGCTTGATGATCAGGTAGTGAGGTGGATCAAGAACTGGTTGGAAGGAAGAAGGCAGGGAGTTGTGGTCAATGGGGCAGAATCTAACTGGAGGTCTGTGGCTAGTGGAGTCCCTCAGGGGTCGGTGCTGGGACCAGTGCTGTTGAATATTTTCATCAACGACCTGGATGAGGGAACTGAGTGTACCCTCAGCAAGTTTGCTGATGATACTAAACTGGGAGGAGTGGCTGACACACCAGAGGGCTGTGTTGCCATTCAGCTGGAGAGTTGGGCAGGGAGAAACTTGATGAAATTCAACAAAGGCAAGTGTCGAGTCTTGCATCTGGGGAAGAACAACCCCAGGTACCAGTACAGGTTGGGGGCTGACCTGCTGGACAGTAGTGAAGGGGAAAGGGACCTGGGGGTCCTGGTGGATAGGAGGATGACCATGAGCCAGCAATGTGCCCTTGTGGCCAAGAAGACCAATGGCATCCTATGGTGCATTAGAAAGGGTGTGGTTAGTAGGTCAAGAGAGGTCCTCCTCCCCCTCTACTCTGCCTTGGTGAGGACACATCTGGAATATTGTGTCCAGTTCTGGGCCCCACAGTTCAAGGAGGACAGGGAATTGCTTGAAAGAGTCCAGCGCAGAGCTACAAAGATGATTAAGGGAGTGGAACATCTCCCTTATGAGGAGAGGCTGAGGGAGCTGGGTCTCTTTAGCTTGGAAAAGAGGAGACTGAGGGGTGACCTCATCAATGTTTACAAATATGTAAAGGGTGAGTGTCAAGATGATGGAGGTAGGTTTTTTTCAGTGATGTCCAGTGATAGGACAAGGGGCAATGGGTGTAAACTGGAGCATAGGAGGTTCCATGTGAACATCAGGAAAAATTTCTTTACTGTGAGAGTGACAGATCACTGGAACAGGTTGCCCAGGGGGGTTGTGGAGTCTGCTACGTTGGAGATATTCAAGGCCCGCCTGGACAAGTTCCTGTGTGATGTACTCTAGGTTACCCTGCTCTTTCAGGGGGGTTGGACTAGATGATCTTTTGAGGTCCCTTACAACCCTTAGGATTCTGTGATTCTGTAACGCATTATATTTAATACCACTGAGAGACTTCATACTTGGTTTTCTTCTAAGAAGTATACTTGTTCCTTTTCCAGATAAATTATCTATCTGTATAATCTAGTAATTTCACAAATTTCACAGAAACACATTAAATCTATTTTGGGTGGATGATGGTGCTATTTGAAACGTAGGTCTGGAAGGTAATTCCCAGCTCATTAGCGATAGCATTTTTAATATGACTCAAAAAATATCAAAGTTCCATTTTAAAATCATTCATATTCTTTGCTAATGTTAGTCAAATACCGAGATGTTTAATCAATTGCTTTACTCTCCTGTCCAGCCTTGTTTTCAATCTTCTTGACCAGACTGATGTTAAGAAAAAAAAAGAAAATGGAGTAGCAAAAAATAGTTTTTTATCCTCACGGCTGGTTTAAAATTTAAGCCTCAAGTAGAGACCAACTACTAGCATTATTCTTCAAAATATATGGGCAACTTCATAAAATTTAGAATCTGTCCAGGCAAGGATGCAGACCAGTAATGCCACTTCATGACTTAGTTCTCACGATTCCATAGTAGCATATCAATTTGTTGTGTCATGCCTGTTACCTTTGGATTTATTTTTCAATGTGTACCAATTATTCCCATAACTGCTGTGGGGAGGGGGATGCTGTTTGCTTCCAGGGGGAGGGCAAGAAGTGGGGGGGAGTGAGTGAACGAATTGCCTGACTGGGTTTAAACCACGACAACAAGACATGTTCTGGAACATAGAGAAGAAAACTAATGCACCAAAGCACCATTTAATGATGCAATATTTCGGTGCCCTTGTGAGACATCATATCACGTCTACCAAGCAGAAGTTTTCTACTGCATCATAGTGTATTTGCATTTCACGCTTTCATTAACAAAAGGACAGAAGGTTGGGGGGGGGAGGGGCTGATTTTTTGTGGGTTTTTTTTTGTGGTTTTATTTGTGGGGTGTGTGTTCCTTTTGTGTTTTTTTTGTGTGTGTGTTTTTTTTTTTTTTTTAAATTTTTGGGTTGGTTTTTTTTTTGGTTGGGTTTGGGTTGTTTTTTGTTGTTTTTTTTTTTAAGAACTTTGTGCCTAGCTACTACACAGCTCTTTATTGTACTGAATGTTTGCTGAATATGATTTCATTAATAAAACTAAATATAAAGCATCCAAGAGAAAACTATTAGGTTTAGGTATTGCGAAAAAAAAAAAAAAGAAAAAATTATGGTAAGACTTAACTACCTGAGATAGTCAGCCCAGACTAGTCTTTTATCTTTTTGGTAATGAAAACAACAGAACCTTCATGAGGGTCTATTGCTGTCCAGGGAGATGATGTGACACCTGTGTTTAGGGCTGAAGTACTTTAAATTTTCAGCAAGCTACCATTTAGGATGCCCAAGACGTCATTCTAGTAAATGCGCTCTGAATGTATGTAAAGAACTGAAATAGTATGACACCTCAGCAGCAGCATATTCATTAAAAACAATCAAATAAAAACAAACCTCTGAAGACAAAATCTTAGTCTAAACCAAAACATCACACTGATAACATCATTTTTCTGAATATTTACAAATATTCAGAACATGCAGATAAAAGGCATTCTGAATTTTCTCTTTTGAGTAAACCCACTAATCTCTATAGAATTAATATTTGTCTCTCCTCTGTCTTACCAGGAATAGGGAAACTTGATTTTTTTGGGGGGTGGATGAGAGAAAAAAAATGAGAGATATGAAGAGATCTTAATTTTTGAAAATATATAATCTTGGTTGTAAGTAGACTTTTATATCCCAAACTAATATAATATGAAAATTCTGGAAGAGAGAAAGAAACTGTTCATCTCAGCATCCACAAAACAAAGCCTTTTTTTGCAAATAGAGCTTTGATAGAGGAGGAGAAGGGGGTGAGTAAAATACAGTTCCTACCTCATTTATTTTTTATTAAATTGTAAAAATTCTTACAGCTACGTTGGAGAATAAAAAAATTCATTGCTGTATATAAAATTATTATAACACGTTTCTCATGTGTTCCATAAATCAGCTATGAGCTCTACAATATGTTAAAGATGAATAATCTTTCACTGTTTTGCTTTAAACATATATATTGATTACCATATATATATCCCCATCCTTTTTTTGTGGATAGACACATAGTTTGTTACATTGATTTAAGAAAGACCCATTTTAGAATTTGGCAATTACAGACGTTGACTATTCTTTGTTATACTTACATAATTTCAAATACAAATAAGTCTCAGCAACAAATGCATCCAGAACTACGACAGCTCCTGATGTAAATCAAGGTGCAAGATGAAAGTTGTAAATTAAGTGAAATATTGAGTTGTCTGAAATTTTTACTGTTAGGGTGTTAATAACCTTTCATCTTTAGTGCTTTTTTGCTTGAAATATTTATCTTCTTGCTTTCATTTAGTAATGTTTGCATGGGCATGATTGTAGCAAAGTTTTCCACAGAACAGCACGGACTTCAATGAAATTCTCTTTTTCAGGATGAGGATTTTCTAGTCTGTAGAAAGCTTCTTTCCATCAGTGTCAGTAAGATAACTTATGTATTTAAATACAGTCAAAATAGGAGCTTCAAAAGAATTATGCATAGGCCATCATCTGCTAACCTAGAAATGCAAATCCTCATCTGGGAAATAGAGACATAAATTACAGAGTTTTGTTTAAAGCAGACAGAACAAACTTCATTTGAGGACTAGTCATATTCCAGATGTAAGTTAGTGGTAGTAATTACATTCAATGGAGGCATTTGTTTCTGGTTTTATTCAGAGAATCAATGCAAAAGTCTTGGTCTTTATTCTGATGTGAAATTATAAAAAATACTTAAGTATCCTTAGTTTTCCTTCTGAGCCCTATGGGTCCAAATGATCCCTTCATACAGCTCCATAGTTTCTTTAGAAGGAATGCAAGAGCAAAAACAGGTTATGGCATGTGCTCCTCCATCCTTAGGGCTTTTGTCAAACAAGCCATGCCAGCAGTCCTTGCTCTGACAGTATAGCGGTTTCATTTCTTTTCTAGGAAGCATCATGTCTGCTGACACAGCACCAGCAGTGTATGTTCCAACCTGACAGCTATAGTTTGGTGCATAAATGAATAGTATTTTCCAGCTACTTCTAACTTTTCACAGAAATTTGTATACCTATGAAAAAAGAAGTTTATCTACTCAAACACCAATCTGCATTTGATGATAAGTGACATATTCCAGTATCCCTGTAAAACAGTGACAAAACAGAAATAAGTCTAGTAGACAAGAGCTAAGGCTTGTGTCATGGTTTAAGCCCAGGCGATAACTCAGCACCACACAGCTGTCGCTCACACCCACTGCTTTCCCCCTCCCAGCTTGATGGGGAGGAGAATCTAAAGAATGTAAATCCCATGTGTTGAGATAAGAACAGTTTAATAACTAAAGTACAATATACTGCTACTACTACTGATAATAATGATAAGTGAAATAACAAGGGGAGAGAATATAAAACTAAAAGGGAAAAAACCCCAATAAACACAAGTGATACACAATACCATCTGCTGACTGATACCCTGCCCTACCTGAGCAACAATCTGCCCTTCTGTGTGACTCCCCCCAGTTTATATACTGGGCATGACGTGCTGTGGTACGGAATACCCCTTTGGCTAGTTTGGGTCAGGTGTCCTGTCCCTGCTGCCTCATGGTTTGTGCTCCTCCTCACTGGCAGAGCATGGGAGACTGAAAAGTCCTTGATCAGTGTAAGTGCTACTTAGCAACAACTAAAACATTGGTGTGTTATCAGTGTTGTTCTCAAGACTACAGCCAAAAAACAGCACTGCACCAGCTACTAGGAAGGAGTAAAAACAACCAACCAAATGACTGTTATAGCTGAAACCAGGGCAGCTTGGTAACAATGACAACTACTATGACATTCAAAACTGGAATAGTCATCCTCACAGCAAGGAGTATGAAAACAGTTATATAAAGGAAATAAAATGATAGACACAGCCCACAGAAGTGACTGTCATCAGACCCTTTTGGTTGCGCAGGTAAACTTAACTTCCTATAGCTTTAGTTTAATATACATTTTAGCAGAAATCTACCTCAAAATTCATAAGCTGATAGTTAGGCCACTTGTCAGACCTCGAGCTGGATCACAGTCACATTTTATTCTCTTTTTTTTGCATGGTTAACAATAGTTTTTCTACTATCTTATGTTTAATTCTTTCAACTCAATTTAGAGGAGTGAAGCAAGAGTTTAACAAACTGTAGGCTTATGTACATTTTTATTGTAAGCCAAGTGTCTCCTGAAGTAGTTTTCTCCCCATGGGATTTGCAGTTCCTGCAAATTTTGGAGGGACCTGACAAATTTGCAGCAACTTGTAAAACTTCTATCAGGAAAATACAAACAATTGATTTAATGATACTTCACAGAAATCCAGTCAGAATTATTTTAGTTGAATTCAATTGTTGTTGGCTTGATGTGTCTGTTCCATCCCCCCCCCCCCCATTTAAATTCAACAGCAATAACTACATAAGAAAATTTGACAGGTTCTAGGAGAGAGAATGCTGAAGATCTTCATTTCGACTTTCTTCTGGGATTATCCCCAGCCAGCTCCATCAGGCACTACAGATACTTAGAGACTTTAAGGGCAAAGAGATGTCACAAAGAAAATGTTTATGGTCTTCTCTTTAATGTATAATTTCCTAATCAAGTATTTACCATATCCTTTTTAAAAATTAAATTGGGATCTTTACTCATTTTCAAAAGGTTTTCACAGCATTCTCCAGACCAATCTTCTCAGAGTAAAGAGCTATCATGTTGGTCATGCATGACTCATAAATTCCCTTCATCTGAAGAAGTTTTGTTGATATGGGCAATTTGCGAGGAGACTAGATACATCCTCAAGAGAAATTAATGACTCCTCCTTTTGCTTTATTTGTAAGGTAATGAATGACATTGACCTGACTGACCAACTGCATTGAGGTAAATAACATCTCAGAATTTGATCAAAGGCTTTGTTGCTACAGAACCCAAAATGTTGGTTAGGCTAGCACATGGACAACAGAGATAAGTGGTATTCACTGATATTTTGAAAGTTTTAGTAGATTAATGCATGAATGAGTAAAACTGACTCAAATTCTTATGTGGAATACCACTGTTAGAGTCTTACCTGCATTGACAATATTTATATGAGGAAAATCATAGTTATATTAGTTACAGTATCTTTTTTATTAATTCCTCGTTATAATGGAGCTAAAATTACAATACAGCAATCTGCTGTCAAAAATGTTACCTACACACTAACCTATTACCTTTTTTTTATTATCCTATTTATATATACCCACTGATCACTGCTCAGGTATTTTCTCTAACAGCATGTACTTCAGCAAACAAACACATCATAAAAATCTGGAATTAAAATTTTGCTGAATCAGTTATATTTGTCAGTTTATGAGTGAACTTAAATTTAAAAGTCTTGTATGCAAAAAAAAAGGATGCATGTAAAGTTCTTTTTATTTTTCATCACAAAACTCAGAAGCACTCTAGAAGATGGGATTTTGATGGTATTTCATATGAAAATATTGGCAGACAAAATTCTTTAATATATCAAGTTATGCATCTAAACATCAGTATTTTAAAAACATATTTACTAAAATAGATATTAAACACAAATGATATAAAGCAAACTTCTATATACTATAAAACCAACATGCAATGGATAGCCTGTGTCACATTAAATAATCCGGCTTCTCCTAACTGTCCATACTTCCCATGTAATTATACAAGAGGACTTAAAAGATGTTAGAACTATGAATAGTCTGGCTCATAATCATTTTAAATGTCTAGTCTCTCCCCTTTATGAGCTTGATGAAGGACTGATGACCCGAACACAGCATTAATTTAAATTGGATGGAGGGAATGATGAAGCAAACTCTGGGAAGTTAATAGGTTTTTACATGCTTTACTGAGAACAGAACTTGAAGGTAAGAGGTATAAACTAAGGACACACCTCCTCAGAGAGCCTGAGCTGTCAGAAGTAAAGAGAAAGCTAAATTATTCTGCTAGATTAACTTAATCTTCTAATTCTCAAGTTTGATACTACTCAGCAATACAATTATTAATGGTCCTATTTTGAATGAAGTTATTTTTTGAGTTGGACTGTACATCTTACATAGGATCAAGATTAGAACACAGTATAGCTAAAAGGAGATGATCACAAATACAATATTGGAAAACAATGGTATGCTATAGAGATGCAGCTATGAGAGAGTTTATGGACCCCAGTCCTTATAGCATATACAGCCAAGTGATGGAATAAACTCAAACTGTGTGCAGTGCAGATGAAATTTCTTCCACACATTTGTGCAGCCTAGCTCTGGCCTATCAGAAAGATATATAATGCAACAGATATTGCTGATAATAAATCCACATCAATGCAAACAGAATCCACAAAATAGCCTGTCCCCTTCTTCCCCTTCCACCTGAATAGGTCAGCTTTTATCTTTTTTTTTTTTTTTTTCCTCATGAAGAGAATTTCTATAACATAAGAAATCCTACTTTATTTTTCTATTTTTTTCATAAAGTGCATTGGCACAAGACATCCGTTCAGAACAGAGAGACCAAGTTCAGAAGTGCTAACATACTTCTGAACTCTTTTGAGGCCTACATACTTCCCCTTCCTTTTTACTTTATATAGATTCCCAGGATTTTCAATTCATTCAGTCTTCACTCAGGGAGTCTAAAATAGAAGAACTTTGATTATTTTCACTTTTTACTAGACTGTGGTAAAACAGCAAAAAAGGTTGTTTAATATAGCTTGCAACAGCTCTGATTACTTTCTCCATTTTGTCTCAATATGCCCACTGATTGGAGGGGTTTTTTGGTTGTTTTGGTTGTTTTGCTTTTTTTCACCATATGTACTTCATCTGCTATTTTATTACCTTATCTGGTCTTCATATGGATTTTGAGACAAATTTCAGAAAAAAGTTCTTAAAATCCAATATTATTCAATCCAATCTGTTTTAAAACAAAATACCAGATCACATTTTACAAAACCAAATTCTAAAATAATGGCATTTTATTTCAGGAAAAACAAAATGGACAGAAACCAAACGAGTGTTGGAAGTTAACTTTTTTATTGGTCTTTGTTTATTTAGGGTTTTTGTTTAGGTTTGGGTTTTTTTATCATCTTTAAAAATAAGTTTTCCAGAGAAACAGAGCTAAATTCTATTTCTCAGTTGTGGAAGGATCTATTTAATCCTTTCAATTTAATGGTACTAAAACCAGAATCTCTTTATTCTGGTACGTCTAGTTACAGAGAATCATATTCAATTATATTTTAAATTTATCACTTCTTAAGGATACAAAAAACTGATTAAAACCCAGCGATAGGTATTATGAAGTCTATCTGATGTTATGTAAAGTTTTTATTTGATATTTTGATTTTGATGAATATAAGTATAGCTTTAATCTTATGAAGTGTATCACACAAAAATTGTTTCTGATTGTTTATTGTTTCTGCAAACTATAAGAGGTAGAAACAATCCAACAGCAAAACTGTGTGACTGAAAGAACAAACCAAAAGTACAAAAAAAAAAGCTGGATATTGTGCTGATTTAAAGTAACCACATTCCTATGATGCTGACTCCACCAAAATGGAGTTTTTATTTTTTCCCCCTCTCTAAATCATGAGATGCTTTAAGATCTTTACAGTATTTTGGCATTAAATTCACCTGAGGAAAAAAATGTGTCTTGAATGTCTGCTTTTTGCATGAAATAAAAAAATAAAGCAGCTTTGCTGGTTACTGAAACTGCCACTGCCGCAGTCTTGCTACCTTAGATATTAAGTGAAATGAAGCATGTATATCCTTCCAAAGCACTTGGAAATCTACTAAAGGAAAAAACTTGCAAAAAAGCAACACTGCTATACAGGTATCAACTATATACACATAGGTATGTTTTTTTTCCTTACCAAACCACTCAGCTCATTAAAACATCTACGTTGCTAGGTGATGTGTATAAAGTTTGAGGACCAGTATGTACTTCCAATTTACAATAACTTTTCCTAGCCCCTACTACCCTTTATTAGAAACTTGAGTCTGTCCAATTGCTCAGTCATTAAATGTCACTCATCCAGCCTCCATATTTTTAAAGCAGATAGCAAACCTAAACACTGTGATGGGTTACATTAGTGGGTTGTGTTATTTTGGCAGGTCAGAAACTGAATAAGAAAAAGGAATTTTAACATTTCTGCTTAAACCTCCAGCTTTCATAAATTATGATTAACTGGCCTGTTGGTTGAGATATCCAGCACCTGCATGAGTACCTACACTTACTGTCATCCTTTAGATTAACCCTTGTCTTCTGCCCAGAATACTGATGTATATTTGGGAAAATGCCCCATATTCCATAGTTGTTTGTAGCTTCGAGGCTGTGCAATCCCAGGGGTTTCTAATTCCTATTGTGTTTTTTTCTGAGGGACAAAAAACTTCTCTCAAACACAACTATGACTCAGAAGCAGCACTGAAAGACCTAAAAGCCAGATAAAGATTTTGTTTTAGGATTTTGTTGTGTTTTGATGCTTTTAATAGGAATACCTGAAAAACACTGTCTCACACCAGTGAAGACACGCAATGAATCTCTATTGGAATAATAATTCTGTAGCCAAGTACCTCTTTTGCACACAGTGTTTCACCCATTCTCAAAATCTGTGCATACAATTGCATGAATATATCACATTTGTCTTCTTGATAACATAAAATACATCTGAACTGTATATAGAAATCTCACATGAATAAAAAACCATATTGTGGTCAACAGAGATCACAGTTGTATATGGTTAATGACTATATATTGTCAGATAAACTTAATTTCAATGTTATTTCATTGTTAATGTATTCTATAATTGAGCTTAGGGGTAGCATAAAAAATCACTATTAGACAAAATGTTTGCTAAGGAACGTATTATCTGTAAAGCTAATAAAAGAATTACTATACAGACAGCTTACTAGCTGTCAAAAAATCAAAATAAAACAAAACCCCACAACAAAAGAAAATCCAAAACAATCCCCGAACACCAAAACCCAAACAAAAACAACTTTCTTAATGACAAAGAAAGGAAGAGACATTCTTGTCATCAAAAGAGTAACAAGTAAGGATTTCATTTGGGTAACTTCAGATTTATACTAACTTTGTGTATAATTAATGCCTATTATATTAATGTCTAAACTAGTCATGTCCACAAAGAAACTTAAAATCAAGACCTAGGTAAGTGACAGGATCTGGATGAAGAATGTATATTTCTAGTGCCTATGTAAGAAAATGTTTTTTCCAGTCCCTAGTAATGTTAGAAGAAACAAATTTCACAACATTTTCTTCAATATTTGAAATGGACAGTGAAGTGCTACCTTAAAAAAAAATAAAAAAAACCCTCATGTTTCAGACCTATTTCTCAGTAAAAAAACATTCCTCAGTCTGAAAGGTCACAACTGCAAGTAAATCGAGACTGCCAACAGCTATAGCATCATGCTGATAAGAGAAATAAAACCATTTATGGAGATAGACTTCTCACAACAAGCCTGTCAGGCTGTCAACTGTCTGACTTCAAACAACTCTTTGTATAACATCATTTTACTTTGCTTCTATTGTGACATTACCTTTTAGTGTCCATTATGAACTTTCCAGTTATTGAAAAAAATGAATCAAGTTTGGGACATCTTTGACTGAGACAGTCTTTCATGTTGGCTATTCATGTATTGTATTGCCAATTCAATACTGAAGTGCTAGGCAAAATAAATAAATAGATATATTACTGCTTTAGTAACTGATACAGATTTATGTAATTGCTAGATGCTATAAAATATTTATAACTGAAATTTTTATTCCAGTGATCCTCAGAGAGGCTGTAAAAAAATAAATCTATGAATAATGCCAGAAATCAAGAATTCTTATTATTTTTCCACCTTAAGCTTTCACATAGCACAGATGTTCTTGGTTTCTAATACTTGCCTTTCTTCCATCTGTCTTTACTTCCGAGTATGAATTTAGGTTCTTCTATAAAATGAGATTGCTACTAAAGTTTTCTTTTTGTTACAAAAATGTCAATTTTTTTTTCCTACAGATAAAAATTGATGGCAATGCATGAGTTCTGCTTAAAAAGATAATTATACACTGGCTTCCATAATGTGGCTTTTCTTGATGTTAATTATAAAAATTGTATTTTTTTGTAGTACTTCCCTTCCTGAAGGCAGAATTTATTCTAAAGTCTTTCACTGCATGTGATGTACAGTTTTACAATAAATCACACTATGTATTGTGACATGTTATCATAAAGCAATTATTCATTATTTAAATGAAATTAAAAATTTCATTTTCTGAAAGCCATATGAAACCTTTTCAATTTCCAACAGTTTCTCAGTCCCCCATGGCTAAGTTGAGCAGGAACAAAGTCAAGTTTCAGGGTAGGTGATACAGTTTTAATGTTCTAGATGCAAGTTCAATCCTGCTGTAAGTAAACACAAGTCTATCAAAATTAATTAATTTCTATTTGTGTTGACAATAACTACATTTGTTGTGCCGAGGTTTAATTCTTTTTGTTGGAGTACAATATTACTGCAAAATTATTAAGGCTTTCGACAGCATAATTGGAAATCCATTAGAAAACCCTTCATATTATGCTCCCCATAACGGTGTTTAAACCACAGCACACAGAGAACTAGAGGACAAGCAAAATATCTTTTACCATAAGTATCTTGCAGGAATCAGACTGCTCATTGGATCTTGCAGACAAGCAAAGGTACAGAAATAGCGTAAGAGAAACGGATAGGAAATGTCTATCTGTCCAAAAAGTGTGATTTTTTAAATCAGTCTTGACTGGATAAAGAGATAAATGTATTAATTCCATTTAGATTACTAGCTAATATATCAAAGACATGTTTAAATAAGGCACGATGCAAAAGATGAGACTGAATTTCACTCACCAAAGCACAGATAAGAGATGGAAGTAACTGTTTCCTTGAATGCAGGAGCCATGTCTAGGCTAATCAAATATTAGGCAGAGTTTGTCTGCTGTTGCATGCTAATGACTGCTAAAACCTGAAGCTCTAGAAGACAGCAGTTTTTGACAGGAGAATTGTCAGAGGCATTTGCTAAGTAATGTATTAATAAGATGGGATAGTATGAAAAATAAATCAATTTAAGTGGAAACTCTGGGACTCCAGGAAATTATTTTGCTACAAATATTAGTGTGTTTTAGTAGGAGTGGAATCTGCCTTATGACTACAACAAGAGATACATTCAGACATTAGAAGCTTTGGTGAAATGAATGATCCAAATATCCACAGCAAGTCAGATGGATACAGCACAAAAGACTTTTGGGATCTGCTCTTGGGGAAAGGAAGGTAAGCATAGTTATCTTTCTTTTTTAACTGCTTTGAAGATTTGCAACTGGGTTTTCCCACTCTGTTATTAAAAAAATTAAAGATGGTATTTATTCTTAACAAGACTTGACCTAAGCATGATTTCACAGTGATCAGCAGTGAGACTTCTTACCCAAAGTTAAGGCAGATCTATAAACCTTGTTGAAGTGGCCAGAAGTTCCAGCAGCTTTGTGGCAGCTGTGCATTTCTAGATTCTGAGCTTGCATCACAAGGACTTGCAGAGAGAAAAATCCTGTTTTGGTGACTTGGGATAGCTAGGAGAACTCTGACAAGCACAGGGCAACCTGAAACATATCTGAACTTTGACAGCTTTGAGGGACTTTGACACATAAGATAAAAAAATGCTGCAGAGAAATAAGAGACAGCTAGATCTTATAATAATTTGTTGACTCAGAAGTTATTTTTCTTCACCAAATATTATTTAACTAATGTATGACATCAAGAGGGAGTTCCCATTGTAAAACAGCTAGGGAATATTGCTAGGAATTAAAGGGCAAATTCAAACTGAATAATCCTGGCTCTGTTAGAACACCATGACTGTCTGTTTTGCTTGCTTCACAAACACTTGCTTCAACATCTATCAAGAAGAGTCCTTCACTTCTTAATTTTTCTCTGAAGGTACTTATCAAACACACCTAACCGGCTATTTTTTTTCTCAGGAATAAACTCAGTTAATTAACTGAATAAGTAGCAGGGAATCTGCTTTTGGAAATACATACATATATAAACAGTTGTATTATCAGCTGCTGGGTAAGCTTTATGTTTTGGGCAACTATTGTCTGGTGCCCTGCTGAGACAAAAGGAGACTTATGACCCCTTGCCAGCTTTCGAAAATGGATTCCAAGAGTAGAGTTAAAATAATTCAACATGTTGGTTTACTTCTGTGCATCTTGGTGTCAGAACTGGTATTTTCCACCTTCCAATTAAGTGCTGTATGGGAATGCATATTCTGCAGTAAATTTTAGATGTCAAACAATACAGAGATAACATTTCGCAGTAAAATTTATAATTATTTTAAAATCATTTACAGTTTACTTTTAAAAGCTCAGTTTCTGGGTACTTCTTTTGAGAATCTTTCATCAGAAATATTAGCAATGACGGTAAGGAATTAGGTGGTAGCCTTTAGTATCATTTTGCTGAATAGGCTATAAGTCTTTATAAAGCTATAACTCACTTTAGAGTATTCTTTCAGATGCAGTTAACGATTAACCAGGCCATTAATAACAAAGCTAGAATATCAGTAAAAGACAAGGTAAAAAATTAAGCCTTAATTTACTGAGAAATATTAATTGTAAATTACTTTACCGTGTATTCCACTCATTTTTAAATTATTATAGTTTGATCCCATTTCTAAGCAAAATAAAATTTAAAAAGTAAGATCTGGCATACATGTGTATATTTTGTTTTGTCTTTTTAATCTTTCTTTTTTTCCGATATAAACCAATCAGTTCATGGAACATAATGTTAAAGGAGAATTTTATACTCGATAGCCAGCTATTAGTATGTTCTGCAAGAACTATAAAAAACCCCATCCTATAAAGTACAGCCGAGTCCCACAGTTTATACCGAATTGCATTACTCTGAAAATTACTGGTACTTACAATGCAGATTTTAATGCATATTTTAGAAACAGCAATCATTTCAGCAATTTTAAAGATATGATCTTGTTACTTTTTTATTTGATGAAACAACAACTGCGCTTTTACCATCATAATAAAGAGCTTATGTAGCTTTATCAGGAGTGAAAGTCATTATGATAATGTAGATAAAGATTTAATGCACTAATCTGAATTTAAATAAGTAAAGCATTTCATGAGTAATTTATGGAGGTTATGTTTAGCTGAGATGTTTAATGGTAAGTGTTTCAGAAACTGAACTCATTTTGATATGGGGATATTGGAAGCTTAAGACATTAAAACAGCTACTGAAATTCACAACATAAGGGGGTTTGTATGAGTTGCTATTTTTGTCCTTCTTTCCCTATTAAGCTTTTCTGCATCTGCATCTCCAATATGTATGTTTCAAAAATGGACAGGATGATCTTACAACATGACCTCACATAAAATGTTCATTTGTAATGACTTATGCAAATCTTCACATCTTTGAGGAATCATACACTTGAATTGTAAAGAAATATAATGGACTCTTGGTGCCTTTATCCTGCCACATACTACAGCAAATAAATATATTTGAGAAACATTTTAAGAAGAGATATGAAACTATTCACAGTTAAGGTCTGCAGGTTTTATGCACCTATCCTGTCCCCAGAAACCAAGCTTTCCCTGACAGGTTTATTTCAGGAGACAGTAAGGTTTTGAGGTTTTGTTGATGAAAAAAAAACCCAAACCAATAATTTTCAAGTTTCCAGAATGATGATAATGAGGCCTGAGGAAAACTTACTGACACAGAAACGTCTGTCTGGGTGTTATTAACCTTCCTGGGTTACTTTTTATTAAAACAGGTGGATTAATGTAAAATAATTTGTACTTAGATACACCCCTTCCTCATTAAGTGGAAACAAGGTTTGCAGTAATTTGTGTTCCACCAGTTTTAAATGGGGTAGGTATTACACTGAAGGGTTAGGATATTTTTTTTTTTTTTAAAATAAAAGCTATAGATCTACAGGATAGATTTTAGCTTTGAAGACAGGCAACAGTTTATTTTTCAGGTGAGAGTCTCTAATGACAAAGTAACCCTAATAATACAGGAATTAATGGGTTTAGCAAGAAAATAGGAAATCAGAAGTGATACGGATTTATTTTACAAAGTAATAGTTTCCTGTAAATTTTAACAGAGAACAAAACTGAATTCTATTTTTTGATAGCTCCCTCTGAGATTATACCAGTTTAAAAGAAAGTTTTATGCTGCTTCTCATAGCAAGTATCTCTCCAGGGAAGTGCTAATGAAGTCTGGTAACAAAGCTTTTCTTGAGCTACTGCATGACAATTTTGAATATTGTCTTGTTCGTTTACTATAACTAGTAAAATTGGAGCAGTAAGCATCATCATTTTGTTTAATGGAATTTGAAATTTGAGGATGCTAATATCTTTACTTTTTCTACTGATACTTTATAAAAAGATTTTCTACATTTAAATAGCATGTTTTTATTCCAATAGAGAAGCTTGAGCAACTCAATAAGGAAGTAATTTTTTTTTTTAATTTATTTTTAAGTAGATAGGGTCTTACTTCTTATGTTAATAATGACTGTACAATTAAAGAATCAAGCTGCAAACAAACCTACAATATTCTGATATTAAGACAGAATCTGTGATACTTAAAGTAATAAGCAGATATTTTTATTCCCTATATTTGTATCTATGGCTCAGTGCGATGTTAACAAAAATGAAGAAAATTAAATCAATTCTACCACAGTAGAGATGTGGGCTATACAGCACAGCATGAAATTAGGGGTCTAAACTGCTAGGTTTGAGTTCTGTGGTTAGATCACCCATCCTCATCCATTAGGACCCCCCTAACATGTTTGAAAAAAATGTTCCTTTACCATTTTTTTTTATTAGCCTATGGCTCTATCTGTCAAAGCCTGGAAGTGAAAGAAACACCCAGAGATCAGTTACAGCTAAAATAGCGCAATGGCTAGCTTTTACTTGAGTAAAAGACAATAATAAACTAGTGATATGGAATATTTCAAGCTCCGAAGAAAACTAGCACTTTCACTGTTTCTTAGTGCTATCCTGTGCCAGACACAGATTAAAATTTGTGTCATTTTAGATGAAGAGGAATTACTGTTCCTGCAAGGCACTTTTTATGTGGCTTTACTCTCACAATTTTGTCCACAAAATTTTGCTAGCATGATGACCTGGTATCAACAAAACAAAATTAAATATTCCTCAAAATCCCAAATACATTATCTTTCCATATACACAGTCACTTGCTTATAGTTTTATCAAAGGTATAGGAGCACTTACGATATTAACACAACCAAGTTACTATTGCAACATTAACTTTGTATGTGATATACTGAACAGAGAGACTAATAGAAGTACTGTATCTTTCCTTTCCAGCCTAGTCAAATCAGATTGCTAGTTTCCCAGTAAAACTTACAGTTCCCTTACTCTAAGCAAGTGATATAGATGTTAATTGAACACTTGTGTAAACTAGCAGATGCAGCATTAAGTTGGAATTCAATGTACCTAGGTTAAATTCAGTTTGCTTTTACCAAACCATTTAATATTTCCTCACAACGTTTAAAATTGTTCAAATTGGCCTTGCAAATCATACCTCATTTAAGTGGCGGGCTTTAAATCATACTATCATATACTCCAAATTACTCATTTGCTGTATGACCTTTGCAAAGTCCCACTTTTTTGTTAAGTTTCCTTCACAGGAAAAATAAAACTAATTTTTATGTTTTATTTACCTGTTTCAGAACAGAACTGGATAGTTACAGTAAGGTTGTAGGTTGCCAAAATTAAGAACACAGCAAGAAACAGCTAGTATCTCCCACGCCTCTGCTTAATTTTCCCCCTCCCTTTTTTACCAGCTTTTGCTGGTAAGGACCCTCACATCTGATAGAGGCAAAGAACAAAAAACTATTCCTTTTGCCAGCTTGATTTACAAAAAGAGACTAAATGTGCCAGCTGTTTCCTGCAAATTGGAAGCTATTGGGCCCCAAGCTAGGCCAGCTGTAGCTAATTTAAGGAGACATGAGTCCACAAAAGCAGGAACTGCTGCTGTAAATGGTGGACATATGATTAAAGTCTCAGTCATTGAAGTCACAGGTCTACAGGATTTTGCTGCTTAATCAGGTGCACCCTCACTGACTTCATAGTCATGTTTGGTTTCTCCAGTAATGAATTTGTACCAAACTGAGTGCATCTGAGCTTTATGAAACCATAAACCATGTTTATTTTTTTGCATATGTCGATAAATTGCTGTTTACACCTCCTACCTCCTTAAATCCTGACTCATCATTTTGCATGCCTGCCTCAGTTAGATGGTGACACTTTATAAGCAAGATAACTTCCCAACAGCCTTAATGCATAACAGATCAGCTTTCCAACTCAATCACAACTTATGCTATATGAGCAAATCAACTTTGTGCTGTGCTTCAATATCAAAATTTAGCAGAATAAAACATACTGGCAGGTTTTTTTCCTCAGTGTTTGAATGTCAAAAAAGAGCTTGTCCTTGAAAGTATAAAACTACCTTTTTCTTTTTCACCTTGCATTGATCAGGCTGACCTTACCCCAAATTCTTCAGTTTTGTCATTTTTTAAATGACTTGTGATTTATAGAAAGGGCTTTCTGACAAATATTCTCGTTCTTTTGTTTAGGTTGTTCAGACTCACTGGAAGTCGCATCTAAGCTTTGTGAACCCTTTCTTTCCTTACAACCCTTAGTATAAAATAGATTTTTTACCTTGTAAGAAGCTTTCAGTCTGACTGACACCTTATTGTAGTCTCTGACCTGCAGCAAGAAACCCTTTCTTGTAGTTCTCAGAAGTCTGACATTTAATTCTTTCATTGCCTGGTTTCCACTGACAAGCTGCTAAATGCACACAACTATGCCCTCGCCAAATAAAGCTAGTGTGTTAGTAATGACAGTAAGTAGTAGAGCAGAAGGTCAGTCACCATTCTAAATTTTAGTCATGAAATGATAGTGATGAATTATTAGCTACTCAAAAATGCATTATCACTGGAATCCACAAAAGTATCACAGTATCACAGTATGTTAGAGATTGGAAGGGACCTCAAAAGATCATCTAGTCCAATCCCCCTGCCGGAGCAGGAACACCTAGATAATGTTACACAGGAATGTGTCCAGGCGGGTTTTGAATGTCTCCAGGGAAGGAGACTCCACAACCTCCCTGGGCAGCCTGTTCCAGTGCTCGGTCACCCTCACTGAGAAGAAGTTTCTTCTCAAGTAACCCAGACTTCAAAGGGCATTATTATCAATGTTCTGCTTTTGGAAGCTTGCCTGAAAAATGTGATCCAGTAAAAGAATACCTCACACTAGAGTCCACTGATGGGTGAGCATGTGCTAATTTACATTTACATGTTTGACTCATTCGTTTCTCAAGTCAGGTGTTTGGAGAAAATGTGTTCAACACTTTTCAGAAAAAAAAAATCGAGCAATCATGTAAAAAATACCCTTCTTATTTTTGTTGTCTTATAGCTTATTCATAATCCATATTTGAATTTATTTCTGTAGCAGACCAGAGTGCCAGCCATTAAATAATACATTCTAGTTAATTCAGTTATTATCTACTTGACAAGACAGGGCTGAAATTATTATTATTGCTTATATATGCCCTGAATCTGAATGATGCCACCTGCAAAATCTCATACTGTCAAGTAGCCAAAACTTGGTTTGAAGAATTGAGATTTTTGGTAGTCTCCAGATGGACGGGAAGATGATTCTAAATAGCTTGTAATACATACATATCAAGCACAACAACATGCAGAGATACTATCAGCATACTCCCTAAAACACTGGTAAGGAGATGTACCCTGACTTGCAGGGGCTGCCTGTGCATTGCCACATTGGTGAACCTGTCTTGCTTTTGGTTCCACAGCTGGCAACTGACCAGCTGTCTTGCATATCTTTCCAACACATATTTCTGGAGAGGGACTAGCATCAGACTCCCATGAAAGAACTTTTCCATCTTGATCGCTGCCTACACTAACTCACAAATTGGGTAATACCTGGGTGAGAAGGTGAAATTGATTAAAATATAAGGAAGATGATCATGAAAAATTAGAAATGACCCATAACTCCATGCACAGAACTGAAAAGGTGTTTTTCTCCTAGGCTAACTACTGCTTTTTCAGCCTATTTCTGGCCACAGTTTAGGAATTAGAATGGTCCAGGGTGATCCTTCTCAATGATCACTTTTGGAAGGAGAGAGAATTGGGTAAGATGGTTGTGACAAAATAGTTCCATCTTGTCTCTGGTCTATTAAAATATTTCTGGCCTGCACTAGCTTGTGTAAGCACAGTTACAGTGTCCACTGCAACAGCCATTTTCTTGCCAAACTTCTCCATTTACATTAATAGAAATATATAGCATAAATGTTCTGGAGCATATGGCTTTTCTTGCTGACTTCTACACGCACATTATGGTATTGGCTATAAATATAACCCAGTGGTTATATATTTATATAACCACATGTGGTACCATGAGGCGTTTAGAGTCTGCATCTATTCACACGAGTTACAAAAGCTATCTGAGATCCCCTGAGATCTTGTCCACAGCCTCAGAGTTAACACATATAATAACTATGTGATTTCACTGAACCCTGTTCATCAGCTCTGTAGCATATGACAAGTATAGACTATTCCTATGTCAAAGTGGGGATAAGGGTTGCTTTATGTTCATCAGTTAGAACTGTTCAATTGCTTTGATAGTTAAGAAAATGAAAGTTCTTCTATAGTAAACAGACTTCATAACTATGATCTAAATTTACCTGCTGCCAGCTTCATCCCAATAAACTCATGTGACTCAGCATTCTGCTGAGAGACACTCTAACACTTTAACAGAAGTTTTCCATGAATGTCTCCCATTTAAATACCAAAAATAGTCAACTATTACTTCATTCCTCTGTGCTCAGGAGCTCACAGGTCATGGTAATATAGTTGTAGTAACCTGAGGTCTTATAAATCTAAAGGATTTCAATGTGCACATAATCCACGTTCTAGGACCAGACATTGACAACAGGGGACTTTTAAACTGAGATAATGCAATATTATCTCTCATGTTCCTTTATATTTATATCTCAATTTAATCTCCTAGTCAATATCAGGGAAGTTAAACAGGGTCAGCTTAGTGAGAAAAGCAGAGAGCAAGTACAAGATTGATTTTATTTTTTGATTGGGGAAAAAAAAGTTCTACAAAATGCTCTGCTGTAATCAGTTGGAAGTGGTAATATAAAAATCCTACAGAACAGCTTCTGTAGATACTGTTTTAGCAGTGGTTTTGTAAGAACATATATATACAGTGTAGTTCTTAATTGTGACAAAAGAGCTATTTTAGTTCTATTATGTAACTAAACACAAACCTCTAATTCTGTCAACCCTATAAAATATCCTTAAAGAAACTGAAGTTTGGGAATGGGATAACTAGATGAAGTTGAAATACAGAACACCATTTTAAGTGACATAAATATTTGTATGTGGGACTTTTACTCCCCAAATCATTTTTTTTTTGCACTGTGCTTGTTATAGTTTAGCAAGGATATTCAGTGCATCCAAAATAAAATGTACACAGGCATCCACAAAATGCGATAGTTCAATAAACTGGGATCCTACATTAGTACTTCCCAGAGTCTGAGGTGTTGTAATTGTTTGTTTTGTTCACGAGTTATTATGTTTAAAAAGAATGTTTCTGAGCAGTGGAGATGAAAGGTTCCTGCTTGCAGACTTGACTACCATGACACAGGAAAAGATGGAGTCCACACAAAAGGTCAGAGAAAGCCTCTTTAGAAGCTGGTCAGAGGTGAAAGGATGAGTGCGAGGCAGAGGGTGAACAGGAGGGAGAAGGCAGCTTGCCTATGGCAGAGAACAGATCCCCAACCCAGCAACAGTAGTGAGGAAATTTTCCTGAGGACCCAGAGGAAATGAAACCAGAGTTCAGATCCAGGAATGCTCTGAACCCCCCAGGGACACTGAGCAGAGAGAAAACTTGCTTAAACACCATCTAGAATTGCAGCTTTTAGCAGATCTGTTTTTTCTTCTCTGCTTTCAGAGCTACTTTATTTTTGTTTGTTTTCTAGTAAAGCCTAGCTTGAAAACTGGAAAGTCTTTTGTGTGCTCACTTTTAAAGAAGATGGTGCACTCTTCAAAGCTCTGACCTACACAGGGTTTTGTCAGACAGGCAACAAAGATTAAAAATCAAAAAAATGCTTAAAACTGAGTTAGATGCTCTTAGTGACTGCTAGAGATGTTTCAGTTAATTCTGGAAAGAGTGTTAACTAAATTTTTTATTTATATAGCATCAGTAGGTTCAATACTTGTTTTTTTTTCATCTGCCACAAATGACTTTATTCTGTTTGATAGATGTCAAGAATCCACTAACTTTGTAATCACTTCCTAGAGAAAGAGATGTCCTGAATCTCTGTTCAGTTACTGTAGCTTAAGTTGAGATTCATTCTCAACTTTCAAACACTGGACAATTGTATGAAAGCTAGTGCTATTGGTATTGCTGTGGTTGCTATGCCTGCCCTGGCTTCAGAGTATGTTTACTTCATAATGCTACGAAGCCTATTTGTCTTAATGAATAACAGATCCATTCTAAAAACTAACAGAAAAGGATAAAGCTATCGTATGAAAAGATCAAGGAACAAGTATTTTGGTTAGAGCACTAAATGGAAGTTTAATAAGTCAGTCTGTGGTACAGGTTGTAGCTGTTCTCTAGCAAAGCTGTGCTGCACATCCCCAGCCTGTGAGAGCACTATCCCAGAGCAGTCTGTGATGCCGATCAGTTACCACTATATTTTCCAAACCTGGAACTAAATAAATAACTCTGTCTACCACAGCTATCTTGTCTCAATTTGATTAAGGTCTACTACATGAGGATCAAAGGTTCTCTAATATCCTGGGGAAAAAGAAACAACAAAACCAACACCCAAAACCAAAAACAGAAAACAAAACAAAACACCAGATTTTTATCACTTAGACTAAATAAAATCTCTAGAGTAACTGTTCCCAAAATATATGGAACCGTATCTTTATTTATCTGAGCAGGATTTTTCAATGCCATTTGCAGACACCAAAAGAAAGGCTCATAATTTGTTCTATTGGGCTCTGTTAAATAGAGCACCTGCATAACTTTACATGATATATAAATCTAGCACAATACTGATTCACTGGAGAATGTATTTGGAGGCAATGGAAGTAACCTGGCAAGGGGGAATTAAAAAAATAAAAGTAAAAAAAGCTCAAAGCAATGAAACAACAGAAAGAAAAATACTTGAAAACCTAAATACCCCTGCATACCTGTTTGGAGACCATCTCCCTAGAAAACAAAACATTCAGTATTTTTTTATTTCCTTATCTACCATTTTAATTTGAGATCAGTAAATTTCATATAACTCTGCTTGCCTTATCCAGAAATCTAGCCACAAGGCAGACTAAACTTGGGCTCCTCATCTCTCTCTGATTACTCATGATGAGAAGCTAAGTCTCTTGTTCTAGTCAGTGACAGGAAGACTTTTTAGACCTAACACTGTTGTTGCTGGAATTGCTCCTGGCGTTTTCCCCCTTTACTTGCCAACTGCTGCTACTTCTGGAGGAAAGGAGACACTGAAAAATGTTGTGGGAAAGGAAAAAAAAAAGAAAAGAACAAAGAAAATGCTGACACTTTTTCCATCTTTCCTTCTCAGATCAATTATATACAGATATATTTTTTTCTTTTTAGGTGCTGCTAATCTCATGGGTTGAGGAGGGAGGGATATTTTTTCTCATTTCTGTGACAGTCTAATAAGGCAGGTTATAGCAGAGATGACTGGAATTGAACACACATAAATTAATAAGGTGAATCTGCACTCTTGCATCAACCACTGAAGCTTAAATTTATAGCTATACTGAGGAAGTAATAGAGAAACAGCTCACCTCCAAAAAACAGTACCTGTGAGGATAAAAGTCATGGCCACTCTTTGTTGTAATGTTTATGTGCTGGGTTTCTTCAGAGCAAACCTTGAGGAT
This sequence comes from Pezoporus wallicus, assembly GCF_028554395.1. NCBI lineage: Eukaryota > Metazoa > Chordata > Aves > Psittaciformes > Psittacidae > Pezoporus > Pezoporus wallicus. Next base: position 551,491 of record NW_026640754.1, read on the forward strand.
ATTCAGACCAAATACACTCATCTTTCTACTGATCTTTATGGTACAATGATGAGTGGCACAGAAAAGAGAAATGCATAGTGCTAAAACAGGGTCATAGATCATCAAAAAGAATGAAAAATTAGTAACTGAAGCTCATCAGAGAAATTTTAAGTTAAAATATGACCAAGACACACTTCTACTCCAGCAACAAAATGCTTATTTATGTCCCATCTTACAATCACAGTAAAATCTTTGTCTTAACACATTCACATTAATGTATTGGAGCTCTCCTAACAGGCTTAACTGCATCTACCAAATCAGCAATGTGACTTCCTTATGCAACACAGATTTGTTTTTGCAGGGGTGGTGTCTGACCCTGTTACCTGCATAAAACGTAACCATAGCACACTTGATGTAGCTGAGGCACTAGCCACTTGACCACCAACTAGAAAGACAAATCAGCTATAGCAGATCAAACCAAAATATCAATTTTTATTCTACTTTGGACCAGAAAATTTTACATGAATACCAAGGACACAAAAAAGGTCTGGTTTCTAACTGTATACAGCATACATGCAGCTTACATAAATAATGCTTCTGTATAAATATTAGCACTTTGTATTTTGCTGTATGTTGTGGAGGAAGAAGTTGAAAAAAAAAACAACCCACCTTCAGAAGGGAGAAAATCACTGTAATGAAAAAGCGATATGCAGAATCCATATGGAATTCGAAAATATTTTATGCAAATATGTAGTCAAAATTCTTTCACTCTGCAGCAAACAGCTCTGTGCTCCTGCTGCTGTTTGTAGTGCAGTACCTCTGAACTACTGAAAACCTTACTGTCTTAAAAATAATATTTTATTCTCCCAACTGATTTTGATCATCACACCTTTCTTGAACATTTCTAAGAAGGCTATTTTTTTTGTCTTTATTTTTTACTCAGATTGGTTGTTTCAGATGCTTTTCTTGAAAGGTGATATCACTAGCATGGGCAAGAAATTGTGAAGGCATAAGTTGTGTTCCAGCCTGTGTTCAGCATGAGTACCACTTGTGTCTTCGAAAGGATAAACTATTTGCAACTAGTTGTCCCAAAACAGAAAACAAAATTGTTATGGACTCATAAAAATAAATGATTGCAGTATTTCAGTGCTGCTAGGGTGCCTACGAATTTTCTTCAGGACTTATCTGAGATGCAATGTAGATTATAATTGATGCAGGTGTAACCCCAGAATACTGTGCTTTTAGCTCTTGCTGGTGCAGGTTACACAATATAGTCCTTGGTTTGATCACAGCTGCATCACCTGCTGCCATTTGTCAGATGAATTCAAATTTCACTGACTTATCAAGTAGAAAATCCTTTCAAAAACATTATCACAGTTTTCAACAACTTCTGCAGCCTATCCTCCATTTCTCACTAAGAAGAAAGAGGTCTGGTAACTGAAGTGCGAAAGCTTGTTCCCAAGATGTTGCTTCCTGGCAAAGCCTTTTCGAATCTCTCTGCTCTGTAAAACAGACAGTTTTGAAAATTTCTATTTAAAGCACACCTTCCTTCCACTCTCCCTGCCCCCCCTCAGGTCTTAGAAATGCCTGCCTCAATTCACTCATCACAAAATATCTATAAATCTAGATAATTTATCCCATAGAGTATGCAGCCTTACACTGGAAAAATTACTGCACAAAATGCAGTTCCATAGTATAAACAATATTATTTTTTGGTGAAAAATATCATTGTTACAGGTAAAATTAGTGACTACCTTGAATTTCTCCAGTTCTGTTTGGTCTCAGGTTTACTTTGTATTTGGAATCTCAAAGACTTGTCTTTTTTCCGGTATCATGTCTGTGCAACTGCAACATCTCTGGCAGAATCTGAGACCTTTTCTCCAGTTTTCATATTTCTAGTAATTTTTAACCTGACACCCTGAACCATTAGCTGTCCTTTGAGATCCAGTGGGTTCTCACAGGACCATTCGCTGATGAGTTAAAAGCTGAACATAGATGTGACCTCTAGGCCTCTTCTTCATTTTCCAGCTTGTTAGCAGGTTGATACCAGACAGAAGCTGCTGCTGTAGATCTGGTTTATGCTATGGTTTTCTCCCTGTGTGGTACCATTTATCTATTATTTATTTCCTTTTTGAGGAAAAAGAAATTCTACTCTAACAATACATAAGACATGAAAAGTTTGCTTGGAAATTTGTGTGTGAATTACACATTTTATGGAAACTCTTGCAGAAATGATATTGCCAGATAACGAGAAAGGGAAAAAGAGCGAGGGGGGCAAGATTTTCTGTATAGGTAAACCAGTGCTATTCTGATTTTTATATTTGTTGTATGTATAAATATTTTTCTATTCCTATGAAAGTACTGCGCCTTTTTAAAAAAAAAAAAAAAATACACAGTTGAAGGGGGGTTGGAACTTGATGAACTTAAGGTCAGTTCCAACCCTAACTATTCCATGATTCTATGATTAGTAGCCTGAGATATTTTTTGGTCTGGGTTTAGATAAAAATGAAGCCAAATGGATTTTGCCTTTGAGAGAGAAGGTAATATAGCTATATATTGCAGTTCTTCCCATATGGCACATATATATTTGAATAGCAGAGGTTTTCTCCTTCACTGTCTTAAATTGTAAGTTTCCAAGAATCAGAGGTCAAAAATCCCAGCTCCTCATGACTGTACTGTGCAGGTAACTTTGCCATGAAGAGACCTGTGGGTTGGTCATAGCTCATGTACTACATATTATTTTTTTTGTTGTTTTTTTTTATTTTTTTTTTTCCGAGGCACAAGTCAGCCCTGAAGGATGCAGTGAGGTTGTGCCAAGAGTCACTCATGCTCTAAAATACAAGAGCTATGGTTTGAAGCCTCACTGTAATCCTTTGAATTTTTTTTTCACCTAACTTCTTTGACCTTGATAGGCTACAAAGAAGGAATTTGTGAAATCCAATTTAGTTTTTCTCATCTCAAATTCTGAATCAAAGGGCCTGAAAAAATACCCTTGTCTTGAAATTTGCCCCAAAATTACATCTTCTTTCATCACAAAGACACTATCCTAACTTGACTCCAACTGCAGGTAGAATCATATAGGGTATGTTGCATAAGAATAGGGAGACTTTATGATTTATTTCAAATTTGAAGTTTCTTTTGAGCTTGTTTCCTCAGGTAGACAGTACTTCAGGAAATGTTTGTGGGTTTTAATTTTAAATCCAGATCTGGTCTTCTATATATTCAGTTACCTCCTGTAACTGAAAGCTTCCTTTTAGTCAAATATCTCTACAAGGTAATCATTGCATTAAATAAAGAATTGTCATTTCATTGATGGCTTAAAATAGATTGGCAGGTAGGTTGGTAGACAGACAAGAGAAATATCTGCCTGACATACACGCACATGACTTTTCTGAAATGCTAAATGTTTCCATTTCAAGTGATTTGCAGCCATTAGTTTTTAATAGTTTCTAACATTTTCATTTAAAAGATCTCGGTTTTTTTTTTTTAAACAAGGATAAAATGTCCATTGGCAAAGCCATATAAACAGTTGCATAGGAAAATTGATACAAATATAAGTATCTTTCCAAAATTTGAAGAGTTCGTGGAGTTTGTAGTTCTTAAATTTACCATTCTGCCTTTTTAACATTACCAAAAATAAATGTTTCTTAATATAAGCTAATTAACTAATTTTTACTTTCATATCTAGACATTTAAAGTGTGACAAAATACACTGGGAAAACAATTCAGTAACCTAGCTTAAAGATATATTCTTCCCAAATTTCAAGCCAGTTGGATAGAGCCTTGGGTGACATTGTCTAATGTGAGTCATCCCTGCCCGTGGCAGGGGGGTTGGAACTAGGTGATCTTAAGGTCTTTTCCAACCCGACCCATTCTATGATTTTATGAGTCTATATTTTATTTTTTACAGGCAAATTAAGTTAGATCAGTGGAACAGATTTGGTTCTGGACCATTCCAGTTTCTATGTGTACTCTTATCTGTTCTCTAATTGGCAAACAAAAGCAGTCACAATTCCTTCCTTAGCAAACTGCTCACAAGAGATTCAATGCTGTAGCAAAGGGTAATTTACTTGGCCAGGAAGGAAGAGGATCTGAACAGCAGGAAAAGGAATCAAATATTTAATGAATTCTCTGAGTGGCCTCCCATAAAGATCAACCTCCCAAAAAGCACAGTTCATTATTTACAGCAACTGAGTGGCTGCAAAATCCTCTAGGGAGACTGGAAACTATCTAAACTCCTTCAGGTTGTCTTGATCCTGTAATTTCACTACTATACCATAGCTGAAAATTCTTGATGTAATCCTTTTCCCTCTTGTAGGTCTGTGGAAGTCACTGCATTTTGTTTGTTTATTTTGTTTTTTAAATGTTCCAGGTGATTCTATGGAGAATAACTACGTCCCTTAATTATGGGATTTTCCTAAACCTTGATAGTAGCCTGAAGTGTTCTAAACAGAAACAAAAAGTTTCTATTTACTCACTTTTAAACCAACTCACCAAGTTTCACACAACTTTAATAGTCTTAAAAACAATCGGTTTCGTTATCTTTTTTTTTTTTTTTTCACATTTCTTTTCAGCTAGGCTGCCTTATGTAGTGGCACAAATCTCAGAGGAGACCATTCACTTGCCTTTCCTGTCAAATTACATTGCAGAGCCAACAATAGCCAGGGAAGTGTGACATTTCATACTAATTTTTTAGTTCCTGAGAAATCTGGTCAGTAGAATCTCCTATAATTCAAAATATTTTTGGCAAATATTTAAATGCTACAAAAAGAGGTTAAAACTGTGTACTTAATGTGATCATGGTCGGTCAGATTGTTTATACAATAAGCAAGAATATTTCAAGACTAGATTTTAAAAATAACCTAAAGGAAAGAAGCTGAGAATTTACAAGAAAATCTGGCAGACTTTCACCAGAAAAACACAGGTGCAATTGTCAATCACATAACTCCTGAAATCAGTGTGAAAGTTCCACTTGTTGATCTATACTCCAGTAAAACTTTTCATGTTACCATATACAAACTAGTGTTTACCATCCCAGGCAAGACACAGCACTCTGTTTTAGGTTTCTAACTCATGCTTGGGAGAGTCTGATGGTCAGGGACAAAAGACCATACCTATCCTGTCCCCAGATACCGGTCTTCTCCAGAATTACTGTGTCCCGTCTAATATGTACACGTCCTTCATCCATCTGTTTAGTATAAATTGAAGTAAGACTATATATATAAAATCCACCCTTGATCAGTGTAATTCCCCTATGCTCTAACTCTATTTTTCACCCATCAGACACTGGTCAGAACTACATAAAATTTTGCAATACAGTAATATTGGTCAAGTTATTGTCTTTCAGCTTACTTTAAAATATGTTCAAGGGACTTCATAATTAGTCAAACTGCACCATAGTTGTACATCAATTGCATTTGTTTAAGCTTAACTCTGTCCCACCACTTGGAATGACATGAATATCTATAAAAAGAAACTAGTCTCCCAGATCTGAACCATGAAACCCATGACAATGGAAACTCACTCTGGACTTTAGTCAGTATAGAGTTGGGGTTTTGTGTGCATACATTGTTGATAAACAGATACCTGCATCCTGAATACAGACATGTTAACTGGTCAGACGCATAACTTTGGTTGGTTTGTTGGTTTTGTTTTAAAAGAACAAAAGTATATAAAACCATGTCAATATATGCCACCTACATCCTCAATTTTATACTGGAAATTGCTTCTTCCTAAAAATGTGTTACTGTATTTATAATTATTTTCTTACATTAGAAAAAGGAATGGGTTGCCTGTCATTTGAAAAAAAATAAATAAATGCCTTCTTTTATCTCAGGTTAGTGTGACTATAATTTTTGTAAGATAACATGCCAGTAACTCCTAGTATTTCAAGGTTTTGCTTTTTGACTGAAAAAGGACAGGTTTAAAGTTTCTCTAGAAAGTTGGTACCTTTCATTAAGATTTTGCTTTGGGGGGGAAGAATCAATCAATCAACCTTATATATAAATAATTACCACACCGTATGGAATGAAATTCCAAATCTATAGCAAAAACAATGGTCTTGGAAATGAAGTAGGAATTAGAATATGTCTGTCTACATGCACAGAAAGGCAAAAAAAAAAAATAAATTTCTAGGGAACATCACAATCCCTTCAGATGACATCTACATAAATTAGACTAAATATCAACTGAAAAACATTGTATGATCAACTAAACAGATCCATTAATGCACATATTTGAGTACATTAATAGCTTCACTATTTAGAATACTATCATATAACATGTCCGATCAGGGTCAGAACTACAGCCTTATAGTAATTTTATCTAAGATATAACTAGACGTTCAGGCTCTCTAAATTCAGAGAATGCTAACGGTATTTATAAAATACATTGCATTTATTTAAAAAAAATTATCAACTATTAGCTGTATAATATTGCAAATCTAGCGAAAAGTGGTTTGTGGTGTTTGCACAGCTACAAGTAGGCTAATTTTCAAGCACTTATAAACTATATAATTGAATTCTGTAGAGAAACTGGTTTTTAATTATTATGATTTGTGACCTGACAGCTGAGTACTGGGGAGGTTAATCAGTCATTTCAATTGAAGTGTGCAGCAGCGAAAAATTAGAAGAAAATAATTTGATAAGTAGGGTATTTGGAAGAGCCTAGCCTTAAATTTGGAAGAGTCTAGCCTTAAGCTAGTCCAGTCACACACACTGCAGCAGAAATAAATTCAAGGTTGAATTCACTTATTGATGCTGACTTAAGAGGGTCCTGTAGGTTTCAAAAAGTTTGACAGGTTTAGCCATTTCATTTTCTAGGACATAATTTTGGGATTCCAGAGTAGGCTTCCCATACTATGTGCCTAACTTGTCTACTAATCTCTTCTTCTTGTCTTGGACTTTGAAGTGAGTATAGCCTGTAACCAATAAAAGTTGGGGACATGATTGCACGATAATATGGCTAATGCATCAAGATAACTAACTACATTTTGCATTTATTATATTTAGAATACACATTCATGTTTTCTACTATCTCTTGTTTCAAGACGTCAGCTTCTTGAAGAAAGAGCTGTTTCATCTGTTCCCTTTGCAAAGTTCCTGGTTTCTGGAGAAGCATGTGTGGCACATGTAAGCAAAAAAGCTGAATGATACATTATCATTTAAAAATGAATGACAAATTTTACCAACCTGAAAATCTAAAAGATCTAAAAGATCAAAATATTCTGGGAGTCCTTTCAACTTATTTGTCAATAGAGTGAGAAGAAAGAAACAGAAAGCAGAAGTCTGGGGCAACAAAACATAACTCTGATTATTTGGGAATCCAGCTGGGGAAGAACTCATCTGCAAGGGATTGCTCATTAGGGGATAGTTGAGTGGTTTCAAACTAGCAGAATGCCCACTTTTGAAAAGAGCTCCAGCAAGGGACTCCAGCTCTTTGTAGTTTAACTATATAGCAATTAGCAAATAGCTGTTTGTCAGCTGATTTTTTTCAATTTTGTTTTCTTATGTGACAATGAGCTTAAACCATAGCTCCCGATGTGTGCAATTTACAATATACAGCATACATGTGAATTCTAATACATACTGTACCTCATATGTATCTGGATAAGCTTGCATGTTTGAAAAATGCTTTTTATCTATTTATTAACAAATGCTGAAAACCCTTGACCATGTTTTCTCAACATACCTCCTAAGAGCAAGAGATACACAATAGTAGTATTGCAGCCCTAGTAACTACAGCAGGATTTGATGCAAAATCTCTAACAATTGCCAGACTGGGAGCTTTACAGTGTAATACCTCTAATTCAGCGAGAAAATATGTTAAATGTTGTAATTCATAAAGATAAAAAAATGAACCTTGAGAAAATAGGAAATAGGAAAAGGGTTACGTTTAGATGGAAGGTCTTCTAGGTATTAGAGCAGAGAAGTCAGACACGTTGTAGTAGTTAACAGCTGACTTTTACTAACTAGAAAGAAAATGAAAGACTATTGTGAGGTACAAGGTGATGGAAGAATGCAAAATAACTTTCTAATAAGGATAAAGATGTTCCAGGATAGAGACCTGATGTTAGAAGCAAACAGAAACTCTTAGTAGCTTATCTAATGTGAAAATAAATGAAGTAATAAGAATAAACTGTACAATGCTTTGGGTTGGAAGGGTCCTTTAAAGATCACCTAGCGCAACCGCAAATAAGGAGGCCGCATTTCTAAAGCACATGAAAATATATAGATGACTATTAAGAGAGGTTTTACATCAAAAGCTCTGAATCACATTCAGAGGAAAAAAAATGCATTTCCACGCCAACAAGAAGGGATGATTGCACATGCACAAAGGTGGTAAAGTTTTTAGAAAAAAGTTTTGTTACTGCAGTCTATATACAGAACATTAGCAGAAGGTTTATAATCATTTGACATTATTTTATAAAGATGACCTTTCAAAATAAGTCATATCAATCTGGAAATATCAAAGTTAAGATATTTATTATGCAATATAAAAATAATTTCTGCATGGCACGCCTTTGGATTGCTCAAAGGCAAGAATAAAAACAACATGAGAAGTGTTTTATACGAGGCTTTCTCTGTACAGCTGTGTAAGGATTGGCACTTTGTTTGAAATGGTCCTACTTTCAGTAGCATCTGTTCATTTATTTCTACCTCAGCGGACTCATCCAGCCCCCTGCTAATAATGCTACTCTTGAACTAGACTTAAGGGACAACACTGAACTAAACCCAAGCCAATCCAGATTACACCAAACAGCTGTCACAGGTATTCTGCTCATATAGATCCAAGAGAAAGGAAGCTGTGAGGGGAGCAAGCAGGAGAAGCTGAAGAGAAAGGCAGCGTGCAGCTATGTGCAATTGGAAGTGACAAGAGGATAGAGAGAGTTGTCCTCTCCTGCCAGCTCTGTCGGAAAAGCTCTGGGGAATCCCATACAGGAAAGGGTCCCTAGCCCTGGAGTGGTAGGGGGATTAATGGACCGTGCTAGAACACAGCTGAACATATTGTGGAATTTTGGAGGCAAAAGAGAGAATTTTGTTATGTGCTTTGGGAAAATAACCTGAATGGGCAAACTATGGTTGTTGCCACAGCAACCATTTGTATGCAAGGGATCCCACACAAAACATTTATTGAAAATGTCTAATGAATTTGGACTTGATTACAAGGGATAGTGCAGGCTTACTTCTCCAGGGAAGTATTAAAATTGAAGCATGTTATTGGTGCAAAATAATTGGGACTAAGATAAAGGTATCTTTTACGCTTATTTAATATTTTACTGCCTTACATTTTGTCAGGCTTTGGTATGTGCATAACAACAGGGACTTTCACAGAGTTTTCTACATAACAAAATTTGTGTGACAAAAAGAAATATCTAGCTGGTGAAGGATAACAAGGGCAAGGAGAAGACCTTTTTTAAAAAAATGAAAGGAGTGGAATTGGACAGAAAACTCCTGTAATTAAAATTAATTTTAATACCTGTGAATGAACAGTTCCTGACTGTAAATTACCATCCCCAGAAGACTATACAAGCTCTGTCAGAAGTCAGACCAATCAAAGAAGTTGGTAGTTTTCCAAGTCATGCAACCATTTCCTTTTAAGCAGACTTTAAATTACCTTATTTCTATATTTTAAGACAGAAAATCTAACACATAGCTGATATATGATAATGAGCATGTTACCTCTTCTCTAGTAAGGCAACATAGAATAAAGTCTCCTTCCCCAGGCCCAGAAAAATTAATCCAGAAAACTTAATGTGTAACAGCTAACTGGAAGGATCTTAGTCCCCAAAATGACAGTCTGTGAGGGACAATCATGCGGTACAGACTTACAGTACACAGGGTACTCTAGATTTTAATTGATGAAACAGAAAGCATGAAGAAAAATGGTAACATTGAGAGAAGATACATTTTATTGATCATAGATTGGAATTTAGCTCCTGAAAAAAAAGTTACCTTCATATGAGTTGGGATGCATGGCTGCGTCTGAGGATGAGAGGGACAGGACTGAGGTCCACTTGTCAGATCATGCATATATTAGGAATCAGAGATGGAGGAAGAGGAGGGAAGAAATGGGTGCTTCCTAAGGAGAGGTCATCAGCTCTGCTACTGACTGGTACAGCCCCAAGGAGCTCTTCTGTGTCCACTGCATTAATATTAGGGTAAAGATTCTTGTTCAAATTATCATCTACCCATATCCTCAATCAGTATTAGGTGCTATGGTTAGTTTAGCAGTGCTCAGACACACTCTAACTCATATGTGCTGTAATCTAAGGGACTATGTTATTTCTCTGTCATACCTAGGTTTTACTACTTGCTCTAACATATTCAATTTTTAAACAAATTCATCCCGCTTATATAGCAATTACAAAATCAGGATGTTTAGATTTTTCATGTGATAAATATCACATGCACATCTCCAGAAACAGCAGTACTGCAACTCACTGTCAAATAATTTCAGCTATTTAGAATGCGTGTTGGAGTAAGGTCAGATGTTCATTTTCTCATATTACTGCTGAGGCATAGATAAAAGTAGTAAAATCAGGAATCTCAGTGCTAGGAAGAAGTTGCAAACTCCTGGCAGCTTTTAGCTGAAGCGCAGTGGAGATAAGTGTGCCATCCCTGCAAGGTAATTGCCTTGGTGATGCAGCTGGTAGTGCTTCACTTGCTCAGCTTGCTTCTGACAGCATGCTGCCCTCCCCACAGTGAGGATGGAAAACAAGTTCACGAGAACTTCCCCAGAGAAAGCTCTGGGGATTAGACTAAAGGGAAGCTTGCCCAGGGTACTGATTATGTAGTGGGAGGCTGTAAAGCAACATCGAGCCTTCTTCACTCTTGTATGTGAGAAATATTAAGTAAATAGAGCCCTTTTATCTCCACAAAATCAATGAAGTTGCATTCTTCCAGGTCAATCCTCCTTTATGTCTATCATTTCACTGCATGCCCTACTTAATCTGTAACGGTTTAAAACAAGAAGTTCTAGCAAAAAGAGGCTTCTGATTGATTTAAATAGATTGGCACTGACATCAAACCAGTATATGTTCCCACTTGTAATTTATATGAATAATACCTCAGTATTAAATATTAGGGCAGAAACAATCAGCTATTTCATGCAAATCAGATGTACTTTTTATGCTTCTCATGACATAGATGCCAGCCTGAGTCCTTCATTAGGTAAGAAGTGTTCAGACCTTGCTCACAGTATAATCAAGTGTTAGAAGTTCACCACAAAAAAACCTTAACAGCTAGAAAAAAGAAAGTCCTTTGGAAAAAAATCGTAAAAGAAGTTCTAAAAAGCAACGTGGTCTATTATTTTCAAGAACAAAACTTGCTCTCATAATAATTAAATGCAAATCCCTAAAGTAGGATCCTGTGAAACTATGAACTGAGCGAGTATCCTGGGTTCAGCAGTAGCAGTCATTTTTCTCCTTCTTGGTAGCTGGTGCAGTGCAGTGTTTTGACTTTCAGCTCGGGAACAGAGCTGATAACAGTGATGTTTTGGTTTGGCCAAGGACTTTGTGAGCCTCATGCTCTGCCAGGGAGGAGGGGAAGCCAGGAGGAAGCAGAGACAGGACACCTGACCCAAGCTAGCCAAAGAGGTATTCCATACCACAGCACGTCATGCCCAGGATGTAACTGAGAGTTATCTGGGAGGGCTGGGAGACTGCGGGGTTGGAGGAGGTATGGGTCGGTGCTTGGTCGGGCTGGGGGGGGGGTGAGTTATCAGTTGGCTGGTGGTGAGGTGTTGTATTCTCTTCCCTTGTTATTTCCTTTATCATTATTATCATTGATGGTAGCAGTAGTGATTTGTGTTATACCTTAATTACTAAACTGTTCTTATCTCAACCCCTGGGAGTTGCATTCTTTTCGGTTATCCTCTCCATCCCTTCGGGAGTAGGGGGAGGGAAAGAAAGGGGGGGAGGAAGTATGTTAACGAGTCTTTTTGGCACCCAATGTGGGGCATGAAGGGTTGAGATAACGACAGATCTGACCGTATTAACAGTCACTCCTCACAATGCTGATTTATTGCCTCTCAGAGTTGTTCCTCTTGATCTTACAGTTTCAGAATGTTGTAACTTACTTACAGCCGGTATTTGCTGTGTTGGTGTTTATCAAGTGTGGGGCTTGGGCTAAGGTTCTTGTCTCACTGTACTTTATGTCAATGACTTGTAATGCTCGTGGGCTCCAGCAGCAGGGCGGGACGGACGTGGCCGTGGACTTGTACCTGGCCGTCCGGCTGCTCTTCGCCGTCCTGGCCCTCGCCCTCGCCTCCGCCTTGGTGAGGCCGCGGGGAGCCGAGGGGGAGCGGCCCCGGGAGCCGGCGGCTGCTGAAGCGGCCCGGGAGAGCGGCCCCGAGGACCAAGCGGCGGCGGGAGAGGGGCCAGAAGCCGCGAGGGGACGGCTGCCGGTGGAGGAGGCCGGGGCGGTCGAGGAGAGGAAGGAAGCGGCTGCCGAGCAGCGGGAGAAGGCGGCGGAGGAGCCGAGCCCCGCGGAAGAGCCGAGCCCCGTGGAGGAGCCCAGCCCCGCGGCTGAGCCCAGCCCCGCGACGGCCGAGAGCATTCCCCGGAAGCCGCCCGCCGAGCCCCAGGAGGATGCAGGAGACCACGCAGCATTTCCCAGAAAGGCAGAGGAGGAAGAGCTGGACTCCGGAAAAGAGAAGCTGGCGGTGGGAGAGCCGGCAAGCACAGCAGCTACACCAGCCCCAGTGACAAGTACAGCAGCATCAACTGAGAGTTCTGGAGGTTTTGAATGGCCTTTGGGTATCCTTGGGACCTGCCTGCTGATTGTGATGAGGATCAGCATGTTGGCACACACACAGACTGTGTTTTACCCACCACCATTTTGTCTGATCTCAAAAGTTAAGCAGAGTCAGGTTTGGGTCTTGTCTGGGGTTAGACGACGATGCAGGGGGACCAAGAGATTTTCCCCAAGGCTGGAGAGTCATGAGTGGCAGGGTGTGTGGGACAGTATGGGCAAGTATCTAGTCCACTGGGCCCCTCCAGTGCTTTGGAAGTGTCGGAGATGGAAGGCAGCTGTATGGAGTCCCCAGCAACAAGCTGCAGAAACTGCTGAAGGGGACAGTGAATTATTTTGAGCCTGGTGGGCCCATGGCACTTCAGGCCATCAGAGCAGAGATGCAACATAGAGATGGACTCATGATCGAGGGGTGGACTTAGCAATGGACACTATTGCCCAGGTTATTCACAAGTGTGAACACTGCACACAGTCTCTCCTGCTCTGAAAGACCCTTACAAGAGATGGAGCCTGGCATCATGGACCAGATGGACGCAGCAGCTTTATAGCTACTGGTCCATGCACTTAGATAAGAGTGATGGTATATTGAAAATGTGGGATCTGAGCATGACGTGAATGGTATGGAATAAGGGGTGGGTAATGTCCTGGGTTCAGCAGTAGCAGTCATGTCTCTCCTTCTTGGTAGCTGGTGCAGTGCAGTGTTTTGACTTTCAGCCTGGGAACAGAGCTGATAGTGATGTTTTGGTTTGACCAAGGACTTTGTGAGGCTCCTGCTCTGCCACGGAGGAGGGGAATCCGGGAGGAAGCAGACAGGACACCTGACCCAAACGGACCAAAGAGGTATTCCATACCACAGCACGTCATGCCCAGGATGTAACTGAGAGTTATCCGGAAGGGCTGGGAGACAGGAGGGTTGGAGGAGGTATGGGTCGGTGCTTGGTCGGGGGGGGGGGGGGAGTTATCGGTCAGCTGGTGGTGAGGTGATGTATTCTCTTCCCTTGTTATTTCCTTTATCATTGTTATTATTGATAGTAGCAGTAGTGATTTGTGTTATACCTTAGTTACTAAACTGTTCTTATCTCAACCCGTGGGAGTTGCATTCTTTTGATTCTCCTCTCCATCCCTCCGGGAGTAGGGGGAGAGAAAGAAGGGGGGGGGGGGGGAAGTGAGTGAACAAGTCAAGTTACCTGACTGGGTTTAAACCACGACAGCGAGAAACCCTTTTGCTGAAATAGAAAAGGACTTGATAAGGAAATAAAGCTGCAGGTTTTCCATATGAGGGGATTTCTTTATTAAAAATACGGAATTTCCTAATACTTAGACAGTTAAAGTTTCTTCAGCTGCTATAGTTTAATATTATAAGAGAAGACAGCCGAAGTGCTTGTGAGATTTCTGGCTTAACTGTTTTTTTTACATTTTAGTATCACAATCCACAGCGCTATTGGAAATGGCTCAGAAGAAAATGTAACAGAATTTAGAAAACTACTGTCAGATTTGCTACTTGAAGTAACTTATATTTAAAATCTCTAACCTATGAACAGTCTTTTTCTGTGTAAATAATTTCAGATAGCATACTCAAATTTATAACATATCTATTTTTGTATTATAATTTTAATCATAAAACTACTGGCTTGATAATTTATCTCCACATAAGCAGCAGCTAATAAAATTGCACACTGAGCATTTTTACATAGAGCATGTCCCCTGAAAAAGGGGAAACATCTGAAAACAAACTGAGGGAAAGCTTACATCTATATGGATTCAAGTAAGAATCTGTTGAAAGAAACAAGATGAGGAAAAAAGTGACACGGATGTCTCAGCAATGTACACTAATGTGAAATAAAAAGTTCTTCACTTATTATCACAGGAAAAATTGGCCTTACCTGGAATATATTTAATTATTGCCAATTAAAAACAACAAAAAACAAAAACCACAACCTCCCCTCCTGCCAGATGAACCCACAGAAAACCAAAACAAAACAACCAACATCCCAACATCAAACAAACAAAAAAAAGGAAGAAAAAAACAAACCCCAACAAAAAACCTCCCCCAGGTAAACAAAGACAACCAAACAACACAAACACCTTTAAGCACTGATTCAGGTATTGGCAAAAAGAGAACATAAGTAATTAAACAAACACATAAGTAAGCCTACTTCCTCCCTCTTCTCCAGGCTTAGGTCAAGCATATTTTAAGTGCTATCTCTGCTTTGCCTAGTCCCTCCAGTGAGGTGAGTGGTGGTGCAGGAGGTTGGGGTTGTGTGTGCATTGGTTTCTTTCTGCTTCTCCACCATGTTTCTTGCTGCTTTTCCTCCACTGCACCATGATTTGCAATGTCCTTGCCCCACCTGGGTTCACATGCAGTCCCAAGGGTGTCCCTGACCTGGCACTTCCCAGGCTCCATTTAGAGCTATGACCAGTCGCAGGTAAGACGCAGCCTCTTCTCACATTGGGCATCTTGCAGCCCTGCTGCCCAGGCCATGCCAGATATGCCTGATAAACTCATCTAAAAGCAATTTCCAGTCAAGGAGTGAAGGACAAATATTTTGAGAGTGCCGCCTCCCAGTATTTACTCTCACGAGTAAGTACTGAGCACCATAAAAGGTTACTGCACATCAGTACTGACAAAAAAACCCAAAACAACCCACCCCAAAATCACAAAGAATCCAAAGGCAAACAGCAGGATTACCTTGTGAAGAATTAAAACCTGAACCCTGTCCACAAAGATCAAATAAAGAAGAGGCATGGTCAACACTACCACAAATGGTTTAAATGATTCATACACTTACAGGCCCCCTTCCCTCTGAAGTTACTGGAGTTGAACTGAACCAAAGCAGTAACCTAGATCTCGAGATGACTGAAACAAAATCATAAAAGTGCAGATAACTGAATTTCTCAGTCCCACCCTTATGACAATCTACCAAACAGAACAGACAGATAGACAGATACATATGTATAAAGCTTAACCTGAGAATGAGGCTGCATTTTTAAACTTCACAAGAATGCTCTTCAATATCTTCTGGCCTTAAACAGCAGGCAAGAGACACAAAACGTTTCTCCATTTGAATAGGTTCTCTTTCTAACATAAGACAATATGATCTCTTAGTAGAAGGAGATTTTAATATCCTCTTCAAGCAGTTTTTTTAGAGAATGTAAAATATTAGTTATTCTCTAATCAAATTTCTGAATCTTAACAGTACCTCTTAATTAAAGATATGGTGTTGTCTGCTTTTAACAAGTGTCTCAAATTAATCTTGAACCAAGCCAAAATATAAAGATTTCTCATGCAAGTTTCAGGGACATCTGTGCTGCAGACCTCAGCTCTAGGTAGGATTTGTAAAAAACTCTTCCCTGCTCTCACATAGGAAAGAGAAAAACCTGCTCCCACCAGGAATAGAGTAGAACAAAAATTATCTGAGATAAAGGGAATAATAAAACTTACTATACTAGACTATATGCTGTGTGTGTATACATATAGATATTGTATATGTATATATATGTATATATGTATACATGTAATATAATGTAAACAGCATACTTTGTACTTCACACAATTTGTTAATCCAATCAATCTTGAATAGTATGGATTCAAGGAAGCCAAGTTATATATATTTGGGTCCTCAAAGCAGATTTCAGAAAGCCTAATATCAATAGTTACTGAGAGAAAAATTACTTTCTTGTTCGCAGCCATATCAGGTATATGTTAGACTGGATTTTCTAGTCTCCAAAAGCTAGTCCAACATAACAACTAATGAATTGACTGAGTCAGTCACAATTACAGATCACGTATGGATTGACTTTAGATAAAAGTTACCTCTCTACATAACTATGAAGATGAATCTGCTGAATCATTAGGTAATGCATGTGTAATAAAATCTAAACAAAGATACATATATTTTTTAAGTGCAAACTCTATAAAATTGGAGTCCGAATTATTTGGGAAAAGAAAGGAAAAAGGAGAAGAAGGAAAGAGGAAAAGGAGGCTTACTTATAAATAGTATAGCTAAGTCTTTTAGTTATTTGCATCTACAGATGCACACACCAGTACACTTGAAACCAGAACTATGATGCAGTACTGTGTTTCTGAAATTCTCTTTTCTGAAAAATAAATCAGGCAAAAAAGTAAAACTCGATGGTTAAGGTTTGTCATAAAATGAAGTCAACCACTTCCACTGTTTGTTCATAAATTATTCATAATCTCCATGGTGCCCTCTGTGAAATCTCAGTAATTCTGCTTGATAAAACAGAAAAGAGATTTTCTATATATTTTTAAGCATCATGCAGAATTATTTATTCCCTTATCATAAAAATCTTTGCTACATGCCAGTAAAATAAAGTGTTGCATATTAAGAGCAAGGAGACTTTAAAGAACCAACAGAGACCATTTCCCAGTGCTACACTGAGGTAGATTCATGGTGAAACGACAGTTTGGGGTGGAGTGCAAAGGAAAAGAAAAATGATTTATAGGCTAATTATTCAAAAGTTGTATGTCAGTTTATCTAAGTGTGAAGGGCTGTGAAGGGCTAAGTATTTGGATACAGATACTTCCTGTAGGGAAGTTCCAGCCCTTTTCCTTATAAAGTTGTCAGTAGATAAGTACTAGTTGGACTGATGGTGGGGAGAGATTTTCATATGTTCTTAAAGAATGAACACGGTAAAAATTGTTCATTATTGGGTTTTGTGCATGTTTTGTCCAGTGAACTTTTCCAGCTATGTTTAAATTACAAACTGTTCATAAATACCGCAAGAGTGGGTGACTGCACAGTGCAACATGTTCTCTAGCTGCAACGTTCAAGCTCTTATATCATTTGACCTGCTGCTGTGACTAACATGCTCTTTAAATAGACTTCAGAAATAGAATTTCAGGAGCTTTGCCATTTAGGGTTGTTGTTTTTTTTTTTTTTTTGAAAGTTCAACATTATGTAAATTAAGAAAGGTGAAAAATTTGGATATTAACAGCTGATATTGTTGTTTCACTGAAAAAGAAATAATTTCTCTCTATGATGTGAAATAACAGAAAAGACCTAGACAATTTTTTTTCAGGCAGCTTAATGTGCTATACTGTCAAGGGCTAAGCCCTTTGGGCACCGTATAAAACTGATTTTCAGTCTGCTTTACTGACTGTAGTGCAGTTTCTTTCCTACTTACATAGCAATAAAAACACACACCTTGTTTGAACATTGTGTAGCACACTGGAAGGTCAGAGCATCTGTTTCATTTAGCACAATACTTCAGCATTAACAGTGAGCAAACTCAGACCAACAACTATAGGAAGGGCCAAACACTTGAAAAAAATTTATTGCAGCCTCCTCCATGGAGTATATTTATCCTCCCCACTATGTGCCTTTTAATGGAAATACCACATGAAAAAAATTACATGCATCTAGATGACTTTATCTTCTACTTTTTTCTGCCTAACTTCTTTTTGAGCAGTTCCAGTAACTAGGTTGACAATATACCCATTCAATATGTTTTTGTTTTTTTGGCAACCTTTCTAGCTGAATTTTCATAATGTCTAACCTTTCCTTGCTGAATTTTTCAACAAAAGAAACAAAAATATATATCCTTTTCTTTTTAGATACTTTTCCTGGAGTCCATAATCTGCTCTTCCCTCCTTCTTAGACAAAGATATGTAGACTGAACAACCTTGTTACTTTGTGTCTTGTCTTATAGGTTGTGAGTTCTGGGAATCCAATTGCCATAGTACTATGCGAATTGCATGCACTATTGTTAAATTACATTAATTTTCTTTACAACTCAAAATTCTTTTCAGTTCTAGTTCTGTCTGCTTCTGTGCTTTTACCCCTCTACTGCTTGATAAGCGTGGAAACTTCTTTTTCTCTTACCAGATACTGAATAATAATAATAATGATAATGGATTTATTTATTTTTTTAGTACCTTTCATCCATCAGAATCTCAGCATTTCACTGATCCTTGGCTTACTAAAAATTTGGAGGAGGGAATGAAGCAGAAGAAAAGTTACAAAGCACAGTACTATCAAGTACAAGACTTGATCAACACTACTTTCAAGAAAACATTTGAAACAGTCCAAGAAATCTGCAAAGCAGAGTGCACTGAGCAGCACCTGGTAAAGGAGGTAGATTTTGTGTTAAAAGAAGCTAATGCCTACTTTTATTGTATTACATTATTGCAACCTCTAGCTTATAACATTGCAAAAGAGAGACAGGGAGGGACAGCTTCTTTCTTTGTGTTTTTGCAGTAAAAGTGGTACTTCAGATGATACCAGAGGCTATGAAATGTTTAGAAAAATTAATAGGACTTTAGAAAACATGAAAAAGATTGTACGGGATAAAACACCCTTGTCTACTGTTTAACATACTAAAAATACATGATTTATTACAAACCTTGATTTCCTCTGTGGAGAGGCATTTAACTGTATGGCAAACACTAACTTGGCGATTTACTGGAGCAGAGAGTTACTCAAAACACCAGTGTCAGGCTACTTTTGCCACTCTCCTTCTATTCCCACTGCTTCCTGTTCAACTTTAATGAAATTTCTCGACCTCACTTTCTTTTTATAAGTGTTAGAACTCCTGAAACCTGTCCCAAGAGATACATCAGACTCATCATAAAAAAAAATAAAAAAATAGAAAAAAGAAAGAATTTAAAAAAGGTGTTTGATTCCTGGCTATAGATTTCTCTCAGTGAGATTTGTTTAGACAATTTTCTGGTATAAAAGGCTGCATCTGTGACCTGCTGCTTTGTTGTGAAAGACTGCAAGACTTTCAGTGAAAAAGAACAGTCTTACAGGAATATATCTAACTTAAAGAAGAGCATATCTTTTCCCTTACAGCTGTGATAAGGACTGAAAAGTGGTATTTGTGGGTGTGGTGTTATTTTCCTGAGTTAGGTGGACCAAAATTTACTTACTTGAAGTGTTGCTGTTACATTCACTAAAGCTGCTCAAGTACTAAAATAGAATAGGGTGAATGGCACCCATAGGTACTTCTCATCCAGTGGTAGAAACCATCACTAGGATGAGTGAGGAAGTTCAGGACCAGTGCAGTCTGTCAACCATAGTGCTGGCTATCTAGGAAGGCAGAAGTAAAATCTGGAACCAAAGCAGAAGCAGTTATTTGAGAATCAGAGCAATTAGGATGATTGCAATCCCACACAAATTCTGCTGAGATTTCTTTATTATTATAATTTATTTATTTATTTAGAAACAATCTAGTATAATGAACTTCTCCAGTCAAGGCAGCTCTTCAATTTAACACCCTGTACCTTTACCTTTTTCAGTGTTTCTATTCTTTAACTTGTACCTCCCGCAATCTTAGTAGTAGAGTATCCAGGAAACATAAAGAAATTCTATCTAAACACTGCTGTACTCCAAAGCTTTGAGTTGAGAAATCCACCAAAGGCTAATCCTTCAGAAGTGTTAATTTATATAGGTACAGTATGTGCAAAGATTAAGGTATCTACAAATCAGGATAGTAATGGTCAAAAGTAAAAATTGTCTTAAGAGACATTTGCTACTAGCTAACAAAATTACTCTGTTCTGAGTGAAGCTTGAAATTCAAGAGGTGGGAGAAAGAAAAAAAGGCAAAGTAAAAGAAAAATGTATTTACATGACATTTTTTTTCTTACCACACCTCTTTCTTTCCAAATTTACTTGGCTGCTTCTTCCTATGGTGTTATAAACCACCTGCCTTCACACCAAAGGCACTGTTACCCTCTAATCTTCCAAGTATTGTACTGTGTCTGAGGTTTTCTCTTTTAATTTTTTAAATTTTTAATTCTCTATTATAGAGGCTTGCAACACATACTTCAAAACTGATTGCATGGCAACTCTCCAAAAATATAGGGCTTATCTCCCTGTGACTAATCAGCCACCCTCAAGTCCCTGTCTTCAGGCAGAACAGAAGCTGGTCTGTAG
The DNA here is from genome assembly GCF_028554395.1 of Pezoporus wallicus. NCBI lineage: Eukaryota > Metazoa > Chordata > Aves > Psittaciformes > Psittacidae > Pezoporus > Pezoporus wallicus. The sequence goes on from NW_026640754.1 coordinate 572,120, forward strand.
TAGATGCGGCAGTTACTACGTAAATAACTCCTTTTTTGGAAATGGAAGTGTGTAGGGGAGGGGGCTATATTACATAATCTTCCTTTAGATTTTGGGGTTAGAGAACCTTTTACTTGACTTGCTTAAACATTGCATAGCATATCTATTCCACCGCAGTGGCCATAAGCTCCAGTACACACACACAGACGCATACACATAAGACCTGATGGAGTTAACATCAGTGAGTTTAAGCAGAAACTAGTCCTAAGGAAATAAATTTGCTGAAGATGAACCACAAATCAAATGAACATTTTGTAAGGTCAAGTAGATCAATTCTGAGACAGAACAGCAGGTGCTTGCTGATAGATTTGTGGCTTTTTTGTTAGAAACCAACAAATTGAAGGTATATTGCTTAGTGTTGGACAGATAAATATTCATAACATGATAGAGAAAAAAGGAAAGGCTGCCAACTGCAATCGAATTCTTTGAGAATTCTGAGAAAAGTAATTGATGCAAGTTCCAATTTCACATAACATGGTAAGTGCAAGCACACTGGTATGTGTCAAAATTTTAAGAAGTACATTTACCCTTTGTTTGCATAACTTGTATATAGGATTTAAATTTGTCTCAGTGAGACACCCAGCAGTTCTGTTGGTTGCGATGGCTGCAAACCGAACCTGTTTCTACTGATGTTGCCTACTTTACAATGTAAAGAAGCATTGTTTCTTTAATGTACCCATTGTCCTTCAGTTTTGAGGATGACTTAAGTTTTTTATTTGACTTGGTGTGTTCTGCATTCCCTAATGATATTGCAAAACATTCTTTTTTCTAATTTTCTCATCATAAGTTTTTGCTAAGTTTCATCTTTGAAACACAGTAATAAAGGTATTCAAAATAGAAATTGGGGTAATGATTAAATTTGAGATCAAGAAGTCAGTTTTCTTTAGCCTTGTACATCCATCTAGAGAAATGAAAAAAAATGTATAGACCGATTATTGTGACCTTTAAAAGGTCACAATATCCAGCTCTTCTTTTCACCAAAAAAAAAAAATAAAAATCAGTACCCAATTATTTTTTTTAAAAAGTGTTTTTTTTTTTCCTTCAGGTTAACCTACCTTATGACTATCTGGATTACTTCTCCATTTTCACTGCAGCAAACCAGTGCAGTTTGACAAACATAATGTCATCTTGTAACACAGATTACTATATTTAGTTTCATCAGTATTCAATAGGGCACTAGCTGAGATTCTGAATCATAACTGTTTGTATCGAAATCATTAACAATGCCACCATGCCTACCAGGACAAATAATATGAGACAAATTTTCCATTATTCATAATGTTTAGTTATTGCTATAATTCTTAAAGAGTTTTTTAGCTATTTAGTTTGTTGGCAGAGAGATGAGTTAGTTATGAACGTTTTTAATTATATTTTCTATCACTTGACAAAACTGATTGTTATCAAGGGAAATTACTTTCAAAAGCAATAAAAGAAAGGAGGAATCAGCTATGTCAGAGGTCTTCCATATAACAAGAATAAGTGAAAGGACTTATCAGTTGCTTTCTAATTGCGTCTGATGGGAATAAAAGATACAATGCCATTTATTAAAAGACATGTGTGCTTTAGTGTATACCTCCTGTTTTTTTTCCATCGGTGTAAGGCATTCATTTTATCCTGTCGCCCCCTAGCTATGTGGTATAGGAACACTCTTTCACTGAAATCATTGTTATTTTTTAATCCATTATGGTTCTGAAATAAGGAGAATACCACCATGAACGAACAACATTTTAAATTCTGTTTCAAAAACATTAGCTAAGTCGAAAGTGATGAGGCTTCTTTCTCAGACTTCATGAAAGTAAAATCGCCATTGTTTCTTAGCAACAGCTTCATGACCAGCAGAGAAGAAACACAGACTCTGCTTAGCAAACTGTTTCCTACTTGTTTATAACAAAAAAAGTAATTTGTCCATCAGTAACAAAGTAACTTTGCTGGGATCCTAAAATATCTACAGCAGACAGTTGAATAACCTCGTTACAAGTCTACAAAAGAACAAAATATTGGGGAAAACTGAAACTTGTACATGATCACCTGGCTGGGCCACCCTTGTCTTCATCTGTCTCAAGCCAGAAGTAATTGAACTTTTTTAAGTTTTGTTTTTGTTTGCCTGGGTTTTGATTACTGTGGGCAGCACTGTTTGCTACACCATTTCTAAGGGCAGGGAAGGAGGGAATAGGATAGAAGAAAAAGAGAGAGAAGGTTCAAAATCAAAATATTGGATTGCTGGAAAATAAAAAATAAAAAATATATTCTTTTATATATATATATATTTTTTTTTTTTTGAGAGTAATTTCTTAGGATGCAATTTATGCATTTTCTACAAGTTCACACTACATTTTATGGGAAACAGATTAACAAAGCTGTTTAAAAGCACAGATTCCAGATACAGAGTTGGTGGATAACAACAGCAGGTTGCATGTCTTAATAATGTAGCAGTATGTAATGTGCTGGCACAGTATAATCAGTGGAGTCCAGAATTCAATACTGGTCAGTTTTCTTCCTGAGCAACCAGGCATGTGCTTTAGGGAAACCTTAGCTACAAATGCGACAACCTCCACTGTCTGCTAGTGACAGTAGTCAGAGCCACCTTAGATCCTCGTGCATAGACACAGCTAATCATATGCTTTAATTAGGAGCTGAATCCCACCCCTACTGACAATATGTGATTCTGCTTATTCTGCACTTTGCAAACTAAAGGGAGGAAGAGAATGTGTAAGCAGAGAGAAATGAGTCCTCAGCCTGTCTTCACTCCTGAGCTGAGAAGCCATGTAAGTTAACACCACTCCAACTCTACAAAAGTGAGTGCAGGAAGGGGGCAGAAGGCTGGAGGATGACATAAGCAGGGAAAGAGCATGAACCTGGGCAGTAGAGGATGGCAACTGGAAGCTGAACATAAAGCCCCTGGTGACAATACTGACACTCATTAAGTTCAATATTTACCTGTGCTTAAACAATACATTACCATGGTATCATTTCCCACCCTTTGGTAATGGGAACACACCAGGGTTTGGTCTAATTGGTCTAATATTTTGGTCTAATATATTTTTACCACATTTTGCCTTTGCCATCTTGTGTAGCTTCCTTAATATTGTATATAACAAGATTTCATGTTCAGCTATGTCATCTTATTGGCACCATTTACACTGACAAAGTAGATATAGGCCTGCTTTTATCTGAGTTGTTTTCTACTGATGACTATAAACCAGGATTTTCCTAATCTCAGTTTGAGTAATCTCCAGATGGAAACAACCACATGCAGTGCTACAACTGTATCATTAAATTCTTACTTCATAACACAAAAATTATCTTTAAAATCTCATTTTAACACCAAAATCTTTCAAACTTGATTCCGCATAAGACTATCAAGATCTTTTTTCATAAGACATAATTTTAACATGCAAATGACATTTTTGCCTTTCATTTCTTACATAGCAATACATTTTAAAAATTTGTTTCCCTGCCTGAAATTATTGGTGCTTGCTCCTTTTAAGGCTACTTATATAGCAAGTAGTGGTAATTGCATTTCTAAGACTATGTAACTGTATATTAAACTACACAGCAAATTAATTAAAAAAATAGGTATGTTCAGTGTGACTAAGATAATATAGGGAGTGAAAAATTGGCTAAATAGAAAAAAAATAATTATTTGAGTTTCAAAATTCCAAACAGTATAGTAAGCTAGTGGAATGAAAATTGGAAGGGGGGAAAGAAGGAACAGGAAATAAAAGTCCATTTAGTGCTGAACTTACTTTGTTGGATAACTTATACTTGGTTTTAATTTAGAAGTTTTAAATCAACTTTATACTCTCTTTGAGAGAATGATAAGACCTCAGTAGCATTGAAACAGTGATGGCAAGCAAGGATTTTTAGTTTACAGTCAGTTTCTTCTGGACCATTTGAAGGGTACAGTTTTAGCTAATCTTCTCTCAAATCTAGGATTTACATTAATTTTCTTCAGCAGTAATAAAGGAGCTCAATGTAAATAAGGTAGCAATTACCTGTCTTGTGGCTGCTGATATAAAATAAAGTAAATTAAGGAAAGTTATAGATATGCACCAGACATGCTCTCCATTTCCTATCACATACTCAATGATAAAATACAATATAATCTCTTAAACTAGACTTGGAAAAGATCCTGCCAGAAATACAATGACAATTGTGTGCTGTCTGGGAGATAGGCTAGGTAAATTGGCCTTCCATGACATTACGCTCATATATAACGATAAATTAATGTTGGCAGTGCTCTTGGCTGCCTGCATTCACACTCAGATTTAGAATTCATTTACTTGTATGAATTTCAAGTAATACTGGAAACTTCTGCCACTGACCAAATTACATCTTCCCAGAAGTAGAAAGACACAGACCATTCCTGCAGAGAAGTATTGAAAGGTTTGACAGCCAATTGCTGACCTATGCTAGAATAAGTACATGTTTATGATTGAAAACCAAAACAGGTCAATAACTGTGTAAGATCTGTTTTCCTTTTTTAGTACATGTGTCTAATTAAAGAAGTGTTTCCCTTATGGTTTATAGTAACATGGATAGCATCCTAAATGTTTCTCTCCCAAAAGAATGCTAAATTTAAGCATGACAATGGTTTTCTGTTCTGAGTTGCCTACTTTATAGCCTCTTTAATTCATGTCAGTCATACTTCTTCAGTAGCAAAAAATGATACTCTGGAGTAATAGATGCCTATATGCACTGGCTCTTAAACTATTTTCCACTATACTGGCTTGAGACAATTTTTTATAAAATGAGTAATGAATTAAAGTGTGTTTTAAAATCACCTGATCAAATTAATCTCAACTGAGTCAGATGAATTTGTCGCATAAACTATTAATAATAACACTGGAGGTAGAGATATAACCTTCTTTGTCTTAGTTTCTCAGCTGACAACATATTAGTCCAATATTCTTACTGATTATCCTTAACACTTTCTTTCTCTTTTTAGTTCAATGTTTTGTGTGTCATACTTTTTTTGTCCATTCACATTGTTGAACGGCAAGGGAGATAAAATAAGATGAAATGCAAGCAGTCAGAACAACTCAGTTAATATACTACTTCAAACACTTCACCTGTGTCCTGGGTTCAGCAGTAGCAGTCATGTTTCTCCTCCTTGGTAGCTGGTGCAGTGCAGTGTTTTGACTTTCGGCTCGGGAACAGAGCTGATAGAGATGTTTTGGTTTGGCCAAGGACTTTGTGAGCCTCATGCTCTGCCAGGGAGGAGGGGAAGCTGGGAGGAAGCAGAGACAGGACACCTGACCCAAACTGACCAAAGAGGTATTCCATACCACAGCACGTCATGCCCAGGAGGTAACTGGGAGTTAGCCGGAAGGGCTGGGGGACTGCAGGGTTGGAGGAGGTATCGATCGGAGCTTGGTCGGGCTTGGGGGGCGAGTTATCGGTCGGCGGGTGGTGAGGTGTTGTATTCTGTTCCCTTGTTATTTCCTTTATCATTATTATCATTGGTGGTACAGTAGTGATTTGTGTTATCAGTTACTAAACTGTTCTTATCAACCCGTGGGAGTTGCATTCTTTTGATTCTCCTCTCCGTCCCTTGAGCGAACGAAACCTGACTGGGTTTAAACCACGACAACCTGGCAGATTCTGTTGGCTCTTGTCCATATGCAGAAAGTCAATGTGTTATTTACAGTAATTTCCACATCATGATTGTTCCTACTTAAATAAAAAAAAGCAGAACAATATAAAGAAGCAGTAAAGAAAGTACATGTTCAGCAATTGCTTACACCTCTACTGTCATGAAATTAAACCAAGTTATCTTTTTTTTTTTTAATTTCCTTAATAATAACAGATCAAATTTCTGTAGATTAAGGCAAACTATGGAAACTGTTTATGGACCATATAGTTGACATATTAGTAAAGACAAGAAGAGATTGCTGAAGTGTTTCAAGGTAACATCATGTAACACTTGTTTACAATACAGTTTTACCAAGAATGATCAACAGTGCTTTTATCCCTTTTTCTTCATCACCACATATCCCCAGATAAGTCTGAATTTTATTTGATTTGCTCACGTCGATCAGTTTCAATGCTGATCAGATCTCTACTTCACTCTAACTATAGACAAGGAAAATTTTAAAGGACATCTCCTTTCCCTAAGCATTTTCACAACTCTTTAGATACACATTACGGGAACAGCACTGAATATCGACTTACACATCTGAAAAAATAGAGTGTATTTACCCATATTTAGCACAGAATCACACCACAGGCAATCTCTTTAAAATCAACAGTACTGAATAGGGAATAAACCTGAGCAGGTTGACATGCTGTGTATATTTCACAGACAGCATCAAATTAAAATCGTCTCAAGCTATCTACTCTACAACAATAGCAACAGACTTTATTATTTTACTTTTACACACTTTCTTTTTTTTTTGTGGTTATCTCCCACTGGAGTCCCATTTTCCTGCCACCTATTATCACCTTAACTCCTTAATGTGGCTCTTATTTTTTGTAGATATTTTCTGTGAAATAAGAGCATGCAAACCAGCCAGGTCAGCATGCCCTATTTTCCCCCACCCACCATAAACATCAGTACTTGAGAACAGTTTTTCTTTTCTTATTACAGGAATATCTGCTCTATGGACTTCTCAGATTCAGAATAATTTTAGAATTCAAGACATGTAGGTTGGAGAATTTAGGTCACTTAATGACCTTATTCATAAGGACAGATGCATGGGTTTCAGTAAAGGTTTTTCTGACTTTCCTTGCTAGCTAACATGCACCTTCAAAAGTTTAGACCTCAAGGGGAAGTGGAAATCCAGTGTGTATTAATAATCATATCCAAAAAAGCTGTGGTGTATACTAGTTATGTATATATGCATGTGTATTTTCAAGCTGCATAGGTATGACCAAACTTGAGGAAGTATCATTAAGTCCTATGTGTGCACAAGAAGGCACCTGACACAAGCTCTAAGTATAGGTACACACATATTGTTTAGTAGAGTGCCAAAAAGGAATAAAATAGCTTCCTTAAAAAAAACCCCAACAAACCAAATGACCACCCCCCCAAAAAAATCCCGAAAACAACAAACTCTGCTCAGCAGGAAGGTAGTTAATGAAAAAAACACCTAAAGAACTGCATAATTGCTCATTCAAATGGTGATCATTAATAAAAAGCATGGATATGAGTTCTGTCAAGTGGGAAAAATTGCAATTGTGATCTGCTGATCCAGCAAATGACATATAATGGTAAAAAAACCCACTCAAAACAAAAAACCAGACACAAACCCCACCAGTGTTCATGTAGAGAACAATAATCTACCTTTGCAAAATAAAGAATAATTTTCAAAATTTAAGTCAGATAAACAGCCTTTTGTGGCATTCATGTTTAGTTTTGTAGAGGTGGACCAAGACTGCTCAGGAAGGGACTGCACTGTGGTCAGTGGGAAGAGGCACAGGCTGCTTCCTGTCTTGTTGAACAAAACGGAGATGACAGAGCAGTTTTCATTAACCAGCAAAATAGAGGAAGCATATGGGCTAGTGTAAGACTGAAGAAAATATTTCCAGGGAGCTTATTAAATTTGTAACCACAATAATTCCTGTCAAGCCAGGGCTATTACTATGTATGAGGTGATTTAGCAATAGCTTTCTAACAAGCCACACTGACTCTATGCAAGAAGTTATATTCAGGTTACATACTTCTGAAAAATAAGGGAAAACTTACATGAACAAGACCAGGGACACATTAAGCCAGTTTTGACTTTCCACTGCAATATCACAAGGTGCTGCAATGCCAGAAAATACTAGTTCTCTATGAGAGAGAACTGATGCCTGGGTAGGAATTGGAGGAGACTACAAAGTGTTAATGCACTTCAGCTATTTTCTAGTAGAAGTCTCTGCAGGCATGATGAAACACTCATGATTTCTGCTTTAAGAATTTCACTAGTAAAAAAGGATTTTTCATTTGCTCATGAATTCTATAATTTTCCCTACTGTTCAGTGGTATTTTCCCTTCAGTATAATGCTACAGGAGAGTGTGAAATGACTAGTGATGCCTTCTGTTCCTGTCTCTCTCTACTGTCACAGAGGAAAGAGGTTTGGCTTGCTTCTTCCTTCTTTTGGCAAAAGAACTTACTAAAATTTGCTATTCTTTATTTTTTTTTCACTCTTAAATCTGATTAAAGGAGTGTAACTTTGCCTGAATAAAATAAATAACTGCAGCTGAGAATTTCTTTTCACTGAGTTTCTTAAGTACCTTATTGACTAACATAGATAATAGCCTTCATAATAAATTTACTCAGCTACCTTATTTGGTAATTTTTTTTATTTTTTAAGCAAAATTTAGTAACCAAGAAGGAGCTTCCATGGTTGTGGGCCTACCAAATGTTACGTGCTCACTTCATTTCTATGAGCTGTGGCAGACATACAAAAATGTAAAACTGCTTAAGGAAAGTATGCGATTTCACATTTGGTTCAAATAAAATTTACCATCTGACAACAGTCTGCTGTAAAAGTACCTCTGCTCTAAATAGTGCCAAGGCCATACAAGAATATCCTTACTTAGAGAGACAAAAAGCTGTCACATACTTGGAACTTGTGTGTTTATATAGAAACACCTCAAAAAATAGGGCACACAGAGAATTTATTGCTGTCTAAAATTGTGAGCCTTAGTCCAGACCTAGTTACTTCAGTGAAGCCAGCTGGAAATTGACAGAGGACAGGGTGGCTTAACCGGGAACCTGATCCTCTTGGCAGATGACATTCACTTGTTTCAAAGCCCGAGGACTTCTGCTTATTTGTTTCATTGCATTTGCAATCAATCTGAGCACTGGTTTATCAGGCAGCCCTAACCACCACAGTTTGACAGCTGAACAGCTGAGGAGGAGGAAAAGCTGGAGAAAGGCCAAGGGACTGTGCAGTGACAGAGCATAGCTGGCTCTACACAGGTAGATTAATGAGTCTACAGAAATAGGTATGCGCAATTCCTATTACATATATCACCTTAGGTTAAAGGTGGGGGCAAGGAAACTCCAGTCAGCATTTTACAGGCATCACCTACTGAATCCTTATCCAAGCAAAAAAACCTCATTGCTTCTCTAACTTTTAAAAAAAGTTGCAACATAATATTCTCTTGATATGTGGCTATTACTTAAGGATATAACCTTTTTCCTTTAGTTCTGCTAAGGTGATTAATACCACAAGTTTCATAATATTACTGGAAGATAGAAGTCTTTGACACATGGAAAGTTATGTGGAGGATAGAACAGCATAGGCAGTCGTGTTCTTGCCCAACCACTCATTCGTCCCTCCTTAGCAACTGAGATATAACGTGAAATACAACGTTTCAGTCATACATGGTCAGCACAGCTGACATGTCAAATGTCACTTGGGCTAGACACCTATATATGGCTTAGCTTTTGGAATCAAAAAAAAAAAAAATCTGAAAACTTCCTCAAAGGGATCTATAGAACTAGCTACACCATTAAGTGGTGTTAGAATTGAGTTAGCACTCAAATTAATAACAAGTTATGAGGAGGACATTCCCTTTCCCTTAAAATACTGTTATATATACAAATTAATGGCATATACATGCATGTATATGAGACATAAAATGATTGCCATGTTCTGAGCACCTGAAAAATCTGTTTCCAGGGATGAAATACTGATGAAAATAGAAAATAGGTTAAATTAACTTTGAAATATTTCCAGAATACATCCTTATTTTAGATGAAAAATTGCTGACTGTATTCCTTCTAGATGGTAAAAAGGAAGAAAAAAAATCCACAGAGACACGAATGAGATATTACCAACTGTAACAGAATATAAAACATGCAGTAAATAAGAGCAATTCTATTGTTAAGGAGTCTTTTAACTGTCTATTTGTGTAAGCACAGATAAAGACATGACATTTCCCTTGGCAATGCTAAAGACAGAGCAATATTAAGTTTTGTAGAAAAGCTCAAGTTCTTTTAAGTTCCTCTTGATAATCTTCCAGGAGTTCATAAACTGACTGCATTCATCAATTACAGGTGTAGTGATGAAAGGTGAAACCTAAAATAATAACATACATTGTTTTCATTCCGCTATTTCATCTATGAGAACATTCAAAAAAAAAAAAAATGGAAGAGAAACACTGAAGAATCTTTGATCAAAACTCAGATTTTCCTGCTTCAGTTTACAATTCCTGGGGAACTGCTGAGTTGAAGGGCATTTTAGGGCACTAGAGAACGTACGGTCTCCCTTCTCAGGCAAATTCCCCCCCCCCCCTTTTCCCCTAAGTAAAAGATTTATAAATATAATTGCATTCAAATTAAATTTAACCATAAATATTATTTGTTAAGGTGTAATGTAAGTCAAATAAATGTTAATTTTGTTTGGATTTCATTCCAATCTATTAAAATGAAACTTAGCTAGAGGTATTAAAGATAACAGGAAGGGATTCTACAAGTACATAGCAAATAAAAAACAGACTAGGGAGAATGTAGGCCCCCTCAGGAAGCTCTCGGGAGAACTGGCTACACAGGATTTGGAGAAGGCTGAGGTTCTGAATGACTTCTTTGCCTCGGTCTTCACTGGCAAAGGCTCTGACCAAACCACCCAAGTCTTGGAAGGCAGACACAGGGACTGTGAGAATGAAGACCTTAGGCCCACTGTAGGAGAGGATCTGGTTCCAAACCATCTTAAAAATCTGAACGTGTACAAGTCCGTGGGTCCTGATGAGATCCATCTGCGGGTCCTGAAGGAGCTGGTGAATGAAGTTGCGAAGCCACTGGCCATCATATTTGAGAAATCATGGCAGTCAGGTGAAGTTCCCGATGACTGGAAAAAGGGAAATATAACCCCCGTTTTCAAGAATGGGAAAATGGATGACCTGGGGAACTACAGCCCAGTCAGTCTCATCTCTGTGCCTGGCAAAATCTGGGAGCAGATTCTCCTGGAAGGCATGCTAAGGCACATGAAAATCAACAAGGTGCTTGGTGACAGCCAGCATGGCTTCACTAAGGGGAAATCATGCCTGACCAATTTGGTGGCCTTCTATGATGGGGCTACAGAACTGGTGGACAGGGGTAGAGCAGTTGATGTCATCTACCTGGACTTGTGTAAAGCATTCGACACTGTCCCACACGACATCCTTGTCTCTAAATTGGAGAGACATCAATTTGATGGATGGACCACTTGGTGGATAAAGAACTGGCTGGATGGCAGCACACAAAGAGTTGTGGTCAATGGCTCAGTGTCTGGCTGGAGACCAGTAACAAGTGGCGTCCCTCAGGGATTGGTGTTGGGACCGGCCTTGTTTAACATCTTTGTTGCTGACATGGACAGTGGGATTGAGTGTGCCCTCAGCAAGTTTGCCAATGACACCAAGCTGTGTGGTTCGGTTGATACGCTGGAGGGAAGGAATGCCATCCAGAGGGACCTCAACAGGCTTGTAAGGTGGGCAGATGCCAACCTCATGAAGTTTAACCATGCCAAGTGCAAGGTCTTACACCTGGGTCGGAGCAATCCCAGGCACAGCTACAGGTTGGGCAGAGAAGAGATTCAGAGCAGCCCTGCCGAGAAGGACTTGGGGGTGTTGGTTGATGAGAAAATGAACATGAGCCGGCAGTGTGCGCTCACAGCCCAGAAAGCCAACGGTACCCTGGGCTGCATCAAAAGGAGTGTGACCAGCAGGTCGAAGGAGGTGATCCTGCCCCTCTGCTTTGCTCTTGTGAGACCTCACCTGGAGTATTGTGTGCAGTTCTGGTGTCCTCAACATAAAAAGGAAGTGGAACTGTTGGAACAAGTCCAGAGAAGGGCCATGAGGCTGATCAGGAGACTGGAGCACCTCCCGTATGAAGACAGGCTGAGGAAGTTGTGGCTGTTCAGCCTGGAGAAGAGAAGGCTGCGTGGAGACCTCATAGCAGCCTTCCAGTATCTGAAGGGGGCCTATAGGGAGGCTGGGGAGGGACTATTCATTAGAGACTGTAGTGACAGGATGAGGGGTAACGGGTTAAAACTTAAACAGGGGAAGTTTAGGTTGGATATAAGGAGGAAATTCTTTCCTGTTAGGGTGGTGAGGCACTGGAATGGGTTGCCCAGGGAGGTTGTGAATGCTCCATCCCTGTCAGTGTTCAAGGCCAGGTTGGACAGAGCCTTGGGTGATATATAAGGTGTAGTGTAAGGTGTCCCTGCCCATGGTGACATTGATGATCTTAATGTCCTTTCCAACCCTAACGATTCTATGATTCTATAAAATTAACCCTTAGAGTTAAAAGCAATACCTCTTCTTACAAAAGAGTTTCCACAATATTTGTTGTCAAAAATATGAATTTCCATGTTTTCTCCTTTTACACTGAAGGTCGCTATCAGAAACATTTTACAGTTTCAAGGAAGTAGAGAGCTCAGAGGCAACTGAATTGAATTAAATTAAAGATACTTCAAGGTAGTACCCATGTTTGTGCTTTACTTGCTAGATAGTACCTATAAAACTAAACTAAACTAAGAAGTAGTTTAAAATAAATAGCATCATAATATTATTCTTTAGTCTTTGCAGTAGAAACAGACAGAAATAACAGTGTAAAAACACCTACCCTTTTGGAAGCAACTGTTCCAGTTGCTATTAGAACCATCAGGGCTTTTATTCTTTTCTATTTCCTCCACAGTTTAGCCTCCTTTTTAAGGCTATCTAAAAATAATGCCCAAAAGGTAGCTGCAAGTGACTCAATGAAAAAATTTGTTTAAAATAGGTACAAAGGACTTGAGCGCCAATTTCAACCTGTGTAACAAAATAGATGTAATTAAGATGTGATTACTGTCATACTCTTACTGAAAATTATTTCAAAATTCAGCAGAAAAGTTCAAGATATATTAACTTATTCTTCAGTATTAAGAAATAAAGAGGATTTTAGTGCACTCACTCTGGCTGGACACCAGGTGCCCATGAATGCCACTCTATCACTTCCTGGACAGGGGAGCAAAAATATAAGTAAAAGCTCATGGGTCGAGATAAAACCAGGAAGAGATCTCTCACCAGGAAAAACAGGACTCAACTTAGGGAAATTAGTCTAATTTATTACAAAATAAATCAGATTAGGATAATGAAAAATAAAACCAAATCTTAAAAACATCTTCTCCTCAACTTTTCCTCTTCTTGGGTTCAAAGGTACTCCCAGTTTTCTCTACCTCCTTTTCACCACTGGCTCAGGGGGACAGGAAATGGGGGTTGTGGTCAGTTCATCACAGGTCTCTGCTGCTCCTTCCTCCCCACTCCTCCCCTGCGTCAGCATGGGGTTTGTCCCATGGGAGACAATCCTCCACAAACTTCTCCAATGAGTCTTTTCCATGGGTACCAGTTCTTCGTGAACTGCTCCAGCATGGGACCCTTCCACAGGGTGCAGCCCTTCAGAAACAGGCTGCTCCAGCATGGGTCCCACACCATGTGGGTCACAAGTTCTGCCAGCAAACTTTCTCCAGCGTGGCCTCCTCTAGGGGCTGCATGGGGACAACCTGCCTCACCATGGTCTCACCACAGGCTGCAGCAGAATCTCTGCTCCAGAATCTGTAACACCTCTCCCCTCCTACTTTACTAACCTTGGTGCCTGTAGAGCTGTTTCTGCCACATATTCTCTCCCTTTGTCCACCTGAAGTTGCCATGTCACCACTACGACCGTGGCATTGGCTCTACTGGAAATAGGGGAAGCTTCTAGCAGCTTCTCACAGAAGCTACTCTGCTACCAAAACCTTGACACACACACACAATAAAATTTACCTTTCTTGAGCATACTCTTTTGGACCTTGGAGAAAAAGTAGGAAAACAAGTATCTAAATACAGCTGAAGTTATTCCTGTGTTAGTTTTTAAGCAGTTGATGAAACAGTGAATTAATTGAAACTTGTGAACCAACCCTAACCTTTTTTCAAATTTTAACAGCTTTTTACATGCACTGTTCTTGTGCAAACTAAATATACAGGATTTTATTCTGAATATTTTTTTTCATTAATCCCGAGACACCAGAAGTATTATGGTAGGCTTCTACAGGGCTAATGTACCTGAAAAGATGAACTGTCATATACTACTGTGCTAGGTTCACTGTACAGAGCTAAGCTATCTATCTGTCTAATTTGACAAAGCCTGGTGAAACAAGACTTGCAGACAAAAATATACTTCCCTGAGTATAGCTAACACTCCCTGAAAGCTTCAGTTTTGCAGTGTTGTTTTGTACAGTTTCCTCCCTCAATTTTAGTTTCTTTAGGCTTATAAGATTCAGTTAACAATGACTCTTTACTATTACCTGGCAGGAATAAATAACTGCTCAACTGCTCAAAGATTAGCCCTCAAGATTCTCTCTGAAGATATTACAGTTTATAGAAAAAGAACTTTATACAGCATAAGGAACACAGCACTCTTATGTAGGTATCAGCACAATTGAACATATACCCATAAAGGAAAGGTTGTAGGAATTTTTGTCAATGATCCCTAATCTTTCTGCAGGATAGCCAAAGCTGGACCCCACATGTTTTGTCTGCGTATGCTTCCATGTTACATTTTTTTCTTAGGAACTTTGGGGCCATTATGCTTGCACATTACTAGAGAAGCATAGATCAAGGCTATATATCCCAGAGCCTGGGGATTACTCTCTTCCACTGTACGTTAATTGCCATCTTGGAAGGTGTAAGTGTTGCCTTTCTTTTCCTTCATCCTCAGCATCTCAGTGCCCCATCTTCTGACAGCTGCACACTGAGTGAGGCATCCCATCTTACATCCTGTATGTCATAACACTCTGTATTACATTCCTTAGGCTAGCAGCAGGAAGGTAAGCCTTTCACAGGAGCTGCTCAGATGGCTTCATGCCTGTGAGTCTCCCCCATTCCTGCTTCAAAACTGGGGACATTCTTCCAAATGCTGATTAGATAATGTAGTGCCATTTTCCTCCAGGAAACAAATCACCAACATTTATAATAGCTCTCTAGACAAATACTCATTAGTTGGATGCCTAATGGCAAAGTATGCTGAAATGTTCTAACTGGATAAGAGAAAATTCACACATAGCAGCTCGTTGAGGAGCAATTCCAAAGAATCCCTTGTTACTTTATTAGTAACTATGAGAACAAAAAAAAATTATTTGCCAAATGTGGAAAGCATAAAATTAGGTCCTTTTAAGAAACATTGATATTTTTAATTAGTTATATTTTTTGCTCCACATTTTCATTATTTTCTATCTCAGTCATAGAAACTGCAGAAATATCGCACATCACGATCAATGGGACATAAGTCTCAGAGATCTCAGAGATCATAATTTTGAAGCTCTGCAGGTGTTGACCTAAATCTCTCATAATAGTTCCCTATTTTAAAAATAAAAAAATACTCCAGTCTTACTCAGGATTCTTAGCTAACCCCACAAGTATGAATAAAAAATGAAAAGTAAGTCATATTGTGATATATTGGTCATTTAAGAAATAATTGAGCATGAAAATCCTTAAAAATATAACTTTTAGTCCTGACTATAGGCAGGCACTGACAAGCCTCCCTGCCCCTTAAGTGAATTGTAAAAGCAGGAAAAGGAAGACACTAGGCAACAGTTTAGAAGACAAACAGTCAAAACTTCTGGTACTGAAGCACTAAAAGACTTCCATGTCAGGGCTCCACAAATCTGCTCTTAAGGGCTTTTGAGCCTCCACATTCCTGCTGCCTAACTCTGCAGAGAGGTGGCTACTAAATATTGATGAGACATGCCATCAGCCTTTTCTTTTTAAATTTGTTCACATCCATGACACATTAAAGCTATGATCCTTCACTGTGCATAAACGTGCTTTCTACTCTTGATCAGAATGTTGTTAATGTTTTTAAATTTCATAATTTTATGTACAGTTAGAAAAGAAATAAAAGCAATTAAAAGCTAATAACTAGAAATAAAATACCATCATCTACTACTTATTGTACCTACAGTCATAGAACATTTGGTGGCGATGTGTTGATAGTTTTCTAAACTTATGTTATTCAAAATATTGTAGATTAAACCACCAGGTGAGAAAATAATGAAGAAAATGACAAATAGTAGAAAATAAAACATAACTTTCTATTCTATGTAGTTGATATAGATCTTCACGTATACTAGACAGATTTTCAATTTAAAGCTTCAAATGCCATAAGATTTGCAACAGCTGAAAACCTTATTATTTGTGTACCTTTACATTTTTATACCTCTATATTATCTGTAGCTGTATATTTAGGAACTCAAAGTTACAGCAACTTCTAAATTTTATTTCTGAATATGACAATAGAGACAAAAAAATGTTATGACTGAAACTATAAATAAATGGAAAGTGAATTTTCTTCAAATGCTTTCAAATTTATCACTAATCGCTACAAATGTGCACACTTGGTAGATATCACTCTTCTACTTGGTCATCATGAACAGAAATTGTGAATAATATCAGTCAAAAAATCCCCTGCCATTACAAGTCATTTGTTGCTTTCTAGATGGTGATGGGAATCTAAGTCACCGTGGCTTAGAATTAAATTCACCATGATTTAGGATTAAACCTCGTGAGAGTCTTGGGGTTAGAGTTTGCTCCATTTTCTCTTCTGTAAGCCTGCTGCAACCCTTTCTTTCTGTTTCACTGAAGTGTTAGTCTTGCCAGCCTTGGATCTTTCCTAGTATGTGATGCACACCTTCAGGCTTCTCCATTCTCCACACATAGGAGGCCATTCCAAGGACAACTAGAACTTTCTCCCTGAATAGTACCACAGCTCAAGGTCCATAGTTTGCTTGATCTTTGCTTGTACAGGTAAAAGGAGAATTTTAAACCAGACTGATTTCCAATTCTATTGATCCCGGAACTCCCACATACAGAAACCTGACCAAAGTATTCACAAAGCACTGCAGGGATGGTTGTATATCGGGCTAGTACTGAAGGCAGAGATATTATGACATGCACACCAGAACTTTAGACTATGTTGTTTAACAAGTTAAAGTGAAGACATATAGAATAAAATAGCTGTAAGCATTGTTTGCTGTGAATTCCTGGTTTGTGCGTAGAATGCTAAGAATATCAAAGACTTCTGTCTAAAAAATGCTGCACCAAATGCAAACGGCTGTATTACATTACTATGCCTTCCCTTAATAAATAAATAAATAAATATCCAAACTATTCAAATTACCTACTTGGCACATTCTGTCAGTTCTATCTCTCCAACTTCAGCATTCCCAGAAAACTAAATGCAGCCTTCTTTGTATTTCAGTCGTCCCCATCAAAAATCCTTCTCTGAACTGGCTCATTTATTTCTGTTTCCTTCAAAAGTGTATTCAGTATATACACTCCTCACAAAGGTTGCTAGAGCCAGAAGGTTTCCACCTTTGCTGATACTTAACAAGCAGTTCTAACAATTGGTTTCGATACCAGGCTGCTCTCTCTCATTGTTACTGTGCTGTGAAAGGCAGATCAGAGGCTGATTATTTTCTCACAACTGTCCTACTTTATCATAAATGGACCTTTTGAATGTCCCAGAGAATTCTCCTGATAATTTGCTAGAACAATTTTGCTGTTTTTCTCCTCTATGCTAGAGGGGATTAGCAGTTAACTAAAAAGCTTCCATAAAATGAAGTTTGCCTGCTGCCATAGAAAAGCCTTTAATTTCCTGTACATTTGCCCATACAGCTTGGCATATCTCAAGCAAAGAGGAGAGCATTACCTTGTGAAATAATAATTTCAGGTAAGTCTTACACCCCTTTATTATTTTTATAATATTAGAGGCAGGCATGAGTCTTTAAACATAAAACATAACTTCTTGTCTTTGAAAGCATACATTCAAATTGGACATTAATTTTTATATATATTTATAAAAATTCCAAGTAAGAAGGCTGATATGAAGACTGGAGGCTAGCATAAGAAACGGACTAAGAGTAAAAAGCAACTTAATAATGATGGTTCTTCACAAGCATACCTATAGCCAGCCAGTCCTGATCTTATTTCAGAAGGATGTCATCCTGGTGAGTGCATCTCCCTCAGACAAAAGGTTTTATCTATCATGCTGTGACAGATCTGAACCGCTATGAATTGAGTTATGACTAGTGCATATTGGCAAATACTTTCGGATGTTTACGGTGTGAATACATCAAGATACCTCAGCTGTCTGTGAAACAGGCGGGAGACAAAAAAAAAAAAAAAGAAATAAATTTAAAAACTATTAAAGTGCAAAGTCAGAACCTCTTTCTGAGAGAAGTATGGCTCAGCCTCTGTTATACATTCCCAGAATGAGTGTAAACCAGAATAATCACAGCTGTATAAAACAGGCCAGAAGGAATACTCTTTCCCTTCTCAAGACAAAAGAGTGTGCAAAATCAAGTATGAGCACAGTGTGGTGTGCAGAGGCAACAAAAGTATGGTAAGAGAGACATATGTATTTTCATAGGGTATAGATGAATTTGTCATAATATCATGTTAAATCTTCCTCTGCAAAGTAAATAAAGCAAAGGTATTTGCAGTACAAAAGAAGAAGACCCACAAAGGAATGAGGTGGAATCATTTGTCTTCAACAGCTCTTCTGTGCAACTGATTCTAAACTCCCTTATGGGGACATGCCTAAGAGCAGAACAACAACAAATCTGTCTCTGAACATATGATGGCACAGCTCTGCCATCTGAAGCTTTCTCTCAGCCCTCAGGAGTCAATTACACTGACATCTGAATAATTTGGTAACTTGGAACCATGCAAACACTATGTATGTCTTATACAGAAAATACAAAGTTGTACCTCTAAAGCCAAAAGGGGGAAGGACTAGGTAATCTTGACAGGATATGGAGATTAGGATTTATAAACCCAAACAGTGTTAGCTGTAAAAATCAGAGAAGTGCCAAATACAGCCAAAACACTGGTGTGCTGTTATGTCAAGAATCCAGGTATGCTTACATCTCCCGAGCTCAGACCTAAAGCTATCCTAGAGCTTCTGGAAAGGTCTCACCCATCCTGAGTAAAAACCTTAAATCTTACATTACCTTTTTTTAGTTGGTGACAGAAAATCAAGTCTTAAAGGACAGACAAGAATGAATACAGGACTGCTGGTGAAATAGAAAAGTCTCAATGAACTTTGGTAGCTTGGACAAAAAGAGAATGTGGAAAAATGACTAACCACAACATGACAACATATTTATTGAAAATGAAAATTGATTAAGAGAAGGCATTTACTAGCAGTCAAGAATTAAACAAAATTTGTAGGACTAGAGTTCCGACTAAGGTACATTGAGTAAAAACTTTCATTAAGGACTGGTAAAACTTGCTAGGCAATGTGGTGGCACTATAATGTACACCTTAAATGTCTTCACAGGTAGGGTGAAGAATGGTAATGCTAAATAATGGCAGGAAAAGACAAATAATAATGTGAACACTCACAATAGTAAGTATTATTTCCCTGAATTTCAGTTACCAACTATACATTAGCAAAGTGTTAGGTAGGTAAATGTTTTAACTCTACAAAGAAGGGAAAGGCCTGAGGCAAAGCTGGTACTTGAGGAGTCCTTAGAACAGAGGGGGAAAAATGGCCCACGAAAGAAAATGTTGTATGGAGAGTTGCAGTGTTTCTCACCATCATGTAATGCCCCTGATAGATTTATATCATCAAAATGTGCACATTGATGTAGACCTCAGAAACTACATGCTTGGATGGAGACCTAATTCTTACTTAGAGCATTTACATGGTATTGACTGTGGAGGAAAATCAAATACATAAACATAAAGGGTGAGATCAAATACTGTTCAGACTGTGTACTGTGTGTCTCTGCAGTTTTAGATGCACCATTGTGGGTGTCTTCCTACCAGTGCAAATGGTATTGTAGAAGACAGACAGACTTTGACCATGACTGGCATTGTATATAGCATATTTTGACAGTAGCTGAATCTGACGTTAACAAATAACTATTCTATTAAACAGATGATCCTTTTCAGAGTTATCAGTTCAGGCCTATATGTAAGCCATTTCAGAAGTGAAGGGTAGGCATTTTTTACAAGGAGAAACATTGCCTGATGTACAGAACACAGAAATGAGCATATCTTTTTGCTGTCTGTAATATTAAAAGCTTAGTACAGTAGTATTTCTACCGTATCTTTGCCACAAAAGGATGTTAAAGCTATTACAAGATAATAGAGTTTTCCGAGTATACAGTTCCTGGGATATGTATTGATAGATACAGATATAGGAATTGAAGATACCCAGTCATGTCAAGTATCAGACAACCTTTTGCCTAACCCCCTAAGTAACAACTTGATTTGATTGATATGGCTTGAATTCCCATTAGCTAAAAATGCCAAGTTGCAAGAAACTCTGTACACAGCTGATAAATATTTATTCAGCTCTGTTAAGATAAAACTGAAGTTTTGAGATTTTTGTATCCCATAATAATTAGTATATAGAATCTGAATATTTCACATGCTTGTCATAGTTAAGATAAAACACAATGACAGCAAAGCAAACTGAGTGACTGAGAAAAATGCAGTCCCAACTGAAGCACACAGAAAGCCTTAGGAAGGTTATATTAAGCGTAAAGAACAAAATTTCACCCAAGTTTGAAACAAAGGTAAGAAGAGGTTTAAGACAAGGAAATGACAATTCACCTGGATAGTGGAATCTGATATCCCACTGACAGATTTTTTTACATTATATATACACACACACAAGTAAAATATGTATATATACATATTCCATGCATTGATGCAGTATTTCTGCATTATAATGTAAACGTGTGTTTAGCACTCCTTTTCCCCCGTTATTAGCTCACTATTTTGATGTTTATTATAATTTAATTCATCCTTACAGAAAAATTTGGGGTTTTCTTGTTCCACCTAAAACATGAAATCCACTTAAATCATCAATCAGTGGCATTCCATGATCAGAAACTCATCTCCTACACCTAAGCTTGTCTTTCATTCAGAATCTAAGGAAAAAATAGAGAATACAAGCTTCCTCAATGAAACCTCTAAGGCCTTCCTCCTAACCCTGTTAAAAATTGACATTCCTTGTCAAAAAATGCATTGTGCAGTGTTTTCAAGTTTTCATACTTCCATAAGTGTAAATTCTTTATTCTTCAAATCAGTCAATGTTTTGTATACCTTCATGGGGTCTTTGTACACCTTCATGGGGTCTTTTTATCCTCAGACCCAATTAAACAAATAACAAAGTTAGACTTGATAATAAGAATATAGGGTTATATAAGGTTGGTATATTTTGTTTTGTTTGTTTGGGTTTGCGTGGGGTGTTTTTTGATTTGCTTTTTAGTGTTTGGGATTTGGTTTTTTTTTTTGGTTTGTTTTTTTTTTGTTTGGGGGGTTTGTTTTTTTTTTGGGGGGAGGGGATTATTGTTTGTTTGGGTTTTTTTTTGTGTTGCTTTGGTTTGTTTCTTTTTTTTTTTTACCTTCTCTCACTCTATCCCTCTTTACGAATAATACCATAAAAAAGAGCTGGGAAATGAGAGCCTGTCAAACACGATCGCTGCAAAAAACTTCATGTGAACTTTTAGGAATGACACATTGATATACAAACCCACACAGGTAGTAGAAGTGCAATTTCCTAGAACAATCTCATAATTATGTGCCAGCCCAATACTTACAGAATTACCCATAAAAATTAGAAGAGACTCCCTTGTCTGTCTAAAGACTTCTTGCTAAGGCTGCCGTTTCCACCCACTATTTTTGACATGTGGACACTAGTTCATTAAGGTCAATGATTCATTTTACATAGTCCAGTAAACAGCCATCTTAATGAAAATTTTTGGCCGTTAGTCCATTATAGCTGGCATAATAAACAGCTGACTCAAGTATTCCAGTGTTCGGTGAACAATGATAAAAGTCTCTATTAAGGGCGTGCGTCTATGCCAAATACAATCATATATAATTAGCTGCACCAGAAAGGCCTGTTGACACTCTGGAGAATATCATCAGTCAGATGATGTATCTGCTACAAGTGGCAGCTGTTCTGCTCTGGAGTGTAGACAATTAGAGATGAACATACTCCTTGGGCCTTTTGCAGCATTCAAGCATGGTATTAGCTGACACCTGTATTTTTGATACCTACCCACCATAGTTATCAAAACCACAATTTAAGATATATAGAGGCATGAAATTTCATAAATAATAGGGAACATAACAGCAGTGTATTTCTGAACTTTATTTTAGGTGAAGCTTTTTAAATAGTTCACAATTGGTCAGGCTAACTAAAATTACAAGCCTTTTCCAAAATCATAAATGCCAAGTATCAAATGCATTTACAAGTAATGTATTATGATCTGATTATTGGAGTAGGAATCAATAAAATTGCAAATAAGACACATACCTTTTGTGGAGAAGAAATATCAACTATGTGAGCAGGACAATCAGAGAAAAACCTCTGTGTTACAAAGAAATTGAGCATAAATCTTTGCCTTTGGCATAAATATTTATGTATGCAGTGAGCTTATTATTGGATTTTGCTTTATTTGACTAACTATGGATTTTGGTTCATATCACTAGACCTGGTGATAAATTTGATTGGGTTATCACCCCCCTAACTTTTCGGAGAAATGATTTTTTTTTTTTTGTAGTGAGGAAATAATCCGGAGATTTGTCAAATTATTACATATATGTGTATAAGAAAAGTGGAGTAGTGTAGATGTCCTTTAAAAACACCAATAACAACTAGTTGTTAGAAAAAGAAGTCTTCCCTAATTAAGAAAAATACATGCCCAAACAAGTCTGGATAAATTTTGGAAGCATAGCTGAATGCTAGGGTCATGCAGATCACACTCAAATTCTTAAACTCTTGAAATTTGTTCATCATTTATTGAAAGCAAAGGATGACAATGGTTTGCATACAAAGTGATAAGGCACACATGGATAAAGCTCATACACTTACATATTCTTAAAAATCATGACAGAAGTTTCTATTTTTTCTTTCTCTTTCTGATAACTACTCTTGCCAAGCATGAAAGAGAAATAAGAGCTTTTTCATAAAAAGTAGTCATATAAAATATTAAAAACATAGCTCCCAAGGTACTATAAACATGTAATGCCTTAGTTTAATAAATGTAAAAACTGCTAATTTGCTAATTGAAAATTTACTGTCTCTTGGTTTTCTGCTTTTAAAGCACAATGGGAGGCATGCTGACATCATTAAAATAACAATGTTCTCCTCTTTAAACGTTATGATGTTTTGGAAGGTTTTTTTTGAGTTTCATCTACTTTTCTTGATTTTTTTTTTTTTAAAGATAATTCAGATTAGCTCTGAAAACTGTGTCTGAGGCAAAGAAAAGTCTTAACCACTGCATGCTATTTTAGTTCTCTGAATTTTGGTAAAGCTCATAGTTAGGCATACAAAGTAATTTACTGAAATCATAAAACTCACTCAAGATTGTTGCCTACCAGCAGTTAAACGCTTACGTATGTGTTCATAAAATGCTAAGAGAGGGCAAAGTACTTACCGTGATCCCCAATAATGGAAAAGCAAACATTTGAAAATGACTGGTTTTACCAATACACTAAACTTTGTACTGCAATTACTTATGACAACTGGACTTCCAACAAAATTCCACATTAAAAAAAAAAAAAAAAGATTGAAAGATTGTTTTTCATGAAAAATGGGCCAAAGATTTTTTTTCTCAGAACGCCTAAAACCAGACTGCTGCGCACAGGTTTTATTCAGCTGTCTGGAGAGCTCTCATCTCAAGAAGGCACCAGCCACAGAGCACCTGCTGATAGGCAATTCCCTTCCCTCCAATTGTACTTACCCCAGCACTTCACAAGTAACACTGGTGGCATGAAGCACAACATGATGCAGAGCATGACAACTACCTCAGAAGTCAGCAGTAATAAGCTAGAACTAAAGCTAAGAGTGGGGATTTGATCAGGAACTAGAGCCAAATCTAGTCAGGAGGGCTGAAGCTCAGCAGGAGAAAGAAGTCACCAGCTGCAACAACTCCAGGGACTGATTGCCAGACAAATACCCAGCAAGGCCTCCTGCACTCTCATATAGCCCTTTAAGCACTTTTTGACCTTTATAGGAATTGTTGGACAAGAAGAAAAGCTGAACAGATAAGAGCTGGAAACCTTTTCTGGAAAGACACCTTCCCTGAGACTAATGGAGCTGGAAACTACACTGAATCAATCAGAATAGGAGTATTTAATCAGGCACTTGGAAAATGAAAAATTCAGCAAGCTGTCCAAACCACAAAATTTCACCTAATATTCCGTAAATGGTTCCCCAATATTCTTCAGATATAATGTTTTTCAAAATCCCCATTATATCTTTTGTGTCTTACTTGCTGAATGTTCAGAGAGCAACATAATCTATATACCTGCTGAATATGTGAACAAAATTTATTGCAACAAACACTTTGGGAATATAAGGCTAAGCAAACTAAAATTAGAAAAATAATTGCTAGGAAAGGAAGAACTATGACCAGAAGTTATTTAAAGACAGATTTTGCTGAAAAATAAAACGGTCAAACAAAACTCAAAATGCTGCTTCAGTGGTGTATTTTTAATACAGGTTTGAAAAAAGGAGAGCAAATGGTCCAAGCGCTGGTCTAAGAGCATTTTTTCAGCTCTTTTATAAAATCTGATTTATGTGCTTTGGGAAGGATGGTTATATGCATCTGTAGAACCTCTAGGAACTTTGAAGTATGCATGACCCTTGCTGTCAGGAAAGATGAACAATGCCAGAGGAACATGTGTACCCTTTGCAGAAACACTTTGAGAGTAATAGATTTAAAATACCCTCAGTGGTCCTATTAAGACTGCACTTTAATAGAAATGGAGCCAGTCTGCTCAAAATTAAAGAGATTGTAGAGGAGTATTTATGCTAGGAGCTAGGTAAAAGCCAGCAGGCACATAAGAGCACCTGGTTCAGAGTGATGTGACCCCTGAGAGGATGTGGTTAATGTTCAGTGTGGCTCTGAAAGGCCAGGAGGGAATAAACATCACAATCACAGTAAATAGAGTAGACAAACAAGACTGCTAGCCAGGCCAGCTGAATGGCATGTGCAATGTCAAACAGTGGAGCAAGGACAAAATTTACAAGTGCTTCTGCAGCAGGACTACAAGCCTAATATAGAGGATCCTGGCTGTACTGGAGCTATTCATTCCCACACTCTATGCACTCTCTGTAGCAGAGAGGTCACAGGGGCTAGATCACTGGCGAATAAGTGCAGAAGTACAAGACCAGTGTAGGTAAGTGACCTAAGTCTCCACGTGACCAGGACTAGATGGGGTTTATAAGAAACTGAAGAGAAGACTAGGACTCTTCAGTTTGAAGAAGGTTAAAGGGGATGCGTTTAATATTTATGGTAGTGGATAAGGTGATTGCAGAGCTTTTATTCATCAAATAGCTGCATCAGGGGAGGTCTCACTTGACATTAGGAAACTTCTTTTTTTTGAGACATTAGTCAGCCCCAGGCCTGCCAGTGTTTAAGATGCATTTGGACAGTGCCCCTAATAACATGATTTAAATTTTCGTCAGCCTGGAACTGGTCAAGCAGTTAGTGGTAGGTCCCTTCCCTACTGCATTAGTCTTGTCTAGCCTAGTCTATTTATACCCCACAATGTCAGAACTAAGGGAAATTTACTGAAATTATTTGAAGATGAGTTTAAAACAGATGTAAGAAACATCTTAGTTGAGCAGCAGATGAACCTTTGGAAGTTGTTGCCACAAAACCCAGTTGTGTCAGCAGCTTTGGCAAAAGAATACAGAAACTCAGGCACAACAGATCCATAAACAAATATCAACGGTACAAGGCAGGGAATACAACTGTGCATATTAGGGGTGTCTGAGGGGAAGGGACTATGTAAATTGACCAAACTCATATGCTGCCCCTAAATACCATTCCCTGCTGCTGCTACCAGAGGTTGGTCTGACCTAGGCTGGGACACTGGGAGTTTTCTCCAGAGTCCACAGAATTCCAATGGGAATGCTAACAAGAAACTACACAGAATGTTTTCTAAAGTGTTTTATTCAGAGGGTGATTATGATAATTTGATTTGGAATTCTAACAAGATTTTTAAACTTGGCTTATAAAACGAAGTCTTACTTACATGCATTATTTTATTAAATTTGAAAATGTAAGGCCATTAACCTGGTAAACTTTCACATTATTAGTATTTAATAAAGACTCTTTCAGAATCAGTCCTAAAGATTTATAAGACTAATGGGTAGAAAAAGAGAAGGCATGAGCAGAGCAATCACCATGATTGAAAACACACAACTAAGCATATTTTCAGAAAACTATTCTCCCCAGAGTACAGACGGCAGATAGTCAATTCTTATACAGCTGATAGCCAGATCTTCCCATCCAAAATCTTGTATTACAGGGCTGACATTTTCATGGGAGCAAGACTGTGAAACCTGTTATATACTTCCTCCTTCCACCATACTGTGATTACTATATTACTGATTGTTGCAGGTGTGAAGAAAATAGCATTCTCCATTTGTCTGAGCTCTTCTGTGTCCCATGACAATAAATAGTCATGCAGCTGAGTAGCATGGTACAATTTGAACACCAATTTCTTGTTTGTTTTTTAATTCCTCTCCAAGACTCCAGTCGTGTGGAAAAACTGGCAATATATAGTGGCCATCTGCACTACCTTCCTCTTTTGAGAATTCAAATTGATTTTCTTCAGCCTAGCATGTGGAGTTAAGGGGTGATCATTGCCTGATGATGTGCATTCACACCGTCCAGTGTATCTGGGGAGACAGTATTAGTACGTGACCATCAGGATGAGCAAACTGAGCTGTGTCAGATGAACCCTGGAATTAAGCTCCTTTTGCCCCTTATGTGCAGAGTAAAGGTTTTATCTATGTTTCAAAGCTTCAAACACAGATCATTTCTAGAGCTGTATATGTGAAACACAGCCCAATGCCACTGATTTGCTTTGCTGATTGATGGCACTTTGCCTCAAAGAAAGAATAGAGTATGTTCATATAAGGTCAGCATGGCTTTTTAGGACTTGCACAAAATGCTTTCAACATAATAGATTCTGATATAATTCAAATCAGAAGTAACAATGGGGATTATGGAGCCAGACAGTGGGGCACAGAAGTCACACACAGATATGAAAAGGGAAATCTTGATTAATGTATCTTCTCAAGAGTGGTTTTATTAAACTGAAGTGAAGCACTGTGGAATATTTAGAATAGTCTTTCACCTTCATTATTTCATAGTAAGTAATTTTTAGACCTGCAGGGTATTGCCTTACTTTGTTTGATTTATGAAGACTGATCAGGAAAACATTTTATCATGCTCCTAACTTCAAAATTCAGAAGTTCCATTAAGTTTACTGGAATGACTCACATACTTACAGTTCAATACATATTCAGAGCTTTGACGGAGCTTAGTCTAGATGTTAAGTGTAGTGCCAAAACTGTGTTCAGGATAAATAAATCCAAAGGATAAGCTGATATTCACTGAATAATAGAGGAAAAATATATGAACTCTGAACAAAAAAGTATTCCAAACATAAAAGAGTATATCCTACTTATACAAAAGACATGTGAGACAATGGAAAGCAACATAAAATATGAAAAAGATTAGCATGTACCTGAAGTTATTTTCCAGATTAATTACATTGATAGAAAAATTCAATAAACAGAAGGTGCACATTTCACAGAAGTTTATACTAAAGAATTTTATTTACATTTATTTAAAAATTGATATAACTTGTCATACTTCACAACATGATAATACATTTTCTGCTTCTAAAAGGGAATAACACACCATTTAGAAATTTTTCTTTGGAATGTAAATACTTTGTCATTGCAGTAGTCTAAACTGAAGTGATACTTGTTAGGCAAACTCTATAAAGTGTCAAATTTAATTAAATGTTTGCTTCTTAGGTTTCCTAAAAATAGATAGGAAAATTGCCTAAATCAACTGAAATTATACTGCTCTGTAAAATGTGAGACAATGTGATTTAAATGTATTTTTCCCTTTCAGTTCTCAGAAACATATGGCCATTAATAAAGTCTTAAAAAATACATAATGTACTATAGTTAAACAAAAAAATAAAACCCACATTATCTTAAAGACATGCAAGATTTTGGAAACTGGAGGTAAATAAATCATTTTAGGAAGGAGCTCCAGGAATCTGGTTAATTGTGTGGTGACTTGCTCACAAAGATATGCTCACATGCATGAGAAGAGACATATATTATCACAGCACTGTAGAAAATGCTGGTACGGTGTCCTAGACTTTCCCAAACAAAAAATGGAAGTGCCAGTAGTTTAATATCGGAGTTTTAGTAGTCTACTGTAGTTCAGCAGTTTATGCTAGGAAACTTGAAGAAGAGATGGCAATAGTCATCACAGAGATTAAATAACCTTATGTAAAACTTGTACTGCATATGATCTAATTCATAAGTAGAGATATAAACTATTTCTATATAAGGTGATATAAGAAGACGCGTCGTCCTGGCTCTAAAACTGTGAAATGTGATGTGGGTAGACATAAATGTATCTACCTTTCATAACATAAGAAATCTGATTTTTTTTCTGAAATTCTTCTAAGCAGGCCTTGTTCTCTTATAAATTTTTTTATATGTATATACTTTTCTTCAGTGCTGTGGAATGAATCACAGTAGAAGTCAGTCTTGCTCCAGCACGCTGGGGGGATAGGGAGGATGTGGGGATGGAAGATGGATAAGGGGAGAGGAAGAGAAATAAGAAAGTACCTTACAGTCTAGACTCTTGGTTAAAAAACAAAACAAAACAAAAAAACAACAAATACCCTCAAAACAAAAAAACCCACCAACCTATAGACTATCCTATAGACTGTACTCCATTTTGTACCTCTTGTTCTAGCATTTTTTAATTTATACTGCTTTAGACTGATGTAAGCCTCAGTGACTCCCTTATTCTTTCAGGATTGTCCTTTCTGTCTTCCAGGCAGCTTCTATAGCCTAAAGGTTCCACAGCTGTGCCTCTCATCATGGACAGAGTAGCAACAGAGTTTTCTCATATTATCTGTACTATATTTCTTATGAACTGTACATTTCTTATCTTGGAAATGATTTCTGAATCAACTATATCCTGAAGCTTTTCCTATACTTCCCGAACTTTGGGCATAATATATATGACAAAGCCAGAGAGTTGTAGAGAAATTTTTACACAAAATTATTCTCTTCTCCTTTAAACTGTAAATCTCTTCTAATACCACTCTCTGTTTCCTTTTTTCCCATGCCTTTATTCTCTCTCCATGCGCATTCTCTATTTAATGTTTTGGTTGTATGCTCCCTTTCTCTCCATTTCAATCCACCATAGCAGTAACGATTACCTTGAATGGTAACCCACTCCTTGCAGCAATAAGTAATGTCAGCTTTAGTAGCTGTGATCTGATTTTTCTCTCCCCTTAAGAATCGAGATTACAGTAAGTCTAAAGGTAGGCTGCTCAACAAAAACTAAGCCTAAGCCCCAGTGGTGAGGCTCCATGTCCTTAATTTAAGTCCCCTGTGGAGGAGGGACGGGAAGCAGCATGGTCAGCAGAATCTCTTAGAAGTGACTGGGAAGGTCAAAAATATCAAATTTATTGCTTCCAGAAGCAGCGCAGCTCGCCCCCTGTGAGGATAATACAGCCAAAATATGAAAAGGCACTGGCAGTACATTTCTTTTTTTTTTTTAACCATTTTCTTTTATGACTCATTTTGGACATTTTGCAATTTGTTAATTTGGTTTTGACAAATGAGTGAAGATTACGCAATCATTTAGAGCTCTCCTTGTGTGGGAGTCAAAGTGGTACATGTAGTTAGAAGTAGGAACAATTTTCAAAGGGAAAATTACACTGCTAATGATGCATTTTAGAAAAACAGTTTAAAAAGTCATGGACCATACCACGGGTTTTTTGCACAAACTTTTAATGAACATTTAAAGCCTAATGAAAGACATAGAATTTGTCAGTGTTTCCTGTTGTTTTTACCAGTGTTTGAAATCACCCTAGCATACTGCCCTGTTTTCAGCTCTTTCTGTCATAAACAGAGATACACGTGTAGACAGAGAGCTCAGGGTCACCTTCATTTTAAGAAGTGAAAAATTTATTCCTAGATTACTGCTTTTCTCCTTTACAATGGTGTTTTTAACAAGAATCAGGAAAAGCAAGGAAAAAGAAAGTTCCTTGGATATAAAGACACAAAAATGATTAATCTCTACCCGACTTTCTATCCATTTCTTTGAGTGGCTATTAGGCCTAGGGAGAAAACTAGTGACTGTTTTGCACTTAGGAAAAAAAAAAAAAAATAAAATCCAGCTTTCAACTATATTTCTATTGTGCACTGTTGCCACATGGCTGATTTGGATTTACTGCCTGTGCACCACTGTCCTATCCATTCCTGTGCAGACTGAAAAAAACACGGCCTTTCTGTCTGTCCAAGGTTATCGTAATGCCATGTCTTATTCACCCTGGGGAGCATGGAGCTGGAAAGCATCCTGACTGTTGTCTTCACATCAAACTACTGTAGGAGAGCCTCTCTACATGAGTGCATGCCCTTTTGTTCAGTTTCACTGTAGTGTGGGAGATACTATCACAGTTGCTTCTTCTGTTGCTGCAAAGATACTTTATTTCCTTTATCATCTGAGAATCCCAATCACCCAACAATCACACAAATAACAGAAAGGCATGCCATTGTAAAAGAAATCAGATTCTTAATTTACCTAGGATGAATGTCACCCATGAGCTATGGAAACAATATTTTGTTATTGGTACGGTTTTTTAATAGTAAGATTTATAATAGTTAACATTTTAGGTATTTTTTTTCCTCTTAAATTTGTAAAACAAATAAATACACCAGTAGAGGACAAATAACAAGCTCAGTGATTATTTTCTATTTAAAAAAAATAAAATTGATAGAATAGTTTGCATATTTATTTTAAGATATTTTAAATGCATTCACTGAATAATGAAGCTTATAAGAAATTAAAAATTATTAAAAATTTTATAGTCCAAAAACTTTTACTGCTCATTCTAGCAAGTCAGACTAAAATCAGTATTTGCCTGTGTTTTCCTTCTCATATAAATTTTGTTTTAACAAAACAAATAATCTTCTTCTTTGGTAGGAACTTCCCCTTTTATATCATTCCAGTTACATGCGAAGGAGCCTAATAAAGAGATAGCTAAATTCTTTCCATTGTCTATTCTTTTGTGATTTGGGAAAAAATGAGGATATGAGGGGCAACTGAAAACCTGCTGAAGAGGTAAAAGTGGGTAGGATTTGAGGGAGAGGATTTTACTTTCACTTACTGCTGTAGTGTTTGGGATAAGAAAACCGAGTACACATAAAACGATGGGGATTTTTTGAGTAATTCTGAAAAAAATATACATAGAAATAGGTTATTGTGCTAGAATGAAGATCTCTCAGTGGTGAAGAATGACGTATTCAAGCTCCCAAAATACCATAAAGCACAGAAAACAAAATATCTTGCCTCAAGGAACATCCCTCTAATGCCAGAGTCCATTCTTCACTGTGTTTTACATGATGCTGGAAGCTGAGCTTCCTCACAGGTCTCACAAACAAGGAGGTATACATGTGATTAAAAGGCACCTTTACTTCTCAGATCAAGTCATGCATTAAATGAACTTGATTAAGACAAAGGACAAGTTTTTTTAATATAAATTACTCTCAGTGCTTTAACATATCATTATTTGAAACACTGGAAGAGCTGGGTACTCCTTGGAAAGGTCAACTGCCCTTAAAGATTAAAATTTTCCCCAAACTAAAGGAAAATTTATAATTTCAACCAATTTTTTTTTAGGTAAGTAGGCTAAGCTTAATTGTGGTTAATCGACTGTAATCAGGCAAGACATACAATATATGCTTTTACCTTGGCTCTCCTGAAACTTTTCCTGGTCCTGACCTGTATAAGAGCATACAAGAGACCAAATAATACTTTCGAATTCAAACAACATAATCCGAAGGTCAGTTAGAAGTTTCAGAGGAGACCCCCATATTACACAGAGAGTTTGTATTAAATTCTAGTCTCAGTATGGACTGTACTGAATCAACACAATGTTTATGGTGGACTTTTTTCACTACACCTTCTATTTATCTTTTACTGTCATGAGGTTTTCCCAGACTGGACTAGACCAAGATTGAATAAAATGGACAAGAGTAAATTTTTCACTCTATTAGCTATTGTGTTTTAGTCACTTGAGACTTAGCAGGACCTACATTACTGATAGTTCTATAAAACTGTTGCTTTTGTAGAGAAATTACAATTCTTTTTGACATTATGCAGCTAGCTACTGTCTGGCTACTGTGGATATTGCTGAAATTGTAGCATGGCATCAAGGAGCTCAGTGCAAAAAAAACACACCCAAATGCTTACTTTGTATTTTGACAGAGTTCTGTGCAAGGCTATGCTGTTAGCAGAACTAACGCTACCCAATTCAAACATAGACAAGATTTGTTTACATATATGGCATCCCTGCAAGACTTTTTACATGACTCTGTCAAGTGGGTTGTATATTGGTGCAGTTTAAACATAGACAGTTTAGCTTATTCTGGCAAGGTACAAAGGAGCTTGAGTAGTGTAATAAGCTTTTACAGTAGATGAGATGCAGCACTGCAATTTTAACTTTACTGATGCTGATGTAGAAATAAACTTACTTTTTTTTAAATTGGATATTCTAAATATAGGTATTGCATTCAAATGCAGTGTATGTTGTTTTCAAAAACATTTTTGAAATAGAATGCTGGTATACTGTATGTGAGGACAACAAAAAGAAAAACAAATTAAAGCTGTTTCCATATGGCAAATGTAGACCGAAGTAAAGAAATCAATCACACTAACAAAAAAATCTATCAAACAAAAATATACAGAAAACCTAAAAATTTCTTATCAGGTATCCTACATCTTCCTCTCACTGTTAGAAGATTCCACCCTTAATTACTCTTGAAATGAGTTCTGATATGTTTCCTATTGTATGTATCACATTTATTTATGGTTATATAGTAGCATCAGATAAAAATGCTAAGACCAAATGAAAGTACACAAAAGATTTCAAACTGATTGTGTTAATTACATGCTGTAAAAGCTTTAGCTTTCCAAGAAAAAGCAATTTCCAACTTCCAAAACCTTGCTATTATTTTTATAAAATGAAAAATACAAAGAAAATGAAATAAGAAATCTGAAAGTTCCAGTATACTACTTTTGATTAACATTACCTACAATTATAAGACAGTTCATTAAATAGAAAAAAGAGTTTTTTTTACATAAAGCAAGACAGTACAAAAGCACAGCTTTTGTAATTTTGGTAATATTGCAGTTTTACAAACATATTGCATAGTATGTGTAAGAAAATAGTTCCCATCTTTTTTGTATATCTATATACACAAGAAAATCATTAACATGGAGGTTACAAAACAAAAACGGTTAGCAGACCTTTACTGAGTACTGATTGAAACAATATAACACTCAATCTCTGATTGAACTTACATGTGCATTACAGTGAATCAACTGATAACAATTAATAATGTTTATGGTGTTTTGTGTTTTTTAGATTTTTTTTTACTTTTTATTTTTATTTAGACGATTTAGAATCCAAACCAAAAATCCCCGAACATAAAAAAGCCCCCATGGTGTTAGCCACTGAATATCTTAGAACATCCTTCATTACATCCTTCTAGATATTTATGGCTGTATCTTCAGTCCGGACCTACTAGCCCTCTGCATCTAGAATGCTTTGAAGTGAATTCTGTTATCCAGTCAAGCCACTGTTTTGCAAGAGAAACAGTATAACTTCAATTGAAACAAGCAATATCTTGGCTTGTTTTGGAATACATACTCTTTCATTTCCTTAGGAACACTGAAGATACTTGTATGCATGAAAAGTAATGTAATTGCACCACCTGAAAAAAATTAAAATCCTGGAAAAAAGTGAACAATCTACAGCTCAAAATGCTGCACAAATCTAAACTATGTTATAATTTCATGTTGTAATTACAACTTGTCATTTCTTCATTCCAACAGAATTAGTAGAAGCAACAGTGTTATAGTGTTAGAAGTGTCAGTCTTTGGTCTTATCATTTAATGAATGAACTGCAATACAAAACCATACAGCTAACAGTGCTCAGAGGTTGGCTGATGCTTTTATTTTTTTATTTTTTTATTTTTTTTTTAACAAGAAAGAGACAGTATCCTATAATATTATGACACAGATGTTTTTACAGAAGATAAATCTACTGTATCAAATA
Organism: Pezoporus wallicus; assembly: GCF_028554395.1. Taxonomy (NCBI): domain Eukaryota; kingdom Metazoa; phylum Chordata; class Aves; order Psittaciformes; family Psittacidae; genus Pezoporus; species Pezoporus wallicus. The sequence continues at coordinate 606,298 of NW_026640754.1, forward strand.
CATGTAGCTAATAAGGTCTTTCCATATATTTCACTGTTGTTATAAGGATAGCGCTGAAGAAGTTAAACAGCTGCAATACCATCTTAGAGGTTTCCATACAAACATTCTAGTACAAAAAGGAGCTTTATTTGATACTGTATTCATATACTATAAAAAACCTCAGAGGAATATTTTAGATGCCTTTTCTTTTTTTTAATCGCACTAACATTAGTGCTTAAGAATATACTAAGATCTTGATTTTTTTCCCTACAATTGTCACAACAGAGTGATTTCTTAGTGGGAAACTCCTGCCTTAACCAGAATAAGTGACATCTCTTTTCTAAAATACACAATCAAAATATTCATTCAGATAAACACTCTACCTAGAGAAGCATTCATTGGGGCTTAATCATAACCTGTCAAATATAAATAGCCAACAAAGGCTGAAGTAATTTGGAGACAGGGCCAAGAATGTATGATGAAGGTGACAAAAAGAATCTGAAAATATCTTGTGGCTTTGTAAAAAAATTACCTCGTCATTATAAAACGATCACTGAAATAGCACAGCTAATGGCTCCATTTTTAAATATATTTACATTAAGATCTTCTAGTTTCCTTCCATCTGAAATGAGATTGTAGAATTATGTCATATTTTGTCATATTTTGGGGGCATACTGTAAGTAGAACTTGGCTATTGAGGTTTTCACTATTGCCAGCTCCAAACATTCAAAACCACTGGGTCTGTTTCTCCTTCCACTCAGGAATGATGCTGCTTACAGATTATTAGCGCTTCAATTTTTTTAGTTCTCTAAATGCATTGAAATAACTTTTCCAATACTCTCTGAAATCATGTGGGCTAGAAATATTCTTTAAAATAAAACCTGAGATTTTCCCTTTCTTACAGTTTGCAGTGGATTTAAAGTAAAACATCAATATTATGATATTCATCAGAATATTAAGACATTATGAGAACTCATTATGCTATTTCATGGGTTGCTGAAGCTCTCAAATACTCTCTACCTTAGAATGAAGGGACTCCAAGCAAGAAAATCCTGATGGTGCAGAGCTATGTGGGATTTACTGGCTTGGTTTTGTTGAGTCCACTGTGCCACCTGCACCTTTGCCCTTACTTTTCTTCATGCAAAGTGGTAAATTATTCCAGCCTTTCTTTTAAAATTAATCTAGTAACAAAAGATATTTTCTCCTACCTGCCTAAGTTTGTGTAAAATTTGTAAAGGTTGGGTCTTTTAATTCAGAGGGCAAAAACCTTTTTCATATGTATTACAGGTGAGTAATCGCACAAGGTAAGGAGCAAACAAATAAGAAACTCTCAGTGGAAAATTGACAAAGTATCAGCAAGCCATCCTGTGGGTTTATTTGAGGAGAGAAACACATCCTAGTCTACTGTGTGCAATTTGTAAGAAGCCATAATTTATTCACCAAATAGATTAGTCACTATAATCTGCTAATCTTTTAGGCTGCCGGTGTATGCTGGTGTGCACAGAAACGAATACATATAGATGTGTCCTCATATAGATCTATATACTTTCCTCCTGAATACTATTTGTCCACATATTCTATTCTTTGTGTGCATTAGAAAAAGACATCTGTTTCCCTACAGTTTTAAGGGCGTATTGTACAGCTACACTTTCTAATGTTTTATTATCAACTTCTTTGTCATATGTATCTCTTTCTGTCCCTCCTACTAAAAATCTTCAGGCTTTTAATATATTTTCTAATATATTTTCTTTCCAAGTAGAATAAAATTCTCAATGAAATAACAAATCAGCTGTTAACAGCCTTATTTTAAAGAGATAAAATAACAAATTAGAAATCTTCATTTAACTGGTAGAAACAGCAAGTGCAGAATTCTTGCTATGGGGGAAATTCACACCTCTGAAGAGGGCCAATGGAAAGGGAAGCACCAGTCAAGCCATGGACATGTCTTGTGCTGGACCTCTGCATAGGAGTGAATTTCACCTGAAGTGAAACCAAAATCAACCTTATTAGGTGGTAATGAAATGCAAAGGTAATCACAGTATTAGTTTGCTCATTTTCGTATTTTTCTCTAAGACAAAAACAACCAAAAAAACCCATGTGTAGAAATACCCACCTTACACTGTCTGCCCTGACTTTAGAGTTACCTTGCAAAAGTCATCATTGCGTTGGTGGTCTTACAATCTGAGGCCTCTAAAGTTTCATGATAGGTGATATAATTTGAAGGACAGAATTAGAAAGCACACTTACCTCATGTAATCAAGCCATCTTCCACAATAGCAAACATTTTTATACTGTTTTACATTCCTGGGTTCTGCAAGTTTCAAGATACTCTTGTTAATCAATGTTATGATAAATTTCCTAGCAGCATACCAAAGCATTTTTTATAAAATTTCAATTACCAACTAAGCCAAACAAGTATGAACATCGATACAAGAAAGAAATCCCATATGCCAAAGAAGAAAGCCAGTAGTGAGATCTGAGTGCAAGTGGGGCTGCATAATTTAAACACAGACCTGATAAAGTTAATGCAATATCAATGTACTTTTTAATACTGAATGTCATTTAATGCGTGTTTTTATATATATTACTGTTTCTTTGAAAACCTTAGCAGCAGATGGTAAACAAAAGAGAATAATAAATGTGAATGTCATACCAGTTGTTAGTGTACTGCTTTTCAGCATTACACATCACATTAATACTGAGGTTTGTACTGTGTTCAAATGGCAGCAGTTAGGTGTAGCTAGAAAATAGACAAGATGTTCCTTTGAATATTTTTCTCTTGGTTTTGCATTTGCCAATTATAAATACCTTGTGAAGAATAATACACTGTTCAACAAACATACCATCAGTATTTCTGTCTTTGCCCTGTTGTTCTTTTCCAGAACCTGTATGCTCTACTTAAAACAATCACTTCACATGCAGTAGCCAACACAAATACTATATAAGGCCATTCAGATCTGACAAAAAAGAGCAGATGCCTTTTTAACTTTGAAAGGTAATATTGCTGAACACTTCCCAAATTTACCTAGTGACGAAACCCTAGACAAAGAATAAGAACACACTTTTAAAGAAAGCAAACTCAGGGAGGGATTCTGTCTCTTTTTGTGTTAAAAACCATTTACTGAATTTAATTGTTTAGTAAAGCAAGCATCACACAATGCTTTAAAATTTTAAAATTCAGGGATAAAAGTTTACATCCAAAAAGATGAATGGAAAATTGTGCTTTCAGACAGTAAAGTTATCATACAGGGGGAACCAATTCATCTCACCATCAGATTCTGGGCAAATTTGTTTATGTAGTGTATATATATATATATATATATATATGTGCAGTTCATATCCAGGTCCTGCAAAAATCTAAAACTATTATGTGCTTCACTTCATGTAGCAAAGGCACCTGTGTTATTCTCCCTTTTGGAAAAAAGGTGATATTATGTCCCAGGTTTCCTGATGAGGAATACATTGATTTCTGAATATCTCACTCCCATCTCTATGTTGAGTGGCAACACAAACCACAAGAGAAGGCAGCGCTGCATTCCTGCTTACACTGGAAGAAGTTGCTCTGCAGGCCGTTTGAAGCGTCAAACTTGTCACAAGGGAAACCGAGCAGAACTGTGAAGCAGAGGGATAGTAACAAAAGGCTATTCTGGTGTGAGGATAAATTGGAGTCATTCTAGCTCCACAAGCAGATGTTGCTACTGGATTGACATGTGGAGCTTGCTCCTGCTGGGGACAGGTAAAGTTTACCATTGGGACAGACGCACAGCTCATAGATAGTCTGGCGAGGAGCTGAAGAGCTGGGTGAGGAGGAGGAGGAGGAAGAAAACGACCCCACTGGTAGATTTCCCAGGCGAATTGTATCTGCGTTTAAAAATATCTACAAGAGGAGGGAAAAAGTAAGAAAGTACATTTTTATTTTTTTTAGCACTATGGCATTTTAAAGTCCCATAGAAATATTTTACTAGAAGCATTAGAAAGATTATTACAAATATTAGCAAAAATATTTTTAGAAATAAACAGCTGTCAACATTTCTGATTTTTCAGCTCTGTGCAGTTGTATACCCACTACTACGCATTACTAAAGTACATGCAATTGCTTCACCCAATAATTTATTCAGATGCAAGAAGCATCATACAAAAACGTTATGACAATATTCTTCATAGAATCATAGAATGGTCTGGGTTAGAAGAGGCATTAAAGATCATCTAGTTCCAAACCCATGGACAGGCACACTTTCCATTAGACCTGGTTGCTCAAAGCCCCATCCAGGGATGGGACTGCCACAACTTTTTCTGAGCAATCTGTTCCAGTATCTCACCACCCCCATGATGAGTATTTTTTTCATAATATCTAATCTAAATCTACCCTCTTTCAATCTGAAGCTGTTACGCCTTGTGCTGTCACTACACACTCTTGTAAAAACATCCCTCTCTTGCTCAGGTTGAATTTTCATTTGTACATTTTAAGATTACAATTTATTCATTCATGGCAATAGCATATCCTTGCTCTAGAAGAATTTGTATTTTAGTAAGTGTGAAGTGATATGAAAGCACATTCCCCAGTGTGCTCCTGTAAGCAGCTGGAAATATATGCTGAACTGTGCTAAAGTGTAGGGGCTTAACAACAGCCACACCCAGAGAATAATTAAGCAAGGGTACAGAGTCATATGCACAAAATAAAGAGCTCATTTGACCTAAATTAAGAGGAGAAAATATTTCAGGTTGAAGTCTTATTAAGAAGGGCATCAATCTATTCACATTTGTTTCTGAACATTGAATATGATTAAAAATATTGGGTGGGTTTTTTTTAATCTCCTTCCTTTGGAAATAAGTCAATATGAAACTGTACATACTGGTAATGTTCACGAATTTCACGAATCTGTATTGAGTTCTGCAATATTTACACTATGCTACATTTTTGAGGTGTTAAATAAACAATGCTATGAAATTTGTAACTAAATCAGGAAACCTTCATGTCTTTCGCTGGCACAAACCCATGAGTCTCCAGCTGCTTAGAATTTATTTTTTATTTATGGAAGGAGTAAACAAGAGACAAAGTAAGACATTTATTACCTCAGGTGCAGACTAGAAACTTCTAGCAGACAGGTAACAAATCAAAATGGCTTTAAGCCCTGCAGATAACCGTGTGAAGCTTAGGAAAAGGTGAGTTCCTTAAATACTTGCTAGTATTATTTCATAAGGTATTGAAAATCAAGAAAGCCAGCTTGACACCATTTTATCACAGTGTTGGCAGCACATGTAAAGAACCTGTGGAGATGTGGCAAGTACTGCATTTTTCTACACGAGACAAGTATTATTTTATGATAAAATCTTCAGTGTGTGGCAGAAAAGCAGCACAGAAGCACAACTCAGCTCCTGCTGGATAGAACTAAAAGAGCAGGCTGGGAAAAAAATTAAAGCTGCTGAAAAAACTCCCGTACAAGGATTGATGCACTGTCATGTTACCATTCACAGCATAAGCATTGTACATGACCGGGATCATCAAAGGAGATACAGGCTTAAAGCAGTTCCAAACAATACAACACCCCCCATCACTGTGAGTTCTCCAGCTCCAGAGTAAAACACTGTAATAGGTGGAAATTTACACTAAAGGGACGCAAAGGGAAAATCTCAGAGGCACAGGTGACAGCTTCATGGTACACTGCCAGTTTAATTCACATCCTGACTGATAGAGAAATTTATTACAAAACTGAAATACAGCAAATTATCTTTTTTTTCTGTAATTTATATGACAAAGGAAAGATTCATTTACACATGCATACACACATTGCTGCTTTATAACTCCAGTATCATAGACCTGAAATAATTAGGAGTCAAAACCTCTTTAGGAATAATTTAGATGGAAGAAATGCAGATGGTGTTGGGAACAATTTAATAATATTCTGCTAGAATATTAACCGAAATAGAAGATTATGCATGTAAAATATTCAGTTCAGCTGGAATAAATGTGGAAGTAACTATAGCAAGCATAACAAGAAAATAAAATAAGATGTGGGGAAAAAAAGAATTTTATAGCAAACTAGAAGCTAGAAATTGGTAAAATGGAAGGAAACAGGACAAAATTGTCAAATCAGTGCAGTGATGAGTAATAAAAAGTGTTCTTTCACTTCTCAGATCAAGAATAAAAGAAATGTTAACAAGTCCACTATTAATGTAGCAATGGTGGAGTTATCAATAACTTTGCATAAAATCCAGTGGCATTCAAATGTGTAAGTTCTATGTAAGTCTATCTTTTTTAATGAATAGTTGCCAGCATAGTTCTGTACTTGGAGAAAGATCAAGTGTTGATGTCAGAACATGACTGTGATAAAATATTTTCAATTTTGACAGTTACTCATCAGGATATTTAATAGGAGCCAGTAATGTCATATACTTTTAATCAGCAGCTCCTAATAACTTTTAACAAATAGATCTAAAAAAAATTCCGAATAGCCTTTGGGACTTTCAATACTGATTTTAAAGTCCTGATATAGCATCCAAGAAGAAAAGACTACATTTATACTTTTGTTTAAAAAAATGGAAGCAGTAGATATTAGAATATTATATATGTGACAATAAAAGGCTCTTCAGTGTACACTATCTACATGTAAGAAAATCCAAAAATGACATAAGATTACTTGTAGTTTTGACAGAGTGTGTGAAGGGCCATTTTAACAGCTTAGCTACAGAGGTGATTGGGAAGGATCATGAGAAATCTGTAAATCAAAAATTGAATGAGTTCTACAAGACATGTCTTGATTCAAGCAAGAATTAGCTCAAAAAATAAGAGGGAATATGTGTCAGAATCAGTCTAGATTAAAATCTCTTTATTATCTTTTGTTTTTAGGAGCTCAATATTTTTACGGTTGTTTACATCAGGACACCTGCACTTCTGCAGCCCCTCATTGCAGATGTTCTGTAGTGTAGTGCTCTAACACTCTAATCCGGTGACCTTACTCCAGAGTGCATTACAATACAATGTAGCTCAGTTATTTTGCTCATTAAATTAAATGATCTTTATAAGCGCAGCTGTGCATGGTTTGCAACTGGTGCTTTCAAATGTCATGCTGTGATGTAACTCAATCCAGGTTTTTCTGGTGTCATCATCCTGAACAGTTGCTAAAAGGTCCTGTCCCAGCATACATCTCGGAATATCTGGTGGGCAGTGTGTATACCAGGGTATAGTGTCCTGAGAAAAATTTAAGTGGTTTCTTGTGAAGGTGTATTTGCTGTGATAAGTCTAACAAGCTCTATGTATGCCTTTGCAGAATTGGGAAGGCTGAGCAAATTAAATAGACTCCTATAAATCCCTGGGGAAGCCTGAGATGAAGAGAATTGATAAAGATAGCTTAAAGACAGCATTAAAATCTACTCTGTACATAGGCTGTCAAGGCTATAAATAAAGACTAAATTTAGAGATGCAACATTGCTATCTATTACTTAAGCAGGTGTCTAACACATTATCAAGATAGCCTTAATATGTAAGGAATTTCAGAGGAACATAGTCAATGTTTGAAAGTATACCTTCTCCCCTCCTACAATCTGCTAAACCTGAAATTCATGCCTGGAAAGTCATGTTTAAAGAGAAAGGAAGAAATGACAAGACAAAAACTGAACAGTATTATGTTCCCAGGGAACACTGTTGCTAGATGACAGGAGTTACTGGAAGTTCCTATTACACCCAGTCTTTCTCTCACCTTTTGTGTGGTGAAAGGTTCAAGATAAGCCATTATCATATTCATCAAGGCCATGAGACAGTCATGCACTTTCTGAAAATCTCATACCTCAGAAGATAAATAGGCAAGAATAAACCCACAACTTTTATCCATTCTTGAGACATTGTAGGAGACTGACTGACAGCTTACAAAATGGATAAGGCAGCATCTACTCAGAAATGCTATTTGAGAGCAGAGCACTGAGCAGCATCATTCCCTCAAAATACTTAGGGTTTAGATCACTACTTTGTCTTGTGCATCTTAGTGCTGAGAAAAATAAATTAGTACTATAATAGTTGAAAGTAGAAATGATTTCTGACTAACTAAAGTAGCAAACTGATTCAACTTGTAGGGCATGTGATAGGAATAAAAAGAATTTACGTTTTACACACATTTTTGCTAACAGAGATCTGCAAGTCATCTGTTCAACAGACTGTGTTAACCTGCACAGTGAGAGGAAGATAAACCAAAATATAGATTATCTACAAACCAACAACTTTCAGTGAGAAAGATATAGTCATGGGGTAAAAGATTAAAGATTCCTACAAGCCATTTCATACAAAGATACAAACCTGCCATATATAAAAGTTCTCCACTAGGTCCTTGACTAAGTCTTCTCAAGAGAGGAGATAACAGGCTAAGCTAATAAAGCCAAACAGAAAAGTTAGGAGTTATAAATATTGAAGAATTTTCTGTATTATGTACAGTTTGATTAGACAGGTAATTCTACAGAGCTGCAAAGGCATCTTTCAGGGCTGCTGTAGTTAAGAAATGGCAGAAAACTCGAAAAAAATGTCAAAGAAAAGAAGGACAGTTAAAAGGTTGGTGAGAAGACAGTGCAATGACATCTCACTAAATAAACCTTTTGAATTTCCTTATGGTCTTCTGAAGTAACCTGAATTATAACAACACAAGATTTTGGCCAGTCTTTTTGCTCTTTTGCAGATGCTATCAGAAGCATACATACAAAAAGGATTATATAGATTTGGTCATTAGACTCAACTATGTAATTTTCATATGCAGAAATTTTTTGACTCTTCTGTCCCAAAGTGGTGTTCATGAAAGTCATGATTCATTTTAAGTACACATTTTTTGAAATTCATGTTAAATAAGTATAAGCATATATTGTAAATTCTGAGTTATAACCCCAGTGCAATTTAGATTGGTGGCTACTGAAGCAAAAACTTTCTGGTGTGTTTATTCTTTCTGTTAATGACAGCATTTTCAGGGAAGATCAAACTGGGGGTGCTGTGGATGTTGACCAGTAGAAGCTTACAAGCTCCGATGCTTATTGAATGCCAGTGGTAGTCTTGTACACAAAAATTTCTAGAAGCAAATTCTCCATTATATTAGAAGTCTTTGCAAATTCATTCTATCAAAGGACAGATGCGAAATCTTTTTGGTTTATGTAACCAATGCAGAAAGGGAAATGCATTTGGAATATTTGTACTTAATCTACTGAATACAAAAATTAATTAATTACACTTGAAATCAGAACTAGATTAAAATATGATGTTAATGGAAATATATTAACATTATAAATTATTTATTGTCAGTTCTTTTTAACCTTAAAATAAAATGGTTTATGGTGTCAAAAAGCTCTTCAAAATTTGCCCATGAACAGTTCAAAGATGGCTGATGTTAAAACACTGCTTTTATAGTTTGGGAACACTGTATTTTGTTGCAGACTTCTACACTAAAGTGTATTTTGCTGCAAATTAACTCACACATTAATAAGAGTTTTAAGTGAAAAGGAAATGTTTTGTTAAAAAGTGACATAGTATTATAATAATTTTAAATACATGTCAAAACATCTTAATTGAATTTTTGAAACCAATAATTAAAAAAATATATAAAAATTCCACTTCATTCCCACTAATCCCTTCCCTTTCCTCCCAGACAACAGTGACAAGTCAACTGGTTAATACCATGAAAAAAGACTATGAAAACAAAATGCAGCACACATTGGTTAGACAATTTTTAGTGAATAAATAGTTAGTGTCTGAGCTTTAGAGCCTGCCATTGCTTTTTTCACTTCATGCGTGTCAAATTTTTTTTTGCAAACGTTTAGTCTCAGACAAGCATAATTCAGACAAATTGAACTAATCTACCAAATGTTGCCTTTGATCAGCCGTTCCTCCATAGTGATGGCAAGCAGCTTGCAGAACAAGGTAATTCCATTTCAGTTTATTCAGCTAATTAAAAAATTCCTCTTTTTCTTTTTTCTTTTTTCTATTTCAGAGCATAAAACCCACCAAAACCAAAGCTAAAAAGGAGCTGCTGGTTGGGCTTACAAGTGAAGATTACTCCAGTTTTATTAAGTATTAATCTTTGTGCTAAAGACACCTCCTGGACTTAGAAGGAGGACCAGATAGGATTATAGAACAAATGTTAGCACTATATGCATTTGTTTGCCTCTACAAAATAATCTTGGGTACACACTTCATAAACTGTGTTGTGCTAAAATGGTAAATATAAACTAGGCTTCTTGTCTGCTACACTGATTTTAAATAAAATGTCTGTTAAAGATTATTGCTCATTTTTAATGTGACAGCTATAGGCCTTACCAAGAGATCAGGCTCATTATGCAGGAAACAACCAAATACAGTCTACAAACAGTGTTATGAAGGCATGTAATTTGACAAGGAAATACAAGGGGATAAAGACATAAATAGGAAAAAGGTCAGACAGGGTGACTAATACGAATATAGTTGTAAAAATTAGAAGCTTCTGTGTACTTTTCCCCTTTTGATTTACTTGGACTTTGATAGTCAACAGGATGCAATGCAAGTGTAGACTCCAGCTTCCATAGAAGCTGCTTGCAAAAATACATAGCAGCTGCACAAGACTTGTAAGATCTGAGGCTAGTTAGCAGTCTTCTTCTTAAGAGAGTGATGTATTGTCAAAACCATTAAAATTAGTTGTTAGGTGAATGAGTGGACAATATCAACTAAGCAAATCCTTTAAGCTTGTTATATAATGTTTCAGGTTAAATCCTAACATGTTTTTATGCCTAACAAAATTTAGTACCTACAGAATTTGAAATTGATCTGTACATCTGAATTATGTTCACATGTGAAAGAAGCAGCTGTCAAATAGTAGTCATTGTGCTGAATTTCCAGAGAAGAAATGTTCTTTTTCTTGTTACGTGACCAATAAATTAAGCTACTGCCTGAAGCTTCACATTTCATTTTCTTTGTAAATGATTGCTGCTTTAAACCATTGGTTATGGTTTATTTATAGAATAATACATAGTTCACAATTAAATACCAAGCTATAATTGAATCAAAGGATTCTGCTGATGCTTCGACTCACAAGAGTACAGTTCAAGAGCTTTATAAAGGGCATCAGAATCTAAGTAAATTACAGCCCCCAGTATTCGGTCTGGGATCATACATTATAATGTGTAATAGGGGTAAAAGGATTATTATAATACTGTAGTAAATAAAATGTATAAAACAGCAGAATTCAGAATGCTTGCAGAAGCATTTAGTTTATGATGTGGGAGGCTAGAGATTATACTGCATGAGAAATAAGGCTAGAGGAAAAGTATTTCATAAACACATTTATTTTCTTTGTATTCTGAAATTATTCTAAAATAAAAGGAAAATTCATGTTTCATATATTAATGCACAGTAAATTCATAATGTTCTGCTACATGGTTATAGCTGATTGCAAATGATACATAGCTATTTCCTGTCACAAGGGATCAATAATTATATTATATAGTAATTCTCATATTTGTGATTTTTTTGAATAAAATTAGAAACATTGAAAAGTTAAATTTAGTTAACTACAACCAGTGTGAGAATAATATAAAAAACCCTGTATTTTTCTAGGACAAAAAAAAGTTCATAGATCCAATTCACAAAAGAAATATTCTTTATTCTTGCAAGAAACCTGACTGATAAAGCATACATTTTTAGGTCCAAATGAGGATTAGTTCTGACCTAGATACTTTGTTTTGGTTTGGAAGGTGCTTTCTTAAAAATGATAAACACTTTACACTTTTTTCTACACTGTCTGCTAATTTGTGGTGTATCTTTAGCACTGTAAGCAAGGACACCAATCGATATTTTGTTATGTAGACATTTAATCCATCAGATGTTTACCCCCATTACTCACACCAAGCTGCAATTAGCCCTGGAAGTCCCTAATGTGGCCACAGTAGCTTTGCACTACCTGTAATGTTGTGGAAGCTCATCATATGCCTTCCACAGGGTTTCTGCATTTTCCTCTGACTCTCTTCAGTGTAAGAAATAAAACAGTGGGCTATAAATGCATTGGTCTAATCTCAGGATGGAATTTTTCAGTGGATTTAGAGTACAGCTCTTTACAGATCTTCCTGGAATTGCAAGTATCCAAGAGTAAATTAGACACTTCGAACATTGTTGAATGTATGTTTACAGAACAGCCCTTTGGGAAGAGTGGGGAAAGGTCGGTAGCTTGTTTTCTGATACCTACCAATCTAACATATAATGTGCAAAATCACATATGTGCAAAGTCTTACTTGCCACATATGGGAATATAGTGATTTTTCATATGAACTTCAGGAAAGTCTGCTTCACACTGGCAATTTTTTTCCTACAAAGCATTTAATACTGAACTGATTTTCAATTCTGAATAATACATATGTAGTCATTATAACTTCTCTTGGGTTCCCATTTTCAAAGTTCAAGTGAGGTTACAGCATATTATTTCCAAAACTATCTTTTAAATAAGTTGTAGTAATTACTTAAGAAAATTAGAAGTCATGCAATAAACTCACAGTGTTGATATAAACAAAAAAAGCCCGATGAATATGCAGATTAAATATTTGTACAAAGCACCACAGAGATGGATGACACTTAACCAAGACATAGATGCAATGCTGCTTTAGGGAGGGCATTGAGAAAAGGTAGCAGTCTTCCTGTTGGTTTCGTTTTCTTCTTTTAAATTTTTTCATTTGAATATTACTTGACTCTAGCAATATCATGAAGGGAAAGAATAAAGAAATATATAGCAGGTGGAAAATTTATGTTAATAAATGCAGGAAACATAGTAGACTGGGCCAGGTAGGAATTTATGGATGTGAAGCAGGAAAGGTTACAACCAGCTGTAGTCCCTGCAATAAATATGCCCACAGAAAGGACAAGGGTGAGAGAGGATAGTATTTACTATTCAAAGAGGATTATATTGTCCTTATTGTTACCTTGGCAACTTTAGGCAACAGTAACAAAGACTTCATATTTAGAGAGGTGGTAATTAAACAGGAGAGATTGAGAGAAGAGCTGCTGGCTTTTGGAGAAACTCAGAAACAAGATGGGGCATGTGGTATATAAATATTAGAGGCTCTGAATTAGGAAAATATTCTGCTTTAATTATGCGGGATTCATACTTACATCAATAGAAAAATGTTAGCAAAATAGGCCTTTGATTCAGTGTATTGGCCAAAAATGTTTCCATCAGCATTGTAATGCAAAGAGTGTGTATTGCAGGGGATTATCTGATGAAGATGTCAGTGAGGGTTTTGTTTGTTGTGCTTATTTGAATAGCTTGTAAAGTATTTGGGAACATTTGGTAGAAACTAAAAATTACAAACAGAAAATGCAAAAAATTTCTGAAGAGCTCTATTCCCAATTCGATATTTAAAATAAAAATAATTTTACCAAAAATGCTGTAAACTGGCAAATCCTACAACAGTTTGAAAATATATCCATTTCTCCAAAGAGTCTAGTAGAAATCTGAGAGCCTTTAATACCTTTGCATGACTTTTTTTTTTCATGTTATGTCATTTTAAGGACTGAAGACTGAAAGACTCTCATATCAGAAATCTTTCATGTGTTTTTGCAATACATGGACTGCCAACCAAACCAGTGACCCAATTAAAAATTATTTTAATAAGTTTGCACAGGTGTACACATACAGAATCTATACAAAATCTTTTGATGTCAAGCTGACCACTAACACAAGACACTGACAAAACAGTACAGAGAACATATCATTGAAGAACTGTTTCTCTTACAGAGATGGTCAACAGTTTCAGGAAACAGAACACATGTAGAGCAAATCATAGAATAGTTAGGGTTGGAAAGGACCTTAAGATCATCTAGTTCCAACCCCCCTGCCATGGACAGGGACACCTTACACTAAGTCATATCACCCAAGGCTCTGTCCAACCCGGCCTTGAACACTGCCAGGGATGGAGCATTCACAACTTCCTTGGGCAACCCATTCCAGTGCCTCACCACCCTTACAGTAAAGAACTTCTTCCTTACATCCAATCTAAAATTCCCCTGTTTAAGTTTTAACCCGTTACCCCTTGTCCTATCCCTACAGTCCCTAATGAAGAGCCCCTCCCCAGCATCCCTATAGGCCCCCTTCAGATACTGGAAGGTTGCTATGAGGTCTCTGTGCAGCCTTCTCTTCTCCAGGCTGAACAGCAGCAAGTTTCTCAGCCTGTCTTCATGCAGGAGGTGCTCCTGTCCCCTGATCATCGCACGTTCGGGTTCTTAAGATGGTCTCGAACCAGATCCTCTCTTACAGTGGGCCTAAGGTCTCCATTCTCACAGTCCCTCTGTCTGCCTTCCAAGACTTGGGTGGTGTGGTCAGAGCATTTGCTGAGGCAAAGAAGTCATTAAGTACCTCAGGCTTCTCCAAATCCAGGGTAGCCAGCTCTCCTGACAGCTTCCAGAGAGGGCCCACATTGTTCCTAGTCTAACTTTTATTTGCAATGTACCTATAGAATCACTTCCTGTTATCTTTCACATCCCTAACCAAGTTGAATTCTAACTGGGCCTTAATTCATTAAACCTCTTCATGGTTTAATGAAGTATTCACCCAAATTAGTCCAAAAGTCTCTCAGTTTGTTAGATTCATAATAATTTTTTACCACCATCACTATTTTCATCTAACATTTTCAGTGTGAATAAAACTTAGTAATTCAAATATTTGCAAAAAGCAAATGAGAATTAATAATTGAGCAAGCTATACCAATATTACTTTAACATAGGCAAATGGAGAACTCTTCTTGTGATGTTTACCTTGCTACTGAACAAATTGTCCTCACATTTCTTGCATTACGCCTGGCAGAGCTACAGAACACTGGCAGAACTTACCTCCCCTTCTGTAGACTGTAAGTGAAGTTCTTTCCTACAGGTAGCCTTTAAGTCTCCTGCAGCTGCATTGACCTGCACTCCCCTGGGTGCTTCCATCACCAAAGATCTAGTAGGAGATTCAAGTCTGAAACACAAAAGCAATCACTAAAAAAAAAAGCACTGAATCAAGGCACCAAAACCCACCCAGCCCCAAAACCCACACTGCATGTAGAAATGAATGCATTTTGAGAGGTATAGAAGTAAAAATGTGTGTGATTCTTGCACTACACTTTATGATCTGTAGAAAGAAAAATTTAAGTACCTGTTTAAATCTATTCCTATTTAAGACAACATTTAGGCATACACTGATATAAGATCGCCTGCTTAGTGATGCTTTCCAGCATTAGCACCTAATTTACTTAACTATATTAATACTAAAATATAGGTACTTAAGAATCCACACGTTTCCATGAGTGTTTCTGTAGAGACAAGTTAATAACTAAAGTCTGCTTAGTGTCTGGTAAGAAATGTCAACTAAATAACAGGAAAACAAAACACTTAAATGTTTTAAGCAATGATGTAAAACTGATTAGAAATACTCTGCCTTCACTGGTTCATTTATATTTTGGAGTAGGTGTAGCAGCATTATGTATGAGGAAGAGAAGAAAAGAGGTTCTGTTATGTCTCTATTATCATGGGGGTTTTGCATGCTTTTTCTGTTCTGCAAAATACTTGTTCACCTCTTTAACCCTGTTATAATAGTGTTATGACACATATCATTGGGTCTTGGTATCTGTCCTCAAAACAACTACTGTTCCTCTACTGTCAGTCTTTACATTTCTCTCTACTGTGTACCTGAGATCCTCCATCACCCTTAATGCGAACTATAATACTATCTTAAATATAGGATCCCACAGTACTGTGCTGGTTTCTCTTAAAAGGGAAGTACTAATGCAAAGATTTCATAGAAGTCTAGCTCACAGACTGACTAGGAAAGATGATTGGATGAAAGTCGTATTGAACTAAGAAACAAAAATTTGGATTCCAGTTGTGTTCAGCTGTAGACTTACTGTATAGGTCCATTAAGAGGGTGACAAATCATTTAATCCATTTATATCCCAAAAATATAACGACAGAACACAGTTCCGCTTTACCTGAACAAAGCCTTTTTGTAAGATGAAATGTATTAATGACAGAAATATCTAGAATGAGTAGCTTGAAGCAAATACTGTATTTCCCTCTTCAACAAAATGTATTTTGAATGTTAGGTAACATCCATCCAAAAATATAATGAGGTACTAGATATATAAAGGAAAGAGTAGATTGACAAAGAATTTGCTACAGAAAAGCCAAATGAAAGGTCTGTCAAGCAACGGAACAAGAGAATTTTAGTGTATTCAACAACTGAATATTTTAAATGTACAGAATAGTGATGGATTATAGTTTTGAAACCAAAATGCTACATTTGCACACACAGTAAGGCGCTGAGATGATGTCTGTAAAATATTTCTGTTTGTTACATGTCACTGAAACTCAGGAGTGGAAGGAAAGAAAATGTATCTGTACCTAAACAGTCCAAGAGAACAAAAAAGGAAAGCAGTTATTTGGTAACACAAATGGAACTATTAAAAGCAGGTGTCCAGATAGAGTAAAACAGCTACCTATATAAAAAAAGCATGTGATGCATACAGATAGGAGCAGTAGAAAAATATCTGTATTTCTGTTAGTGCTAAGCCATTTTCTGTTTTTTTTTTTTTCTTTCTTTTTTTTCTTTTTTGACACTCTATAGGGAGAAGTTAATAGAAGGTTTTGCAGTTCTTTGTACCAGGAAGAATCTAAGTATCATGAATTATTTAATCATGTACATCACTGTTTTTCAGGTGGTGGTTTGTGAACTTCTGATGGCTATAAGATAGCAGAAAAAGAGGTTCCAAACCCTTTAGAAACAATATAAACTATAAAATTTAGAAATCAGATTTTTGAAAGTGCTGTTGCCTTAAAAAGGTTTTACCTTGAACTTAAAATGAAACTGATATGTATAAATACTAAATGATTATATGCTGCCACTCCATATTTTTCAGCAGCATATTTTTTGCAATTTATAAGCTTCTTTCCAGGAATATTAATATTTCCTAGTGCTTTCAGCTGCCATTTCATAATCATGAAGACAAAAGTGCTCTTAACTACATTTATTGCATTGAATTTATAGGTATCAGCAAAGTCACAAATATTTCTGGTTTCCTAACATCAAAACCACTCTCAGACCTGACTGAAATTTTTCAACAGGTGGACAATAAAAATCTATTTAGGAATATGTTTCAAGAAACTATGATTTTGTTTGAGGAATAAACTTTCTTCTTTCTCCTGAAACATATGAGAGCTTGTAGCTTGAAGTTGTTTTTTCTGGTGTCATCACTGTTTTTCATGAACATTAAATGATTTCCAGTTTGTCTGGAAGTCTAAAATAAAAGACATTTGGGCAGTTAATTTCTGAACTTGAGACGTTAATAGCAGCCTTCTACGCATTATGGAGAAGAAAATTCTTTTTGAGACCACAGATCTTTTTCGCAGTTTCCTGAAATCAAATAATGTGGTAGAAATGTTAATGAAGGGCTGATTATTAGCCACCCATCAACAAGTAAAAGTGAATGACTAAATCTGTTTGACAGTTACTAACTTACTTTTCTTAATATTATTCTTGGGATGATCTACATCTGAAAAATTACTTAGCTGCACAATCTGCAGGATGCTACTGGAAATGCAAAGTCTATACACACAGAAAGATTATATCCTTAATGTCTTGAAATAAATTAGGTTTGATATGCAGTTGGTTTATAATAGTTCTTGTCGTATTTCTGAAAGCTTTAATCTCTACTATAAACTTATTGTAACACTCCACATTGTAATACTCATTCCTCCAAGGAAAAATGAATTACTACAATAGCTTATCAAGAATCTGCTTTCCTTTCAGATCTACTGATGACCTGTCACAATGTCATTTGCATCTATGAATACTATTCATACAATTTATTTTTTATTTCCCAAACAATAAATGGCTGTGATGGAGAAGGTAACTACTGCTATTATTATACAGAAACTACAACACTGAAGGAAAGACAAAGAAGCTTTTAAAATGAGGTTTTCAAATAACATAGTCTGTCAATTAACTGTAGGTGATGCAGACAGATGATTTATCCAGAGCTGAGAAGGTCTTTTTCTCTTCTTAATTATCAATGGTTAATTTGTAAAAAAAGATAAATTTCAGAGGATCAAAGCTATGTGACTTTGAGCTGAATTCATTAAAGAGTTATTGCTAAAAAAGCCAACTTTTCAAATCTCTTCAATATGTTCCTTTGAAGGTATTAACATATTTCTCATTAGAAATGCAGAAACATTTATTTTTCATTCAGTATTTCCTGTTTACAAGCTGACCTAGATTGTATTAGAGGAAAATAATTTTAAAAATATGAACCAAAAGATTTAATTTGCGGTTTTAAGAAATATTTCAGGTTTACCTCTTGTATATCCCTCATATTCACATGGGACATGATTTATCTATGTTAATTTTGCTCTGTTAGCTAGCAGAAGGTATTTCTTAAAAGAGAAGGAAATAGAAAATTTCCCTGTTCAGATGTGAATAATTTATTTGTTTCTTGTCTATTTAAGCAGTGGATCCAATGCATGCTACTTAGTAAAATGGCTAATATGAACCTCCACCACTTTGGAATTGGTATTCAAAATGAGATTAAAAAATAGGCTGTCAACTAGAGATTGCACATGAAAAGCAGGTACTCATTTCCCTTTTACTGGCACCTTTACAGCTGGGGGTCAAGAAATACTTCAAAGTATTTAAGTTTTATATATGATGGCCTTGCTAACGTACATTGCTGTGGCTTTTTTTCAGTCAGCATAGAAATCCTGTTTTTTAAAAAGGGTTTTGCAAACATAAAACCAGTGGAAAACCTACACATTAATTTGGTCACCTTTTTGTAGATTTCAATAGACTAAAATAATTGCGACATCAATCATGCTGCCTGTAGCAGAAGAGGTGTGGCAGACTGAGGCTGCAGAGATGTAAGATGCACAAGGAAAAAGGAAGGCAAATAGTTTCTGCAAGCCTCGCTTTTCCCTGCTTCCTACTTCTTGCTTTTAAACAAGCCCCCCCAAACCCAAAAACCCATAGAAAGTAGCGCTTTTCTCTTCCACGAGTGAACAAACCATTTTGTTCCAAATTTGAATTAAGATTATTTGCAAAATATAATTTTGAAAACGTTGTTTTACAGAAACACCAACAATTTTAAAAATACATTCTTTCCATTTCTATGATTATGAAAAGAACAGCTGGCTGTCCTGACACTCGAGAAAACTGATTTCAAGAGTCCTCCACTGAGACTGAGAGTCCTTTAAGGAGTCCCCTGAACACTAATGGTGCTTGATAAAATTAGGGGTTCCATTTCATCCATTTCCTGGAAATCAGTCTGCAAACTTCAGTGGTATTCATAAATAGCCAAGTAATTTTATGATCACAGTGACAAATACACCTGGAAGCCTTTTTTAAGATTTTATAACTATTTAAAGAGAGGATTCTTTATTAGCTGCATGTGACATCACAATGGGAATGCTCTGAATATAAAATTGCTAGTCACTTATTTTTAACTCATTACTTATACTATTTACAAGATTATACGTTCACTTTTGAACATATAAAGTGACTAAAAATATCATTTTGGCACATGTAAATGTATCAAAATGTGTACCTTTTTGAGATACATATGAATCATTGCCAGAATAGTTATTTCTCCTGAAGCTTGCAGCATTCTAATGCTTGTTGCATTAATCAAATGCTTATATTTTCAGGATGATTTTTTTTTTAATGAACTGCATATATAAATGTGCAGGCCTCATGGATCCTTAGTATTGCCACTGATCAACAACTATTCTTCATTAAGAAATAAATTCTTATATGTTCATGTGAAGCTCTCTTTGATTTATGTGGGAACCTAAACTTTAAGGGAACAATTTGTCACTATTTTGTGACTTCATGACGTGAGTCTTAAGTTAGAAAAAGTTAAATAGATATCTTAAGGAAAAAGTAATAGCCTAAATGAGTAAATATTAACATGATTTTGTTTTCCCAATGTTCAATTTGGCAACTCATGGACAGTAAATTTAAATAGGACAATTTGTTGACTTAAATCAGAACTGAAGATTGGGATTCTCTATACCCTTTCATGTTATGTCTGTGCTCTGTGCGTCACTGACGTCGGCATGTGTCAGCATGCCTTTACTGTAACTCCTGAAATTCTCATTAACCCAGAAATCACCAGACTGGGCTCAAATCTGAGTTCTAATTGTCTTGTACTTTCAGTTCAATGGGTCTGCATTATCATGACAACGCCTGAAACCACTGAATATTTTGATGTTATTTGACATAGACGATAAATCAGAAAAACAATTTCCCCAAATAGGGAAATTGAGCATCTCTTATGAGAATATTAAAAAATATTAGTCACCGAGGGGGAAAAAGTAAGGAATAGAGTGTCATCAAAGAATTTTTCAGTGATGTTAATAAAGCACTTGGAAAAGTGAAGAAACATCAAGGAAAGGTGAGGAGTGCTGGAGAGATCAAGTATTTAAAGCAAGAGCTTAGCAAAATAAGCAGATTGTATGAGGAAAATTAGAGAGAACTTAATGTCTGGTTGTTTCTTAGAGTGGGTGAGGACACAGCCAGAATAGCTAAACACAGGGAAACTACAAAAATAAATAAATTTTAAAAAATTAAGAACATAAACCAAGGCCTAACTGGAATCTCAGGTAGCAAGAATTCATGCATTATGGAATGTAAAGTCCACTAAAACTCAAACTTTTGTGAATCAAAAAACTTAGTAGAAATTAGAGGTCTAGAACGTGTGCTTTCATTTCTTAGAGAAAAAAAAATCAACATGCTTCAAAGTCTAAACATACAGGCTGTGAGACAAAGATCTGTGTATGAGACAATCCAAAACAGTCCCTTAAGAAAAGGCACGGGAAAAGAATTCCTTGTATCCTTGACACCTTAGAGCTACCCCTATTCCACCCAAAGCACTCCTCTTCCCATAATGTTCCTTACTTTTGTTCTGACCTGAAACCCCTTCTACATATGCCCTGCCACTCCACTAAACGTCCTTACATAAAATTTATTTTCTTCCCAGAAATAGCTCCATTACCTGAGTTGTACTTCAGTATATATTTTCTTAAAATAGAAATCTATCTTGTCAGAGATTGAAGCAACATGCCCACAGATAATGCTCAAGTGGCTGTCAAGAGTAAGATCTGAACATAAAGTGCCTGAGGGAGATTGAACAGCCAGACTGGGCTCTTTGAACAACGGGAAATGCAAGAGAACCGGTTGACATAAAATATTCTCAGCTTTGAAAACTATTAGATTCCTGTGCTTCAGAAGTGACAGTCCAGACCACCTGTAATCCTCCAATGATGTTTTCAATATTGTTTCCCTAAAGTGCCTTGAGATTATATAATTGGATATATTTTAGCTGATCTACATCATAAGGAAACTGCATCTCATGTGGAAATTATTCTGCTGAGATTCCTTTAACAAGTTTGATTCAACTTCTTCAGATTAAGCCTAGCAGAGACCTTGGAATATACTCTCCAATGGCTCAAATATGTGTCTGTATCTGAACAGGCCAAGAAGACAAACAGCCCATCAAAAAAACCCAACAAAAACAAACAAACAAAAAAACGAACCAAAGAAACCCTAGGGAAAGAAGGAAAGTTTTAGTTTATTTTCAGTCACTTCTTTAGGGCAAGCATCATTTTGGAGAGAACTAGAGAGAGGGTTTTTTTTTACTTTCTGCTACACAAAGTGGAGTGGTGAACTACAAAGATACCAAATAGGTTTTTCTTTATTTTTGGCAGTGAATTCTATCTTGAAATACAACTGAGCAGAGAATGAAAATTGCACAATAAGACGTGTAAGATGATTTGTTCTTCTCTATTGCTGAGGCTACCTCTGCAGTTCTCTGTATAATTATAGGCAATAGATTCATAGAATCATAGAATCGTTAGGGTTGGAAAGGACCTTAAGATCATCTAGTTCCAACCCCCCTGCCGTGGGCAGGGACACCTTACGCTAAATCATATCACCCAAAGCCTCGTCCAACCTGGTCACGAACACTGCCAGGAATGGAGCATTCACAACCTCCCTGGGCAACCTATTCCAGTGCCTCACCACCCCAACAGGAAAGAATTTCCTCCTTATATCCAACCTAAACTTCCCCTGTTTAAGTTTTAACCTGAAGGTTGTGAACACTGGAATATAATAGTTTTACAAACTCATGTACTCCCTGTAACTATCCACTACATGCCTCTCCATCCTCTGAGCCTTCTTTTTTGTCATATCCAGCCTGTATGAGCTTCAGATCTTTGGTCTGGCTCCAACATGGTGCTAGGATAAGAACCCAAACCATGCTTTCTGCACCCACAACACTGCTAGGAACCTCATGTCCTCCACGTACTATAATAATGACCTGACCATGAAGCAAGATAAGTTAGCCTGAACCCATATGTATAGAAATAGGTAAATTTCTATAAATACTAATACTTTCTGATATACTGTTAGCATCTAGTTAGGCACTGGTTTTCTGAAAACACATAGAAACTTAAAGATCTTTTGCCTTTCTATCAAATATGGATGAGACTGCCTAGCTGTTTCACAAACTGTCAGGGACATGAGGGGAGAGAATTGATAGACAGCAAAATTAAGAAGTCCTGTTTTCTTGGAAAAGTGTCTAAAGAGTGAAAATGGAGATACTCATATGAAGAGGAAAAGCTAGCGTAAGAAAATATCTGGTGAGAAATTTAGTATAAGGAAAGAATAAGGAAATTAAATGTTGATCAAGTGATAAAAATACAAATAACGCTTTTTGTTATTGCAGTAGTAAGCCTAATCACTTAAAATCATAAGAAAGGCAGGAAATTGAAATATTATGGATGTTGCAGCAGCATTACTTGGCTTTAATGTACAAGTTTTATGAACTACAAGTACTATATCAGATCACATTTCAATAGAAAGACTACAGCAAAAGGAGTATGCAGGTACGGTGGAACAAGAATCTATTTGTTTTCGAATACAAAGCATTTCAGAAATTATTTCTGCTGTCACTAACATCAGCCCCTAGGCATTAAGAACTGTTGTTCAAATTCCAATTAAAAAAATAGTCAACCACCTCTACCTGGAATATCTCAGAAAATGAAATAGTTGACCAAAGCTTGTGCTCTTGTACCTAGTCGTAAGGTGGACCTACATGGAACCAGAATTTCTTGAACATGTAGCAGTAGCTTGGGTCTGAAGTGGTACAACAACCCTGGGGCAACCTCAGATGCAACATGCCCTGGTGGAGCCAAGGGCACAACAGCAGAGCACTACTGAGCCCCTGTGCATCTGCCCCTGGGACCCTGAGCATCTCTGCTGGCTGTAGCTGCTATTACACCTGAGCCAGCTTCCTGTAAAGAAAGTTCTTCAGCTGCCTTTACACTAAGCTGCAGAGTGTAAAGCTGCCTTATCTTTCAGTAACTCAGCACTGTGCCGATGCTTTCTATTGCTCCAAGCTTTATACAGGTCTTGAGACCTGTAGAAACTGAGAATTCATAGGGTATATTTGCACTCATAACCTTGTTAGCCTAAGACAGCTATACTTGGAGCCCATCTGTGTGTTCCTGAAACAATGGCAAGACATAATCATAAAGCAATCATAATCCAGTCGCTGATAAAGAATTTTAATTGTCCCTATTTTTCCTTTTGAAATGCTATTCCTGAATTTCCTGCATCTGAGAGGCAGGGTGCTAATTTCTGTCCACTATTCACCATCACACTGTTGAGTTTCACAACATTCTTATTCTAGTGCTCCAGATCTTCTGATTGCTAGTGCTTCCAAACCCATGTACCTCCTTCTAGCAGAAAGAGGATTATTAAAACTGATAATGAGTCCTGAAGAAAGTCTTTGAAATCTCCCTCAAGGCTGAAGGAAGGCTATGAACAATATGTGCTTATTATATACCACTTAAAATGTCTCTAAATACACTCTTTGTCTTGCCTTTTATTTCTTATTAGATACCCCACTATATAAAATACTTAAGCTCCAGAACGGACATCTACCTATTTTCTGTTTCCTAGAAGATTTGGTATCTTTTCAAGGGGAAAATATTTCCTTGGATTTCACAATATACCCACCTTCTACTTCACCCCAATTTTTAGTTATCTTTAATCCCTTAGTAATTCTTTTCTCTAATGAATCTTTCAACATAAAGCATTGCATACTAATGAGTTTAGACTAAAGGACCTAACACAACAGATGACTCTTTTAACCCATCTTTTCTATCAATTTCACTAGAAGTTCTACCATTGCCAAATCATGAGTCTTACAGTGTTTGCTTCCCAGTCTGAAAGGTTTATTATAAGTTTTGGCAATTTGACCTGATTTTAACCTTTAGCTCAGTCACAGATCAGGGATGGAGACTATTAACTACATGAAACTCAATTAATTTTGCCATCTATTGTGATAGCAGTACTTTTTTCCCTTCATATCTCAGTTCCTACTAGAGCCTTTTCCCTTCTCCAATGTCAGATGTAATAATTGTCACTGAACACTAAAGCAAATTATTTTTTCAGTATAAAAGCCATACTTAGTTACCTTTTGTTCCTACTGTATCCTATCTGCATATTATGAACTTTTAGTACCGGCTTTGTTCTCTATTCTTTTCAATGTCTTTTATATATAAAAGCATATATATGTGTTAAAAAAAGAAGCATAACACCCATCTTTATTTTTGCATGAACATGTATGTTAAACAAAAATAAAATATTTTCAACAGCTAAAGAAAAGACTGGGCAAACAAGTTTCTGTCAAAGCATGTACCCAAGCACTGAAATAACTATTTAAACACCAAATTCTGAAAACATAAACAGTAAACATGTCCCCATTATTAAGAAAAATAAGAATACTGAGAAAGTAACTAGAAGATGATATCATTAAAACAGCACAGGAATTAAGCTGGGATTTTTACTCTACTGCATTTTCTCTCTTTTGATGAGCTGTGACTTGTTATTTGATTTCTGAGTAAAAAGAGATAAACAGTCCCAGGGGTTTTGTTACTCTCAGCCTGCTCAGACAACTAAAAAGTTAATGTTAAAATTCCTTTCTGATGCCTTTTTTTGGCTCCAGGTTTTTATAGAATAGATATTTTCCCCTTTTAGTAAGCCATCCCTTAAACGTCACAAAAAATGGCTCTTACAAACCATCACATTGACCAATTTTCATCTCACTATGCCCACCATTAGCTTGCATGATAGTCAATGGTATGCGAAGCTTGACACAGAAGATGAAAAAAACACATTAAATTTGATTTTGCAGTTAAACCCAGAGAACAAAACCAAATTAATTTACCCCCTCATTAAGAAGATTATTGAGGGCAAATCTATTTGCATTTAACTACCGTCTGCCTCTTTTATGCATGGATATTACCTATTAATGCACCATGTTTTAATGCACTATTACCCTAAAACCAATATTTGGGGAATATATTGGCAGTTTTGTTTTCCTTACTATGTTCCTGTGAGAAAAAGTAGAGAGAGAAATATGAAGATTAAGTTACTAAGGTATAATTCATTTTACTGATTCTAAGGCATGTACTCTTTTATGCTGCTTATCCCAGCTAATGAAAATCAGATTTAACTAGTTTTTGGGATTTGACACAACATGTCTTACCAGCTTTCACAAAGGATTGTAGAAAAACATTTTCTGAAAGCAAAATCTCCCTATTATCTGAAAATATAACAGAAAGATGGGACCACAGTGGTTGGGCACACAGGAAGGAATAATTTTAAATAAAAACTGAATTTTATTTTTACAAAACAATTTTTAATAGCAAATATTAGAGATGCTGCTCTGTCTGAAGACCCCAAAATATGGATACAGAATAAAGAGTGGATGAGACAAAGTTTAAATAAGTGAAGCTACTATGAATCTGACTTTCTCTTTTTGGCTCCCTGTCCAGAATATATTGACCTAAAATCCCTGGACTTTGGGGGCCAACACTATGAGCTTTGTGAGTATCAAAACCTTAATCCATATTTTACAGGTCAGTTTCATTCCCAGTAATCAAGCTGGTGAAAATTCCATTTTTTAAATTCAGTAGTGAACTGTTTTACACATCTAAGGTTTTGAGTAAATTTCCAGCATCATTTTTTGAAGGAAAAAAAAAGAAAAAAGTTTTTATTTAAATATACTCATATCTTTATGTCTCAGGTTTACTATTTCACCACAAATACACATTCCAACATGAAAAATATGGGATCAGTTTTATTTTAATTAACGAGCTAACATAAATTCTTGTGTCTTTCAAGTATACAAGTATTATCATAGCCTAATGCATTTGCACTTAGGCGCTGCAACTCACTGTCAAACTGCAGTTACCTGTGTGAACTCCAATGTCAACTCAACAAACTCTCTACTGTCCCATGTTACTGATAATTACAGAAGTCACAAAGCATGGGGATGAAGCATTTAGAAAAATAAATTGGTTTAGGACTATCAGCATTGGTCTATTGGACACTTTGCCTAAGATTTTATTAAAACATTAAAAGGTGCTAGGTCCCAGGCCACAGCCTGCCACTCATTCACATATGCAACTAAACAGTTCTTGGCATATTTGAGACTCAGTTACAACTCTGCCAAACAATTTTCAGGCAGTATTTGCAGGGAAGCATGAGTCAAGGACCATTCCCACTCAGCATTTAGGATACAGCTATTCCGTTTTAGAGGGTACAATGATTTTACAATATCAATGTAGTTTTATCAGTTGGGCCTGAGGACAGAAAATAGACTTTGTTAGTGTTTTGTTTCTGTGACAGAGGTAGCTTCTGAGGCCACAGGGAGATGTCATTGGTGACCTATTTATTTGGATGTACTTGGCAAATCATCCCCTAAATGACAGATCACTGTCATTTCTGACAACATTTAATTAAATTAGAAAAAGAAAATATTTCTGGAGAAAATTAATGTAGGGCTTGAACTCAAAAAAACCACAACAGTTTGGTTTCTTCTTTTTTTAAATATAATTTGAAATAAGATTAAAAGACATATGGTAACGGGAATCTTTAAAGGGATATATACAATCTAAGTGACTAATTTTATTTTGGTGTCAGAAAACATCGCACAAACCCACAATTATTTATAGTTCTTTCAAGCTACAAGGCTAAAAAGGGTATTCATGTTACCTTCTAGAAAGGCTCATGCCAAAACCCAAGAAATCTAAGTCCAAATGGTAATTTTCATATTTTAAAAAAGATTAAAATAACTTCAGAGTTTTAAAAAAGAAGTATCACTGAATCCTATGTAATATATAGGAGCACATGTGTACAAAATATTGTAGAACACAATATAGGCTGACCATATTAAGAAAAAAATGGCTTACATGTAAGTTAAGGCTGACCAAACAACAATGGTTTCTGCTTCATCATTTAAAAAAAAAAAAAAAAAAAAGTCTGGGTTCAGTTTGTTATTAATGAGAGGGCAGAAAGTTGAATGGAAATTCTCACTAATTTAAGTCCACCTTGGAAAAATGAGCTGAAAGGATGATGGAGTTGGAAAACATTAAGCAACAACGGGCTTCATGGCAATGAATAAAGACAAAAGACAAGAGAGGTGAGTGCCTGATACGTAAGTTTCATAAGCCATGAGGTGATTTTAATCCCAATGAAATGAATCCTAAAGACACAGGGTTGTCTAGCTTACTGTACAATTACACTCTTTAATTATTAAGTATTAGAAAGTAAACAGAGCTCCTTCTCTACATTCTTTTGAGTAGAACAATTTCCACCCTCTTATTCAATTTTTTGCACCCCTGAGAAAAGTTTTTTGTTTCCACTTTGAAACTTTGATTTCTGCTGTACCTCCTTTGATTAGATACCATACCACCTCAGGGGTCATCACTAATAAACATCTTTACAACTACTCTCAACAAAGACTGACAGGAGTCTTGGCAAAGGTAGGGTCCTCTGGAAGACCCCAAACCATTACATTACCTTAAAATGATTACTGTAAACAATTAATCACAGTCATTTAATTCTTACACCTCACGTATAATGGTCCCACAAGGATCATCCTAAATGCCTTTACAAATATAGGGAAGGGCATTCAACAATGCTTTTCAGTGGCAATTCACTGTAACCACTGACGGGAAGGTAAAAGGATAGGTATATCATAGGAATCATAGAAGAATTCAACCTATGTTTATATGGTTTCACACCTGTTCTGCTGAGAGGGACCTTTGCTTTTCTGCGATTGTCATATATTCTCATTAATTATGTGTATAAATGACAGACTAGTATTTACCAGAGCACATACATGCACTTCAAGAAAAAGCTTTCACTATAAACCTTTCTAAATTTTCTGTTTCTCATTCCATAGATATTTTAGTAATTTTTAGACTAGCTGTTTTACTATGTACTTATTTCTCCACTTTTGTGACTAATCCAGAAAACTTTGGACTTTTCTCATTTACAAGTCTAGCCTCACTTGGAAATGAATTTTGGAAGCATGTGTGTGTGTGCTCGTAGTATTTTAAGAACCCAGAAATACCACTTGAAGAAAAAATTTGGGACTGTTTACTTCAACTTGACTTACATGTTCTGCAAGAGGTATAAAAAAAATCAAAATCTGGGTCTGAATCTATTAAAAAGTACTGTACTCACTTGAACTTAAAACCCCTTGACTGTTCCTATCTCTGAGGAAAACACATTCCTCACGGATTCTGCAGCAGAAGACAAGTAATTTAGAAAAAGTAATGTATTTTACATTTTCTGTGATAGAAGTTAGTGGGGTTTTTCAATAGAACAAATTCGAGTCTACCAGTATGTTGGATATGTATGTCATTAAGTATGTAGTATATATTACTATACAGATATTTGCTTTTAAAGAAGACAATTATTTTTGAGAATACTGGACTTAAAAACAACTTTTTAACAACACCTACTTGAGGTCTTGGGAAGGTTCTGCTCTGATATGGGGTGTCTCCACAGAGTGCCCAAACACTGCCCCTTCCGTGCCTAAAATACATAAAATACAGTACAATTACTTTGGAAAATAACACATTGAAATGTATGACCACAAATTGACATTTTTAGGACAAGATGTCTGATTTAATCCTTTATTAATGATAACAAATGTTTCTTCATATTAATGTTCGCATTTTTATATAAAAATCTGGATGGATATAATGTGAAACTTTTTCTACTTATTAGTAGATGTATTTCATATACAAATCTGAAAGCATTTATAGATCCAAACTTTTCAGCATTGACTTGCCGAAATTCTCATTTCAACACTTGGGAGATGGATTGTTTTACGGATGAGGAAAAGAATATCATATAACACATTCTAGAAGTGTCAGTTATTTTTTGCACACGCTCATTTTATTTGCTTAAATTTAGATGCCAATCTTTCAAAGGGTTTGTAATAATAAAAATATGATATAAACTTTAGTTGGGCTTTTTTCTTTGTTTGGTGGGTTTTTTTTAAGAAAACCACTGAAGAATATACATGTGCCCGTAAAATTTTACTTACCTTCTCTGAAGATGGTGTACTGGGCACTGTACTAATAAAAATAGCTAGAACTATTGTGCAAAAGTCTTTTCTACAGAGAACTGTCAGAAAAGGTAAAAGAACTGATTAAAAACTTCTGTAGAAAAAGGAATGCTTTTACCTTCCATCACTAGAAGTAAGATAAAGGAAACTGTCTGGGATAATTAAAAGTGATTACTAAATACTCTGGGTCTGATTGCTGCATGTCAATAGAGGTTTTCTTGTGTTCTGAGCGTCGAATTCTGAGTCAGCTTAAAAATAAACCCACAATATCTCACACTAGCTATATAAGTGCTCAACAGAACAGAGGCACCACCTTGTTACAATATTATAAACATAATATTTTCAATTATATAATGTTTAAATATTCTAAAGTATGTTTAAAAATATTTTTAATAGAGACAAGATATATAGATATGCCAACAACATTTAGTAAACTTATCCTACCAGGATCTGAAACCAGAATGAGGCTATAGAGTATTTAATTGCTAATACCTTTTTATAGCATTAAAGAGAAAATGTCCTGAGCAAGAAGCCAAAAAATTCTAATCAATTGTTAAAGTACTGTGAGATAGTCATCACTGTTCATCTTCTAAACTCAATTTTTGTAAAAAAAAAAAAAAAAAAAATCCTTTATTGTAAAATACTGGTATTGAGTATCCTAGGTCCTAGGTTTTTATTTCCAGAAATCTATAAACTTTACAAATATCTTGGCAAAGCATACTGAAAACAATTTCATTACAACTGCTGCTATAAAGGTTTCACACAAAAACAACTAAATCCACTTTCTATAACAAAACTTCACGAGTGTTATAGAGAACCCCAGGAGGGGTAAAAAAAAAGCATATCTCTTCACCTAAAAGCATCCACAGAGGTGCAGTGTAGAATCTGTTTTTAAACCTGATTTTGCCTTGCAATTCTGCTACTTTAAGTGACAGGAGTAGCATGTCTGTATAGCCAGGCTTTCTCTCATTCAAAGCAATTCTCACCCCCAACTATATTGGCACATAAGAAATTCTACAGGAGCTGGATCTCAGAAATCAGAGTGCTCTTCCAGATCCCTTTTTCATCAGCAAAATTAAATATTTGCAAGACCAAGGGTTTTTCTATTTTTGAAGTGGCAATGGGATATTAAGATATAAATAGCTGAGCAGGATGCAAAATTGCCAACCTTTGTTTATGAGAAGACCACAGCTGTAACGTTTGAAAGAACACAATTAATGCAAAGATGTATAAAACATCATTGTCGTACAGGTCAGACACTAAATGCATCAGAAGTGTCGAAGATAATATGAGGCAAAGACTGATAACAAAGATAAATGACAGCTTTTCTAAGCCAGAATTGGTATTTCCTCACTTTCAACAGCAGTTTTTTAAAAGATGAGAAGGCATTTCTTACCTAACAAAATAGAAATTTCAAAATGAAGACAAAATTTCTCCAAAAAGACTGAAAATCCAGGCAGGCAGAATTAAGGATAAACCAGTATAATTAAATAAAATACAATTAAACCTCAAAACAAACCAGATGTGCTCCTTTGGCTATTTGAAGATATAATCCCACTTTTTTCTTTTCCTTCTTCTTCTTGTACGACCTTAAAAGTATAACAGTTCTCACAGTAAATGCTTTATACTAAAATATATTTTATCAGTAAGTTCAGGAATATCTGCAAATTCTTTTATTTTATACTGGAAGAAAAGCAGGCACTTATAATTATCTTGTTTTCAGTAAGAAAGATGAAAAATAAGAGCCATCCAGAAAATAGAAGACGGGGGATCAACATTAGTTAAAAATATAGAAAAAAAAGAAAAGCTACAGGAAGATTTTCTTTATTTTTTAATTTAAATTTGTAGTGCTTTGATGGGAAGTTAGATAACATAGTTCAATGATGCTTAGGAAATGGTGCTACAATCATACCTTTTTATGACTAATAAATAGAGCAATATTAATCAGGATTCAAAGTGATTAGCATTTTTTTTAAGGAAAGAAATATAGTTTAGGTATTTAATACTTTACAATGTTGAAACAATTTTTTACATAAATAAGACAAGGAATTATTAACTGTATTCCCTTACTTACAGAATCATAACCAAGACCTACTTTGAGATGAGTGAAATTCTAGAGAGAGATGAATGCACAGGAAAAAGTAATAAAAAGAAACTACTTGAACCTTCAAGCCCTTTCAAGTACAGCTCAAAAGGAAGTAGTTAGGGAACTGAATTCAAAGAAACATAAGTTAGAATGGATAGCCTATAAAAAGTGAACCTTTCAGAGGAAATAAAATAGCAAGGGAACTGAGTATGTGTGAAGGATGTAAAATCAAAACTGTAAGGGTAACTGAATAAAATTACTCCCATCTCCAGCTTCCAGTGGAAGAGAATGAGTTAAGTAAAGACTTCAGTAAGAAAGAAGCACTTGTGAAGGCAAACTTCTGGTCAAAGAATACAGTCCCTATAGAGGTTGCTAGAGAAAATTCAGCAATGAGTATGAGCCAGGAAAAAAGACCAGAAGCCCAATTCTGTATTTATAAAAAAAAACTCTTTATGCATAACATATTTATAAACACCAGAAAAACCAGACCAATAAAACCACTATTTTTTGATACAGAGCAAATCAAGGTGACCCTTTTGCTCCAAGCAAAAAATAGTCACACTTTCTCCTGAAATTGAATATTCAGAATTCAGAGAGACCAGTGTAAACTATTGATTTCTGCTCAATTTACAGGTTCCTGAAATTCAGCCTTTGGGAAACGACATGCTTCCTAAAAATGATGGAAGTACAATGTCAGTGTTTGGTGTCAGATTATATTTGCTTATGTATGTTCATGCTAAGGAAATTTTGTCATTTATTTAACCAACAAAAAAAATTTTGTAATTTATAAATTAGCTCACATAACAACACCGGTACCTTCCAGGTGAAAAGAATGCCAGTTGAGGAGTTGATGAGCCAAGAATCAAAAAAACTAATATATTATTTTACTGTGAAAAATAACCCAAACATTAGCATTATCCCACTCCTTAACATCATTTTGGTAAGCAAATCACCTCAAATGTACTGACAGCAGAATGGTGTAGGATTTTGACATGTAAAAATTATATGACATTGCAGCATCACAGGCGCAGTTCAAATTTACTGCCCTCATCTTTCTCTAGATTTTCCAGAAATGTCAAGCAACAATATAAAGCACTAAGATTATGCAAGTATTAGGCTGTAACACCAATTTGTTGAATGAGTTTGAGAGTTTAAGGAAGAGTTTGTAAATCATTTTTGTAAATATAATTTTTGAAGCTTGTAACTGTACTTATTCTAAGTATTCTAAGGATTCTAGGATTCTACGATTCTACAGTTCTACTTGTTTCAAACCCATTACCAAGTTAAAGCGTCCACAGGCTTTACAGAGAAATGTGAGTAATTAATCAAGATTGTTTTACAATTGAAGAGACATTGAAAACATAGGCTTTAAGTTCTAAAAGTGTAATTGCAATAAGAAAAAAAATTCTTAATTCTTTTACCATGTGTACACAGGTAAAATTTAAAAGCGCCTTTGTGAGATTAGATAGCTGTTATTCAACACTAAGACCTTGGAACAGCTGATCACTGCCAGACTATATAAAGAGAGAAATATTAAATTATGCAGATTAACAACCATAAAAAAATCCACAGAAAATGCTTGGTGATTCTTTTGTAAAACCCATTATTATAATTTATGTTGGGCTGATCAGAAACCCAAAGGAGTCAGAATGCAGCTGCTGGACCACATGTTGATTGTGCAGCTCTTCAAGACTTTCAATTTTAATAAATGGCTTGAAGCATATTTAAGAAGTGTGCTTCTATTAAAAAAAAAACACAATGCAAATGAATTTTTGCTATGGAGGTGGATTTTGCTACGACTGGCACAATTGCTGGGATTTCAACCTTGTGGAATCCCTCAGAAGCAAAAAACTCACCAATGTTAAATAGCCAAGGTTTCAGGTACAACACTGACGTGGCCGTACTGGAAGTACAGGTAGGGCTACTCTGCCCTGGTGAGACCCCATCTGGAATATTGTGTCCAGTTCTGGGCCCCTCAGTTCAAGAAGGACGGGGACCTGCTGGAGAGAGTCCAGCGCAGGGCAACGAAGATGATTAAGGCATCTCCCTTATGAGGAAAGACTGAGGGAGCTGGGTCTCAGTTTGGAGAAGAGGAGACTGAGGGGTGACCTTATTAGTGTATATAAATATATAAAGGGGGAGTGTCACGAGGATGGAGCCAGGCTCTACTCAGTGGCAAACAATGATAGGACAAGGGGTAACGGGTACAAACTGGAACACAAGAGGTTCCACTTAAACTTGAGAAGAAACTTCTTCTCAGTGAGGGTGACGGAACACTGACTGGAACAGGCTGCCCAGGGAGGTTGTGGAGTCTCCTTCCCTGGAGACATTCAAAACTGGCCTGGACACATTCCTGTGTAACATTATCTAGGTGTTCCTGCTCCAGCAGGGGGATTGGACTAGATGATCTTTCGAGGTCCCTTCCAATCTCTAGCATACTGTGATACTGTGATACTGTGAATCATAGAATAGTTAGGGTTGGAAAGAACCTTAAGATCAGCTAGTTCCAGCCCCCCCTGCAGGGTCATTAGAGGAAGCTGTATTATGGCCTGACTAGATGCAGCTGTTCACTTGTAAAGTAAATCATGAGCATAGAAATCTTAAGAGGCAAGCTGAAAATTGTAAAATGAATGATTTAGATTTGTTACCCAAAGCTGCCCAAGGAAGCTGTGAATTTTCCATTCCTGGCAGTGTTCAAGACAGGCTGGATGTAGCCTTGGGTGACATGGTTTAGTGTATGATGTTCCTGCCCTCTGCAGAGGGGTTGGAACTAGATGATCTTAAGGTCTTTCCAACCCTAACTATTCTATGATTCTATGACTAATGTTTGATACATAATTTCCATATGGCAATCTTAACTAAAGCAAGACTTTTACTAAGCCTTCAATTTAGAATGAGTTCCCCAATAAATTAAAATTAAGTATTCTTGGTGTGATAAATTTTGATCAAAGCAAATCTCAGTTCCAGGAAATACTTGCAAAATTGCAACAGTTAGTATTTATCTTCTTAAATATCATACTAATTTCTATTAAGTACAAACATTTG
Organism: Pezoporus wallicus; assembly: GCF_028554395.1. Taxonomy (NCBI): domain Eukaryota; kingdom Metazoa; phylum Chordata; class Aves; order Psittaciformes; family Psittacidae; genus Pezoporus; species Pezoporus wallicus. The sequence continues at coordinate 640,844 of NW_026640754.1, forward strand.
AAACATTACTTCCTAATGGTGGGCAGTTAAGACATCTTTTGTCTTACAATGAAAATAAAACTGGATTATGCCTATGTGTTCAGTTGCTTATCCACAGTTTGAAGGTTCATAAGCAAAACCTATGGTTGGCCACCACTTGGTTTACTCTGCTGAAAAAGTTAATCTATTTGAAGAAAAAAAAAAAAAGAAAAAGAAAAAATTGGACCAAGTTAATTAGTAATTGGAAATAGCTATTTTAAATGCTACATTTCTGATGAAAAATGTTGATAAATTTGCATAAAACTTCTGAGAGTCACATTAATATTGAGTATTTTTTCACAATATGAAGGAAAGTGTAAAATATGTAAGAGATTTATAAATAACAAGTTTTAAAATATAACTGGTTTCATAGCACCTTTTACTTTTTATCCCCCTATGATGTATGACACATGAAGATACACAACAATAAAAATGATTAGCCACAACAATTTTCTGAATTGACACAGTCTCCTTGAAAAGTTGCAACAGCGAAATATATGAATAGATTTAAAGCTTACATTTAGATTTCACAGTAAATAATTCCTAAACCTCCCAAATCATCTTCTTTTCCTAGATACAGTCTGGATTTGCATTTCTCTTAAAATGGTGTACATGATTTTGGGTTTACAATAATGGAACAAAAATTGTCCTTCCGGACTTCTTAAAAAATGAATTTTACTTGGATTATTGTTGTACCTAATAGATAAAAAATACTGTATTTTCACTCTGTTGTGGAAGATAACCTTTCTCAGACTTATGCTCTAATGAATAATCAATCAGTTACAAAATAGAATCTCTGTTTCCTTGATGAAAATGAATGAATCAATGAATGAGAACACTATCAACAGTCAATAGCTTCATAACCAGGGAACTCACCTGGGATGTAAAAGAATGGGATATGAACTTGGATATCCTGAGTATAAAATGAAGGCTAATTAAATTATAATTTTATCTTGAGTCTTACTAAAACAGTGTCATGTATTTGCACAGAATACTATGGAAAAATGTTAGAATCTGGAGGGGAGGAGGGACACCAGAAATGTGAGAATGAGAAAACTGTTTCTCAGCTAGTTTCACGAACAGTCAGTGATAATTTCCCATTATGAAGCTTTCTGAAAATTCTATAACACTGCTGTCTACCTACAAGGCCTAGCCAGGAATGTCTATCCAATTTTCTTCAAAAAGTCCAAAAGAATTAATCACTAGATTTTTATAAAAGGGAATTTGCCCTTCAGTTAAGATATTTCATAAATAAATGGTTTGATTTTGAGATGTCAAAAGCTCAGAGGAATTTATCAGGAGTTTCTCCATTACATTTAAAAATCCCATTAATTGTCTAAATTAGGAGTATAGATTATTTTACTTTATCTATAGCTAAAAAAAGAGAAATTGGCATCTTTAGAAGTTAGTGAACTGGACTGAAAGTAGAGCAACAATGCACACAGTACAAGTATTTGAACGTTTTTGCCTTCAACACCTGTTCAGCAGTTGACATATCTAAATTTTATATAATTTAGGAAAGCATGTATGCAAATATCATTTCAACTACATCAGAAGTCCTCTAAGCTACCTTCTGCATTAAAATTGATTCATAGAGTGTCATTTATAGGTTTTAGTGGCCAGTTCTTTATGCCATATGTAAATGCGCGTTTACGTTCTTTACTTTGCCACTGCTGCAGCACACTGAAAAACCTTTATGATTATGTGATAACTACTGCTGTATTACGATTTCATAAATTGTTTTATTCGTGAAAAAGGAAGCCACAAAGAAGCAGGTCTATTATTCAGATTTTTGAAATAGATCTACTACAGCAATTTAATGTAGAAGAAGTAACACACCATTCATAAATTATAAATAAATATTTAGGTAAGTGCGTTTGTTCACCATGTAGAGGGCACTAATACACATATAAAAAGTCTATCATATGCAAGTATATAGTATGCATTTAAAAAGTCATTGTAAAAATGCCTTGAAATACTTCTGAATTAATAACAAATTAAAATGTGAGAAAAAAACACACATGTATTTCTACAGCACTGAAACAGAGATATGTTGATATAATGCATTTTGGTGCCTATTAGACAAAAATGTTAGTACCTCCAATTATTGAAGGTCTTTTTTTTTTTTTTCAGATATGAGAAATAAAATGAAGCTATAATATCAGTTCCTCACAAGGCTGTTAAAAGGTTTCTATTTTATATTACCACTAGTTATCTTGATTATAACCTATTATGACTGTCTTTTTATTCCCGCCCTTTATTAATGTTCTGTTTTTTTCTCTAGAAGTATATTACCCAGATGAATACAGCACATTCAAACCTGGCATTACTGCAATGGAAAAGGCCTAATGACTTAAGTTAGATAAGTCTTTACCATAGTTTTAAATGGAAATTCTGCAGCTGTGAGAGAGTGAATGTGCAACAGTAATTCTATCACTTAATAGTGTCACCTTCAAGTCAGCATAGCAGTGAAGCCAGCCTTTTAAATTAGCAACAAAATGGAATCGGGTGTATTGGAAATGAGCTAACCGCAATGACTGTAAACCACCAATGATCATGTTAGCAAACACGCGCTTACATTGATCTGTATTAATCAGGAAAGGCAACATATTTTCTGCAGGAAAGGACAAGATACGAAAGCATACTGCAATATGCTAAAGTTGGCTGAAATACTCATCTTTTGCAAAAGACCTTAGCTATTTTTGTAGGCCAGAACCGCAAGAGAGTTGCCACATACCTTGCAAAGGTTGTGGGAAGAGGGTTTATGGCAATAATTTACTGCTAGATCTACCGCTCCATTTTCAAGATGGGACTGAGCTGGTCACAGGGTAATTTATCAATGCCAGTCTCAATACTCCCTTCTATGTCACTGAAGAGCTGTACCAGAACTCAGATTACAAGCACAAACCCTTGTAACATCCAGCTCTGCTGTGAGTCTTGTGGCCTAACACTAGCCTGGTCTTTGCTCTTTTACTGTTTGTGAGTCAGGAGAGACTCAAAAAAATCACACTCTTGCCACTGCTGCAATAAACTATCATACGTTCACCCTAAGGCTTTTAAGGTTTAAACACTTTTCATTGCCTTGCTACATACCAAGGCATGTCTAGTTAGAATTAGTAAAGCAGGCTTTACTTCTGCATGAAACTTCTGTGTAGTCAGTTGCCAAAGAAATTGGATGTTCACATCCTCTTACACTATGTTATGTTCAGGCACTTTCAGGATAGAATGCTAAACACCAGGCATTAGGATTGTCCTATCTAAGGAACAGAATGTGGTACAATTTGAAGGTCATCAAGAAATTAATTATTTTGCTTTACCATTTTTCAGTTATATGTACAAGAAGGATATATTTCCTATGTCCAGCTGTCAACAAAAGACCTTACCAGTTTTAGAGATAGGTTAAGAAATGAAAAGAGAAAACTTAGTTATTCTGCTTTTTCTTCAGATCAACTGTAAGAGGTATTTCTCTGTATTATACAATTAAAAAACTGTCATGATACTTACCAATCCAGCATTTCAGCTTTCACTGACACCCATCTATTCTTATATTCTTAGACCATCCAAAGGCATTTGTTTCTTTTAAGTTCAATCTTCCTTGTCCCTTTGTCACCCTCTGGCCTCCAAACATCACTGTAAGTAATATATTCTGTTTTTTTTTTATCAAGATACTCCCTTTGCCCCTTTCCTTCTTTGTATTAGAAGTTCCTTTTAATATCTGTACTAATATTTCACATTAGTACTTTGTCAAAATGAAACAGTTTTGAGTTACTGTTAGTTTTGCTGTCATGAAGGAAAAAAAAAAAGTATTTTCATTAAGAATTCAAATTCAGAAACTCTAATTGGTCTTCTGCTTTCATCCTAAATCTAAATCAGGGAGAAGAGGCAAAGTATGCCAAAAAAAAAAAAAAAAAAAAAAAAATAAAGAAACTGCAACTATAAAAAAGCATGAAAAGTCCCGAGAGCTAAAACATAAAACAAACTTGTTGATAAATACTTTCTGCATGATATGCTTTACCTATTGTGTTTTCTCTGCTCCAGACTAAGAGTATAGAAACAGATTAAAAAAGTAGTCCATCATTTAGTAATGCTGCCAAGATAAAACCAGCAAAAATAATACAACCGTTTTGCTTGATATGAAAGGAAGTATTTTTTAAAAAGGGTACCTCCCTTTGATGTTTAATGAGAAAAGACTTTCAGACGTAACTACTAATCCTACCTCATGCTTTTGACCATGAACCGGGGAAGGAAGTTTTCAATTGAACCTAGCATTCAGCTACTGCCATTCTTTTGCTTTGTTGATCTTGGATACACCTTGTGTCTTAGCATGATATCCAGGTACTTAAAAGCTTTACATGCTGCTGTGTTTAGACCTCTGACCACCACAACATACTTGCTTTGCAGAAAGTGATGCAGAAAAAAGACATGAAAAAACACCATTCCTAGTTACACTGTAAGGGGTATAACCTATAGAACTTGCTGTCACTTCTATCATACTTTACGTATCAGATTGGTTTAGAGTGATGATGACTTAAGGGCAAAGACTCCACTTGAGCTGAATGACAGCTTGGCATTTGTGAAGGCATAAGTCTGCCTGGAAGAACTGAAAGACATTTGTGTGCGCATGATTGTGTGTTTAGATCTATGCTATCACAATAAAAATGAATCCTAATGCTTTCTAAGTAGTAGAAACATAAGTAGTAACACATACCACCATACATGTTACTGATACTAATATTGACAGAATCAATACAAGGGTCCTTCATATAACAAAACAGTAAAATTTATGGTATGAATATTCACTGCAGTGGGAATTCTTCACTATGAGGGTATGAGACACTGGAACAGGTTGCACAGGGAAGTAGTGGATACCACAGCCCTGGAAGTGTTCAAGGCCAGGCTAGATAGGGCTTTGAGCCACCTGGTCTAGTGGGAGGTGTCCCTGCCTATGGTGGCAAATTGGAACTAGATGATCTTGAAGGTCCCTTCCAAACCAAACCATTCTATGATGATGACAATTTCAAATTTAGGAATTAAAGTTTAACAAAGAGGTAAGAGGAAGAAAGACATTAATTCCTTAAAAAAAAGAGGCTAGCTGAGGTTTGAAGAAATTGAAATTCCCCAGGAAGGATGCTCGCTCTGATCTGGGAAGCCCATTTCAAAAGCTTCAGGGATAGCTTACAACAGAGGACAAAAGTAGGAGAAGAAGTTATATGGAGGTTATGTTTCTAAGCCAGGAATAAGCACAGTGTCACATAGGTGCTGAGAGTCATAGTAAATTCAGTCAGAATTTAGGGTCTATCCCAATGCAATTAGCAGTTCCAAGACCACTGATGCTAGATTGTGGTTAGTTAGATTTCAAGTAAGGGGAAAACCTGCTCTGTATCCAAATACAACATCTTATTCAGACTTACATGAGATTCTTGTCTGATCATGAGATCTCAGATAAAGGAAGCTTCCCCCTGGAGAAGTGGCTGCTTGGAAAAATGGTTTGGCCGGTAGATGGAAAAATTTTGACTAAGAGTACACAATGAAGTTCTGGTCTATTCAAAAGACTTGTGCTCATCTTAATGACAGGTCTGCCAGGAAAAAAAAAAATGTTCACAAAGAAATAAAGCTGTTGACCAGTCACTGGTTGACAGAAATGGTCAATGGGTTACTGGTCAATAGCCGCATGAAAGGAATAACTCTGAAGGACTTCCCCGGAACAAGCCAGAGCAAAGGTATTAAGTGTATGCGCCTGTCTCTGAAAGCATATCCTGAAAGGCAGCAGAGAAAGCCAAGGAAGTAGGTGCTGATTCATTGGCTCTAAAAGTTCTGAGGCTGGACCTCAGAAACCTTTTGTCCTGGTTTTGGTTAAACCATGACACATTCCTTCCATAGCAAAAGGATATTCCACCTCTTTCATAATGTCCCATTGGGCTATGACTTGCTCAGGATTTACAGAGACACTTCTAGTGGTTCTCTGCTAAATGAAAAGGAAAATCTTAAGACAGGAATAAAATTATTTGCTATTGTTTTACTTTGTAAAAGAGAGAAAAAAAAAAGTTTACACTTAGCTTGAATAGAAACACTTTAATGAAAAAGTGAAAATGAGTTTTGTAACGGATAGGTGTCCTGAATGGTTAGTAAGAAGTGTTAATGTATAGATATCATGGTTTTGGTCATGCTACCTGCCTCTTTTTTCTTACTAAATACTATATTATAGCTAAAAAAACCCACACAAACTTCTTAAAGTATAGAAATAAAACTACTAGAAATAAATATAGTCTTGCTAAGTCAAAACCTCATATAATATACAAATTTCATCTTTTCTGTAAGGTCTTAATAAGTATGCACATAAGGTTGATAAATGTAAAATGATTCTACCACAAACACATTCTTATTTTGATGGAAAGGAACTTTTTATGCTTTCTGGTCTAAATTCAAGCGCCAGGTAGGGTTCCTTTAGTGACTCATTGTTCTGATAAATAAAAGCTCAAAAAAGCCCAAAATATTAGTCATAAAGTATTAAAATATACTAATAAATAATACAAAACATTTAAAACTGTTTTAAAAAATAAACAATTCAATGTGAATAATAAAACTGCATATGACATTTAAAATAAAATTAATACAGAGAAGGCTTCTTTTAAACAGGCAGAAACTCATTAAATGTGTGCCTACCTACAGCAGAGACAGCTGCAATGAGTAGGACATTACTGTTATGGTTAGAAACAACAAATGTTATTGAATTTACATTAGTTGGCTTGTGATTAGAGATAGAAAGAAAACATTCAGTCTCCTGTAAGACTCATTCCTGTGATCAAAACACAAATCAAGGTCAACCAGTTCATCTTCAACAGATGCTAGTATAACTTGTTCTGTAAGGAAAATGAAGGAAATTCTACATTCTCTGCAGCCAAACTATTTTAGTGTTTCACTATACTTTGCATTAAAAAGTCTTGGCTTTGGTTTTGATTTTTTCCAAACCGACAGAGAGCATCCCTTATTTTTCGACAGGCTGTTTCTCAAGGCCTCAAGACTGATATCATATTCCCTTTGATAGTTTTTATTTCAAGCTAAACAGTATCATCTTTTTCTCTTTACCTGGGGAGATCATGCTTCTGCACAACTAATAAATCTCATGGTTCTTCATTCTACCCAGTTGTTTATTGAACAATGGTACACTAATCTGCAGTAAGCACTTTGGAGAGGTGTTAAACAGATCAGAAGATCTGCGGGCTCTACTCCTGTTTACAGATTATAACTTCAGATTTGATTTTCTTGCATCACATAATGCTATTCAGCTTGTGATCTAAAATCATTCCTGACTATTTTTCTGAGTACTCCTGTGAATCTTATGAAATCACTGAGTTTTTTAAATGGACCTCTGGAATTCCATTTGATTTTGGTTTGCTGTTGTCTTCTCTGCTAACTTGCAAACAGAGTATGTTCTCATTACATGGTGGTTGCCCTCTCTCAGATCCCCTTAACTTTCCCACTCTCAAGTTCCTCCCTGCTGATTAGCAGCACTCCCTAATGTTATTTTTCCAATACTGTGTCATCCATATAATCTATAAGTCTTTTGTGCAGTCTGCATCTTGACCTATTTTCCCATCCCTGTCAATCTCCATAGTTAAAAGAAATAAGAGGCATTTTAAAATGCTGACACCAGGACCTATGCATTAGATGATTCTTTTTGTTTGTAAAAAGCTTAATCTGTGTAGTTGTCTTGGTTTGGTGGTCAACATCACCACACAGGTTCTTTTCCCTTTTATTAGCACCAATGAAGTATAAATCCATTTCCATTTTGAATCTCAGAGCAATTATACATTCTTCAGCTGCATCCATTTCTGCCTGGATATTGAGGTTTCTCTCTTAATTCTCTTTTTACGAGATGTTTGTTGCCATATGTAATTTAGTTCATGTTACAAATTGTATGTTGATTTTTGCCACTCTTTTTCTGGAATTTACACTCTCCACTCTGAATTCTTATCTGTTTATCTACACTTCTCAACTTTTACACACATAAACACACTTCTGTTCTTTCTGAACCTTTAGCAAAACCACATGGTTATATACTTGTAGTTCAAACAAAAAGGCCTATATACATCGATGATATTTTTCTAGAGCCAAAATAATGGCTCTAGATCTTGGTGTGCTGAATGCAATGCTGTCAGACATTCTGAAATCTAAACTCATCATTAGCCACAATGAGAACTGGAATTTAAATATACAAAGTTGGCTGACGACTGCATGACATGTTTTTGTGGGTGATACAATCTTTTTCCTGGAGTTGCTTCCTGTGGGTGAAATTACTCCTAGCTTATAGGAGTATGCTATGAATAAGCTTGGAGAGGTATTGCAGAGCAGAAATTATCTGAATATATGTTTTTCACAGCTTTGACTGCATACTTGCTTTATAACTAGCTTTACAGATAACAGTGAAGTCCAAAATGTTACTTGTAGAAATCTGCTAACTTTTCCTCTGAGTAAATGTTTGTTTCAAACTGTGACTGCCATGGACTAAAACAGCTCATCCTTGTGAGGACTTATGTATCTATTATTTCTGCTACTTTCTGCCTAAATTTAGAGTCAAGATCTTGCTGTTCGTTCACATAAGTTATGAAGTATGATGTATGTCATGACATATTCTTGTCTAACCTCACCACGCAGTTTATGGCTACTAAATAAGTTAGATTGTACTGAAAGTTGGTTACGGTAAAAAATTTGCTGTAAGATGGGATAAAAATGAAAAAGCCACTTTGCAGTGGTTTCACACAGGATCAAGAGGAAATAAGGTGCAGTTCTGACATCTATTACATGGCACACAGTAAGAAGTACATCTGTATAATTATTTTTTTTTCAAAAGTCAGATGCCTGCAATATTTCCTAAAACTTTAATAGCATTACTCCTATTCTGAGGGCTTTACAAAGTAAAATCCAAATGATCTCATCATCTAGCATCTAATGAGAATACTATTCCAGGAGAAAACAAGATATTTTTGGCCTATAGTATTGTCATTATAGGACAAGTATTTGGAGCCAAATACTCTTTTCATGGAAGCAAAATCCTATACTGCCTTACAGCTTGGCCCTTATCTCCAACAATAGAATTTTTTTTTCCAGGCAGAAATAAATCACAAGCAAGCACTTTAAGGCAAAAAAAAGAAAAAATGGGAATGCTGGAACTCCTTTATGATTCACCTTTCCCTCCTGTGGGTAGTTATATCTTAAAAATGGAGATGGGTCTGACTGATGTAATTTAAATGTGCATTCTCAAAACTACCAGTGCCTGAGGGCATGGAAGTGTCAGGCTTAGCTCTTAAGAGTCAGAAATTTATTAAAAAATCTAAACATAATTCATACCTACTTCCTGTATCCTGCTTAGTGTCTTTTTTCTAAACAAGCTGGTTTGATTTAATTTATCTCAGCTTACTAATAGTGGGGCAATTTTCCACTGGGCTTTGACCTTTACATAGGCCAGGTGGATTTGCCCGGTATCATCCAATCCAGACACTTCAGCTGTTTCAAATTGCATCTCTGGACTCTACGCAGTCCTTCAACTGAGAATGTAAAATATGATGCAGATATTGGCAGATTTTCCTAAAAATATTCATTCTTACATTGGTCACAAATATCCAATAACTTAATCAAAGTTTTAACCTGAAAAGCGGATTGAGTCTGGAAGTTAGAATCAGTCTCTGGATCAATACTGACTTGTACCAGAACAGAGCAGCCTCTTCTGTAACTTTGGGAAGCTGCTGACTGTGTTATGCAAAGGAACAGCTCAGACAAGTACAGGATCAGCTCAAAAATGTAAGTCCTATGTAATGGAATAAAATAGATTGCATCCCAGAAGGAGAGGAAAGGATTAAAATGTCTTCTCTTACAACTTATGTTATGAAAAAAAGGGGGAAAAAAGTTGAATATGGAAGGAGAGGCATTCAGAATCAGGATCATAGAAAGGTTGACTTTCCTAGAGGATGGTTTTCCTTACCTAACCATCAAAAAAATATTATTTTTTTGTTGTTTTTTTTTTTTCCCCTTCCTTTTCCCTTCTCCACCCTGACTATATGCTGGCTCCTTTTGCGTCTTTGTTTATAGAAACAACCTTGTTGAGTATATTTTCTGTGGAATGACTGTAAGACATTGAACAAACATTGCAAACAGTTATTATCCTTAGGTCAATGGAATTCTCCAACAATCTACACAGTCACCTGCAGGCTGATGTAAGTGCACACTGCTTGTAATCTGAGCTGGCTAGATGCATTCTATCCTTAACTAGAAGATATAAATCTATTTATGCAATGTCCTAATTAGTCTCACTGGTTTTACCCTGTCAATAAGACTTTGAGTTCATAGGCAGCTGGGAGTTCACATATACGTGCTTGTAATCAGCTCTATAGCTGTACTTCCAGCATAATGCTGACAGGTTGCTCTGTTGCCAAGTGGTTAGACTCCTGCAATAACATTATCTTTCAACCAGAGCTCTCATACAGATCAGTCTGGACATTAAGTGCTTCCCTGAGATCTAAATAAACTTATCAGAAACCATATTAATCCAGAACATTTTGGGGTAAATATTAATGTAGTAGTTTCTGAGGAAACACAGAAATTCTATATATGTAATATATTTATTTTTGTTACTGACAGATGATGATAAAAGAATACTGACTCAGTGTTCAGGGTACTGAGAGTCTGGTATATCTACTTAAAGGTTTAACTTTTTACTAGAACATCAAATACAGCAGTTTTACTGTGGTCACATAATTTGGCTGCATAAGACAGCTTAAAGTGATTGCTTCCTTTCATCTTGTGCCACTTCACTCTCCAAACTCCACCTGTCCTAAATGACAATCCACCAACTGAATGTGGCAAATCCAAGACCTTCTTTCCCATTCATATTGAAATTCCTATTCAGTCTCTAAAGGCACTACATATAAACCCGCTGTAATAACATACATCAAATAATCATTTATTTTTCTACATTTCAGTACTTGTTATAAATATTTTATTTCTACTTTTCCTACCTCATTTGCAATTCACATATATTTCCTCATATTTCTGTCATATTTCCTTTTTACAACCATAAGCTATATTTCTACTTCATCATTTCCTTTTAACTACTCTGGAAGACCTTTATATATTTCAATTACCTGCAGACTCACAGTCCTACGGCATAATCTTAAAATCAAAACTATGATACTGATGCACTCCTCTGCATATTAATTCTGGATATTAGAATATTATTAGAGTATAAGCATGCAGGTATCTTCTTAAATTTCTTTGATACATCAAGGTTCCCATCTTTCATCTAATGTAGTTAATGGCTTTGATCAAAGCCGTGCCGAACCCTCTATAAGCATATACTTTAGTGTAATGAAAAAGATACTTGCAGCCCTTTACTGATTTTTCCTTGACACTGTTTCGGTGTCAAAGTAGATTTGACCTACACATGTCCTGCAATTAATCAGAGAAAGTTTCCATTAAAACTGAAGTATGCTATCTTCTGTCCCTCTCTGACTTCCATCTTTCTGCACAACTTTTCTATTTGAAAAGGAAGAAGGCTCATAGGAAGTCATTAAGGTCTGCAAAGTTTTCATGTGTCTTCTTTTTGTTTGTACTACAAGCAAACGCGCAAGCACTATTACAATTGCAATTCCATGATACAAAAATAGTCAACAAGAAGCTGTAAACCTACCTAATCTTTCAAGTTTTTATTAATCAAGTATTTCTTACACTGCCTTATGATAGATTGCTTGTTAAAGCTGTGCATTACAAAAGCATTCTGAATTCAGGAAAAATCATAGAACCCATAAATCCCACACTGCCACAGTGGTTTATAAATGCTCATACAATGGGCATGCTTTAGAAAATTAATTACCAAAATGAATCATTTATTGGACCCATTCACAGTGAAGTGTTTCCAAAGTGACGGTAGTCACAGCTAAGCAAGACACCAAAGTCAGGTTTTCATTGTATTACCACACTTCAATAACTGCATGTGGGAATTTCACCTCCAAATAATATTAATTTTTTGTTTTCTCTTTTCTTCCATAACTCCTTTCCTACATGAGCCTAAGTCACCATGATTATCAAAACACAGGCTTGAGAAAAATACACTAAAAAAATAAATCTGGTTGATGTTTGACATTATAATGTCTTGCCAGGTTTCATCACTCATATCATGTCATACTGAGTAATATAATCTGATTGATGCAACTCACAGGGACATGTTTTTGCTGAAGAATTTAAAGGTATCAAACAATCTTGGGACAGAATTCAGAGCTACTATATGAAAAGGATTTTGTTATTTTATTTTTCCATGAAGATAGAATTATATGGTTTTCTTTTGTTTAACCCCTATGAGATGTAAAAAAAAACAAAAACAAAAACAAAAACAAAAACAAAACAACTTTCTTGAGATTGCATGGATCATACAACTTTTAGTCTTCATTAGGAAATCTGTGTTAAATAATTTCAGCTTTAGACTGAAGCCAAAAGTAAAGCATAGACATCTCATTACAGCTTTATTATTTGGCTGCAGATTAGTACTTACACTGTAAAACGCCTTTTAGGGTTATAGAAACTGGGATATGAGGTTATTTTCTCTAAACCCTTCAAAAATATTTAGGAATATAAAATTTTCCCTTCATTCTGTAGGGTAAAATTTTAATTATATAACAAGATGATGGAATGGTTAACCTAAAACGGGCCTTAGGGATTTAAAGCATAAAATTAAAACTAGCATTTTCTAGCCTCATTATAAGAAGTTAGTAATGAAATCTGATTTCGAGACAAGATGATTATCCAGAGATCAGAAAGAATAATCTCAACTTCATTAAATTACTTTTGAATAAACATAAAAGACAACAATAATTTTCAAGTGATTTTTAAAAGTAAATTACTCTTTCAAATTACAATTTCAAAACACCTTGACATGTTTTTCTAAAGAAACTGCCTGAAATATTGGATGTTAAGCTGTTTAATGGAACATACTTTGTATTTAACTTCATGACCTAAATGACAACACTTAAAGCCTGACAAATCCTACAATATGCAGTTTCTTTGCAATATTTAAATGCTACGTATATCTTTCTTTTGTGTGCTTGTGCAATCAATTCAATGTTTTTATTATTTTAACTCTATAAAAGAATTTTTCTAGTTCAATGAAGTTCTTTGAAAATTTAAGCCTCACTCTTATTTTTCATTTTAGCCATAGAAGGAAAATCAATTACTTGTCTAAAAAAATTCTAGTAGTGAAATTCTCTGGTAGGACTCAACAAGTATATAGTAACTCCTTCAACTCAGATGAATGTATCAAAGCAGCACTAGGCTTTCCTAGCCTCTACTTTTTTCTTTTTTTTTTAATCCTTTTTGTTTGTTTGTTTGTCTGATTGATTTCTGTTTTTCATTTAATTTGCATGGGAAAGCTTACTATAAATGCACATACAGCCAGGTTTATTTCTAGAACTCAGGAGAAAATCCTGTTCTTTTCACAAGGAATAATCTGATATCCCATGGTAAGCATCACTGAATAAATTTTCACTACTTGAGCTGCTTTCTGTACCACTGATATCAACAGGTGCTGTGGGAACTTACACAACTCTGAAGTTAAAGACAGTTAAACAATGCTTCACTTCTGAAGCCCAATAAAAAAAATTACCATGACACCTACAGCTTATGATTACATTTCTTAACAGCAGGTGTAATCCTCAATGCCATTTATAAAATGGTTTAATTTTTAACTTATGATAAACACTTGAAATGTCCTATGTTAATTGTATGTTTAAGATTACCTTTGTTAAGTATTTAATATTCTGATCTCAGTATTTAATATTGTGACCAAGTTTGAACCTTAGCAGGATTCCATATGTAATCATAGAATCATAGAGTGGTTAGGGATGAAAAAGACTTTAAGATCATCTTGTTCCAACCCCCCTGCCATGGGCAGGGACACTTCACACTAAACCATGTCACCCAAGGCTCTGTCCAACCTGGCCCTGAACACTGCCAGGGATGGAGTATTTACCACTTCTTTGGGCAACCCGTTCCAGCGCCTCACCACCCTCACAGTAAAGAACTTCTTTCTTATGTCTAACCCGAACAATTTTGATTCTCTTTTTTTTTTCTTTCTTGTGTTATTTCAGTTATTTTCTTCAGTTTAACTATGGTAAAATTCTTCTACAACTACTATCTCTGAGGCATTCCTGCTGACTCAGCAAACACTGATGTTTCCCCCTCTCCTAACCCCAAGTTTGGTAACCCAGCACAATTCAGTGCATTATACTGGATACTGCAACATCACTCAACTGCTTTTTCTTTTGGTTTAGCAGTATTAAAACAGATTGCTCAGCTAGAGGAGACAGACAAAGGTCAGATAGGAATGAAATCGGAAGAAAAATTACACCATATATACTGGCAAGCATCAATCTTGAGGCTTATGAAGAAATTTCAGTCATAGCTTGACTCTGGACTTCCTGGATATATTTTAATGCTGTATCTGGCATTACATGCTATATCTGGTTCTACATAAAAGTCAGAGTACGTATTTTTATTTTTTTTTTAAAGAGGCTTAAAGTTGCTAATAATTATTTCTTATTTTTACAGACCAGAAAAGGATAACATCATAACTGTCACAAAAAAGAACCGTCTTACATTTTCCGTATAATTGAACTTTCAAACTAATAGGCTGATTTCAAACTCAGTACAGAGACATCCCCAGATATAGACTGACCTAAGCTAAACAACCCTTACTGATGAAGCAATTCAAGTTTTCTACCTTATTCTAGATTATGAATGGATAGTTCAAATCCGGCCTAAGTTCAGGTAGGCCTTTATTAAGCAGTCAAAGTTTAAGCATTTATCTAAAACAGAATTAGATAATCAATTCTTTTTTTATAAGGTAACACACTTCTAATATCAAATGAGTTACTGATATACATTTAATGTTTACAATAAAAAGCCAGTAATTTTTTCTATTTTATTGAAAAAATGTTCAAGTGTTCTACTTACTGTTCAGCTGAGCTTCTAAAGTAAAGCAGAGTACATAACCTTAATTCACATGGAAGACAGACTTGATATTATGTTTACAGAAAAAAAAGTTCATAGTATATGACCCCCTTCACCATTGTGAAGGGGCATGACCTAAACAAATATTATAGGTACCACAAAACAATGCTTAACAGTAACATATAAAAGCCAAATCAGTGTGATAAGGGTGATTTGTACCATTGCTGGCCCTGCAGAGCTTAAATTTAAGTCTGCCTTTAGAGGAGCTGATTTTTGGAGTATGCAGTATCTTTGCATTGTTCAAGAAGTCACTGATGAGGAGAATACTTCCTCTCCAGTGGACGAAAATCTTTTAGAAGACCGATAGATTAATTATTACCGAGGATATTAGAGAAGAAAAAAAAAAAAGAAAAAAGTTTACATCCACTTAGAAACTTTATTATTGTCATACCTGTTACTTTCAGTCTGTCAGCACCAATAACAATCTCATCTTCATCTGCAGAAAACAGTACTTTTCCACTTTCAGTTGCCCTCACTTCAAATCTCTTACTCTGGGCCTCCACAGCATCAGCTCCTGAAATCAAGGGAGTGAATATTTCATCTGCAATATGTTGTAAGAATGTCATCAACATACATAGAATACCCAAAACATATTGAATACATGAGGCTTTTATAAAATACTGGGCTTTCTGTTGGCCTGGTAATTTGTATTATAAAATACTGTTAAATTAATTTACAGAGTAACTATTTCACTATTGAATATCAGGATAGAATTTAAACTCAAAAGCATCTATTTCAGTGTTGCATGGAAGTCAGCCCAAGAACTTAGAATGTACTTAAATTCTGAGATCTTGAAATGGCTATTCAGCTTAAACTACAGGGTTTTTGCCAACAGCAAAAAAAGAAAACATAACCTATTCCATAATCACCAACAAATCAGCACACCAGAAAATGGTATTTTTCATTCAGTTCTACTGCAAACATGAACAACAGAATAAGAAAACAAACAAACAAACAAAACAACCAATAAAACAAAAAAGATGAACTGACATATCACAGTTTATTTCATATTCTATGAAAATTGTCTGAAAGCTCCAAAACTCTAAAGTAATCTTGAAATTAAACAAACCTATGGCACTGCATCCAATAGTGCAAGAAAAGAAGTCTGTAGTTACCAAAACTCTGTCAAATTTACTATGCCTTTCAATTTACTGGTCTTATCCTTACTCTTCAGTGTTTTTTCCTGCTAAGTTGTTTTTGAAAATTTTTATTTTATTTTATATTTTAATTTATTAAGTGATAGCAAAAGTTTAATACTGAAAATAGTGTTGAAAAGCAATGAACTGCATATAGCAAAACCAGCTGTAAGGCAAATTGCAAGACTTAATGGAATAATTATGTTACAATTTTCGACAATCATTGATCCCTAATCACATTTCTAATGTACACATGGAATGACCCATAATTCTATATGGGTAAAAATTACGGGGAAGGCATTATGGATGAAGAAATCCCTGTCTGTCATTTCAGTTTACCAGTTTGGCTTGCAGGTTTGTGAAAAACACTTGCTTCCATCATGTGGAAGTTTCCAGCTTAATATGCAAATGCACATTATCAAAATATATAATAATAAAACTGTGATAACTAATTTTGGATGAGTAATTGCCATAGTAATTTATATTTACCAAATCAGCTATAAAATCAAAGCAACAGTTTTTCTTACTTTCAAATGAACTTGTATTTATACCATGAAAAATTTCTTATTCTTTATAATTCATGAATGTAAGAAGAAAATGAAAGGGAATATTAAAAACTTTTGCAATGCCAAATTTTCTTGAAGTAAGACAAGTTTATTCTGTTGTAAAAGTCTAAAATGATATTTTCTCCCTCTCTTTGTACAACTGAATTTTATCTTAAATGGGGTAGTCATATGGGTGTCTTTGTTTAGAAAAATAATAAATTTCAGTAAAGACAGACAGGGACATATTTCAGACAACATAATGTTAGCCATACGCTAAATGCTACACCTCACAAACATTCCAGGATGTTCATTAATAAAACGTATCACAGCCTAATTGTCCATCAGGATAAATGTAATCACAATATATATTCACACATAGCTGTCATTGAATGCATCCACTATCCTCTAAACATTTTCCATAGGTCAGCAGTTATGTTCCTCGTACTGTTGCCCCCAGGCACACCCAAAATTTTTGTTTGAGATGTTAGCATTTAGCTAGTGATGCATGCTAGCAATAAAATTGTGAAGGATACTCTGTTTTGTTGCACTGATACATGTAAAGATATTTAAAAACTTTGAAATGTGTATTTATTTGTTATACGAAGACTTAATTTTTCGAAACCCAGTGAGATCTAGGCATTTCAACTCACCAAATTTCTGGTGAGTTGAAAAGGCTATTGTGTATCTTTCTAGTGGCAGAAACACATAAGGAAATTAGGAGGTTAATTTATACATATATATATATATTTTACTTCATTTTGAGATATTTAAAAGACATACAATTAAAAGGCATTAACTGAATGTAAAATGTATTAAATTAAATGTATTGACTTAAAACATATACCTTTGAGGAAAAATTGGAAGGAATAAATTTTCCTGGTTTCGTCAGAAGTATGCTTTCAAAATCTCAAAGCTCTTCTTCATTTGTGTATTTATTTTTCTGTCCTAGTCTAGTTGTCAATCTTTTTGTGAATTTCACTCTATTCTAAGGCAAATCTCAGAAGACTTGCATTTTAAATTATTAGAAAACGTAAGTAAGAATTCTGTTAATAAATTTCAGTTAACAAATATTAATTGTATTTCAAAACAATAAAGTTCATAGTTTCAGATTGCTTAACAACTACCATAACCTTCTACGTGAAACTATTGAATAATGGAACATAATATCAAATATAGTACTTTATAAGAGTATCACAATAATCATGAAGGTCACATACTTTAAAGTCTTTAAACACCACTATATACGAAGCACTGTATGCTTATCTCCCAGATTTTGCAGAATGAAAAGATATCACACAAGATGTAAGGGTACAACAAGTCCCTAAAACGAAAGGACTTCCTACTGGTAAGTGCATTCACAGTGCTCAGTATCTGGTCTCCTGCACATGCCAGACTGGTGAGGCATCATCTGAACTAGTGTGCGGCCAGGCACTCTGCCTGAGTGCTTGCATTTTCTTTGGTGGGAAATTGCAGCAAGGAGGAGGAAGGAGAGCCCTTAAGTATCACTTCAACAATCAGAAAGCATACTTAAGTCATTTTTGGGGGGAAACAATCTGAAGAAAATAAGCTGAAAATGCCTCCTACAATGTCTAGATAAAGGTCAGTCAGGATATTTATGTGGTAACAGGTAATAAACACAGGTAGACTAAGCAATTCCACTTAACATGAAGTAAGCAGAAGCTAGTAAGTAAGGGAAGCTAGGGACTAGGTTAGGAAAGCTAAGGCCCAGTTAGAATTCAACTTGGCTAGGCATGTGAAAGATAAAAGGAACGGATTCTGTAGGTACATTACAAATAAAAGGCAGACAAGGGACAACATGGGCCCTCTCAGGAAGCTATCAGGAGAACTGGCTACCCTGGATTTGGAGAAGGCTGGAGAATTTGGAGAATGACTTCTTTGTCTCAATCTTCACTGGCAAATGCTCTGACCACACCACCCAAGTCTCGGAAGGCAGATGCAGGGACTGTGAGGATTAAGACCTTAGGCCCAGTGTAGGAGAGGGTCTGGTTCGAGACCATCTTAAGAACCTGAACATGCGCAAATCCATGGGACCTGATGAAATCCACCCACGGGTCCTGAAGGAGCTGGCAACTGAAGTTGCTAAGCCACTGGCCATCATGTTTGAAAAATCATGGCAGTTAGGTGAAGTTCCCGACGACTGGAAAAAGGGAAATATAACCCCCATTTTCAAGAAGGGGAAAATGGATGACCCGGGGAATTACAGACCAGTCAGTCTCACCTCTGTGCCTGGCAAAATCTTGGGGCAGATTCTCCTGGAAGGCATGCTAAGGCACATGAAAAACAGCAAGGTGCTTGGTGACAGCCAGCATGGCTACACTAAGGGGAAATCCTGCTTAACCAGTCTGGTGACCTTCTATGATGGGGCTACAGAACTGATGGACAGGGGTAGAGCAGTTGACGTCATCTACCTGGACTTGTGTAAAGCGTTCAACACTGTCCCACACGACATCCTTGTCTCTAAATTGGAGAGACATCAATTTGATGGATGGCCAACTCACTGGATAAAGAACTGGCTAGATGGCCACACACAAAGAGTTATGATCAACGGCTCAATGTCCACCTGAAGACCAGTAACGAGTGGTGTCCCTGCGGAATCGGTGTTGGGACCGGTCTTGTTTAACATCTTTGTTGGTGACATGGACAGTGGGATTGAGTGTGCCCTCAGCAAGTTTGCCAATGACACCAAGCTGTGTGGTTCAGTAGATATGCTGGAGGGAAGGAATGCCATCCAGAGGGACCTTGACATAATTGTAAGGTGGGCAGATGCCAACCTCGTGAAGATTAACCATGCCAAGTGCAAGGTCCTACACCTGGGTTGGAGCAATCCCAGGCACAGCTACAGGTTAAGCAGAGAAGAGATTCAGAGCAGCTTTCAGAGGAGAACTTGGGGGTGCTGGCTGATGAGAAACTTAACATTAGCCAGCTTCAGTGTGTGCTCACAGCCCAGAAAGCCAACCGTATCCTGGGCTGCATCAAAAGGAGCGTGACCTGCAGAGATCGAAGGAGGTGATCCTGCCCTTCTACTCTGCTCTTGTGAGACCTCACTTGGAGTATTGTGTGCAGTTCTGGTGTCTCAACATAAAAGGACATGGAACTGTTGGAACAAGTCCAGAGGAGGGCCACAAGAATTATCAGGGGACTGGAGCACCTCCTGTATGAAGACAGGCTGAGAAAGTTGGGGCTGTTCAGCCTGGAGAAGAGAAGGCTGCGTGTAGACCTCATAGCAGCCTTCCAGTATCTGAAGGGGGCCTACAAGGATGCTGGGGAGGGACTCTTCATTAGGACTGTAGTGAAAGGTAAAGCAGTAATGGGTTAAAACTTAAACAGTGAATGTTTAGTTTGGATATAAGGAAGAAATTCTTTACTTTAAGGGTGGTGAGGCACTGGAATGGGTTGCCCAAGGAAGCTGTGAATGCTCCATCCCTGGCAGTGTTCAAGGCCAGGTTGGACAGAGCCTTGGGTGCCATGGTTTAGTGTGAGGTGTCCCTGTCCATGGCAGGGGTGTTGGAACTAGATGATCTTAAGGTCCTTTCCAACCCTAACTATTTTATGATTCTAAGTACTGTCTGGAGAGCTTTTTGTAAAAATACTCTGCTCATTTATGGAGAGAGGTAACAAGAACATAACAAAAGGGACAATTTTTAGTACGGCCTGTTGTGATGGGATGATGGGTAATGGTTTGAAACTAAAAGAGGACAGATTTAGAGTAGATATTAGGAAAGACTTCTTCAGTGTGAGGGTGGTGAGGTACTGAAACAGGTTGCCTGGATGGATATTCAGGGCCAGGATGGACTGGGCTCTGAGCAGCCTTGTCTAGTTGAAGATGTTCTTTCTCACAGCATGTGATGTTGGGCTGCATGACATTTAAAGGTCCCTTCCAACCCAAGGAATTCTATGATTCATTGAAATGTAAAATACTCCACTCAGACAATAAGAATAAACCAAAAACAAAACAAAACAAAAAAACCAAAACAACCAACCAAACAAACAAAACAAACCCAGAAAGAAACCGAAACAAACAAAAAAGCAACTCAGGAACAAGCAAAAACTAATATAGTCAGTATCTATTGTCATGGCCCAGGAGACTTGTTTTTTAACAGTTCTGGGTTGCAGAGCAAGGAGTCCACCAGAGTGCACTGCCTGCCTGATAACAGCATCCTGCAGGGACAGGAAAGCAAAGCTGATGGAAAGTTGGACCTATCCTTGTCCTGCAAGCATAGTTATGGGTCAGGAAATCAAGGGACACTAACAAATAACTTAATATTAATTAGAGTCAACTTTTTTTTAAAAGCTGATGATTGCTTACCTACCTAAAAGAAAGTGGCCTTATGAGTACTGTGATGCTGTTAATTTACACACATAAAGGTTGTTAGTTAGGTAAAGAAAATGGATTAACAGAAATTGTGAGAGAAATCAAAGAGAATAGAGACCTGTCACATTCTTATTCATTATATATCACTTCTAGTGACAGCCCATGTTTCAATAACTGCTTTTTAATACTTTCGATGATTTAGGATAATAGAGCTTTCTGTCTTGTTTTAACCCCAGCTGGCAAATAAGCACCACACAGCTGGTTCCTTACTCCCCCCCTGGTGAGATGGGAAAGAACCAAAAGGGGAAAAGTGAGAAAACTCATGGGTGAAGATAAAGACAGTTCAACAGGCAAAGCAAAAGCTACACACACAAGCAGAACAAACCAAGGAATTAATTCACTGATTCCCACTGCAGGCAGGTGTTCAGTCATCTCCAGGAAAGCAGGGCTTCATCACACGTAACAGTTACTTGGAAAGACAAATGCCATCAGTCTGAATGTCCTCCCTTCCTTCTTCTTCCTCTAGTTTTATTTGCTGAACGCGATGTCATATGGTATGTAATATCCCTTTTTGTCACCTGGGCTCAGCTGTCCTGGCTGTGTCCCCTCCCAGCTTCTTGTGTACCTCCAGCCTACTTGCTGTGGGGTGGGGTGAAGAGCAGAAAAGGCCTTGACTGTGTAAGCACTGCTCAGCAGTAACTAGGACACAGAATCATAGTACCACAGAATACTTAGGGTTGGAAAGGACTGTAAGATCATTCAAGTTCCAGCCTCCCCTGCCATGGGCAGGGACACCATCCAACCTGGCCTTGACATTGCTAGAGATGGTGCATTCACAACATCCTTGGCCAACCCATTCCAGTGCCTCACCACACTCACAGTTGTCGTGGTTTAAGCCCAGCCAGTAACCCAGACTCACACTGCCGATTGCTCACTCCCCCACTCTTCCTCCCCCTGCTCCTAGAGGGATGGGGAGGAGAATCGAAAGAATGTGACTCCCACGGGTTGAGAGAAGAACAGTCCAGTAACTAAGGTATAACACAAACCACTGCTGCTGCTACCAGTAATAATAATGATAAGGGAAATAACAAGGGAAGAGAATACAACCGCTCATCACCTGCCGACCGATACCCAGCCCAACCTGAGCAGTGATCTTGTGCTCATCCCTCTGGGTAACTGCCCCCAGTTTATGTACTGGGCATGATGTGCTGTGGTATGAAATACCCCTTTGGCTAGTTTGGGTCAGGTGTCCTGTCTCTGCTTCCTCCCGGCTTCCCCTCCTCCCTGGCAGAGCATGAGGCTCACAAAGTCCTTGGTCAGAGTAAACATTACTGAGCAGCAACTAAAAACATCAGTGTTATCAGTGCTGTTCGCAGGCTGAAAGTCAAAACCACAGCACTGCACCAGCTACTAAGAAGGAGAAAAATGACTGCTACTGCTGAACTCAAGACAACTGTAAAGAACTTTTTCCTTATATCTAACCCGAACTTCCCTAAGTTTAAACCCACTACCCCTTGTCCTGTCACTACAGTACCTAATGAAGAGTCCCTCCCCAGCATCCTTATAGGCCCCCTTCAGATACTGGAACATGCCTGTTATCAACACCTTTTCCTGGACAAATCCAAAACATAAACTCATACCAGCTACCATGAAGAAAATTAGCCCAGCCAAAACCAGCAGAACAACTTACAGAACAATGATCTGGAGCTTCTAGAAAGAAATGCATGTATTTTAGATACTCATCATTTGTGCTTCTTCTGCAACACATTAGGTAAAAGTACCCCTAGAATTCAGCTACTCCAAAATATCATTACAGGATATAACTCTACTTTTTTTTACTAAAATAAATGGGCTTTTCCTTTATGTTGCACTCAGGATTTAAAAGTACATCACTTAGTATTACTCACCAATTGCTGAAAGAGTGGTTAGTGTATTCAAGCCACTTGAGAGATTACTAACAAAACATAATACATGGTAAGTTTGTCTCTTTGATGTAGAATGTTATAAAAACGGTTTTCAAAAGTTAAACTGCCTACAGGGTAATCAATGTTATCAAAATGGAATTCTGTTTCATTACATTTTCATTTCCCAGTTGAAATAAGAGTAAGCAGTTGCATGTGCAACTTATTAGTGTATTATCTTCGTAGCTATAATGCAAACAGCTGTGTTCCAAAAACACTACAAACATACACATCTCATAAAATATCTGAATCTGTAAAAGTACTACTAACAGGAATTATGAATCATCTCTTAAAATACTATGCATAAACAAAGCAGTTATTATTTTATTTTTATTTTTTTAACTGAAACTTGTAGAGCAGCCTAACTATCCATTATGCTTACTTCCAGCAAATCAGATCTGCTTGAATAATGCACATTTCAGTCCAGAGAAACATGCAAGAAAATCTGTCCTCCAAATTCTATTGGAAAGGTACTTCTTACAAAACACATGGCTATCTGGAGAGCTTTCTAGCTTTGCTACTTTATGCTATACTACTAACCTACTTCAAATTAGAGATACAGTCAGCTTCTTAATAGATTTATTCAGATGAAGGGATGTCAATGGCAAACTCTTGTCATCTGTCTAGGAAAATTATTTACTTGTAAATTCAAATAATATGAATTAAATTATTTTCTGTGATATTCCATTAACATATATAGATGAAAAATGCATATTTCATATTCTTCCATACATATATAATGATGGTTTATAACACACGTTTGCTGCATAGCAGTTGCATAATCAGTACTACCATTAAGCCAGCTACAACGAAAACAGTAGAAAGCACAAAATAATTTATTTCAGATATAGTGAAAAGGCATTAAATAAAAATGTTGGGCAGTACATGCAATATGTGTGGGGAGTGAAGGTGATAAGATTTGCATGAAAAACAGTTTGGGAATGAGCTTTGAGGCCTTAATGCTTAACAAGCCCTGGGGTGATAAATTGCAACATTGAAGGACATGGAAGGTAATCAACCAAGCCTTGGGCGGATGGGCCAGGATTTAGTTGTGGTGGGAGTCTCAGTTGATGATGTGGGGGTTGTGAGAGGGTATGCAGCATTGTGATTGGACTATTTACCTGGAGATTTTTACAGGAGCCAATGAGATTGAACGTAGCATGTTTGTGTAGGTTGGGAAAGTACCAAACAAGGGGATAAAAAGGGGCTTGGTTGTAATAAAGTTGGATTTGAGTCTCTATTAGGATTTGAGTCTCTTCATCAACTTGAGTCCATGTCATGATACACCCCAAATATGAGCACAGAAAATTATAGTAGTCTAGATTAACATTCAAAGATTATTCTTCAAGATGAGAATGGTGTCTATTTTGAATCTGTATAGTGTCTAGTCTGATTTACTATTAAGTAATACTATAATAGCAACCATGAATAAAGCACTTTTTTAGCATTTTGCTTTTTAAAGTCAATCCTGCCTTCTACTACTTTATTATTATTCAGGAAAACAAATTATAGCCACCACTTGGAATTATAATAAATACTATCAAGAACTCACTGCTTTTTTAAGGTTTAGATATGATTATAAGGATAAAATTTTAAAGGTGGAAGGGTAAACACTCCATTTACCAAATATGATTTAATGCTGATCAGGCAAAAATCTTTTCTGTAATACAAAAATCACATGGTACAAGTGTAAGATGGTGGTGGTTGTTATTAGGTGATGAGATCAAATATTTCTGCATGTGGTAAGTGTGCATGATTAGTTTGGGTGGGGATTTTTTTGGCATTACAACAAAGCTTATTGCTGTCGAAATTGCTGCTCATCCTGGGTAGCATATACTGTGTTTTTTCACCACTTGGAGAGAATGAACAGTCATCATAGCCAGCAGGCCAGTTCAGATCTCCCCTACTAGCAGACTGAACCTCTTCTCAACAAATTCTGCAGTTATGCATATTTTGCTTTATAATGCACTGTATCGTGTTGTTTTTTTTTTTTGCTGTAGGAGAAGCTATTCAGGTTGTAGTCCTATGGAGACAAAACAGACAAACTAAAAGTAAGACTATTTCCCTAGCTGAAACAGTTTCTACCCAGACATTACTTTAGACATAGTTTTTAGATTTCTAAGAATATCTAAAAACTGCTCATTACTCATTCAAGACAAAAAAAAAAGTTTGGGACTTTAACCTATACTCATTTAAGACAAAAAAAAAGGTTTGGGACTTAACTATATATTAAGAAGATCATACATTCTCCTGGTAGCAAAGTGTTCTACTCCCACTCCTATCAACAACAATGAAAGTAACACAAATCTTTAAAAAAAGGTGAAGCCAACATTTTTTGTCTTCTGGTCTGTTTCCAGCCATCTACAGTGCAATTTCATTCATTCTTAACTTATTGAAACATAAGTTGAGACTGAGATGCAGGAGAAAAAACGAACTATAAACAATATTAAATAACAAGAAGATTGATTTTTTTCTCTTCTGTGGATAAAGATATTTTGTTTGCTTTTATCAGATGTAGATGTACACTAGCAGTTGTGTCTAGTTTCTAAGTCACATTCCATGTCCAAGTGGCAGACAGCAAACTCAGACACAGGAATACGTAAAAAATCAACCACTTTAAATATAGGGCCTAGAAATCAAACAGAATTGCCATGAATTGTGATCTTTTTAAATGCAAAATATAATGAAATTCAATGTACTGTCTTCTGATTTTTCAATGAAAAATTAGTTATTTAAACAGTTATTAAATAGAGGATATTTTTGGATGACAAACAAAACTACTTTTATGAGAATGCCTTGATGCTTCCGAGATGGGAGATAAAAAAGACAAAGCATTTTTAATAAAGATTCAACCTCCAGCTGGGTCTAAAATCAGTATTTGTGAAATATACCTAGATAAAATTTTGTTAATATTCATAGGGATGTTAGATATTATATTATTTTGGCCACCAGAGGTCTCAAATTTTTTAGTGAATGCAAATGCAATAATGCAAATTAAGGACTCATACCAGCTGAATAAAAGCTTTGAGAAACGTGAATAGAGATCTTTCAGCTGAAAGCAAGACATCTCTACAAGCAAACATTCATGGCAATCAGAACATATTATGTGTTCTGTTTGCTGAGGAAGGGAAGGACCCACTTTTTTATATCAAAAAGAGGTGAAAGCAGCAATTAAAAAAAACCCTACCTGGGTCTGTCAACTACTGCTTTTAGTTGAGGCTGACCTTCAAGTTTTCCCCATCAGTATGATTACCTACTCAGACAAAGGAAGCAGAGCAAGTGCTAGGCCAGAAGAAGCACTGCACATATTTGTTAACTTTTTTATCAGCAGGCTACAGTGAGTAATATCAGCTGTCCACACATATTGTTAGCATAGGGATATTGTT
The DNA here is from genome assembly GCF_028554395.1 of Pezoporus wallicus. Classification (NCBI taxonomy): domain Eukaryota; kingdom Metazoa; phylum Chordata; class Aves; order Psittaciformes; family Psittacidae; genus Pezoporus; species Pezoporus wallicus. The sequence continues at coordinate 667,277 of NW_026640754.1, forward strand.
AGCTTATCATATATAACACATATATTTGTTATTATAACAAATACAACATATTTGTTATATACATTTATATAACAAAAATACATATGAACAAAGAAAATTAAGTAGAACCACCTGAACTGGACAAGAGATATGGTGGCAGCATGGTTTTTCCTTCTTCATTATCTACAGACTCTCTGGTATCTATAAAAGATTAGTGACATTACAGATTTAGGACTTGATCAAATGGGAGTTCACAGGAAAACTCTTGATTTCCCAGGCAGATTTTACTTCTAGAAACTCAGTGAAAAGACACACCTAAAATATTGCCTATAACCTTTGCAATGGATAGAATACATCCTTCCCTTTATCTGCCTTCCTGGTGCATCTTGATGATGGAACGACGGGTGTGAAAATATATATAAAAGTTGTATACAGGTTGCAGCAGCAGCACTTTCCATGATACTTCTATATAAGGCTACAACTACACAAGAACAAACCTGTATTTTTTCTCCTATTATCCTTATCATATTGTATTTTCTATTGGAAACTTTGAGAAATTACACGGCTAAACAGACCTTGGATCTGATATAGCCATCCATAGGTTTCATCAGCTATGATCAATACACATGGATGAAAGAAAGTAAAATGGGTTCCTGAAGGTTACTTGAACTTTAAGTTAATATTAATTTTGCTTCTGTAAGGGCTAAAAGCATGTGCATTATCTGCTCCTGTAGCTCAGTTGACAGGTTATAAATTTGTCTATAGTATCTTAATCACTTACATGGGTCCTTAGATAAAAAAGCTACACAAGCCAAAGGAAGATATGCCAAGTACCTAACTGTTTGTGTAAGACTTCAGACAGTATGTTTTCTCTATTTATAATTTCATTAAATTTAAATTAGTCAAAACATGAACTAGATAGATGAATTGAGGCTTGTGGCAAGTACAATGAGTGGTTTTTCTCATAATACTATAAATATATTGTAAAAAAAAATTAACATATGATAACATATAATATAAATACATAAGAAATACCTGTAAATTGTTAAATTATCTAATCAAATATATTTAAATATAAGGTAAATTATGAATATACAAAATTATAAATTTCTATTTTTTTATTACCAGGTTTACTGCATAATCTTTCCTGTGGATTTTTTCCTCTATTGTCCATGAATTTTTCTTTGCGACACCAGTAAATAGCTATATTATATTACATTCTACGTATAGCTATCAACTTTATCAACAAGCTTAAATATCCAGCTCATGCAAATGAATTCGTTATAATTCTAATTTATTTTGGAGTACTCCAAAGTGTGAATGGGAATAGAAATTTTATCAATTTTTCCTCCTCATGGTGAATGCAACCTGAATAGTACTAAACCCTAAGAGACTTTTCCACATTTTCAGCATTACCCTTAACTTTGGAATGTTTAGCTGAGATGTGATTGGCTTTTACAACTGAAATAATTTACAAAGCCGATTATATACCTTTCAGGAGCTGAGTCTTACTGAAGCAGTCTGTGCATTACATTTCCATACAAAATCAGTGAGAAAGTTTCCATTGTTTGTTAGCTGAATTAGGCTATAAGATTATTGTTACATTGTTTGGCTAGTACCTCTTTAAAGAAATCCAAAGTTGTCTACTAAATAAGTGAAGTATATTATTTACAGCATATTCCACTGAAAATAAATAAGAGTTAAAAGAGAGAGAACAATACATAGTACAAGATACCTGATTAGATGCTGTGCTTAATGAACAGCACATTACATAGATGAAACTCAAAACAGAAATTTTGCATTTCTCCTTGGGAAACAGAATAACTTGCAGATCATAAGGTTATTTATTCCTTTCTAAAACTGTTTCAATCACTATGTGTTTCCTTTAGGTCAAACTTTAAGTCTTTGTATTGAATGTTCTAAAAATTTCCCAGAAATTCTACTGAAAAAATCTTACTGGTAAACCTCTACAATCTCACAGGGTTTTTTTTTTCTTAAAAACATATCTGATGTTTGACCCATTTGTATCCTTTGAGACCTTATCTCTCATCAGCATACTCTCTGAAATAATTGCCAATACTGCAATAACACCTTTCTGGTGCCTGCTTTATCATTCTAAGTTGAACTCCGCTGGAACTGAAACTGAATTAAGTGAAAAGTATTCATGTTATCTAACTGTTGTTTACCTTTTACGTTCCTGGTTTTACCCTGTGGCCTTTTTTACTACCTGTTATGTATCTTCCTTTGTGAAGATTTAAGAAGTAAAGCAGTTCATTTTTTTCTTTCTAACTGGTAATATTTTCTGTAGGCAATAGACGCAGTCATTCTGAAATTTGTTTCTACTCTGTATGCGTTTTGAACATTTTTGGCCAGTTATCACTAAAAATGAAAAGCCAACTTAAATATTTTTACTTGTATTTTATATATTCACCTATAATAACTCTGCCTCCTTAATTTTATTAAAAATACATAAAAATATACAAGTTGCTTTTCCAGATGTTTTTTGTGGTTTTCAGGGACTACAAATATAACCTGTTCTGACTAGAAAAATTGTATACCGTTATTCGCAATGTACTAAATTAGCCCATTAAAAGTTTTCTGAATACACATTAAACTTTTTAATATAAATGATGGATTCATCACATTTTGAGACAGAAAGACTGAAAAAAAAGATAAGAGCTCCCAAAGTAATTAGAAGTTTGCTTAGGAAAGAAATTAAAAAAAAAAAGTTTCAAATTTAATAAAATTAATTCAATCCTAATAGGGATGACTAAAAAATTTAATTTTTCCAAAGTGACTGTTTCTCAGGTTATCTGCTTTACCTGATGAGTACAAATATGGTGAAGTTATCTATGCAGAAGTTGTTAACATTTCATATAATGGCACTTTATCTGAGAAAGATTCAATGAAAAAAATGTACAAAATAATATTAAAAGATATACAGGATTCATCTACAAAAAAGGCTACCACTGGGTACTAGGGAAGGAATAAAAAATTATAGCCTGATGACCAGAAAATGATAATTTTCTGCTACTTGGTATATTAGTGAACTGCATTTGCAGATTTCTGAACAACTAGCATTCACTATAATGATAGCACAAGATGATGATGGCTTAGCCTAGCTCTCAGGATTTTAATATAATCCATTTAGGAAATTACTTGTCTCCTTGCCCTTGGCAGTGGAACAAGGGCCAGAAGCTGCAGAATCAGGATACAAGCAGATCTGGGCTCTAAGTTTCTATATATGTCTCTTCTGATTATAAGTTCTCAATAAAGTTCATTGTTTACTTGTAACACAGAAGATGTAATTCAATTCACAGATTAAGATATCCACCTTAGATTCCTACCCTGCTGACACTTAAATTCTATCTTTATCTGTGATGTGAATCAATCCCAGAGTGTCTACCTTTCAAATACACCACTAGGCTATACTGACAGCTTATACTGACGCCCTTGAGAGTAGGATCTTATGGTAACAGAAAAAGTTTAGTATCATGAGGAAATCTGCAGCGTCTTCAAAGGAATGTATGATTTTGTATCTAACCCAGATGCAGATGAACGTACAAATTCAGAGGCAAGACCTGCAGCATAGGTGGAGTTTTTGTCTAGACTTGCTGTAAAGCTTGTGCTTTAGCAGTATGGCAAGCCAGCTAGAATCGCTTCACCACAAAGAAAGACATGCTAAATTGGCATCTGGCTTCATATGCAAATTCCACAAAGAAAAGTTGTTAAAACAAACAAACAAAAACTAACCACAACAACAAAACAAACCACACCCAAAACAAACAAAAACCATAAAACAGAAACCAAGCAAATGAAGACCCAGAAAACACCAAACTAGGAACAGAAGATTAACAAATTTTCCCTTCTTAAAAGACAGGTGAGTGTCAGAATCATCTTGTCATTCTCTGCCAAGAAGCAAAATGGACAGCAATTTTTTAGTGTCTGACAACTTTAAGGCAGTAAAGAGTCCAGGTGCCTTGGCAATACATGTGAGAGAAGAATGACAAACAGCTTTTCCAAATAAAACAGCCATGCTGTGGTATGAAATACCCCTTTGGCTAGTTTGGGTCAGGTGTCCTGTCTCTGCTTCCTCCTGGCTTCCCCTCCTCCCTGGCAGAGCATGAGACTCAGAAAGTCCTTGGTCAGGGTAAACATTACTGAGGAACAACTAAAAACACTGGTGTTATCAGCGTTGTTCCCAGGCTGAAAGTCAAAACCACAGCATTGCACCAGCTACTAAGAAGGAGAAAAATGACTGCTACTGCTGAACCCAGGACAGGACTCTAATGTGGGAATAACTTATATTAAAGGCAATGTAGACCTTAATTTTGATTTGGAGAAAGTGCTCACTGAATTATTTTAATCTATAACTGATGTTAGTGATTTAGAGTGATAAATATTCCCAGTAACTAATTAATTTCAGATCTTTGGAATGCTTTTATTCACAGGAAGAAATCTATTCTAAATTTTAAAATATTCAGCTAATCATTAATTCATTGCCATCTGTTCATAATTCAGCTGCAACTGCAATATTTATTACTCTAAGAATAACCTAAGGAAAAAGAGGGTATTTTCAGAGCATATTTAAACTAGAATTTTTTAAAATCCACATTAAAAATACCTTTAAATATCCTGTGCATGAAAAATTACATCAAGACAGCTCTGCCCATTTACAAATTGCACAATTAAACATCTCTAGTATGAGCATCATATGGAATTTGAAACTCCATACTGTTCAGAATGGAAGCAAAATAATTAAAAGGCAAATAAATGTAATGATCTTGATGAAGAAGCACAACAAACCAACTACACACCACACACTAGACCATGTCACCCAAGACTCTGTCCAACCTGGCCTTACTACTCATCTAGAAGACCTTGTGATCTTAGAGGTTCATGACCTTTTATGGGCAAATAATTTTCATGGACAGACAAATGTTTCCAAGCCTGCCTATTCAGAACTTACAAAAAATTCTTTCATATATAGAAACAGGTTAACTTCCCATAGCTGGCTCAGTAAGGTAAGTGATAAAACTCAGACTTTTAAAAGATAACTTAGCTGAATAAACACTCTAAGTATACAAACAAATTACTTCTCACCCACATTTTTGGTAAATCTCTTTGCTGTCATGTCAACATCTTTAACAGCAGCAGCATGCTATTGAGTTTCTTCTTGCAAGTACTCTCTGTAGCTCTGAAGTAAAGGAGAACATCAGCAATATCTCACTTCCTTTTTTTTATTATTATGGTTTTGTGTTTGATTAAGTTAAAAGCGGCTTCTCATTTATTTGCCTTTATTTTGTCCTTCACCTAAGCCACTTCTATTAGAATAATATATGCTTACCAATATTAATAAGCTGCCTGGCATTAGGGAAAAAAAGAAGCAAAAATAAAATCTTAATGTCCTGCCAGGGACTTGCTAAAGGTCCAGATGCTCTAAGTAATTTAACAATGCTTAGCACCCAGCAGCAGCCTAGTGAATGTCACAACACATGCACAGCACCTGTTTTTTGCAGTTAAATTAAATATTAGCAGTTGATAAAGCTAAAACCAAGGAATTAGATCCACCTCTTGAAGATGTATGCTGTATCCCTCAAATCCTACTTAAATACCTTGGAATAATGTTTATTTCTTTCACTTTTGGGATCTCTCTCCTAGAAAAGGGAATCATTTCTCTGCTTTGAACATTTGTGTAGTAGTTATGCTGTCTATATTGGCCAACAGCGTGTGGGTAACAACAGCAGGACAGATGGCAATGGATTAATGTTTAAACACTAACGCGTCAGCACCACCATGAAAACTACTAATGACCTGTTCCCACTCAAACTCTACTTCTACAATTAAATCCAACCACTGCTTATAGTTTAGTATGGTATGGTACAGTATGGTAGGAGGGGAATATATCTTTTGATATTGAGGGTAAAATATTTAAGAACTTAAACAGAATTTTCTACAAATAATAGAAACACCTAGACTTGCATTTAAAATACAGTGAGGTAAAATAAAAAGCCTATAAAACAGAAAAGTAAGTGCAGGACTGCTATACTGCTGGCAAAATAGCTGCTGGTAATCGAAATCTACTTAGGTGTATGTCCAGTCTCCCTGCAGATGCTCTGGAATCAAAGTCAGCATTGAGATGAAATACTAAGGCGCCAAGATGAGGCTTATCAGGCACCCCTTTACACAGGGTCACCACAGCAATTTTGCTCTCCTACAATCACTGCTTGGAAAAAACTGATTTAGCATTCCCTTTTATCCTTTTCCCATCATGCCACATCTACATCCCATCAGGATATGGAACTTCAACTATTGCCTTCTCACGAGAAAAGAGCATTGCAGCTGCTGCTTTTCCAAGGGTTATTCTGCAGGAAGCCAACACGCGACCAGGCTTCTGCTTGTCTGGCTGTTTGTGCCAGCACCAACTGGAAGCAGCTAGGACCTGAAGCTTCACTCAAAGTCTGGTTTCCAGTAGACTGGCTGAGGAAGATCTGCTACTTGTCCCTCTTCCTCCCTCTCCATGGACTTATTCTGTACCCCTTTGACAGAATCATAGAATCACAGAATATCTCAAGTTGGAAAGGACCCATAAGGATAACTGAGTAGAAGCCCCTGTTCCTCACAGGACTAACTAAAACTAAAGCATATGACTGAAAGCATTGTTGTCATGGTTTAAACCCAGCTGATAACTCAGTACCACATAGACATTGCTCACCTCTTCCTCTGTCTCCCCTCCTTGAGCAGGATGGGAAGGAGAATTGAAAGATTTAAACCCTGCAGGTTGAGATAAGAACAGTTTAATAAATAAAGTAAAATATAACATTACTAATAATAATTATGATAAGGGAAATAACAAGGAAAGAGAATATAAAACTAAAAAGGGAAAAGGAAAAAATAAACACAATTGATGCGCCATACAATTGCTCACCACCCGCCAACTGATACCCAGTGATCTGGGCTTTCCGGGTGACTCCCACCAGTTTATACACTGGGCATGACGTGCTGTGGTGTGGAATACCCCTTTGGCTAGTTTGGGTCAGGTGTCCTGTCTCTGCTTCCTCCTGGTTTCTTGTGCTCCTCCTCACTGGGAGAGCATGAAACTGAAAACTCCTTGCTCTGAGTAAAACGCAACTTAGCAACAACTAAAACATTGGTGTGTTATCAGCATTGCTCTCAGACTAAAACCAAAACACAGCACTGCACCAGCTTGACACTGCACAGCCCTGATCGCTTTCCTGGGGAACTATGTTCCAGTGACCGACCACTCTCAGTAGAGAGCCTTTTAATTGAAGTTCAATCTAAATTTTTTATGCTGATTTATACCTTTCTACATGTGAAAAAAATGTCCAATTTCATAACAGCAACTCAATGATAAGTAAGATTTATGCTGAATATATACAACAAAATTGTTGTTACAGAAGAAAAAAGCATGCTGCCCCAGCTGCTGCATATACCTTAAAGGAGTTCTAAGGTCCAAACTTAAGAACATGTATTCTGGCTTTAAAAAGGCATCTTTTCCTCCATGTGCTTGTCCTTTCCAAGCCAGCTCCAGATTATGGAAAGAAAAAACTTCAAAATCAAGTACAAGGACAAGTACCTCCAAACATAGATGTATAAACTTAGAAAAAGAGGGAGAAAATAATCAGCATGTATTTTGTCTATGTTATAAATATTACAGAAAGAAATATCAGATTATTTATAAAAGTACAAAGTATGTTTTTCATCTGTTACAGACAGCAAAAGGTGTTCTCCTTTCGCTTCAGATATAAACTAGCATGAGCTGTACTTTGTGTCCAAGGTAGAAATAGTCTTCCTGAGCTCAGACTGATGGAAAGAAAAACAAAAGAAGAAAACCTGGATCTTTGGAAAAGTCTTAAATGTCAAAAACTTTTAGAGTTTGAAGAATGCAGAAAGAAGAAAAAAATATACTGAATGAGGAAAGAAGAGGAAGGGGTCTCAAGACCCCAGCTCTGGAAGTACCGATGTAGTGTTTAAATAATTTAACAAGAACTGATTTTAAGATTGAAAGAAAATTATATATAACATGCTAGTGAGGATAGTTAAAGCAAGGCATCTGATATTCACAGCATAGACTTTCTTTGCTATGCTGTTTAGAACCAAGAATGCACAAGCACTTTTGCCCCTGAAATAACACCACGGGAATCGTACATAATTTAAATATTAAATACTTCTGCTTGCATTTTTATTTATTCATGGGGGAATTTTTAATTCTTGACATATCAACTGACACTATATGCTCTTGTATTTCAGGAAAGAGATTTCAGGTTAAATAATGGCCATACCTACCACAAAGAATTACCACCTAGTCCTAATAAGTGACAGGGGAATATCTTCCTTCTCTATTTTTATAGCACAGTTTTCTTGAGGCAATTCATAAAGGAGATGTAAGATGTGTTTTACACCATAGAGTACATCAAATATTAAACAGTGGTGTAGTGTTATGTCTGCACGTAACATACAAATTATCATAAAGACATGAAAGATACTGCTTAAAAATTGAAAATGTACCTAAATGACTAAATGCACCTGAAGTACTGTGTAAAGTACCTCTCTCTTTCAAAGGGATCTTGTTACCCAAGCACAAGTGAACTGTAAATGACTGGTGACATCAAGTATGGTTAATAATTTTATGAGTTAATTATGTAATGGATGTATAAAAAAGTATTTAGTCCAGCTAATTAAAGGCCTAATCACAAGAGAATAAGTTCCCCACTGCTGAATGTCAAATGTACATATGCAGATTAACACAGAGAATGATGCAACTTACAAGACAAACAGAAGTAAAAACTAGAAAAGAGTTGTTTGCAACTGTTTTTTACTAGTCCATTAGCTACTACTGCTTCTTGATGCTGAATCAAAGCGAACAAGTCGAAAGGCTTTCTACAGTTGGAAGATAAGAAATGCAGGAGAAACATGGAAGAATTTCAAATAAATTAACACGATAATTTCTAAAAGGCTCCTTTGGCAGGCCCCTCAAAGTGCTGGCAAGAGGTTGAAGTTTTGACTCTTTATCAGGGCTTCACATTTTCCTAGTACCATACTTCAATATAATTAATTAATGTGAGTAGATTCTCATGATAGTTGAGACAAAGTCATTAAGAGTATATCAGTATATTTTGTGCGAGGTCCTATTACAAAACCTGTTATAGCACAGATGGTTTGTAAAAAGATTTTTCTAGGGACTAGATAGACATAAACAGAGGCAACATCACATTGCACAGTAAATTATGAGAAGGGATGAGACTCAGATTCCAGCTGGACATTTCAACTGTTATGAGCAACATGGCACGCTTTCTGACTGTCTCTTGGCTCATCTCATGTACTTTGCCAGGAGGAGACGTAAAGCCATATGGCCTGTCAGGCACCACTCTGTTGTACCTTCTGCAGTGTTCCTGAAGCTGAAAGACATCCTTTAACTGTGCAGATAAGTACAAGGTAGCTAACCTGTACTAAGAAAGGGCAAGTTACCTCTCATTACTGTCATTTAAAATCTCTGACAATAGATCTGCACCACAGACTGGCATATGAGCTGTATTTTCACCTCCTATATAAATTGTTTATATTCCTATATTTGGAAAGTGTCTAGCTTACTATAAAACTTTAGTAAGAAACATAATACTATAAAATTTGTATACTCAGAAGGTACAATATTTTTCTGTGAGAGTTATCTAAATATTCTCTGGACTGATTACTAACTTAAACCAAGGAAAATATTAGACAACAGAGTAATTTTCAACAAAAAATTCCATTTAAGGTACAAAAAAGTCCGTAAAAAAGTATAAGCGAAGCAAGTAATTTAGCAAAGAAATTACAGGTTACAATGAGAAGAGCCTTAGTAATGATAAAGTGACCCAAAAGAAGAGCTTAAGCTATTCATAAAATCATAGAACAGTTAGCGCTGGAAAGGACCTTAAGATCCTGGAAAGGACCCCTGTCATGGGTAGGGACACCCCACATTAAACCATGCCACCCAAGACTTTGTCCAACCTGGCCTCAAACATTGCCAGGGATGAAGCATTCACAACCTCCCTGGGCAACCCTTTCCAGTGCCTCACCACCCTAACATCTGCTTTGTTGGTCTTAAATAGCATGTCTAAAAACTGGAGGCTGTGGAGTCCTTTTGGAGATCCAGTTACAAATCCGGCAGTTTCCTGACCATATGTCATGAATAGACCAGAGCACAAACCAACACTTTAGCCCAGTTGGTGTAGATCTCAACAGACAGCATTGCTACGCATGTGACTTTCTCTTGGTACAATTTTCAGTGTCAGTATAAATACACTGTACTATAGTAATGAATGCAACCTTGGTTTTGTAAGACCTGGAGCCGTAATTTTACTTGACACCATTCAAACATGTAACCACTGAATCATCCAGTGGTCTAAGCTATTTTTTTTTTTACCATATTTTTTCTTCACTCCTCCTAGATTTTGATGTGTTTCAAGATGTCTTAATGATGTACTTTACAGAAATAACTCGCACAATAACTCACAGAATTGAATACCTGTTATCAAGAGCGGACTGGAGTTTTTCCATCTCCCTGGATGATCATATAGCCATCTTTCTCGCAGCCCTACACCTAATTCTTTACATTATTTTGCAGTTAAAGTTTTAATCAGATCCTCTTTAAGACTGTCTTACCCATGCATGGCACAATTCCAAACACCAAAAAAAGAAATTTTAGTTGACATAAAATTTAACATCAACAGCAATTTAAACAACAAAGAGACCAGCGTATTTATTGCCTTGTAAAACCATGCATGTCCTCTGAAATACAGATAAAATGCCAATGGTATTACATGTATAGGAAGTGAATTGTCATCCACCTAAATGTACAATCATCCTTCTTTCTTTTCAGAATGTCCCTGCTATGCATATAAATTTTGTAGTGTTGGGTTTTGGGTTTTTTGGTTTGTTTTGGGATTTTTAATTATTCAACTTTTCAAAGAAGTTAACAGAGAAGAACATTTTAAAGTTGTTAAGTAGGCATAATAATTTCCTTTTTTTTAATATTAAAAATTTCTTCTCACTGCTTCCTCCACTATTTATTTTCATCCCTTTCACTCAGCAGACACACATAACTGCTTCAGCATGCAGCACTAGTGGAGGGACAAAGAGCATTTTTTATCAAGTCTGTGACTTTCCAGACCATATTTACAACAGGAAAAAATATTTACTGATGTCAGCAAACGTGGTATAGAAAAGCCCCCACCCCTTCTCTCAGCAGAGATCTCCATGTTTTAGCTAGGCAAAAATGTGTCTTTCAGTGCTCTACCTTGCACAAGAAATTTTTTTATAAGGGAAGGCAGGAATAATACATTCTGAATTTCAAGAGCCTGTTAATATCCTTGATTACCAATAGTTCAGGTTTATACTGATGGCACTGGTAGATATGAGTACCTGTAGTAAGAAATATTAATCAGTAACAAGGAATATTTTAATAGGCATTCAGTGCTGTATGAGGATTTTATAAAAAGTAAAGAAGATTTTTCTATTAATATAAGAAAGAATAAAGGCAATACAGCCTGAAAAATAAGAGGATAAAGAAAAAGAAATAATGTAAATACAATATTGCAATCTAGCAAACTTCCACTCTCCAGACACTCTGCACCAGCTGCACACCAAGAAGCTTATAGATGTTCACCCTAATGATGGTAACATAAGAACACATGTTTTCTTCAGGCCTTTTATGTTTTTATAATATTAACCTCTAGTGTGACGCCTTTAAGTCAATCTCAATATACTCACATACATTTTCATTGCTGGATTCACTCAGCAGGAATGGTGTCAGCAATCAAAATACCATATCTATTTTTGTCAATGTGAATGTCTGCCATAGACGCCTCACCTTTTTGCAATTACTAACCGAAGTGGAAGGTTTTAATAATAGAGCTATTGGAAGAGACAGAACTGTGTTCCATAAGCACACTGGGCAAGTACAATATGGCTAGAACAGGTGTTAGCTTAATTTTCCTCATCTGTCTGTATCTGCTAGCAGGTCTGGTTACCTTTGCACACTCATTTGATGTGGTCATTCAGGGAAATCAGTGCAGATGGTGTGTCAATGTATGCACTTGCCAAAGATTTTTTACAACTTGAAGCAGCTATCTCCAGCCAGTTTGAAAGCTCGGTGTAGATTAAAACTAGAGTTAAATTAACACTATTCATGAGCGTAGCCTCGGCACATGAGTAGGTAAAACACAGCTTAATCCAGAAGTGAAAAAAAAAAAACAACAACAAAGAAACACGGAGTCTAAGGGGCGTCTCCTCAAATTTATACAGCTGTTGGGAACTTAGACATACCTGCTTGTATTATTTTTCATCTTATTCCCAGTCAATATATATTGTTTTCTAGCATATCTAGAACATTGCTTTGTACTAACTTTCTGGCCAATATTCTTAAAAAGCAATGAATATCTTCAGTACTATCCTAGTATTGAAAATATAAAAAATATTATTTCATATTTATTTATATAGTAAGTATGATTTGTGCTAAAAAAGCGGCATAACGTGCTAAACTTAAAGGAAAAAACTCATGAAAAGCAGAACAGATAAGTACAGGATTTTTTATTTCTATTTCATTTGGAACTCTGATCTGCTGTATTTTATATTTTGCAAAATATTTGCCACCATTTTATACAGGGGCTGGCAGTATGATCATTTTCCACTAGAATTTTGTAATGACCAGGAAAGCAGTTGGATTCTTGTTTTATTTTGTTTTTTTTTTTTACATTCTGCTACTCCAGCTGTTTGCAATATATGCTGATGCAGCTGCACTGCAAGACTAATGGGAGCAAACCAGTTCCCACTGAAGCAATGGAAGACTGACAGAACTTGTGAGAATATGATAATTATTTTCCCCACCAAAACTGTTATTGAAACATGTTTTGCTGATTTTTATTTTTTTTTAGTTTGTTTTGTTACAGCTACCTCAAAGATTATAGTTTTCCATTAAACTGTTTTAAATATTTGGAGGAATTTCTACTTTCCCTGCCCTCAGCTAATACTGAATCATGCTCTTCTAATCCATTGTACACATTGTTTTTTTGTTTGAGTATGGTGATGAATTTTTTTCTATTCAGCAATAATATTCATAAATCTAAACTGATGTACACAACAGTCAATAAAGAACACTCACCTACTGTCAGTTGTCCAGTTAACTGTCCCATGTGATTTCTTGCATTCACTGTTACATTTCTGTCAGACTGTAAGACCAGTGGGCTATCCTGGGAAACATGTATAAGACAATAAATGAGAGAACAAAAAATTGAGGTAGAATTAAGTTAGAGCTAAATATAAACATGCATGCTGAGAGGGGAGTTCTGTCAAACATAATAGCCTCTTTAATGATTTCACAAAGTATTTTACAAGTCAAATTTTTATGTAAAAGAATAACAAGATTGCTGTCTTGAGCTTAAAATCTTTGTGCATAGAATCCCTGCTTTAGAAATCAGAGCTGAACTTAATTTATACAAAATACATTTTGTTTCCTCAGGATATTACAAAGTTACAAATTCAAAAACTTTAATACAAACCTGGTTAGCCTTTTCCACATATTGCTAACATACACTTTTCTAACTACTTAATCAACACTATACTACGTTATTCTATTAACCTGCATGACCTACAGTGTTAGGATTGCACTTACTAAAACCTTACAAAGACAGCCATGCATTTCTTTGAAGGTAAGAGGTATTATTCTCGAAAAAGCAAAGAAAGAGAGCACTGGGAGGTGAGGTCCTATAACAAACAACCCTGACCCACCCACCAGTAGTACCTGACAGGTGCTACTAGCGATTGTCCTAGGTTCATCAGTGATCAAACTGATGCAGAACAAAGCTAAGTATGGTATGACGTTAAGTACAGTCTTAACATTTTTGGAGTCAGTTTGCAGCATGACTACATTGCTATCAGCATCCTACTATATTTAAGCATTCCAGGAATGTTTACATATATATGCGTAAGCATATCCTGTGTTCACAGCCAGCTTAAGGAATCTGAGAAATGAAGACAGAACTGAATTCTCCTCCTGAAGAATGAGGAGCCAGATCCACCCGCCAGGGGAAGGACAGATGCAGGGGAAAAGGGAAGAGCTTCAACAGATAGCCATGAGAAACCCAGCCTAAAAAAAAAGAGCTTACTTATCATGCTGTCATTGGAAGGTGATGAGTACATGAGAAGCGGGAAAATTTGGTGGTTGCTGCTACTGCAGAGGCACTTTCCTCCATAGAATCACCTTATACCACACTGTACTTCCCCTGAAGCTTGCAGCGAGACCTTAGGTACATTAATGCTTCTGGCAACTAAGCATAGGTAAAACACCTGACAAAAACAGCTGGGAAAGTGCCTTAGCTAGGAATGACTAAGGGCCTGGTAAAAAAAAAAAATAATCTGAAAATCATTATATACTCATTCTTAGGTTCTTCCCTGGGCATCCTGCACTGAGCATATTAGGTTAGATAGGCTACTTTGTGTTTATATGTGAAGATATTGGTTCTTCCTGTTCGTGAAAGTTTTACAAGATAAGAAAGGAGTTAAGGAGCCATACATAAAGATTTATTTTTACCTGAATGATTCATTAGCTTTGCACTTAATTTTTCTACAGGTTAAAATTCACTCCTTTGAATCCAGGCCTTGCCTCTGCCAAAAACACTCTTCCCAGTTGTTTTCACTATGATTAACTTTAAATGACAATCAGTTCCCCGGGAAGTCTGAAATTATTCTGAGCTAATTTCTAAGAGTTCAGATGTGTTTCATCTCTTGCTGGACCATGCTATGACCTCTCTAACATCCTGTCAATTAGCTCTGCATCATGGAATCTGGCAGATGAGAATCACTTGTCCATCTTCCTATATAAGAAGCTGTAATTATCAGTGAGACACCACCGTGTTCAGTGTGACTGGTTTGAGCTAAACGTGATGCAATTAAGGGAGCTTCTGGCAACAAAAGCAGCTGCTAAGGACCTTTTTCTCAACACTTGATTTGATTTTCACTTGTCTTATGGTCCTTTGAAGATCATTAGTCCGTGCAACTGCTGCTCTGGGAAAGAAGGTTGTCCTGATAAGAGAGCTGTGTGGCCGAAATATGTTTTTAAGGAGCCCTTTTCCCTCTTGCTTAACCAGTATTCTGCTAAGAGTCTTCTCAGAATAATCTCACCCTTAGCAAGGGAGGGTACTTCTATGCCTATTTTTGCCAGCTCAGCTGTTTGGCAATTTACACTTCCAAGCACTATCCATGGTCTAACCTGAATGTTTCTTTCCTTTCACCTTAGGAAAATACTTAACAAGATTCTCAGGTTTCTTGTGCTCAGGCTCTAATTATAAATAAAAGCTTGGATATCAAATTCTCAGGTATGGGATAATGAAAAATTAGGTGAGCCAAGCCTTCTTTCTTCTCCTTTCTTTGTCTTATTTAAAGATAAAAAGAGGGATGAAGAAGTTAAGAACTTAAATCTATATTCCTTAGTTTCTGGATTTCAAATATAAAGTTGCACTCTTAAATTCTGGAAGAAAGAAAACCCAGGGGCAGAACTCTAACAATTTAAGCAGCCCAGCATTTTATCTACACTGTTTACCTGAAGTTCTATTTTCCACAGGAAGTGCCTAAGGACAGGTTCAAGATATTCAAAGGTAGTCTGCTCAGAGGAGCTAGTAACTCAGAGGATATTTAGCTAGAATTAAAGATCTGTAAGATGAGTATAAAACTGAGATAAACATCAGTCATATGGACACAAATATACCTGTGGTATAAAAACATTGGATAATTTTCTCTCTGGATCACCAGATCTGCTACTCTTTCTGATGTAAACTTCATCATGCAATTTAATAGACTTGATAATCCACAAAGTATTTGATATAACAATGTCAGAAGGGAGATAGAAGTGTGTTATCACACTGTTTTTCTGGAAAAAGGGGGGATTATTAAGCTCTTCAAATACTGTAAGTATTTGTAAATAAGTAACATTTGTTCTGAAGTCAGACAAGCCTAGGAACAAGCATGTTTATTTTCTTGATATAATTTTCTAGGCTGACATCACCCAATAGCTGATAAAGTATGAAAAAAACCCAGCTAGTACTAAGTACCACTCTGTTCCAGCTGAAACCAGGACAATTAATTAGGATAATTTCTGTATATATACTTAACAAAAAAGGCTTTAGGTTATACCTGACAAAAAGCCACACCTTAAAAAATGGGCAAAGTTCTCTTACTGCTGTTGCTGGCATTATACAGCTGTATATCAGATCTTCCATTTAGAGATGAGCATAAAGACCATTTTCCCATTACACATAATAAAGTAATGTAGTGCTGTTTTTCCTTTACATGTAATAAGATAATGTGGTGCTATAAAATGAGTTCCATGTATTTCTGTAGCTCAGCATTATCAGTATCAGGAACAGACATGCTTCATATTTAGAACATAATTGTATACATGCAGTGTTAGCATTAGCATGAGCAACTCCAAGGAACACCCCTGAAGAGGTTCTTCATCACCTATTATCAGTTCTTGACACAGAGTTAACTTGAATGCATGAGAAAATGAACTAAAAAGGCAGATCTATCTTGCCCATCCCACCTTTCTACCTCTGGAAAATGCCATCCCATTCTTGTGGCCCCAGTCCTGTGAGCTCAAAAGCAGTTCTTGCTGCCTAAACTTGCGGCATGGGACACTTGAACAGAGAGTTTCCTGAAGTACTGAAAACTTAGACCACTTTCAGATTATTATTTGGTCTTGGAGCAAAGTAGTCCCTAAAATCCAACTGTAACTGGAAAGCTGACTTTTTTCCTCCCCCTCTCTCTTATGGTAATTCAGATATTGCTCCTGTTTCCTCATTTGCATTAGCATACACACAACCATGGCTTCTTTCCCACTCTTTGTAAATCTGACTTGAACCGCAAGAATGTGTGATGAATTAAGCACAGCAGTTAGTCTGCTATATAAATTTGCTCTAAAATTACCTGTATTTGTTAAGCATTTTCAGGAATAGTTTAATGTCTACTGCAGAGCCAGTGAAAAATGTGGAACAAGTCATATTGTTTATGTGAAGACTTCGTGAGTATTCTTCACACACACCAATGGCAGCTAGCTCCTTAGCGGACAGCTTCTTTTCTCAGCTATATTGTCCGTTTACAGGACAATGCAAATCTTGCTTTGTAAACACATGTAAAAACCCCAAAAGAACAAAGAATTTCAGATAGTGAAATTATATTAGTTTGTTTTTGTTTTTTTTTCTGGAAATGATTTCTGAACTCATCTTAATAGGGAACATTCTTCAGCTGTGCAAAATAAAATTCTGAACAATGGCTTGAAAAGGTCTATTTTTTAAAAATCTAAAACTTTTAAAAGAACTCATCTGTGGCAAAAGACTTTATTTGAGGGACGCTACTTTCTGTGTTTTTTCCCCATCCTTAATGAGTCATATGTAACAGAGTAAGAAGTTTTCACTTCAAATATCATTTCTCCTAATTTAAATTCTGTACTGAATTATAATTCTTTATATCTGATGCATGACACCTTGACACAGAAATATCTTTGATGTTATTAATTTGTTAATTATTTCTTAAAAAACAGAGGTGATTTTATATGAAGCATAGCAGACTATATATACACACCTTCTCATTAACAGACCACTTGAACTTTCTATTCCTGCATTGCTATCCAAATGTGGTCTTCAGAAAAGAGGTAGTAAAATATTTATGATACCATTTCAAATATTATACTGTATATAACAAAAATCAACATAGTAAGAACATTCTTTCTTACAAGCACATAGAGCTTTTAATAATAACAAAATGCTAGCAACTAAAGTATTATAAAGGGATACTCTTAGGGCCATGAGGGCATCATCAGCCCTTACTGGCCCTGCCCAACCTCCCTGGCACTTCCCCCACCACTGGAGAAGGGGCATTTCAGTCCAGCTCCACTTGAACCCCTCCTGGCAGGGTGGTTTTGGTTGACCTCTTCTTACCCCTTAGGGATCAGCCAGCCCTTGCTGCTCCCTGACAGATATGAGGACCTAAAATGCTAGCAGAAGCTCATGAAACTCTATGAGATGACTCATGTTGCAAGCCCCAAAATATTACAACTTCAGGATTTTCAGTAGCGTATTAAAGATAAAGCAGATGAACATGATGATACTATAGTATGTTTAGACCTTATAGCAGCCTTCCAGTATCTGAAGGGGGCCTATAAAGATTCTGGACAGGGACTATTCATTAGGGACTGCAGTGGTAGGACAAAGGGGTAATGGGTTACGACTTAAACAGGGGAAGTTTAGATTGGACATAAGGAAGAAGCTCTTTACTGTAAGGGTGGTGAGGCAGTGGAATGGGTTGCCCAAGGAAGCTGGGAATGCTCCATCCCTGGCAGTGTTCAAGGCCAAGTTGGACAGAGCCTTGGGTGACATGGTTATTGTGAGGTGTCCCTGCCCATGGCAGGGGGGTTGGAACTAGATGATCTTAAGGTCCCTTCCAACCCTAACTATTCTATGATTCTATAGTCACGTCGTATCTGAAACAGGTTTGCAGCTGGGATTCATGAAAGGAAAAATAAACCAAAGAATTTCAGAGATATTTTCAAAAAGCGTTCTTGAATGTGAATACAGTTATAAATACAATGGATTTTTTTTTTTTAAAAAAAAAAGGCCGTGGATTTTTTGCTTTTAGGGTTTTGGTTTTAGGGTTTTGTTTTTTTCTGAGTAAGGATCACAGTGCAGTACTAATGATCAATTTTATTTTTAGAATTAGATGAGCACCTTACTGTAAGCATATAAAATACCAATAAATTGCTTTATAAAGTAATTTGACTATAAAATATTCTGCATGAGCAATCATAGCAAAACTCTAATTTTTTATAGATGGTTCAATTATTTTTAACATGTTTTGGACAAATTTTGTGATTTTTTTTTGTACACTACTTAAACAGGCAATCCCAGCTAATTAGCTCAATTTTGAACAGTCTTTCCAAAATTCACCCTTTAAATTAGAAAGCGCTTAAATGGAGCAAATTCATTCCAGTTAGTTTGATACAACATTAGCTTACTCTAGGTAAGATGGTACATTGTAAAATTAAATATAATCTCAGACTCAGAACACAGTTAATTATGATACTACCGCACACTTCGACACTCTTACAAATAGTAGCAATATGTACACCATAGTTTATAGTGAAAGCACTAGATCTTATGATTCCTGTGCACAACACATCAGGTTTCTGGACCTCTACAAAGTGTCAAATAGATGTAAAAAAAAAAAAAAAAATACAATAGGTAGGGAGTATGGGCAACTAGTATAGTTATGGCAGAACATCTCCTTACAGGGATCTTTTGACAAACTAGTGACTCAGAATGACCATGTATTTCCAAAGCTCCAGGGACTAAAAACCCTCACATCCATAAGGCTGGCAGTCTCAGAGCCAAACTTTCTATCATTAACTTTATAATTAGCACTAAATAAACATGATGGAACTTGATTTGTAAAAAACAGACCTTCAAATGCCAACAGTTGATGAGTACTTAAAAAGACTGAACTCTCTGTTAAAACTGTCGGAAGCTTGTAAGAGCTTGGGACTGTCAAATACAAATTAAAGAAAAATATTCTTCATCAGAATATTCCCAAAATACTATTTCCAAGAGTACTTCCATTTCTAAGAATCTTCCCAAGGTGTCAGGACAGTAGGGTCCTCAACATAGGGATACTTCATACAGGGAGAAGTGAATAATTTATAGTTGAAGTTATTCCTGGACAATTCCAAGATGAGAAGATTTAATATACATAGAAATCCAATTAAATTTGATACTTTACCTATTTTCCATATTCCTGCATTCCCAAAATATATTTTAATTTAGTGTTCTTTGCTCTTGACAAATTGTCCTTTCTAACCTGAGAGTCACAACTGAATTGCATTTAGAATCAGGAAGCTGACTGCAAAATCACAATAAACTTTGGACTTCCGCTTCAAGGAAACATTCCAGGTATCTTAAAGTTTGACCAATATTATTGAAAATCAGTATTTTTTTTCACACCAGTTTTACATATTATGGAGGTTTGGAAAAGTAGTCAAGTCAATGCATTTCATTTGTCCATGGCAAGACTGATTTATAGGTAACGTAATTTACATATAATATTCTGTGATAATTATCATCAATGCAAAAAAAATAGTCAACATTTTTACATAACACTAGTAAAATGAGTAGCAGGTTTGACTTAATGTTAAAATTGATTTGGTGAAAATAACATAAATATTGATGTAGAGCCATATTTTCAGTGAGTTACAAACTATTTTTCCAAATCAAGAAGGGAAATATATCTCACTTAATTGACTCACATAAGAAATGAAAAACTTTGGAATACAGGTAAACAAAGCACAAGCAAATAGTTTGAAAAAGAATAAAAATACACTCTAGCTGATCCTGAAAGAAATATTGTACTTGTGGGTATAGATGAGGTTTCAAGAAACATACTTTTTAGATATTTCTTTTTCATCAAAGGATGGTATCCCAGTTCTCAATCTATGCTCTGTTTCCATGTCATGCTAAAGGCAATCACAGGTATCATCCAGGTTCATGACAGCAAATCTGAACCCAAACACGGTTATACCTACCAAAGGTGTAGCCAACGAGACTCAAACAGCACTCTCAAGAGCCACATGAATAGGTAAAGCTGCACAAGGATCATGGCTATAACCTCCAGATAGAAATAACGTCTTCGTTTTACTTCCTTGTATAACGCACCATGAAATTTTTATTAAGGCAGAATTCAGTCATGCATAGAAACACTCAGTGATAAAGCAAAAGTAGATCTTTAAATAACAGAAAAAAGATGTGACTTTTGTGGATTTAATTTAAGCATCAAACAATTTTTTAAATGGACTTAGATATAAACATCCCAACTAAAAATTAAACAACAGTACAAATGTACTTGCAGGAAGCTTGTTAAACACTCAAAGCTCACTCCTTAGTCATTAAGCTTGTGACACAGCAAGTAAAATTGTCTTATTACTGAGCTGAAAAGCCCCCAGAAAAATTTAATTAGGACAAATGTAGAAAATGTAGCTATCTCAGTTTCTACAATGTTGATATTTCTTGATAAGCCTTCCTTCAAGAAGATCCTAATTACCTTGGCAATGCTTTCTGCATTACTAGTTCTCTCTTGCTGTTCCTGTATTAAATAATCAGAAGCACACATAAGCTCAAATGAACTCTGAAACACCCTACCAAAAAGAAGGGTTATTATTATTGTTATTTTACTGAGCCTTCCCCTGCATGCACCCGTTCCTTATTATATCAATTTCAGGCTTCACTATTGCACTTGCTTGATGCAAGCACTATTAACTCCATGGATGTTTAGCATGAGGTATAATGAGGCTTTGATCAAGGCATCAAAAGGAATCAGAAATAGAATGGCAATTACAGGAATTACAGATAATCCACTGATTATGAAGAGTACACTTTAAATTTTCATAAAAGATCTTGATCATGATAGCCCAGGGCTGAGGACTTCAACACTTATCGCAAAAGTCTCAGCATGTATTTTATCAGCTGCTAAGCACAGGCATTCAGTCTAAAATGTCTTTGCAGCATTCCTTTCATGCAAGTAACATTTGTGCTGCTACTGAGAAAATTTACTTTTGGCTATATAGCTAGCAAAGTCAAGTAACTTTCCATGTACTCTGGCTTTAAGAGAGAAGGAGAAGCTAATTTTTACCTCTTCTAATTATGGAAGCATGAGTTACACTTTTCCATATTCTGCGCAGTCAGTCCTAGTCTTCTTTTCAGGACCCAAAATATTTCTCTCATAAGAAAGGATCAGTCTCATTGTTTCTTGTACTTTTCTCTTCCTAGTCATTACACTTGCCTAGGTGATATTGCACCTGTAAATCTCTTCTTCCTCCATCTCTCTCTGTTACACACAATTCCTGATTCTATTACAAGGGCTGTTCTGAATTTTTCCAAGGGAAACAACATCTGCTGGTAACTATTCTTCCTACTTGAAGGAGGAGAGTGTGGTTATCTTACACTGTGAAACAACAAAATTGCCTATTAACAAAGGCCGCTCACATAACAGGGAATTAAGATGCCTTATACTTATTTGGCTGGTAATTTCCTCAGTTTTTGAATAGGTATATGAACAGCTAATAAGTAAGACAGAATAGCCTTGCTTTCCAGTTCTTCAGGCAGAACCACCACAAGATCTTAATCTGAATTATTATATTTTTAATAAAGTATATACCTTTTATCACCATAAATTATGAAAAATCAATAAAACCTCTTACATTATTCTGAACAAAACAGGTAGAAGAGAGTATTTCAAGACTAAAAACACAAACATCCCCTACACATCACACATTCATCTTGAATTCCAACAGCCAGAAAGTGACCTTTAAATGCTATCACCTCAGATTTTGCTGTTGTATATTCTTTAACCTTGCAAAATATTTAATAAGGAGCTTTGCCATTAGTATGACACAAACTTGGCCAATATCTGAGTTCAGAATTTGTTCCATGTTCCTCTAAAATTTGTCATCTCTAGAAAGGAGGTATTCATCCCCACGTTCATTGTAGGACTTTGTGGTTCAATAAACTGCCTTTTTGTTGGAAAATTTGCTTGGAGACTTGCCAGTCACAAACTAAAACAAGCCAACAGATCTGTTGTGAAGGTCAGAATTAAGGAAATAAAAGTCTGTACATTTGATTATGGTTCAGGGAAAGAGACAGCACATGACCCTTCAGGGAAGCATATTATTTTCCAGTAGGAACAGCACTAGTGTCAACTTTGCAGTTGTAGATAATTGTCACCCTTTAATATCACAGATCTTTCCAAAGGACCTAATTAACAATTTTTCTTTCTTTTCTACTCTCTAGCTATTCAGAATTTATTTCTGTTTCAGTAACTGGCTAACTGTTCCATGACAAATACTCTTCCACCGCAGATATTAAAATATTGAAGAAAACTTTCCTCAACTGACAGAGACTACAACAAATACAGTTCCGTGACTTTGCAGTTTTTCACAGATGACATTTAGATTAAAACAGCATGAGAAATGCCATGGACCTGGATCACTTGTGCAATCTGCAGAATTAATCAGTTAAATTCTAAAGACTAATTTCTTTTAAAATCAAGATCATAGACAACTATGGAATATTAAAAATGGATTCATTTCCTTAGCAACAATGTTCAACTGCCAAAAAGATCTCATTCAGGCTTTCATTAGGGTTTCAGTACTTCTACTTCTTATACTTCTGCATAAAAAATTGCACAAGAAATACCTACAATTTTTTTTTTTCATAACAGCTGCTTTAATATGTGGTTTATGCTGTGTTCCTGACAACTAGTCATGCTCTCCTAAACATAAAGAGATGACCAAACAGTTCCAGGTAATTTTATTGGAATACTACAGAAATTGTCAGTACAATTATATTCAATTTTCCATTATGATCTTATTAATATTCTCCTAAAACATTAATGAAATCTCTGTAAAATATTTCCAATGCACCTTAGTTGTTTGCAGTGAAACATTAGACTTTAATGTGGGGCTTTTTTCCCCCACATTCACCCTAGAGGACAGTGAAAAAAAAGCTGGCTTGTTTTGAGGTCTGGATTTTGAGCAAAGTTAATTAACAAAATTTAGACTTGATTCGTGCTTCTCAGAGAACGCTTACTCTAAAAGATAAAGCCTTTGTTTAGAACTGTCAAAGCAATTGAGTATATGAAAATTATGCCAAAGTTGTCCAAATGCACACTAAAATCTGTATATGCAACATTATAATAAATATAATATTTAACAGTGGACTTTTTCACAAAGTTTTTCAGGGCACTAAAATAACTTCTTTCTTCCTTGAATCTTGTCAACTCTTTCAGGATTCTGGAGCTTTATACTCATTAAAAACTGGTGTGACTTTAAACATTTTATCCTTAATCCTACAGTTAAAATAAAATCAAGAAAATTTGTCATGAGAAATCAGCTGATATTGAACTAAGCAACACTATTGTTCAGTGTATTGATTCACATTTTAATAAATACTAGAATTAATAAAGTTTCTACGCTCAGTATTGTAATTAAATCAATGTATCTTCCCATATGTTTCTAAAAGACAATGATAATTTACTCGTTTGTCATATATTCAGTTTTAATTTTGTTAAGCTGCTTTTAACACTAAACAAAAAACAAATATATCAGCTGATCTACATTCTCAGACCTAATTAGACCAAATCTCCTCAGACAACATCTTTCCTCTTAGTAACAGTCTTTCACAGAATATTTGGTGTAGGGAAGTGGCTCAGTGACTTTTTAACAGAGAATACTGCTGGGAATGACAAGCCTGAAGAATTTTAAAGACAAAATATAATAAAACAAAGGTGTTATAGAGATAACAATAATGATTGAAGTAGTTCTTAGAAGCTTAAACGTAATTTTAAACATAAAAAAAATACTGAAAATGTGTCAGAGGGTTGGTTTGTATGTTTGTTTGTTTGTTTGCTTGGTTTTTATTCAGCTGCAGAACTTGGAATTGAAAAAAAACCATACACTGAATAACTCTGCACTGTTTTCAATGATGTAAGACTACATTTTCAGCTTCTCCAAGCCAAGATAACAACAACAAAAGGAATATTTAGTTATCTTTCCTCAGGATGCAGTTTTGCATTATCTTTTCCTTCTCTGCAAAGAAAAAGCTTAAACTGGTTTCACCTCGAACCTACACCCCATCACTCAAATTCTTTGGCTTACCAAAGAAAAAAAAATAATACAAAAAATAGAGTTTATTTTCTATTATTGAATAATTTCATTGTTGTCTAAAACACAGCTTGACTAAACCCACTGAACATATAGAAGTGAGGGAAGTCCTGCACTACAGGGTAAGGATACCAACTAGGAATAGCAAAGGACAGAGACTTTTTAAGCTATGTCTGAAAACAGAGAAATACTTCTCTGCCAAAGAATCTAACATAAAAACACACTGTAAGTCTTCCAATATTTACATCTTTTCCATCCAAGTGATGTATGGCAAAGTGGGAGAAACTAGATCAGAACCTTTCTTTGTTCAGAATGTGACTGTGCATTTATTATTCATTGATTTAAACCAACTTCGGATAGCAAGTATTCAAAGTAGCAGAGACCGGCAAGAACTGATTAAAACGTTTCCTTTCAGGTAACAATATACAACATTAATTTAAGACACTGATAATTCTGTGGCTTTATATCAGAGTGAAATCTATAGTTAAGTCCTTACAGACCCTATAAAATACAATTTTGTGCAAGTATAAATTTTAACTAGTGAACTGCAAAGACTTTTGGGCTGTCTAAACTGCAACACAATCTTTGAAAGGCAAACTGTCCCATCACTCAAACTCAGTCTTGAGTCTTGTTGGACTCAAATATGTTTGTAACTGCCTCTTAATTGGTAACTGTTTGCGTGATAATTCCTCCCCTAAAGAGCACACTTCTTTTATTTTTACTTTATCCATTTTGCTATGGGGATTATGCAGATGATTAACACCCAGGGTACAGGAGATTGCCAGGCAATAAAGTGGAAAGCCATTTAAAGTCAAGTTTCTAGTAACTGATTCTAACTTTACAGTTCAATATTCTTTCATGTAAAAAAATTTACAAAACATCTATTTGGAACAACTCTTTTGATACGTTTTGCCATGTTTGCAATGTTTAACTCTTTAAAGAGAATCCTAGCTGACACAAGTATAGTATTTCTCTTTTTTTCTTTTAATCATCTTTGCTGTTGTGCTGTGTCAGTACCATGGGGATAGGGAAGGAAGGATAAGTGTATTATTTCGAGAACACAAGAACACATTATCTTCTTAAATGTCAACCTAAAACCAAATTTCAGTTAATTTTAGCTGCATTTCTGCTAGCCTATAACCTTTACATAAGAAAATCTGAATTGTTCCATTTAATTCTCTGAAAATGTTATATTTATATTATATTTTGAATTTATTAATCTCTTACCCAGGGTGATAACATTCTAAGTGAGTAACAGAAGATATCATTCTATATATAGATGATAAATATAATGGATGGATCACCTTGCATCAGGATACCTTTGAATGAAAACACACATAATCATGCATACATCTTGAAAATTATTTTGTTTCCTCTGGCAGTCTGGCAATAAATCTACTCCAATATGACAGCTATACATTGAAAAAAATATGTTCCCTTCCTATCTTTTACTCATGACTTCAGTAACTGTTCAAACAATTATGAAAAACAATGCTTTCACCTATCTATAATCAAAACAAATAATAATACTACTAAAAAAAAGTAGAACTATGCATCAGACATAGGAAAACCACACCAGAATTAGCTTTGCTTCATCTTGCTAATATTAGCTAGTGGATTTTCTTTTTTTCAACCAATACAATTAAAAAAAAGCCATAACAAAACACAATTTCATTTCCCAATATCCTGTGCTTGAATTTGATGTTATTTGTTTCCTGCATGGTCATCAGTGAATAGTCCTACATCAGCCAAAGGCTGTGAATGCTAGTCATCTATCAGCATCTCTTTTGAGGGTCTATCAAAAAACTATTTTAGCAGCGTTCTCTTTCTAGGTCAGCACTTCTTAAGTGTCAAATATTCTGAGGGAAAAAGAAGAATTCTAGCTGGGAGCAGTTCTACCCTGAGTAAGCATTCATGTAGCTTCTTGTGAAAAAAGCTCCGACAAATATTTTAAGGGAGAATGCAAAAAGAAAGGGAAGACATAACCATAACCCACATTATCATCCATATTATCCATATTTTCACATTTCAGAAATTATACAAAATGCATTGTAGCAGTAGAAGTACAAGAACACTAGTCAAAGTTTATACTGAGGGAAATGAAGATTGTCAAAACCTATGTGATATGAGATAGAGTTCCATACTAATTTCATTTTGACACAAGATCAAGAAGGAGGTATTCAATTTCATTATCTTTGTTTCTTTTTATATGCTATATTGATAAAAGATAATTAATATCTCCTTACAAAGCCAGGAAAGTTGTATTTTCAAAACATCATCATCATCCTGTCGACAAAAGGTTCCCCAAATAGAATATTCCCAGCAGTAAAAAAAAAAAAAAAAAAAGAAATTAAATGGTCTCCCACATAAGTATCTCCAGAAGTATCTCCAGTTGCTTTGATATGATGCTCCTTTTAAATGCCCTAGCTAATTTCTGAACAAACAGTCAGGGATAGAGTTACACCTTTTAATCTTGCCATGTGTCAGCACCCTTTAGAAGTACAAAACCTTAACCTTTTGATGTCATGTGTATAGAATAAGGCAGCTGATTTACGTGGCAGGCCTCATAAACCCTGGCTCCTTTCCAAGGAATCATTAAAAGCTGCCACGTCTTCCCTGGCCTGGGCGTCTGGATTTCCTGCTGCTGAAGGGTGAGCAAGGAGGGACAGATGCACTTAGTTCATCCGGCTTTTATGCCAATGTGAAGTCAAGAATGGAGAAGACCAAAATCGAAGACCTGTGGAACACTCCAAGTCCCACAATTCATTTCTTTATCACATTTTTCTCCTGACAAACTGAGCTTCAAGGTTGCACCACACATTTCAAGGGCAGGTTCACAATTTTGTTCCAGACTCCCAGGAAATTTCTTCCCACTTTGACTCTAAAGAAAGCATTTGATTTATGCAGCTTGGCACCTTTTGCACAGGGGTTCTAAAAAAAGGCTAAATGCATACAATACTCTCTCCATTTTTGCCCTATTAATCATTCTTCTGGGTGACTAAGCTACAATTGCCACTAGGTGGATGGAGATCTTTCTAAGAGATTTAATTGTCAAGATGAATTCTTCATGGTCATGGAAGTTTCCTTCTGCTTAGCAAAAAAACAATGCATTGTCTAAGGTGATTTTCACTAGTTCATTCAGCATTAAAATCAAAGTCCTCTACTGCCACCTCAGTATCAAGATTTAGGAAACGTTAGCATAAAGTAAGGGTAAAGAAGTGAAAAACCAAAGTCATGCTCCAGATGAAGTTCACTGCAAGTGAGACACAAATATATTTCCCAGGTTGTAACTAGCTGTAATTCCAAAGAATTCACTCCCGGTGTTGTCAGGATCTAACACAAACTTTATTAAATATTAATGCAAGAGGATTAAACTGAGATTATTTCCACAGGAGAAGAGGATTGAAATCTAAGCCATGTAGGCAGTTTACCTTCTGCACAACTGTCTTGTATCAGCTGTTTTAGCATTTGCTTTAACTTTGTAAGAAGATTCCATAAATGCCACAGTCTCCTTTTAAAGCTGTAGTAGCTCTGTCTTTTAAAGTCTTATATCTTTTTCTCAGTAATGTATTACATAATATGTCTACCAGCACTCTTTTGTTAATACAGATTTATTTTGAGTCATTAAAGTCTACCATATTACTGGTGATTCCTGATAACTGGAGGCTCCTCTAAAATTGTTAAGTCAGAGGACTGGTTGGATTTGGGGTAAAATTTCTTCAAGAATTGCAGCAGAATTAAAATACAATGGAACATTTCAAAGAATTTGAAAGTAAAATCAAGTTCTGCATAATGTCATGTATTTTGAGGAAATGTAAATAATTCATATAGTGGTGTTAATGACAATGAATTAATAAAGCTTAACCTAATATTAAATCTTAGATTGCTTGAATGAGAAGTCCAGCCACCAAGCAACAGATAACTAATAACTTAAGTCTTTTGTTCAGTTCCTTGACATAGGTTAGATCACAATATAATTTATCATCCCCAAAAGTGGAAGAAAAAGCATTGGGTTTGCTTTGCTGATGTTAGCAATACAGAAACACACATCAGTCTGTCAGTGGCTGACTGAAAAAAATCTCAGAATATTTCACTAACCAGAGGTTATTTTGATAAGTGTAACCAGCTAAGAACAACTGTAGAGATGACATAGGTTTCTTTATGCTGATTCCGGTAGAGCACTCTTGTGTGCATACAAGATATTTCTGATGGTCTCTGCTTACTACAAAATATCCTTTCAGTATCTGTATGTAGCAGTGATCTATCTGTACTATCTACCTGTGGAGACAGTGTTCTCACAGGAGAATGCATAATTAGTACATAAACTCTGAATAATCCTGAAAGATACAGCAAGGCCATGAGAGGCCCGAAGAAGCTTAAGCAAGCAAGATAAGAAGAAGCTGGAATTCACTGAGTTAATGAGAACTGTGGACTGTTGGCAAGCTTTCGAGGTCAAGTTCTCACACCTGTGCTTAACCAATTATATATTAGTCACTAAGGGTCTTCAAGACGTGTATCCAATCATAATATGCCAAATCACTGTAAGTGCATGTAAGAAATAGTATATAAGGAGTTAAGGCTTTGTAATAAATTTGGTAATCGCTTGATCACATTGATCGTCTCTGCATTGTCCGTGACTCCTGCGTCAACATCTACCCTTTACTGCTACCTAACATGAAGAATTATTTCTGATAGAAAACTCTAAATACAAAATAGGCGGTAGAGTCTGAATCTTCTGAACTTTCAGGAACAGAGTACAGCAGAACAGAAGAAAACAGAAGTATTTTTTTAAACAATTTTTTCCATTTTATCTCTATAGCATAAAAAACCCAAAGCCTACTGCTCTGCCACTTCTGACAATGAACTTGTCCAGCTGAGCTGAGTTTTGGATCTGTGTGGCTCCTCTTATGTACCAAAATCAGCAACAGTTTTTTTGAGAAAAATTGGAATTTTCAATACAAATATGTGTTTGACATCTTTTATTGACTGAAAACCTTAAATTACCTTAATTTTTTTCATTCAGAAGAAATTCAGAAAATTAAGAAACATAGCAGTATCATTTTTTAGTTTGTTATTGAGATTAAAAAAAAGAAACAGGTTTGCTTTAAATAAGCATAAATAAAAATCAGCGGGGAATACTGGTGTGGCATTAGAACTAATCTGTGAAACAGTGATTTGGGTGAGAAACTTGGATTCATACCTATTTTAAATGGTGAAACAGTTAAAACTGCAACCAAATATTAACTCAGTGAATAACTGACACTTTAGCAAATTAACAAATTACCATATATTTTAGCTCATTTAGAATTTTGGGGCATTCATTTTAGAATGTTCAGAGAACACATATTTGTGTTTATGACTACAGGCATCCTGCATTTAAGAAAAAGGACAGGGTGGACAAGACTGTAGATGCAGATGCATGGACTTGAAGGAAATTAAGACAAATCCCAGAGTTCCTGGCAACTTCTCCGATAGCTGTTTTCACCAGATCTACGCTGCCTTTAAGAATCATTCTAACAAGGACACATAAAGGTGTGCATCTATTCTGGCAGCGTTTCAAGCTCTTATGATTCCCATAGGTGGCACAGTGCCTAGGGACTGTTTGGACCTCTCTGAAGCAAGCTCTTCCATTTGTCCAGATGCTGACTAACCTAGGATACATGCAAAACATACTGGTCAAGTATAAGGAACTCTGCTTCTCTCCTGGATTACTAAAATTGTTTAAAATTATTTTCATTTTGCTAAGTGTCAGGGCTTGCAGAAATGCCTCCAAATTATTGAAATCATTTCACCACTCAGAAGTAGTAAAGAATCGTAACCAGACCAGTGTTCTAGAGCTGCCATTGCTCCAGCTGTTCTGTATACCCACTTGTACGTGGTTTTCAAAAGGCTAAACCAAAATTGTATGGCATAAAGACAATTCATATTTATTCTAATTGCCACAATTTAGTAGAAAAATACTTTGGCCAATAAATCACTTTCAAGCATTCTTTCTCAAGACAAAGCCAGGCTTTATCAGAGGGCCAGCTGTCAGGCATTGTTTGTTCATTAAAGTTGCAAACTTTGAATGTATAAAACCCAAATGTCACTGACAGTGTAAGAGTCTTTTAGAAGAGTAAGATGAGTTGATCTGTCTAACAAAGAAGATGCAAAATTAATACCGAAAGCTTCAATTCCTGATTCCTATCTGTTTTCACTTTCAAGAACTTGTTTCATTCTATACCTACTGAAATTAAATAATACATGTACTTCACATCTGCAACACACAGGATTGTCTAATTTGGGACTCAAAATTGATATTTTTACCTCATGAAATATCAGAAACAACAGATTGTGTGGCAATTCAATTTCTTTTATCAGCTAGAGAATGGAAGTAATTTTCTCTATAGCTTATCTGTTCAGAAATTTATTTTAAATATTGTTTCCTGATCCTCTTGCCACACTTCTGTAAAACCCCTAAACAAACTGTTACCTTCTGTTGCACTAATGAGCACATTGAATCCACACTGGCCGTCCCGCCATTTAATTTTCGAATCACTGAGCTTACGAGACATTATTGCCCAATATGTCAAAATAATTTCAAGGGACTTCAATGCTAATGTATCATACATACCATAATTTGAATGCTTCTTTGGCTTCTGTCTGGGTTATGCAATAAACATATAAATTGAAATGTTACAAATTCCTAATTTGTAAGCCACAGATATTTTTTTTTTAATCAGGTGTGAGACTGTTCTTGAGTAAAAAACAAAACAAAACCAAAACCAAAAAAACCCCACACCAAAACAAAAAAAAAAAACATAAAAAAAAATCCAACACCCAATGACAAAAAAAAAAAAAATTATCCATTTTCTTAATATTTCAGCCCCTGAAAAGTCTTCTTCATTTTTCATCTAGGGGTGTGCCTTTTTTAAGAGTTTTTTTGGACTTGCGCTTGGTGCTTAGATCTGTAATATGTAACTAGCTAAACATACTTTTTTCATTTGCTCCTAGCTTATTATTTGTAAGATCTCCTTTTAGGCCCAGATCTTCCCAAAACAATTTTGGCATTTATGATATCATTGCTGAATTGAATTTGCTCTACAGGGTGCTGAAGTTGAAACCAAAACTGCAGATTGCAGCTTCCCTTCCTTTTATCCTCAGTAAACATACTGCATTAATTTTAAATTGGTTTACTCTCATCTTCTAAGCACAATACATGGTACTGTTATAAAACTATCAAGTTCTATATAATCTGGAGACCAAAATTAAATGTTACGTAATGTAGTCTCCCTTTCTGTATGTCATGACAACAGCATGTACCACCAAGGACATCCAAAAAGACTGAATCTATGAGCCAAAAGCTATTAAGGAAGGAAAATAATTTCTCTCAGGAGTCTGAGACATGCCTGAGTCCAATGATATTTATTAAATTAATATCTTTCTTCTTTGGCAAGGAACAAAAAAGGTTAAATTGCTATATACATAGATTTTCAAATAAGAACAATTAACTAATCTGGCTCTCAGCATAATGTAGATCACACAGCCTTAAATCAGTAACTTGTATTTGTTTCTCTCCTGCATCCCTTAGGCAAGCCAACGTGCTCTTGCCCAAATTA
The DNA here is from genome assembly GCF_028554395.1 of Pezoporus wallicus. Taxonomy (NCBI): domain Eukaryota; kingdom Metazoa; phylum Chordata; class Aves; order Psittaciformes; family Psittacidae; genus Pezoporus; species Pezoporus wallicus. The sequence goes on from NW_026640754.1 coordinate 699,605, forward strand.
TGAAAATTAATTATATGTATTGAAATATAAAACAGGCCAAGATTTCCAAAAGAACTATTTTCAAATACAGGAAAACAAAATGTAAGCAGGGTCAAAACACATACTTCCTTATGAAGAGCAAACAAGCTATATGAATAGCAATATGTAACATTCTTGTACACCTTCAAGGATTTGTAAATTAGTGATATACTCTAAGAAGCTATAAGGTGAGAGAATCTATAGCTTTTAAGTTGAATATAACTACCACAAATAGTTTGATGGTAAAATTCTCAAATAAGAATCCTTGCATTTAAGAAGATTGCTGTATTCAAAAAAACGCATTAAGATCCCCAGATCAATTTTACAGTTCAAATTAATTCTTGTTGTAGGTTCAAGTTCCAATATACTAACTACAGGTACCACATACGCACATCATTTTCAGTTTCTTTAGGAAGAGAACACACTTCAGGAAATATAGAATGGCTGAAAGTACCAAAGCAATGCAGAGAAAAAAAAAACAATCTGTAACCTTTCCTGGCTTTTCAGTCTATACTTTCTAAGAACTTTAAAATAAGTGCAGCAGCTGATATTGCCTTAGCTTAAGGTTTAGTGTATGTATTAACATTTAAAGAACTACCAAGCACTAAGTATTACCATTATTATTATTCGATGAGTAGAAGGCATAGAGTCAATTTTACGGCTAAAGTGGTTGCCTTCCCTGTTATTCTAGTCTCCTGAATTGCATAAAGCCCTTCAATCTGTTAAATTACTCCATTATATATTACAGGTTTGCCAATTGCTACAAGGACAGGTTTTTTTCTGGTTGTTTTCCAAACAAGCCTGAATATTCTTTCAGGAAAACACATGGACAGATGGCCTTCTTCCCTGCTGAGGTTACATTAGAAATGTGCTTGGAGGAAAATTCTGTCACCATCTCTTGAGTCATATTTTTGCCTTATTTACTTTGAAATATTATCTAATGAGGTAAAGTTCATAAATACATTTTATATTAGGATTCAATGTAATCTTATTTGATAAAGAATATTCTACATTTCTGTAACTTTTTGCAGGAAAAAACAATGCAAGCAACAATCTACCAATGTAAAAACTTTAGGGGAACAGTAATTTATAAACATTTCTTTATCAATATTCTTTAATTTAGTTCACTTACAATAAACACCCCTGTCCCTCCCCCATCCCCTTACTTAAATGTTATTGAAGGACTGCAATCTCAAAACAGTTTTAGCAACCCCAAGCTGATGAAGGCAACTGGTAGTAGTCAGCATGGATTTATGAAGAAAAAATGACTGACCAGACTGACAGCCCTCTACAATGACATGAATAACTTAATATATGAAGACAGTGCAGCGGATGCTGTTTATCCTAAGGTTTTTGATCCTGTCTCCCATGACATCCTCATAGACAAACTGATGGCCTACATAAAATGACAATCAGGTGGACTAACAACTGTCTTCATCCAAAAAAGAGCTGTATCCAAAAAGTTGTGACCAGTGACATAAAGCCCAGCTAGATGTCAGTCCACCAGGGGCATACTGAGGTAAAACAATGTTTAATCCCTACATTAATAACCTGGACAATAATACAGAGTGCATACTCAGTAACTTTACGTATGACACAAAACTGGGAGCAGTGGTTGATACACCTAACAGTTGTGCTGCCATTTAGCAGGACCTCAGCAGGTAAAGAAGGTCAACAACATGAGCTGCTTTAGGAAGATCACTAGCAGGTCAAAGGATGGAACTTTCCTTCCTAGCTAGCTCTTGTGAGAATTATCTGGAGTGCTATGACCAGTTGTGGGCTCCCCAGTACAAGTCAGACATCAACATACTGGAGCAAGCCCAGCAAAGAGTGACAAAGACAATGAAGGAACTGCAGTATCTGTCATAAGAAAAGATGCTGAGAGAGCTGGAACTGTTGCCTGTATAAGTCACAGGACAGAGGATCTTAGCAATGTCTATAAACACCTGATAAGAAGGGGTAAGCAAACTGAGCCAGAGTCTTCTAGTAGTGCCAGTGACAGCAAAAGAGGCAACTGGTGCAAAACTGAGATAAAACAAATTCCATTTAGACACAAGGAAAAAAAAATATATATAGTCTGAGTTTGATCAAGAAAGACAATAGGCTTCCCAGAGAACTTCTAGAATCTCCATCCTTGGAAATATCCAAAACCTGACTGGACTAAATCCTGGAAAACCTGCTCTAGTTGTTTTGAACAAGGGAGTTGGACTAGATGACCACCAGAGGTGTCACTAAGAGAGAATCTGGTTCAAGACCATCTTAAGAACCTGAATGTGCACAAGTCCATGGGACCCGAAGAAATCCATCCACTGGTCCTGAAGGAGCAGGCAAATGAAGTTGCTAAGCCACTGTCCATCATGTTTGAAAAATCATGGCAGTCAGGCGAAGTTCCCAATGACTGGAAAAAGGGAAATATAACCCCCATTTTCAAGAAGGGGAAAAGGGATGATCCAGGGAATTACAGACCAGTCAGTCTCACCCATGCACTTGGCAAAATCTTGGGGCAGATTCTCCTGGAAGGCATGCTAAGGCACATGAAAAACAACAAGGTGCTTGGTGACAGCCAGCACGGCTTCACTAAGGGGAAATCCTGCTTAACCAGTCTGGTGGCCTTCTATGATGGGGCTACAGAAAAGACGGACAGGGGTAGAGCAGTTGACGTCATCTACCTGGGCTTGTGCAAAGCATTCAACACTGTCCCACACGACATCCTTGTCTCTAAATTGGAGAGACATCAATTTGATGGATGGCCAACTCACTGGATAAAGAACTGGCAGGATGGTGCACACAAAGAGTTGTGGTCAACGGCTCAATGTCTGGCTGGAGACCAGTAACGAGTGGTGTCCCTGCGGAATCGGTGTTGGGACCGGTCTTCTTCAATACCTTTGTTGGTGACATGGACAGTGGGATTGAGTGTGCCCTCAGCAAGTTTGCTGATGACACCAAGTCATCTGGTTTGGTTGATACACTGGAGGGAAAGAATGCCATCCAGAGGGACCTTGACACGCTTGTGAGGTGGGCAGATGCCAACCTCGTGAAGTTTAACCATGCCAAGTGCAAGGTCCTACACCTGGGTTGGAGCAATCCCAGGCACAGCTACAGGTTGGGCAGAGAAGAGATTCGGAGCAGCCCTGCGGGGAAGGACTTGGGGGTGTTGGTCGATCAGAAAACGACCATGAGCCAGCAGTGTGCACTCACAGCCCAGAAAGCCAACCGTATCCTGGGCTGCATCAAGAGGAGCGTGACCAGCAGGTCGAAGGAGGTGATCCTGCCTCTCTACTCTGCTCTCATGAGACATCATCTGGAGTATTGTGTGCAGTTCTGGTGTCCTCAACATAAAAGGACATGGAACTGTTGGAACAAGTCCAGAGGAAGGCCACAAGGATTATCAGGGGACTGGAGCACCTCCTGTATGAAGACAGGCTGAGAAAGTTGGGGCTGTTCAGCCTGGAGAAGAGAAAGCTGCATGGAGACCTCATAGCAGCCTTCCAGTATCTGAAGGGGGCCTACAAGGATGCTGGGGATGGACTCTTCATTAGAGACTGTAGTGAAAGGTAAAGCAGTAACGGGTTAAAACTTAAACAGTGAATGTTTAGTTTGGATATAAGGAAGAAATTCTTTACTTTAAGGGTGGTGAGGCACTGGAATGGGTTGCCCAGGGAAGTGGTGAATGCTCCATCCCTGGCAGTGTTCAAGGCCAGGCTGGACAGAGCCTTGGGTGCCATGGTTTAGTGTGAGGTGTCCCTGTCCATGGCAGAGGGGGTTGGAACTAGATGATCTTAAGGTCCTTTCCAACCTTAACTATTTTATGATTCTATGATTCTATGATTCTGTAGTGATTACACTATGAATGTAAAGAAGAGTGATAGTGTTGTCCCTTAGGTCCCCCCACATGACTCCCAATAAAGCTGACAGCATTTTCTTTTCTAAGAAATAAATTAATAAATACTATGATAAAAATCAGTCTGGATTAAGGTCAATTCATGTATGTGTTCAGGCATAAAAACCTGCCTTTATTTGAAACCCTCTATCTCACTTTGCTCTAGTAAGAAGCTCTTCAAAAACATATGTGACCTCCAGAGGGCAAATATTGAGATAAGTTTTCCTGCAGAACTTCATTAGAGACTCTCAGACAGTATTTACCAGTAGAAAAAAAACCAAGGATCAGACTGACATTTACAATAGCAAACAAAAAAACCCAGTCACGTTGTTCTTGAACTTGAAACACAGAAATGGGCAGTATCTTATTTACTCTAGTTACACACATATTTTACTAATAAAAGTGTAGGGTAAAAAAAACACTTTGACAAAACTTAACTCTCCTTTTGTGAAGAATACAATAGCCTGGTAAGTTAGAATTGTGTGTTATGTACAAGAGCACATTATTTATTAATACTAATGAATTAACTAATATTAAAAATAATGTTTCTTAATTATTAATTTGTTTAAATATTTCTGTATTAGTACCTTAATTTTGTATGTGGTTCTTCCTGAAGAATTCTAAATAGATATAGCTGCCAAAGACTCCTTTAAAATAACTGGCACTAATATCTTGGTATCAATAACAAATATTCAAAGTATATTCTCCATTCAAGAATAGGAAAACGATGAGGCTAATCTGAAGTGGAAATTAATTCTTCTTTGATTTTCAAACTTTGTCTCTTAGTTCCTTTCATTCTGCAGGCTGTGTGAAAATTTTCCAGTCTTGCTTGAAATCAGCTATGCTTTAGCTCAGCACACTGACTGACTTAGAAGATACATTACTACACTCACTAGATGTCACCAAGAAAGAGCAAAGGAACACTTCTGTGAACAGTCATCCAGTGGCATGGAAACTTACACACTGAGGTTGATTACAGAGTAATTTCTTGCTTTCAGTAAGGCATAAAAAGAGAAATATTTTTGAAGTAAAAATCTATGTATAAATCCATGGCAAATTAGTCCTGGTAGGAAATGTGAACCAGGGCGACCTACAGTAAATTGCATAAATATGAGCATCTTTCAGTCAGTAGGGACAAATCAGATCTCTACAGGTTGCAAGCAAAATCACTGGGATACTAAGGTAGCTACAAGACATATTTGTACCTACCATATGTTTTCAGTGCAGATACAAAGCACAGAATTTTGTCTTATACATATTTTTCAATACATTTATTAAAATATAAAAAATTCACTATTCTTATTTAAACATACTCTCCTATTATACCATACGACACCCAAGCTGTATCACATAAAGTTTGAGTCATTACTGCAAGAAAGCTTATACAAGGATTTGATGCATCCATGTTTCCAGCAGGGAATCAGCAGCAGAGGGTTATATGGGCTTTTACTCTTGCTGAGATATCTCTACAATTTTTTAGAGAAAGGTAACAGAGTCAGAAAGACTGGAACTAAAACAGACATCATGGAGAGTGAGGAAAGATAACAGGGTTTGGAAGACTGGCTATGTTCAGAACTTATTTATTCATTTCAAGATAAATCAACAATCCTATATCTAGCAAGGAAAATATTTTTTGGGGGGGTTGTTTGTTTTGTTTTTAATTAATTTATTCATATGCCACGGATTTATTAGCAGTGATAATCCAACAAGAATTACCATGGAAGCAAGAGCTAGAAGAAATTGAGGGAGAAGTCACTTTTCCTAAGGCAGACAATTGTAATTTCTATAGGCAAAATTAGGGAATAAAATACAGTTCTGTTCTTAAAACCCCATTCAATCCTTGACAATCTGTGTTCAAATTCATCTAAGGATTTAATGGCAAGGTGCAAAAAAAGCACCAAGATATCTTATATGAAGGATAAATTTTTAATCAAACCTATCTAATAAAAATTTATTTATTCCACTCTGGTAACTCAGTCACTTTCAGTGTTTTCCATTCCCACCCCCGCTACCACCCCTCCCCCCACCCAAAAAAAATAAAAAAATTACTTAGATGTTGGATTTGTTGAAATTTTTTTGTCCTATCCAAATATAAAAGTTACACTGTCTTATTTGAACTACGTTATCTAGGCGCCTCTGTCCTGACAAAAAAATGTTGATTTTGTCACTACTACCACCCAGGTTTTTTAATAGTTGTTTAATAGCTACAGCATTTGCCCAAGTGGGAGACATGTTCTAATTCCTTTTTAGCCTTAGGGAATTCAAATGGCTCTCACTTTTCCAACAACTGTGACAACCAGGTTATGAACAAGGAGATAATGATGGTGCTGTGACACTGCCACTCTAAAATAAAATAATGCTTCATTGTGAGAGGATGTGAATTGTAATTTTATAACCTAGTAATTAGAGTGATTTCCTATTTCCATTGTGTCAGGTCTTCAAGCCTCCAGCTGGAAACATCTATGACAATTCCAACAGAATCTCCTAAAGATGCTATGCAGACAAATCATATTTAAGTAGCAGACACTTCAGAAAACATCAAATTCCTTTCTCCTTCCAAATCCAACCCTGCTGTGCAGTACTCATGGCTTTTGATTTCCTCTAGAGACACGGTTGCTGCATATTTAAGACTGGCCTTCTAACCTCATTTGAAAAAATCCAGAAATGAGATTTTAAATGGTTCACTAATTTAGAATAGAATCATAGAATAGTTAGGGTTGGAAAGGACCTTAAGATCATCTAGTTCCAACACCCCTGCCATGGACAGGGACACCTCACACTAAACCATGTCACCCAAGGCTTTGTCCAACCTGTCCTTGAACACTGCCAGGGATGGAGCATTCACCACTTCCCTGGGCAACCCATTCCAGTGCCTCACCACCCTTAAAGTAAAGAATTTCTTCCTTATATCCAAACTAAACTTTCCTGTTTAAGTTTTAACCCGTTACCCCTTGTACTGTCACTACAGTCCCTAATGAAGAGTCCCTCCCCAGCATCCTTATAGGCTCCCTTCAGATACTGGAAGGCTGCTATGAGGTCTCAATGCAGCCTTCTCTTCTCCAGGATGAACAGCCCCAACTTTCTCAGCCTGTCTTCATATGGGAGGTGCTCCAGTCCCCTGATCATCCTTGTGGCCCTTCTCTGGACTTGTTCCAACAGTTCCATGTCCTTTTTATGTTGAGGACACCAGAACTGCACACAATACTCCAGATGATGTCTCATGAGAGCAGAGTAGAGAGGCAGGATCACCTCCTTCGACCTGCTGGTCACACTCCTCTTGATGCAGCCCAAGATACGGTTGGCTTTGTGGGCTGCAAGCACACACTGAAGCCAGCTCACGTTCATTTTCTCATCAACCAGCACCCCCAAGTCCTTCCCCGCAGGGCTGCTCTGAATCTCTTCTCTGCCCAACTTGTAGCTGTGCCAAAACATCTCTTTTACATGCTTTTTCTCTGTCTCTAGGTGTCATTCTCATGAAGTCTGTATATATAACATATGAAAACTGTGCATCAGAAGACCTGGTGGACCTGACCAGATGAGAACAAAATACCCTTAGAACTCTGGATTCACTACATTCATCTGTCAGTTTTCTGTTTACATTTTGGAATTAAAAGTTAAACAATGTCTTTTAGACTTTTTCAATATTCCAGATTTTTAATGCATTTTCCTTCTCCAGAATCACACTTAAGCTATTAAACCAGAAAAGACTGTCTGGATTCTAAATGTATTTGCCAAATCAAAAACAAAGAAGCTCATCTAAGATTTTTTTTTTTTTAAATCCAAGTATCTATATCCTCCTTTCTGTTCATCCTCCCTCAAATAAAACCTGCCAGTTCTATTCCTGATTGTACCTAGTTTTGACTTCTTTGTTTATTTGTCAGCTGAAAAAGCAGTGATCTTCCCAAAATGCTTTGAAATCTCTGACTGCTCCTCAAAACTCAGTCCTAAAGAAAATAAACTGCTGGTTATTTAAAGTCTGTTCAGAATTTCTCAGCGTAAATCCTTTACCTCACAGGACACCATACTGTGAGCAGACACTGACACAATCACAGATCTATTCTTCTTGAGACAGACTCTCTTTGCAGGGTATCAAGATGAGGCACCATTTTCATGTGGTAAGAATATCCTTTTTGGGGGTTTAGGATTAGGATTAGACCTACTTGCTTATTTTATATCAAAGACTGGAAACTGCATTTGGTAAGTCCAATGGCAATGTAAGGGTTTGTATGAACTGTAAAAGGACAGTTATTCCTTGAAGACCCCCCCATTTGTTCCCCTTCCCCTACATACAGGAAATATGGATAAATTTTAAAAATTGAGAAATACCATCTGACTCAGCTAAATAAACTACTGCTCTCTACACTTAGGAAAAGCAAACATAAACCAAATCCTTCCAGTTTGAAGCACACAAACAGTCTGTGCTTAGTAGGAATTTCTCAGACAGGAGAGAATTAGCATAATTGAGGGGCATGTTTTGTACAAACAGTTCAATATGCAGATGAGAAAATGGAAATATTTTCCAGTGTTGCAAGGAAGCACATTTAATCACCTGAGAACTATGTCTGGAGTGAAGATGAGTCAGTTCAACACATCCTTCGTATTCTAGCATTTCTGTCACCCTCACTAATATGGTATATAGCCATCAACGATTCATTTTCTTTCTTTTTTTTTAATTAATTAAAACAAGTATCTAGGACAACTTGAGAAGAACAAGGCTTATGTGATAAGACAGAACCCAAAAGGACAAACTGAGATATATCAGAAAATCACTACAAAATTGCTGACGGTGAGGAGAAGCAAGACACGCCAACCCAATATGAGTGATAAGCAAGCTTCTACTTTATTCATGGCGCACATTGCTTATATCCTCGTGGTGTTACTTATGCCTACTAGTCACAACAGCATTGGTTAGTTCTAAACGGTTTACATTTACATTCTCCTCCCACATCCAGTTTCCGGTTACATGTGAGGTCTATACTTTGCTTTGCTTGCACAAGGCCTCTAAGGATCCATGGCCTTGCTCTTGGAGCCATTCTGCAACACGAAATCACAGCAGTTCTACAAAACCACTGTGTTCTACACTAGTTATTATATATAAAAGCTAGTAAAGACAAATGTTATTACCTCAGTATAAATTACACAGACTCAAATCATTATTGGTTGCTGGACAGGTAAGACAGTAGCATTAGATGGGTGAGAAAACAGAAATGCCTGCGTTCTACAGTATGGTATGTCGGTTTTAGACATTAAAGTCTGAAAATACTTAAAAACACAATTTGAAGCTAAAGTACCAGGGAAAATTTGCCTGACAAAAATATGCTATTAGAATATGAAAATCCAGGTTTGATCAAAGTCATTCATATTAATAAAATCATAGAACCATAGAACGGTTTGGGTTGGAAGAGACCTTAAAGATCAACTGGTTCCAACCTCCCTGACATGGGCAAGGACACTGTCCACTTGACCAGGTTGCTCCAAGCTGCATTCAGGCTGGTCTTGAACTCTTCCAGGGATGGGCAACCCACAGCTTCTCTGGGCAACCTGTTCCAGTATTTCACCACCCACATAGTGAAGAACTTCTTCCTTATACCTAGTCTAAATCTACCCTCTTTCAGTTTAAATCCATTTCCCCTTGTCCTGTCACTACATGCCCTTGCAAAAAGTCCCTCTCCAGATTTCTTGTAGGCCCTTTTTAGTGACTGGAAGACTGCTATAAGGTCTCTCTAAAGCCTCATCTTTTCCAGGCTGAATAAGCCCATCTCTCTCAGCCTGTCTCATAGGAGTGGTGCTCCAGCCCTTGAATAACCTTCATGATCCTCCTCTGGACTCGCTTGAGCAGCTTCACATCCCTCTTGTGTTGTTGACCGCAGAGCTGAATGCAGTACCCAAGGTAGGGTCCCACAGGAAATACTATGAAAAAATTTAGACTCTCTGGTAAAGGAACCAAAACTTACCCACAAGTTAATGTTAATTGACTATAGTTCTTACAACAGAATTTGGTGTTTTCTGATTGCATTTAGGTAAACTAGAGAAAAGATGCTGATGATCAGTTAGTTATCTACCATAAACACTACTTGTGCCAGCTTTGAAATACCACAAAATATTTGTGAGCATTTCCTCTATGTTAACAAAAGACAAATTTATCTTAACTGTTTTGATTGTCTCTGCCATCCTTCACAAATACAGGTGAAAAATAAGGGAAGAAGCATTTCTAAAGACTCGGTATGTAATGTGCACACTCTGCTGTGGAAACAGCAGCACTCTGAAATTTGATTATGCTATCATAGAATGGTTTGGGTTAGAAAGGACCTGAAGATCATCTAGTTCCAACCACCTGCCATGGGCAGGGATGGCACACACTAGACTGTATCACCCAAGGCTCTGTCCAACCTGGCCTTGAACACTGCCAAGAATGGAACATTTGCCACTTCTTCAGGCAACCAGTTGCAGTGCCTCACCACCCTCACCGTAAAGAACTTCTTCCTTATGTCTAACCTGAACTTCCCCTGTTTAAGTTTAAATCCATATAATAAAGTGTATTTGCATAAAGGCAGAGTAAATAAATGAAATAATAGGGATAACGAGTTTGAGTTACGCAAATCAGAGACAGGTTTGGACACATATTTCAACCATTTTCAAAATATCAGTTTAAATGTATTTGAGATTAATTTTTATTTTTTTTTTCCGTGTGATTTAAATTAAGAAGATGCAGGGTCTGAAGAAGGCTAGCATGTTTAAAGGGCACCACTTCTACAGTTCAGCAAATCTTTAAAAGCTGCTAGCTATTGACCTTGTTTCAGGTAACATTCAGCATTAAATTACTAAGGACCTAGGTAAAGCCCAGCACAACCACATGAATCTATACTACATTACTAAGTAAAAGCTCCTGGTTACAATTGCATTTTGGTGCAGCAGGTGAAATCCCATTGCAGGATATTTTATAGTTAAGAATAACCTTTGTTAAATTAAATATGAAAATATAAATTAAAATCAGAACTGCTCTTTTCAATTATTAGGCTGATGAACAAAAAAAGGTTTTCATGGTATCAGTGGACTTTCGGTTTTTCCACTGATATACTTTTTTTACCAATAAATCAGTTAGATTGCAGAAGTTGGAGAAGTTGGAGATTGAAGCTGTTGGGCTGATAGCTGAATTTTTTCATCTCCACCAGTAGAGTCACATCTGGAATACTTTTAATCAAAATAAGCCATCAAGAGAAAAAAAATATCTGACAATTTAAACTGTTGGTATTACTATCAGTGCACTTTAGAGTTAATACCTTCTGTTTTAGTTGTGCTGTGTCAGAGTCTGATAAAAACCCACCTTATACAGAAATCCCATTTTACAGATTTTAAAATAATGTTAACTAAAAATATTTTAAAACTAAACCAGTGATTTGAAACTACCTTTTTCTGATGGGAGCTAAACTAGATAGACCACTGAGAGTTTTGTAGTTGATTTAAGTGGAAACAGAATCAAGACTATAATGCATAATACACTGAAAGAATATTTGGGCTTCTCTTCCCCTTCTGTTCCAATACATTAACCAAAGTTAGCTAAGAAAGCACAATGTTAGCAAACTAAAAACTATTCCGTTTTTGTCAGTTTGGGTTCGTTTTTGGTTTGTTTTGTTTTGGGGGGGGGGGGAATGTTCAGGTTTTTTTACAGAACAAATTGACCTAAGAGAATTACTAGGATACACAGCAGACTACATAGATTAAGAAAGGATTAGAGATTATCACAAGGAAACAGAACCCCTACTGTTTCAATAGATGATGCATATAAAAAAAATTAAACAAGTTATCTAAAGCTTCATATTGTCAGTTTTAAATCACTCATTAAATGGCAGAAATTGGGAAGACTAAAGAAGCATAATAATTAAACATCACATACATTTCAGTATGTTCAGAAACTCTCAAGGTTTCTTTATTAGACAATACCAGAGAAAGAAAACTAGTACAGCAAATCAGTTATTAGCATTAACTACAATGGTAATAGTTGTGCTCAAGGGCATTGAAAGTGAATATTTTGATAATTAACATTTTTTGGCATCTTCCGTCTGATATTTTCTGTTAAGTCTCAAAAATTAGTTTATCCTAGACTTATATCTATCTTACATCTATGGAAAATAACTAATTTTTATTTACAAAGGATGATGCAATCCAGATCTATTATGGATTTATGTCAAAACCTAAGAACCTAGTAGCAATTGTCTTGACCAAAATATATGCCTTATCCTTTATTTCCTGCTTTCTCCAGAAACGCTTCCTTAATCTAAAATCCTTGAGGAACTACAGAATTAGCAAATCTACTGAAGAATTCTGTTGGTATATATTACTACTTACCAAAAGAAAAAACAAACCCAAAAATCAACCAATCAAAAGTAACCAAACAAAACCCAACCAATAAACCCAAACCACAAGCAAAAAAAAAAACCCTTAACACAAAGAAAACAACCCACAAATTCCCCTGTTATTTTAGTTGCATACTGAAAAACACATATGACTGAGTAAAAATCAAATTATTAGGAGATAAACTCTAAGAATGTTTCCTAATTCCTTCCTACCAGGACATGCAAGCATAAGCATAAACTTCTGCAAGTCCTTAGAAGTTAGAAAATCTGTCATTTTACCAGAAACATAACACATTTACTTCCACTACATTTACTCCTATGAAGTCTTAAACTGACCGCATTTATATCCGTCAGGATTTGTATTGGGACTGAGTAACATTAAATATATAAAATTAAAATATTTTGGACTGAATCCTTATTTTGTTCAAGTAAAATCAAGCTCCCAAAGATTTTAATGAAAGGACGGTTTGCTATTTTATATAGTTGATATAGAAAAAAACAAGATTTTTTTTCTCACAAGATTTTCAACATATTTATGTGCCCCCCTGGCAGAAACAACTCAGGTTTTGTAGACTTTTTCTAAATTGCTGATATTGTAGTTCGGTCCATTTGCTGGGCTATTTCAATCCAATTAATGGCTTCCAGTCAGCATAAAACTAATAACTCAAGGTTGGCACTTGATTTCCTATTCTTTTAATTGCCTTTTCAGTGTGTCCTTATGGGATAGGAAAGGGAGGAAATCATTATGAACCATGACTAGAATTTCCTGTAAGATTCTAAAGGCAGGAGCTTCTCAGAATAATATATAATTTACACAAGATAGTAGGAGTGAGAAATAGGTAAAGTTAGAGAGATGACCACTGAGTATTGTGGCTGTGGAAAGAGATGAGACATGGAGCACAAATAATAAATTTTTCATGAAAAAAAGACTTATACTACTTTTGTTTCTATTTAATTACACTTCTACTGTAATTAAATATCTCAACTGATTATACCATCCTTTATGGAAAATTCAGCTTTACAGATTTCTGTGAAGTAACCACTTAACTTCTTAACCTGAACCACAGAAGTCACTCACAAATATGTAAGTTTAGATTGATCATGTTATTTCACCTACACTGTATGCACACTGGGGAATCAGACTTCAGATACTTTTAGCACTTCACATTTTAACATACACATTACATTGGATGTTTTGTGTTCAACATTGTATCTGCTTGAAATGTCATGGACTTATTCCACTGTCACACAGGCTTGTATGCCAATCCATTACATTTTTTGTTAAGAATAACCATGGAAAGAGAAAATTTCCTGGACACTGCTTTCCTCTGTTGCAGAGCATAAAGATCAATTTTCATGAAGGATATAATACAAATAACATTTCATAGAGAGCGGAAAGCAATTCATAAATTGCCTGGCTCCAGTAAATCAATGACACCTTCAGTTGCTTGGAACATGGTACACAGAACATATTTTCTTTATGATCAAACTTTATTCATTTTTGAAAGGGAGCAAGAAAAATAAGCTGTAGTGAGCATCAGGCCTGTGAAAACGTTATAGGATGTGATGTTGCATTTATAATAAATTTTTGTAAGAAATACTGTATTATGATGCTATAAATACTATTTGCTGAGAGTCAGAGCTCACTTCCACTATTGTGGAAGGACACATTTGAGACTAGCAGGATCAACTGAATCTTCCTATTTTTCAGTCTTACCTCGACAGAGTTGCTGCTTACTTTCATATGCTTCATTTCTAGTGTTAGCACTCCTACCCTCAAAGCATCTCAAAAGATTAAGATATTTGTTAGAAACAATTCATAATAAAACTGCTTATCCTTCCTTTCCAATCAGGAGCAACAACATTATTAGTTTAATTTTTTAATGGGGACATTTTATTGGTAGCTTCATTAACAAAACTGTTTAGTAAAGAAATAAAATAATGCCAGGCTCTACTGTTTATAGCTTCTGATTAGAAAAAACATCACATCTCATGAGCAATTTATAGCTCATCAGTCTCAAAACACACAGGAAATAAATTATAAGAGAAGGATGAGCTTAGAATGATGCCTATAAGCTTGATCTTCCAGACAGGAAGCAAAATACTAATTGCAATAGTAACTGAGGGCACTGAATATTAATGGATGATCTCAGTACACTTGATACAGCATAAAAATGCAATACTTCTGTACTTTGTAGTAATACTATCACACCCTGATGTTCTTATGTGCTTATATCATTTAACAACACATATGATCCTTTAAAATATCTAGCTGTATAACCTTCTTTGAGATAGGAAAGTGCTATAAGGCTATAAGGCCTGACTTGCAAATGAGGTGCAGGGACCATCTTGTCTGAAATCCTGGAAAAAGCTATTGCCCTCTAGAAATAAAAAAAATATCCTGGCTATGCTACTCCTAACCTTTGTATTCATTGTAGTACAAAAACAAATGACACAAAATTAATAAAAGTAAATTCTAAGCATTCACATAACTCCTAGAAATATTACCCTCTATTTCCAAAAGCTGTATGAAATATGAAGGTGCTGGGGGGAGAGAAATTGTCTGGAGCAATATTTTACTTCTAAAGGCTTATCTCACTCTAAATAAGGTAAATTTGTTTACTTTCAAAGTGTCTTACCAACTTTACACTTCACCATTGCCTTAAGGCAGAAGACCAGAACATACAAAAGGTTAGGCAGATACTTGTTGAGTTTCCCAGCTCTGTGCAATAATAATTTATTTTTTAATAACACATTTTTATTCACAAATTATAACAAAAATCACATGCAGTTTAGAATGGCATTTCTCTTCGGAAGTAAACAAGGGAAAGAAGTAAAACATTGAGTTACTAAAGATTCTTCCAAGATACTGAATGAAGACTGATTGCAGCTTGCTCAGCTACAGGCCTAGCACACATAAACACCTATAGCATCTATAAGTTTAACTGTTTAGAAGGAGCCATGTGAAAAAAAAAAAAAATTGCTCATATAAAACCACTATGTCCATCAAAAAAGAGGATTCATCACCAAAACCTAAATGAATCAAAAGTGTTCTCTCATGAGTACACAAAAAAAAAAAGTTAAAATTCTGAAGACATAAATGTGTTTCTGAAAATTTGTCAAATACCATATGCATATGGAGAACTGTGGATTCCAACTCTATAGAGATTCCCTTCCCATTGAAACTTAGTTAAAATACTTTTTTATCTGTACGGGAAAGTAAAATAGGAGTACAAGTAAAAAGACTAGATATTCAAAGTCTGATATAATTAAAATCTGTAAGAAACTAATGAACTTAGAGGTCAAAAAAGAAAGAAATTTGTTTATCCTCAGGATGATTTCTCAGTTACAATTCTGATTTGGAAATATCAGTCTTTACAGATTTATCAGATTTACCTTAGTTTAACCATAGAGATCTACCCAAATGTACGTGAGAAGAGTACATTTTCTGTATCACAGCTAAAGGCATTAATTAAGCCTTCTTGAGCCTTCAGGCAGACTGACAAACTAGCAGGGCTCTTGGCTTCATTTTAGGGAAAGGAAGCAAAAGAGAAATAGCTTGATTACTGGAACTGAGAAATTGGTTATAACTACAACATGATCCAAATAGAATAGGCTTTTACAATGAAACTTGCAGACTGGAGACCAATTTTGCATGCTTCAAGACCATGTACCAAAGGACAGTATTTGGAGAGGATCAAGAAAGGCACTTCAAAAGCACACTCTTGATGGAAACGGTATTCTGAGAGACTGGACCCAGCTACTGAGAAAGTGAGTCAGTCACCCTTATCTTCAAGAACAAATGTTAAATTGGACTATTCAAAAGAAATAAAAAAGTCGTTAAAATGTTTGTTTTAATTTAAAAAAGTAATGCCAAAATTACTACAACAAAACTATTAAAAAATCACAAATCTGCAGAACATCAAAATAATGGCAAAAATGTCTACTGAACCTTCATTTCCAATGAAAAGAAATATTCAAATGTTATTTGTTTTTTTAGTTATTTGCTTTAAGAGTAGTTTGCTTTAATGGATAAGTGATGCAACGCAAACTTTGCGAACATGAAGTGGAATTTGAGCCAAGTGTACAATTAAATGTGCCTCATCATTTCAACACAAATCCACACAGAAGAAATTGGTAATCTCAGTCTGAAGCAAGTGTCTCTATATTCCTCACAAAGGATAACTTCATTCCTGTGTTACGAGAACTGAAGGGCTTTGGACTTTTTTGCCTAGGCAGGAAGGTCTTTTCAGCCTAAAGCTGAGGTATGTTTTAGATTCTAGCTTGGACTCACCCACAGTTAAGGCTTGGTTTACATTTATTTACTCTACTTGCTGTGTTCCAAGTTTGAACTTGGTTCATTTAAATGGAAGGGAATTTAGCAGCAAGGCTAGATTATGCTGGATGCATTTGCTACTCCTCTTCCATAATGTGGCACACCTTGTGGTCCTGGCCCATCATCATGCATACCAGGTATCTGTAGTCTGTATGTGCTTAGGTGTTTCCTGTGTAGAAACTGAGATGATACATGGGGGATAAGAGGCAGTTTGTGCCCCCCTGCTTCTCACTGCACTGAGACACATGCAAAATAAACAGTTCCTGAACAGAAAACTGGGTGGAGAGACTAAGTCATACGGATGTATCCTGGGCTGCACCAAAAGGAGCATGACCAGCAGGTCAAAGTAGGTGATCCTGCCCCTCTACTCTGCTCTCATGAGACCTCACTTGGAGTACTGTGTATAGTTCTGGTGTCCTCAACATAAAAAGGACATGGAACTGTTGGAACAAGTCCAGAGGAGGGCCACGAGAATGATCAAGGGACTGGAGCACCTCCCGTATGAAGATAGGCTGAGAAAGTTGGGGCTGTTCAGCCTGGAGAAGTGAAGGCTGCATGAAGACCTCATAGCAGCCTTCCAATATCTGAAGGGGGGATATAGGGATCCTGGGGATGGACTCTTCATTAGGGACTGTAGGGATAGGACAAGGGGTAACGGGTTAAAACTTAAACAGGGGAAGGTTAGATTGGATATAAGGAAGAATTTCTTTACTGCGAGGGTACTGAGGCACTGGAACGGGTTGCCCAGCGAAGTTCTGAATGCTCCATCCCTGGCGGCATTCAAGGCCAGGTTGGGCAGAGCCTTGGGTGACATGGTTTAGTGTGAGGTGTCCCTGTCCATGGCAGGGGGGCTGGAACTAGATGATCTTAAGGTCCTTTCCAACTCTAACTATTCTATGATTCTATGTACATAAACACCATCTTCTATGTGCTAAATTCAAGGCCAAAAACCAGATGTATGACTGTCACTGTTACAGAAATGTGCACACGCAACAAGAATTCTATGTAGAATGCCTGATTAGATGCTGATTTATGATACTTGAATTCACCCATAAAGCATCTGTGCCATGCTTACCAGGTGCATCTTCCAATATTTTGATAGGCAATTACACCAAATTGCTGAAAACCACAGATAAAGCCCCAGATCAATAAACGATTGGAAACCTTAGAAAGGTACAAAACAAATAGCCAGAAATAGACAAATCCTTACATCAACTCTATCTGTAGTTTAGAACAGTTTTCTTAATACTCCTCTGACTCTGTGAAGAGAAACTGATAAATGCCTAAGACCAAGGTATGAAGTGAAGAAAAAAATGCAGTCTTCAACTGGGAGAATATAAACATGGCCTCTTGAAGACTTTACTGACAATATTTCAGATATTCATATCAATTTTCTGTGTTTTGTGCGTGAAAACTTTTGAAACATTTCAAGCTATTCTTTTTCAACTTATGGCAGAAAAACTGAGGAACTAAAAAGGAACAGTAAGTGCCACAGCTAAGTATAAACACTATTCTCCTCCTCCCACAACATACCTGTCTTTTCCACCTACTTATTTTAATTTTTCCCTAGTATTCAATCACCACCATTCAATATAAGATAAAGAAGCATCACTTCTTTCTTGCATCAGCAGCTTATCTGCGCAGTATAGGAATTCTACCAATTCATACACTAACACATTTTCCTCACTTTCACAAGAACAAAATTATATTGCCCTTATTCATGATGAACAATCAATGAAGTTACACCCAAAATTAGTATACTATTCAATCTGAACCACAGCATTTCAAAAAAAACTACTGCATGCATAGAGAAGCAGCATACATATACATAGAGAAGCAGCATGTACATCTTAAAAGAACACTCTCTGGTTATGCGTAGAACATACAGTACTTGCTCCTGCAAAAAGCTGATCCACTTTCTGCATTTTCTGTGCCAGCATTCAGCTTGTCAGGAGACTTAACTGACGTTCCTAAATGCCTACATTTTATTAAGATAACAACAACAATAAAAAAGATATGAAGCACTTTCTTTCTGGGATTTTGTAGTCACATAGTTTAGTCAGAAAGAGACCATAGATTTATAGGAAGATTCTGATTGGGTGGACACTGATGGAGAAACTCAGAGACAAAAATGAAGCTTGCCCTAACCATGTTTTTATATATTAATCTGGCAAGAGGGGTGGGGGAGAATCTTTCTAGCCATTCTCTATTCAGTGTAAACTCCAATTTTCCTTTCTACTGAAAAAGATCGTGGTATCCTTCATGTAAATCACTACCAGAGTGCCAAGTTAAGTATCAACACATATTTCACTTTAATTAACAGGGATTATGCACAATAACTTTCTATTTTTAAAAATTACTTAGGCTCCAGAACAAAAGAAAATTCCCCATCACCAACCTAAACCCATGCTACTGCAATTACCACTTGCACTTGCAAAGACTTCAGCAAGAGTATATACTGTAGTAGCTGTTACAGAATTGTGCATGACAGATTGCCATCCTAAATTAAGAAACTTTGTGAACTACAGTTACTTCCTTTGCAGAACAACTGATTTGAATTCAGATGAAGATATAAATGAACCTCTGGCTGAAGCCCAGGAGCCAACTTCACTGTACATACCCAGCTGTCGTTGTACAACCATAATGCTGAAACCATAATTACTAATACCAGTACAGGATGCTAAGTTGCCCTGCTGCTTCCATTATAAGACTTCTGCTTTCCTTGTGAGTTTTCTTTATCACAATCCCACTCATGAACTCCAACATCTATAGTCTCATGTTCTTGCAAGTATTTATTTCCAACTGAATTTCTAAAAAAAACCCCAAAACAAACCAAACCAAAAACAAACAAACAAAAAAAAACAAAAACCAAAAAGCCTTACTCTTAGTTTATCTTTATGAGACAAAATAATACATCACAGAGCAATGCACCAGTTCACTGTTTTAAGGCTTTCTTTTTTAATATGAGATCTTTATAGCTTGGAGATTTATCCCTGAAAAAATTATAGTTATAACCTTAAAAAATCTGTTGCAGTTTAATTCTAAGCTCTTAAAATAATAAATAAAAAATAAAAAAGCAAATCAGAAGAGTTTGATCAACACTGAGCTTTTAAAGTCTGACAATATAAAAACATTTCATGTGTCTAGAGGCTAGAGTGCAAATTGCTACAATGGCTGAGTTTTGAAATGCAACATAGACAACGCTATGCACACATTTCTAGGACAGAAGTAGGCCCAAAACTAATACAAAGAGGATTGCACAGAATGCTGTTTATTCAGATGTTAAGTGGGTGCACTGCATAGCTATAACAAAGAAGAGATACAAAACCAAACCACACACACACACAAAAAAAAAAGGGATGCATCAACTTGGTCACCAATTGAAAAAATTAGGAACAGTTCTTTCAAGAATATAAGAGACACTGATTCATGTGAACTAATCTGCATCACATATTATTAATTTAGCAAGAGGAGGTAATCCATAAAGATATTAACTGCAATTTAGTTCTGGACACTTTCAAGGAGACCACAGAATTTTGGTTTTTTTTGAAAAAGCTTTTGATAATATCTAATGATATAAAAAAATGGTTACAATTGAACTTTTTGGCCACCTGCAAATCAGCAGAGTATGTTGATAACAAAACCCAAAGGTCTGAAAAATAAACTTAATGTCTTCAGTTTCTCATTCCTTTAGACTCACGGATTCTTAACGAGAAAACAACATTTCAAATTTCATAGCTATGTTCCATGGAAAAAATGTAATGTGGAAAATGCTTTAATCTACCAAACACAACAAACTGCACTTGAGAAAGGACAGCATAAATAGATCCAAAGTTAGAAACAGGACTAAAGAATAGAATTCATGACTGGTCAAACTTTGACCTATTTTTTATCTCTAGAATGCAGATTACAGTTTTCAGTTAATTTTTCATTTGAAATTTTAATATCTTTTAATAAAATGAGTTCAAACAAAGTCACTGACCATACACTTGGTAATGAAAAGGATATAAATTGTTTGGCTTTATGAAATTACTTCATGAGGATGCTCTTCAAGTCAGAAAGGCCTTCAACTAATGTTAGTGTTACTTATCACTCTTGGATGCAGGCCAGTGTCAAAACATGGTCCTTATGGAATGATCGATGCTTCCATTTTATTTCTTCAAATAATAAATTTGAAACTGCTTTGGAGTAATAACGTTACTAAAGATTCAAGAGCATAACTCATAAGATGATGAAATGTGGTACTTACTTATTTTGCATATGAAAAAGAAAATTACTCCAACTACCGTTTTTTAAGGAGGGACTAAATGAACCACATATTGCAAACCTAAAGTAACTGATGTTTCTTGCACTGCCTAAACAAGGGGAAAGGATAGTTTTTATTCTAAAAATACATTGCTTGTTGCACCTACAAATATAGCAATTCATACTAGCTTATTAAAATGTTTGTAACGCTTCTTGTATATATTTACCTTCTCTATGTTATTTCAACTTGATACTTCTTCATGACAGGTAATGATGCAGCCACACTGCTTCCTAAAACAGATGGAAGTTCAGAAAGTTTCCTGAGCAGTTGATCTGGCAGCACCAAAAAATGAATTTTAAAGTTGCTGAGGGTGAGATTTCAGAACTATATAAAGAAGATTGAAGTGTCACTCACAGTACTAGATAGATAGGAAACTCTTTCAGGGAATAGTAAAAAAAAAAACAAAAAATGCTCTGTAAAAGCATTTTCAAAGCAGAAAATTTTATTGCTGGTGACAAGTTGTTTCTGCAACTAGAGGTTTATAGCATAATATATTTCTTATGACAACAAATGCTGTATAGTATAAACTCAAAAAGCATGTTTGCTATCCAGAATAAAAGACTCCAATTCTTAAGACTGCCCAGTAATTTTAAAGTGCTGTGCATGAATATGCAAATATATGTCTGTCCATTTCGAAAAAAAAAAAAATAAATGCATGAATGTTGTTGGTTATGACACAGTAAAATCCAACTTGGTTCTTACAGAGTAGCCAGGAAATACAACGCTCATTTAAACATGAGATGGATAGTGTTATAAAGGTAATCCTTATAAAATTTGCCTTGGTAGCAGCTATTGGAAGCTGTGAAGGAACAAGAAATTGATCCCTTTAAGACAGCAACGGTGCCCTGATCAGGCATTGTCAAAACACATTGATGATTACACTGTATCTTGTCCTGTGAATTTCACTCCACCTAGTCAAAAGAAGATTAATTCTTAATTTTTTCATCTTAAACTTTAGAATATTTATTAATATTTTCCTTTACTACCATGTAAAGGCACCAAACTGTGTGCAGTGTCCCAAAAATTATGGTATTTCTCAAAAGCTGGAGTGCACTTTTCTTCCTTGCTAAGATATTTTTCTTCTTGATAGAATACAGAAATGCTGAGAATAAGAATAGGAAACATTTCCCACCACCACTACAAACAAAAAAAACCCCAAACCTAAAACAGATACAGGTGTTCTAAATTACATAAATAGAAAAAAAAAAAAAGGTTTGTCTCCTCAAACTTTGGAAGTAATTTCCTATAATTTCATTGCAGATATCATTAAAGAAAAACTTTTTCAGAAAGTCTATTTGACCACTCACATATCCTTTAGCGTAACAAACAGATTTTGGGTTTGAACTTTATTGGTGCTTATTTTTTACAGATAATTAATGGTTTATCTACTGTATATAATTTGATTTAAATTTTTTTTTTTAAAGTGAGAAACATCGTACAAGACACAAAGTATAGGGAACAGAAAGCTGGCTAAGTAAAAGAGGATTGTAAAAACTCTGTTAATTTCAACATAAGAAACAAATTTTCCTATATCTAATGAGTAAAACTGGTTTTTTAAGTTAACTTACACTTCTGGAAATTACATGATCAAACTTTAGGATGCCAACTTATGTTTCAGGATGAATACTTTGATAATATGTCTTTTATTAATTTTCAAAGTGTTATCTTTGTAGTTCTGATTTCATTATTGCCCCTGATACTTTCGAGATTCATCTGATATGAAACAGGAAAAGAAAAAAGTGTTATTATTAATGAGTTGGAAATAATTTAAAATCTGAACAGTTAAAACTGCAATGCTTTCATTATTTTTCTTGTTCTCTTTAGCTTCTAGAAATTACTAGAACACCCCTCCCCCTGATTTAGTATCATATGCAAGCTTGCTGAGAGTGCACTGTGCAGGTCTAGGTCGCTAATGAAGAGATTAAATAACACTGCCTTAAATACTGGCTCCATGAGCAGACCACTAGTGACTGGCCTTCAGCTGAACTTCATGCCAATGATCACAACCCTTTGAGGCCAGCAGTTTAGCCAGTTGTCAGCACACTTCACTGTCCTTTTAGAGTGTATATCATCAGCTTGTCTAAGAGTATATGATGGGAAACTGGGTCAAAAGCCATGCTAAAGGCAAGATTAGCAATATTAGCTGTCCTCATTCACCAAGCTAGAAGTTTTGCTGTAGAAGACTGTCAAGTTGGTCAGGCATGATCTCTCCTTCAGAAATCCATGCTGGCAACTCTCAACAGCATTAGATGTATAATTTTATTACATGTTTTTAATTTGCTGTTAATATGCTGGGTTTTGAACTTGAAGTAGATCTCCTCTTAACTTACCAAATACGCTTACAACACTTTTTGGGAAAACTTGTCTTTGTCTGCCAAAGGCCTACAAGTGAGGGCATTGCACTGCCCAGCTTGTAAGAAATGCACTTCAAATTATCTCAGCAATCCTCAAACCAAAATACAGACTAGCCATATGTTTGAGAGATAAAATTATATTATGCTTAATGGCTCCCATGGATAATTTCCCCCGCAGTGACTCCCTTTCTTTTTTTTTTCTCAGTTTTATCTGCACATCCATAGTTCTAAGATTTCTACAGAGGAGCAAAAAGTAAGGTCTACCTTAAGTTTATAAAATGGAATGCAAAGGATAAATATTTCTCTTCATGATGAAACATGAGTAAATTCCTGCATGAAAAGATGAAGGCATAGATTTTTTTCTTTTTCAAGTCTCTTGCAAGTCATCTGCTTTTACATTTCTGCTTTGGATCATATTTTCTATGGAAATTTTAATAACCATTTTTCTTAATTTTGTACATACAGGATTTCTTTAAGTAACTGCTTAGCCTCTGTACATTGCAATTACATTATTTTGTAGTTGTTCAGAGAAAATAAAAAGAAAATTATAACCATACAGTTAAATCAGCTCAAATCAAATTCAGTTTGAATGAGTATTAAGATCAGACACAAGACATGATGAACTCCAAAGTGGAATATCACATGGTTTCACTTAAATTTGCCCCAGTGGAATACAGATGTATTACATGAAGGAAGTACTTAGAAAAATGAAAATGCAATTGATATTGAAAACAACAACAAATCCCAGAAAAAGAGTTGGTACTTCATTAATGTCACCACATCCTTCTGAAGGAGTGTTCCCAGATCAAATTTAGCTGCTCAGACTGGTGTAAAATTGTGTGGATATAGGCCACTCATTAATTTATTCATGAGCTGTCATCAAACAAAGTAAAAGGCTTGGCTAATATTAACTCAGAATGTTCAGCATAAAAAGCAGAGATCCTCCTTGACTGAACAACAAGTCACAGTAACAATAAGAGAAATACAGGCTGACTTGAAAAAAATGATATATTCAAAATATATGGCTGTTCAACTGCTGACCCTCAGATAGGTTTCAGTGAAGCATAACAAGTAAAGGACAAAATCATGAATCATGAAAGTTTTTATCAGTTGCCAGTGAAGAGTAAGAACAGCCAACTCAATTTCAGACTGGAAGTTCCTACAGAGACCACCAACAAATATAAGAGTGACTTGTCCCTTGGCAAAGCTTGTGATTAAGAAAACCTTATATCTTGTTCACAGCCAATAAAGTGACACTGGACTTTCAGTGCATCAGATCTATATCATGTTGAGAGCCAAAATTGCTTAAGGAGTCCTTTATACCATAATAACGACTTTATTGTCAGTGATAGGTGAGTGATTCAAGGGCAAGGCTGAAGCGTAGGTATCAGAAAAATGAACTGGGGATTATAGCAGATTTTATTTGAGAGGACTGAGGCATGCAGCTGCAGAAACAGGCATTGCATTTCACAGTGAGCAATAAAGGTGGTTGATTCTTAGATACCTTTGTGACTTTTTTGATAGTACAAAACAGGTGAGAGCAATGACATGCCCTAATTGCAATTTCTCTGATACCTATATACCTCAGTATTTTAGGACTGCAGGATTTTCAAACTAGTTTTACTGCATGACAATGGGGTATGTTGTAGGCAGAAAAAAGAGTGGATACAACAAACAACTTGGCCTTGAATTTTAGAAGAATATGTTTCAGGGGAGGGTGGGGAAACGCGTTCCTCCTCAGCCCCCAAATCAACAAGTACAACATACTTGCAGGATCTTGCAAGAGATTATGAACATCTTGCAAGGAAGACAGACTTTGGAAACTACAGCCCTACAATTCCTAGGAAGATTATGGAGGAGATCCTGCTGAAAATCACTGCAAAGTAGATGAAGGAAAAGAAGGCATTTAGGAAAAAAATGAGCATGGAAAAAAAAATGAGTCAGGTGCAAAGAGCACCTGATTTGATTGTCTTGTATAATGAGCAGACTGGCTCAAAGCACAAGAACAGTGGATGTCCTTCCTCAACTTCAGAAGGACTTTTGATGTGATCTCCTATGATGCTTTTTTACAACCCTATCAGGGAGAGAAGCTCAACAAAGGCATTCTGTCAGAAAAAGAATTTGGGGTTCTTAAGAGGCATCTAAGCCCCAAAACATGAAGCTAAATACTTGCAACGCGCTGGCAGGAATTGACAAAGATCAATTATATGTTGATGATTGTGTACACTTAGAGACACAGTGAAAAAAAGAAATCTGTTGCAGAAATGTTTTTGTCAAGATTGCTTTATTTCCAAACCCGAATCAAAGTAAAATAAAACTATATATTTAGAAGAATATTCAGGCTCTAGAGTGAAAATCTGGAGAGAAAGAATACCTGAGAGAAGTTCTGCTTTGAAAACTACCTACAATTTCTTAATTCTCAAGCTATCACATTTTTGATAATTAAAGATATGCACAGAGTTTTCAGAGTTTCCTGTGTTTATATGTATTCAGTGTTTCTTGTTTCGTAGACCTTTTTCTAATTACTTTTAACTGAATCATTAACTTCTGTGCTCTCTAAGGATATCTCTGGCAAACATATGTTTTTTATATTCAGTTAATATACCTTTTTTACCTTGTTAGTTGTAAAGAAAAAAACAAAGCAATCCCCCTAGCTTAAGGGACAATTAGTTACTTGTTTTATCTGAAATTGAAACAATTTAACACAAAGAAAATTTAATTTTCTTCAGCCCTTAAGTACTGCATGAGCAAATGAAAAAGATTAATAAAGCCAGAATACATTCTCAAGAAAGCACCATTAGCTGTGTTTATTGTTATATAACAAACTAATAAAACTGTACCTTGATTGTTTCTATTCACAAATGCAGTAGTATGGATGCAGTAGTAGGATGATAAAAAAATTTCATCCCAAAGAACTGGAATATTGCAATTATTCAGGTTATTGCATTATGTGTTATTTGATTTCATCCATCTCATTAATGGTACACTACAAAGAATATAGTTCGTATTGTTTCTTTGTATGATATTAATGTAAATGATATGAACATGGAAAATGTAACGTCTAGATTAAACTTACTGGTTTCAGACTAGTAACTTGAACAAAAATATACTACTAGCCCAGCCATAGTCAAAATGAAACTCTCAGAAAATTGAAGTTATAGAGTATCCTTTTCTCAGGGATATAAAGATGTTAATTCAGAATCAAAAGAACCTTATCTGCTCAGATTCTGATGTATCAGTTCAAGTTCTGACAAATTATTAAGTCATTTGGTGAAAATATAGAAATATATTTTTTATGTAAGTGTGTTTTGTGTAGAAGACTGTGGCTTGTAGACACCACTAACTTAATAGAGTAGAAAGGACAAAGCAAGAGAAGCAAGGTCACCATCAGCAACCTCTGAGCAGCCTTCTTATTTACACAACTTCTACAGACAAAACAGGAGTGACTATTCAGTTTACTGAAAACCTGGGGTTTTCATTACTACTGTTAGCAAATTGTATATTGTCAGGAGAAAATATCACCAGACATTTTATTTCTTCTCTGACTTACTCAAAGTATTACAGAATTTTCCTGGTTTCAGCTGGGACGGTTATTTTTCCTCCTAGTAGCTGGTGCAGTGCTGTGTTTTGGCTTTAGTCTGAAAATAATGCTGGTAACACACTGATGTTTTAGTTGTTGGTCAGTAGCACTTACTCTGATCAGGGACTTTTCAGTCTCTTGTGCTCTGTGCCAGTGAGGAGGAGCACAAGAAGCTGTGAGGGAGAAGAGACAGGACACACAACCCACAGTAGCCAAAGGGATTTTATGATTCAATGATAAAGGCAGTTTAAGGTCTGCATTTAACCCTGCATAAATAATCTTATTTGAGGATCCAGGTATACTGCAGGCAAAAGTGGCAATTTTAGCATCTATAAACATATGTGAACTTTACAGTATTAAATCTAGCCACCCTTCACATTTGAATTGCAGTAGTGGAGAGCTCAGTTCGTCATAGCTGCTCAACAGACTGCCTGGGACTCATATCAGAAGTAGGTCACTATCAGAATCAGAGGTGAACCCTGCAATATCAATGAACACATTTTATCAGCTCCAGATCTAGCTAACTAAAAGATAGCTCTAGAATATGCATAAGAACTCCATTAGTGCCTCTTACCCATAATACAGCATACCCGCTGCTAATATCACTGGACTTTCTACCCTTCTCTGCTTTGTGCTGACTAATGGGAAAGCAGTGATGCCCTGACCTGCAGAACTCTAGAGGTCCCCACAAGGCCATTCTACAAACCATGTCACCAGTTCAGAGGAAACAGACTCGTTACACAGTGATATTATTTAATATGTTTCAAGGTATCTCAGGAGTTAATAGAATTATGTGACTTCAATGACTGTGTTCTTTTGCTTAAAGAGCAAACTATTATTTTAGAAAATAAATAAGCAATATGTAAAAGACTGCAAAGACATCAGCTATTAATGAGTTTCTGATTCCATGTACATTTTAACTCCATATATATCTAACTTTAATCATTACTGCTTCTAAAAAAGAGATGTGGAAAATCATTGCTTTCTGTAGCACCCAAAGTGATACAAAATGGCTGGTGATCAGGATAGTTCTTCAGAATTCACTGCAGTGGCTAACAAGAGCTCAGAAGACCTGGCCCACTCTTAAATTTCTACAGCACCAAGGTAAGTGTGGCAAAACAGCTAATGTCATATGGAGATACCACAAGCCTGGGGAAACACCATGCAGAGACATCACAAATCCCTACTGTAAAGCTTAATACAGCTCCACAGGGTTTTTTCGGCATTCCCTCATGACATGCCCAACTGCATACATCACAAGTTACTGAAACTTTATCACAAATACTGAGCAAGTTAGCAAAAGACTAGAACATGAACTCAGTTCACAAGCACTGCAAGATGAGAACCAAGTTTATGTACATTCTACTTTCTTATTTAGGTAACAAGTGGTTTAATGTTAATAGATATAAGCAGACCTGCGACACCAAAAATACTTTAAGTATTTTGTCCAGTTAATGATCAGCTCTATCTCTTTTCTTCTGCTGGTTTGAGGCCACTTACTGACAGGTCTATCTATTTTTCATGAGCCTCACAGGACTAGCATGACCTTGCATCAGGCTCCTGCTAGACTTTGCATCCTGCTCCCTTACAGTAGTTACATTTCTGTGTATATTTTCCCCCGAGATTTGTTAGCAGCTCTGAGTGATATTTGGACCCTACTTGAGTCTCTCATTATCTCACTTGAAACAAAAGTTTCCATGTTTACTTTAACCAGAACCAATGCTCTGCAATACAAAGCACTGTGCAAGCAAATATCCAAAATCATAACTCTCACATACAGTAACAGAATAACAACAGACACCATCCACATGCAGAAAGGAACTGGGGAAAATCTACAAAACATGACTAATGTTCTGCTACCCTTAAGAAATAGCATGCTCCTTGAAAGATTATACAACCTGGAAATATTACATCTATTTCATAAAGTCTGCATATTAGAATATTCATACTAAAGACGTTTATTGTTTAGGCATGATATGTTGTACTAGACATTGAGGTCTAACTGAACCCTTAAAATATTTATGTATAGATAAAAGACATTATTATAGGTAATTTAATGAATTCTAGAGTTTCAAAATTTTAAAGAACTTTAGAAGTGATCACACCTTTCTATGGCAAGGTGGTGCAGGAAAAAATAAACTCACAGCCAAAGTTTCCTTTCATAAATGCCTTTCTGATTTTAGGAGGAATCTGGCCTTATTGATTTACTTTTGGTATCAGTGTTTTGTACTTAAATGGTCATTTAATGTACTTATGCACTGAGTGTTCCACTGTTTCCACGTTCCTCAAAATGCTGATATTTGTATTTATTTAGAAATAATTACTAAATGTTTTATTATAGATTTGTCTTAGTTATTAATATTTTTATCTACCATTATAAAAGCAGCATCATGAACAAGATTTTGTAAACACTGGTATGTATAGTGAGTTGGAAAGTAAAAGAATGTCTGTTCCGTAAAGTGATCAAAAGTCAACATTGTTGAGGATACACTGTCAATTGATTATGCAATTTTCCATTACTTAGGACAAGGTTGCTACTCTGTTTTACAGAAAAAAAAGGACAAAGACTACCTCACACATTTATTAACACAAGAGTAAACTAACTAAGATAAATGGGAAACTGTCATGATCTCATTTCTGAATATACCTGAGACTTTTTTATATACATAAAAGAGTTTTCAGCAGACAGAACTTACCCTAAAGGCATTTAGTGTAAACGTATTCTTCAGTCCTGTTAATTTTTGCAGTATGCATGCTAAAATTCTTTGCAAATGACTGACTGAAAAACATAATAACATTCCACTCTGATCATAGATGATCACTTGCATGGTAAAAAAAAACTTAAGAAATTTCCAGTTTCTTTTAATCTATTGAAAATATAAACAGCATAACTGAATCAAAATAAATGAGATAAAATAAGCTACATTTCATTTCTGAATGCCTAGTATCTTGATTTTCTTTCTTCCTCTGTAACAACCTAGTGCTTTATGATAAAACAATTGCATTAACGCAATATTAAAAATGGTTCTTTTTGAAGAATTAAATCCTAGAGACATTATGCAATTTAGCAAGATTGCCTGTACCTAATGAGGAAAAAAAGAAAATACCCAGCAACAAAAAACCAGAAATCACACTAGCTAATGCCAGAAAGAACTTAAGCATGTACAAACCCATTCTTTATTTCACTGCATTTTGCACATAACATGAATCCTGTGTTTCTGGAGTTCACATCAAATAAAGAATAAAATGTTCCATTCCCAGTGCTGAGGTCATTTGAAGTATAAAATATACATGCTTAGAATCTCCTTTCTTTAGGATGAAACATTTCTTTCAAGAGCCAAGCAAGGTTTCAAAAGAAAAAAAAAATCATTTTTGACAAGAAGGAAGCTTTCATTGTTAAGATATTCTCAAGGCAAACCTCTACTGATTGCTAATTTAGGAGGTGTAAGAATTAAACTTTGTAGTTTGAGACTGAAGAAATTAATTTATGTTAGCTGTAAATTAAGAAACAAAAGATTAAAACCACATACCTTTCGGGAATGGATTTCTTTCACGTATAATGGAAGTAGAAATTCAGATATTCCTTCAAGTCGTATTCCTTTTTTAGTCACTCTCAAATTTCCCATTCCATCCTACAATTAATAATATATATAATTCACTTTAGAAAATAACCTTATCCAGAACAAGCTAAAAAGAACACAGTAGCTGGCCTAATACCTAAAACTAATGAATACTGTCCCGCTGTTCGGAGCTCCTCTGATGATCTTGGACAGCAGCTAGATGGGGGAGGATTTATAGGTAAAGCTTCATCTAGGATCGAGGTATTAAACTGTGTAGCCTGATGATGAACTGCATACATTATTCCTTAGCTGTACCTAATGCAAGGGTACAAATGTAGAACCTAAGTATTCCTTTGCTGAAGAGGTGAAGCTAGATCTAGAATTACAACTTCTACATCACTAGTTAATTTTCTCTAAATATATATATATATAACATTAGGAAGCAATCTGCTATTTTTACATAGTGAAATAATAGAAAAAATCTTATGTCATTATTAGGAAAATATCATACACGAAGAAAGAAAAAAGGGGGCTTTTATTAGTAGTTGATCGTCACTACTAGGAACATGTTGCTGGTGAAAAGAAGAACTTCAAAAATGTTGAGGGCTGTTTTCAGCTGTTATTTTTTTGGTTTATCTGAATAAAAATAGGAAAGGGGCCATTGCAAAAGCCTGGATATAACAAGCAAACCAAACGATTCAATGTTTAATATCATATAAGCAAAGAATAGTTGCATTTATTGGCTTTGGCTGCATTTTTACAGGAAAAACTATGAAAAATAAGGCTTTGGTTTTATTCTTACAGAAAATCAATGAAACTTGCTTGAGACAGAATCCTTTTGCATTCTGATAGAAATTCAAGACTTTTTACCCCTGGATGCTTGTTACTATAATCCTGACAGAAGATAATTCTTTACCATACAGGCAGTGGAATTCAGCTAGATCCGCTTAAGTGCAAAATTGCCACATTTAACTTAATTGCTGATTAAATGTTTTGATGCCATTGCTGACCCTAATGTAGCAAAACAGTAAGAACTTGCATTTCTGTTCTGTTGTCTGAATTGTGAAACAAATAACCACCACTTGCTGGGCAGTTGTAAATAGCTAGATAAAAGTGTACCCAACTGCTACAGCTGATGCTGGAAGAGGACGCCGAGTCAAACACTATTATGCTTATCTAAGGATGGTGTAGCCACTATACCATTACAGCTATTCCCTTTCAAATCAAATGATGCCAGTATGGCAGATATTTGATTGACATCACTCCATCCACATCTGAAGCAAAACTGTGAAAATGTTAATTCTTTCTGACAACAAACAGAATTACACTTCATACAATGCAATTCAGCCGATAAAGTTTCCGAAACACAGCAAGGATATGTGATAGGTAGCTTTCCACGCTATAACAGATCTGTAAAGAACATACCGTTAGAAATCATGACTTCACATATGAGTTATAGGACTTGAAGCCTACATGCTTCTGACTACAAACCCAGAAACTACCAGAGTCAGAAAATATACTGAACTCCTTTCCAAAGCAAAGAAATATGGAATAACAAAATGTAATGTTAAGGCTTTCTATAGTATGGAATATCCTTGTTAAAGTAATGGCATCAAGAGAAATTCACAGACTCTGTAATAGTTTATATGTTTACCAAAATGTGTAACTGATTAAATAAAGCCAAGAACTTTTCTTCAACTTTTGTTAGAAGTGTTGTTGTATTCAAACTATATATCATGGTTTAACTTTGTCCAGCAACTAAACCCCATGTAGCTGCTCACTCATACACACACCCCATCCAGTGGGATGGGGGAAAAATCAGAAGAGTAAAAGTGAGAAAAAATGTGGGTTAAGACAGTTTAGTAGGGAAAGCAAAAGCTGCACACTAGCAGAGCAAGGAATTCCATCACCACTTCCCATCAGCAGGCAATGTTCAGCCATCTCCAGGACAGCAGGGCTTCATCATATGTAACAGTTACTTGAAAAGACAAAAGCTGTCACTCTGAACATCCCCTCTTCCTCCTTCTTCCCCCAGCCTTATATGCTGAGCATGATGCCATATGATATGGGGTATCCCCTTTGTCAGTTGGGGTCAGCTGTCCTGGCTGTGTCCCCTTCCAGCTTCTTGTGTACCTCCAGCCTACTCGCTGTGGGGTGGTGTGAAGAGCAGAAAAGGCCTTGACTCTGTGTAAGCACTACTCAGCTATAACTGAAACATCCATGTATCAACACTGTTTCCAGCACAAATCCAAACCATAGCCCCATACCAACTAACATGAAGAAAATTAACTCTACCCCAGCCAAAACCAGCACACTATGATAGCTGAATTACCAAATGCTTTTTAAAGAAGTAATGTAATATTTTAAAATGTTTTCCTTAAATCAAGATATCAGATGTCTATAAAAATTATTTCACACATAAAACATCAAGCATTTGTAGGCTTTCTAACAAAGTGCAATATAAGAGAGTGGTGACTATTTTTGAAAAGGAAGTAAGACAGACTTTACTTCTGAATGTGTAATCTGCATTATTATCCATTAATACTCAATTTCAGCAACCCTGTTTTTCTAGATATGCTATAGTAATAATTTATAAAATCGTAATAGGAAAGAATCACTTGAGAAAAAAAACAACCACCATGCTCTATTTTTCTCAGCAAATAAATACTCAACAAGAAATACGTACCTATTTATTGATCTTAAAGGTCTTTTCCAACCCAGTCAATTCTATGATTCTATGATTTGGATGTAAAAATATTTTCTAACTGAAAAGGCAAATTCAATATGTTGTTTTATCTGCTTCTATGGAACATTTGTAACTGTCAGGCACAAAATAATACGTACAATAAAAGTGGAGGTAGGGGGAAAGGCTGAAATAATACAAAGTCAAAATTCCAGAAAACTGGAAATGCTGAAATTAAGTTTGCCTAGAAAAATTCTATCTGTTCCACCTTGCATGTATGCAAACAATAAAATCTATAGTTATACATACTATCTACCATCGAATCCCAGCTAATTCCACACAAGGTTGGCTAATCACTATTTTGCTTTGCCTCATTATTTTCTTTGCATCTATTGCACTCTGTTAAAAACGTGCTTTGAAGACAGTACTGTCAGTTTCCCTCTTGGCTTCTCTTCTCATAAGTGTTTATTGCTGAAGTCACACAGCTCTTCACAACTATTAATTAATTTTCAAAATACTTGCAGTGGCTTTATATCAAGTGATACTGTTCTTATGGTACTGAAGGGGAATTGAAGCACAGAAATTTATTTGTTCACTAATGTTTGGTACTTATTGGATTTTCTCTGTTTATTTTTAGCTGTGGCAAGTTAATTTGTAGAGCAACTCAAAACTGCCAGAATCTCAGAAACAAATTAATGATGCATCCATTAGGGCTTCTCCTTTCCTGAGTGACATTTCTAAGCCCTCATTCTTTAATTCTTCAGCAATGAGGTACTCACCTACCAGAGCCCAAGATTTTGAATACACGTGGGCACTGGACAGACAAGAGCACTCTAGTTTCCGTAAAATTACTCAATACAAGAAGACAGACTACATTCTGGAGTGTATGCCACAACTAAGATATAGAACTGAAAGAGTGTGCCTGTGACCTTAACTGCTTGATAAATGTAATAATCTTCCAGAAAGTAAATTCCTGAAATGTGTAATGACTAAGACTGAATAGTAAAATAAACAGTCACACACGTACTACGACACAATGATGCTCTCCCCTTTCATAGAATCACTGCCCAGTACGTTTTCTTCATCAGTAATTCCTCACCCAGTTTAAAGAGGAGTTGGAATAAGAAAAGATTTTCATTGAGTTAGAACTATGCTGTTATAGTGAAAAATTCAAGACTTTCCAGAAGTAACAGGACTGGATTAAAAGTTATTAGGATTGAAAAGAGTAATCAGAAGAAGGCCCAGTATCCTGGTTCACTTAATGCACTTATAACCATGAAGATCAGTTTAACTTTGGAGTTCCTCCCGAAAGATGAAAATTAATATAGAGAAGTTTAAAAGAGAACCACAAAAGAATTCTGTCTTAAAACATATTTGCATCTTCCTCTAGATATGATTTTGATATAATATTATTAATATAATTCATTTTAGCCATTCCTTTTGCTAATCTTCAGAATAAACTGTCTACATTACTTTAGGCTTTCCAGGCAATGGATACTCAGTTTATCATTTTGGTGTGAACTTACTTTACTCTAGGGAAAAATAGACTTGAAAGAACTATTCCAGTACTTTCTTCCAACAATTAAATGCTAATTTCACATACTGGGACTGGGATGAAGTTAGCTTTCTTCATAGCAGCCTGTATGGTGCTGTGCTTCAGATTTTTGCTGAAACACTGTTCATAACACACTGATGCTTTGGTTATTGCTGAACTGTGCTTGCACAGTATCAAGTATTTCTCGTTTTTAGTCCCTCTGTGTCCTCCAATAAGTAGAGAGAGGATGGGCAAGGATTTGGGAGCACACAGCCAAGACAACTGACCCAAACTGGCTAAAGGAATATTTCATACATCTAACATTAGGCTCAGCAATAAAAAGTGGTGATAGAGAAAGAAGTGGAGGGAGAAGGAGGATCATCTTTCAAGGTGCCACTGCTTGGAGAATGACTGGGAATCAGTCTGTGGTAGGTGGTGCATGATTTTCTTTGCATCACAAGATTTTTGCTTAGAATCATATAACAATTTACACCTACAAGCGCAGGGAAAACTAAATTGAAGTGATGCTTAATCTGAAGTGACTAAAACATGGATGAGTAAGATTTTTTATTTCAGTATTGTATGGCATTCTTCCTGTTTTCCTTAATAAAATACACCAAATATCTGTTTCAGTACTTTACAACAGGAACAACAAAGTAGTTGGTGGTCCAGGAAATACATTATTGTCAATAATATTCAAGTTTTTCAGAAGTTCTGCAGTTATACGTGGTATTCTGCTTGTTTTCTGAGTATGTCTTTAAACCCACATTCTGTCTCCAAAAGCTCACAGTCTGAAGAAAGAAGCACTGCACAAAACCTGGAGAAGCGAAAAAATAAAATAAGAATTTTTAAAAAGTAGTGTTTAAAGAAAGTGCCTAAACACAGTGTCCTATAAATTAATAAGCATTCACTGCCTGTTGCCACTTTGGCATAACAGCTGAGCCTAAACATGGAAAGGATTCTGGATGATGCGGTTGTAGTGCTATGAAAGACCACAGATGAAACATCTGTAGTGTAAAAATATGCTATGCAAAAGGAAAGAAAGGCAGTTGAAGCAATGAAGCAGTGGTGAATTATACTGAAGATGGAAAAAGAATACTGAATTTTATATGAATGCATAAAAAAGCAGACTATATAGAGGAACAGTGATGGGACAATTAAGATGAAAGATATTAGCAGCTACACTTGATAAAAAGGAAAAGATACACAAAAGGTTGGGAGGAAGATTACAAGGGAAATTACTTGTATTGTGTTCAAACACACAAAAAGCTGGATTTCATAAGCAGAGTTGGAACATAACTCCAGCTGGAGAAAAATTATACCTGTACATACTTATGGATGTACAATTGAAAGAAAAACTGTAGACAGCTACAGTTCTGCGTAAACAAAAAGGGTAGTGGTATCAGAAATGAAAACAGAGTGTATTTGCCTGAATTAACAAGAAGGATAACTGAATTTCAGTAGCCAAAATTAAAGGTAAAAATGATAGGAATATACCCAGTACAACATATCGGAATGGCAAAAATCTGGATTGATGGAAACATCTGCCTTCATTCATCTGCTGAAAATAACAGCTGACCCTGTGTGAATACCAGGGAAAAGAAGGGGAAGAAGCTACTATAGTACTGTGCAGCAACATTTAAAGGGATATAAACTAAGAAAAAAATAATCTATTGAATATATTCTGTCCTTTACAGTGATTTTTGAATGTGGGGAGCATGATCTGGATTCTTCAGTTATAAAAGTAATCTTGAAATATACGTATGAACAGAAAATACAGACCTACCCAGACCAGACAATAAGAAAAAAATGCACTTTTCATGCTTAAATGTTTGATTTTATTCCCTGGTCTAGGTACTTGTGCTATTTTTCTTCAGACATGGATGTATCCTTTATTGTCAAGTGAAAAAGGCAGAATACTACGTGATCTCATAGATTAATCTAGATTAAGGTACAATCTTCCTAGAACTCTTATGTTTCATATTACTGGATTTTTTACAATCATGTATAAATTGCATGTTCTTAAAGCAAATGCTGGAGAGGGACTCTTCGTTAGAGACTGTAGTGATAGGACAAGGGGTAATGGGTTAAAACTTAAACAGGGGAAGTTTAGATGACTGGATATAAGGAGGAAATTCTTTCCTGTTAGGGTGGTGAGGCACTGGAATAGGTTGCCCAGGGAGGTTGTGAATGCTCCATCCCTGGCAGTGTTCAAGACCAGGCTGGACGAGGCCTTGGGTGATATGATTTAGTGTGAGGTGTCCCTGCCCATGGCAGGGGGGTTGGGACTAGATGATCTTAAGGTCCTTTCCAACCCTAATTATGCTATGATTCTATGATTCTATGAAAAACACAGAACCTAACTATGCAATTCTTCTACCCCTAGATATCCAATATTCTGGAATTTAAACAATAAATACAAGATTTTCAGACCCACTGAATGCGTACAACTCTAACAGAAACTATGTCGTGAGAGGATATGTACTTGTCGTGGTTTAAGCCCAGCCGTAACTCAGAACCATGCAGCCATTCTCTCACTCTCCACTCTTCCTCCCCCCAGCACCCAGAAGGATGGGAAGGAGAATTGAAAGGATGTAACTCCCACAGGTTGAGATAAGAACAGTCCAGTAACTAAGGTATAACACAAACCACTGCTGCTACCACCAATAATAATAAAGACAAGGGAAATAACAAGAGAAGACAATACAACTGCTCACCACCTGCCGACCGATACCCAGCCTGACCAAGCAGTGATCTAAGCCCTTCCTGGTAACTGCCCCCAGTTTATATAGTGGGTATGACGTGCTGTAGTATGGAATATCCCTTTGGCTAGTTTGGGTCAGATGTCCTTTCTCTGCTTCCTCCTGGCTTCCCCTCCTCCCTGGCAGAGCATGAGACTCAGAAAGTCCTTGGTCAGAGAAAACATTACTGAGCAGCAACTAAAAACATCGGTGTTATCAGCACTGTTCCCAGGCCGAAAGTCAAAAACACAACACTGCACCAGCTACTAAGAAGGAGAAAAAGTCACTGCTACTGCTGAACCCAGGACAGTAGTCTAGACCAAACATTATAGAAGTGAATAATGTTATACCTAATATATCTTAAACTTTTGGAAAAGAAACTAATTCTTTCTTTATTTTGATGCATGTTCTCTGCTTTACCATTTTAGTCAATATTCTGTTACATTAAAATTCTGTGATTCTGTTAATGTGTGGTCAGGCCAACAAAAAATAATTTCTATGCAATACAGACTTTTACAATCAATATTTAATGAGTCAGAAAATGTGGAACACTCCTTACAACTCCATAGTTCATGCAGGTGGAATGAAAGTACCAAACAGAGTCAAGCAATGGTAAATGTTCTTCTCTGTAAATGTTGGCAAAATTATTAAGAGCTAGTGAAGGGTTTCAGGTCTATGTACAGCCAGTTATAGGACACCAGGAACTAGATAAAGGGAAGAAACAGAAAACACAGAGAAATGAGGTAAAGAAGGTCTGTCCCTCATCTGAATGTAAACCAAGAAGTTGGAAATCGAGAAGTATTATTCCTTCAGTCATCATCTTTCCTCCCTTTCTTTCTATATATGAAGACAAATTAATTACAGAAGGTTAAAAGTAATTTTGTCAATAGACTTCAGGTTTGGAAAACAAATTTGAAATGTATCTATTTCATTATGAGCTGAATATTTCACCATTTGGCTATAGCACAGACTTCACTGAGTGATGAAGAAAAAAAAAAAAAAAATTAAAAGTAACTGAAGTGGGACCCAAGAACAAGGTGGAAGAATCCCTCACCATCAACTCCATGTTACCATTTGCAGGCAGGGCAAATCTAACACCAGAGAAAGGTCTGGATAGCAGAAGTTTGTGTATACTGTTTTTAATTTTGTCAGTACTGGGAGGAAGCTATAATAATTGCATGCTTTGAATGATAGGTGTTAGTGTCACTGTAACTGGACTAATAACACAGTCTTGGTAAGACTGCTGATTTTTTAATTAGACTAACAATAAATTACCGGGTATGGACGTGTTTATTTACTCCACATAAACTGCACAGGTTATTGAATGTGCTTCTCTGTCTCTGAGGCTTGCTTGTAATTTCAACACAGCATCTTGAAGATAATTTAGCCATGCTGAAAAATTAATCACATGTTATCCCTGTATTTTATTATTTAAGTTGTTGCCTGACTTCAGAAAGAACAATGAAAAACTGCGAATTGCTAGCATACTGATACTGGAGGAAAATAAACAAATCATGATGACAAAAGCAGTCATCTTTGTTGATAAATCTTTAAGTAATATTTACCTATAAGAAACCATAAGAGATCTGCAGAGTCCCACTGTTTGTTGTGTATACATAAGACTTAACTAAGGTGTTAGAGCAGCAACTCTGCTGTTTCTCTAGGAATCTCTACAATTTTTAGAACATATCCGTCTCATGTATTCCAGCTCTTACACTGAATTAATGCCAAATTACGTAGAATTTAGAAGTTTAAAGATGATTTTGGTGGAAATGCCTTGTAATTCATTCAATCACATATACAAAATGAGTTGTGCTGATGCAGTTACATTTGGTGTTTCTTGTGTTTGCAACTTGCCCTGTCAATGAGCCTGTCACAATCAAAATTTCAGATCTTGTGCCACTAAACACTATATGCTTGTACCAATTTCTGCTTAAAAATACTTCCAGAAACTAGCTAATCAGAAGGTGAAAATAATCATGTAATATACTTAAACTCATCCAAGGAGGCAGTTCCTCAAAATCTCTATATTCTAGTTTATAAGTAAAAGGTAGGTTATTAGAGAAAATAAGACTTTTACTGTTTTGATTTTATTCTCTGAAAAAAAAAAAAAAAGCTGTGTTAAAATATTCACCCATCTCTAGTACATGTTTAACTCAAATTTCATCTTACATTTCTACTATGCTTTCCAAGCAATTCAGGACTGGGCATTACAAGTCTGGAGAAGTTGGGGCAGCAAAGAAAGAAAGCAATAAACAAGTATTCTTTACATCAGCATTTGTTTCTATTAAAAAATTATAAAGCATGTCTTGAATTGCTTGAATTCAAGTTAAGAGGTTCTAGTATTGGCTTGCACTACGGCAAAATCAGCTATACCTTTACTGCTCCTGACATAATGATTTGAGTTTCTCTTGTTCTATTCCCTGAAGGGAGATTCTGTATCTTCTTTAGACAAACTACTATATTGCCTAAATTATCTTCATAGTTCAAAGTACTTTCTTCATACATACCCTGAACCTCCAATGTTATAATGCAATTGCTTCTGTTTCTTCTTTAGATATATTACTAAATAATCACAGTTCATTGTCTTTCCTTGTACATAATTTTCCATCTTAATGCTTCCTTTTGCTCCTAATCTGCCTTTATTTCATCCACATTGCTCTAAGAAGAATTAAAAAAAATAAACAACAGCTTATGAACACCACAGCCACGCAGAGAAAAATTAACTGACTTGTTTATTCCAGCATATCTGGGGTTTTCGCAATATTTTTTTTGTTATTTATATATGACACACTTAGAATCAGAAAATTGTTATCATAAAAAGTTAATTTAAAGATTGGATTCCACAAACTGGCTGAAAAATAGCTTTCTTTATGTACTCATTAGACCATTTACCCTGTATCTGATAGAGCCAACATTTTTTACCTCCTTAGCCTCAGACAAGTAGAATTTGTTGATGACTGTTAAAATTACATTACTCTAATGATTGCTCTCTTCTCAGTAACAGTCCAGTTTGCATAAATAATAAAAATCATTAGAAAAAAAATTGTCATTTACCATCAGTACCCTTAACACCAAGATTCCTCGTCTCAAGTGACCTTTTAATATTACCAGAAAATCCATGCTGCTCCATTAGAAAGACCAAAGACCATTTTAAGATAAACCTTGCAAGTTAGGACTCTCATCTTCAGATCTGAGCTCTAGATTTAAAATATTCTGTGATTAAGACTGCAAAATCTAAAGAAATAGGATTCTGGTATAGCACGTGAATAAGAATAACCAGGGAAGCCATAAAAAAATGTTTGAAGGTACAATTTATCAATTTTAGGAGGATTCATTCATTTCAGGGTTGCTTATGATAACAACTAGGCAAAGTGACCCAAAAGGCACTTTCATATCCTGTGTTTTCTTAATATTTTACACTTGTGCAATAAGGCACATGTATCTTCCTAAATATTTTCTTATAATATGACTGTATTTGTTACAGAGGAAGATTTAATTTACAATAACCTCTTGAGCCATTACATGGAAGTACTGAAGTACCTGCAGTCAAAAACATCCTTCAGTAACTCTCTGGACTGGCACTTCTATTCAGCAAAATATACTTTTCTTATAACAAAACAAATATCATTAATTAGGAGCTATTAACACTGCTTCCTTGATCACACTAGCAAAAAGCATTAAAGAAATCAATTTTCAAGACAGTCTAAGGAGCCCATTACTGTCAAAATCAAAAGCAATTATTTT
The DNA here is from genome assembly GCF_028554395.1 of Pezoporus wallicus. Taxonomy (NCBI): domain Eukaryota; kingdom Metazoa; phylum Chordata; class Aves; order Psittaciformes; family Psittacidae; genus Pezoporus; species Pezoporus wallicus. Next base: position 740,698 of record NW_026640754.1, read on the forward strand.
AATGTGAGGAAAGGGTTTATCAAAACCTTGTAATTGCAGAATTTTACTTCTCAAGAGGTGTGACTATCTAACAGTCTTTAGAGTATCTATGTTTATGCACGTTACTTAGTATTCCAGTATAAACATTGCATGTTTTTCAAAACAGCTACCACACATCTTTCAATAAGCAATACCTCACTCTATTGATACACTCAAAAAATTAAACGGGACTAAGAATGAAGTAGCTTGCTGCACAGATCCATCTCTTTCTATCAGGGCAAAGGGAATGAAAGTGTAAGAAATGCCACAAAGTTGCTTGAAAATAACTCCTCTTTTATCTAACAGCCTGCTTAATAGACCACTCATCTCCTGATAGCTTCAAGTTCCTTCTCTGCAGTCCAAAGGGATTAAAAATCATAACTTTCACTTTTTTGCAGAGTGTTAAATCCCACAGTGATCAGGGGAGCTACCTAATCTCCTTGCAGAGCTCAGCATGACAGGACTTTGAGAACATATCAGTTATGTTGGCAAATGGAAGAAGTCTTGTAAAAGGGATAATTTCAAGAGAAATCGCAAAAACAAATTTGCTGCATCATTGTGAGGGACGATAGTGTGTTATCACATATCACAAACTTCCTATGGTATGGCTAAACTCCTCACCGTTGAAGGACAATAAAAGGTTTGTATTTGTGAGTCAGCAGTTCAGTATCTCACTGACTTTCATTACAAGGCAATTTAAGACTGATTGGAAAAGGACGTTTTAGAAAGCATGGTTTAGTATCACAGTTCAGCCCATTAAAAGCACAGCATCAGTATCTTCCCTGTAATCAAATCTGTTTCAGACTACAGTTCTGAGGGTGCAGCCTGGATGCAGAGTGGCTACCTGGAGTTGTGTCCACAGAAGGAACCCAGGAGGGGAATTTTTCAGTCCAGGCTCTGTGCTCAAGCCAGGGAACATAGACTTCCACACTTTTAAATGCAGGAAAGAGGAATGAAAGAATCCCTGCAAATATTCCCTGGGAAACTGGTAAAAGAGCCATAAGCAAAGTGGGACAGCTCAATGCCCTTATGATCCAAAAGGATAACAATATTATGCTAAGCATGAGAGCCTCCTGTGAAAAACTAGTTGACCAGCTGGAAAGGAATCCAGAGGTACCAGACATGGAGGATGAACTGGACACCCTCCAGAGAAGCAGCTGATTAGGGAAGCAGCTGATGGTCCAATCCCCAATAGCAACTAAAGAAACCATACCAGTGCTACCAAAAAAGGAAGCTATACATCCTTAACACCAAGAATTGTGAGTCTGACTAGAATCAAGACTCAGCAGCCATCTGATTATTACTTCATGCAGCTCATTTGTAATTACAGTAATAATAAACAATCTAAGGAGAGAGAGAGATGGAAGAGTTCAAATTCATGTTTGTTGTGGAAGAGCGGTAAGGGAGCATGGATTAATACACTTGTTCTAAGGTTCAGACCAAAAGGGAGAAAGAACTGCTAGATTACTGAGAAAGTTGGTTATAAATTAAACAAACAAACAAAACCCAAAAAAACAAACCAAACAAAAACCCATCAAACCACACAAAACACACACACACACAAAAAACAGCAACCTAAACAAGACACAAACAAAAAAAAAAAACATTGCCACTTTGGGATTTCCCTGTCTGACCAGGAGGATCAAACAGATGATGTATTTATGAAAAGTAAACCAGAGTACAGACCTCATGATAACATAGGTTACTGACTAATATATTTTGTGAATGCAGTGGGAAACAGGCTGAAGAGGAAGCTCCTGAAAAGCTTTCATGAAAAGAGTAATGAGGGTAGGGGCTGCTTCACATTTTCCTCTAATTAACAGAGAAGAAACAGATAAGAATGTGAAGATTAAGTGGTAATGTAGTTGAGATTGGTAACAAAAGAACAGAATTCTTGAAAGTTAGATTAGAAGGAAAATAACTCCAACTAAAAGCAATGTATTTGAAGAAGGCAAACTTCAGTTAAAGGACTCTTAGTGAAGATTTCCTGGGAGACTTGCCTAAGGTGAAAAAGGAATTACAGTGAAATGGTAGCTTCTTAATGAACCAATTTACCCAAAGGAGAAGAAAGGCTTCTGATAGATACTGAAGTATATTGACATTTTTGGTGGGTTTTTTTTTCCCTTTTTAATTTTCTTCTTTAGTCTAAAGGTCAACATAAATTGGTTCTCTGTTTTAATTGGTGCACCAGCGATAAAGGATTAAGATACTGCAGGGGAAGAATGAATGCATTTATGAATACTTGTATAAACTAGGTATATTCAAGCCAGCTGAGTAAAATGAACTTCACCCTGAGGTACCCAAAATCTGCAAGCGATAAATTATTAGCTAAAATGTGGCTACAACAGTGACATAGAGCAGTAAGTAGAGTGCAGCAATCCCTCATTTCCCCACTTACTCCATGTTGGCTCAGACTGTGGGGCAGTTTTTCTGTATGTGAAGGGGATTCCTTTTGGATGAAATTAAATCAGAAGATCTGTTCAAAGTGCAGCAACAGTCTCTAAAAGGAACAGAAAGGTCTCAATCAATGTGTGATCTGCAGCACAAGCAAGTCCCACAGCAAGTACCAAGTGCACATGCACTGACAGAATGCTCTCAAAACAGAGACCTCCTGCGTTCTTCTGCTTCTTGTGCCACTTAAAAAAGCTAAAGGTTTCAAGGTCAGTAACCATCTCATGCAGACACCCTCAGCTCCTAGCTGAAGGAATTGATTTATATTACACCAAGATATCCTATGGCTCAACATACTTTTTTCCCCTTCACTTGCTGCATCCCATTTCAATGCTTTTCTGAATTGCTTGCACAAAGTCTATGAGAGCCTGTAAAGGATGTAGAAAGCAAACTGTAAAGGTGAAAAACAGAAAGGCAGAATTGGTATTTATCTTTTAAAAGGCAGAATAGTGGTAGTAAAGATCAACTTACCTTGAACTCTAAAAAAATACCATGAGGTATATACCAGAATAGAAAAAACAAGCAGATTATTTCTAGGAAGCTGGAAGATGCCTGTGAGATCAATGACACGCAAAGTAATGAAAAAAACAGTAACAGGACAGGAATGAAACAATGGACAATGCAAATAAGCATTAAATAATAATTAAAAGACCTACAAGGAAGGGCTAAACTTGATGATGATGTTCAGACTGGAGAAATTAGGGAGACATACAGTAATAATCTTTAAATAGGAAAACACTTTCTTCATGCCTACTGATAATTCAACAATAAACAGTGAACTTGAAGAAACTGATAATCAGGTGGGTATTAGCCAAATATTTTGACTCTAAGGATTGGACCACAAACATTTTGCATGCTTGTGCAAAATCCATCTGTAAAGGTTTTTAAGAACTTCTGGACACACAGCTCAAGAATGATGTACAGTTTAAGTCATGTTGCAGCAGAGGGTGAAACAGGTGGCTTTTGGAAAACTCTTCCTGTCACTCTGTCTATAAGTCATTTTAAATTTTCATGCAGAGACTATTACACACAGTATGTGTCTTCACAAGGTACTGAATAGGATATTTGTCTCATCTTTCTTGAAGAAATACTTGTACAAAATATATTTAAAGCTTCTTTTAATCCCACTTTATACACTGCAAATATCTAAGCTACACAACTAAAGAAAAATCAAAGACACAGGAGAATACATGTGAACTTATGCTCTTATTTTTTGCAGATCATTTCCCCCATTTTTACTGTATTTACTATATTTTGATGAGTATATTTCTAGACCAAGGAAATAAGAATCCTGTTTTCAAACAATATCTTACCGAAGTCTAAGTTCTGCATATTTTCCAAGACAGCTCTTAATTAAAAAAAAAAAAAACTAAAAAAAAGAATAAAGAAAAAAGATTTTAAGGGATGAAGATTGAAGTACACCTGAATTTTCAGCAATTGCCCATTTCAGCTGTTGAAAGCAGCATGATTTGTCCTGACAATGCACTTGAAGCCAAACAGAATCATTATATTTAACATATGATCTCAACTTCAACATTTATTGCAGATTTCATTAATGTGCAAAATGTATGTACACTTCAGACCTAAGCAAGTGTTTTGCCTTGACTGCTTCAGAATTACGATAAAATTAGTCTTGACTAGCAACAGACCCTGGCAAAGTTTTATTGGATTGCAAGAAAACAAGAAAACTAAGGCTAGTTAGTTACTAGCCTTAGTAACTAACATGGGGGAAATGAGGGAAGAGGAAGGGATGAGAGAAAGATTTTTGTGGCAGAAGTAGTAGAGTTATGGAACAAGCATAATTTCTTAGTGTGCAGAACATAAGGAAGTAGGTATGAGAATACCTACATAAGGTGTTCTGTAGTACAATTAAGTATGCAGTAAATTTTTCACATCAAAGCTTTCATACAATTATTTACTCATACTTCTCATCACTCGCAGGAGAAGGTGTGCAGGATCCTTGTTTGGATATATGATGGAATATAAAGGAAAGAATGCCCTGAAAACTGGGCTGATAACAGACTGAAAACAGTAAAGATGATCTGGGATATGGTAACTCTCCAGACAGTAATGACAGGCTTTGACTGATGAATTCAGTTAAGCAGATGCAGCATAATCTATCCAGAGAACACAGATTCAGGATAAGTGTCAGTTTTAGCAAGAAAATTTGGTTGTGCAATGATAAAACCAAAAGTACAAAAATATGTCTGTGAGCACAGACCCTTAGATCAAAGTGAGAAAACAGGAGAGATTTAAAGGCAGAGGTTTTATGGGCAAACCACTCCTGCTAGTGCAGACAGGACTTGCTATAGCATCTGTAGAAGGAAAATAGCAGAGGCATTTCTCTCTCCACCTTAAGGGACAAGTATCTCATTTCATATGCTGAGAGGCTTGGGAATGAAAAAAGAGAAGGCTGGGGTAGGCAGAGGAAGACAACAACTGACTGACTCAACTCGGCATTTCATGGAGAAAAATGTTTTGGAAATTTTATTCTTTGCATATTCTTTCCTCAATGTGAACTACCACACATTTCCTTTGATCTGTCATCATCCTTCAGCTGTGACTAGAGTCAAGATTTAGTCACATCTAGTTTTTTTTTTCTAATTTTTCTTTCAATTACTGTGAAAGAAACAGCTTTTCATGAGGTCAGACTAAATGCTGTTATAGTAATTTCTAACTGTATTTTCTGCGTACAGAGGTTTCCTGACTGCAAGAAGAAAAAAGATATACTATGAAAATCAGAGGTATAGAGGGAGAAAAAAGAGGAAGAAAAAAATGCAGTAAGGTAATCCCAAATCTCAAATAAGCAATCTTCACTATCTGCAATGAAGGCATTTAGTTCTGCTGATCAAAAGAAATGTAACAGTTATTTTTAAGTGAAACTGACACTTGTTGAAACTTTAGGTAAGGACCCTGTGTCTAACAATTCACTAAAGAAAAAATGTAAAACTGAGAGAAAAGTCATCAAGTCAGTTTTGAAGCGTCTAAAATACAGCCTTCCATACCTATTTTTCAAGGCATATTGTCTTAGGTATATCTTAATTTAAAAGAAAAAGCACTACAAGTCTATTTTTTCAAGGCTGACTTAGTTCTTCTATCTTGATTCAAAGGAAAAATACTTCCTTGTATAATTTTCACAGACTTAACCACAAAGAAAAGATCCTTAACAGACTACAACCTCTACAGCTTTGACATGTTCAACAAATACATACTTCTTGGGTTGTTTACTTTCAGTTACAAGTGTCATGAAATTGCTGAATTTCATTGCTAGTGGCATCCTCTATGACCACCAGTCAGACAGTCTAATCTGAGATTTAATACCCACATTTTGGTAATGCAATTTTTACTGTATTTTTTGTGAGGAAAAAAGATGTAATATGAGAAAAACAAATAATAGATTAAAAATATTAAAAGGAAGAGGTTCTTCACTGTTAACTCCATCATGTTAAACACATGATGGAACAGAACAAACGATAAATTATCCTCAAACACAGATCACAACCAGGAAGTTTATCTGATGTCCTGTGAAGTCAACTGGAATCCGTTTTATGATTATATTTATAGTTCAGAAGCTATTTGCATGTATGTAGAGGATCAAACATTTCAGTTCTCAGTGAAGATGAAACAATCCATCTGTTGGGACATGAAAGTTTTTGGACTGATGCATTTGCAATGCATATGAGACTACACTTGCATAACCAGTCACCAGCAAGTTGTTGATGGAAAAAGGAAAAGGAAAGAAAGGGCAACAACAAAAACAAAGTAAATTTTAATACAGCGATTCTTTTTTGGTAGTACTACTTCCAATTTAAGTGCATTTAGAGATACTCACACTATCCTCAAAATTAAGATTCAATGGAAAGCCGGGGAAAAAAAAAAGAGTTATGTAAGTCATCTGCATGTAAACACCGTTCTGCCCTAATTGCATGTTACATGCTTTATACCAAAAACTCCATGTACAACTACTGGAAACAACTCGCTTTTTTCCCTCAAAGTAAAAGAGAACGTAGTGTAAGTACAGAATTTCAAGATCTCTACTGCTGTCCTGTAGAGTCAATATAGCCAATCTAATGGGCATTTCTACTTCCCTCTGCTGTTTTTTTCCTACTTGATGCTTTGAAAAACACGAGCAGTTTTAACCTGCACCAGTGATAAAATTTCCCTCTCATGCACTACTGTGACACACTGAATACTGTAAATTCATTAACAAAGTAGTAAAAATATTCCTACAGAAAAAGTCTAATCTGAACTACAAATTATGATTTTTTTTTTTTAACTGAGGTCCAATCGAGAATGAAAGAGATCTCTTTCTTTTTAAAGCACCTCTTTATTTAAACTCTAAACATCTAATTTTATTTCTAATCTAACTCTGATTTGTTTGAAATTAATCTTGAAAATTTTATCCAAATAAAGCATCTGGGAACTTAAGCCACATTACAAATGTAGATCCATATAAATCTGCACCAAGTTGTTTAGAACAAGAAAAAAAAATGCTGTTGGTGACATTTATAACCCTTTGGCTAACAGCTCATATGTTCAAATAAATGCCTTCTGATGGACAAATGATGCTTCTGTAGAATTCTGGACAGTTTGTGTGCTACAATCATCTTTAAACAAGATACTAAGTTCTCTCTTCTGCCCCCAAATATTTTCATAATTAAAACCAAGCATGACTGACTACGGCTAATCTTTCAAAATAGGCAGTTGTCCTGGGTTCAGCAGTAGCAGTCATGTCTCTCCTTCTTGGTAGCTGGTGCAGTGCAGTGTTTTGACTTTTGGCCTGGGAACAGAGCTGATAGAGATGTTTTGGTTTGGCCAAGGACTTTGTGAGCCTCATGCTCTGCCAGGGAGGAGGGGAAGCCAGGAGGAAGCAGAGACAGGACACCTGACCCAAACTGACCAAAGAGGTATTCCATACCACAGCACGTCATGCCCAGGATGTAACTGGGACTTAGCCAGAAGGGCTGGGAGACTGCGGGGTTGGAGGAGGCATCAGTCAGAGCATGGTCGGGCTGGGGGGGGGCAAGTTATCGGTCGGCTGGTTATTCCTTTGTTATTTCCTTTATCATTGTTATTATTGGTGGTAGCAGTAGTGATTTGTGTTATACCTTAGTTACTAAACTGTTCTTATCTCAACCCCTGGGAGTTGCATTCTTTTCGATTCTCCGTCCCTCTGGGAGCAGGGGGAGGGAAAGAAGGGAGAGAGTGAGTGAATGAGCCCTCTGCCTGGTTTTAAACCATGACAGTTCTTTTTGGAGCCCAACGTAGGGCCCGAGGGGTCGAGATAACGACAGATCTGACCAGATTAATAGTCACTCGTCACAATGCTGATTTATTGCCTCTCAGAGTTGTTCCTCTTGATCTTACAGTTTCAGAATGCAGTACATTACTTACAGCCGGTATTTGCTGTGTTAGTGTTTATCAAGTGTGGGGCTTGGGCTAAGGTTCTTGTCTCACTGTACTTTATGTCAATGACTTCTAATGCACGTGGGCTCCAGCAGCAGGGCGGGACGGACGTGGCCGTGGACTTGTACCTGGCCGTCCGGCTGCTCTTCGCCGTCCTGGCCCTCGCCCTCGCCTCCGTCTTGGTGAGGCCGCGGGGAGCCCAGGGGGAGCGGCCCCGGGAGCCGGCGGCTGCTGAAGCGGCCCGGGAGAGCGGCCCCGGGGACCAAGCGGCGGCGGGAGCGGGGCCGGAGGCCACGAGGGGACGGCTGCCGGTGGAGGAGGTCGGGGAGGTCGAGGAGCGGAAGGAGGCGGCTGCAGAGCAGCGGGAGAAGACGGCGGAGGAGCCGAGCCCTGCGGCCGAGCCCAACCCCGCAACCGAGCCCAGCCCTGCAACGGCCGAGTGCATTCCCCGGAAGCCGCCCGCTGAGCCCCAGGAGGATGCAGGAGACCACGCAGCACTTCCCAGCAAGGCAGAGGAGGAAGAGCTGGACTCAGGAAAAGAGAAGCTGGCGGTGGGAGAGCCGGCAAGCACAGCAGCTACACCAGCCCCAGTGACAAGTACAGCAGCATCAACTGAGAGTTCTGAAGGTTTTGAAAGGCCTTTGGGTACCCTTGGGACCTGCCTGCTGATTGTGGTGGGGATCAGCATGTTGGCACACACACAGACTGTGTTCTACCCACAACCATTTTGTCTGATCTCAAAAGTTAAGCAGAGTCAGGTTTGGGTCTTGTCTGGGGTTAGATGACGATGCAGGGGGACCAAGAGATTTTCCCCAAAGCTGGACAGTCATGAGTGGCAGGGTGTGTGAGACAGTATGGGCAAGTATCTAGTCCACTGGGCCCCTCCAGTGCTTTGGAAGCATCGGAGATGGAAGGCAGCTGTATGGCGTCCCCAGCAACAAGCTGCAGAAACTGCTGAAGGGGACAGTGAATTATTTTGAGCCTGGTGGGCCCATGGCACTTCAGGCCATCAGAGCAGAGATGCAACATAGAGATGGACTCATGATCGAGGGGTGGACTTAGCAATGGACACTATTGCCCAGGTTATTCACGAGTGTGAACACTGCACACAGTCTCTCCTGCTCTGAAAGACCCTTACAAGAGATGGAGCCTGGCATCATGGACCAGATGGACGCAGCAGCTTTATAGGGACTGGTCCATGCACTTAGATAAGAGTGATGGTATATATATATATATGGGATCTGAGCATGACGTGAATGGTATGGAATAAGGGGTCTATAATGTCCTGGGCTCAGCAGCCGCAGTCATTTTTCTCCTCCTTGGTAGCTGGTGCAGTGCAGTGTTTTGACTTTCAGCCTGGGAACAGAGCTGATAGCGGTTTTGGTTTGGCCAAGGACTTTGTGAGCCTCATACTCTGCCAGGGAGGAGGGGAAGCCGGGAGGAAGCAGACAGGACACCTGACCCAAACTGACCAAAGAGGTATTCCATACCACAGCACATCATGCCCAGGATGTAACTGGGAGTTAGCCGGAAGGGCTGGGAGACTGCAGGGTTGGAGGAGGCATCGGTCAGAGCATCGTTGGGCTGGGGGGGGCAAGTTATCGGTCGGCTGGTGGTGAGATGTTGTATTCTCTTCCCTTGTTATTTCCTTTGTCATTGTTATTATTGGTGGTAGCAGCAGTGATTTGTGTTATACCTTAGTTACTAAACTGTTCTTATCTCAACCCCTGGGAGTTGCATTCTTTTCAATTCTCCTCTCCGTCCCTCTGGGAGTAGGGGGAGGGAAAGAAGGGGGGGGAGTGAGTGAACGAGCCCTCTGCCTGGTTTTAAACCACAACACAGTAAAAGTGTCATAATAGTGTTATTGAATACAAGAGTATTTTTATAGCGATACAGGTTTTTATCAGGAGGCTTCCTTGAATTCTAGTATGAACAATCTCCTTGATTATGTTCTAACAGAAAACTTAAGTGAGATCCCAGATAGCACAAATCCAGTTGTGGGTAGTCTGTCATTGTATGCATGACAAAATTAAGATATCCAGTGATGCAGAAGTCTGTGTCAGATGGTAGACACATACTAGGGGTTATAAAAAACTGTATTAAGATTATGCCAGTCAGACATACTGCAGCTGTCAAATAACAGCAAGAATTACTCAAACATATGAAAGGGCACCAAGCTTTCAAAGACATCATGTATAATATTTGGTCTGCCTGGTATGCATACACATCAATGAATCTCATATACACCTGAAAATCAGGTCTAGAAAACATGACAACTTAGAAGAGGGTTTTGGATTACCGAACACATTTTCATACAGTACGGGTAGTGATGTTCATATTTCTTCAGTCAGTTAAGAAATCAATAGAATCACATAATCATCCCAGTTGAATGGCACACTTGGGGTTTGCCTATTCCAGTCACCTGAGGCCTCAGAGTAGAGTCAGATAGACCATCTTACTCCAGACACTCTCCAGTTGGGTTTTGACTGACTCAAAGGACAGGGATACCACAACCTTCTTGGGCAACCTCTCAGTGCCTGATCAACCTTACAGGAAAAGCAGGGAGTTTAGGCGTGCTTTTCATATGTTTAAAAGCTAAGGTGTTTGTCTTATTTGTTTACATTAGGAAAACAGTAAGAAAACAGTATTGTCAAGGACTCATACTCAAAGCTGGAATATACAGAACTAACATGAACTTCTATACAAAGAAATGAGAGGCTTGTAGCACCTGCAGTGAGGGAAATCTTGTGTCAGGTGAATGCACCAATTTTACTATAATCAGTATTTCAGCCTATATATGCAATATAATTTTCAATATATGAGTTTTAATGTCCTAATGAAATCATTGTTTTATAATGAAGTTGAATAAATGTGACAAAGGATGAGATCTACTGCTTTGTTTCCCCCGCCCTCCACCCCGCTCCTAGTGAATATCAACCGTATAATGACAACCTGGTCAAATTTGAGACCTATTTCAAATTTCATACTGATGTAATAGAGACCCAGGAGTTATCATAATTCTTACACAGAAATGGAAACCATAAAGCACCTGAGTAGATTCCTTCAGCAATTCAATTTTACATATTTAGCCTTGCCTTACACTGAGCTTGTTTGAAACTTTGATGTTTTTCTCCCAGATAACTGTTGACTGTAGATGGCTTGATACCAAGAAATAGGTAAGACATCATTTTTGTTGGCATCCTTTCACTGCATCATGCACTTTTCTAAAAATATCCATGTAAAGATGGAAAAAAGTATTTCTTGACTGGTCTGATAAATATCATATGCAGACTGAAAAGCATTCTAATACGACATTACCAACCCTATCTTTACAAATCTAAAGTCTGCAAATGTTTGGAACCACCTTAGTCCCCCTCTACAGCATAAACAACTTGCATAATAATGAGAGAAAGAAAACTATGTTGCTAAACCCAAATCTCACAACGAAAGAATCCTATCTCCAAGCTCCTGATTTTCAATGCCATAAATACCTTACAGAATTCAGTTATATCAAGAACGTAGGCAGTTTTAGAAAGGCAAATCCCATCCACCATTTCAGGAATGTATTTTCAGATTTTAATTGCTAGTCTCATAAGCATAACTCAGAAATACAGACACAGAATGCCAAGTATCTGCACTATAATGCAGCGCGCAGTTTAGGAAGACAGACTACATTAGCTGAAGTGTCCTACATTACAAAAAAGTTTTCTTGTTATCCAAGAATCCACATTTTATTTCAAGAAGGTATTTAACAATTTTACAATGAAATAGTGCTGCTACTTTTTTTAGGAGGAAAAAAAAACACCCAAACTAGCCAACAAACAAATATTAACATGTAGTAAATAAAAGGCTACATTAAGCAACAAACTACCAGAAACCTGACTGCTCTTTTGCCCTTTAATGTCTATCATGCATTCTGTTTTACCACACTTCTAAAAAAAAAAAAAAAAATCTGATATTTTCTTATACCTACAGATTCTGAGATGAAATATATGCATTTCCATTCTGAGATTAAAGTCTGTGTTTACATGTCTAAGAAATTAGATCAAAGCAAGAGTAATAAAAAAGACTGTTAATAGATATACATTATATGTCAAACATTTTTTCTTCTACATTGGCATATCATACAGCATCCAGCTTTAAGTAACAAGAAAAAAATGTTGGCAGGTCCATCTGTTTTATTATTCCCCTTGGCACAGGCTAAATTTATCACATAAGTTTGAAATAGACTATATATTGTTTTATTAGATTAATTTAATTGTGCACTGGCATCAGTATACGTCAAAATTAATGGCTTTTTAATGACATTACATGCTAATGATTAACTAGAAAAACTGAGAAAGGGTGAAGGCATAGCTTTAGAAATTATTAATATGACAAGTTTTTAAATATTACTATACATAAAACTGACACACACACACAGAGAAAAGAGAATGAAACTAGTTTTGTCTCCCTCTCCCTTCCATCCTGGGAATAAAAGGAGAATAATAAAGTGTAGAAACATTTTCTTATGTTTTAGCAACTCAGTAAGTACTCTGTGTAACCCCATTGTTCTCAAAATATATTTCATTGAAAACACAACAAAAAGTTTTTTTAAAAGAGTGAATACCAAATCACTATGATATTATATCCACAAAAATAAAACACATGCAAAACAAATTTCATCCCGAGGCATCTTTTAACTTGCGGCACTCTTTGATAAATTCTACCTGCAAAACAGAGCAGATGCACATTACATTCCCCAGCACACACCCTAGTTTCAAAAATCCAAGGAATAGGAGTTAAGAAAAAGTAAAAATATTTTCTCATATTGTGTTTTTAAAATACTGCATTTAAAAAATGGAAGTCCTTAAGCTATTTGCATCAGAAGTTAAAAAAAAAAATTGCTTGAAAAATTTATTGAGATAAAAATATTTACCAGAAAAATATGATATTTTTAAAGATACATTGACCAATGGGATTAAAAGAAGTTTTCCCCAAACTTCTGTAAATGCCTAAAATTAATAATATTTTTTTACTTATATGCAAGTATTTACATCATGTAGTCATGACATTTGGATTAATCAACTGAAACACATAGCTTTATAAGAGATGCTATTATGAAATGGTTGATACAAAAACCCCTCCTGTAACACATTAGATCCTAACAACTAGTATAAAATATGTATTTTGAAGCATTAAGTCTGTATTTCTCACCCTTATCTCCCTTTGCATTATTCTCTGCTGCTAGAGCATGCATCCTCAACCTTGTCATTTCATTCCTGTAACTATTTTTCCATTAAGCTGTAACTTAAGAGACCCATTAGCATGTTACTGCATGGTGGACCTGCTTTCCATTAATCATTCTTATTTAGCAATGACTTTGATAAAGATTAAACATACTAGATTGCAAAAACTCTAAGTGGATTGACTTTGGCTAAATTCAAGGCCTCCTACATGTAAGGGTCTCCATGAGACTTTGTACTCATGCTTCTCATTATTCTGGGGGATAAGCAATGAGTAGTTTCTAAAATACTAATTAAAAAACTCTGCACATTCCACAGCAGTTAGAATCATAGAACAGTTAGGACCTTAAGATCATCTAGTTCCAACCCTCCTGGCATGGGCAGGGATGCCTAACACTAAACCGTGTCACCCAAGACTCCATCCAACCTGGCCTTGAGCACTGCCAGGGATTGAGCATTCACAACTTCCTTGGACATCACCGCCCTCACAGTAAAGAACTTCTTCTTTATATCCAACCTGAGCTATCCCTGTTTTTTAACCCATTACCCCTTGTCCTGTCACTACAGTCCCTAATGAAGAGTCCCTCTCCAGCATTCTTATAAGCCCCCTTCAGATACTGGAAGGCTGCTATGAGGTCTCCACGCAGCCTTCTCTTCTCCAGGCTGAACAGCCCCAACTTTCTCAGCCTGTCTTCACACGGGAGGTGGTCCAGCCCCCTGATCATCCTCATGGCCCTCCTTTGGACTTGCTCCAACAGCTCCATGTCCTTTTTATGTTGAGCGCACCAGAACTGTACACAGTACTCCAAGTGAAATCTCATGAGAGCAAGTTCTCTGTTAACTCATAACATTTTCTTCTGTATTATTGCATGTTTTGAAAATTCTGTTAGAGGTAGATTATTTTTGATTGATGTTTAATAGCAGCTTGAAATATGTTCTATAGAAATTATATAACTTATAGAGCATTCAATAACAATTAACATGAACACTGAGCTATATTCAATTTCCAATCTCCCTAGGAAAACACTTCAGTTACTTTATGGAGACAATAAGAGCCGAAAGTAATTTCAGTGTGACTAATAATACTTCTGAGTCATACATGCTTGAAAAAATGGTTCAGTGAATTCAACAGCCTACATTTAAAAAGTCTCCACACTCTACATAGTCAGCAAGAGACTTCTGTATGGAAATGTACGTGTATGCAGACAATGACAAACATTACTTTAGAAAAGACTTTTGACACCACCTCCTGCCATGCTTTCCCATGATACCTGAGGAGGTGTGAACTGCAAGAACCAGCCACTAGTTGGGTAGAAAAAGGCTGGGCCACCAGATACATAGAGTTGTAGTCAAAGGTTTGCTAGACAGATAGTAGCCAGTTTCAAGCAGAGTTCCCCAGGTATCAGTATGTTAGTCAATAGGACCCTTTGGGAAACTGCCTTCAGGGACAAGACAGAAGAACAGAGTTGGCAGATCATTAGGAATGCTTTCCATAGAGTGCAAGAGCTCATGTTCCTCCATTATAAGAAATCAGGAAAGTACAGCAAGAGACCAGCACACATGAGTCAAGGCCTCCTGTTCAAACTAAAGGGCAAGAAAGAAATGTGCAGGGCATCCTGGGAAGAATACAGGAACACTGCCTAGCTGTGTAAGGATGGGATTAGGAAGGCCAAAGCGCAGCTGGAGCTGAACTTACCAAGTGACAGAAATAAGAAAGTCTTCAACAGGTATGTCAGCCAGAAGAGGAAGGCCAAAGTATATCCCCAATGAACAGAACTGGCAAACTGTAACAACAGATGAGGAGAAGGCTGAGGTACTCAACAACATTTTTGCTTCAGTCTTCACTGGCAATCTCTCTTCCCATACCTCTGAAGTGGATGAACTGCAAGACTAGGACTGGGGGCGCAAAGTCCCTCCCACTGTAAGAGAAGATGAATTTGTGAGCACCTGAGGAACCTGAACCATACCTAAGTCTATGGGATCTGATGAGAGGTATCCCAGAGTCCTGAGGGAACTGGCTGATGTAGCTGCTAAGCCACTCTCCACAATATCTGAAAAGTCATGGCAGTCAGGTGAGGCCCATGGTGACTGGAAAAAGAGAAATATTGCACCCACTTTTAAAAAGGATGGAAAGGGAACTGGAGCTGCCAACCTGACAGCCTGACTTCTGTGCCTAGGAATATCACAGAGCATTCTGTCCTAGAAGCTACGTTAAGGCACATGAAGGGCAGAGAGGTGATTGGAGACAGCGTGGCTTCACCAAATACAAATCTTGCCTGACCAACTAGTGGCCTAGTGAGTGCCACAGGAAACTCTTGTATGAAAATGAAAGAGAGGAGCAAAAGTTAAAACTGGGAAAAAACCTCCTCTGTCTGTACAACTAAACTGTAGAATTCCATGCCACAATTCAACATTAAATACCTTTGATTCAAAACACAAGCCCATCATTAAGTAACAGAAATTTGCAGAGGGATAAAAAGCCAGCTAGAAATTCAGTAAGTGAGCATTCACTTAACAGACTTTCTAAAATAGTTCCTGTGACCAGTACTGGCCACTGCCAGTATGCAGGGCAACACAGTTCACTGGTGTATCTGGAAAAGGCTTTGAGCAGTGGAAAGGCTCACACACACAAAAGATAGGTTTGAAGCAGCTTCTACCTTTTAAAAGGTTGACAGCACTGAAGTAGCTATGTGATGAGACCCTGGAGTCTGATCTTTCATTTTTTTTTCCATAATAATAAATCAAATAACAATGCAATTTATTCTACAATGTTTTTTGCAGTCCAGCTGTTAAAATTATGCGCTCTTAGCTCCCAAACAATACATTATTACTGCCAAGTACTATTTATCACTTCAGATGTTAAATTCTTAGTGGTATTAATTATTTATAGGGCAAAGCCAAATCAACTATTAAAATGTAAAATAGGGATACAAAGTCTCCTTTGATGGATATCGTTTGAAATTTACAAGTGTCATAAATCTTCCAGTTGGGTATCTTTCCAGCTTAAACCCATCAAATTATATGAATTTATCAGAAATTATTTGTGCTGTTCAGTTTAAGTAACCCACATGTTCACTAGGTAATTCAATGTGCTTTGCCTCAAGATTAGACAATTTACAGAGAACATCTTCTATAAGCAACATTATAAATCTTGTTTTGGAGTTCACTTTGCAGCAACTAGGAATAACTACCAAGTCTGCTGGAAGCTTTTGCAGTGAACAGCACATTATGGTTGCACACAAGTCAAGATAAAAAAAAAAAAATAAAATAAAATCTATTTTTAAATCAAAATGACAAGGCATCAAAATTGTCTTCATAGATACAGGAATGTCATTGCTTTAATTAAAAATGATTGGTTTCATACACTATTTGATAATCCAAACTATGATAGATAGAGACTGCAAAAACTGAAAATTACTGGCTGGTGCATTAGGCCAAGTGTAAGGTTAAAGTTTAAATAATTCTAGAGGATTTTCTCCTCTTTAAATAAACAAAAGCATAATCAGGGAAAAAAAAAACCAAACAACCCCCGAACAATACCAAACTTACATAGTAATTAACATTTAGTTTTAGCAGCAATTATCATCTAGAATATACTATTTTAAAACCAAGAAATCCTAGGGGAAAAAAGGCACACAGATTTATTCAAAGTCATTTAAAATTCTTACATTATATTATATACACCTTATATATTATTACATTACATTTCTGCAATTACACATGACCACCTTTTAAAAATTAACATCTAAATGTTATTATATTTTCTGGTTAGAAATAATTACAGAGTCAAATATATGAAAACAGACTCTGAAACAGGGGTGAATAAGTGCACCTGCACCCAAAACTCCTACAAAACCAAATGGTACCACTGCATAATGTAATCCGGCAGGCTTCCTGGGAAGAACAATAAGGAAATAAGTTGATCATGAGCTACCTTTATAGAAAAAGAATAGTATTTCTGAGATTTAGTTGGAGAAAAAAACAGTAGTGTGGGATTTCAACCATACAGTCATTACAACATAATGGTGGTACATTCCCATTTTGTAACATGTCTGATCCTTCAGTATTAGGCATTTTAAGGAGTCATGTTATGCAAAGCAGGTGCTTAAATTATGTCACTTAACAGATGACGACAACAATCAAAGGAGTTTGTAGCTACAATTTCAGCTGAAGAGTAACATCAGCAGATGGGATTTGGAGACATTTACTCCTTTCTACCTGAAAGCAAAGGATAAAATTTTCCCAGACTGACACTACAGCTTTTGTTAATGGGGCCATGGCTATGAGAAAATTGAGACAATAAAAAACAATTAAAGACAATAAAAGATTTCAACACAGTACTGAGAGCTCAGGGAATTCAAATTGCTAATTTCTCAATTAAAAAGTAAAACTTTTAGGGTTGGCATAGTCAGTATGTTTACAAAAGTATAGGTAGGGTTTTTTTTCCCATCATCAAAAGAACTCATATCACCCTTGCATAAAAACCTCTAATAGCATTCTCAGAGCCTGCAGTAAGTGAGACAGTACATCTAAAGAACAAGTGTCACCCTTAATACATGGAATAAATTGAGCTCCTTAAGTATTTAATTTTAAAACTAATTTTCAAACCACTGCACAAGTACACAGGTGTGCCTCAAAGCTCTTTTCAGCTGATTGTTCTTCTCTTGGGAGCAAAAATGCAAGAGATGCCCCAGTATTCTTCTTGGGAGCGTCAACCCCAAATTAAAGTCAGTTGTGTGTGTGTGTGAGGGGTAAATTTTTTTCATTTGTTTTGTTATTTTGTTGGGTTTAGGAGAGTTGGGATTTTAGGTTTTTGGGGAGTTTGGGGTTTTGTTTTTAAATACATCCCATGCTAACACCAACTCTCTTGACCTACTACATCAGGTTAGCCATTATGATTTTTAACTCTTTTTGAAAGGCTTTCCTTCAAGATAGACTCCCTCAACCTGTTGCATAGTCAGTGGGTTTTGTCCCTAGCTATATAATTCTCATTTAAGGTTGGTCTGGGTTTTGGGTTTTGTTTGATTTAACACAGCATCTATACAAATGTTTCATCCATATCATGTTATAATGTACTGCTAGCAATTTTTCATACTCAGCAATTTTCACACATCCAATGTTTATGGTATGCCCTATGCGCAGCTGTCACCTTTGAATAATCATCTCTGGAATCAACTCCAGGTCACCAACAAAAATATTGATTATGAAATCACATCCATGACTGGCGAGACAGTTTTTAAACTTGCAAGTGCATCTCTTACTATTTCATTCTATACTGAATAAGAAAGAGTAATACTGAATTATGTCAAAAGCCTTAAAATGCACTGATCACCTCTATTATTTTATCAAAAAGTATGTAATCTAATTGATAAAGGCTGTAAAACAGATGCACGTGTAGGTTAAATTTCATCTTAAACACTAATTCCAACAGAGACACAATATTCTTAGAACCTATGGTCAGAAAATAACTTAGATCTGTGGATGCAGCAAAGATACAACATAAAGCTTTAAAGAGGATTTTTGAGAAATACAAGTGTCTAGGCATGTGGAGGCAGAGTGCTAACATTTACATGGTCTCTAGCCAGAGAATAACTGCAATAATGCCTTTTTCAAGCCTCTTCTAGATTTCCTTTATAGTGCCAGACCTGCCATGAACATGGAGAGAAGATACTGTGTTTGATGGCACACAGGGATAATCAGGGTGACCCAGAGACACATATCTCAATATGTGCATGGCATGTAAAACCAAAGTAAAAGTCTCTCTTTCTGTACTAAAACTACTTTAAGATACTAACATGGTATTTCCACTTTTATTCTGTCTTCTCAAAAGGAAAAAAAAAGAAGCTCAGTAATATTTGCTAAAATTTTCACAATGGGAAAACTTGAAATACCAAAAGGATTTTAAATTAAAATTTTTGCAGTGTTCTTCCAGTGCTTTAAGAAAATGATACACTGCAAAACATTAGATGAATTATTTTTGAGCTGGAAAGCAATTACATTATGTTCTGTTTGTATTATATCACTATAACTTGCCTCAAGCATGGAAAACACGAACACTGATCAGATCACTTTAACACTAATTTCCTACTTTTTCCTTTTTTATCTTAAATGCCTATGTTAATTCATAACAAAATGAAGAAGCAAAAGCTCCAAACAACAGTATGGTATAAATATATCTAAACCAAAATACATTAATATATATTAAAAAGACGAATGGAAACCAGGCATCCTACCTAAAGGAAATGTGAAATTTTGGAATGTTCCCTTTTGAGAGGAGAAGGGGGGAGGTGAAAAGAGCTTTTAAAGGTCCCTCCCAACATTTTTGGCACATTTTGTTATTGTTATAGGTGTTAGTTTTAATTTTGCCTATCAGGGACTAAAGTGAAAAGTCACATAAATCTCATATAGCTGATATTGCTGTAGGTGAAGGGTTTACCATTAACATGTGATAAGAGATTCCTTGGAGGACAGAATCTTGTTCTGACATTATCTCATGCCCCAGTAGGTAAGAATAACATGTCATAACAGCAAAGCTAAAGATGTAATCTCTGTGTGGTCCAGTGATCTCCAATATTTCCAGCTGAATCTCCCATACAGCTTGTCACAAGTACAGGGAAGGGCTGGACAGAAAGACTCCTCTGCTCTCCTCATAGGACTACTGCACATACACAGTACAGTAGATTCAAAATGAACGGAAGATCCAATCCTTCCCTTGGAAGGGCAGAGAAGTGTAAGTTGTAAAAACTGTTTTCTGGCAATCCCCAGAAAAAATGTTTACTTTGGGAGCAGAGTAACGTTACCAATTCTGGCTCACCAATTCCTTCTGATGTACCCATGATGAAGATGGTCACTGGGAAGCATTGCATACTGCATGTATTGCTCTGATCAAGTCTTAATATGCCATACAGTGAAGAAGCTTTGATCACAAATATTGAAAAAAAATGCCCATACAGCACAAAAGCTAGAAATATTTCTCAACAACAGCATCAGAACTGAACATTCAGTTACGAATCAGGGGTGTCTTGTTTAAAAATATAGATTTAGGAAAAAAAATGCAAAATAAACCTCCAGAAGTTCTGAAAATGTTCTAAAAAATTCAAACCAGAATGACAGGATTAACATTATAATATTCTTATGAGAATTTTCAAGAACTCAAGAGCTACTGTACAGAGTCAGACCCAAGGTCTGTCCAGCAGCACATCGTATCCTGCCAGCTTTCACTAACATTTGATTAGGAAAAGAATAAAATAGGACCAGTACAGAATGATACTTCCCCAGCTCTAAAAGACTTGGAGGTGAGAACTTGATCACTGTATTTAATTATCTTTTATGGAAATGTCTTCTATTAATTGGTCTAGGCTTTCTTTAATCTATTAATACATTTGGCCAGCTGTGATCTTCCCAGTTCATGTGTTTAAAAGTAATCTGATGTAAATGTGGTTAATGTTTTCACCCCTCGTTCTGTGACTCCTCTCTTCCACATTTGAGAGCCGCTCTTTATAGGAAAGTTATTCCACACTATGATCCATTTCTCCAATATTTTTTCTTAAGATGTGATGAGAAGACCTTCATGGTGTATTTTTGGTGAGAATTTGGGTACAGATAGATGAAGTAGGATAATAGCATTCTTCAGGTTTCTGGGACTTTCTTGATAAATTCGAAAAACATCATTTCTGATCTGGCTAGGCACTGGGCTCAAGTTTTCAGAAGTTCTAAACATGTAACCTGTTAACAATATAGATAGTATACTTGAAGAATACACCTTCACCAAAATAATGAGTGGAAAACAAGAGACCTTTCATTGTGAAAGAAAAAGGGCTTGTTTTCATTCTTAACACGAATAACTTTAATGGAAGCAGTGTCTGGAATATAACTTTATGAATTACTGTTTATTTCCACAGATGATGTAGAACTTTAAGACATACGAAGATGTCTTTGGATCTTTTCCCTCTCTTTTGTAAAAAAAGAAACATCCCTGGTGGTGTTCAAGGCCAGGTTGGACAGAGTCTTGGATGACATTGTTTAGTGTGAGGTGTCCCCGTCCATGGCAGGGGATTTGGAAATTGATGATCTCAAGGTCCTTGCCAACGCTATTCTAAGATTCTATGATTCTATGATTTCAAGCTCTGAATACCTGTCTTTGTTTTTCCATGTGCAGACCTTTGAAATCTTTTAATCTTTATCCGATGTTGAAGAGTTCAGCAAGGTAACTTGCCCCTCACATAAAACAGAAGCATATACATGTTTGAGGCTGTATGTGTAAGTATATAGTATCCCCTCTCCTGTAAATAACCATTCTCACCCTATGAATGCAGTGCTTAAGTTTTCAAATAAATGAGGTCTTGAGATGGGAGACACTTCATGAAAACAGAAAAAAAGTTAAATTAGTCAAAGAATTAAAATAAATGTCACCTCAATAAATGTGCTTTCAAAAGAAGTTCATCCTACACTGTTTAAATTTCTAATTAGATAACTTATTGAATATAATGAAAAACTACTTTCCTTAGAAGATATTTGCAGACTACATCTGAATTGTTTTTGCAGACAGTGACAAAGAACCATACTCCAATTTTGTAACATACTTCAAAGGGAAATATTTTCTATTCCTGAGATAACCTGATAATCTTCAGAAAAATATTAGTCACCATAACACTGAAAGAGCTAGGGAAATAATCTCAGTGCTTAGCATTTTCATAATTAAACTTTATAAAATTACATTTAGTACTGAACTTTTTCTTTTTACAGTGGTCATATAGAATGCTACATTGTCCAAAGAAGCTTGTAGACAACTAAATTAAAACCTACTGCACTCACTAAAAAAAAGCATTGTGTATTTCATTTTAACATTCTAGATGTAAATGAAGGATGGTTATGGAATATACTGTGTTACAAAAGTGTGTGCACAATTTAAAAAAAAAAAAATGGCGCTGCTGAAGTTACCTGTATTTCTTTGGAAAAACAACTCCCTATTAGTTTTAATAGATTTTCTGCAATGCTGTTCCAGCACTAACAGATCAAGTATCAGCCAGCGCACAAAAGCCTTGAGGAAAGGCAGCATCATAGTTCAGCATAAGCTTTCCTAACGCAATCCTTCAAGGCCTGAGAAAATCAAGTGTTCACAGAAAATATATAAATCATGACATCACAAAAGTTTTGGGAAGCATTTTGCTTTGCATGCAAATGAGTTTTCATTACTACAGTCTCAATGATTTTGATTTGGGAAATCCATTTAGTTGTTAGTTTGTTATATATTTGCTACTTTTCAAACATTTTTACCCCACAGATTCTATTTTGCTGTAACAGTTATAAAATTTCTGCTACATTTAATTTTCACTCCTTTGCTGGGACATTTTAAGTTTTGTCTCCCACTGTAACAAGCAAATTCCCTCAGTGTAACATATTGTGAAAGTGAAAGCTTGAAAAGTATAACTACAGAACAAGCAACTTCACATGTATTTAACTGAGAACTTACTATCTGCTTTCAGTTTGTTTAAATGTGGTTGTTTTTTTTTGCCTGCCAAAACTTGAACATTACTAGAAGAGCAAGCCACACTGTTGGAACATCAAATATTAGTGACAAGAAAAATGTTTTGAGAAGCAAAAATTCCATGTACCTGCCCTGCTACTCATGCAAGAGGAGCCACTTTCACTTTGCAAACAACCCCTTAAGCCCTGTCTCTGAGAGAAAAGTTGAGGAGTTTTTAAGTTTCAGAAAACAGGGGGAATTATCTCAAGGGGAAAAAAAAAACTAACCCACCCCCCACCCCCTCCCCCAAAAAAAACCCCACAAACAAACAAACTGACTTCCATCTAATATCGTTGAACCTCTGAATGTCAAAGGTAGACACAAGTCAGTCATTCACAGTGACCTTTGCCTCACCTTGGTTTCTTTTTCATTATCCAACACACCACAAGAAAACACAACTGGAGTTTTGACCAAATGACACTTAGTGACTATTTTCACATTACCTTCACAGAAAACATAAGGAAATACACCCCGACAAGGGACTAACTTGGCTGACCATTAGAGTGATTAGGATGGCAGAGAGTGAAATGAGATGATGGTACTTCCTGAGCTACAGGGACATTGTTCTATTTAATGATCCCTGACAGCGCTTTCTTCTACGAATTTCTAGCAGGTTTTTAAAATCTGTATCTGACATTCATGAGTTATGATAAGGTAAAAAAAAAACCAAAAACAAACAAAAAACAAACCACACACCACCAAAACAAACCCCACACAAGACATATCTCTATGTTGTCAGCTAAAATGCACCATACTCCACTCATAGGCATTTCTTGGTTTAGGAACTGTGAAGTCCACCCCCACCAGAACTTTATAACTCTTCGTAAAACACCCTAGGAATGTGTTCTCACAGTGGTGTGCACTGTGACCACTAAAGCAACTAAGGCTTAGAAAAAACCTTATAAAATAATAACTGACGAAGCAAGACAGTAAGGAGATAAAATCATACAGAAATCATTTTAAGAAAGAAAAATTTTAAAAAACCTGACATCCAACTCATACCTTTATGAAAGTATTTTTCTTTCAGAGTAGACAGTATAGTTTTGTCATGCTGATGGATTATAAGCACAGTGATTTATTTTTGCTCTTCAGAGTACCAGATTATCTCTTCCATACAGAGCTAAAAATGTGGACCTCTATATTCTGAAATGGGTCACTGAAATTAGACTACATGTTCCACACAAGCCATCATTATATTAGTTTTTGCTATTCTTACTGAAATTGTTATCTTTATTACCCAAGCAAATGTTTAGTAGCTGTGCCTTTAAAATAAATACATATATACATATATGTCTTTAAATATCCATTAAAATACTTTGAATAATAGTCACAATATTCCAAAAGTATAACATATTTCTAAGCATGGACTGTTAAAAAGCAGTGTATTTTCATAAATGCTTCAAAACTAATTTTTCTTCTTCCGTGACTGCAGTAATATACTACATTTGATTTATTACTTGTGTTACAACAGTGTCTGACAGTTTACTTGGTAAAAATCCAACTGTGCTTAGCCTTGAACAAAGAGGAAACAAAACCAACTTCTATCCATAATAATGCTCACAATCTACTAAATCACAGGCATTAAATAATTAATTTAACTGCAAGAAACAAGTAGTAGAAGCATTAGTAAGAGCCTGTATTTACATATACAGAAGTACTTATACACATAAACTCTTCAACTTCATTTGAAATGTGCTACTGTTCCAAATAAGCTTCTAATTAATTACCTGAAAGCTTATTTCAATGCTACTGAAACCATGCTACCAGCATTTCTAGGTTCATGACAAGGCACAGTAACTGGAATCAACCTGATATCCCTTACTAAAGAATGATATGACTTATGCAGGACTGCAAAAGGACTAGAACTGTGTATTTGAGAGAATAAAGGATCCAATAACAACAACGATAAATAATAAAAACTAACAAAAATAGGCAGGGCTGTGGGGTATCAGGACCGCAGTGGTTGACCAGGGACAGATGCCAAAGGATACAACGTTTTTTGGAAGAGTCATGACACATGTAGCTCTAATGTTTCAGAAATGTGATGTGACCCATTTCATCCTTTTACAAGGTTCTTAGATGCCATAAATAACACATTCCAGAAAATGCTGGAGAAATGCAAGGCATTAGCAGAAGCCATATGGAAACAGAGCACCATTTTAGGAATGCAAAACATCTTTGGATACAGAGGGAAACAGATGAGACACAGAGATGCTGATTTTGTAATTTTTTCTATCACTTCTTGCAGTCAGTGGAACTGTTAGTGCTTTGGGGACAAAGCCTACATGCTCTTTGCTTGCTCTGCATAAATATGTCTATAAAATTCACACATAATTGATCAGGAACATGTGCAATAAAGGGGAAGGAAGGAAGGAAGGTAAAGTAAGAGAAAAACAGAATTATTCCTACCATTGCAATTCAGAACTAACATAGCCTCTTCAGGAGAGGTATGTCTTTTCTCTTAACTATTTCTGCTCACTGCAAGCCCCTCTTTATTAAGCTGTATATTTATTTTCAGCTTCTACACATTGTACTCACAGAAGTGCATTGTCTTCTTCAATAACTGTAGTTTATACAGGTTAGTGAAGGCTGCAGTTCCAGTCCTTCATACATCTGTATCTCATTTCATTATTCCTGCTACCTAGGAAGGGATCATTATTAACTTTAAACCATTTACTAAACCTTTTCCTATTCCATCCACCTTCTTTAACATTTATCACCTCAAATAATTCTCACACATCCAAACTCCTCAGTGAAGTACAGCCCTCTGAAACATTACTTTGACTTTTTCAGTGACTCAGCCACTTGATAATTAGCAAAGTCCCTACCAAGACTGATCACCTAGAGTCTAATTAAATACTCAGTGTGAACATTTCCTGATTACATGCAATTACATTATGCAAAACCAACACCAAGCTCAGAAACCTATTCTTCACTTAAGCAATTTATACCAGCAGTCCTCTTTTATAGCATTGGAAAGTAAAGCCAGGATGAAATAAAGTTCTTGAGTATAAAAATATTACTATTTTTCATAACTGATACTTAAAATATTCAAATGCAATCCTTCTGCAGAATAAAATAACAAATAAGGGAAAACAATGGCTGCACATGAGAATAGCCCCTCCTCCAAAATCTGCAAGCCTTAGGAAGATCACTAGCAAATTTTCCTCTTATTCAGAGGGTCACCACTCTGCCACTCCTCAGATACTTTCAAAGCACAGACTAGTGCATAAATCAATATGCCACACAATTCATATAAAGGAAAACCAAAACAAACAAAAAGTCATACCCCATAGATTTCTCTATCCATTCACAACATTGTTACCCATAGTGGTCAGAAAGCCATAAAGGTACCAGAATTCAATCCAGAATTCAAGAATTTAACTTTCCTTTCTTCTTCAGAAAGTAAGATCATTCTGATATGCTACCCTAATGAATTTTTCACAGCATTGTCCATGTCAAATCTGCAGGTAGGATGCTTTGAAAAATTAAAGGGTAGAGACAAAAAGACCTACAACCAAGAAAAAAAAAAAAAAAAGGCTAGAAAGCTCTTGGTTGCATTATATTTTCATCCCAATGGTCAACTTCAATTGAATTTATGAAAGGTGAGCACTACTAAAATAAGGGGTAAAAAAAAAAAAATTATAAAACCAATAAAAATATACTATTATTATTGATATTAAAAGTCATGTTTAAACTTGAAACTTCATCGAAATAGCCAGTTTGAACTTTTTGTTCTGGAAATATTCCCTGGTATCCTTGCTTCTAAAGAAAATTGCTCTTCTGTCATTCAGCTGCACATGAAAAAAAAAACAAAAACAAAAGCATCACTACTTCAATAAGGAAAGCCTACTTACAAATTAATTTCAAAAGAAAAAGAATCCATAAATTAGGAAATGCTCACTAGGAAATACTCCTCTCCCAGAAACAAAGAAAAGGCATCCAGACACTGCTATTCTTCTCTGTATTTCTTCTTTCAGATATGGCTAGTACAAGAGTTAAACTCTAGTTGCTCAGATGACCTACCAACAGAAAATTAACTTATATTATACTGTGTGAGAGAACAAAAAGCTTGTAAATCGTCCTTTCTCCTTGAAAAGCAGCAGGAGTAATCTGGCCTGTAGTTATTTATCACAGCTTGTACAGAAAAGCCACAGATGTACTGGGGAAAGGACCCAGGTAGCTTTTTTGTTACAGTTAATTCTAAACAAATGAGATTATGGCAATACGTACTTTTTAATGAAAGGCAATTAGTTTTGGCAGATATTTATCCTCTGATATTTTTTTTCGTAGACATCTCTTTTAGGTTCTGGCTTTACAGTCAGAGATATTTATTTTAAAACCTAGCAAGTAAGGCATTGCTTTCTCTAGAAAAGAGAGCTAGGCTTTCTCAGGCTGGCATCTTCCACCTTCACAATCATTCCTCCAAATCCAGCTAATACCATGCCTCCTAGACCCACAGGATTCTTCCACATGTAGAAACAAGCATCACCGCCAACATAGTTTTGTTGTTACAAATTAAAAATCAATGCCTGAACACTGCGTGGTATCTAGGTACTTGTATACTATAAAGGTGATCTTTTCTACTTTGTGAACATTTGATCCAGTTCTGAGTGAAAATAAAGTCTTGGAAGTTATAAGAACAGGTAACCAAAAAAACCCTCCAAGAAAACAAGAAATCAAAAGAAAACAAAAACAAAACAAACAAAAAAGAACACAAACAAAAACCCCCAAAACAAACAAACAAGCAAACAAACCACCAAACCTCTTGTTGCTTTTTAGTCATCTATGCTTTAACCACTGCTCTACTAAGGTAATGCAAACAGGGTTTTATAGTATAATGGAGAGCATACTAGAAGGATGCAGAAGAGTACATGTCACATCTTGATTGCAAGAAACATCCTAGTGTAAATACTCTATCAGCCAGAAAAAAGTAAGTTTAGAGAATAACTGAGAGACAGCTAAATGTATTACTACTGTAAATTCCCATTAAAGCATCAGACAATATCTTTTATTAATATTATTAAAAATGGGCCTTCATTGTACATCTTAAAGTGAATTTGAAAGGATTTGGGAATTTGGGAAACAAACAAGTTTCATCATTTAATCCCTGGATTAACTAGAAGAAACAAGATTTTCTGTCTATAATTGCAACTATGCTAAAAACTCCCTTAATGCTAACCTTGCAACACAATTATTATATTGCAATCAAACATTTAAAAGACTTAGAAGTTATATGTAATGGTAACTTCACACTCAAAGCTCAACCATGGAAAATGAAGAAGTAAAAAGCAAAAAGAAACATCAGAGTCATCACAAGATTTGTAACACAGCAAAATATGGACACTAAACCAGCTATATCTACAATGCTAATAATTTCAGATTTTATACTACCTGAAGTTTCATTCATTTTAACTTTGACAGGTCTTGCTTTTCTCTTTTGCTATGTATCAGGTGAAATAGCCTTTGCTCATTTACTAGTTAGCAGGCATAGCAAATAATTCTGAATTAAGGGACACTGTGTATCTGCCTATGATTATAAAAACAGTATTTTAAGCAAGTACCATGACAAATCCCCAAATTTGCTATCAAGATCAGTATCAAATTAGGTGAATTTACCTAATTTGATTAACAGCACATTCATAGCAGCTCAGTGGAAGTGTTTCCAAGAATGCCTATCAGTAGTTTCTGCACAAAATCTGGTATCTGTCAAGGAGAAACAAAACCTTTCAGCTACATTTATGCTTGCTTAGTTCCCAAGGGCACTTTTAGGCCTCCTTAATTAAGGCAATGCTTTACTAGTGCTCCTGCAGTTGCAGGTAATTGGCAATCACTAACAGCAGGGTTCTGATGAGGATTTACTTTGTTAAAGTAGAAAAAGAAAAAAGAAAAGAAAACAAACCAAAAACCAAACAAACCCAACCAAACAACCAACCCAACCAGAAACCTGCTTTCTTATTTTATTTCTCTAAACCTAATCCTACAAACAGTGGTAATGAATTCCAATTTGGCTTAGATTCTACTAGACAAGTTATTCTATCAGTCAGTTACATGAACTATTCAAAGAACACAGCCATCAAAACATCAAAACGGATTTCTCATAGCTGCAAAATGCTGAATTTTAACAGTAAATGTTAAATTCTAAACAGCAGATTTATGTTGTCTTACAAATACTGATAATACAAAGACAGGAAAAAAAATGAAAAATCACAGGAGACAATTTATTTTACCCGAAAACATGAAGGTATATTAAATGTTACATATGAGATAAAAATTGTTATATATAATGTGATGTTGCATAGTCCTTGTAAACATCCAGTAACTGTTACACAAAGCAAGGATCCAATCCTAACCAGCTATGTCTCCCAGGCCTCTGGGAGAAACAGTTCAAGGAGGATTGCTACCAGCAGTGGATGAGGACTGAAGCAAGGACTTAATTGAGACAACTCAACTCATGCAAGTCAATGGGATCAAATGGGCTTAGTCTGAGCATGCTGAAAAAACTGGCTCATATACCCACAAGGCCCCTCTCTTTCATCTTTGAAAAATCATGAAGATTGTGGAAGGCTCCCAACAGCTGGAGAAAGATAAATGTTGCACCAGTTTTGAAAAGAGGCCAAAGGGTAAAATGAGGATGTGGATGGGTGGTTAACTATGTAAGTAAAAGTGGGCTGGGTACATAGACTCAGGGGATAGTGGTTAATGGTCATCCTCTACGTGAAGACTGATGAGAAATGGAGTACCACAGGGAGCTCCTGTTTTGTATCTTTAACAACTCGGAGGAAGCAGTAACAATAGACTATCAAGACATTTTACCAAGATAATAAGATCCAGTCTTAAAGCTGGGCGACTTCTCAAAGTCTATCTACAATTTTATGCAGATATATACATGTATGCCTTTATGTATACATATTCACCTCAACCCATGATGATTCAAATGCAATGGCTTTCATGTGTTCTTTAACAGTAGCTACCCCAAGAAGAAACTACCTAATGAAAAGTTTAATCGTGTTGAATTTAGCTATGATGAAACACCACTAAGCCTTCTGCTGAGGGGCTGGAAAATGTGGTGTTTTTTTTTCCTTCCTAGAACATGTGTTCTTTTTCCTTCCATATAACTCTTAAACAAACTTTATAAAACTGTGGAATATTACACTTTGTTGTTACAAAAACAATTAAAATCATTAAAAGGTATTTATTGAAGTCTTTTCTGTATAAGACCTTGTACACTTCTACAGGTGCTGTACGAACGCTGCTGTAGAATACTCTTCCTTTTTGTTGTTACAAATCATACCCTCATCTACTCCTTCAAGCTTTATCTATGTTAACTGCAGGAACCATTCACTCAGTGAGCAGAAATGAATAATGTGGCCTTTCTGGCCTGCATTAAATAAGACCCCAAGAAGTAAATAAAGAAATCAATGACAGACGTAATTTTTGTAAGCCCTTACCCAGAAGCTGTTTGAAAAATTTTCTACAGCCGCAGGTGAACAAATGTCCTAACTAAACTATTTTTAAGGTTTTATTTTCCTGTGACTCAAAATGCAAACACAAGAAGAGTAGGCATGAATTTAGAGCATTTAGTTTATGAGTTTTGTAAATTTTGGTAGCACAGCTGATGACAAATCTAACATTTCTTGTTCCATTGGAAGTGAAATGATTTCTCAAAATTAATCATTGCATGTTAGATTTTCACTATTTTGATTACACAAAGCCCTTTCCAAGCTCAAATATTTGACCACAGGTTTCAAATTGAGACTATTTCACTATTGAAGCATTGTTAGGGAAACAAATAAAATTACAAAATGATTCATAATTGGTATTACTTCCAACAAAATATACCTTTATAGTGAAATCCTGGTGGGCTGGCCTCGCCTGGACACCAGGTGCCTAACAAAGGTGCCCTATCACTCACCTCGTCAGCTGGATAGAGACGAGACATTATAACAAAAGGCTCACGGGTCAAGATAAGGACAGGTAGAGATCAATCACCAATTACCATCATGGGCAAAACAAACTCAAGTCAGGGAAACTAGTTTAATTTATTATCAATCAAATCAGAGTAGGGTAATGAGAAATAAAACCACATCTTAAAAGCACCTTCTCTCCACCTCTCCCTTCTTCTCAGGCTCAACTTTACTCTCATTTTTTTCTGGGAGTAGAGTTGAGCCTCCCCCCCAGCGGCACATGGGGAAACGTGGAATGGGTTTTGTGGTCAGTTCATCACACTTGCCTCTGCCGTTCCCTTCTCTTCAGGGAAGGACTCTTCACACTCCTCCCCTGCTCCAGCGTGGGATCCCTCCCAAAAGTCAGTCCTCCCTGAACTCCAACATAAGTCCTTCCCACAGTCTGCAGTTCTTCATGAACTGCACCGGTGTGCATCTTCCATGGGGTGCAGTCCTTCACAAACAGGCTGCTCCAGCGTGGGTCCTCTGTGAGGTCACAATACCTGCCAGCAAACCTGCTCCAGTGTGGCCTCCTCTCTCCACAGGGCCTGCCAGGAGCCTGCTCCGGCATGGGCTTCCCACAGGGTCACAGTCTCCTTCAGGCATTCCCCTGCTCCAGCATGGGGGCCTCCAAGGTCTGTAGGTGGATTTCTGCTCCACCACGGACCTCCATGGGCTGCACGGAGACAGCCTGCTCACCATGACTTGCACCACTGGCTGCAGGGGAATATCTACTCCAGCAACTCCCCTCCTTCTTTACTGCCCTTGGTGTCTGCAGAGCTGTTTCTCTCACATGTTGTCACTCCCCTCTTCTCTGACTGAACTTGCTGTATTTTATTTCACCCATTCCTTAACTATGTTATCCTAGAGATGCTACCACTGTCGCTGGTGAGCTCAGCCTTGGCCAGTGGCAGATCTGTTCTGGAGCTAGCTGGCATTGGCTCTGTTGGACATGGGGAAGCTCTAGCAGCTTCTCACAGAAGCCATCCCTGTAGCCCCCCCCACTACAAAACCTTGCCATGCAAATTCAATACAGAAGTAAAAATACTTTAAGATGGCAAACCAGTTTCTACTGGTTCTACTTTCATCTCAAAAGAGAAAACTTTCTTCTGAATCTTCATGGTGAACAGAGAGAGATAGGCACCTGCCTAAGTTTTGATAGCTAAAATATTGGCTTCTTATTTATATAAAACTGAAAGTATAAAGGTCAGCAGAAACTCAAGAAGAAATACACTGATAAATTGAAGAGAAAGTTTAGAGAAGTGACAAACTATGAAAGGACAGGAAATATACTGCAGTTTTGAAAGAGTCAAGGAGCTCCATCTTTAATGTCACAGGCAGTCAAAATTAAGGGTATATAATCTGAAAGAAAACGCCCATTATGAGGAAGAAAAATTCTGTAACAAATTCTGTAACAATGTTGTTCCAGTACCTAGGAGCTAAAAATAAAAGCAAGGTACCATACAGATAAAATTAATGTACTTCCCTGCTCTGTATTACAGAGGAAGTTAGACGAAGTGACCACAGTAAATCTTTTACCAGCTGTGTGATGAACTAATTCCCCTTTCCACCTTTTGTTTATTTAATTACAATATTGCTTAAAGAAGCTAATCATGTTAGAGTGATTATGATAGCTGCTACATAGACATTAAAAACAACACCATTTTTGATGTTCGCAAATTAACAAAACAAGAAATAAAGATTACAATGAGGTATCAATGAAATATCTCTTTTCTGACTGGTTAAACAGAGAGATCTGGGCTGATGGACACTACAGGGAGCTGGGAACAACCATACCCTTCCACGCAATAGCCTTATTTTGTGTACGTTCATATACAGAAAGAGTGCTCTAAAACAACGAAATTCACAGAATACAGTGTATAATTAAACCTCTCTGAATGATAAGTTGAAGAGTATTTGAACAAAAGAGGCACTGTTGATTGGATCTTGCTGACCAAAATGGAATACCTATGTGGTCAGAATTTAGCAATACAGATACTTTAAAAAGAGCACACAGATTAAACATCATAGAAGAAACACAGGGAGAACAAATGTGTGGTTTCCTGGAAACAAATTGCAAAAAATACTATTGACTGGGTGCAATTTTACAAACATGACCTACATAAATAATATATCCGTACTAAATAAATTATTTGCCATTACTTTCTGATTTATGTGATGCTACACCAAAGAACAGCCTACAAACTGTTTAACTAAAATCAATCCAGAATGCTCACTGCATATCTTAATTTACAGAATTACTGCATAACTCCCTAATCAACTGTTGGTTTTAGAGACTGATCACAGTACATAAAGGAACAAATAGGAGGAAAATATATTTGTACTATAGAATATAGACTTTTAATAAAACCAACAAATCTATGTAACTCACAAGCAAAGCTTAAATTACAAAATAAATCCCCACCCACATACATTTTTTTATGCGAAAAAGTATGATTTAAGAACTCCTAACTATATCTTGAACCAAAAGGTCTTTAATGAGCACCTCAGGTGCTCATGGTAAAATCTGGAATATAGACAGACATACTATTAGTGTATACATCTACACTGCTAAATAGGCCTAGGAAGTTAGCTCAAAAGGTGGACCACCAACTCACCACATTGACTGTTAGCACACCTCCTGGAACAGGTTTTGCCCAAATTTTTCACTCAAGCACACAAGCAGGATGACAGAAGGCAGCACACACACATACCCCATGGACCATTGCTGCAGACCGCATGTGGAAGCTTGAATCAGATTTGCATCCTCCTGCTATGTCAGAGTATGCAACTGCCTCACTTCTATACTATGCAAAAAGTATGTACATTATATCAGACAACTTAAACTACAAACTGAAATAGTAATTGATTTTTTGAGCAACAGGGGACAGTATATGATCCAGAAACAAGCCAAACACAAGGTAGCATGGATGCAGTTAATCTGTGCTACTTGGCCTCTAGGACAGTGATCGTTCTTTGATCCTTAACAATGAACACATAACTAACAATGACAGAATAGTAGCAACACTTACCAGTGTAAGATGTTGAAATAAAAAGATGCTCAGGAAAAAAATGTTTTATCA
The DNA here is from genome assembly GCF_028554395.1 of Pezoporus wallicus. Taxonomy (NCBI): domain Eukaryota; kingdom Metazoa; phylum Chordata; class Aves; order Psittaciformes; family Psittacidae; genus Pezoporus; species Pezoporus wallicus. Next base: position 774,353 of record NW_026640754.1, read on the forward strand.
TTTGTGTACTTTTAAGACAGCAATCCGTCCTTGATGCCTTGAAACAATGGCAAAATGTAGCTTTATTGTGTCACTTACAAAGAAGGACAGTATATGTTTCTCCTTCCCTGTGTTACCAGCTTAAACTGAACCTCCTTGATCTAGACACTTTTTTAATGAACAACTTTTCTTTAAGCCATAAAGCTTTGGCCAAAGTGTCTCAAAACAACCACCAAATTCTTTATGATTACTTCTGCCAAGTCAAAGTCACAAGAGCTTGACTTGGATTTCAATACACAAAATCAGTTTCAGTTAAGATAGTTTTCTGGTGCCTATCTTAAAAAAAAACAAAACCAAAACCAAACCAAACAACAAAGAAAACCAAATGAAAATGAACAAAACTCCCAAAATCCTAAATAAAACAACAAACAAAAAACCCAAAACAACAACAACAAAAAACCCTAAATCACAAACCAAAAACTGTCAATACCATCCCTTTCCCCCACCCCAGAAAAAAAACTTCAAAAAAAAAAAAACCCAAAGAATCATGGACAGCATGAAGGTATGAAAAAATGTTCTCTGAGAACATTTATTACAGATACAAACTGTTTCAGAATGAGAGCTTCAGTGTAGCTTTTGGGAATGGGTAGATTTACTCTCCCCTAAGTTCAGGTCATCTTGAAAAGGCATCATAGAAAATTTAACAAGCAGCACCCAAACTCATAAAATACAAGCCCAAAATATACATACAATATACATATGCTAATAAGTTTTTGTTATTTTACAAATGACACTTTTGCAAATCACTGATATTGTATAAAACATGAGATATTCTGACCCCATAATTGCAAATACAGTATCCCCAGCCCAGAAAGGATGGTTGATGTTCCTAACAGAAAAGTCTATGATGTCAGAAACCAGTAGGATTGCTTATTGTACTTGAATTTTTATGAAGCTGGATTTAATTTAAGCAGTACTAGATGAATCCTATTGTAGTTAACAAAGACAAGTCCTTTGGAAAGGATTTTTAAGTACCAGTAGTTGTGGCTACTCCTTTTAAATTGATGAAGTGAACATCCAAGAATTTTAAACAGTGGAGCTCTGTTTAGATATGCATGATTTAACTATAAAAAAAAAAAAAAAGGAAAAAAAAACCCACAAACCTACAAACATTAATTAAAAAACAAAATCAATAGTAACATATTACATATGATAATCTACTCATTATCCAGAAAAATGAAGCACTAAGACCAGCTTCATTACTAATTGAGTTGTTGCACTGCTCAGTGCTTTTTGCCAAATCTCCCTTTACCAGTTAAAATGGACAACTGGAATGCAACTTGAATGATCAGATTACAAAAGCTGTACAAGGAAGCATTAAGCAAAGTAAATCAATATGGATGAAATGAGAGAAAACAACTTAATTTGTGAAAAACAACCTTCCTAAAGAAGGTCAAGTAGTACAGTCATAGACTGCTATTTCTTGTGTTCTACAGACTACAGAATTTATCTGCTTCCTATTGGTTGCCAAATCCTCTGAGTTAGCTAGCATATTTGGATGCAGTTCTGATCTCAGTTTAACCTCAATTCCTTTAAGGCCAGAACAATGACAAGTACCTGTTGCACTAAACAAATGGGATATGATTGGGATTAGAACTAAAGTGGAGGTCTATCTCTTTTGTCCTGCAAGCAATACAAGAGGCCCCTGTTTCCTTTGGATGGATAGTTAAAATGAACTTTTTCTTTTAATTCTTGATACTTTACTTGCTGTTAATTTTTCCTTTTGTGAAACTGAGTTTAAATAAAAACAGCTGAAGCCTATTTAAGTGTAGGCTGAAGCTGGTTTGGGGCATCTGTTCACCCTTGCTGTTGCCCAAGCATACTTGGCCTCTGTATTGTGTCAACGTTAGCATTTCTGCAGGTTATGCTGCTCTTAGCTACATTTGAGAAGTAATCTGGTTGAAGGTAAAAGTAAAACATTCTTTCTGTGTGACTGCTGAGCTAAGAGCTTCAAGAAATCTGTACATATTACAGTTTGCTAGGTTTCAGCCATGCAATAAAAAAAGTATGCTCTAGCATTAATCAGTGCAATTAAGTACACACAAAGAGCTTGGATAGCTAGCTATTGGGGAAAATTATCCAGTAGAAAATGATTTTAACATAGTTAATGCTGCCAATTGTCTTGAATGTATCTCAGAATTATTCACAGAGGTTTTGTGGTACTAGTGATAATTGTAGGTTCCCTTTGGGAAATCCTGAGGATTTAACTGATGAAGGAAATGAGTCACACAGGACAAAGTCTCTAACTGCTCTTCCCAGCTGTGTATCAGGCTGCCACTGTAAGATTGGGTAGATCAAGATCTTCTGGTGCCTCATTTCATTTGTAAAATATGGAGGATAATATTTTTGTATGTCCACCATCACCTTTCTTTATTTAGGAAGCAGAAGCCTCACTCTCTCGAGAAACATGGGGACCTTCTCTACACTCTGCAGTGCAACAGTAACAGCAACTAAAACTACACAGCCCGTATTTCATTATACATGCTACACCAAAAATCATCCAGTCCTTGTTTGTAATCACTCCCTTTTTTTTTCTGTTGAAGGCGTAAAAAAGTCAGGCATTTCCATACTGTGTTTCTGTGTGAAACATGTAAATGTTTATTTAAAGTATGTTCATCTGTGTTATACTGAAAAATCCGGTAATGGTGTCCTGGGTTCAGCAGTAGCAGTCATTTTTTCTCCTTCTTAGTAGCTGGTGCAGTGCTGTGTTTTTGACTTTCGGCCTGGGAACTGTGCTGATAGCACTGGTGCTTTCAGTTACTGCTCAAATTTTTTAGTTTGGCCAAGGACTTTCTGAGCCTCAAGCTCTGCCAGGGAGGAGGGGAAGCTGGGAGGAAGCAGAGACAGGACACCTGACACAAACTAACCAGAGGTATTCCGTACCACAGCACATCATGCCCAGGAAGTAACTGCGAGTTACCGGGAAGGGCTAGAGGACTTCGGAGTTGGACTAGGTATCGGTCGGTGCTTGGTTGGGCTGGGGAGGTGAGTTATCGGTCAGCTGGTGGTGAGGTGTTGTATTCTCTTCCCTTGTTATTTCCCCTATTATTATTATTGGTGGTAGCAGTAGTGATTTGTGTTATACCTTAGTTACTAAACTGTTCTTATCTCAACCCATGGGAGTTGCATTCTTTACGATTCTCCTCTCCATCCCTCTGGGAGCAGGGGGAAGGAAAAAAATGGGGGAGTGAGTGAACAAGTTGCCTGACTGGTTTTAAACCACGACAAATGGCAAAACAGATACAGACATACAGACACATAGTCCCCTATTAGTACCCCAGTCTTCTCTGCAGCCCAATTATGGAAATCCATACAAAAGTTTGAAATGCATGCACATCACTTCTCTGTTTCTTTATTAGACTCCCATTTTCCAGTCCTAAATTGGGCTACTTTACTGGTTTTTATGATTTTTATGATTTGTTTTTTATGATTAGCAGGACTTATCCTCTTTATATCAGTATATATGGGAGGCAAGTAAATTTCTTGAAGGTCATGTCCCGTAATGAACACAATAGTATAACATTCTTCATTTTTTATTTCACCTTTTTTATATAAATACCTAGCAGTATTATGCAACAGAACAAGCATGCAAATAATGCATTATTCCCTTTTACACTAAAGAATTACTGAAGAAGAACCACAGAAACATAGAACTGTTTAAGTTGGAAAAGACCTTTAAATATCATCTAGTCCAACCTCCATCAATGGGCAGGGACATCTTTCACAAGAACAGGTTGCTCAAAGCCTTGTCCAACCTGACCTTGAACACTCCCAGGGATGGGACAGCCACATCTTTTCTGGGCAACTTGTGCCAGAGTCTCAACACCGTCACAGTAAAGAATTTCTTTCTAATATCTAATCTAAATCTACCCTATTTTAATTTAAAACAGTTACGCCTTGTCTTATCACTACAGGCACTAGTAAAAAGCCACTCTCCGCCTTTCTTATATGTCCCCATGCAGTACTGAAAGACATTAAGAAAACTTTTAAGAATTTAAGAATTCATTTAAGAAAAAAGAATTTAAGAAAATTGAAAAACATTAAGGAAAACATTGACAGCGTAATGGGCCATCCATCTTACGTGGTGACACCATGTTAGTATAAATGTTAGTATAAATGTGGTCATTTGGAGGAGAAAAATATCTTGAATACTCTTGCCTTCATTATTCAAAACATGAAGTTGTTAACATATAAAGAGTTCTTTAATGCAAGCGAATATTGTAAATTACTAGTGGCCATAAAGCACAACCTTGCATACTCTTAAATAACTGTAATTATATTCTGGGTTTCACAGCCTATGAAGTATTTAGTATGATTTCAGTATCAATTTATGTAAGCTCTATGTGTAAATTTTCAATACATTTAGGAAATTCCTAGTGCTCTACATTAAAGTATAAGATATAACCTCACGGAAAATAAAAAAGCAAACTTTTTTTTTAAATAAATAAATATTAAAGCCAGTGCAACACACAGTATAAATGAAAGACAGATAAATGTACTGTGAAATCAAATACTTATATGAATTATTATTGTATCACTTCTGGGATGTGCAATTACATAAATGTACAATAAGCAAACATTTGGATAAGACCAAGGCAATCTAGCATGTTTATTAACAGAAAAGGTTTATAGTTTTCCAGAGAGCCATTATCAAAGACAGGATTTTCAAACCAATCACATATAAGAAATGTGAGATTTGAGCTGACAAATGAAGCTGTAAAGGTTATCATTTTGTAGGAATTACAAATAACGACATTTATGCTCAGACTTTTTCCATGAGTTATTACAGAGTAGAACCTTAACTACTTGCTGCAACCAAATACTTCTTTCTCTGAAAAAGAGGCATAAGAAATTTGTACTTTAAAGTTGATTTTGGGCTTTGTCGTGGTTAAACACGCAACAACTCTCTCACTCTCCCCCCTTCCTCTTCCTGGCTCCCAGGAGGAGAATCAGAAGAATGTAACTCCCACGGGTTGAGATAAGAACAGTCCAGTAACTAAGGTATAACACAAAACCACTACTGCTACCACCACTAATAATAATGATAAGGGAAATAACAAGGGAAGAGAATACAACTGCTTACCACCTGCCGACTGATGCCCAGCCCGACTGAGCAGTGATCTAGCGCTTCCGGGTAATGATCTCCAGTTACATCAGTGTTATCAGCACTGTTCCCAGGCTGAAAGTCAAAACAGAGCACTGCACCAGCTACTAAGAAGGAGTAAAATGACTGCTACTGCTGAACCCAGGACAGTATCCATCTCTTATTCCATACCATTTATGTCACACTCAGATCCCACATTTTCAACATACCGTCACTCTTATCACATATATATACATATATATATATATATATATACATACATCCCTGCACAGAGAGAGAGAGAGATCATTCATTAGTGCATGGACCAATCCCTGTAAAGCTGCTGAGCCCATCCAGTCCATGATGTGGGGCTCCATCTCTTGTAACAGACTTTGGATTGTTGCCTGCTGATGCTGATCGTTCCTTTACTGCTGAACTCGTCTGGTTCTATCAAAGTTCATTCTCTGTTGGGATGATGGTTGGAGGGAAGTCAGGGTGTCCTGGGTTCAGCAGTAGCAGTCATGTTTCTCCTTCGTGGTAGCTGGTGCAGTGCTGTGTTTTGACTTCCAGCCTGGGAACAGTGTTGGTGAAGCCGATGTTTTCGGTTGTTGCTAAGTGATGTTTACCCTGACCAAGGACTTTGTGAGGCTCATGCTCTGCCAGGGAGGAGGGGAAGCTGTGAGGAAGCAGAGACAGGGCACCTGACCCAGGCTAGCCAAAGAGGTATTCCATACCACAGCACGTCATGCCTGGGGTGGGGGGTAACTGGGAGTTACCCGGAAGGACACAGGCTTCTGGGTGAGACTTGTTTCTTGGCCGGTGGTATTGTATTCTCTTCCCTTGTTATTTTCTCTTATCATTGTTGTCGTTGGTGGTAGCAGTGGTGATTTGTGTTGTACATTGGTTGCTGGACTGTTCTTGTCTCAACCCGTAGGAGTTGCACTCTTTCAATCCTCCTCCCCGGTGGGGGGGGGGGGGGGGGGTTGGGCCTCAATGGTTGTCAGCCCGGCACCACTCACTGGGAGTGAGTGAACAAGCTGACTAACTGGGTTTAAACCACATCACAGGGCCAGTCGCTGGTGACCTGAAGACAACTAGTTGGTGGGCTGTAAAAGAGCTACATAGCAGGTAACAGCATATAATTGATTTCATTGGCTGTTTTCCCCTAAAATCAAATCCCCTTGAGGTACACATTGGACTTCCCCATCTTCCCGCATTACCCACCAAGTATGTCTGGGTCCCTGAGCAAAAGCGATACCACGAGTGGGTTTGCCTTTACCTGAAGCAGGAATAACCCAGACTGTCTTCCCCAGCAAATTCTTCATATGCACCACGGGAACTTTGTCCCCCTCTACAATATGTAAAAGTTCTGACTGGGCTGGGCCAGCCCTGTTGGCAGATCCTCTGGTGTTGACCAACCAGGTGGCCTTTGGTAAGTGTGTATCCCAATGCTTGAAAGTTCCCCCACCCATTGCTCTCAGTGTAGTTTTTAACAGCCCATTGTACCGTTCAATTTTCCCAGAGGCTGGTGCGTGGTAGGGGATGTGGTATACCCACTCAATGCTATGGTCTTTGGCCCAAATGTATATAAGGTTATTCCAGAAATGAGTCCCATTGTCCGACTCAATTCTCTCTGGGGTGCCGTGTGGCCACAAGATTTGTTTCTCAAGGCCCAGGATACTGCTCTGGTGTGGGGCACAGCGTATGTTTCCAGCCATCCGGTGGTTGCTTCCACCATGGTAAGCACATGGCACTTGCCTTGGCGGGTTGGTGGCAGTGTGATATAGTCAATCTGCCAGGCCTCCCCATATTTATACTTCAACCATCGTCCTCCATACCAAAGAGGCTTTAACCGCTTGGCTTCTTTAATTGCAGCACATGTTTCACACTCATGAATAACCTGGGCAGTAGTGTCCATTGTTAAGTCCACCCCTCGGTCATGAGCCCATCTATATGCTGCATCTCTGCCCTTATGGCCTGAAGTGTCATGGGTCCACCAGGCCAAAAATAATTCACCCTTATGTTGCTAAGTCCATCTGAGCCACTTCAATCTTAGCAGCTTTGTCAATTCCCCCTTCTCTAGCAAGTGATCCCAGCTCTTTGGCTTCCCTACCTTCTAGTTTGTGACTGTTGGCCCCATTGTCCCAGCATTGGAGCAACCAGGTGATGATGTGCTCCTCTGGTTGACAAATAAAATCTTTTTGCTTATTCTGTAGCTCGGGTGAGGTCTGAAGTCGAGAAATCACCTCTTCTTGTTCCTCTGATTCATGTGATGATGACTCCTGATCAGACTGCTACTGCTGAGCCCAGGACACTGTCCCAGGTAGTAAGTGCATTACCATTGCTTCTTCATCTTGTTTCTTCATCTTTCTTGTCTCTTTTTTTTTTGCTTTTCCCCTTGCGTACAGGGCAACCGCTATTGGCATGAATTGGTCCTCTGGTTTAGCTGCAGTGATTATCACTGTGGTTGGAGTGGCTGCAGTATCTGTTGTTGGGGTTGGGTAGCTGCTGTACTTCTCACTGTGGTTGGCATAGCTGCTGTGCTTGGAGCTGGAGTAGCTGCACTGTCTGTAGCGGTTGAAGTTTGAGTAGCTGCTGTACTTGTTGCTGGGGGTGGTGTAGCTGCTGTGCTTGGAGCTGGAGCAACTGCACTGTCTGTTGCTTTGCCATCGGATCCAGGGACATTTTTTTCCTTTTAAAGGGGCTGGATAGTGTTGAACAAGGCTCTGTAAGCATAGGCCAAGCCCCAGCACGTTGCCATGATTTGTCTCTCTCTGTTATGACCAGAATGACCACACACCTCATTTAACTGTTTTACTAATTTGTCTGGATTTTGCACTTGTCCAATGGTGAAGTTCCAAAGTACTGGAGGGGCCCACTGACCTAGATACCTGCCCTTACTATCCCACACACCCTACCACTCATGACACAGCACCCTGCCCCAGCAGCACCCAGGGATGTCAAGGCTTTCTGCCCCACAGCACCTGAGGCAGCATGCATCCTGCACCCATGGCACAGTCCTCTGTCCCCACAGCAGCCTCCAGGGCATACTCACAATGTTTTCTTAAAGCATTGACAAATAAAACCTATCAATGAAAGTGGTCAGAAGTAGAACACTTCTTCATTGCCTCTTTACAGAGGCTTGCTTACACATCCACATGCTGTGTAACATACATCAGGCTGTATTCTACCTCATCACCCTATAGTTACATCTAAACAGCATCAATTACACAATTTGTCTTATTTCTGATGTGATGTGTACAGACAACAGTAGGCAGCCTTTGCTTGGATTGCTAGCATGGATGTCCTTAGCATCTTCAGTGCATCTTTACTAAAGTTCAGGGACTGACCAATACTGGGTTTCCATCATTTCTGACACTATCAAACACCAACAAATACAGTCTATGTTTTTTCCCTAAAAAATAAATAAATAAATAAATAAATAAAATATAATAATAACAGATCTAGTTTTCACTGATGTGAAAAGATGATTAGCTGCAGAGCATCACCTTATTTTCAGAGAAAGGATGTTTTATTTTCATCTAGACCAGGCCTTTGACAGAGCAGGATATATTTCACAATTGTTCTTCATCTTAAATTCCTGCACCTCAAATTTAATTGCAAAACAGCTGGGCTTTATATTCCTTATCGAGGTTAATGCTAATTTTCGAAACTTCTTGCTGGCCTGCATAAGCCTTGGGAACAACTCTGGGGGTGAATTTAAATTTATAGTTTTAGTTCAGGTGTGAATCTGCCAAAAATTATCTCCAAATAATACCCACTTATGCTGTTCGATTCTCAAAGCACACAGAACAGTCTTTTCTAGTGAAAATGCTTACGTGCTGTAACCTCTAATTGGTATTTAGTCCATGGGGAAATACGACTCATGCCAATAAAAGCATGCTTCCATTTTACCTCTTCAACCCCCAAACTTCTAACTATCTGAAGCATATCAAAAAAGTTAATCACTTTTCATTAGCAAGAAAATGCATCCTAAAAGCAGCCTTTCACATAGGTAGTTTGATATCTATGATGCTATAAAACCAGAAAATGAGCCCAGTAGGCTGAGCAGAAATCAACAAGAAAGGCAGCCACATACCCAGATGCTACTGCTGCTGCAGGAAAGCAGATATTTTTTGGTTCACCATCTGGAGTCTACTGCTGCCAAGCACATCTTGTGAGTAGTCAATGATACTGAATCTATTGCTGAGGCACATTCCCTAAGATGGAAAAGGATTACACAAACCCACTTCTGTAGTACCAGCAAGAAAGACTTAACTGAAATTATCATGTGTCAATCCAATCTGAAGAAGACAGTTGTAAAAGAGCTTTCCATATACAGAATTTCAGCCTATAAAGTTTGGGCTAAACTTTTAAAAAATGCAATAATAATACTTGGGTGAACTATGGATATTTTTGTCACTGTTGTTCCACTTTTTTTTTTTGTTGTTGTTGTTGTTTTTTTCAAGTATTGCCCATTTGTATTATCAATACATGGCTTTGGTATGTGGTCACATACAAGATGCTAATGTTCTAGACTATACAGGGATGCAAATAAACAACAGCTGAAAATTATACCATAGTACCTATATTCTGTTCTCTTTCACTGTTTCATTTCTAGTTTACATGAACACTATTTTGTATGAATTGAGTCAATCATCAAAAGCAACTAAAATATAATTCCTGCAGTCATCAGACTATTCCATTACTCATAATTCCACTAAGCTCAAATTCTTGTTTAAAAAATCTTAGAGTTCTCAAATATAATCATCACAAAAACAATTTAGATGGCACAACTGGAAAGGACAGTAAAAGCCCAACTTTTATACCTGAAGAGAGACATGCAAACAATAGGATTCTGTTTTAATCCTATTTTGTTTTTCTTAAAATTAATACTATTTTAATTGCTGAGACAAGAACATGAGTTGTGACTTAAAACAGAGTTATACAACTAGAAGAGATATACCTACTCATGAAGTCCAGTCCCTTGACCTTCACTGAGCAGTAACATTATTCACTCAGTAGGTCTCTGATTTTATCATCCTTTCAATGCCAGGCACCAGCTTTATCAAAGAACAGCCAGAAAAGTGTAGCATCATGAATATTCACACACATGCTGTGGGAATATTGATGGAAAAGCATTGTGGAAAATCACATCTACACTAGAGCACAGTTAGCAAGTAAACAAATAAACAGAGTTCTTAGCAGCAGAAAACAGTTATTACTTTTCCAAATTGTAAATGACCAGATCCTTGCCATAAGGGCAGTGTGTGCTTACTCCTTCCAAGAGCAGACAGACTTTGATTCAGACAGTAATTGACAGTTTCTATTAAGAATCAAGATTACTTATCCAGTGTAATCTTAGGCTGCAGTTATGGGAAGGAATAGGTACAATTTCTTTGTACATTGCAGCTGGTCCAGGTTCTGCTGGCCCTGGATGCTTTCTGGTTGCATCAGTATGTGTCATCTAACATTAGCAGTGGCTGAATTCCAAGACTCCTCTCACCCTCTTTCCTCTTTCCTGTGTGATCACATGAAAGAAATGGATACAGATAATCTTGTGAGACTCCAGCCCCAGATTCCTATATTACTGCATCATGTATGGCGATTTGGAGTTAAGCCCTAAACAAATAACGAAGTCTTTCAAACACTGCAGGGTTGTCCAGTAGTGTGATATGGCTAATGCATTTACATAGTTATTTTCTGTAGTGTATTTCAAACTGTGAATGCAGTTAAACATGTCCAAAAAAAAAAAAAAAGTAGCTGTCCAGAATACATGTTGAAACGGTGACATAAATTAACTACATCTCTATCATCAAGAGTTATTTGGATTTCAAATTACTTTTTATGTTCTAGATTATAGAACCTTTTAATTCATCACAACACCAACCACCCCCAAAATAGCAATGACCTCTGACTTTTCATTTTCAGAGATTACTTGTTCATCAGTATATGAAATTAGGAAAATTAAGGTGGTGGTAATGTGCTACTAATAGTGTCAAAACATATTTCCTGAGTTTAGATATACTAAGCCTGTATCAGACTTACATCATCACATATAGTTTTAATAACATGTATAGCAAAGATCACATCTTGGAATTTATACAGCATTTTTATATAACATGTCACAATGTACTGCCTTTACCTACAAGAGCAAAGCAAAAGGAGCTTATGTATGGCAACTGCTTGCTGGGTTTCCAGTGTTTTTCTCCTTTCAGTCTTGCAGCAGTCTTTTATTTCTACATACATAGTTTGAGTTCCACTGTATTTGAATATATAAACTGGGCTGTATCCATTTCACAAGTAAATTCAAACCATTCATTTTCAATCATGAAAATAATGATTTGAGCATAAGGTGCCAGAAAGTCTGTATTTAAATCTTAATTTAATATATTAGTGTTACTACTATTCAGTTATTTCAACTATTTGTTGCATGTTACTTTATGTAATACCGGAATAAGTTGCCAGAATGATAACCCTCGATTCCAACTACTAGTATTGTTTTGCCATTCTAAAAAGATGACGGTTTTCACTGATAAGAAAGTCATCACATTTGCTTCATTCAGATATTTGAATGTGGTTTCTAGGACTCATGGAAAGCTTGAGATACGTCCTTCAGTTATAGCTCTGCAGCCCTCCACTCTCAGCTCCCCTACAGCTCCCTGAAAATATATATATATATATATATATCTCTATATCTATATATCTAGAATAACTGATGAGGTTTATCCTTTAAGTAGGTCCCAGTTATAGTCCTTCACTGTACTTTCTGTGCATATTCTTCTGTGAATCATCAGTGGTATGACACAGGAGGTTGTGTAATATTTTTAAGAAAATGTTTCCCTCTAAATTGAAGCATTATTAACCTTACCCAGCAAAGAAGTCTCTGTAATTTAAAGAAATTGAAAGATATTTCTGTCTAAACAAAACATAAATAGCTCTAATAACTCTCTTGTTTACTCTAGATGCTTGAAGAACAGGAAGGGTGAGGGGATAGGCTTGAAAAGTTTTCAAAAATTCCTAAATATGAAAGAAATCCATGAGCTATACATTAATGAAAAATAACATCAGCCTTTATTTCTTGAGCTCTGAATCTGAGCAAAGCTTTTTATTTCAGGTTTAAGATTTTCTTTCCGAATTCAGTATGGATACTTATCATCACTCTACAAATAATTCAGAATGTTAATGATGCTTTAATGTACCATAAAAGCAGGAGGGGTCTGCACCATCAGCACTGACCCTAGCACATTTCAGATGAGAAAAATTTGGTAAGACGCTGCTACTGGCATAACCTGCTAGAGAATTAATGTATTCATGGGTATCACTTCCCATAGTGAATTTAGAAAACATAATCAACATTTTCTAAGGCTTTCTGTACTCCCACATTAAATGAAAATGTGTATTTCCATACTTTACTATCATAATACCATTTTCAAAATAGACTTAAAATATTCACATCCGCCACCTTTTTGTCAAAGATAGCTTTACACTAGATTAACCTGCAATGAATTGAACATGCTTCTTTATTGCAGTAACAATAGAGCTAGGGATTGACATTGCTTTATTGCAAATAAAGCTATGAAGTTAAAGCTCATTAATCTCCTTGATACAGTTTGTGCTAGGAAGGATGAAGCTTAGTTTTCTGTGTTGTATGATTGTATCAATCACCAGTGCCATTCGGGAAGGAAAGAACACAGCATTCTACAAAGGTTATTAGACTAGAACTTAAGCAAGTTTTCTGCCATTTTTCAGACCTCTTAAAAAAAGCATCACTATTCATTTCAAAGAATATAATTGAGAGGTTTACTTCATGCAAACAGATTTCTATCTAGCTGTAGCAAACTTCATTGTGTCCTTTCATGGAAAGATCTGCAATGAGCACTTCTTAGCTCATCACAACACATCCAAATGCTGTAAGTTGGGTAAAAAGCAATTTTTTTGGGGGGGATAGGTCATTGTTTAGGCTGTTTTCTACCGATGTGACTTCTGGCAAGGTTTAGAATAAAAATGGAGGGACGTTCAACTGTGTATGCGAATCCATGCCCTGAGTCCCTGAACAGCAGAATTTTCTGTGGTTGTGTAAGCACCCTACAAGAAGGCATATAAAGCTTTTTTAGTATTCATGGCTTCATAATTATAAACACATTGATGACGAGGATTTGGCAGAGAAGGAATTCAGGAAATGAGTCACAGGCTTTACTGTATAGTACTCAGAAATTATGTCTTGCAAGATACTACTTTTTTCCTGATACGTCATTGTTAATTCCCATTTAGGTGACAGCTGGGAAATATTTCAGATGGAAGGCAGGTTTCAATATCTGATCTAACCACAGAACCAAGATATATTATTTGAACTCAGACTGCAAGGCAGCAGTGTACATCAGCCTGTTACTATGGAACTGCGATTATTGAGTCTGGAGAAGAGAAGGCTCAGGGGGGACTCAATTGCTCTTTGCAACTACCCAAAAGGAGGATAGAGCAAGAAGATGACTGATCTCTTCTCCTTGGTAACAAGTGGTAGGACAAGAAGTAACAGCCCCAGGCTGCGCCAGGGGAGGTTTAGACTGGATATTAGGAAGACTTTGTTCACCAAAATGGTGATCAGGTATTGGAAGAGGTTTCCCACGGAAGGAAATGGTGGAATGACATCCCTGGAACTGTTCAAACTCTGTGTAGATGAGGCTGTTAGTGACACAGTTTAGTGGTGGATTTGGCAATTTGGGGTAATTTTATGCAAACAGATACATAATTTTTCCAGGCATTCAGTAAAAAACAATTGAGCCACACAATCTGTATGTCACCAACATAATCATGAATCTCTGCACAATGTTCTTTAGCTGTACACCATGGTTACTACTGCTGTAATCTGGTGGTGGGCCAAATAGATCCATGCTCCGCACCCTATGCAAGAAAGCATTAAAACAATTGCCTAGCATATCCCACATGACTTTTTTAGTAGTTGCTTTTATGGGCACTTAGGACCATGTTTCTCTGTCGAATTTGGAAATTTACAATTTAGAAATTCAACCCTTAACATGATGAAATTTTCAGAATTTATGCATTTCTTCAAAAACATTTTTCACACACACACACAAAAATAATCTTGATGAAATCTAGATGATAGAGAAAATTAATATTCTAAGAAGGTCTCATTATGGATTTTTAAACCAGCTAAATAGCACAGTGTTGCCTTGAAATTAGAGAATTTCTGCTTAAAGCAACACGACAATGTATATTTTCCCTTAAGAATAATAAATAGTCAGCATTTAAAGAGAATTTCTAAGTAACTGATACATTTGAATGACTTTAATGTCTAAACCCATCTAATTCAAGACATATTTTTTTTTGTAATGATATAGCAAACGTTCCTCCTACATCAATCTTTAGCGCAGTGCAAGTATGCAGAAAGACTGAAATATTTATATTGCTCTCATTTATTTCTATAAAATACCACAGAACCTAGCTTCTGTCCTAACTGGTGTATGTTGTTCACTTGCTGGATTTGTTAAGTACAATGATTAATATTAAACAGGTACCAAATATTTTGTCTTCTCTTTTATGATCCTTTATTAGCCACATGAATCTCTGTAGGGTGATACTGCAAATTGTTTGCTGTATTCAAGATGGCAAATTAATTATGTTAGGGTCATCATTCAAGACTGGGTATTTTTTCTATTCGTTCCCTGAACTGAGCACAAGATACTGTTATTCTACCTGAAATCTAAACCAGATCTGCACTCACTTGGAATGAGAGTGGAGAAGCAGCATACAGAAGTGTAGCAAATCTCTCAGTCATGTAATTCAGGGAGCATGCACTGCATCCAGCAATGCTCTTAGAGCTTTGGATATTCCTTTTCCCACTGAATTTACCTCTGTGTTACTACTAGCCCATACACTGCATTCTGTAAAGATAACAACTGCTACATAATTAAACCATAAATGCATACAGATAATAAGACACAAGGTTTATACTATGAGCTTCTGAAATTTGACTCACGAAATACAAATTTATTTCTCTAGCAGTGTTATTGAATGTGTCATTATCTTACTAACTCATTGCATCACTAGTAACAGTTCTGCATCACTGTAAGATTATAATGAAACAGAATCATTATCTGCTACAGTATTTCTAAAGTATGTTATTATCTTATGAAGTTTCAACATATATTTGTAACTTCATATAAGACAAGTTTGCCTTGTATCATCAAGCTTTTGTACTCTACAAGCAGTCTAGCATAGGTGACTACTTTTAAAACAAGAAACAGCTTTTCTAATTTTTGTTTTATGATGTACCTTATTAAAATACTAGCAATAAACCAACAACCCAGTTATATTGTATGGAAACAAACATGAAACAAACAATATGAAAATCAACTGAAAGAAAAAAGAAAGTTACAGAAGCAAGGCACAGACAGTGACTTACAATGCCCACTGCAGAAGTCTTAGCTAGCTAAGGCATTAATATTCCATGTAGAACTCTTTCTTCTATGATCTAATAATGTCTAATCTCCTGTATCTTTAAGGGCTAAATTTCACATTTAAGATATCAAGATAAGTGACAATGGTTTTCAATTACAACTCATAATAAATAGCTACAGTATGTCAGTTGCATTTACTGTTCTTTTTTTTTGACCTTTTGCCCACAGAACAGTTGATCTCTCAATTTTTGTTTTCTGTAAGTTTTATGTTCTTTTTGCATTTAAATATACAAATATACTCTATCAAATTTAAAGAAAATATTTTTTCATATTGGTGGTAGAAATCTTTATGATTATGTTAATGAATCTTTATGCTGATTCTTCATTTGTCTGAAGAACAAAATATAGATGCTTTGACTAGTATATAGCCTATATCATGGGAATTATCAGTAAATCAGGGGAAATCCTGCCTGAACAATTTGGTGGCCTCCTATGATGGGGCTACAGAACTGATGGACAGGAGTAGAGCAGTTGATGTCATCTACCTAGACTTGTGCAAAGCATTCGACACTGTCCCACACGACATCCTTGTCTCTAAATTGGAGAGACATCAATTTGATAGGTGGACCACCTGGTGGATAAAGAACTGGCTGGCTGGCCGCATGCCAAGAGTTGTGGTCAATGGCTCAATGTCCTGCTGGAGACCAGTAACGAGTGGTGTCCCTTGGGGATCGACGTTGGGACTGGTCTTGTCCAACATCTTCATCTCTGACATGGACAGTGGGATTGAGTGCGCCCTCAGCAAGTCTGCTGATGACACCAAGCTGTGTGGTTCAGTTGATAGGCTGGGGGGAAGGAATGCCATCCAGAGGGACCTTGAAACACAGGAGGGTTGGAACTGCATGATCTTAAGGTCCTCTCCAACCCTAATTATTCTATGACTCTATGATTCTATGTAATTTATCTCAGCAAAGGTATTGGATACAGTCTCCCACCGAATCCTGGTAATGAACAAAGGACAGATGGACTGGTGAGTGAACTGTATGTGGATATGGACATGGCCTGTCAAACAAAAAGCACTGAATGTCAGACATCAAAAGAACCACACAGCACTGAGAAAGAAAGGATGGTATTACTTCTCTGTAAGACAATTATTTTACCATGTCTTGCATTGCTATTTATGACTGCTTAATTAGGAGATAATTCTAAAACATTATTAGATAATTGTTGCATAAATTGAATACTCTGAAGAACTGTTACAGCAAAATCATTTAAAAACTGAAACTCAAATCCTAGGGTATCCTAATAAGTACCTCCTTTATTATCCAAGTACTCAAAAAATTTAGGATCAAATCTTAACATCCTTTCCACTGTTACTGAAGCAAAATTCCTACTGGACTTAATAAAAGAATTTCACCAAGAACAGTCAGCTTCATCAGGGCCCAACTTAAATGCCTCTGTGCAAACGCATGTATCACAGGAAATAAGATGAGTTAAAGACATGCACACACATCTCCAGGGCTACTGTCTTACTGGCATCATGAAAAGGTAGTGAGATGGTTCCTATGACTGGAGTGTTGGAATGGAAGGATACAGGGTCTTCCTGAAGGGCCGGCAGGGAAAATGAAGAGGGGATTTCATCCTTTATGCCAGTTGGAGTGCAGAGAGCGCCCCCTACAGTAGTGCATGCAGCTTTGGGGCCCCCAGTGTAAGGACATGAACCTATTGGAATGAGTCCTGAGGAGGGCCAGGAAAATGATCCAAGGGCTGGAGCACTTCCCTTTATGGAGACAGGCTGAGAGCTGGGCTTGCTCAGCCTGGAGAAAAGAAGGCTCCAAGTAGACCTTAGAGCAGATTCCAGTACCTAACAGGGTCTACAAAAAATCTGGAGAGTGACTTTTTACAAGGGCCTGTAGTGACAGGACAAGGGGTAATGGCTTTAAAATGAAAGAAGTTATATTCAGATTAGTTTAAAAATGTTCTTTTTGGACATATACCTTCCCAATGAACAGACAAAGTATTTTAACCTTGCCTGTAGCACACTACTGTGGAAAGGGGAAAAAAGAAAAAAAGAAAAAGGGTTTGTGTTTTTTTTTTTTAAGATATATTTGGAGACTGTCCTTTTGTTTGAGTGCATAGGCAGTTAGCAGGTCATGAGCTGAAAGCCATTGCCACTGCCAGAATACACTATACATAGAAAAGCAGCAACTAAAAACTGTAAGCAGTTTTACATGGAGGACATCTCATCAAAAAAAAAGAATAAAAATAATTGGAGATAATTTCAAAGCTGAGGATTCACCATGGGGAGTTCTTCTATGGTTGAAACTAAAGAAAACAATGACAAATTCTCACAAAGAAAATTGTGACATTGAATCATATGTCCCATTGATGTAATCCCAAGAAGTGCATCCCATTAACTCACATACATTATTTATCATTATTCAGGTAAACGGAAATTTTCCAAGTAATAAACTTTTCCAATGAAAATACTAGTTCACGAGATACCTCCCCATGATTACTAGAAAATGTATCCACTGTTCTGACTTATAATTTAGAAAGATTTCTTCAGAAATGCTAGAATGCATGATCAAACACATTCAGGCTGCTTTATTACCTCCTTTGAAATTTGTCTTTTACATCCCATAATTGCATTCTCAGTGCAAAACTACTGGATAGTTCTTAAAAATAATGAAAAGTTCACTTTTGTTTCAGTGAGGAACAAGAAAAGTTTATGAAAATCTTAAAATATTTTACTATACATTCTTCATTTATTGAAACCCATTTTTATCTGTCTAGACTTTCATCAGTATTTCAAAAAGAAGTTTCACATTGTATCTCGTGTCCTTCCCTGCCTGTAATCACTTTAGTGCACTGATTCTGCAACTACCCAGAAAATAGTTTCCATAGTAGCAGAGATGAGCCCACGACTCGGTGAAGTTTCTGTTCAATATGATTTTGTAATAGATCTTTATTCCTGCATCCCTTGCTGACACTTTCTAACTGATCTTCTAGTCTTCTGACAGCCTCAACTTTCCATTTTTTTACTGTAATCTCATTAATCATTGGGTTTTCTCACCTTAAATTGATGCCTGGTAAATAAAGTTGGGCAGCCTTGCTCACAAGGAATCAGAAAACAGCACGTCAAGTTATGGTACAGTGTGAAAAAATAAAAGTAGAAAAATACAAAATCAAACTAAATTTGATTTTAAACATTTAACTAAATTATTGTTAATACAAGAAGGCTGGGAATTAAGCACGTTGTTTATGTGGTGAAACATAAGGTTGATTTTTTTTCATCTTGTGAGACAAAGAAGTACTGACATAGAGGAATTCGGTGGCTAACTTGATGTGAAATTCAAAGAAAGAACATAAATCTGATCCCATAAAAGTAACACTGCCTTTTACAAATCTGTTTTTTCTAGATCCTAGTGTAAGTAACCTTCAGAGGACAATTGGATGGTTGCAGTTCAGCAAGACCAGGTTCAAAGCAATACAGGCAGTCTGAAGTGGTAACTTTCCTGGTTGTTCATCTGCACTCCCTGACCACAGTTTGCCTTCATAAGCCATTGTCCCCTATAAACTCTATATCTGTAATGTCTAGAAGTGTGGCGACTACAAAGTTGGGGCAGGAGTTTCATAAGCCAGTATTGCTACCAACTCTCATCTCATGGCACTTTCCTGTGTTTATATTCCGATAATTTGGCAGGATCAATGAAAATTGACATAAATCACGTGCAAGTATAGATCATCATCTCACTACCTTTTCCACATGACATATGAAAAATATTAGAAGTAACTAGATGGAAAGCAAATGGCAAAGGTACATGAAAAAGTATTAGTTCAACTGGTATAGCTAAAGGGATAAACTCACACACTGAACTGAACCCACACTGAAACAGAAATAAACACAAATTGAGTACAATTGCTTTGACTCTAACTTAATTATGTTAATCAGCCAGATAATGTGAGAGACAAGTATAGTTTGCACCCTTGGAGCAGAAGAGATATTAGCAAGGGAATAAGTCATTAACTCTGGAGGATCAGCAAGGGAGAAAAAGGTAGTTATTATGTATGGAAAATTGAGGGTGATCTGAGAGAGAGGTATGAAGAAAAATTATAATGTGTCATAAACCCAGCAATTCCACTAAGTTAATTTTTGCTGTATCTTTTAGTGACTCTAAATTTTGTGTCAAGATTTATATACTGAAGATATTTTGCAAGTTTCCCTTTAGAATTAGGGATCAGAAATAAGGTCAGAAATGGAACAACTACTTTTGGACAAATGTTTTCTCAGTGTTGACTGAGATAAACTGTTTTCACTGATTTTCTTTCTTATTGTCTATATACATTTACTTTGAAACACAGAGATTATCTGACCTGATTTGATAAACAAACCTTCCCTGAGATAAATTTACAATGTATTTTACATTCACTAGTGCATGTGTAAGAATGGCATTAATTATACAACATTCTCCTTGTAGAATGAGAAAATATATTTTCCTTACTAGAAAAATTTCCTTTATTCTATTCGAAAATTAACAAATATTTTGCAGCGTATCTTTAGCCAACTTGATGTTTATGTCTTGTGACATGCCTTGTCCTTAGTCTGAAAAAATGAATTTGAGATTGAGCTACCAAAAGCACCTGTCATTGTCTCACTTCAACATAAAGAAATAGGAGCATATAAACTCAGCAAATGCTTAGTGATTTAATAGCAGTTCTTCTTGATTAATAGTACGCTTTTTTTTAACACATTTGTATTGCTAAGAAAAATTATTCCACAAGAGAACGCTCTAATAAATTTTAAAACCACCTGAGGAAATCTTTTTTACTATGTAGATTACTTGCACACCTCTAGTGAGTGTAGTGAGTGGAAACTTACTTGATCACAGTGTTAAAGGGCACTAGAAGAAAAGAACGCCTCAAATCACTTATTTTCAGTGTCCTCAAATCCCAGAGATAACTATTTTATTTGAACAAAAACCAAGAAAAACAGCCCGTATAACATGCTTTTAATATGCATCAATTTTCCCATTACTGGAAAGGATTTTTTTAATCACCATGCTTATGCATCCCCATAGTGTGATGTTAAAGAAGATGGTCAAAAGTGCCAAACTACTGTTAAAAAAAGCTTTTCTAACCTATTAGAAACTTCACAAGGAGAAAGACTATAGACCTTCCTTGAGGATGCATACTGTTCCTATTAAGATCATTGTGAAGTCTGATGAAATTAACACTGCAGGCTTCCTTCTTGCAGGTAGGCATCTGTCTATATATTTATATTCAGTTTTGCCCAGCTGCTTCCCAGGGGCTAGTACAGCAGAACAGGGTTAGGAAGAGACCAAGCTCTAATTACTTAGTAATTTCAATGTTTCTTTGAAAGCAGCAATTACCTTCTCACATGCAGAAAGAGTCGATAAAGGGCAGAAGGGATCAATCAGGTCATGTCCTCTGGGTATATTACAGACTAAAGGGATTACTTATATTCAAAGAGGAGAGATCTGCTGCCTCCCACAGGCAGGGCTGCAGCAACGTATCTCCCCTGAGGAACACAACACTCCCCAGCCAGACTGCAAAAGTCTCTTAAAACTTGGCCCAGCTGTCACTGGAGTCAGATTAAATAACACCCAGAGGTCCCTTCCAACCTAAATTATTCCAAAGCTATGGGGCTGCATGAATCTATGACTTCTTAGCATGTAGCTCTTCTTCTGCTCAGTTTTGTAAAAGACTAAATTAGTTTGCTTTTATCATATTGATAGTAGTAATAAAAGAAGTTTACATATCAGACACATCTTCTGCCAGCAACCAAGGCCTGCCAGCTCATGTGACTATAAAATACTACTATTGAGGACTTTTTCTTCCATTTCCAAGTGCCTCAATGCCTGGAATTACTTGATTCTGTTGTTTTTTAGTAGAATGTAAAAATGTTATAGAAAAAATGCTGAAGCCACTTATATTAAATACCCATAAACCAGAAAATGAATGAAAAAGGCCAAGGTGCTGAGAATAGTCATTCACCACTATGTAAAATGGTATTACAGTGATGATGGAGCTATGTTAATGAAGAAGACGTAAAACTAAATTCTTTAATACTGAACTAGCAATTCCAGGTGTCCTGCAGCCTGCGTCACACTGGTGATTGATTTTGACGTTAAGGCAGGCATGAACTATGGTTGAAGCTCTTCCACGTTGTTCAAACATACAGAAGGACTCTCTCCAAAGTAAATTCTTTTCCATTTCTTAAAGTAAGATTTGTCAAGTCAAGCCTTCCATTTACCTGAGATATTTAGTGACTCTTCTGTCTTTATAGCTCCTTTTTTTCACACAACCTTTAGGAACTTACTGGGGTTTGTAAATACTACTTGGAATTGGTCAACCCATTACACAGTTATAAATGAAAGAATATATTCCCTGTAAAATATGATCAGTATCTTTGTTTCATAGGAATCAGTTCTTCAAATATAGAATTAATAAGCACATCCTTTATCATAGAATCTAGAATGGTTAAGGTTGGAAAGGACCTTAAGATCATTAAGTTCCAACCCGCCTACTATGGGCAGGGACACCTCACAGTAGACCATGTCACCCAAGAGTCTGTTCAACCTGGCCTTGAACACTGCCACGGATGCAGCATTTACCACTTCTTTGGGCAACCTGTTTCATTGCCTCGAGAAGAATTTCTTCCTTATACCGAACCTGAACTTCCCCTGTTTAAGTTTAAATACATTACCTCTTGTGCTATCCATTAGATGTTTCATTCTCCTTGTAGGTTAATTACTTTCTACAGGCTTTCCTTGCTTGCTTAGTATATGATTAGCTCAGAAAGTCTGAACAAAACATTGCCCACAGCAGTGATGTTTTAGTATATCTACATACAAACAAAAAGGTTCTAAAAATTGGAAAAGAAAAAAAGTTTAAAGGTAACACCAGTGGTCTGACTCTACACCTACTGCTTCCTTTGCTTCTCAAGAGCTTCCATTCCCCTGCTGGCCTTGTTTTCAGCTCTTGTTTTCCATCCTAGCTTGCTGTTCTGGATAACTGGATTGACAACCCAAGAGGTCTTTTCACCTAGATCATGAGTTTAACTGGAATACCATAGTATTAATAACAAATACCATTTCAGAGACAGCTCATGCTGTTTCCCTTTCTGTGCTGCTTTATACTGTAATAAATTTTGCACATCCTTGAGTGCCATAGAGCAGTGAATGAATAAATCACCTTTGTAAGGAAAGCCTAGGATCAAAGCAGTCATCCTACAACACTGCACATGCCTTCTCAATTTTACTATCATCTACCATGACACATAGTTTTTCCTACAACAGTACTAAAAATATGCCAAAAGATTTCTTTCGCATAATAATGAGATTTTCTATAAAATTGTCCAGAACTGGATGCTCATTACATAGTTTTATTTTTTACAATAATTGTTGAGGAAAATAGTATTTGCTTGTGGTTTCTATTATATCCTGTGCTATTTAATATGTTGTTCTAGAGTATATCTTTATTAGGGTTTTTTTCAAACTAGTTAGAAAATTAATAAAATTTTCTATCTAGCTAGCTTTTTCAGACTGAATATTTCCATGGCATTTTAATGGCATCTATATATAAATGCTTATGACTTCAGAAAACCAAACAAAGCTTTTTTAATCAATTAAAAGTGAATACATTTTATAGTTCATGGCAAAAGAATCAAACAATAACCGGCTTCATTATATGTCCTTGAGTTTTAAAAACCTGTTGCATTCCATTGCTATTAAAAAAATCAAAATTGCTATTTTAAAATACTGCCATCCAATATGACCATACTGCTCATATTAAGAAAGAAGCTGGTGCAAAACAACAGATCCTTCCCATAGCTACTTCTCTCCTTTTCTGAATACGGTAGTCTGGGATGACCAGCACTACCCCGAAGATCTCAGTCACAGTTTTAAGAAAACCTTAAGTGAAACATAGTATCTTAGACAATTGTTTCCTCTTTCCTTTATATTCTCAATATCAAAAGTAGTTTTCTGATCCAGATTCTAACTTCAGTTCTGATTCTTACAGAACTGGATAAGAATCCATAACCTGAAACACTGAAGGATGGCTTACCATCTATTTGTCTGCCACTACACAAATTACATCACTTTCCAAGGCATATTATTTTTCCCTTTTCCTACTGAATTTCTCCAGATATTTCAGGATCAAAGAAAGCTAAATTTTGTGAAGCAAAGAGTTAGAGCCAATTTTCTCTGCCTTCTATTCCATTATGAGTGGTGGAGTTAAACTTGATCCTTCTTCCCCAACTCCACCTACTGCCTCTTTACATAATGCTATCCACTTAGCACTCAAAATCTCTGAACCTTGAATATGTAACACAGGAAAGCACTGGGGAAGCACTACTATACAAATTTGCTCCAGTCTACGTGTTTTTCTAAACATGTACTGTTTGCTATTGTCAGAGATAAGATACTGATTTCGGGTTTGATATGTGATAAATATGTTATCTAGTAATTTATCCCAACAATGTTACTTTTAGTGAAGGCCATGGAAAAACACAGATTTAAAATAGTTCTCTGCTATATTAAATTCCTTTCTTCATATCTGTAGCAAAAGTGCATGCAAGAAAGCAGCTAGAGATAAATGTCTCTGTCAGATTAAAAAACACATAGGGTTTCTTTAAGTAACAGTATTTAAATGTTAAAATGTAAATTATTGGGACAGAAAGATCAGCAATTTAAGTTTTAATTTAAAATTGGATCTTTATTTAAATGAATCATTGTTTTTTCCTATGCAATTAAAAAAATTATAGTGCTATGGGTAATAAATGCACTTCTAACTAGCAAGCAATTTATTTCTGTATATGCTTTCTTAAACTGTGCTTTACAAGTTGTTTTGTTGAAATTAATTCTCAATGCTAAGAGTAACTTGCAATAATAGTTTCTGCCCCGAATAATCAAATGAAGAGAAGAATAAATTACAACAGATTATACAACACATCTTTAAAAGCAGCAAAAATTATACAACTAACGTTTCAGGTGTTCTCTGAGCCTTTGATTTCACTTTAATTGCAAGATCATCAGACACTTCCTGAAAAGCAAGACACACCTGATTTAAGCTACCAATCTACATGCACACTGTTCCTGCTGACTGAAATTTCAGAAAACTTTTGACCTCACACAGAATGCCAGGGGTCAGCTTGCATGAGCAGCATGAAATCAGATGTGCCATATTGTTCAGCATCTGCTCCAGACTTCACACAAACATTTCCCTGGAAAACATGGGGCTCTCAACCTTTGATAATTCTGTGCTAGTTCTTCAAACTTTACCTATGCTTTTTCCTCAACAATTATTCTCCTTAGAGCTTCTTTATACATATATACCTGTTTAATGGGCCTCAGATCAATATCTAGAAATTGCCTAATTGCATCTGTGTTGAAGAGGCTATTTTCTCTTCATTTTTTCCTCTTATTTTTTCCTTTTCCTTCCCTTTAGTCCTTTTACATCTTCTTTTGCTTTTAAGACTCAGACAGTATTCTCCTCCTTTTTGTTCTGCCTATCAGCCTGAAACTGCTTCTTACTGAAGACCTTTCTCTTATTACTGTAATTTTTCTAGTACCATCGCAGAGCTTAGAGACAGTTTTATACTAAGTAAGAAATATTTCTAAAATCGCTCAGGCATCCAGCAATTGTATTTATTTCATGTCGCTATCACACCATGAAAGATCACAATGGTCAGAGGCCAAATGCCTTTCTAAATTAATATAAAATTTATAGCCCTTCATTAATTGGGCAAAGTAATAAAGTGTCCTGGGTTCAGCAGTAGCAGTCATGTTTCTCCTTCGTGGTAGCTGGTGCAGTGCTGTGTTTTGGCTTCCAGCCTGGGAACAGTGCTGGTGATACCAATGTTTTCGGTTGTTGCTAAGTGATGTTTACCCTGACCAAGGACTTTGTGAGGCTCATGCTCTGCCAGGGAGGCGGGGAAGCCGTGAGGAAGCAGAGACGGGGCGCCTGACCCAGGCTAGCCAAGGAGGTATTCCATACCACAGCACGTCATGCCCGGGGTGGGGGGTAACTGGGAGTCACCTGGAAGGACACAGGCTTCCGGGTGGGACTCGTTTCTTGGCCAGTGGTATTGTATTCTCTTCCCTTGTTATTTTCTCTTATCATTGTTGTCGTTGGTGGTAGCGGTGGTGATTTGTGTTGTACATTGGTTGCTGGACTGTTCTTGTCTCAACCCGTGGGAGTTGCACTCTTTCGATCCTCCTCCCCGTTCCTCCGGGAGCAGGGAAGGGAAGAGCCCTGGGGAGGGGAGGGGGCCTCGATTGCTCTCATCCCAGCACCACTCACTGGGAGTGAGTGAACAAGTTGTCTGGCTAGGGTTTAAACCACGACAGTTCTTTTGGCGCCCAACGTGGGGCACAAGGGGTTGAGATAACGACAGATCTGACCGGATTAATAGTCACTCGTCACAATGCTGATTTATTATCTCTCAAGGTTGTTCCTGTTGATCTCACAGTTTCAGTATATCGTACCTTACTTCCATCCGGTATTTGCTGTATTAGTGTTTTTCAGGTGTGGGGCTTGGGCTAAGGTTTTTGTCTCATTGTACTTTATGGTAATGACTTGTAATACAATAGAATCATTGATCATGAAACTGATCTGGCTTATGTTCCCAGTGTGGTCACCACCTTTATACTTTGGGAGGTATATGACGGAGGTGCTTAGCAATTACACATCTTTTTTCTCCTTCTCAGGTGCTCAACCTGTGAAGGAGATATCCTTTTACCCTTCCAGTCCTCCCCCCAGACCATTTGCATTTGAGAGTTTTGAAGTTTTTGAATGGCCTTTTAATGCTGTTGAGACTTGTTTGCTGATTGTGATGGGAATCACCATGCTAGCATGCATACAGAGTGTGTTTTGCCCACGACTGATTTCAAGAGTTAAGCAGAGGCAGGTTTGGGTCTTGTCTGGGGTCAAACAATGATGTAGGAGGACCAAGAGATTTTCCCTGAGGCTGGACAGCCATGAGTGGCAGGGTGTTTGGGATAGTATGGGCAAGTATCTAGGTCAGTGGGCCCCTCCAGTACTTTGGAATTTCACCACCGGACAACTGCAAAATTCAGAAGAATTAGTAAAACACTTAAATGAGGTGTGTGGTCATTCTGGCCATGCCAGAGATGGACAAATCATGGCAACGTGCTGGGGTTTCTTGGGTGCTGTGGGGTTCTGGAGAATGCACATCCCAAATTACAGTTCGATTGTAAGCCCTCTCTATCCTGTGACCTGGAAGAAGAATGATTTTAAATGGGGCCCTGAGCAGCAACAAGCCTTTGAGCAAATTAAACGTGAGATAGTTCATGCAGTAGCCCTTGGACCTGTCCGGACCGGGCCAGATGTAAAAAATGTGCTGTACACTGCAGCTGGGGAGAACGGTCCTACCTGGAGCCTCTGGCAGAAAGCTCCAGGGGAGACTCGAGGTCAACCCCTCGGCTTTTGGAGTCGGGGATATAAAGGATCTGAGGCCAGCTATACCCCAGCTGAGAAAGAGATACTGGCAGCCTATGAAGGGGCTCGAGCTGCTTCAGAAGTGATTGACACTGAAGCACAGCTCCTTCTGGCACCACGGTTGCCCGTGCCGGGCTGGATGTTCAAAGGCAGGGTCTCCTCTACACATCATGCAACTGATGCTACATGGAGTAAATGGGCTGCACTAATTACACAACGAACTCGAATAGGAAATCTCAGTCATCCAGGCATTCTAGAAGTCACCATGGACTGGCCAGAGGGCAAAGATTTTGGAATGTCACCAAAGGAGGAGGTGGTGCGTGCTGAAGAGGCCCCACCATATAATAAACTGTCAGAAAGTGAAAAGCAGTATGCCTTGTTTACTGATGGCTCTTGCCGTATTGTGGGAAAGCATCGGAGATGGAAGGCAGCTGTATGGAGTCCTGGACGACAAGTTGCAGAAACTGCTGAAGGAGAGGGTGAATCGAGTCAGTTTGCCGAGGCGCAAGGCATCCAGCTGGCCCTGGACATTGCTGAACGAGAAAAGTGGCCAGTACTTTACCTCTACACTGACTCATGGATGGTGGCAAATGCCCTGTGGGGGTGGTTGAAGCAATGGAAGCAGAGCAACTGGCAACGCAGAGGTAAACCCATCTGGGCTGCTGCACTGTGGAAAGATATTGCTGCCAGGGTGCAGAACCTGGTGGTGAAGGTACGCCATGTAGATGCCCATGTACCCAAGAGTTGGGCCACTGAGGAACACCAGAACAACCAACAAGCGGATAAGCGGCTAAGATTGAAGTGGCTCAGATGGACTTAGATTGGCAACATAAAGGTGAATTATTTTTGGCCTGGTGGGCCCATGACACTTCAGGCCATCAGGGCAGAGATGCAACACATATGGGCCCATGATCGAGGGGTGGACTTAACAATGGACACTATTGCCCAGGTTATTCATGAGTGTGAAACATGTGCTGCAATTAAACAAGCCAAGCGGTTAAAGCCTCTTTGGTATGGAGGACGATGGTTGAAGTATAAATATGGGGAGGGCTGGCAGATTGACTATATCACACTGCCACCAACCCGCCAAGGCAAGTGCCATGTGCTTACCATGTTGGAAGCAACCACCGGATGGCTGGAAACATACGCTGTGCCCCATGCCACTGCCCGGAACACCATCCTGGGCCTTGAGAAACAGATTTTGTGGCGACACGGCACCCCAGAGAGAATTGAGTCAGACGATGGGACTCATTTCTGGAATAACCCTATAGATATTTGGGCCAAAGAGCATGGCATTGAGTGGGTATATCACATCCCCTACCTCTGGGAAAATCGAACGGTACAATGGGCTGTTAAAAACTACACTGAGAGCAATGGGTGGGGGAACTTTCAAGCATTGGGATACACACTTACCAAAGGCCACCTGGTTGGTCAACACCAGAGGATCTGCCAACAGGGCTGGCCCAGCCCAGTCAGAACTTTTACATATTGTAGAGGGGGACAAAGTTCCCGTGGTGCATATGAAGAATTTGCTGGGGAAGACAGTCTGGGTTATTCTTGCTTCAGGTAAAGGCAAACCCACTCATGGGATTGCTTTTGCTCAGGGACCTGGATATACTTGGTGGGTAATGCGGGAAGATGGGGAAGTCCGATATGTACCTCAAGGGGATTTGATTTTAGGGGAAAACAGCCAAGGAACTTAATTGTATGCTGCTGCCTGCTGTGTAATACTTTTATAGCTCATCAACTAGATGTCTCCAGGTCACCAGCGACTAGCCCTGACTTCCCTCCAACCATCATCCCCACAGAGAATGAACTTTGATAGAACCAGATGAGTTCCACAGTAAAGGAACGACCAGCATCAGCGGGCAACGATCCAATACTGCACACAGCCTTTCCTGCCCTGACAGATTGTTACAAGAGATGGAACCTGACATCATGGACTGAATGGACTCGGCAGCATTATAGGGATTGGTCCATGCACTAAGAAAATGATCTTTTTCTCTTGGTCTGTGTGTATATGGATGTATATATGTGGGAGAGCAATGGTGTATTGAAAATGTGGGATCTGAGCATGACGTGAATGGTATGGAATAAGGGGTGGATAATGTCCTGGGTTCAGCAGTAGGAGTCATGTTTCTCCTTCGTGGTAGCTGGTGCAGTGCTGTGTTTTGACTTCCAGCCTGGGAACAGTGTTGGTGATACCGATGTTTTCAGTTGTTACTAAGTGATGTTACAAATAAAGGAACAACTACTGAATAGCTTCCAGTTATTTCAAGCACTTTTAGCATACTTAAATATTTCAAGAAGCATTTAAACCTATAAATCATATAAGATCAATGTGCCATGCACTTCATGGTCCTTTGCTAACACATACATGCGTGCATATACAGTGGCACCGTGAAAACTCACACCCACATAAATAACACATTGCTGGTATTGATAAATATGCTGGAATTTATCTTACAGTGACAAGAAAGGTAATCATAGCTGATAAGAGCAGACTAGTATTTCCTCTACTGGAGACTTTCAGGGGATGCTGAACTGAGTGCCTATTTCCAACAAAAGGTAATAAAATATGTTCAGTATAGTCCTCTGTGAATATAATGATAGAACCTAATTTTATCTATATTTCAGAGTACCTCTCTGTGTTAGTAAATCTTGGGGTAGTCCGACATTAGACAGTTTGAAAGAATAAGGAGTACAGTTATCCGTTTTGTCCTGCTTTTAATGTGTTATTTTTCACTTTTTCCCTCTTTCCCATTACTTGTTCTCATGCACAAGTTTTTTTTTGACTCATTTCCTTTCTCTTTCCTTTCCAAACATATGCATTTAAAAAGCTTGTTTCCATAACTAAGTTGATTACTATCAGAAAAGCTTCTTCAATTACAATGATTATTTATTTGAAGGTTGTGTATGAATAAAAGGATGGCAAAATCCATGTAACAAAATCAAGAATCAAGTACTGTTTGAAAGCTCTGAAGGTTGCTTGTTATCACAAGTTAAGCACTTAATTATTAAGGTATCAACCTTCTAATAAACAAAAATGCATATTCTACCTCACCAAAGGACATTCTCTTTTTACCCAAACAGTGTGAAAGATCCAGAAAAGACATAACATGCATGAGAATTAAATGAGCCCCTGCTGGATCAAAACATTTTGGCACTACAACATAATCAAGCCATTTTGGGTTTATTCCCTCCAATACTAAGAGGAATATACTAGCTACCAAGGAACATGGGTGCTTTAATGGATCCATTTATATATGACCATTGGGTCATACATTTCTTTGCTTGTAAAATTTCAGTATCTTATATATTCATGTTGGTTTCATTGTTTAGTTTTTAAATATTCAAGTGGGTTTCCAATAACTTCTGTTTTTAAGTAATAAATCCTTAATATTTACAGATAGGCAACTGAAATAGTTCTAAAAATCAAACTCTAATTTTCATGGTACTTGTCTCATGATTTACTCAGAAGACTAGAATATGTCTTTGCAGTGTATCATACCTGGTAGGGCTGTCACCATTTTAATTACAGCAGTCTAAATGATGTCATTTTTCATTTTGAAACATATTTCTGCCTGGGGTTATTACGTCTATTAGCTAAGAAACATTTTTTATATGAAACATCAATGGTTCTTTTTTATTTCAATATTTTGATTTTTTTATTTCAATTTTTTTATTTTTTTATATCAATTTTCTTTCAACTTTCTGGTCTGTTATTTTTTTTTTTTTTTGATCTCGTAGATTTTGTACATTAGATTAGTCCTTTCTTCTCCCTTCTATTTCTTCTTCCCTCCCCAATACATACTTTTCCTGCACACCCTTTTACTTTCATTTTCAAGCATGTAGAAACTTAAATGCTTACAAGAGACTCTGAATTTTAGCTATATGAATAGCTCCACCCACAGAAAATTAGAATAAACTATTTTATTTCTTGATGTTTCTGTCCTCACCCTTGTCACTACCATATGACTAGATTCAAGTAATATGCAAAGCAGTATCAGTGAGTGCTTCATGCTGATAACCACATGGCAATGGGTCATAATGACTAAGACCATGGATGGGGAAAAATAGGAAAACAGTTAATACTTACAAAAGTAGAAAAAAAAAAAAGATTCAAGAAGTTTTGCTGACTCATGTACTTCTAGGAATTTGTTAAGTTTTAGGAGGCTGCTGCTATACTGGTATATAGATCTGTTCTGCTTTCCAAGGAAATAAATCTAATAAATAACAGGAGAAAGTTGAAGTGCTTAATACAAAGACCATTTTTGGCAAGTGAAAAAGACTTGTTGAAAATATGGAGTCTATTCTGTTTTCACTTTATGTTAAATTTCGACTGGAAATTTTGCCTTGCCTTTTATACTATTTTTTAGTTTCTACATAGTTTTGCAAAATGACCACTTCTTATCTCAGTAATATCGCCACCATACATTTAACCTGCTGTATATGGCTCAGGGATAATGGTATTTTTCATTTCCTTTGGTTAATAGCTGAATAAAACCTGCTGTTCTGTATAAAAAAAAAAAAAAAAGGATAGGATTTTTTTTTCAAGTAATATTAGTTTCAAAATCAACTAGGAAAATAGTCTAATATTCTATGATGATACTCTATTACAAAGAGATTAATCAACTTCAGCTACATAAAAAGGCAAATTAAAATTCTCATGACACCATGTTTCTACAGCTAAATCTTTAAGTGCATTTAAATCCAAATATATGGACAAGCTTCTGGAAATTCTGGCTTGTATGTTGACTTGATCAAGACCAGAAGACAAACAACAAATTAATATAAAACGCAGCCAGCATAAGAAAGACAGTCTATGATTTACATGAATACCTGTATAAGTACAGAAATAGAATCATAGAATCATAAAGGAGTTAGGGTTGGAAACGACCTTAAGATCATCCAGTTCCATCACCCCTGCCATGGGCAGGGACACCTCACACTAAACCATGTCACCTAAGGCTCTGTCCAACCTGGCTTTGAACACTTCCAGGGCTGGAGCATTCACAACTTCCCTGGGCAACCTATTCCAGTGCCTCACCACCCTTTAGAGTAAAGAACTTCTTCCTTATATCCAAACTAAACTTCCCTTGTTTAAGTTTGAAGCCATTACCCCTTGTCCTACAACTGCAGTCACTAATGAAGAGTCCATCCCCAGCATCCTTATAGGACCCCTTCAGATACTGGAAGGCTGCTATGAGGTCTCCATGCAGCCTTCTCTTCCCCAGGCTTAACAGCCCCAACTTTCTCAGCCTATCTTCATACAGGAGGTGCTCCAGTCCCCTGATCATCCTCGTGGCCCTCCTCTGGACCTATTCCAACAGTTCCATGTCCTTTTCATGTTGACACCAGAACTGCACACAATACTCCAAGTGAAGTCTCACAAGAGCAGAGTAGAGGGGCAGGATCACCTCCTTCGACCTGCTGGTCACGCTCCTCTTGATGCAGCCCAGGATACGGTTGGCTTTCTGGGCTGCGAGTGCACACTGCCAGCTCATGTTCATTTTCTCATCAACCAACACCCCCAAGTCCTTCTCCACAGGGCTGCTCTGAATCTCTTCTCTGCCTAACCTGTAGGTGTGCCTGGCATTGCTCCAACTCAGGTGTAGGACCTTGCATTTGGCATGGCTTCATATGTATTTCATAGACAAAATACATGTATGCACTTCATAAGTACACCTATGTATTTCATATACATGAAAAAACAAAGAGCACACATGCATACACACAGAAGTTATGCACAAGAATGTGCAGAGCTATTATGAATTCTAAAAAGACAAGAGACAGCTGCACTATGCTTTTGCTTCTTTAGCTTGTAATAAAAAGCAATTAAGAAAGAAAAATTGTAAATTAAAGTGATCTGAACTGCCTGTACAGTGGCCACTTCCGTATAGATTTTACAGAGGGAAACTAGTTAAATACTGAACAATACTCGAATTTCAGTTAACTAGGACAGAATACTGTGAAGTAGTTATATGACTGGATTACTCAGGTGGACTCCTTAGATCTTCCTTCAACAAAAAAGAACCAAAGCAAACAGAAAAAAAAGCCTGACCAGAGATTACTTGGTTACTTGGACATGGATAGCTCATCTTTCCTACGTCAGATTTTTTCCCCAGATGGGCCCAGTTAAACAAACAAACAAAAAACAAAAAAAACCAAAACCTTCAACATGGAAAACAAACCTAGACCTACATCTACAGAAAGGTCCAACTGCATTCTTTGTAAGAGACTCCACAGAATCATTCTATCTCTTCTTATTAGGATTTTTCAGTATAGCCAGAAAAAGGGGAAAGATACTGTTGGCTTTTATTCTTTGCAGGTTTCCACAGTATTATGTTTATATCCAAATGCAGTAAGAAAGGCTAAGGATGCCCGCTTGATTACAGCCCCAGTTTTGTCTTTCAGGCTTTAATTTTTTCCTTCTCCTGCCCCCCCATTCACTTTCAGAGAACTGTTTTATGAAATGGCAGAAATTGAAACAGTTAATTTTAAATATTACAGAGTAGCAATATAGTCTTCATAACTGAAATGATGACAATACCCACTGAAATGTATTTTTATGTAAGTAATCTTTCCAAAACACATAACAATAATATGATCTCTGAGCCCAGTGATTGAAATGAAAAATGGGAAAGCAAGGTTTATCTATCTTTCACATTCTTTCCATTAAAACTTCAGAAGTGCCATAAAGATGTGGTTGCTAACTCACACTAGATTCTAGCTTGATTAATTCTATACCACCTTTTAATTTTAAAATTGTATGCCTGTTGTTAATAAATTTGCTTATCTTTAAGCATTCTAATATATATATTAAAAATTATACTCAATAATTATAATAATCAATAAAATAATTCCAAATCCAGGTTAAATCAGAAACTGATTTAAATTACTTTGCAAATATTAATTTATACAATTTAAAACTGAAGATAATGTAGAACTAAGCATAAAATCAACCCTCTCCCTTTATAATTACCATTTTAATGATGTAAGAGCCAAAACCAACATGAAACAAAAAAAACTTAGAACATAAACAGTTCACAGCCCTCTTGAGAAAAAATATGTTTTGGATGTGTATATACATATAAACTGTATCAATCAGCCCCGAGAAAAAACCCACAGGCAAATTTCTTTTTATTGTTAACTGTTCACATCAAACATTTTTCTTTCAAGTCAACTACTTTAAAAACCGGACACGTGTTTTGGTAAATAAATTAAAATGGTAAGAGTATGTGCATTAATATATGACCAGAATTATTTCAAACAAAGTGCCTTTTGGATTGCAGGTTGATCCAATAGGGCTATCATAGATTTTTCTTTCCTCTGCTGCTTCTATATAGCACACCCAGAGCCGGAAAGACGGTTAAAGTGAGCTGTATAATCCCAAAGACAATGAAGGAAATGAGAAAGGTTTTCATATCTACAAAAATGTCATAAAAGCATGATAGAAGATTACTAGATTTCTTTGGGCTTTTGTGGGTGGTTTTGGTGTGGTTTGATAGTTTGTTTGTTTGTCTTTAATTTCCTTCTATCTAGAAATCCTTCATCTACCTTCAGTATTAAAATACCATCTCTGCTAAGCAGAGAGCATGATAGTAATTTTGATTTTTATTCTATGCAAAAACTCTTCTTTTTTAACTTGTGCCATCACAGTATACAAAACTAAAATAACTAATTAAAAGTTGAATTAGTCATTCAAATTTAATATATATTAATTCATACTGTATTTTTATTATGCTTAATTCAATTAGGTTTTGTTGAAGTAGACATAAATCTGTTACCTCCTTGCACATCTGATTTTTATAAACCTGAGTTTATAAACTTGAAACTAAACTTTGAACTCAAAGCGGTGAAGATCTTGCAGGAGTCCTTGCACAATTTATTTTACTAAACTGAATGGCCTAATAAAACAATTTGAGACCCTGAGGGTTAATGCCCAAATGAACATGTTATTGGCATGATGGACACTGATGTGACAGAAAGTCTATGCACTATGTTGCCTGCAATAACAAATTATTAGACAAGCTCTTAGACCATCTTTTCCAGAAAAAAAACAGCAAAATTTATGTTATAATCAAGAACTTTAGGACTGTATACTATCGTTGACTTCCATTTTGTGGTGGTTCCACTATTTCTACATCGCCTCTGGCAATATCATTTATATTCTGCTTTTATTGGATTTCTTGATTTTTATTCCTTGAAAATATCTAGCAGCACAGTAAAAATGTGGCCATCAGACATAAAAAAGATATCCCATCAGTGTTGAATCTTTTGGGTAAAGGTGGTATTTTTTTTTTTTTTTCTCCTCATACCCTGCAGGCCACGCAAATATCTTATTCACATTTTGACTAAAAGTTCTTGCTTCTGTATCATTCCTAGTAAAACACTTGATTCGTCATTTAATCCTGCCTGAGATTCCAATCGTATCTAATATCCTGACTTAAAGAAGAGAAAATGCTCTGCACTGTAAGGCACATAGCACTGCACATTCTATCTGACCTTCTAATTTCTTTTTTATCCTAATTTCTGGGTGTACAAGGTCTAATTTAGGCTAGATTGACATGAGTACATTCTGCTCCTGTAAACAGACTTGTACTGATTTCAAGATGGAAGATTTATACAAATAAAAGCAGGATTCCAAACACAGACTGTAATTTTTATTGTACTTTATACCCATATAAATTATGCCAGTAAAAGAAGGGAAAGAAGAAACCATGACATGTTTCATCGTTCATACAGACTGTTGGTGCATTTAAGTAACTGAAGTTTATTCAAGTGGTTTGTTATCTTTCTAATTACTGCTAAGCAACATTACAAAATATTACTGCTTGGCCTGAACTATTAAATAAACTTGGTCTGCTTTAGTTGCCCTATTTTAGACAAATATGCTGATGCATTAGCCTTCTTTTCTTTTCATGTAATGGCTTTCTGTTGATCATTTTCTTGAACCCTAATATATGAATTAAAAGTTTTTTTCTCTTCCCCCTCTCCACCCATTAAAAACGATTGCATGTCAACATCTCTCTTCAAACAACTGTGATTCAAGCTATGCAGTAGGACAAATCTAAGTGTCAGAACTGGTTTATTGAATAAACCTTTAAGAATGCAAAATTATTTTTGCATAATATTCTCTTGAAAATCTCACTTTCCAGAGACATTAATGTCATGCTAGAATACACATGGAAAGGGAACACAGCTGGCAGCCAATAAGGGAAATTCAGTTAATTTAATTTTCATGAAAGCAAATGTTTGGGGGGGGGGGGGGAGGGGGGGAGCGGAATCAAAGATACTTGTTCCAACCTATTTGCGCAATGAATGATTAAGAATAAGCTGTCTAGTAAACAGTATTAACTCAGCTAAAACACATTATTAATATTTAATAGAAAGCAAACATCCACAAACTGAAAATAAATAGACATATTCATTGTCATCTAACTTATCAAATGAAGTTCTTGTTGCCCTCTTCTATATATTCTACAGCCACAATCAGCATTCTTTTTGAATGTTAAAACTCTTACAAGGGGTTACAAGAGTCATAGTTAAATGTACATCAGAAATTACTGTAGTGAATGGTGGAAGAACATGGAGCTATCAAAAATATTTTTAAATATGAAGCAAGCTACTTGTGGCATGCTGGAACTGCTAACATGGGATAAAGATGCAAGTATGAATCTGTGACCGCTAAGCTGATTCTAAACAAGTCATGACACTTCATGAAACAAACCAGAAACAATGAGACAGGTGGGCAAGCAGTGTCCTTGTACAGGCAAATGCCTCTATATGTTCTCAATGCATCTCTGTAAGGTAAATATTGTTTATAGACAATTTTCCCTAATTGTTCAAGTACCAGATGCTACAGTAAAATTTTCCAAAGCCACTGCAAGGTCAGGTTGAAATTGCTTCAACTACTATATAAATAGATTTTTTTTTAAATTTTTTTTCACCAATGAATTAAATCACATTTTTACAAGGTTAAGTAGGGTGCAAAGTATTTGTTCCCTTCTTCTGTTGGTAATTTTACTATTATTCTGATATTAAATCTGCGTGAGTAACAAATATTAAAATGAGAAATTAATTTTATTCTATTCTTTTCTCATTAGAGAAAATTGATAACAATAAACCTTAAAACATACAGATATACCTCTCAGTAATAAAATATTTAAAATCTGCATTCACAACCACCCAGAACAAATAATGTAATGTGCACATCAAATCAAGGCAATTCACATTTGCTAATAACTGCTATTAAATAGCACTATTTTAAATAATACCTTCCAACTCTTCACAGGACGATGTCTTTGCACAAGATGCCTAGTACTTTGAGGCAGCTAACCAAATATGCATAGCATAGACTGTTCATGCAAACTGTTGCTATGAGCATATCTAATAAATAGGAGATTACAAATTTGATTTCAGATCAATTGCCTTTCCACTTTGACAAAACAGATTTTAACTTTTGCCCTTTCATTAGGAAAAAAAAAAAATTACAAAAAACCCCACAAAAATTCCTTACAATTGTGCATATTTATTACTATACAGTCAAGTAAACCTACACCATACTTGTACTAGCAGATTGATTCTTATATCCTCCTCTCCCTCCATAAGTTTTAGAAAAGAAGGCACACAATACAAGAAATACATATACAAAATGACATAAAAACTGATTTAGAAGAATGGTATTAGAAATGCTTATAATGAGTTCTTCCTTGTACTCAGGACAGCAACATGCTCAAAAGACTGTAAAAATAAATCAGTTCATTCCTACCTACTGCACTCCAAAAGAAAGAGGAAGCAAGTTTTAAAAAATACCCTCCGGCACCATAAAGCTGTGCTGTTACATGAATGTTAACAAATGGGATAAAAATGTACAAGTAAAATTAACTCGTGGCAATATTCGTTGGCTGACATGCTATAAACTTTTGAATCATGAATGGAGCTCACAGGTTCATTCAAGAAACTTAAGATTCTGTTTTCCAGTTCAAAATAAAAAGGAGATGAGAACATAGCCAAACACATAAATAAGACTGTGCATGTGTGTATGCATGTGCATGTGCACACGTGTATGGTTATCTAAGGCTTATTTTAGCTGACTGACAATTTTCTAAACATTTTTCCAAAGGAATTGTAAATTTGAATAGAAAATATTCTTGAGTAATACACAGCTATTTCATAGGAATTTTCAATAAAATTTGTTATAATGGTGATATCTAATGTGTGAGACTAAAAGATAGCAAGAGGTCATGTATCTATATCAAAAAGGAACTTAAGAAATCAGGAGTAATAGCCTATGAGTAGAACACTTACCTGGGACATGATCTGTATTGGAGACTACATGAATTTGAACTTTGGTCTCTGACATCTTTTCTAAGTTCTTAATCATTAATAATTTATGACATTGCCTGCTGCAGACTGGATCAATCTCACTACAAAAAACAAAAAAAAAGGAAACAAAAGCTTTCTTGCATATATCCCAAAATGGGACATCGGGTTCATGAAACTAAAATATTGAAAGATGTAGAAAAGTAGTTTTCTGCCTAGTTAAGAAATAAGTTTTAGAAATGAGACAATTTACAGTTTAAAATAAATTACTGACAATAAATGATTACCACTGAAATAAAATGAAAGCTGCAGATGTGACAGAACATATTTATTTAATATCCAGCAACTGCTACTATTAAATCATAATATTTATCCAAAACCTAATAAAAAACTTCTGCTTTTGTAAGATGAAGAAGTTGTCTATTTGCCAAACAAAAAAATTATTTTTGAGTAAAGTACAGCTATTACACAACTTCACACAATTCAAATGCCAATCTGCTATCAATTGGACATAACAAAAATTAGCTAAGAAATGGAAAAGAGCTTTTTCTTAATTCTACTTGAAGTGGTAGTATTTGCCTACGGCAACTAGCATCTTTATTGCATAGATCAGTAGAACCAACCGACCTGATAAAAGAATGCGGTTTTGAACATCAAGTAAAGAGATTTGGGTGATCAAATAATCTTTGAAACCTAACAGTTCCTATCACTGTCATGCTTTTTCAGAAATGAATAATGAGTATTACAGTAAAGTTCTGTAAATAAATTATTTTCATATTCTATAGTATGCCAAGAGAGTTTTGCTATAAGCCTAAACAAAAGGACTGAACACAGCTGTTAGTTCTGTACCAATAAAATCTTAGGTATCAAATTACACCTTTAATGGAAAAATTGTATTTATAAAGAAATTATAAGGTATTCTTTTCATATTGGATATTAAGATCAGAAGAGGGAGTGTGTGTGTGCGTGTGTGTCCTAACAACATGGAAAGTTAAAATTTTGAAATTATTTTCTCATTCTTCCACAGCAACCAAAACCCAAGAAAATGTACTTGTGTTTACTGTCTCTATAAGTGATGTTAATGAAATACTACCATTCAGATTTAGCATTTTGCAGATCCAAAAACATCTAAGTCTAAAAACTAAACTCCTAAAGGAACACATGGACAATCTATAAAGATACAGAAGAGCGAATGGTTGTATATATCTGTGTTATTATATATGCTATCACATAAAAAGGAATCATGCTTTAGTTGGCATGTGTATCTTGCAGAAGGCATTCAACCATCTTGTAACTACCTGCTGTCCAAACAGTGTGAAGTTGGAGTTAGGCAGCCAGCAACTAGAATATGTTCAATTGTGAGCATGAAGTATGTGAATTCTAGCCAGGAAATTCAAACTGCTGTTTATGTTCTGCTTATGTTTGAAGCTAAACTGAAGTTCAAGTTCCCTTAAGAAATAACTGGTTTAACCCAGCTGATAAGTTGTCTCATTCCTTATTTTAAAAAATAATTCCCATGCTACTACTGTCAAGAGGAGTTTAACGTGAATCAACACAGACAACATTGTGCCATGATAGCAGTCAAAACTGACTAGAACACTGAAAGTAAATACAGTGATAGAAAATATCTGAATTGGCCAACAGCATTCCCAGAAGGGTAACAAAAGAAGTCTTTTCATACATTGATTCCTAAGGGGAAAGCAGAATATGGAGACACACCAAACCAGATATACAAGCAGAACTAGTAAACCCACTGGTGTCCCTGCCCAAGGCAAGGGATTGGAACTAGATGATCTTTAAGGTCCCTTCCAACCCAAACCACTTTGACTTTATGATTCTATGAATTTGGTGCTGCTGCTTCCTAGGATATGTGGCTGAGTCACAGGACAACCCAAAAGAGATCTTAAGAACTAAAAGGGTTCATATTTGCATTTTTCCTATCATTATATATTTTTCAGCATTAGTAAACTCCAAACTTCAATGTGATGCAATGAACAATAGAATAAGGTAATATCAAGCAAATGCAGTATCAATGTCAATTACGTACATATTAGAAAACATATAAATGTGCTTAGAAACTTAGGTTTCTATGCTGATTGCTCCATCTTGCTTCACAATGTCACTTCACAGCAGCAAGAGGCAAACTTTTAATTTCTTTTTATAAAACTATAATTTGAAACACTTGCAGAAAATTTTCAATTGTGGATTTTTACACTGGTATTAGTTTATTGACAAAAAATGTAAAATAAATCTCTTTTATAGAGTAAGCAAGCAGATAGCCTATCAATATACTTAAGCTGTTGGTAGCTATATCAAAAATAAATTGTATAAAATTATAGTTCTAATGGGGTTAGAATAAGTTAAAGACAATACAGGATTAAAAATATTTCAGAGAATAATGTTCAAGTAATTAAATCTTTAAAGAAAATGTAAGCTAATTACCTATGCACTGGACTGGACAAATAAATGACGAGAAGAATGCATGCACAGTAAAAACATTTTTTCCCTGATTTCCTTTGAAACTCATATATATTACATAAGTGAAATAACCAGGATGTTTTAAATACAAAACATATCCATAACCAACTTGTGGTTATGTCACCAAGTTACTACTTGAGTATCCCATCCTTGAAACACCTAGTATACTAATTGTACAGAAACAAAAAAAGCAGCTAACAGCTTTGACCTTCATAAGCCATATATAACCTAGACTAAGTGAGAGGCAATTATATCCTGAGGGGAAATGAAAGACAGACGTCTCCATGGGGAAGCCCGTGCACCATGGCAAACTTAATAGAAGGAAAGGAAATTATAAATGTTCCGTAAAACTCAAGTCTTCCAACTCTGTTTTTTTAACATCGACAAAATATACAGATTTTAGTTCCTGGCTTGATTTTTTTCCTAGATGTTCTACGTGTCTCAAAAGATCAGGCTTAAGAGATAAGGAAAGTTGAGTTCATTCTCGAAGACAGCAGTTGTTTACTTTTCAGGAAAGCATTTAGTACAGTAGATGACATCTGAAGTTCAAGCACGTGATTCAGAGATTTTGATGGTTCCATTAGGGGACAATTTGTTATAGAGGCTGTCAAATTATTTTTTCCTTACCACTCAGGACAGAGTGGATCCATTCGATCCACATAAAAAAGAACAGAAAATTTTATTTCAATGAGAGCTTTAGTGCAGGGATTATTTCAGGGCTATGTTATTGGCAAAACATTTTGTTCAAGGTCAGATCTCCCTCTAATATAGCCTGCTCACAATCCATTACTTTCCACGTAAACCCAGAATAGTCCGGTATGTTACAGGTTTCTGTTCACATTAATGTTTAGGGACTTCGTTGTCCTGAGATTCTTACATGCTTTCACATGTAACTTTAAAGAGATGATCAAACAGTGAGGTAAGAGATCTTAAATAGATGTTAACGGACAGAAGCACTAATCTACCAGTGGAGGAATATCTTTTTAAAAATTGTTATAACATCTCTGATTCCTCCATCTAATATTCCTTCTGCTACACAGATACTAATTACCTTTGGGCTTGCTCATTTGATACATATAATATCAGGACAATTATTTGTAACTTGTATTTACCTTTCAGGTTTTTTTCTTACATTGTAACTGGAGAAGAGATTGTACATACCTGAAAGTTTCGCTACCTTTACCAGCTATGCTATTTAATCTGTTAAAAGGAGATTTGCACAACTTGACTGTACTGGTTTTATACAACATCAAATAACCCTTACTTCTTTTTCAATTACTTCTTTGATATTCCACATCAATCCTTAAGGACTTCAGTTGCCTGATGAATGGCCTTACAGAAGACCCTATTTCTCCTCTCTGTGTATAAAAAGAGCATGGAATAATTGCTTAAATTCAGAACAGGACTTTTACATGCAAGGTCAGTATATTCAGAAAACCTTTCCAACTAGAGAATCTATAAATTTAATACAGAAAGGCTTTTATTGTGGCAAATGGGCAGTGGCTGCAGCTGTACAGTTAAAAATAGAACGGCAACAGCTAATATAAATTAACACTGTTACAACTGTCAGCCAGCAATGACAAACCCATGGCCTGGTACTTCACAGCCCCTTGAAGTGGTGCAATTACTATCATATTTATGAAAGGCAACACTGGTTTATGCTAAAACAGCAACTAATTTAAAATCGTGTCAAAATGTCAAAGCAGTTCAATTTCAACAATTATTTTATCATAGATGCATTTTTCTTTTGAGAAAATATTCTTTAAACCTGTTTGACAAACGTATTTTCCTTTCCAAAAGCTTTCTAGCTCCACTTCTGAGTTCCTATCACTGCCCAGACATACAAATACTCTTTCTTAGTTTCTATCTATCTATACATATGTACATGCATGATAGAAATCTATGTATATTTCAAAGCTATTACATTCTTTAAACACATGAAGCTTAGGTTCTTAAACTAAATTATTTTACACTCAGATGTCTGTTGCTAAGAACGTTACCCCTTCAGACCTGATACAAATTTCCCACTGGTGCTCAAATGGGCATGTGTGGACATAAGCATGAAAATTACTGAACTTTTTACATGACAATCTTCAAGCAATCAATTTTTGAATCCATACAGAGACTCTAATGTGAATACTAACTAGTCCAGGTAGAAGACTACCATTCAATCAACCTACAGAAGAAAACTGGTGTTCTCCTGTGTATGATCAACAAAATGGATTTGGACAGGATGCAAAGTTCCCAAGCATGTGCAACACCGTGTGGGTAGGGGTGGAGATATTCATATGAAAGAGGAGTGATATGTTTCACTTTTATGGCCATGGCAAAAGTGAAAATACAAAATTAAAATTAATTCTGACACAGGAACGTTAATGATTAACTTACACTAACCAGTGGCATTCCTTTTTTTTTTTTTGTATTTATAACAAATTCAGGTTTATAAAAGGTGTACACAAGCTTTGTGATTTCTGAACTGTAAAAATTAAATAATGAGTTCATAAATTAAGTGCATAACATTTCAGACACTATTTTTGTGAAATTATTAAGCCAATGTTCACATAATTATTTCAGATATGCACCTCTAACTAGTGAAGCACAGTTTTCAATCTACTAACTCAGTAGTACACAGAACTGCTGAAACAGTCTGGTTGTTTCCTGAACTAGATACCTACACCTATTTAGTGATTCACTGTTAACACTTTCTAACAAAGCTTTGACATGCAGCAAAGAAAAACATTTAAAATATCTTTTTTGGTTTTGTTTTAAAAAGACTGTATGTTCAAACTGTAAGAGTTTTAAACTGGACAGTGCTACAGTAACTTTTAGTGTGAAAGGTCAAACATTGCCTAGATACAGAAGCAGCATTTTCAGTATTTTACTGAAATGCAATCTTCTGCTCAGAGAAAAATCCTGTGCTTTTTAAAACATTTTCTTAACCTATTTAAATTTCCATGCTTAATTCTCCTCTAGAGAAAATAGTAGACCATTTTACTGATGTAAACAGGTTGCCTAAATATGCTTCAATACAAACAGCAAAGCACATGCGCATGTTCTGTTTTGCAAACAAACAAGCAACAACCCCCCCGCAACTTCTAACAAACTTCAGTACAGTAATATTAATGTCATGCAGTTGTCAAAATATGAATCCAAAATATTTAACCACTACTGGCAAA
Source organism: Pezoporus wallicus (assembly GCF_028554395.1). NCBI lineage: Eukaryota > Metazoa > Chordata > Aves > Psittaciformes > Psittacidae > Pezoporus > Pezoporus wallicus. The sequence continues at coordinate 818,362 of NW_026640754.1, forward strand.
TCAGAAATAGTAATGTATTTGCACAATACATCTCATCAGCCAATGATCTCAGATAAACTTATGCATTACAGAGCATTAGCAAATATAGAACAATTTTAGACGTATGTTTAATGCGGGTCTTGTTTGGTATTTTTTATTTCCAGTAAAATAATGGAGAATAGAAATGTGCTATGACCCTTGAAATTCAAAATGTATTACCAGCTACATAAAAATGTGGCTTATGAATGGAAAAGCCATACACAGACTAAGATCCTAGCAGAAGCACTGCTATTTCAAACCGTGGAGTGTTCTATCTTTTCATTTTGTATACAAAAAGATGCTACTCCACTGCCAACTAGTGAGCACTTCCATCACCCTTATCCAAACAAAGCTTTGGGAACAAAGCTGAGGAGATAACACAGATCCCACTGAACACAGATGTTCAGGTGTACATCTGAAATACAGTCTTGGTATCTGCTGCTATTAAAGATTCCAGATAGAGGCTATCTTATAAAACCCCATGGCTCTCATGCCTGCCTCTTACCAACATCAAAACAGCCACTCTAATTTCTAGGTGAAACACAGTATAAATGTAAACTCTAAAAAAATACCAAGAACAACATAAACTGAAAAAAAACACCATAAGTTGACCTAAATAACCAAGTTTCCTCCTAAGAGAGATACTATCCATGCAGAACACACACAGTAACCTCCTACTGATTTCTTTCACTGGTGACAAGCAACCAAAAGGTGCCTGGGGCAGTCACCACGTTTCTGGTTGAGCAAACTAAAAAATTAAAGATCCAAATATAAGATCCATAAGCACATATGATTAAGCAAAACTATCTGAATTGATAGGGCACAGGTCTACGCACTGCAGAATATACAGAAAACCTACAAATGACTGAAGTAACCCTCAAAGAAGCATATATGATTTTTAATCCAAAATTACAAGATTTGTGTATAAACTGGCAAAGAGAACTAAACTACAACTTATTACTTCAAGAAACATAGTTACTATGATACTTACCACTGTGAAATTCATAACCTTCAAAATCCATATTGTCATTGCTAAGTTAACAATCATGGTAACCAACAGCAGAAGGACAAAGAAGTATAAGCACCTCTTTCGCCATCCATAAATCCCAACTGGGTAAAACTGAGGATGCTCAGTCCTTGGAAGGCTGTTCTGTTGTGTTGCTAATATATACTGCTCTCGTGTCATCTGGAAAAGAAAGATGGATGCATAAGTAAGCAAATGAGAGGTCTGTTTTTCATGGATTTTATTACATGACAATTATCTGACAAAGTAGAGAAAATCAGTTTCCATGGGCGCAAAACAGATATATTCATTCAGCATAAGACCCATCAATGTTATTTTTCCTACATATTTAGTAAGAATTTGGTGGGTTTTATTAATTTAAACTTTTTGTTTGATGTTTCAAATTGGATTTGCATTTTAAACTTATCAGGAATAAATTATAAAAAAATATTAAAGTCTGTACCTCATTTTATTTCTGAAGACTGCTTTATTGTCATTTACAAGGTCATGTAGGAAAATTCAGTTTTAAAAAAAAAAAGCCATGTAACTTTTTTCTGCTGAGATAAAAGTAATTTTCTTTCATAGCAGCTTACAGCCAAAACCAGTGCACTCTTGTTTAAAAATTAAACTCTATTCTTTCTAAAATACCTCTGTAACAGATGAAATTACCACTCTTTCATTATGCTTAGTAAATTAATAATTTATGCCATTATACATACAGCCATGTTTTACACAGAAGTATGCCGCTGTATACACTATATTTGACATAGTAAGAAACATAAAAACCCTTCAAAGCTTTAATTTTGGCCTTTATGAGATATGGATACTACCAACATCCATTGTTTTCCTGAACCAGTTTAAGTTCTAGCAAACAAGCAAAGTAACTGCAAACAGCTTAAAGAAGTTACCATTAATTCTTAATTCTTCTATAGAACAAAAACTCATTGTGCTTAATGCAAAACCATTTGACATTTTTTACATACTTAACTTTCTTTTAGAGCTCTTTATTTTCATATTTGTCTGTGACATTGCCTTTAGACCAGAAAGCATTAAGTTTTCTCCATGACTTAAAAAGAAATTGAAGAAACCTCTTTCTTTTTATGTAAAACTTCTTCCTGAAACGTGCCCATCAAAAAGATTGGCCTTGTGTTCAAGAGAAGGAAAAATAACGCAAACACAGAAATAACAAAAAAAACCAACAACCAAACAATAAACTTATAAAACCAGGGTGATCAGGTTTATGCTTAAAAACTGCTTTTGTTTTCACTAAAAGGAAGTTAAAAATGCATAATAGTTCAGTTGATTGAATTAGAAATAAAAATCTTATTAAATCCATTTGAAGGATCAAATAAATGGTGATTTTATAAGATTTTTATAATTTAAAGCTCAATAATGCTTATGTAAAACATCCATATTGTTAGATATTTATCCAAACCAAAACTGTTGAGTTTTTTTTACCATGCAACTGTTAATGAATGAGATAGTAATAGCACAAATGAACCCACTATAATGACAGCAGCAAGTCATATAATATACATTCATATTACAACAATACATATATCACTGAAATAAGTAAAACAGAAATAATTATTTTATAAATCAGGTTTTAAATAAGGTAGCGAACAGGCATTTTGTCATTTTTATTCTTTTCAAGCAGAACTGCTTCTCTTTTCCCATAATTTCAATTAACTGTGATGTTTAGCAATTTATTTACATACTAAACCTTTACAAAATTCCCTCTGTGACTTTTCTCAGTCCTCCAAGGGCAAAGCATCAGAAGGCTTTAATCAAACCCTCATCACATCATGGCAGTATTCATCCTAGCTGTGTCTGAATGTCTTATGAATTAAGAAAATGAATGCCTGAAAGGGTTAATCATCTTCCTCCTTATAATGAGTTTCTACACATTTATTTAACCAGTCATTATAATCAAAATGCAATGCATGATCACATTTTGAGATTTGAAGTAATTAGTATTTTTTACACCATTTCCATTAACTTGTGACCTTAGTTTAGCTACTACTTATGAAAGAATTATCACTATTAGAAACCGTTGAAAAGTCAACTTCCAGATAGTGAGAATGCTAAAAGTAGCACTGTCCCTGAAATAATAAATGTGGCCCCATGAAACGTATTCTTTGCAACACAGTCATTAAATACAATGAAATTTTATTCCATCACCACAGTCAGGCATCACTCAGTTCTCTCAGTGTATACTGTTCAATTGACTGAGGCTTGGTGATATTCTTCTACAGCCCATGGAGGTCTACAGGAGCAGACCGCCACCCTGCATCCTGTGGAGGAGCAAACTAGAGAAAAACTGAAGAACTGAACCACTTCAGTCTCATTTCACTCTCTTCCATTTTACACTACTTTCAGGTTTCTTTTTTTTTTTCCCTGTTTGAGAGGCAATACAAGTTTGGAGGAATTACAATGAGAGCTGGTCAAAAGTTACTTTTTCTAGTTCATGTTCTCTCCCAATTTCTTTTTTGCTTTCTGGGAAGCTCAAGTTGAAGGTCTCAAGGGTTCCACAATCCCTGCAGCAAATCCTGTGACTCAGATTGCTTAGAGGCCCTCAGTGCTCCCTAATCTTGCCCAGATTTTCTGCTAGCTTCAGTTAATACACTTCAGTTGACAGTCCCTGCTATTAACCAAGCTTTCATACTCCTACCTTTTAGAAAAATATTACTCAGTTATAGATTTTCAAGTGTTTAATACAGCTTGCATTCCTGAGAGTGAAGAACAGAAAAAACATACCATGTTTAAAATGTCAATAAAATGATTAAAAGTTGTTTGAAATTTTCAATAAAGAGTGCTTTTGTTACAAGAATGTTGATTCATTGGAATCTATCCATTTGAATAAACTCCCAATAAAATGGAGACGGATGCCATGAGACATTCACTCATACTTTGGGATGACAGAAGAATTTTTTTTTTGTTTTTTTTTTTTTTTAAGAACGTCCAACATTTCTTAGGACATTTGATGTGTTGAAGTTTAACACAATCATTTGACACTTTCATAGATGAAATAAAAAAAAAAAAGCATTCTTTCTATGACAATTATTTTAAGACTTTAATCTTTTTATGATATTTCTTATTAAAAAGTAATTACTGGCATAGGTATAGCAAGACTTAAGTAAGAAAATAACCTTAATGGTGGTAGAAACATACCTCTGGGAATGATTTCTTAATTGTTTAATTACAAATGGAAGTTATTTATTTAAGGCTTGAAGCAATTTTCAAGTCTGACCAGATATTATCACAAAGAATACTTAGCTTTACTCAAAAAAAAAATGAAATCAACATCTAATTCAACAAATACAAATCTGAAACTGTTTATTACTCACATCATTAAACAGATAAGCCAAAAAGCAATTATTTTTGTTCCCTTGGGTATTATGCTTGTAGCCCAGCACATGACACCACTTCTATACATTTTCATTGACTGATTCTCCATGCATTATTTTCTTAATCCATAAGCAGAATTTAAAACACAAGGGAACTTTAAAACACAAAACTATAGTATGACAGCATGTAGACCCAACAATGATTTGGCTTTGTAAGGAACATAGCAATCAGATGAGCTGTAAAGGTGAGGAGATAGAAGAAAAAAACATAACTAGCAGGGAAAAATCTTCACATTAGCATTTAAAGAAAAAAAAATATCAAAAAGCAATCGGCTTATAGAATCATAGAATCATAGAATAGTTAGGGTTGGAAAGGACCTGAAGATCATCCAGTTCCAACCCCCCTGCCATAGGCAGGGACACCTCACACTAAACCATGTCACCCAAGGCTTCATCCAACCTGGCCTTGAACACTGCCAGGCATGGAGCATTCACAACTGTAACTGGCTATAGCTCCAGACATCATATGGATGATTTAGCAGAACCAGCTGGTGATCTCCACTCATGCTGACAGTAACACAGCCTCTGGCCAGCAGCTCCTGCTGTCAACATTTCTTTTTTTGTATGACACTGTAGCGGGTCATACATTTTGCTTTACTCTACACAGTGTGTGGCATTAATTAAACTTAGAGTTGAAATACTACTTTACTGTTTTCTGTATAGACTTTAGCTGATAGTTTAACATATGTAGTGAAAAATATATCACACAGAGCAGGAAGTGGTATAAGAACCATAACATTTCTTAGGCAGCAAATACACAAATAGTACTTCACACCCCAACCTTCACTCTAAAATTCAAAGCTGGGATGAAATCAACACAAAGCTCATATTCATATTACAAAAGTAAATATGAAGATGGCAGGAAGGGAGATCCATTTCTGCCAGGAAGAAGTGCCAAATTCAAGTGACATCAAGATTCTAAACTGAGAGTTTGATTCTTTTTTTGGTTCAGCCATGGATTTTTGCCCTGACCACTTCCAGAAATGGAAGTGCAACTGTACTCCAAACCCCAAGATTATGTTTCTTAACCCCTTTGCACCCCTGAAAATCTGAAGTAAAGAACATGTAAAGAACTTCACTGTCAAGCTGTGTATAAAGTCAATTGATTATATAATTTGTGCAATTTGAATAATTTGGAAGAACCTGGGTTTTTTCCTTGGCCAAAAAAGAACAGTTTTGACACCAACAAGCCTTTGTCAACAAGGCTTAAGTCAGTATGTCTTTACTGACAATTTGCTTGGTTTATTGTTGTAAATTAGAATTCCATTTTTTTGCTTAGTCATTACAATTAGATTACTACAGAGACTTCATTACAGCCACAGGCAGGACAGCATCTGAGGTACGTAATTTTCTCCCTATGTTGCCAGTACTCACTAAATAGTTATCGGAACAATTGTCTATAAAAGGACAACAAATGTTTGCATCTCAATATTGCTCTCCAATAAAATTATCACTTGACAAAAATGGATACCAGTAAGCTGATAGTATTACCATTATTACTTAGTGAGTACATTTATGGCTGTTCTGTGTTTAATATACTTAATTGTAATGTTCACTGCACAATGAAGTTCACAGTATGTTATCAAGAATAAATAATCATGTAATGAATAGAATCATATTTTTTTCACTATTCTGTGACTTTGAATGTTTCTAAATAAAATGTGCTATACTGAATTCTTTGGGAAGCTGTATTCAAATATATTTTCAATAATCAGATAATTTCAGTATACTTTCAGTGTATATTTTAAAGAAGCTTTGGTTTCAAAAGCTTACTCAGTACTTCACTTTACTTAGCTTTATAATAATCTAAATTGCATGTGATGTTTTAGAATAACTTCTGAAGTGTTCTATCTAGCTACATTGTCAACATATCATATTATTAGCATAATTGTAAATTAAATTACGTGAGATTGTAGAAGCAGTCTAGTAGCAGCAACATAAAATTCAGTATGGCTGAGCTGCCTTACAGAAAAGCAGATACCTGAGGAGGCAAGTAGATGATAAATAGACTGCTGAAACATACAGCAGCATACAGCCCTAGCACCTGTTACAGCTCTCTGGATGTCATCTCAAATATTCCTACAACTATATAAATAGATTAAATTCATCTTACTGAAGAAATTCTAAAAGTCTGTTAGAATAGCAACAAAATCAGGAAAAACACAGTAAATTATTAGATTTCAGTTTTTAACCCACCACTTTTACTTCTGGTGGGCCTTCATCCCTGATGCTCCACATATCTCAATAAGGCAGGGCATGCCCACAAGCACTGTGACCAGCACTTAACACCTTCTGCTCAGCTGCCTCTCTTAAGGCCACCAAGAAGATAAGATGGAGAATGCCTTTGTTAACGATATTGCATCAGAGAAAACCTGACAACCACATCGGTGGATACACAAAAAGGCATTAGCTATCCTTTGGGAGTGATACATTGGTTAAATTGGTTTTAGTATCTGGAGTCATAGAAAAATGTTATCTTCAAGAGTCAGGAAAGAGGTTTTAAGAGTAGCAGATTCACCAAGGGAAACAGCCTAAGCTAGATTGAAAGAAACAAGGGAATGAACATCTGAACTATGGAAGGAAACATCCTCTAACTCATTAGTTCCTATAGGCTGAAGTTGAAATTTCATGTGGTGGGGTTATCCTATAGTCCACAATCAAAGAACAGGAAAGAAATAGGAAACGTGAACCAAATAATGGATTACTAGAAAGATGACAGACCCTTGGGTGACATGGTTTAGTGTGAGATGTCCCTGCCCATGGCGGGGGGGTTGGAACTAGATGATCTTAAGGTCCTTTCCAACCCTAACTATTCTATGAAGAACAAGCTTTTAAGTAGTGGTCCTTTTCCTCTTTGCATACATGTGTAGTGCAAGCCTGCTGTATGGCTGGGAAAAGAAAAAATATTTGCAGATCTAAAGCCACAAGAGTGTTTCTACTTTTTTGTTAAATCAAATGGATCAGGTATAAAAAAGTACAGAATTAACAGCACTTAGCAACTGGTATGATGAAAGAACAGGAGCACACCTTAAAATAACAATTATTACATTTTGGGTTTGCCCTGTATTTTTTGAGTTTCTTCTGTGGTGTAAGCAGGTAACAATACGATGCTGCAAGTGACACTAAGCTTTTCATTCACCAGTTTGATCTTAATATGAATTTGATTACCTCATATTCAACATGAATCAGTCTTCATCCTTGCAAACAGTAATAATGGATAGTAATTATAATGATATCAATATGCAAACTAAAGTCATGGTCTTACAAGAATGTAAGAATGGATCAAATCTGACTGCTATACACAGCTCTAAAAATAAAAGCTGTATTTCACCCGTCTGTCTGAAGGAGTACAGCAGAATTTATCTTCACAGAAGATAGATCGCACTGCCAAGAATTAGATTAAATATGTATATACATATATATACACATATACATACACACACACATATATATATTAGTCTCTCATTTTATAGCACCTACCAACATGGTGTTCTGCTTCAGTCTAAAAGAACAAAATTTTAAAAACATAACAACAGGTGTGTTTTACCATGCGATAACCGTTAACATTTTGGTCACCATCACTGTGCTGAGGTAATGCTCATAAACAACCCAACACTTAAAACACTTGGGAGAGTATTTTAATAAAATTGCATGGATGGAAATGGTTGGAGAAACAAACAGAAAATTTCAGTTATTAATCTATAATCTGACCACTTATTTCAGATGGTATCATAAAACAACAGAGAACACTCAGGTTGTTTGTGCAGACATGAGGAATCTAAGATAAAACTAGAGCTCTGTTGCTAAAGTTTACATGACTTTAATTTAATGTGATATATAGGAGTAAATCCCTAATTTGCTACCCATTTTGTCTTTAACATTTCCTCCATTCCCTCATCTTCCTTGTTAGTAATGGATGTAACTGTTTCCTGTGATTACCAGTCTCAATTTATAAACGTGGTTTCACAGTGACGGCCTATACATGTGCCTCCCTCTCTATAAAAACAAAAACACCACGACATTTTAATACTGTAATGAAAGTCATATCTTTCCAGCACTCACATGAACAATGACATCTCACACAAAAAATCCCATATCAACAGATGCTGAACATGAAGTGCAATTTATAAGACTTTCAAATGAGCAACCTTCAGATTCATCTTCTACAATTACTAGCAAAAAGCGTCATGAATGCAACAGTGGAGTAATTTCTGCATTTTTATCACATGAAATTTGGAATTAGTTTGATGCACTTTTAAAACTAGCTATAACAACTAAACAATTCAGTTCTATGTTTTAAAAAGTGAATGAACTTTGACTTTCTTTTCAAATTTTGTTGATATTTTGGGAAGAAACATAACACGTATGTTTGAAAGCTTCTAAATGACTTAAGATTCCAATGTGAAAACCAGTATTTTCAAAACCTAAATGACGCTGGCATAATTTTCACATGCTTTATATTATTCTTATAATTACCCCCACATTTTCATTTTCTCCATTCTATTTATGTTTGTATATTTCCTTCCAGAAACTGCATTCAGAAGTGCATTCATTCCATAACAGTCAACCTTATCAGATTTAGCAGGATAGAAAGCACTGAGGACGAAATTTTAACCACGCGAGAGTTATTTTCTTATTGAACAGAGGTTCCAAAAAATTTCTAATAATGAAGATTATTAATACGTAATGGCTAATTGTCACATTTCTGCCAGGCACATTAAACATTAGCTAAGTTAGCGACACAGAGCTAATCTCCCCCCTCCTGTTTTTTCAAGCACTCAAAAGGATGGTGCCGACATCATGGGTTAAACAACAGAACTTAAGTAACTTCCAAAGTAAATTCTTTCAAGCTTTGTGAGAAATCTACAGAGAAACAGTTCGCCATCTATATTTCATCTTTACTGCATTCCTACTTCAGTTCTTGACTGGACAGAAATGGGCTAAATACTTGAATAGCGTAATGCAGGTGAAGGTTCTCCCCAGCTTTCCTCAAATGAGTAATGAAAATTAATTGGGACTCACCCTGTTCTCCCAGTTGTGAAGGAAAAAATAATCAATATAACTTGATGAACAGAAGACTGATTGGAATTGAACAAATGAAGCCTTCTTTTTATACTAAGAGACTGAAGGAGGATACAGTGCCCATGCCATTTGATATTCCAAAATACTTGTAAGCACTGTTGGAAGAATGGAAGCAAAAATAACTACTCTTCTCTGGAACTATACTAAGCCAGCTTTATGAATAGACAATGTGCAGCTGCCTGTCCCTAGAAGAAGCTAGGGTCAGCAAAATGAAAAATTGAGAAACATGAAACACTTGATTTGTTGGAGACTATACTCAGATGTCATTACTCGATATAATTCCTGTGAAGAGGATATTCAAGGGAGATCAGGTACAGCAAAGAGACGCAGGCATACTCCTTACTGATCTGGAAGAAGAAAAAGACTTGAAAACAAAGATTTCTGAAGGTTTGGAGACAGTTATAAAAAGACATAACAATGAAAAGATGTCCTCCAGAAGTCTGTGCTAGCCCTACAAGTGATTCAGACTGGAATTTATAACAAGATATCCATGGGCAATTGGGAAAAATCTGACAGAGCTGTGAGGAAGGTTGCCATGATCCAATCAGTACAGTTATACAAGGGAAAAATGAACGGAAAGCAGAAAAATACACACACACACACGAAAAGGGGAAGGGACAGAATTGTGGCTCAAGAAGCAACAAATTTTGCAGTAAAAAAAGAACTGGGAAAGAAGCCAAACATTCACTGTTCTCTCAGAGAGGTTAGATTGATCTCCTTGTTTATGTCAGAAGCACCTCATTTTATCATACAGGCTCTTAAATTTCAGACAGATCAAAAAAATTAAACTGTTAAGTTTCTTCCTGAGCCCTCTGTACAGGAAGATATTCCACCTAGCAAATACAGAAATGTATCTTCTGGGCTTTTCATTGTCTGTGCTGTACTTAGTATAGGAGAATGTGAAGCACTCAATTTAAAGCTTATACCCATTTAATGATGAGCATCAATGCTAACTGGTCTGATTCAATATGGACAAAAGTTCAAAAGAAAAAAATAAAGTTTAAAAAAATTTATGCTTAAAAAGAGACATTTATTACATCCTGTAATTAGCTTTAGTTACGAAGTGTATTACCAAAGCATAATGAAATAAAGTTTTACTTTACCATACTAGAAATTACCACTGTTTCTCTGCTCTCTAAAATACTGACAGAATTGGCTAGCAAGTATTTTTTATGCTTACTTTGTGTTAAAATGCATTCAGTCTATGCAGAGTGAGTCATTCTTGCCTTAAAAATCAAATTTCTGGGATATCTTGTGAGATCCATAGGAAAAACTTTCAAGGCAATGTGGCATGTATACAACAAAAATTGGGCTTCTCTACTACAGAAGGAAGTATTTCATAGTGCAGTTTAAATTTCTAGGTCAGATATATTTGTGTACTATGATCACCTGACTCCTAGGAAAGCCAGTTCTGTGCAAAGACAACATAGTCATATGTTAAGATAACATAGTCTTAAGATAACATGTTCTTATGTAAGAAAATCCTTTTTTTGAGCTGGAATTTTTCTTTCTGCTCTTTTCATGATGAGGCAGATTCTTCAAGGTGTAAAAATTACTATCAACGAAAAATAGATCTATATTTACTTTATATTTGTTAGTAAGGATTTCCTGCTACAACTTTATTCACAGTACTGTTTTGCTCATTTGAATCACTTTCATTAGTTACTCAAAACTGGTGATAGAACCTTGCAATGGAAAAGAACTGAAAGGCATTGAAGGCATCTACAGATTATGAATATCTGGAATATATAGAAGAACAAAGTCCCCCACTGCATTATTATTTCAGCTAAAAGAAGATCTCCCAGTAGGGAGAAAAAAAAAAAAAGACACCAGTGGGTATTGAGGATATAGGTCTAAATATACACACAAACGTGATTAATACTGAAAGCAACAAGCCACTGCAGGGTCCTACAAAAACAGCATATTTCACTTCAAGGAGTGAGTTTCAGCAACATTGAGCAGAAAAAAATAATTAAGAGATTGAAATTATATAGCCAGACATTGCTACGGATGCAAACTTTATATGCTACTTAAGCACTCCTTGCCAGTCAAAATCACAAAGAGGGGAATGGCCAAGGGGGAGATATATGCTTCTGTGTAGAAAAGGCCATAACTTGCTTACACTGCATAATTCTACCTATAGCACCACACACAGAGAAACCCTCCACTGTGTATCTTCTACACTCCACAATGCAACAGAAGTAAAACACACTTTAGCTGTATTTCAATTACTGTGTCATAAAATGAGTTATGTATACTATAAAAGTAATAACATTGAACAACCAGAAAGAGAAAGCAGAAAAAAAAACCCACAAACATATGAGCAATGTATGGAAGAGCTTATTTATTACAATTAGGAAACATTATAGGCAAGAAAAGCAGCAAGCTGTTATCTACTCCAAAAGTGACAACAGCATGTCTTTACTGATGTTGAAGAGATGCCTGAACTTTAAATTAATATTCAGTAGTGTTCTGATATCATTCTCTGCAGTTAATAATGTACTTATGACACATTGGCCATTGATTCTTGAACTGTTTGTGTGCTGTTGAAGTTTCCATGTTACTGTATTTAAGTAAAATATAATTATATATATATCATATCTATATAAAACACTTAGGAAATACAGTTATAACATAAATTCAGAAGCCTTTAACAGCAGTACTTCAGTATAAAATACAGATTCTGTAGATATTCATAGCATGTTCATGATTCAGGGGAATATTAATAGATGTAGTCACAAGGGAGCTGTTAAGACCTACTGGAGTTTTAATCAGTATAAAATTCAGTTTTCATATTAGATTAGTAGTTTTAAACAAAAAGCACATCCAAATAAAAATTTCTGATATTATTTAGCTTACAACCTATGTATTTCTGTCTTATTCATATAAATTCCAAATTGACACAAGTACCTCTCAAAATCATGACTATAATGGTATTACTGTGGATAAGTCACCATCCTACACCGTTTTAAAATTACTGCATGCAGGCATTTCTTCAGAGCTTATAATTAATGACTTGTTGCTGTTTGAAAAGGAGATATATCAATATTTTTATTCAATAATTGTTATAGAACTTTAAAATCATAGAATCATAGAATGGTTAGGGTTGGAAAGGACCTTAAGATCATCTAGTTCCAACCCCCCTGCCATGGACAGGGACACCTCACACTAAACCATCTCACCAAAGGCTTTGTCCAACCTGGCCTTGAACACTGCCAGAGATGGAGCATTCACAACCTCCCTGGGCAACCAGTGCCTCGCTTTCAAAAAACACTTTTTAATGTGTATGATTTTAAAATAAAATAAGTTTTAAATTATGTCATTTGAAAGTATAGCTTACATTTATAAAATCTGCAAATCTCCACACTGTCCAAGTTTGATGCAACAACTGCCAAGTAAGTCAAAAAATGTCCTTCTGATCAAGGGATTTTTAGAAAGAATTAAGTTGCGCAAGCACAAGATCAGTCTCAACTGGCAGGAGCACAGGAGGATCCTTAAGTTCTTAAACATAGCATGCCCACTCCATCCCTTCTCAGTTTTGATCACTGCTTGACAACTGTTTTGATCACTGATGTCATTTTTGTCATTTTAGACAAAAAATTTCCTACTCTTTTTTTTCGTTTAGAAAAACAAGGAAGTAGTGAAAACAAAATTAATTAATTGGTTTTCTCATTGATTTAAGATACATCTAACCTAATAAAGTCTATCAACCACAACTATAGTTTAAAATAGTCTGGAACTGAAAATCTAATCTCCATCTGTAGACCTATTTCAGGGACATCAGAATCTCTGTTTTTTCAAAAAATATAATTTTGCATGAAGACTTCCAAATTTAGTTATCATGCTCACTAAAGTACATATACTTTTTTTAATACATACTATTTTTAAACCCAAACAAAAACAACAAAAATAACCCACAAACCTAAGCCAAACTGAATTAAAGAAACAGTAGAATTTTATTAATAGCTACTTTTGAAGCTACCAGCTGTAGTACATATAATAAAATAGGTTCCACTATTAACTGATCTTTCTCCAAAGCTGTCCACGCAGTATGTAAGAATTATCAGGAGTATAAATGTTATTTAAAAAATAGCACAATAACATTATGTTAATCTTAATTTTAAATTATAAGCATTTCCAAATTAAAAGATACAACACCAATCCCTTAAGGAAAAAATGGAAAATAGACAGAAACTTGAACAGCAGTGAATGAAGTTTTTAAAAAGCAATTCACTAAACTCATCTTTGTTCATGTAGTACTCTGGTCTACAGAGATTCTGGTATCACTTTCCTGACACAGGAATAAGAAGGCTTTATACTCCTTAAACAAATGAAGGGGGTGAATCTGACTCTAATTCTCTATGTGCTTTGGTAATAGAAGCCTCTGTTCCTTATTCTAAAAGAGGAATCTGCAGACAGATTTTCATTCTAGAGTAAATCTTTCAATGGCCATACAAATTTCCCTATAAAGTTCAGTGCAACAGCGTCCCATATTTTAAAAGTTTTCTTCCACCTAGAACATCCAGAAACAGTATATAAAAAATATACATGCTAAATTAAGTATATAGAATTTGTCCAGAAAAGACAGCAACAATATTTGGTGCAGCATTATTGCACTAATTTTGTTGAATCTTGGTACATGGCTTTGAAATATTTATATTTGAAGATAAAGAGTTAGTCTTGCATCATAAGTTACCCACAGACACATCACTGGAAGAAATTAATAATGCCCCGTTTTAGCAGAATCTCAAAGCACACATTCTTAAAAAAAATTGACAAAGAAAATAACCTGTTTCTAGCACGAAATTTGGCAAAACTGAAAATTAACAAGACTTCAAAATTTCAGTTTGGGGTTCCTTACAGGGACACACAGAATCACTTCATGATGGCATTTTCTTCAAGGCTTTAAGATGAATCCTTTTGTTTTGCAAGTTAAAATTTGTCTTTTTAAAAAAGTATTCCTCTCCTTCCAAATAGTAATTTTGTTCTGAAGCTTATTTATTCTAATATTTATTTTTAACCACATCTTAAGTTCATTATTTTCTTTGTGAGCTAATATTCTAGCTCTTTCGGAAGCTGATTTTAATTCCTGTCCCTTTTTATTTCTTGTAGGAAGATTCCAAATTGGGAACTCTGTTTGGCCTTAAATTAAACTGAAATTTGAAGAAATTTTCTTAGATAAATGAATGAACAGGAACCTAGTGCCTGAAGTCACAAAAGAATTAAGAGTTATGCTTAGCTGTAGGGATTGCTGATGCCATAGTTTGTTTTATTGTTGGTGGCGGTGTTTGGGATATTTTGTTTTTAATAATTACTAGGAAACTTAATAAAGTTGATTAGGAAGTAGGTCCTTATTTTCAACTGGAACTTTATCCAGAATGATGATGTTTGTCATATGATGATCTAAGTGACTTCATAATTTCAAGCAGCATTTTTGAGAAAAGTTGTATCCATTTTCCTGTTATGCAGTACTCAATGCATTCCTCAATGTTTATTATTCCTACTTCTTCTGAAGGAGAGACTTGAAAGGTAATGCATTTCCTTCCAGCCACATTAATGTTTGCTTGCTTGAATTATTGTGTTGAGTTGTATTTGACAGCCAAATTACCTCTTGTCATTAGTTATGACAAACTTTTAATTTATTAGCAAAATGAAAATAGAGCACATTTCAGACAGAAGTTCAAGATTTTATGAAGCTGCACAACAGATGCCACATAAAGGAAAATTAAATAACTTGTTATTTCTTCCATCTCACCTTTTGTACACCTTGTAGCTTTAAATAAAAATATGAAATGGTATTAAAAGCACTTTACCCCACTATACCCTGCACTTACCCTCTCCCCAGTATTACCACAATTAAAAAAAACCAAACCCTATATATGGGTCTGTTTTTCCATGTAACAGATCTCTACTGTCTACAAAACTCTATTTGTCAATAGGAGTATCTAGCTAGATAGCACACTTATCAACATATTAAAGTTTTAAATAGGGACATACTACTCCTTGAAACATCAAAAGCTTGCTGTGGGCAGAACCACAGCTCATGTACAAAGTATCCCCTCAGAAAGCTCATGTAAGCCTAATCTTTAAAACACATGAAAGACTACTCAAAGAACAGCATAAAGAGCTTCTGAAAGATATCAAATATGGAAATATTTTTTTAATAAACAACTATTAATTTTGCCATTAATAATTTCTGTAATTAATAACCACTAACCGTAAAAAACTTTGGATGTTAAATACAACACAGAATTACAATTAATTAATCACCACAACAAAAAATCATGTTCTCTGCATTTTATCCTTCACTGATCAACTACTTTTAAGAAAAAACATTTGAAATTGAACATCTGAAATTCTGCTTTCACCTAAAATCACCGAAGTTGCTTGACACTTTCTATTAATAAATCAGTCATTCTATTATACTTTCCAAAATAACCAATGCTCATTAAAATTCACTAGCTGAATTAGAAAGAAAACAGGAAAAACAGCGTCAGATGTGTTACTATGCAAACCTTTTACCTATGAAATAAAGGCAAGCAGGAAGCTACATATAGACTGATACATTCAGCCAGGAGGAAAGTACATTACACAGTTCTATCTAAAACTTTAAAACATGCAGCATGACAAAAAACATTCCCCGAGCAATAGTTTAATTTGAAACTATTCAGTACAGGAGTTCCACCCAAAATAACCTATTTTACCAGTCTAACCTAAGCTGTCCATCTGACATGGATGAGTTCAACCCCTCAAAAAGAACTCTTAGAACTGTATATTTGAGCTTATCCACCAACAACAGAACTAGTTTTTTTATTAAGGTTATCCTTCTAGACTCTCTCACAAATGTGGCCACCTGCAATGGATAGAAAAAAATCTGGCAGTGTCCCATAATCTGATTTGTGTCTTAACAGAAGCTCTGAGTGGCCAAATGTGATCGGCTGTTTGGAAGCTAGCTAAGTACAGACATACCCAGAAGTGGAGTTCAAGATCATTAACATTACTGGAAAACAAAACAAAGGCTATTTCTATATCCATACTTCAGAGTATCACCTGTTAAGGCACATGCAAAGTAGAACCACTCTAGAGAGATCAAAAATGAACTGACAAATGGCTGGCCAGCATGTTCAAGTCAATTCATTTTTATCATGAGCAGTCCAGGAATTATAATGGTATGGCAGGATTGTTTTCATATCTAGATTCATCTGGTTATCAAACATTCATTACGAAAGCTAAACAATGCAAAGACATTACATCCACTGTGAAGTGAAAAACTTGATGCTGAACCACAAATATTTGAGTCTGAAATTCAGAAACAATCTATTACGACATTTATACACACACACCACAAAAAGAAAACTCATGTGCACAGCACTTTCTTGGGGGTTGGAATTAGATGAGGTGTTTGAAACTAGATGATCTTAAGGTCCTTTCCAACACTAATTATTCTGTGATTGTTACGATAAAATATCTGGCAGCAAAGAATTGCTTAATTAAGGATCTTTGATACACTGACTATATTCACAACTACACCTGTAAACATAATATTAAAAATAAGTCTGGAAATTCACATCTATTATCAACTGGGATAGAGGAGAAAAATATGTTTTAACTCTCTGCAAACATATTTAAACATATATATGTCAAGCAACTTTATCCTGATAAATATTATGTGATTTGAGAAACTAAGTCTGTTTTTGATGATAACTAAGACTAGATGCCATCTGATGGTTTTCAAAAATTATAGAAATTACAGATTATTGTAATATCTATGTGCTGAAGATACTAACAAGGCAGAAGCATCATTAACTAAAGCAGAATTCTTGGCTTATTGTTAAACAGCAGAAAAAAAATTCAACTCAAGGACATTCAAGGCTGATTAGTACTTACACTCAATCACATATATTTTATCTTAATACACCTCAGGTGAAATTGTTTTCAGATTAATGCTTCTTAAGCAATGGCCTGGAAGATAACAAGGTACTACATACATACAGCCCTAATATTGAGGCAAATTTTGGTGAAAGAAGAAGAAAAAAAAAAAAAGGGAGGGGGAGAGGAAGTGAAAAAAGGGAAAGGAAAAAAGACTCCCCAGTTCAGTTTACTTTATTTTCCAGATCTTATATTTTATATATATTATGTATTTAAGACTGAGTCTTGCTTGTAGCTATTGCTAATATTTTTCCTTTAACTATTCCACCTATTATATTTATGAACTTGCACAGATATCCCTGTATTTTGGTAATACCAATTAGCCTTGGGATAAGATTATGTCTTCAATTTTATCTGATTTTTCTTAAATGCTCTCTGTAAAAAGACCTCAGGGTACAATTGGCATTTTCACAAAAACGTCATCTAACAGACTCTCGGTGAGAAAACAGAAAAAAGAAATAGGGAAAACAGTCAGTTTTCTATGACCTCACCCCCCCAAAAAAGGCGTTTAACAGTGTGACAGTATCTATGGAGACTATTAGATCAACAGGTAAGTTAGATGCTAGTAAGTCACCAACTGGAAGCTGCAGAACTGCTGCCAAAGTTCTACAACATCACCCCATAAAGCCAAGGCAGTGGGGCAGTGTCAGGTTGTCAGTCAGTGCTGCCTTCATTTGTAAAGGAGGCCAATTTATTTTCAAATAGAAGATTCAAGGAACTGCACATTACCAGGCATGGCTTCCATTTCTGGTAATCACATAAGGTTGAATAAAGTTGCTGGGTACATTGACAAACATGGTCTGTTTGAAAGACCCAGCACAATTTCTGCGCAGGGAAATCCTGGCTCAGAGACATACTGGATGGCTAGGCAGGCATCAGTAAGTATATGAACAATGGGAACAGTAAGCAAGAGTTATCTAGATTTCCAGAAGAGAACTAATAAGCTTCTACAGCAAAGTGAGTTAGAAAAGCTAAGCAGCTTTTTTTTGTTGGAGCAAAGCTCTTAGTTAAGACTAGTACTGGTTTCATTCAATGACTTCATCAGTGCTTTGCAAAAGGAAGTATGCTGTACAGTGTGTCTGCAGATGACAGTAAGATCATAAAGGTAGAGGTACAACTCCCGAGACACTGACAAATCAAGTGGGCAACATGTCGGCAGATGATGTTCAGAGTTGGTAATTGTAAGGTAACGTACCTAAGGAAATTAATCTAAGCCATGTCTACATAAACGTGAAATCAGATCTAAGAGCTAAATGAAGGAAAGGGACCTAGGGGTCATAAGCGATGCTTCTGTGAAATTCTCAGGTCAATGTACAGCAGCCACAATAACACTGAGAATGTTTTAGGAAGGATATCGAGAATTTAATGTCATTTTGATACTGTACTAAACCTTTATTCATGTTTCTCTGCAGCCTGCTGTTTGCCTAGGATTTGCAGTGTAAATATAAAATATCTGTTTTAAAGTAGATCATGAGATTTTTCCATGTTAAGTTCTTAGGCTGACTTGACAGATGGAACAATAAGTTCAAACAAACATATTTATTACAGCAATGAAACAAATGTAAACTCTCAAACATTTAGCTAGTCTGAAGAATACATCTACTGCTTTCTTGAAGTAACTTTCTCCTTGCTATTAATACTATTCAGTTTTAATTTTTTACCTCCCCAAAAAGGCAAATTGTGTCATATTTGGTAATGGATAATTTTGACTAATACAAAATTGCAAGAATTACAGTGTCAGATGTCTTCAGAGGAAAATAACTGTGATGTGAATTAACATGGCCAAAGAAATAATTTCGATTAGTAAAAAGATGAAGTCAAATATCAAACTGCTATCCAATTTTCTGAAACACCTAAAAAGCCATTTAAAGGAACATAACTACTGTGATAAGTGAGATACTGGTAATATTACAAGAACAGTAACCAGCAAAAGAAATGAAACCCTGTTCATATGGTATAAAACCATCTAAAATAGTGGAAACTTTATTACCACATGGAACTAGTATACTCTCACTAACAATCAGTATAATAATCATTAATGTTCATTAACTTTGTTAGAGTCATGTCTTTACTGTTTAGTTTTACATAGAACATTTACACAGAGATAAATGTTAAAGGTATTGTACAAACCTGATGATGGGGAAAAGAATTTGAACAGGAAAAAGCATAAAATATACATATATATGCTTACAAGTCACATTAATACTTTAATATTTTATGGGAAAATTGTTTTATATTGGTGTACAGCTTCAGAAATCACGATAGTGCTCCTTGGATGTGCATTGTCCTGCACTATCCTGCCAACCACACACTAAAACTTTGCACCTCCATCCATTATTATAAACATTTCAGAAAATCGCCACCAAAGTCTCAACATGAAAAGCTCACGAAGACCCAGCAGTATGCACCTGCTGTCCAGAAATCCAACCATGTGCTGGTCTACATCAAAAGGAGCATGTCCAGCAGGTTGAAGGAGGTGATTCTCCCCCTTCATTCTGCTCTTATGAGATTCCACATAGAGCACTACCTTCATCTCTGGGGGCCCCTACACAAGGGATGTCAACCTACTTGAGTGAGCCCAGAGGAGGCCACAAAGATGATCAGAAGGCTAGAGCACCAGTCTTGTGAAGACAGGCTGAGAGGGGTGAGCTTGCGCAGCCTGGAGAACAGAAGGCTCAGAGGAGACCTTAGAGCAGCCTTCCAGTACCTTACAGTGGACTATGAGAAAGCTGGAGAAGGACCTTTTACAAGGACGTGTATTGACAGGACAAGGGGGAATGACTTTAAGTTGAAAGAGAGGAGATTTAGATTAGACATTAGAAAAAAAAAAAACAAAACCAAAAACAAAAACTTCGCTCTCCGAGCGGTGAGACACTGTCACAGGTTGCTCAGAGAAGCTGTGGCTGCCCCATCCCTGGAAATACCCAAGGCCAGGCCTGACAGGGCTTGAGCAACCTGGTCTAGTGGAATGTGTCCCTGCCCGTGGCGGGAGGGTTGCAACTAAATGATCCTTAAGGTCCTTTCAACCCAAATCATTCTATGATTCTGTGAAGTCTTTCTTCACCTGCCTATTTCATCTCCAAACTCTTCCTCTAGAAGTGGTCTTCATGTTTTCTCATGTCTAGGCAATAAATGACCCTTTGATGCTCAACAATATTTTGTAACTGGTTTCATTTTAAGAAATCTCATGAAACCTACCATGTACACAGTTGCATCCCATTCTACATGTAGCAATATTTCTTTAACTGTTTAACAAAATCAAAATTATAAAGAGTATTACAGCTTAGATTACTAATTAAAATAATATTTTAACCGAGTGCAATATGTACAATGCATTTGTACAGTCGCCACTTTAAGAAAGTCCTTAAAGTCATGGGTGACTAAATGGAGAATGCAGGATTCAGTTCTGACAGTACTAATTTCTTGAGAGGTGACCAAGTACTTATAAAACATAAGTGCTTATAAGTATAACAAAGCCAAACATCCACACTGATTTTTTTAAATAACAAGTTAAGGTATTCAGTATATAAATATCTTGACTCAACTGAGTCAGTGACTGGTTTATTAAAATCTTAGCAACAGTTTCTAGAAAATTCAAGTTCTATTCAAATTACACAGTAAGTTTCAAAAGTAGTAAAAGAAAATGGAGCACCAGTTTAACAATTACAAAGTTATCAAAACATTTTAAATGTCCTCTGATACCTGGTGAAGAGTTCAATGTGAAACTATAAAATAGGATGCTGGAATAATTCAGGAGTACATTAGGTATAAAGCAATGGTAAGTATCATCCACAACTATGAAATAAAGCTCTATTCTGAAAATAAACTTGAGAGAAATTCAAAAGAAAGTCAAAAGATATTCATCAGCACTCCTAAACATATTTAACAAACCAAATACTCAGTTCTGATCCTATAGTGAGACTCAGCATTATTTGTAGCCTTGGATTATTCCAAGAAAAACATTAATTAAAGAGAAGTATTGCTCAAATTCTGAGGTCTAGGTCTTACTGAAATATCAAGACACTCCAGACTCAATAAACTGAACACTCCAACAAAAAACCTAACAAAGCACACCCCAAAAAACCTCATTCAAACACAACAAAACTTATACAAGCTACTTAGACTTTTCAAATTAAGGAATTATGTTCACTTATTTATATCTGGAGCTGGTAACTAACATGAGATTTTACCATACTGACAACTAAGCTTTTTATATCATTCACTATTTCTTTTAATTTGAGCTTTGGTCTTCGAGCTAAGGAGCTTCTCTTCTTTTTCTTTTTACACTTCTGCTTAGATGAGAAATTCATGAACCCTAAATGAAGAGAGGCAAACAGAAACTGTTTAATCTATCTTCAACCAGCCACAGCTTTTACAGGCAGGACACCAAGTATCCTGTAATAATACCCTTCATCAACTGGAAAATAATGACATATTGCTCATATTGTATGTAAAAAAAGATGAGCTATCCCTTTGAATCTAGAAAGTCTTCCTTTTTCCCCATTGCTATCAGCACTAATGCACCACTAACTATTCTAGTTTCCTGTTATAACTTCTCTCTTACAAAACACACAATTTCTAGAAGCATTTACATTTTCCCAAAGCCTTTCTAAATTGAAAGGAATGACCAAAATCACTCATTGCCCCGGGTCTAAATTAGCACATCTGTAACCAGGAGTGAAAAAAGCAGGAGATACAGAATTACACTCACCCATAAGCCCAAGTTTCTTTCTAAAGACTGAGCGTTATTTTCTCAGTTCAGTAGAGTAAATAACCATTATTTTTTCACCTTTTTTCCATATGTACTTCTTTACCCTATACATCAGCAGATAAAGAGCAGACTATATCAATGTTATGGCTGACTTCCTCTAAGTAACAGCAATGCCTCTGTTGCAAAAGTGAAAGAAGAAAAAAAGCATGCTACTGCTGACTAACCTTATAGCAAGAACAATGTAAAAATCTCATTATATTTGCTGTGAATTTGCATGAATCCATAAATAATTAGGGACAGGTTTTAGAGCCCTTATAGGAAAAGTAAACACAAACCTGCAATTTATGTTTCCGGACATGTCAAAAGGCAGACAAAATATGGAGCAGTTATAATGTTTTGTAACACATTACAATGAACTTGTTCAGTAAACAGAACATGTTCACACACAATATCCTGAATGACTGAGTGGTCATGTTTATTTATGTGTTACTAATAATCACAGTAGAACCACTCCGAACTATGTTTGCTATCTCAATAAATCCTTCTTGTTCAGAATAATGCTTTGGTCTGTTTCCCTATCCTTTATTTCTCCCAAACATTATAATGTTTAGTAATTCTTCTGAGGACCAAGTTTATATTATACATGCACCAAGTAGAAACATATCTGAATTCTGATGTGCGGAGGTTTTTCTTGGTGAATGTATGTGATGCCAAGACCTCAGATTTATACTAGCTATTCCCATATGGCAGACTCAAAATAGCCATAATAGGAGATAGCAAGAAATAAAAGTGAGTAAGACCAAGGTTACAATGATCATCCAAAGGAACAGTTTCTGTATGCAGCCCAGCTGTAAAATGAAACTGACTCCTGCAAAACTTCCAGTTCAGTGGACATACCATGATCTCTCTTCTTATTTTAACTTTTAAGTGGTGTAGAAATCAAGCTTGCAGTACTTTCAGACTACTTCAGTAATAGTGAAAAACATGCTGCAAACCTCAAGAGTAACAGAAAATAAATGTACTTAAATGCATAAATAAATGCATCAGAATGAAAGGGTGTAATAATTGAAAGGACACAGAAACATTATTCTGAACAAGAAAGATTCGTTAAGTTATTAAATATAGAGAATCTTATTGTTTTCCAAATTGAGTGCCTCAAAAGCCTGAGAAGAACATGCAATAAAACACAATAAAATGTTTTTATGATTTTTCCATTTGGACAAACATTTTGGTGCTTTGCATTGTCTTGTTCATGTTCATAAAATAAATGAGCAGTACTCATGAACAACTGACATAATACAAAATCATTAGTCAGATTTCATTCTTGAGTAGAATATTCAACTAAAAAATAAGCAAACTACCTGAGAAGTACAAAATTACCTAAAGTTGCAAAATTTGCCACACCTTTAAACCACACTATCCCTATTCAGAACAAAGAACACAGACTGTGCAACCCATTGAGAGTTCATCTGCTGAATCAAAGTATACAGCTTCTTCTGTTGTGTTTCACTCACAGTGTATGTTGGATGCAGACTTCAACAGAATTTTTACATAATTCTCCTTCCTATCTTAGAAAGGGCTTGTTTGGATATCAAGCTTTATTTTTCTATAAAAATAATTTCCTCCTTTAACTAGTTGCCCTCCCACTAACATTTCAAATTTGATAACTACAATTTCATGTCCCTATTAATTGAAGATAAATCACCAAGATGAATCAAGTATCAGGTAAACTTTATAGCTGAACTGCATAGGAAATGACACACAATCCCTTAAAATTTTAGACAGTGTTAACTTCGGAGTGCTTGTTCAGCCATAATCTTACATTAAAACAATTACAAGGAACAAAATAACACCACCTACTCTTTTAGAATCTTATTTCATATCGAGATTAATTTATTTACTTAGCTAAATAACTAACCTTCTTGGATGCTCAAGACATAAAAGAAAATCCTTGTAAGGCTGGCCTGCCATGTGATGCTTTCTGTCACCACTGACAGGCATTGACAAAAAAATACTGGAAGAGGAAAAGACATCAAAGGGTGGTATTTTAATGACACTCTGGGGAACACTGTCTTTCAGCAGTAGTATTTTTAGATTTTCAGAGCTCTCATTCAAAACGCTCATGCGCAAGAGTCAGTTCTGGTCATATTCTGAATTTCAGTTTTCCCACCTCTAAAATTATACACTTTTCTTTCCCAAATATCAGTGCCATGCCACAGTCCAAGTTCCATACTAAGAAAGAAAAAAAAAAAGGATTTTAAAAATATTGATTCTATACAATATGATGAAAAGTCTCACATCAGTCCTTTTTTTATAGCATTGATAAATCACTGAAATGTAAGAAATCATTTTTCTGGATATGGATAGCTGGCAGATTATCTCCATTATTCATCTACATATGCCTGTTCTTCAGAAGTATGCTGCCGTGTAGTGTTTTGTGCGGCACAGTTTAACATTTGGAAAGTCGGGAGTTGTCTCTCAGTCAGAAAAGGAAAGCTCAATCAAGCTGCTCAATGACCAACAACCTATCTTCCAGCTTTTTCCCTTATTAAGAAAGAATATTTACCATTTGTTGTACAATCTCCTAAACACACTTCTATTAATCATGGGTCCCCTGTCATATCCTTTTTTTTTTTTTCCCCAATGAATTTTAAAAATACATTTCCTGATGCCTACCAGCATTACTAAAGCTCAGGTACACTTTTAGTATTTAATTACTATAAATTGTCCTACACTTTCAGTACTCTTTACTCATTGATGCAGTACCAAAGCACCAACTAAACTGCCAGCAAGAGTGGTACCAGATTGCAGAATTCACACGAGATACCCAAGGAAAATTATCTAGAATACTGCAAGAGAGGGAGAGAGTATGAAAAATAAACCACTTGAGAAGAGCCATAGCTTACATATCCAACTGGGCTCCACAGCAGAAAGAATATAAAAACATACAGCTATAAAAAGTTAATAAAACACATTTAATAAAAATATAATATAAACAAATCATGAAAAACAGGTAATTGTTGTTTCTTGAGTAATGTAGTACAATATAACAAGATCTCTACAAGAATAATACTGGCAGTAATATTGCAGTTCTACTACAGTGATACCCTCCACATTGCATACAGTCTCTTAAGACTACTGATACTTCTGCTCAATCTCACTAACTGCAAAGATCTACAGAAAAGAGGTTACATAAATCCAGTTTCATTTGTTCTAAACACAATCATGAAGAAGATCTGCAATTCTAAGCACAAAAAGATTGCTAAATAATTCTTCTGCAGTGGTGTTCATTTGCATAATTAAAAGCTGGCAACCCTTCATTCAGCACTCATTTCCTTTACCTACTTGCAATGTTATTCAGTTTTCTCGGTGTACATAATTAAAAGGCAAATATACAACTTATAAATAAATAATACTAATCACCAACTATCTAGTTTAAAATATATCAATTACTAGTGAATTTGCTATTGCTTTGTATTACAAACTCAAGCTGCATCCTCATCAATACAGACAGGCCAAGCTTAGTATCCAGGGGAATTTAAGACATAAAGCATATATTTTTATCTGTGACCCAAGACACAGTTGCAAAGCTGTTCTGCTCCTGATTTCTGCTAATCAACAAGTAATGTAAGTATCCTAAACAATACATACAATATACAATAAACAGGCAACAGTATGATTAACCAGACCTTTTCAGTATATTTCTTGTGGAGAAATATATTTCTTTCTTTGGGGGGAAACCCAAACCAACTCCACAAACAAACAAGCAAAACCCACCCCAAACCCACCCACACATACACACCAACTGTACTCACATCTGACTCAGCAGAGCAATTCAGTCATTTGAATGAGTTCTCAGATTGGCAGCCTATTTATCTAAAGCTTTCTCTATTACAGTAACAAAAGATAATCATTTTGACATGGTAAATCAGCTTTAAGTTGGGATGAACTGACCCCTGGAAGTGTCACTCACTATCCAGCAACAAAATAAGAATCATCCAGAGAAACTAAACTTTTTTCAGAGTTATCCTGTGATAAACACCTCAAATGACAGTAATGAATCTAAACCACTGGAATAAACCACAACATCAGAAAAAGACATTATTATCCCTAATATACCTCAAAATATGCTCAGTGAATTAGTCTCCTGAGTTCTGAATGAACACACAAATATTATTTATATCAAAATTTATATTTACATATAAATATACTGTTTGCACAACATACTGTACACAGTAAATGTACAGGAACAGTATATAGAATATAGGAATAAATTAATAAGAAACACTGCAGTGTGGCTATGGCTGAATTCTTAGAACCTTACCAGCTAGTTTTCATTTTAACCTTATCTGAGATCTTCACATTTCCATTCTTTACAAACCTTTTATAGATGGATAAAATAACTTAAGATGAAATGAAAAAGGAGGGCTGATTTCTCATTGCTGTCCCATTTCTTTGCTGCTATCATAATGCAGACTGAGAGGCTCACTAACAGTAACACCAGAACAGATCCTTACAAGTTTGGCCATGTTCTTAATTACTTTGTTGGTTTTTTCCTAGACCTATTTAAACACACTTATTTTTCTACTTTGTTGGGAATCTCTAACACTGTCATGACTATCTAAGTTCATCAGTCTTTCCCAGATCTTTGTAACTGACACCCTTCTACCGCAATTATCTTTTGCTCTCTCTTCAACTGTATTGTATTCAGACTATTCCTCCTTCTGTATGGTTCATTTTCTCTACTCCTGCTTTAAGCTTACATTTTTATTATTTAAAACTCTCACTGAGTGAAGTTGTCTTGCAGTTACTTCTCATTCAAACGTTCTTTGAAAACACATTTTAAATAACCTATCATTTAAACCACTAATAATTCAGCACAGACACTGCATTGTAAGATGCAATGCAGAGATATGTATTTTTATTACCTGATAGGTTAAATGCAAATTCTGTCTAGGTTTTCAAAATACAATCTTAGCAGATTCATGGAACAATTTGTATGGATACAATTTGAGACTTCCTTCTCCTCACCCTACTCAGGCTCTCTTTTGGAGCAGAAAGGTCCTGAGGACAATTTCACCAGCTAATGCTGAGAAACAGCAGAAATAAGGAATGATGCAACTAGAACAGAATATGCTAGAAAGACCATAGCTGGACCCATGAGTATGGATTTCCTGGCTTACTGGAATAGTCTTTGAACACCTTGGTTTTCATGTATAATTTTCACTCAGTAACAAGACATTAGGAATGTGGGTGTTTCAAGGCTTTTTGTTGTCTAATTCAGAGCTTCTCTTTGAGCTCATGCTCCTAGGACCAATATCTTACTCAATGCAATATAGATGGGGACAAAACTTAGGCTAGCGATATTTACTTACTAGTAGAGTGGTTGCATATCATCATATTTATGTCTATAACTACACAGACAAACAGGACCAGCACAAACTATACTGACAAACAGAATGCAGAAGGAAAGCAAACCAGCAGAGTCTTGACTGAAAAGGCTTTTGGCAGCATGTGGTCATTTTTTCTGCTTCAAGTACCATGTCCTTACTGGGTTCTCAACAATGGCAGCATGATTAAAACCAGTAAGTCTTGCAAAGTTCTAGCAAACTGTGCATTTGGTGGGAGCTGATATTCCTTTAGCAGGTCAGGAATTCTACTTTCCAAAACCAGATGAAATCCAGCAGAAATGCAGCACTGCAATTCACCAACAGAAATGGGTCAACAGCTGCAGCTTAAAGGGGAGGGTGGAAATGCAATTCTGGGCGTAACTTTTTACTAGTAAAAACACCCTAAAATGCATCAGCCGATGAAGCTATTAAAAAGATGCTTATCCAAAAGATCTTCTATTAAGTTCTTGAAGATTTTCATTAGACAACTTAGTAAAACCTAAACTGTTGAGGTTTTCTTGATAAAGTGATAAATACTTGATTCCTAGACTTTGAGAAATGAGAACGTAATTATATTACTGCAGTTGAAAAAAAACAGGGATGAGCTGCAATTTATTACTCTGCTGTTGTGGAGTCTCTCCCTATCTCATCTTTGTAGAACTGAAGAATAATGTTTGAATGTAAGAAAACTAAATAGAAAACTAAATCAAAACCACATGCCCTTTATTGTAAGCTACATATATATTGTTCAACAAATAAAAGAATGAGGAGCATAAAAAGAAATATAAGACTTGGACTGAATATTGTTCTGTCTGCAACATTTTCCATAACCCTTTTTATAGGCATTTCAAGATTCTGCCCTCATGTACCTGATTTCATGACCCAGAACTGAACAGTATATACAGATTTTTGTAACTGGTTTATAACTTCCTCCATCAGATAAAGGTGAACTGATCAATGAAATATAAACTGCAACCTGCCTTCTAGGTGCAAGAAATCATGTCCCATATCCCTTGCTTAAGCATAAAACAGAAAGGTTTTGTAGTCAAGGAAATTTATATATATATATGTTAATATAGACAGAAGTACACACACAGTCAATTTAAAATCCTCTTACATAAGTGAAAATCATTACAATCACAACTTATAGTTCAAATGTCTTGTCTGGAACTAGACTGGAAGCATAAAATCCTTAATTATGATACAGAAGTATTTAAGAAAGGGCAGCATGACAGAACTTTTTAAATAGTAAAAGGGATATGAATCCCAGGAGTTACCACAAAGGTGTCCAACACTTCACTGTTAAGTGAAATTTAAAAGTTTTTATGAGCATTGGATACTACTAAGAACAGTAGGAAATGCTTCAAAACATTAACAGAGATTCTGAAGACATGATGCAGATGTGAAACTCTTGGGAATCCAAAATAAGAGGGGCAAAAAAGCCTAAAATTTGCAAAAATAAAAGGGCTAATGAGATGAGCAGATTACATTGAAATTAATGAGACAAAATTGTGGGGAAAGCAGCTATCAGAGTAATCATGAAATCATTAAAGTGCATAACAATCAAAATTTCTTAACAAATAGTAATCATTTTATTTAAACATGATCTTATAATCAAAGCTGGCCACCCTTTCTGCTGCCTCACGTCTGATTTTGTAGCACAATATGAAGCCATGAGCTGTTTAAGAAACTGCTTAATGTTATAGCTTCTCCCAGACTTTTACAAACACCTCTAACACAGAGTGTAAAGCTTTTTAAAAAGCTCAGTTCCAGCTCCTCGCAGAGTCCATAACAGGCTGGCTTAAACTTTACAGTTAATAGCACTAGTCCTTCAGCATAGAAAATTTTTCTACGAGAAATCTACACTATGCATGCAGGGTCCAATACAGCAAAGAGCTTCAGCTTAACCTCTGCAACAGGTACACTGCAACACTCCAAAGATTCTGATGCCTACTCTAAACCAGTGTAGTTACAAAAACCCAACAAACACCCTCCCCCCAACCCCTCAAAAATCCATTACAACATAAAAAAACCTGCATACAAATTATATTAAAGAAGCCAGGTATAGTATAAAATTCCCTGTGCATGGGAGTACTGTGTGTTAAACTTTTAATAACTTTTTCAAAACCATTCAAATGAATTTGCTTCAGTTTTGAGTCAGTAATAAATTCCATCCAAGACAGCACTAATGCAACTGCTGAAAGTAAAGAAAACAAGTCCAACAGCTTTCCACAATTTGTTAGAACATATTAGAACTTTTGTTGGAAGTAGCTTCTAATATGCAATCAACTGGAAAAGTAGAAGACTTCATACTATCATTATTTATCCCTTGCCTTATGTTGGTAGTCATCTTTAGAGAATTCATTATCCCTTCTTTAATCATGGACTTTTATATGTTGTTTAATGTTGCTAGCACCTTCTAAAGAAACAACCTGTGTAAGTAAGCCAACCTGTGACATCTGTAATCTGACTCCTGCAGATGTTATTAAGAGATAAATTACTTTCACTGGCTTAAAACTGCAATATATGTTGTTTATCAATGACAAAACAAATATTTCTTTTATTAAATTGTGCTGTTGTCAATAGCAGTACATAGCAAACAATCCCTCAGAAAAGGTTTCTGAAGCAATATATTTTTCTTGTGATACATTTTTCAAGCCTGCTGCTTGGCTCTGAATTGCCTTGGAGTGGCCAAATGAATGAGAATTCATATCCTGACTGCATAAAACCCCAGCTTGTCTCATATCTCTCTTGTGGGTTGTTTTGTTTGGTTTGGTGCGTTTTTTTTTTCTGAATGCATTGATGTAACCATCATCAGACAGGGCATGGTTTTTAATTCATACTAAAACCTCATAAAGAGGAAAAATAAGTCACAGGACAAACCAGATGCCAACTACAGGTTTCGCTTGAAAGAGCCAGATAAACATATCATATTGCCAGAACAAGAAACAATTTCAAAAACAATCAACAATACAACTGATAGCCAAGAGATTTGCAGAAGTCCTCTGCACAGATTACATGGATCTAAGGTGTGATCTCTGTTTACATATACTTCTTCTTTCATCACTGGGATCATGGTTTATACAGGAACTAGGCTGTTACCAGCTTTTAGATGCTACCTACCTTCCACGCGTCACAGTATTTGCTAGATCTTCAGCAATACAGTGAGTATGTGTATTTAAAAACATAACAGTAGCCCACCTGCCTGAACTGTGTAAGTGAATATGGTTTATATTACTTAAAACTATACTGACTCATTTACCTGGTATACAGAGATCGAAGATAAGCCAGTTCCATACTGGTATACTAAACTAGAAAACAGATTTTAAACTGAATAGATTTTGCCTCTTCTTGACATCTCTCAATCCAGACTAGAAAACTACACTGAAAAAAATCAAGTTACAGGTGGAACCACCATTATGAAACACCAGATCCCCTCAGTAGGCACTGCCAAGGATAATGCTCTTGCTACCAATCACACATCAAAAGCACAGACCGAAACTGTTACAAAAAGGAAAACCTATGGCAAAAGCAAAGTCTAAGTTATGTACACAGCAACTTCCCTAAGCCTCTCTCTCTGACTCTGAGCTGGTTGATAGAGGTCCACACATTGACAGCAGTTGCACAAGCCTCTCACAGTATGCATGTCCTTTAGTCCTCCCTGCTGGTTTTGTATGATCACAATCTATATTTCCTACCCTTTACTCAGATTTTACACCCTGGCAAAAAAAAAATCACTTTAAAACCCAATACATAATGAATACAACTCCAAAGTTGAGTTTGTGCAGCTAGAGATGACATTTCTTCAGGAAACAGATTTATGGATTTTATGACTAAATAAAGCAAGAATTACTTGTGACTGTTTATGTAGGAGTCCATAAGAGAAAGAATTGCCTGTCAATCATTTCCATATACATTCTCCTTTGTTGAGAAGGAATTACAGATTGTAGATGAACCAATTATCTTGCCTCGAATCCTTTCCATCATCAGAAACAACACAGAACAACTGTTTTGCTTGTTTGTTGAATTTGTTACATGTATCAAAAGATACTTGAGGTATCTTGGAGTATTGTGTGCAGTTCTGGTGTCCTCAACGTAAAAAGGACATGGAAATGTTGGAACAAGTCCAGAGGAGGGCCACAAGGATGATCAGGGGACTGGAGCACCTCCTGTATGAAGACAGGCTGAGGAAGTTGGGGCTGTTCAGCCTGGAGAAGAGAAGGCTGCATGGAGACCTCACAGCAGTCTTCTGATACTGGATACCAGACAGGGACTCTTCATCAGGGACTGTAGTGATAGGACAAGGGGTAATGGTTTAAACTTAAACAGAGGAAGCTCAGGTTGGATATAAGGAAGATGGTCTTTACTGTGAGGGTGGTAAGGCACTGGAACAGATTGCCAAAGAAGTGGTAAATACTCCATCCCTGCAGTGCTCAAGGCCAGACTAGACAGAGTCTTGGGTGACATGGTCTAGTGTGAGGTCCTTCCCAACCCTAGCTATTATATGATTCTATGTATTCTAGAGAAAAAAAAAAAAAAAAATAGAAAAAAAAGAAAA
Source organism: Pezoporus wallicus (assembly GCF_028554395.1). NCBI lineage: Eukaryota > Metazoa > Chordata > Aves > Psittaciformes > Psittacidae > Pezoporus > Pezoporus wallicus. The sequence goes on from NW_026640754.1 coordinate 850,460, forward strand.
AATAATTCCTAAGGGTCATAAATGTTATGTTCAAACCTTTCTGCAGACACATCTGAATGGCATCAACTCTGACTTTAAAACTAAAAAAGGACATATTTAAATTTTCATTACACACCAATTGGTTGAAATGAAGCACAATCTCAGCAATATTACATGGTTTTCGGTGACATTAGTTCTCTGGTTTGTTCAGGTAACGTAACCTTTGCATCTTTCCTGAAGTATACTTCAAAATTCTTAATAACAGTTATAATGTGAGAGTGCTCACCTTTAAAGATCTTAATTCCAATGTGAAAATTAAATACTCTCTAAAATCTCTCCTAAATTTGCAGCTGAAGTGGCAATCTCTGTCAAGCTCTACTACTCTGAAATGCAATATATGGAAATAAGAATAATAAAAAACCCTAGATAAATTATAGAGAATTTACTAAGAGAGCACAGAAATACTTCATTTATAAATTAGTTGAAGCCATGTACCCAAACTACCATTTAAATAATTTGGAAAAATTACTATGTGTTTTCTTTTGTTGATAGTTACAAAGCCCCTTCTTACTCTCCTGCAGTTATTACCTTTACCAGAAGCCCTGCACAAATCTAAAATCAGCAACAAAAAAAAAAAAAAGGAAATGCCAACCTGCACCAAAAGAAGTAAAAAACACTTCTACAATGACAGTTAAAGAAAGTGCCATCCAAAAAAATAGAATCAGTTTTATTGCAATAGAGACTACATTTTTTAGAATTCAGCAGTTAAAGAGATGCAATAACTGGTGAGAAAAGACAGTTTATGAAAAGTGTATAAAAGTTATTTTAGATTCCATTTTGCCCAGAATCATGAGACATAGACTAAATGAAGGTCAGTCTTTTTAATTTAGCAGAGATCAGAAAGAGATTTACTTCCACTTCTTGGATTCAGTAAATAAAACATTTAAACAACTCTAAGCACAAGACAAATTATATTTCTCTAATCACTGATGTCTGTGTGCCATATGTTAGAAAGGGAAAGTATTTAGAAAGGTACACCACCCTTACTATTATAATGTTAGGAATTTTAGAACTATTAATAATGACATCCAGGCCTTCAGAAATATTACTATTTTGAGACTCATATTTTGTAATTGTTTCTCATTTAAAATATATTAGTGTAAAAGAGATTGGTTCTGAGACTAATTTATGTGGGTATTGTTTTCAGCTGTTACCACTCATGTCAGAAAACAGCTATTCACACAGCAGCTGTCACAAATAAAGATTAGAATAATTCTCTACTGTGAATAGTCTAGAAGTGGGAAAAAAAATGGAGCCAATCTCAAATATAGAAAATAACTAGTAAAAATCACAAGAAAAATAGACTTCTAAAAAGAAACTGATATTAAAAGACTGGATCTTTAAAAAAAATAATGAATCAAGAAGACGTTATGGAAACTAGTTTCACTGTCAGGCTTAGGTTCAGGCTCAGGTCACACAGCCACAAAAAGGGTATGCCACAGCATTGCATCTGAAAGAGCTTCATTCAGCACACAAATCAAAGGTTAGGCCTGTATTTTCTTGACTAAATTTCAGCAGTAAGAAGAATGTGCAAGATCCTAGAAAACCACATTAAGTAGAAAAAATGGAAATTTCCAAAATTCCATATAGAAATCCATGGTAAAATACTGTCCTGCAGAACATTTTCCAAGACAGCTACTTCTACTATTTACTTTAAACTTTTCAGATTTTCAAGATTTGCATGGATTTCTACAGCCAATGTAAAGTTCAAAGGTTGGTTGGTTTTAAATGAAACACTGCATACTCAATTGTTTTATATAAGGAAACAAACAATCTAAGAATGAACAGTTTCTAAGACTAAAAAACAATTTAGGGTTTCCACTATGAGCATTTCCTTAGCAACTATCTGACTACGAAGCCTACAGTGCTGCCAGACAAACTGGAATTGCCTTTTGAGGGCAATATTAATTACATGCAAGAACAGACCTACAGTCAAAAGTACATATTCTACCATTCTTGTTAAAATTCCAGAGCTACACTTTGTTATAAAGACTTAGATGCTCTGGGACCACACTAAATACTCTTGCAACAATAAGCAGATCAAAGATGACTCACTCTGTGCCAAAAAGTAATTTCTGCAAAACCAGAAAACTATGGATTCTGTGGCAAACCACACAGAGATACTCAGCCTAGCATCCTCATTTGGGAAACTCTTAAGTGAAAAATCCAAAAAAAAAAATCTCAGAAGAGCACAAGTGCTGAAGGCATCCCCTTCTCATGCACTCACCATCGCATTTCTGTCTTCTCTTACAGTAAAAATTAACTCTTCTACTGTCTTTTTCAACATAATACAGAAACACATACTGACCAAATATAATTGTCTTGCATGCTAATTACTAATTGCATACTAAGAACCTCAGGGCTTCTAAATTCATTTATTTGAAATTAATCACTTAAAATAACTGCTTCCATTTAAAGATAAAGCTTCCATTTGTGTAATTACTCATCCCTTGAGCTAAGTGCTGTCCTTGCCCCAACTTCATCCTTAGAGAATATTTTGTTTTGTTTTGGGGGTTAGGGGTTGGAGTTTTTTTTGCCTTTTTGAGGCTCTGAAGATTTCATTTTTATTCTGAAAGTCAAAAAATGTAGGGGTTCAACAGTGCTCAAAAAAAACCCTTTTGTTTTACTCTATTCCCAGATCTCTATCTAGCTATCTCTGTCTTCCGTCGAACTATTTTATAAAAATTAGTTTCTCTATAAATGTAACCTTTCTTCACAAGACCTTTTTCAAATCAATTTTTCTTCTACCTATTATTTTTGGCACCAGCATGAAGGGAGAGAAGTTGCACTAAATCTTGTAAGGTTGTGAATGGCCATTCATATGTTAAGTACAAGAGAATTGTTCAGGCTTTTAATTTTTAAGGTTGTATCAATCGTTCTTTCCTATGATGAAGGTCACTCTCCAGGAAGTAAACAAGTCTGAAATTTTCAATTCTCCAAGTTGCTGTATGTCTATTGAAACTATATAAGTATTTCTGCAAATACTACAAAACATACCTAAGAGTATTAGATTAAGCATTTTTGTATGCCAACTGATAAGTAGCTGAATAGCAAAGAGCAACTGGAAACCATCTTGACTAAATATTCCTGTAAGTGAAATGGATGATGACATTTACTGTTTTCACGTAAAGGGATTTTTAGTTATTGTGACATTAAAGTCTGAAAACATCATAAAGTCTTTTGCTGACAAGTATGATATTCTGTGTTCCTATTCCAGTTTGCATTTCATGACATGCTCAAGTGCATCACAATATTCCTGTTATTAATTTATAAAAGAATTGATTTTTACTAATCTACTATAAAGCATATTTTTATAAGGGTTTTTTGTTTTTTAAAAAAAAAAAAAAAAGCATTCTCCTACCCAGTACAGTACAAATTCTGCAAGGATGTTAAATTTTTTTATATGACTTAGAACAAACAGCAGTAGTACCATACACTTGAAATTACATAAGTACATTAAATGAATTAAATATGTGTAAACTACAGCTAATTTGGCAGTAATATATTTGAGAACTTAGCCTCATTACTACCCCTATTTTTAAATCAATCATTCTACATTTTTCAAAGGAGCGTTAACACATAAGGCTTCTAATGTTAATTTCTACATTGCACTGTAATATATTTACTGGCCTAACTGCTTGGGAAAATTTAGTCTCTTTCTCCAAGTATTTTTAAATAACACATTTTTGCCCCATTATAAAACAAGTGAAGGATTTAGCAGATGATAGCATCATGTTGTAGCTTAGTGACAGCCAAACAGAAATAATTCACAGGTATTAACTTTATATACATTGTATACATGTATCATTATGTTTAGTTATATCCAAAATCCTTTGAGAAGTTGTGGAGGTTGGGGGATGCCCCAGAAGACTGGAAAAAGGCATATAACACCCCCATCTATAAGGGCTCAAAGGAGGATCCGGAAAATTATACGTAAATCAGTCCCTGGGAAGATTTTGGAGCAAGTCCTCATAGGGGCTGTCATAAGTCAAAGGAAGCACATGATTGGGAAAAGCCAGCACAGATTCACCAGACGCAAATTGTGTTTGACAAACCTGATCACCTTCTCTGATAAAGTAACCTACATGGTTGATACAGGGCAAATGGTTAACAGTCTGGGTAGATGTCTCCAAGGCTTTTGACATGGTTCCCCACAGCCGTCTCCTGAAGAAACTGGTATGTTATGGTCTAAGCAAGAGATCCGTGCAGGGAGTGGGAATCTGGCTGACATTCTGCACCCAGAGAGTGATGGTGAATAGTTACTTTTCCAGCCAGTGACCTGTCACTAGTGAGATACCAGGGATCAATATTGGGCCCAATGATCAATTGCTCACAACACAATTTTGCTCACAATTTTCAAGACCCTTTTTGCAACAATCTATTTACAAAGTGATTGCTAAAAAAAGCCATCTTTTTAAGCAAAGGTTTTATCTTCTGCCCCAGGATTTTGCAAACAAAAGCTTGATAATGTCTCCTTGGAGACTCCATGTTGCTAAAGTGAAGGAAAACAAACAATCAAAAAACCAACAAGACATATTTCAGAGATATCAGATTAAAAAAATACCTGCCAGTGTAGTTAAGTGAACACTTTAAATTTAGCAGCAGTAACAGCTAGGTATCATCACCTCATGCTGGCTTTATCTGAGCTGTAAAATCTGTAATTGTTTAAATGAAAAGCCTATCAGAAGCTGCCAGATTGGCACTAATGAGAAAAAAAAAAGCTTATATAAATGAGCTTTAGGACACAAAACATGTTCTCACCTTTTTTCTTTTTTCCTTTTAGAAAGTGGTTTTATTGGATATCCTTCCCGGTCATAGCTTCAACACAGCTTATGCAAAGATCAGAACAGCTGGAGAGCAAGGTCTTTATTCTAACAGGACTAACAGTGTCAAAAAATATTCCTTTTCCTGTGTTTCATTATAACACTGAACTACTTCAACAGAACAGCTCTTGAAAAACACAAGCTTTCTTCAAATTTACTGGCATTTGAAAACCTCACCCTTTTGCTGCTGAGCCGAATATTAATGCAAGTTAATTGCTTAAGTACTTTCTAGAAATTTTAGATCACAGCGCTAGTTATTATTTTTAATATTAAGAAGTCTTCCAGCAAAGTCTGCAATAATAAATGGCACCTAACTGCAAGTATTTTTTAGAAGTCAGGCATATACTTATGTCATTAAAAATACATGCAAATAAGCTGAATAATCTTAAACATACCTTCAATTCAATTTTTCACTTTTTCCATTTAGAAAATATTTACCTCTTTAATAAAATGCTAGAAAACCTACTGAGAAACTGCTAGCTAGGATCTACAATGTTATTAAAAAAAAAGTGTTTTCATCTAGATAAAAGATACCTTTTACTGCACACCCTAATTCCAAGCAATAAATTACAACACTTTATAACAAGATGAAGAAAACCCACAATCACTTTCATTTTTGAATACTGAAACTCAGAGTCCTTTAGAAGACTTTTCCAAACTAACTGCAATGTTTCTATAATGTATGTTTTTCCTAGTAAGGACTAATCTTTCACATTTAGAGACTTGCATGCTTTTTGTCTGTGTGTCTTTATTTAAAAATTATCATTGGTCCATCTTTATAACTCCCACTATTTAATTTCTTCATGACAATAGTGAACACCACTGAAATATTTATTTTATGTTCATGCTTCATCAAAAATATTTCTAAGTTTTCATTTGTCTCATTATAATTATTCTTATAGAAAAGGACAATAAATTCTGTTTTTTTTCTGGCACAGTAAAGGTCTTCATCACTGCTGATGAAATGAAATTCCAGGTTTATTAGCTTCTCCCCCCCCAGTATCTTCTCCTTTCCAGAGGGAGTAGTTTGCCCTATAGAAATTTGTTATAATATTCAAACAAGATTTTTTAATGAGGCACTATTTACAGCAGCACTTGCTATTATCTGTAGTATTTATGTAATCATTGTCACTTGACAGGTATTTTCTGCATAAATGCAGAAATCGACTAAGAACTTGTTTTTAGGGAGTGAGAAGTAATAGTGATTTAGCTGAAATCTTGAATGTATTCAAATGTGCAAGTCCTAGTTTATTTCATTAAAACAAAAATCTAGTAAAGCCCTCACAAACTAGAAGACAGATCAGTGAAGGAGGTTTTACGATACTGAAGGAATCAAAAAAACTGTCTTTTGTCCTAAAACATTACTTCCCGTCTACAGCCACTTATCATAGGTTGTCAAAATTCTGGTTTTGGATAAGGAGGCAGTTGTATCTTTGAAAGAAAAATCGCAGTGATTTTATCTTACACCTTCTGAGCATATATATGAATTTTATAAAAGAAAGAAAGGACTGAGAATTAAAAAAAGAAACTCAACTTAGGAAAAAAAAAAAAAAAGATCTGTTGAGATCTCTCAAATTAGACTTGATGATCTTCAATCTTCAGTCTTTTCCAACCTAAACAATTCTATAATCTAGAAATGCTAACTCCAGCTATATCATCCAGCCAGTGGCGCACTCCTTATTGAGGGGCCTGTGTGGATTAACAAGGTGCTCCTGAACAAACTCCAACACGAAAAAAAATGCCCACAGAGGGCAGAAGCAAGGAAAGGTAGCCTGGAAGAAATACAAAGAAATTGTCCAAGCAGATACAGCTCAGAATGCCTTCAGATTTCTCCCTGATTAGTTATTTATTTGAAATGTACACAGTCATATATAAGAAAAGGTCTCTTTATGAAGACTACAACTGTGACTAGGGCATCCCATCTTTATTATTAACTATCATTGTTTATCAGATAATTAAATGTAACATTTTCCTAAAATTTTGTTAGAGAAAATAATTGTATTTGTTACATCTTTCCTAGCTGCTATCCTTTGTAAAATAATGAAACAATAAATGGTATGATTTTCTAAGAAGACATTTCTAAAATACACCAAATATTAGGGTTTACTGCCATTTAGAAAGCAGAAATCTGGTAATTCATTCCCAAGCATTTTGAAAACCACAGAGCTAAACAAAACCAACATTATGCACAACATTTTAGTCTTTAAAATTTATGGATATTGATTGCAATGGTCAATGTACTATCTAAAGACCTCATTTTATTTTACCTTAAAAAATCTATTAAGACCTAGTAATTTTTTTCAAATCCATCAGTATCATAAATTAACATCTTGCTTAATAGGTGAACATGAACCTGTGACCAAAATATTTGGACAGGAAACTGAGAGTTCAGTTGGGAGTTTGGACTGCAGCAAAAGAGCAAAACTCAAAATATAACCTAGTGTTTCCCTAATGTAATAAATAGCATTTGGTATATGTGGTTTGAAAGCACCTTTTCAGATTTATTCTAATCCAGGAAGGTTTGATTAAACTTGATGCTTACATTACTTAGCTCTCCACTCTAGAGCTCAGCATGGAAGTATAAAGGTGTAGTGATCCTTAGGATACATGCTGTTTCATAAGCTATATTTAATGAATTCTTTAACTGTAGAGAGAACGTTAATGTGGTGATCCTTGAACTACAATAATGCTGCTTAAATGTAATTGTAAATAGTATAGTTTTCAGTTCAGAAAAGATCTATTTTATCCTGGCTGCAGAAATCCCAAAAGAATTTTGTCCTACGTTATTACAGAAGCAACATAACAGATGACCTCACATATGGATACTAAGAAAATATAAGAATTTTTTTTTTTAAATTTTGTGTTGTTTCCAAGCATATCTGACTATTTCAATTTCCTTTCTCTTGTTATTATTTAACTTATCCTAAGGAGGAATGATCCCAGTTTATACTGACAAGTACATTTTTCTCCTTTCCCTCTAGCACCGATGGTCAAAGATGAAGTTTGTATTTCAAAATGGACTTAAGAATTTCCATTTCAGAGGAGCACTCAGCTAGTATTACCTAGGCATGGAAAAATACTCCCTTCAACAAGAGAAAAATTTTAAATAAAACAAAAGAAAGATCTATCAAAATACAAATCTACAAGTGATCAAAATTTTAAGACAACACTGTAAGCATAAAGTATGCATGAACATATACAATGAATACACATAGAACATACATGCATACAAGATCTTAAACAGTATTCCACAATTCCTGGAAGAAATCTCTTTGTAAGCTTTCTGGTCACTTTTAAATTCCCTTTTTTTCCTTAGTGTTCCAGCCTATGATCCCAATTATCTTCACAAAAAGCTAAGAAATCACTTGTCATTTTCTCTGAAGGACTGGTTAAAAACTGTCACAAATTTAATGCAGAAAGTTCTCTGAACATTATTTGCAAAGCTTAGTTAAATGGTTGTTTACTTCAGGTACTTAAAAGTTCAAATATAAAGCACAAAAATAAATTATAATCAGATTTCCTGGACCTTAGAAGAAAATTTTCTAGTTTTGATTTAGAAACTCTAAGAGCTGAAACCACAAAACGATATTCAAAGGTTTGACTGAAATAATACGTAGCAAATCTCTTATATTTGAAACCAACCACTAAAGTCAAGATTTCAGCTGAAGACGCCTGAGCAAAATTGTCATAATAAGGAATGCCACAGCTTTTCCATGGGAAAAATAATTAACTTCACCAGGAAGATTAAGCTAATTTCTAAATGGAAGCAGGGCATTCAGAAATTCCTAGTTGCTCTGGAAAATAGGAATTGAGAATTGGCACATTTTGCACCACTTAGGAAATCCTATCATGCTCATTAGTTATGTTTGCACTCCTTCATTAAGACTTCATGTGATCAATACCTAGTATTTCTTCAAAAAGCCTGCATAGTGCAAACTGTTTATGATCTACAATCACTTCACCAAATGCTGTAAAGGGTACTCAACATGAGAGTGAAGTTGACCATGTTGTTGCAGAACTGCCTGTTATTGTAAAACCATGAAAACCACAAATGTAAAAGAATAAAAAGTCTTAGTAATTTACTAAAAGTGTATCATTGTTATCATTACCTGTTGCATTGCTTGGATCAATGCTAGTCACAGCTGGGGACAAAACATTGTTAGAAGATAATTTATAATTAGATAGATGGACCAGTCAGTGGATAAAGAACTGGCTGGATGGCTGCACACAAAGAGTTGTGATCAATGGCTCAGCGTCCAGCTGGAAAACAGTAACAAGTGGTGTCCCTCAGTGATTGGTGTTGGCATCAGTTTTATTCAACATCTTTGTCAGCGCCACAGACAGTGGGATTGAGTGCACCCTCAGCAAGTTTGCTGATGACACCAAGCTGTGTAGTTCGGTTGATATGCTGGAGGGAAAGAACGCCATCCAGAGGGACCTTGACAGGCTTGTGAGGTGGGCTGACGCCAACCTTGTGGAGTTTAACCAAGCCAAGTGCAAGGTCCTACACCTGGGTTGGAGCAATCCCAGGCACAGCTACAGGCTGGGCAGAGAAGAGATTCAGAGCAGCCCTGCCGAGAAGGACTTGGGGGTGTTGGTTGATGAGAAAATGAACATGAGCCAGCTTCAGTGTGCAGTCATAACCCACAAAGCCAACCGTATCTTGGACTGTATCAAAAGATGCATGACTAGCAGGTCAAAGGAGGTGATCCTGCCCCTCTACTCTTGTGAGACCTCACCTGGAGTATTGTGTGCAGTTCTGGTGTCCTCTACAAGAAAAGGACATGGAACTGTTGAAACAAGTCCAGAGGAGGGGCACGAGGATGATCAGGGGACTGGAGCACCACCTCCTGTATGAAGATAGGCTGAGAAAGTTGGGGCTGTTCAGCTTGGAGAAGAGAAGGCTGCGTGGAGATCTCATAGCAGCCTTCCAGTATCTGAAGGCAGCTTATAAGGAATGCTGGGGAGGGCCTCTTCATCAGGGACTATAGTGATAGGACAAGGGGTAACGGGTTAAAACTTAAACAGGGGAAGTTTAGATTGGATATAAGGAAGAAGTTTTTTACTGTAAAGGGTGGTGAGGCACTGGAATGGGTTACCCAAGGAAGTTGTGAACGCTCCATCCCTGGTGATGTTCAAGGCCAGGTTGGACAGTCTTGGGTGACATGGTTTAGTGTGAGGTGTCCCTGCCCATGGCAGGGGGATTGGAACTAGATGATCTTAAGATCCTTTCCAACCTTAACTATTTTACGATTCTATGATTGTATAAGAGAATCAATAATAAAATATTAAAGAAATAAAAACAAGTTACTGGAAACAAACAGTTTTGTGTAGCAGGAAATCAGAAACCATACCAGATTGAAAAAGAAAATGTCTATACAGAAATGAACTCTTTTTTTTTTTTTAATTTGTACTCCTTCAACAGTATCGCCAATACTAATATATATTAGTTTTCCAGAAATCAGTCCCAGATGAGCCAGTATTTCCATTTCAGTGCAGCCAGAATTTCCTTTGGGAAGTCTTCCTCCAAGGAACTGGGCTAAGTCTTCTGCACTATCATTTTATAAAATATGGTATTTCACAGTCTATGGGTAACTATTCTAATCTCTAAGTAATTCTTAGTAGCGCCAAATAATGAAAATGTATTTGGTTTTCTTACTTATTTGGAGGCAAGGGAAGTATCTTAGCTTTGGTTCCCTCACTCTTTTCAGCAGTCCTGAGTAGATACACAATACCTCTGTTGCAATGATCACAGTCAGCTCTCCCCTTGTGATCCATGCAAACATAATTCCCTTCACGTTCCACTGCCTGCTCCAAGATTACAGCTCAATTTTCTTTGCCATCTCCAACTACCAATTGCCACATAAATCCTGTTTAAAATTGGTTTACAATAATTTTAGTGGCAGTTTACAATTTCAGAATGAAAGGTAAACACATACATAGATGACTAAACACCCACAACAGAATTTTCATTGGAATGCAAGTAACGCCAATTCAAAAAAAGCATTGAGATACACTCTCAGAAGAAGAGGGAAAAAATATAAAGAGCAAGCATGTAAAAAAAGGGTTTCATTTTACTTATGTTCCCTTTTTCTTCAGTCTAACCACAGTACAGAGATCCAATATCACAGCAGAAGAGATTTTGGGTTTTGAGAAGTTAAAGAAGCAGCAAGCTGTTATGGATATCCATTTCTTCATTTGTACCCTCTTAATAGGTAGTAATCTCAGAGAGCATGCATCTATCATCACATTGTGACTAGACTATAGATAAATCTAAATGAGCTGCCAGCATGCTCTCTGCCACCAAATAGCTCAGATCAAAACAAACAAAAAATTTTAGTCTTGTTTCTTGGGTAAGGTTATATTTTGGGATACTATACTAGGCTTCTTTTTACGTATGAACTGACTAAAAAAAGCCTTACAGACACACTGCAGCAATGTGCTGTAATACAGTCAGCTATTCTCCTTACACCCATCTCTAAATATACATCTTAAAATGAGTTCATCTCATTGATCTTTTTCAGTTCCATTTTTTCCACACGGAAGAGATATGCTATGCACCTTCAAGATGTGTTATTCTGCAGAGAAAACAGTATCTTATTTTTGTGGTATATCGCCATCACGCAGAAAAAGATCTTCCACTTCCATTCTATCTAAATGAAATGTGTCTTTTATCCAATATAAAGTATTATTACATCCATTGATAGTCATGTCAGAGGATCAAAAAAACCCAAAAAACTTTCAGATAAAAGAGGTTTCATACCACTTGCCAGCATATCAGTTGGGAAAAAGATGTCTTCATAAAACATCAGATCTACTGTATTTTATACGCCACCTCTTCAGAGATCAGCCTTCTTTTAGTATCACTGAAGTCACAGATGAAGATTTATTTCACTGTCTTTAGTGCTGGTAAAGAGCACTAACCATACTATAAAGCCTGCTTTGCATTTGCAGTGTGAAAGGCCCCAATGTGCCTCTCTGAAAGTGACTTGGCTTTTTTCACTACTGCTTTTATTTGGTTGTGCTCAATCAGGATAATTTCTAATTTTTGCATTCAAAGATCACTTCTCTGTATTCCCAATTACTCATATATTCAGTGCTAATATGCTAAGTACTAGAGACAAGCTTCTCTGATGACTCAGACCTGTCATCTAAAACGAGGAAGCAAGTACCTGTATTCCATAAAGTGAAGTTCATGTAGCACCTTCAAATATGGCATTTTAAAGGACAAATGTGTAAGGTTTAATGACCAGTTATTCACTTCTGTTCATATACATACATATACACATAAAAACATGCATATATCTCTTGGTTCACTGTATGTGTTTTCCCAGTAGCATGCACTAAACAGGACCTACATAAAATGTCTATGCAAATGATACACAAAATAGTCCCTATGATACAGTAATGTCTTCTGAGGCCAAAAGCATACAGGAGAACATACTTAAAATGCAGACATACTCACAAGTAAGGTAATATACTTTCAGTATTTTAGATCTTAGTGAATAAGAAATAGTCCCTTTACCACGTTTAAAGTTACAAAAGTAAACTTAAAACAATTAGAATCATCAGACAGGGAAAGGAAAGAGTGCTAGGAACATACTCATTTTGACCTCATTTGCTAATTGATACATGTTGGCTTACATCTGGAGCTTGATACCCCATGTCTGAAGCAGCAGAAATAGTACCACTTGTGTTGGTCTTTGTCTCCTGACAATTTGCCAAATTGTAACTGAGTTCTAATCTATTTTCATAGAAATACATACTGCCAAGACTAAGTATTCTTTGGCTTGCTTTTCAGATCCCTATTGAGTTTAGGTTTTACCTGTTACTTCTCTGCTTTTCAACTTAGCATAAGGGAAAATATATGTGATTAATAGCAAATATTTAGATACAGCTTTATTTTCCAATAATTAAAATTTATTTCAAGAATTCCAAGTATTACCTGAACACTGTTACCTATTCTATTGTCATAACACTTAGAAATCCTAGTCAGAGTACAAAGGTTAGCCGCAGTAGGTGCAGAAGGAGGAGCAAAGCAAACACAGGCACAAATACAGTTTCTCTGTGCAAGCAGAAACCATGAAAGAGTTAAGACAGAATCTTGGGGAAATGAGCTCTCAATAAGTATTTGTATGCCTTTATACAGATACTATATATGAAAGTCAATAACCATGAAAGTCAATAAACTTCCACCATTTTGAAGAACAAACAGATTCTGAACTCTTCATTAGTCACTCTTCTTGACAGGTATTTCATGGCTGTTTTCATTTGGCATTCTTACTTCCCATTCTGAACTGATCTGGAGTGAAATACATTACAGTAGGGTTTGGTAAAAAGCAGACCTATTTTTTTTTTATTTCAATCAGAAAAGACTGAGTCCCAGCTGTCGGGTAAATTATATTCAAAATTATCTTCCATCATGTTCTGGGCCAAATTTCATCTCTAATGTAAGCGGGCAACACTCCAACACTTCTACTGCACTCGTAACTCATCAGAATGTAAGATGAAATATCACCTTCAGAGTTCACTTCCGAACACATGAACAGTCCCTATTCCCAATGCAAATACAAAAAAAAACAAAAAACAACCAAACAAACAAACAAAAAACCTCAAAAAAACCCCACAAAACCAAACAAAAACCAAACCCAAATTATAATTTACCATGGAGCCCTAAGGGGACAGAAATATCTTTCTTAGCACATTCTGCTATCTTTTTGCAGGCACTTTATTTCAGAGAGGGAGACTGGTACTTTATACAGATCAAGGTAACAAGACTAGTCCCTTCATTTTGTGACAAAGAGGGTATTTTGGGTTGTATGCATTCCCCTAAAGGAAATAAGCATTATTACCTTACCTGCCACCCCAATACTTATACCATACTATCTTGCTACCATACATATCCTGCTACCAGAATTTGCTCTCATGAATAAGAATGTGAGTTAAAGAAACCCCTGATTTTCCTGCAAATAAACTGCAGGGCAGTGGTGGGGACACCTCAGCTGCTAGCTTATTAGCATCCCTTGAGAACAAGCAGCTGGAAGAAAACTAAAATCGCTTGCAGCAATTGTCCCTTTTTTCCCTGCTATCATTGTGAGATAGCAACCTCTTATGTGCCAAAACACATTTATCCTCTCATAAATGCCTGTTTGTACAAGCTTTTCTTCAAAATCATGTTTGTGCTACCCCATAAACAAAGATCATCCAAACAGACCAAGTCCCTGTTTTTTCTTGGAAAAAGAGGAATACAAAACCTCCTTTTCTTTGATGCATTTAGTGGATCATGAGTGATAAATGAAGGGCTTTGCCTTTGTTTTGTTTCAGGTTTTGTTGGTTTGTTTGTTTTTTTTTTTCTTTTCACTTGCTATAAATTCATAGCTTACATCACACTTCACAGAGCCAGGTTTTCTTTCCTAGTGCTTTGTTCAGAATAAACAGACCAAATAGGAATGAATAATGCCATACGAATGCATTAGAATGAAACTTCCAAGGATGGAATCAAAAGCATCAGAATCAGACCAAATGACAAGTAAAGCACAGAGGGTCATCACTAAGGTGGTAAGACCCTTTAAAGTCTTTTATGAATACAACAAAACAAACAAACAACAGAAACACACACACACAAAAAAAGCAAAACCAGTGGTTCTGGTCAATGTTACATACAACAATGGTTCATTAATACATCAGGTGGTGGATTTTTTGAGGACAAAAGCTAAAAAGGGGAAGGGTTGATAGTGAAAAGAAGGCTGAATCTAAAGATAAACTCTAATGTGCTTTTTAAAGTAAGAGTCCCCTAAGTACTGCATAAATAGAATTAAGAGTATTTCAGTTGGAAGGGATGTACAGCAATCATCTAATCCAACTGCTTGACCATTTCAGGGCTATCCAAGAGTTAAAGCATGTTATTAAGGGTATTGCCGAATACCTCTGACACACTGATCTTCTTTAGGCATCGACCTCGAATCCCACTCCAGTCTCTGACCACCTTCTCTGTAAACAAATGTTTCCTAATGTCAAGTCTAAACCCCTCCTGAAACTAATCAGAAACTTCAGACTCTCTCACATTATGTAAATATCCCACCTATTTCATTAACTGAAAATCTTTATTGGGAGAATATTTGATATTAACTGTGTGACATTTGTTTCCCCACTCTACTTGACCATAAACTGCATTTGAAGAATTAATTTTCTATCAAAGTTGCCACTCCTTGCAATGCAGTTAAAGACAAATTATGATTTACTTGTGTTCTGAACTCTGTAACAGGGATAGAGGTCTTGATTCTCCCTGGGGACATTCTAATACTCCTGAATGATCTACCATTTGAGAGAGCGGAGGTTTAATCTACCAATTGAAACATTAAAAATGCTATAATGGTCACATAAAGATCACTGCAACTTTGCTAACTGCACAAAATAAAAAAAAAAAATTATAAAACCGAAACAAACCCACCATCATCATAACTACTTTTTCTATATCTCAGCTTAATATCTGTGCTGCTTATTTTATTTGAAAACTCTTGAACTAAATGGCATAAACAATCCCATGATGACAGGAATCTAAAAACATCATTTTCTTGTATTCTGAGTAACAGTTTCAATAACCAGTGGACTCTAGAGAAGCAAGCTAGCTGAAAACATCAAAGAGATTTTTATGCCTTTATAATACTAAGACCCCACTTCCAGCTTTCTTTGAACCCCATCTGTGTCCTGTGGAGGTAGGACTTAACACAGGGAATGGAACTAGATGCTGCAAGCTATTTTTCTGGTCTCTGTAACTGCAGTTGCATGGACAGAAGTAGTTCCTTCTAAAATTGGTCTTTGTCACCTTACAGATGCATTTTGTCTAAAACTGAGTAAACCTTAACTCATGATCTTCCATAAATACTCATGTAACATACTAGTTGTATACTAGAATCAACACATGTTCCATAAGGATGAAATCACAATTAAGTAAAAACACTGACAACCTGAGAAAGGAGGTTCTTCAGGGGTTAGCTTCTTCACAGTAGTCATACATACCCTTAAGAAGTCTTACAGCAAATTGGCTAGAATTGGTTACTATCGAGAGATTCAACTTCTATTGAGGCTTCAGCCGATCACTTAGCCACAGCTGAACTCACATTTGTATGAAATATAAGTGTCTCTTGAAAAGAGATGGAAAAGCAATGCTCTGAATTGTATTTAGCAGTTCATATTATGGAACAACATCAATAAGGCACCTGGTTTTCACTTACTGACTTATTTTTCAACATAAAACTGAAAAAATGGCCAGTTAGGTTAAGAACTGACACTGATGACACTGGGGACTTTCAGACACGTGACAAAACAGACAACATGAAATCAGTCTGAGACCTGCAGAAGTGCCGTTACTTCATGAAAATAATGCTTTGTCTTTCTGCAACTGAAAAGAACACAAAGAAGAATGATAGCACAAGCAGGAAGCATGAAGAGACTATGTCTGCCACCCCAAAAAATCATCTACTACCAGCCTACATTACAGAAATCATAAAAGTAAGAAAAGCAAGTAAATGTCAGTTGCTTTATGTTTAGATCTCATATTGGCAAACACAGACTGCAGACAGAGCATCATCGCAAATGTTAAGATACAATATCTGAACTACTGGAATTCCTAACATGTTACCAAATTAAAACAAAACAAAACAAACAAGCAAACAAACAAAAAAAAATGCAAACCAAACAAACCAGTATCAAACCAAAACCATGCAAACAGCAGCCACTCTTAGTACTTTGATTTATACAGGGCACTTACTACATCTAAGACAGCAGTTGATATTTTACTTCTTTTCTCCCCAGAATCCCTGCAATGACATCTCATACTTCTTCAGGGCATCTACCTCTATTTACACCTGCCTGGTGTAATCCTATAGAGCAGCCATAGCTGGTCAACAAATTTAACTGTTGTCTTTGGCATGGAGGTATTACCATGGAATATGTTGCTGAGAAAATACGCTATTAGAAGACACATTGAGAGTACTAGAAGGTACCACATGTCCTATTGTGCTTCCAATATGCGTAAGAACACACTGTAATGGACACAAAAGACTTTATTAAATAACAGGTCCATTTAAAGTGCAGGTTAAAGGTCTCAAAAGACTTGTGTTATGTGCATATGTTCAACACTGATATGATGTATTTGTTTTGGGTTTTGGTTTTGGTGTTTTGTTTTTTTTTAATAAGATGGTTTTCTCCTGCTAGGAAGCCTAAGTAACTGATATGAAATATTAAAGTGATTCCACACTCCTCTTAAAACATTGTCTCTTGATAGACTGCTGGAAGAGCCTTTGCTTTGTCTGGGATCCGCTTTTTAAAACACTCCTTGAATTTGAAGAACCTTACCCTGTGACATACAATATCAAAACAAAGGGTCAGGTCTTGTGTTTTAGGAGAACTTTGGCTATAGCATTCATTCAAGAAAGACAGGTCCAATTGCCTCTTATGCTAAAGCAGGAGCTAAACCTTCCAAGAAATAGCCCTAAGCTCAGACCATAACCAGCCAGAAAACAAAGGGCATTCACGACAGCTCTTCAGGAAGCTAAAAGCAACAAACAAACAAAAAAGCCCTACACATGTACACACACAACTGACAGCTTTAGAAGCAGCAAACATATCTACCTCTATCAGCAGAATAAAATGGAGAAGGAAAGGGAACCGTAGAAATCCTCAAAGCATGCTACCTACTTTTACTTATGAAGTGTGATCTTCAAGAGGAGTGAAGAACACTCTCTTTGACCTATAAAGCTTAAAGCATATTTATAAAGATGTCATCTCTTGGCCTTATGGCAACTCATCTCTAACAGCTCAAAACCCTCAGAAATTTATATAAATTAATGCATGTCAACAAGTCGTGTCAAAAAGAAAAAGAAAAAAACAAACCCCAAGCAAAAAGTAAGAAAAAAAAAAACAAACAAAACTGCTCCACATTTATTAAGGATCTTAACAAAAACCCCAAATCCCAAGACTCAATTGTATAGTTCTAGCTAGCTATTTAATTACTTTGGGGCATGCTACTGTCAAACATGCCAAGGAAATCTCCACATTTCTGCAATAAAAGATTACAAAACTAGATAACTGCTTTAACTCTCGTACTTTCAAATATGATGAAGCAGAAAGGATAAAACAAATACCTGTCTGAACAACCTACTGCTGGATATCACAGCCATTTCTAAAGTATATGGCCCCGATGTAGCATTTGACATTTAAAAAAAAAGTCATGATGTCCTACTGCTGTCCTGATATGAGGTAATTCCCATGTTTCTTTTTAAAGGAGTGTGCAGAGAACTGAAGTAACTAGCGTGGTTTCTCATTTCAAAAGCTGAAAAATATTACTGCCTATTCAGAGACAAATAGGCAGAATTCAATAGAATCGGACCATAGTAATTTAGATGCAACTCCCACCTTCCTTTTGTCATCTGCACAACTGTACTATACTTAATAAAACAGGTTCTGAATTTGAATGCACAGCATAAATTTGAGTCCTAGATTTCACCATCTATTCAATCTCTTTGCTCAAAAGAAACTGTCTTGTAATTTTAGCTATATTATCAGGTAGTTTAACTCCAAATTTGCCAGTTTGAATTTTCCCTGTCTTCAAAAAATATAATTCTCTCAATCTGAAAGCAGCTCAAACACAATGTCAAGTTTCTGTACTCTTAAGATACAAAGTATCCTCCTAAGTGTGAAGTTTAAGGTACTTCAGCCCTTCTCCTTTCTCTTCTGGTTCTTAAAAAAAAAAAAAAAAAAAGTTTGATCATATTTGCATCTTTCTTAGGGGTATTTTTATACAAAAGAAAGCAGAAACAGTTGACTGTTCTTAGGCATACTGCCCAGAGGCTTTATGAAAAATATTTGTCATTAGATTCACAGGTCATCAGGACAAAAAGAAACACCAGGTATTTACAGAGTTTGGACTTTGTAGATTGAGACCCTTGCTTTTGACTAAGTGCCACTGAGAGGGTATCACTACATCCAAAAGACTGAGCAGATTTGTACTTGTTTTAAGTTGTGCTCTGAAAAGAGACTGTGCAAGGAAGAAATATGCAGTGGACTCTATTTGTCCTGACCAAGTCTACATAGCACCCTGTAAATAATGTTTTCTCAGTCTTGGGCTCCTTTATGTGACAGGTATCTAAAATTCTAGGAGTGCCTAGAATGAATTATTCAAACAAAAGGAAGAAAAAAAAGCTAAATGCAATGTTCTTCAAAAATAACTAACTGTTATTTATAACTAAGATGAGAAAATAACTAACTGTTAAAGGTGCGGAAAATAGCTTTAGAATGTGGGAAGGTTGAAGGACTCTCCAGAAAGGTATCTTTCACAGTATGAAAAAAGCACTACAACTGCTTAATTTTTTTATTTTGGTGAGTGGGGGGAGGACAGTGGGGAGCAGGCAAGGGGTGTCATTAAACAAGTATGAAATAACTGCTCCCTACAATCAAGGAACTGTAACAGCAATATAATATCTTTCTCTAGTACAACAATGCTGTTGAAAAAGAAATGTTTTACATTTTTTTTTCAGAAAAAGAGGGCATGGCTGTTGTGGCAATAGTAAGAATAACTTTTGCAGGTTCCAAGTTCAGCAGCTTCACTGCCGTTGTTAAAATGAGTTTTAATAAAACTCAGCAGAGTCTAATCCCACCTCTTCCCAAGAACACCATCATATAGCTTTGCTAAACACAGATAACCTTAACAAGTACATAAGCTCACTTTCTGAGGACAATACGATTCCAAAACATGCTAAAAGAACTATTTCATAAATGGACAAGTCAAGCGAAGATTTAATCCAGTGATTTCAGGAAGCCTCAGTGATTGATGCATTTGTTTGCTATTTTTTCCTGGATTCCCCTGGTTGCTCTTTTTTAGTAAAAAGTAATTAAGTACAACAGAACAGTTTCCAGCCTATTAAGTTATTTTCATGGGAATTTAAATAAATTAGTTATAATTAGACCTAAGAAAATCTCTAAGAGAACTGGGTTCAATCGCAGAAATTATACTATTGCCTGTGACTCCTGTGTACTGCAGTATCATAATACATTCAAAACATCCTTCAGATCTGAGCACTGAAATTAGAAATTTACATCTAAAAGAAGTTCAATTTTTTTTTCCTCTTCCCTTCAATCATTCTCATATTGTGTTAGAATATTAGTAATAAAAGGTCAAATTAAATTAAAAAATAAAGAGAGAAAGACTGTGCTATTAATTACTGGAAAAAAGGAAAGATGAAAATAGATTAATGAAAGTATGATTTTACTTGGATTCCTGCAGGGACTGGAAAATTAAGTCAATAGACATTTTTGTAACACTTTTAACGGGTTCAGTACTAATATTATGCACAGGAAATTTAGAAATAAATTAAAAACTTTGTCCGATTTAAGGGAAAAAAAGAAAAAAAGGAAGAAAAAAAGCCAGAAGAAACCCAGAATTTTAGACCAAGTGTGTATCACTAAAAATGTAAGAGCAAGTCAACAAAAAAAAGTTCAAATTAGAATAAAACCTTATCTGATCCCTGTCTCAAAAGGCAGCACAAACTGCCAAGACTCACTCTTAAGAGATTATAGAACTCCTACTAAAATAACAATCCTCTTTATGACTGCAGTTACTATTTATTGTAGTAATAACAAAATATAGGCGCATGAACACATTAAAGTCTTTTCTTTCATTCTGTAGCTAATTCCTCACCTTCCTTCCATTTTGTTTTCTTTTGTACCTGAGCTTTCTTCTTAGTTTTTATCATCTTCCCTTTATTTTTATTCCTTTTTTTTCCTCTTCTTCTTCTCTTCCACAGTTCTTTCTTTTCTTACCCTTATTTCTTACACCATATCCACATTTTCTCCTGCTTAGATGCTCAAATAACAGAAGCACAGGAAGTGCTGTCTCAAATAGTTTGTAGCCTCTTCCTAGAATTCAATTCTCTCGAGGTGAATCTAACAGTCCATAAAGATTGCATTATTGATCGCTTATTAACCATTTTGCCCCCAGATTTGCCCAGAGGAAATTTAAAGACAAGTTTTAGTTTGTGAGAAGTCTGTTATATTTCCTATCTGAATAGGTATAGCTCATCTTATCTATAAATCCTCTTACTTTCTTACCATTTATGCTCCCTTCATTATCACTTCTGCTATTTATGGCCATGTGTGCTATTACATCAGCTGAGTATACCCACTGAATGATTAGCACAGTCAACCCTTAGGAAATGGTAGTAAGCCTAAATCCCCTATTTTTCTGTATCCTGGAAAGACTACTTACTTTCTAGTACTGTTTAAAATATTACTAAAACAGTCTTCCTATTAGCATTCTCATCTATGGCCTCTCCCAAACGAATAAGCCTCCCTCACTGGAAAGTCTATTTAAATATATTCAAAGAGTCACTTTTTTTTATATTACAAACTGGCAAGCTCCTCAATTATCTGTTGAAAAAGGTTTCAGACCACTGAACACATTGAGAAGGATCAGCATACCTTTGTTGAATATTTTTAACATTATTTTGCTTATCAGAAAAGTCACTTCATTATTTTACGCATGGTCAGGTATTGTCGGTAGATTTTATCCAGACCATCATATTCCTTATATACATTTTTTAGCATTAAAAAGGACCGTTTTAATTTGCCAGAAATACCACTGTATGTTTTCAGGTGTAAAATACAAAAGAAAATGCTAAAGAAGGCTCTGCTGCACTGAGGCAAGGTGGAGGCTTACCCCTATCAGCATTTCACATCCACAAGGTGAGTTCCTTCATGGATCGCTTCAGCAGCCTAGCCAGAGCCTAGCCAGACTCATTAAGAGGGACCACAATGGTAGTAAAGGAGGATTATCTTTCCGTAGCTTCAAGACTAAGAAAGACTAAAGTTAGAGAAAAGGGGTTAGAAGTAAATACACCCAAGAAATTTTATCCTGCACAGGGTTTTCTGGTTTTGTATTTGGGTTTGTTGGTTTTTTTTAAAGTATACTTATACCATGAAAATAATTTTTGCTGCACAATTTTGGAAGTGCTCTGTAGGATCTTGAGTCTTCTGGTCAAAGCCTCTCTTGTATTTACAAAGATTATTTCAGAATTTGCTCAAGAAATAGTAAGCAGGAAGAAGAAAAAAGATGTATCAAAAAATGCTGTTAAGAAAAAAATAAAAAAGGAGACTTGAAAATAAGCACTAAGGGCTCAGGAACATTAATTAGGATGGCTTTTTAAATTCATATAAATTGCTCTACATTCTTACTCAACGGTTTCATCTGCTTACTAAGTGATTGCTGGTCCAAAATCCCCACATGTGATTTGGTGTGCAGCATTTTTTAAAAGTATATGAAGTTTAAAGCATAATTATCAATCCTCTCCAGGATTCCAGTCAGTACTAAAAAAACTTAATTGTTTTATTCCAATATAATATTCTAAGCAAAGCAAAAAACATGAGAAAAGCATACAATGAAAAAGGAGAGTTAAACAGCATCTTTACAGACACCCAGGTGCACTTGAGTTTCTTCAACCGAAGTCTGTATTTCATTTCCTCAATTATTTAATCACAAAATTAGATTTCCAAATTGTAATATAATTCTTTCAAAGGAATATGAGAAACTTTTAAGTTTGCCTGTGAAAGTAATTCTAGAAGAGAAGGAGGAAAAACATAGTTTGAGCAAAATGAGAAAAAAATAACTATGGCATGCAAAGCCCAGCAATCTGGCCATCAGTACTTAGGTTCAGAGATTCCTAAAACTTCAGCTGATATTTTAAGCAAACCAATAGCATCTAATTTCACAATGCTCCTTAAACAACCAAATAAAAACAAAACAAAACAAACCCCGATTAAACAGAATCCAAGTAACTCTATGTACGACCAAGGTATACTGAGTACCTGCAAATCAATTTCTAATATATCACCTAATTACTATAAATTCTAAGTTTCTCTTAGGAGAAATATATCCAGTCTAATGACATCTTATCCTTAAAATACTTCGTAGCATACATCATTTAGCAAAAGATAATTAACAGACAGAAAAAAAATCTTCACATTTTTGCAACAATTTCTTTGTTGCGACTTGATATTCACTCATTTTTTCCCTGAAATTTTTGTCTATATAAATACAGAGACAGATATTATGTTTTACAACTACTATGAAAAGGAGATCCTACATAAACTGTCATTCATCAATGACAGAAAACAGTATTATATGCCAATAGAAAGATAACTACTCTAGAGAACATTGACTACATACATGGTTTATATTCCATGAACTGAAGCAAAAGATCTTCAGAGTGGTATTATAATTTAACATTCTGTAGAAAACTCTAAGAGTTTCATAGCCCCAAAAGCAAAACTTTCAAAGCAGCAGTGTTAAGTCATTGCTTTCCTATGCAGAGATGCAACAGTAATGTTGGTATTTAAAGAAATTCTTAAGTCCTGTAATTCTAAGAATGAAAAGATTTCTTTTGGTAATATTCTAGTTGTGTGCTTGGTTTCAACTACAATGAATTAATAAAGGACCAGCAACTCTCTTTATGAATATTATGGCAGTTCATGCAGAAAGTCTTGTTGAGGAGCTGCTGTAACCAACAAATCAGTATAACTGAACAGCTAGAAGACTATTCTGGTTTCTTACCCTCAAATACAAGGAGAGTCACAGTACCTGTTTTATTTTCAGAGCACCAACATGAAAACATACACACACCTGACACAGGGAAGATTTAGATTAGACATTAGGAAAAAATTCTTCACTATACTTCGCTATGGTGGTGAGACACTGGAACAACCACCCAGGGATGCCCTATACCTAGAGGTATTCAAAGCCAGCCTGGATGGGGCTTTGAGCAACCTGCTCTAGTGAAAGGCATCCCTGCCAATGGCAGGGGGGTTGGAACTAGGTGATCTTTAAGATCCCTTCCAATCCTAACCAATCTGTGATTCTGTGAAATAAAGGCTCTGTACAGGGATAATCAGGATTCCTCGCTATCAATAAGTTACATTGCTATGAAACAAACCCACACCCTTTAAAATGTCCCAGGTAGCTAAAATGAATAATCACAATATCTAACATCACAGAACATACAGTTAAAAACAGTGCTTGGACATGATCCCTGCCCAATGAAAGCCATCACTGTTCAGTGAAAGACAAGTAAGATACCAAAAACATAAAGCAGTAAGATACCAAATCTTCCATCTCAGATTATAGCAATGTAGTAAACTATCCAGCAAAAGAAATATTGTCTAGATAATTATCACTGTTTGCCTGACAATTATGATTGTGTCTTTGTCTGAATTATGATTTAAAGTTGATTTACATGGTTGGCTTTCAATAATGTATAGGTTATGCTGAAATATCTCTAATTCACTCAGTCACCAATAGGTTAAAATATTTATAGTGCACCCACAAAAATAAGTAGGAGAGTCTTGCACAAGAGGTCTTGCACTCAACAAATGCAGTGTTATGTCTCATTTTTTCTGAGTTCTTAAAAGTTCTATGCTTACCAAACTAAAGGTGTAACAAACTACAAAAATGCTCTCTTGTGTTAGGAAACAAATGGTTAAATGCTTCCAAGAACACCAAATTGCCTGAAAATCACTTCAAAAAGATCTCCATGTACACAATTCAATGTAATTTCACTTAAACTATGATTTCAAAAATCAGTTAACAGCCTCACTCTGTTACTGCTAGTTACTAAATAGTGAGTTCAGTGGTCTTAGACACACAGAATAGTACTTGGAAAGTTAACAGTCTTGCCTTAGCACCATGTTCCAGTATTTAAAGGGTGGCTACACAGAAGATGGAGACTCCCATTTTACAAGGAGTCACACGGAAAAAACTAGGGGTAATGGATTGTTGTGGTTTAAACCCAGTCAGGTAACTTGTTCACTCACTCCCAGTGAGTGGTGCCGAGCTGACAACAATCGAGAGCCGTCCCGTCCCCCCCCCCACCGGGGCTCTCCCCTTCCCTGCTCCCGGAGGAACGGGGAGGAGGATCGAGAGAGTGCAACTCCTACGGGTTGAGACAAGAACAGTCCAGCAACTAATGTACAACACAAATCACCACCGCTACCACCAACGACAACAATGATAAGGGAAAATAACAAGGGAAGAGAATACGATACCACTGGCCAGGAAACAAGTCCCACCCGGAAGCCCATGTCCTTCCGGGTAACTCCCAGTCACCCCCCACCCCGGGCATGACGTGCTGTGGTATGGAATACCTCCCCAGCTAGCCCAGGTCAGGCGCCCCATCTCTGCTTCATCACAGCTTCCCCTCCTCCCTGGCAGAGCATAAGCCTCACAAAGTCCTTGGTCAGGGTAAACATCACTTAGCAACAACCGAAAACATCGGCTTCACCAACACTGTTCCCAGGCTGGAAGTCAAAACACAGCACTGCACCAGCTACCACGAAGGAGAAACATGACTGCTACTGCTGAACCCAGGACATGGATACAAGTTACTCCTGAGAGATTCCAGTTGGACACAGGAGCAAAACTTTTGACAACGAGAACAATCAGGCACTGGGATAAACTCCCAAGGGAAATGATGGATTCCCCAGTGTTGGATACTTTCAACATTCAGCTGGACATTGTGCTGGGCTATCGTGTCTAGATCTGCTTTGCCAAGATAGGTGAACCAGATAATTCTCGAGGTCCCTTCCAACTTTTATTCTATAGTTCTATGAGACAGGTAGTGCTTTAAGCTAAATGTCTTATCTGATTCTCTCTCCAATAATGTAGGACATCTTTGTCCAGAAGGCATTTTTGCAGTTCATTAATCATCATAACTGGAAAATTCCAAAGTTAAAAGTTTATGTTCATGCGAAGTTTATGTAGAAATAGGTCCACGTATAGCTTTCAACTAGTCAGAAATGCATTTGGAGTAAATCCATTGATTTCCAAGAGCAAGGCAGCCTCGCCCCAAGACATTAGAAATCATTGCAATTTCTCATTCATCTCATGTCATTCATTCATAGGTCTGATTCTGGATGATTCTGAATATTTCTTATTTCGAAAATACAATCTGAATTAAAATGTCACAGTCTATAAGCACTAACTGTATTTTACATACATCAAAGCAACTAGGCTTACTTAAATACTTGCTTACTCTAAATACTGATATAGAACTCTTTGATTTTTTTCTTTAGCTCCCAGTGAGTCTCCAAGTAATTAATATAATAACAATAACACTAAAAAATTCCTGCAGTTAAATTAGGCTTTGGCAAACTTAATTCTGTAAATGAAAGAAAAATGTTTATGACAGAACTGCTGTTTCACCAGAAGAAAAAATACCTGGAACACATAGAAGTGTTTCATATCAAAGCATGATACAAGTGCTCATATTTCAATTATGTAAACCCAATTTACCACTTAAAATACTTCGTGTCACTTTAAGTTTGTAAATCAAATTGGTTTATCTTTTTTTTCTTAGCTTCACATTAAAATGGAACTAAAAATCTACTTAACAAGAAAAATTGAATTAATTCAGCTATCTTCTTCCAAGTCATACTTTATAAGTTTGTGTCACAATTTTAAAGACTTCTTTTATCCGTGTATTTTTATTAGATCAGAGGCAAATAACTGAGATACTGAATATTTCTAACAACAAGAAGCTATAGATTCTTGGCGCTTTCTCAAAATTAGTTCTACACAAAAAAACAAGTTTTAGGTTACAGGTAAGCAGAACTCTCTCAGCCAAAATTCAAGCTAACATTTTACCTGTTTCTCAGTGTTCATATAAATTATAGATTTAAGGCAGAAGTTATGCCAAAGAAATCTTAAGGGACTTACGATTTTTACAGCCTCAAAACAAGCAGTACTTCATGGTTTTCACTCACCCAGTGCTCACTGTAACACTGAAAGGTCAAACAATCCAGAACACAATTTGAAACAGGAATCTATAAACAATACTCAAGAAAAAAAAAACTACTAAGAGTATGCTATTATGATTTCTACTACTAGGGACAGAAATAAGGATTGTGCTTTTCTTGGACACCTGGATTAAATAAAAAAATAAAAAAATCATGAAGTGACCAGGGAGTGAAAGGAACACTGACTATGTATTCATTCATATTCCAAATGTGTGTTACCTGAAAATACAAAATAATGAGAAAATATTTATTAACTATAATATTTTCGCCAGTTATGATCTCTATAGATTTCCTTTAAAAACCTAAGTACAAGCAATAAAGTTGGTAGAATAAAGAGGAGAACAAATACAACTTTGAATTAATTTCCTTCACAGTAAAAATTTGCATCTGAATTAATTCATACCTATGCTGTAATCTACTCAAAGCTTCTAAAATCATTGAGGCATTTTCCTTTTACATTTTGTGTTGAAATGCCTTGATTAACTCAGCACTCACAATTACTTTACAGAAAAGTCTTCACATTAGTACTGCATAAATAAAAGGCTACCAAAATTGGTATGATAACACCAGTGACATAATACATGCTTTTTACTTATATTTCAAAGCAGAGGCTTTAATACATTAAATACGCGCCAGAATTTGTAAAAAACTGCATCAGCATGCTTGCATTTCCCCTTCTCTTCCTTTCAGCCTTCAAATGTATGCCTCTATCTATTTTTTGATTGACAATTTTTTTTCATTCTAATGTTAATGTATTACCTCTGAGTTGATAGCATAGACACGAAAGAGAAAGATAAGTGATACATCTTAGTACCTTTTCCTGTGAAATTATATTAGCCTTCTGGGAAACTGGATAGGATGAAGCTGCAGATTCAAATATCATTACACTGCTTATTACTCTTTATCTTCAGTGCTGCTAAAGCTCTACAGAAAATCTAATTTCTCTGAAGCTGCATTAATGTCAAAACCACCACTTTCTGGATGCCAGACTTCATTCCAACTGGCAGATAATGCACAAAAGGATCTAGTATCAATCACAGAGAATTATACAAAAGCTAAAGGTTTGGCATATTTGGCAAAGAATTCAACCAATGCTCTACTTCTAAATTACTGCAGAATCTTTGCTTTTTTATTCAGTTCACGTTTTACTAAGCAGAAAGATGAAGTGTTGAGCAATGAAGTCAAGGTTGTGCTTAATCTTTACTCATTCTGTTATCTCTTGGGAGCTCTTTTATGACTGATATAGTAACTTTTTCAAACTCAGCAACAGTCACTTTAGAGGAAATGGTACAGGGCACACCTAAAGGATGAGAAAAAAAAAATCCAGCATACATTTGTTTTTGTGGGGACCAGCTTCAATTCCAGTCAAAACAAGAAGAAAATAGAAACTCTCTCTCCCTTCCCACTCAACTTTTTTAAAATGGAAACAAACAACCCACCCCCCAAAAAAAAAACACACAATTGCATCAACAGCAAACCAATGTCAGCTTCTCACTGATCTATGCCAGTAACTAGCTGCTATTAAAATAACAAACTTGATATTTCAAGTACAAGCAGAAAAAAAAAATAAATTGCATTATATAAACTGACAAAGCTTATCCATATTCCATTGTTTTCCATTTATTCAAATGGTTAAATTACAAATAAGCCGGTACATGAACTTTTGGAAAAATTATACTTCCATCTTTATTCTGTTGATTGCAGATAAACACTGATCTTAAGAATCTCTTCTGACTGGAGTAATACTGAACTGATGAGTTACATCCTGTGTCAAAAAGGGAGATTCCAGCTTTCTGTCCAAATAAGAGACACATAAGCATCACCAGATGCCTTCAACAGAGAGTACTACACAGTGCAAGAGAGAATGATAAAATGGTTTGGGTTAGAAGAAATCTTAAAGATCATCTAATTCCAGCCCTTCTGCCAAGGACAAGGACACATTTCGCTAGACCAGGCTGCTCAAAGCCCTGTCCAACCAGGCCTTGAACACTTCCAGGGATGGGGTATTGACAACTTCTCTGGCAACCTGTTCCAATGCTTCACCATCCTCACAGTAAAGAATTTCTTCCTTATGTCCAATCAAAGTCTACTCTCTTTTAGTTCAAAACCATTACCCCTTGTCTTATCACTGCAGGGGCTGATAAAAGTCTCTCTCCACCTTACTTAAAAGCCCCTTTTAGTACTGAAAAGCTGCAAGTAGATCTCCCTGAAACGTTCTCTTCCCCAGGCTGAACAATTCTGTTGTGTTTCAAAGTCTGTCAACAAGTCAGCCACACAGTCCACACTCCCCCTCCCCTCCCAGAGGGATGGGGAGGAGAATAGAAAGAATGTAACTCCCACGGGTAGTCCAGTAACTAAGGTATAACACAAACCACTACTGCTACCACCAATAATAGTAAAAAAAAAGGGAAGAGAATATGATACCACCTGCCGAAATGAGCCCAACTGAGCCCAACTGAGCAGAGAGTGCCCTTCCGAGTAACTCCCAGTTACCTTCCAGGCATGATGTGCTGTGGTATGGAATACCTCTTTGGTCAGTTTGGGTCAGGTGTCCTGTCTCTGCTTCCTCCCGGCTTCCC
Source organism: Pezoporus wallicus (assembly GCF_028554395.1). Classification (NCBI taxonomy): domain Eukaryota; kingdom Metazoa; phylum Chordata; class Aves; order Psittaciformes; family Psittacidae; genus Pezoporus; species Pezoporus wallicus. Next base: position 879,741 of record NW_026640754.1, read on the forward strand.
CTCCTCCCTGGCAGAGCATGAGACTCACAAAGTCCTTGGCCAGTCTAAACATTTGAGCAGTAAGTAAAAACATTGGTGTCATCAGCTCTGTTCCCAGGCCAAAAGTCAAAAACACAGCACCACACCAGCTACTAAGAAGGAGAAAAAATGACTGCTACTGCTAAACCCAGGACAAATTCCAACTCCAACTCTCTCAGCTTCTTTTCATAGAAGAAAGAAGTGTTTCAACCCTTGGAAATGTCAAATATATTTGCCCTAAATTTTAACCACCTTAACCTGACTATCTTTTAGCTATCACTCATATGGTGATAATATGAACCAAACTTGTTGAACCAATCTGTTTTTCTCTATAATGACATTTTAATCATAGAGCTTGAACTTCTGTTATTACTGCTTGAAGTCATCTTCCTTGGAGTAAGAGATATCTTTAAATTTAGTCTGATGAAATTTGACCTATAGTATGAACATGTACATTTGAGCTACTCTAGGCTAACCTTACAATAAGTGAAAGAACACCAAGTTATTAAAAAGGATGTAGATTTTAACTCATCTATAGTAGGTAGGTGAAACAGTTCAGATGAACAATATGCTTAGGGACATGGTGTGGTGGTGGACTTGGCATTTAGGTTTACAGTTGCACTCAATGATTTTAAGGATCATTTCCAACCTAAATGATTCTATGGTTGTAGAATTTCCTGCTTCCCTTTACTAAATTCAAGTAAGTCTGGGGCTCTCTAGGTCAATTCTACATGCCTGCATTTTAGACATTTATAGTTAACCAAATAAATTCTACCCATCATATCTGTATTTCAAAGAATATTGCAGATGCCTTCTTCATGTACATATATCTACTACCATTTACATTACATTTGTCTTTAGTAGACACTTTTACTTCATTTGCTATTTAATTTGGACATACAGATGAAAAAACATCAGTTACTTAAGAGGAATTTTAAAGGTAATCTGAAACATATCAAAGTCAGACATAATTCACAATCACTATATGAAATGCACAGCAGCAATTAGACAATAGTGGCTTAGAGATCCTCTAACCCCAGTGATTTGTTACACATGTGCTCCAAATCAGTCAATTCTCCTGGTCCTTCTTAAATAGTGATGTGGCACATGTGTTAAGTAAGTGACAAACCTAATAACCTAATCATTACCGATTAATCATTACAGATTACTATAAACTATCTTCACATTTTAGTTAATTATTCTCAGGTACTTAGAAAAGCATAAAACCCTTCCAGTTCAAGCAGGACTCCTTATTTCACTCACTTACTTTAATGCAGCATTTTTCATTAGTTCCACATTTGAGATCTTAGATCTGTCTCATGAATTAGAAGCAAAGTTCCTTCATTGGTATTACCACTAGCACTTGTATATAACTGTAAACTATTAAATATATATATGTACAAACTTCTGTGAAGATTAGTGTAAAATGAAACATAAGTTAAAACTTTGGAATAATTTGACAGGAATTGTAACAGTAGATAAATTTTAATGTCTATTCTGATTTTCTATATTTAATATTTTCTGCCTCTTATTAATGGGAAGCCCTATACCTTGACCAAAAAACAGAACAAAATAAAAAACAAAAACAAAACAACCCAAAACACACACACACAAAGTATTCTAACGGCAGCATCCTTATATGGACAACTAAAACACCAAAAGGGACTGTAAAAGCCATAAGCAAGAAATGCTTTTGTAATTAATCAATATAAAACATATATTTTCCCTCAGAGACTGATGTTATAACCAAAGAACACAGTAATTAAAAAAAAAAATCCACAATGTACACACACACAGAAAAAAAACCAAACATATCCCCAGCTTCTACTGACAGCAAGATGAACAGTGGATAAAATGCTCAGCAGTTACAAACCATGAAATAGAATGAGTATATAATGAATAGCGCTGCAATCATATAAACAAAACATCAAGAAGTCAGATCAAAGCACTCTAAGTTGTGGAGAAGTCCATAGCAGGAAAGCCATCAAAATGCCTTGTGAATTTCAAAATAAGGCAAAAAAATACTGTGACAAAACTAACTTACTTCCTTAAGTTTAAATCTTAAAAAAGGACTAAAAATAACATGAAGAAAAAAAAAACAAAACAACCCAAAAAATAGTTTTTTACAGAAGAGAAGGAATAAATATCAGCAATCAGTGATGTGTGTTACCTTAGAAAATGAAAGCATAATGTTCATTACAAAACAGAATTCTGAATAACTGACACCATTATCCCTGTTCCATTAATTGTCTAAGATGAAGTATTCAAGAATTATTGAGACACTACACTCAAGAAATAACTTTCTTTTTTTTTTTCCCAACCTAAAAGAGCACAAACAAGATGGGTATTTTGAAACCTGATGCAAATTAGACCAAATCAGAGTGGTATAAAATTGGATTTAAATAATTATATTACTATTTAGATTACTATTTGTGTTTGATATCCAAATGATTTATTACACGTTTTAAAATACACAACAATTAAGTAGAAATACTGCCCATACAACAAAATCATTGACTTAAAATTTGTATTTTCTTTAGCAATTTCAAGTAAAACCTGACTGTTTTTACCTTTCAAGTTTGCTAAAGACATGCGCTGTTTTCTCTGACAAGGTCTATGGGATTTTGATATGCAGTTATTAAACCTGTATTCCAGTAATCCACTTGAATCGTGGCAAGTTGAACTATCCTTGGCAATGGATTTAGCAAGGAACTGTATTACTCTCACCTTTCCAATGACCACTAAATGATTATTTTATACCTAAGTACAACAGATTCCCCCAGAAAGAAAAAAAGGAAGAAAGAGCAGCTAATAAAAAAGCACTATGAAACAGCAAAAAATCTACAGTACCTGGCTGTTGTGCATGAAAGGACAACAGTATTTTTCATCATGCAAAAAGATATGTCAGATAACTTTCATAGGCTTCTCCGCCAAAGGTACACTGAAGGAGAAGACAGGTATGGAAAAGATAATAAACTGTCATAACTGGGGGAATTTTGGCCTGAGAAATGTCACAATAACAAGTCACAAATATATTAAAATTAGTAGGGGCTCCTGGAAGTCATCTAGGCTGCTTAAAGGAGGATTACCTTCCACACTGAGCCAAGCTCCTCAGAGCTATGTCTGGCCCAGTCCTGTCAGTGTCTGGGTAGCTTGTTCCAATCACTAACACTTTCATCTTGTAGAATCTTATCTATCTTGTCCAATTAAGGCTTTCCCTGAAGCTTTTTTCACCTGCCATGTCATTGTGCATCTTTAAGGAAAGCATGGCTGTCTTCTCTCTAAATGCCTTTAAATGGAAAGACATTAACTAGATGCCTAGCCTTCCTTTCCCCAGTATGAACAAAACCCTGACACCTTGACCTCTCTTCTTTCAGCATGCACCCCTACTGTTAATCATCTTGGCAGCCCTTCAAAGGCTTCTCTAACAGGTCAGAATCTCTTCTGCACTAGCAAGTCCAAAAACAGGTCTTGGTGCATAACAACTGAAATAGCAGGGAACCCTTGTGGTAAAGATGTTCAGACACACAACGAACTGTAGTAGCAATACTGCAGCCAGGGGGTTAGAAGGATTTGATTTTTCCCCTCTCCTTAGCACTTGTGAGACCACACCTTGAGTACTGGGTGCAGCAGTGGACTCCCCAGTGCAAGGACAACATTGACATACTTGGGCAAGTACGGTATGGTGAGATGCGTGATGGTTGAGGAAAGAATGAGACTGTTTTACATGCCCTTACAAACAGAAGACTAAGAAAGACCATACTGCCCTCTTTAATGGGAGGAAATAGAGAAGATACAGCCAGAGTTTTCGCAGATATTCACAGAGCTAGGTCAAGGGAATACAGATAGAAAACACAACACAGGAAAGTCTAAGTAGTTATAAGAAAAAAAAAATATATACCATGAGAGTGGTCAAATACTGGAAGACTGCAGAATTTCAACCGTTACAAATATTTGAAACTTGGTGCAGCAAAACATGCAGAGTCTAATCTCACTGGACCTGCTGTGAGCAAAATGTTGGACAAAAGGAACATCCTCCCGCCCTAAATAAGTCAATGTTTCAATGTATGATGCAAATTATAGGAAAAGCTTGTACAAACATAAACTGGCAACACTTCTCACAGGCCTGAATATGTATCAAAGCAAAATTTCAAAACAAAGATCAAAAAATACTGGGTAGTTCACTGACTGTTTCTTTGCCAATGCCAGGTTACTATCTTCCAAGGCAAATGACTCATCTGTGACATAAATACGTATGTCATGTCAGCTACACCAAGCACTGAAAATGTTCATGTCTTTTCATTAGCCTACTTTCAGATATTAATTCAAAACATTCCATTAAAAAAAAAATACACATACAAAGCCACATACTAAAAACTGATAAATGTAAACTCAATTTCTTGGAAGAACTGGTTACCTTAGTTACCAGACAGTTTAAAACAGTTTCTGTACTGCAGCAAGTATTGAATTTTATGTTACTATACTTTCTTTCAGTTCTGCAATGCAGCAGAAGAAACAAAACTTAAGTACCTTAATGAATCTACAAGCAAAAACTTTTGGGGTGTCTGACACTAACATTGGTATGTCTCCACAAACAAAATAAGGGAGATTTGAGTTAGGCAATGGGATCTAATCTGCATAAATGTTCAGAATCTGCAGTTGAAGCCAAGGGAGCTTTGCTTGAACGTACCAAGCTTACATACTGACATCCACTTGCAAATATTAGCTGTTCCAGATGGAATATTTGGCATTAGTGGATACTTCATCTTAAAAATCCCACCACTCATACTTTGTCACTTATTGTGACAGTAAGAATGAAAACAGGGATATCCCCTTCCATAATTCACTGAAAATAAATTAAGAATTGTGAAGTTGAGAAGTACCAGGAAGATAACTATTATAGAAAAAAAGTGGGGCAAAATAAGAATTCTGTCTCTAGAACATGACTTAATACTTACTAATGAAAGAGGAATGGGGTCATACACAGAGCAATGAAAAGAAAATAATTAGTGCATACTCTTGGAATTCTGTCCATCCTATAAAATAAAGCAGAAAGTTTCCATGAAAACATTGCATACTTACAGAATTACAAATTATACATAAGCACAAGCAGAAGAGATGCTATATAAGGTAATACAGCTAGTCTTATTTCTGATATTTTTCTAATTCTAAAATCCTTAATTATGCTATTTTTGTTAACAGAGTTCTTAAAACGTTTCTATTACACTCTTCCATTTTACTAATACCATTTATCTAGCAAAATACCTTCCACAACATGGCAGTTCAGCAACATCTACTTTGTTTAACTTTTAACACTGATTCTCTACTACCTGGGATCTGTTTTTATTGCAAGAACCCCAAAATAATTAAGATAAGACTGTAGGCAGAACATGCATTAATACTGCCTCTCATTTTCTCAGAATTGCAGACTAATATTATCCTACTGCCTTTCAATCTTTTTCGCAGTTTGAAGTAATACTAATTAAAAGCTGGCACAGGCTTTATTCACAAATATTTAAGGATTCAGATCAAATGCTTTGAAATCTTACCACATGAAAAATTTAGTATTTCTCTGCAGTATCTTCTACAGTCCTGCAAGCAATAGACTATCTCCTTTACTATTTTCTATGTAGCTTTCTTATAAGTCAAGTTATTTGAGGAATCATCTAGAGGTGGCTCAAGTAAGCATGTAAAATTTTATTTTAATGCTGATGTCTTTAAAACATGACTTTACCTTCCAACTGAACTTGTTAAAATTTTTAGATTAATCAAGATATTTATAGTTTCTGTAAAATTAGTTTAGAATCAAAGGAAATTATTTCTATAAACCAGTTCTATAATCTGTTTCTAATTCTAAACTAGTATCTAGAAACTGTTTCTATAAATTGAATTTCTTTAACTGTTTCTATAACCTGCATTAGAATACATATTGTTTATACAACAAAATATATCCTTCAATAATGCTTTAAGAAATTATGTTCCTAAAATATGTATTCATTACAGACTCTCATAACTCAAAATAAATTCTCTGTTATGGGCAATTTAATTACTGAAAAAAAAAATTCTTAAAACATACTGTAGCCCTTGAATGTTGTTTCATGGGTTTTTTTTCCTAAACCTTTAAAAACAACAGAAGTGTGTCTGAACAAAACAAGGCTGTGAGCATCTCTACAGTAGATACAAAGAAGTAATAAAATCTCTAATAGGAAATAATTGCCAAAATAGGTAAGAGGTACAAAAGGAAACTAAGACTTTTTTAAAAATAATTTTAATCTAATCTGAAGAAATACCAGAACCCTAATTATGGTGTTAGCAAATAGTATTAAAAAAAGACCAGAATTAAAGTTACTTGACTGTCTTAATGATGCTTCATTCAAATATATTCAAATGTCACATTTAATCATAATATTTAATTTTCCTTAATACTCAGCCTGACCTCTCACTAAAACCTCTTTATCTTATGTTACTAAACCATATCAACCCATCTTTCCTTTTCATACAGTTAACATTATGAAGATACACAAGCCCATAAATAATCACTCACAGGTGTAAGCTTCAGATCAACAGTACAATTACCAAAACATAACAGGTTATTTTATGTAATCCCAATTATTTTCAGAGTTTTTTCTTTTCAAATTTTAATTATGATTTCCAAGTTCCACCAAATAGGGTCTGGATATTTTTAATATGAAAGTGCATTTATACGGCTCATATCTTGGTTTTGAAACCCTGGGGTCAGGGGTGCAGGGAGAAGAGGTAAATAAGGTGGAGATAAAATGGGAATATAAACCTTTACAGAAAAATAAATGGCCTAAGGGTGTACTTGTAGTTGCAAACCTGAAACAAGTGGTAGTTAACCCAGTAATGTTTGGGGATCACCATTTCAGATCCTGAAGCCAGAAGTCTCTTGCAGTTCATTCAATGTCATATACAAAAAAAAAAAAAATATATATATGTGTATATATATATATAAAAGTATCCATTAAACAACAACACAATAAATAAGATCCAAAGTGCCATGAGGGGCTGTCTAGAAAATATTGCGTCTTCACTGATATTTCAGAGGTTGTGAAGCAAGAAACAAAAGTTTACGCATGATAACTAGTAATGTGTCCACTGATGTAATAAGCTATCTGAATTCTAATACATGGTGCCACTGTGGGAATATTAGACAGGCACTATGCAGATAAACATTTGGCTGAAGAGTACATTTAGAATTTAATAACTCACAGCAGTTTCTGGAGAACTACACTGAGCTCACTTACAACTGTATAAAATAATTTTACAACTCACACAATCACTTTTGTTTCCAATATTAACATTCCAAAATTATACCCCTTTTTGCCCTGAGTTGAATGCCCAGAATTACATTACACCGACAAGGTACAGATTATAGAATTTAGCCTGACTCAAATTTTTAGAAACCCTCTCTTCTAAAAAGATCTAGATCACAGAATCATAGAACCATTGAATGGTTTGGGTTGGATGCAACATTAAAGCTTATCTAGTTCCAGCCCCCCCTCTCACAGGCAGGGACAACTTCCACTTGACCAGATCGCTCCAACTCACATCCAGCCTGGCCTTGAACACTGCACCAGGGATGGGGCAGCCATAACTTCTCTGGGCAACCTGTGCCAGTGCCTCACCACCCTCATTGTGACAAATTTTTTCCGGATGTCTAAGCTAAATCTCCCTTCTGTCAGTTTTGAAACCATTCCCTCTTGCCCTGTCACTACATGCCCTTGTAAAAAGCCCCTCTCCATCTTTCTTGTAGGCTCCCTTAGGTACTGGAAGGCTTTTGTAACTTGACTAAATACTTCCTAAAAGATCTGAAAGTCCACAGGACCCTATAAACTCAAAAGGCAATTAGTTTATTGGTTAATTTATTAACCACTGAATGAAAACTCTGATTTCAGGTGCCTTAACAGCACATTTTGTTATTTACAGAAATCTTGCAGAATATTATTAGCATATATTCTCTGAAGAAAGAGGGTATCATACAGCTTCAAAATTAAAAGAAAATCTCATAAAAAATTCATGAACTAGCTGGATTTCAATTCCCATGCATGATAAAGTAGGTGCAATTTGCTACTCATGACAATTTACTTCTAGATCAAATACAAAATCCTTTGTTTCTACTTGTAAACAAATAATAAATGAACAGCATATTCTCACAATTCCTAATGAAATAAAATAATTGATTTTTAAGATTTCCTGGCCAAGAAAACATTTACTAAACAAAATTTTAAGTCAGCCAAACAGAACCTACCTACAGTAATGAGGTAGATAAATCTCTGCAGTCTGTTACTGTACTTCTTTAATGTTTCAGAATTAGTCTGCAAACCAAAAAAGTTAAAAAAAAAAAATTGGATTTATTTATTTTTCAGCACTGCTCAAACTTCTGACTCCAACATCATACATGTGACTTTCAGAGAAATGCTGAAATAATTGGGTGATGTCTACTTCTGAAGAATATGACTTATGATTGCAACATGCTCAAAAAGATATGAGTAAACAAGAATTTCTGTGTCATTTATTGTCAGAAAGAAATACACAGTGAAGCGTACTGCTGCCATCTGAACATGTTAATATGCAGCACGTTCAAGCAATTTTGAGCTGCTCTCCTACTTAAAACTGGCTTGCTTTTTTATTTGCTTGCTTTTCAGACCCCTTCAAAGAGTGTGTCTAATAACAAAAAGTTTTTGACTTTGAAGAAAGACTGAAAGGCTGCTTCAAATTTTAAGTCCAACAGTAGTAAGCATCCATTAAAACAATATGCAATTACTAGTATTTTTTGGTAGTGAAAATAAGTGCTTTGGCCATCAACACATTGGCAGTAAGACATAATGAATTCTGTTCTTCGGCAACAAAAACAAACCAAAACAAAAAAGTGTCTCTCTAAGAATGCTAGTCATTCATGGGAAGTAACAGAAAGGCTTAAAACTAGAGATAAATTCTTTAATTCCTGCTCCTGCAACCAGACTGCCATGTTAGATGTATCTCTTAAATAAAAAAAAACGTTCGAAGAATCACAGAATGGTTTGGGTTGGAAGGGATGTTAAAGATTATCTAGTTCCAACCCCCATGCCACAGGGAAGGACACCTTCCACTGATCAGTTTGCTCAAAGCCCTATCCAACCTGTCCCTGAACACTTCCACCATAAGAAAATCCCTCTTCAAATTTCTTGTAGGCCCCTTTAGGTATTAGAAGACTGTTTTAAGGTTTCCCTTGAGACTTCTCTTCTCCAGACTGAGCAAGCCCAACTCTCTCAGCCTGTCTTCACAGGAGAGTCGCTCCATCCTTCTGATCGTCTTTGTGGCCCTCCTCTGGACTTGCTCAAGCAGGTCCACATCCCTTTTGTGTTGGGTGCCCCTGAGCTGACTGCAGTACTCCAGGTGGGGTCTCATGAGAGCAGAGTAGACGGGGAGAATCACCTTCCTCAACCTTCTTTCTGCTCACACTCCTTTTGATGCAGCCCAGGATATCGTTTGCTTTCTATGTTTCAAGAGCACACTGCCTGCTCATGTTGAGTTTCTCATCAACGAACACCCCTAATTCCTTCTCCTCAGGGTTGCTAACAATCTGTTCCCCATCCAGACTGTAGTTGTGCCTTGGATTGCCCCAACCCAGGAGCAGGACCTTGCATTTGGTTGTGTTGATTTTTAGGAGGTTTACACTGGCCCATGTCTCAAGCCTGTCAAGGTCCCTCTGTATGGCATCCCTTCCCTCCAAGGTTTTATCCCATGGCACTTCACCAAGCAGATCCCTCAAGAGGCCAAAGTCCTCTCTCCTGAAGTCCACTGTAGCGAGCTTGCACAGTCCTCCTCAAGGCCATAAAGATCTCCAACTCCACTATTTTGTGGTCACTGCAGCCCAGGTTCCCCCTCAGGCCTCACATTCCTCACTAGCCCCTCCCTGTTGGTGGAGACAAGGTTCAGCATAGCCACCTTCCTCATTGGTTCCTCTATAATTTGGAGAAAGAAGTTATCATCAATGCATTCTGGAAATCTCCTAGATTGCTTGTGCACTGCTGTGTTGTCCCTCCAACAGATACCACAGTGGTTGAAGACCCCTATGAGGACCAGGACTTGTGAAAATGAGGCCACACCTATCTGTCTATAAGAGGCCCCATCCACTTGGTCTTCCTGGTCAGGTGGCCTGTAACAGACCCCCACTGTAATGTCTCCTGTCCCTGCCCTCTCTTTCATCCTGATCCATAAGGTCTCAGTCAGCTTCTCATCCATCCCCAAGTGGAGCTCCGTGCCCTCCAGCTGGTCACAGCCATAGAGGGTGACACCCCCTCCTCATCTCCCCAGCCTGTCTTTCCTGAAGGATTTGTATCCTTCCATTCCAACACTCCAGTTGTAGGAAGCATCCCACCACATCTCCATGATGCCAAGTGGTCATAGCCCTTCAGGCACGTGCATACCTCTGACTCCTCTTGCTTGTTCTCCATGCTACGTGCGTGGGCAGAGAGGCATTTCAGTTGGGCTCCTGACAATGCTGGGAAGTCCTTTGCACTGTTCATCACGTGTTCCCTTGCTGACTTGTGATCTGCCTCCAGGCTCTGGGTATCTCTTACTAGCATCAGCATCCAACTGGTAGGAATGGGATGGATTGAGATTCCCTTTTGTTGGCAACTTTAATTTAAAGCCTTCTTCATCTGCTTGGCAAGCCTATGACTGACGATGCTCTTCCCTTTCTCTGCGAGGTGGACCCTATCAGTCCGCAGCAGACCAGGTTTCTCAAGTAATTAATAATAAATAAAAAATTCTGCATAAATACTCTACCATACCAGACGGCCATCCTCCATAAAGTAAAATACAGATCTATTCTTTCCTTAATTTTGTATCTGTGCTCCATAGAAGGGCATCACAAGTATTAAGGACAGAAGCTTTACCACATAAAATTACTCAAATTGTAGGATCTTTCCACCTATAACATGTTTCTTTCAATAGATGGCAGCTCTGATATTCTGTCACTGAAGGTCAAATGAAAATCACAAGACAGTAACCTGCAGCTCCCTTGCAAGTTTCTAATATAAAAGGGAAACCAGTAACCTTCCAACTGGCATAGGACACATTTAAAGTACTTGAGTTATAAATTACTGTTTTTAACAGTATAAATTAAACATTTTTTTTACTCGCCTTGCTCATTTTCCTGAAATTGTCCTAAGGAATCAAAACTGAATGCTCAGTTTCAGATTGTGCCTTCACTTTCTAGTGGCTGTATTTGTCAAGTATCACAGAACTGCAAAATACATCCTCTATTGTACATGTTAATCCTAATCCTATATTTAAATACAATAAGAAGTCAGGAATAAGTAAGGAGAGATTAAGAACCAAAGGCAAGTTGAGAGGACAAACTGATTGCCTGAAACCCAGGATATGATAATTAAATTTCTAGATTGGTAGAAGGGTTCAGAGTCCAGTGAGGCTTGATGAGCCACTGAGGAAAAATAGAAAATTAACAGCAGCATCCTAATGCAGGACAACAGCCTGTCTAAAGAAGACTAATGCATGAAAATGCTTTCAAAACCAGGTACAATCAATAAGAGCCAAAGCAATGTTGAAAGCTCAAGAGAAAATAACATCAGCTGCTTTGCATCTGTAACCTGACAGGAATGTGAAGAGATGAGATTTAGTTACTCTATCAGCCTTTAGCAGAAAGGTACACTAAGATAGATTCTGTATCTGTTGTTCTCTGTCCCTGAAATCTCATACCAGAAAAGAAAGTATTAACTGACACTCCCACATAACAGGCTACTTTCAGTTGATGTCAAAAACTAACTACAAGATAACTCATGGCTGACCATTGTTAGGAGTACAACATAAGGCTATAGGGATCAGGAAACATAAACGAATGCAAGAAACATAAATCTGAATCATCAGAAAGGAATGATGCTGAAACCTGCCAGTAATACCAACTTAGGTCGCACATCATGATGCAAGAAGGTCCAAAAGCAGTGGTAATGCTTTAGGGAAGAAAGCAAAATGGCTACTTCTAACTGGTGTTGATCACAGTGACTAGCTTGCAGGAAGAAGTGCTCATAAAAGCCAAACGGTAATTTTTAAAGCAGCAATACTGCAAAAATAATCCAGGAAAAATGTTCCACTCTTTGAAGAAGTAGGAGAGTACACCTTTCAACTGAACTAAGGATTTACTTAGGCTTTTGCATGAAGCATTTTAATTAACTTTAAGTTTTTAATGCTTAAATGATTTTAAATGAGAAGACAAGACTTCTGTATGGTTGGTTTCTTAAGCCTCTCCTTACATGATGATCTGAGTCTTTGCTTCTAAATCCCAGCCAGGCTATCTGCAATCCACTAGCCACTACAGTAGGGCTTGCATGAGAGATTTGGCCCATAGTGAATGCTGCTGGTTAAAGCTGATTCAGGAAGAAAGAAAGAAAGAAAAACAAAAACAAAAACAACAAAAAGACCCACAAACAAATAAACAAGTATAGTTTGGAGGTGACAGTGCTTAAAATATGACTTTTCTTCTACATCATTAAAGTACACACATTAAAACCACACAGAATACATATGCACTTGTTTATACAGAGATATATGCACACTTGGGGATTCTAAACAGAGGTCCTCTGTTCCCTTACTTCACCACATTACAATATCTTTACCTGTCTATCAAGGCACAGGAGAGATATGTGAAAGGAACAGATACTATGATAGAGATATTATGACAGATTCAATATAACTTAACATTTTAACACTATAATTTTTATTTTCTAATCCATTAACTAAACCAAAAAATTCTAAAGTAGGAAGTCATCCTTCTGAAAAATAAGACTCAATGTGTTTAGACAGTTTCTTCTACATAAAATGTACAAGCCTAAGTGAAGTCAAACACTCCTTATGTTTTTACTGGCTTGTTATCACACAACCACTTTGAAAGTATCTAACAAAAACAGAACTCTAAATCTTTCTGTGATAGCACTTCAGGAAGTGCATCTTTAATCAAGGTAGCTACATGTATTTCAGTCTAGAAAATAACTTGCATACAGCTACAATATACTGTTTTCCTGCAAGTGCTTACTCAAATTCAGGATTTGGTAGCAAAAAAATCTTCCCCTACCTCTCCTTCTTTGACACATGAATAGAATACATTATGCCCAATTTAAAACTGCAGTCAAAAAGCAATCAGACTGGCACAGATAATAACACAAGCTTCTCCCAATGCATCATTATAGACTAAATAGGAAATTGCATTTTCCTAAATATGAAATCTGCCATTGTTATTCCATGTAGGCTATTCTTCGACTGGGTTTAAGGAAGAGATAAACCTCAGCTTGTATGTGTTTTTTTTTCATGCATCTGGATATGTAGCTATCCAATGCACATGGTTCAGATCAATTATTGTAATAATTTTTATTTCCCTTATGAAACCATGAATGCAAACCTGAGACAAACAGTACCAAATGGGGTTCCTCTGCTGTCTGGAAATGTATTTTCACCAAGAGGCAGCTGATAGCAACTATTTTAAAGAGTCAGTATATTTGTTTTTAAGGTAAAATCATTTAGCCTTAGCTTCTTTCAGCAACCATCATGAAGAAACAAACCCCATTTTTCCACAAAGATAAAAATCATACTCAGTGTTCATTTCACATTAATCAAAGATGAAAACAAGCTGAAACAGAGACAGTTTGCCACATATAGGACAAGCAAACATTTCAGGATGACATACACATCTGAAATATTATGCAACAATATTCTGTCACATGTACTGCTAGTTTGAGTATTTCCTACCACACCAGCACTTAAATCCAAACCAGAAGATTTCACAATTGTATTTTATTACACTAAATTCTCATTTAAATTGTACATGAAGCCAGAAAGTATCCTGAAATAGGACACACAAAAATTTGGCTCTAAAGGTATATTTATTTTCTTCCCATGTAAATTTGGCTAAGCTACAAATTTAGCTATATAACTGTTTTAACAATTAAGTCTGAATATTTTGAGGTGACATTCAAGTTGATATACCCCAATAGAAAGCTCTACAGTTTCAACCTTATCATCAGTGCTGCTTTATTTCTAGTGCCTGACACTCCAAGCATTAAGATGTGTCCTCTCACTCTCAAAGGCCGCCCTGGAGAGGTTCAAGTTCCCTATGCTGACATACTTACAAAACAAACACAGACCTTCAAACTCTACCAGGAAGTGAAGGAAAAAAAAAAAAAGTCATAAAAAGCGTTTGTGGATGAGCAGTGTTTCAAACATGGTTTTATATGGCCACCTTACTATCACTGGTACTTTCTAAACCTCACTGGAGATAAAACAGGACATTGGACTAAAGTTGTATTGATGCATCACTCACTTCACCATCTTCAAGGGTTAAAGTAAAGCAAAACAGACAATTTTAGTACTAAATGTAAAAAAAATCACAGAGGTTCTAGGATTAGTTAACTGTTTTTCCTCTTCTGTTACAACCTGTTACAAGACTGCTGTCAGATACTGTTGCCCTCTTCAGAGTTTAGATTCTGGGCCAAGAACTCCAGGACTGCCTCGTGCATTCTCTCTTCCCTTCTTCCATTCCCCCCGCCCCACACCTAACAGAAAAACAGTGAATGCTTAAAGAAACTACCATCTTAATGAGGAAAAAATATTAGGCTGTAAGAAAGTGGCTAAATTACAGAGGCTGTATGCAAAACTCCTGGATAGCAACACCTTTATCTAAATTGGGGAATTTTTCTATGGAAAGAATGGTACTTTTGACAAAAATAGCATTTTTTCTATGTCCTCAAACAAATGGAAATCAGCATTATGATAGAAGCTTTCTGTCAAGGTGATCATGAACAGTAATGGAATGACTAATTCTTCAATTTAGAATAGACTTCCATTATATAACTACTGTAAAAGAAGTTATAATTAAAATCAGCACACATAACCACATTGAACCTTATCATATTAAGGTACTGACATCTACTCTACACTAATCTTTAAAATGAAGATATAACAATTCACAGTTCTTACTACACTGATACTCAGTTGTCCTCATAGGTCTCTTCTTTCAGCTATTTCTGAAGCTATTTCCCCACAAGTTTTAAGAATGAAAAACAGGATTTTGTCATAATAAAGATTAATTTTCTAAGTTATGAATACCTATTTACAGCCCTGTAAGCTACAAGGTAAGTTCCCAAATTCACATAGTTCTATATGTAGAAACAGTATGACCTTAAAATTGCTGCAAAATGTTAAGAAAATCCCTGAGACTTGAGTTTAGTGCACCACTTTTTTGTTTCCAAGCAGGCCATCTAGTGCAATCTTTTTAAAACCATTAGTTATCTCTTCAGTGTCTTTTTTATCCTGCTACTTGTTTTCAGCTGTGCTCAGTATTGACTTCGCCATAAAACCGCACTTACTATTTTTGGCTAATGAAACCATCAGCAAACAAAATGAGCTACAGAGAAATTAATCTAAATAGACAATTCAGTATCTGTGCCAATTGTTTCTGTTATTTGCCAACTCCTTTATTTAGACCATTGCAAGGGAAAAGTAACATATCTGGTTGACAAGAACTTCTAAAGAACTTCATGTCTGAATAAAACCTGATGCATCTTACTACATTTTTGAAAATATTTTCTCAAGGAAACATTTGAATCATCAGTAAGTTTTTATTTATAATATAGCTTTGAATCATTTTCAAATAGCATTGCTGTTAAGAGTTGAAAGCTTGGGCTTTTTTCTATACTGTCTATGGCTTTTACACCACTTTTATGTCTTGGATTTTTTAATTATTATTATAAACACATGTTTACCTCAGTTATTAGGAAAAAATTCCATCAGTTTCTCCTGCTATAATCACAAAATTCAGTGCTATCTCTGGCACACCTCACATTCCCCCCCTCAAAAAAAAAAAAACAACCCAACAAAACAAAACTAAAACCCCCCAACATAATCAGTTTGGGGTGGGGTGGGGGAACCAAAACCAAAAAACAAACACATACACAACCGTAACACTTGTACTGTTCACTGATTAACAACAGCTTTCTTTGCAAAAAAATACTATTTTATCCTACTAAACCTAGCCACTCGTACTACTGGACTTAGTCTATTAACTTTCAAGAGGCCAGCTCTATACATGCACTTACTTTATTCCGAAATAATACTTTCCCTTTACCTGTGTAACTTAAAACTGATCTAGCTTCACTTCCATGAGGGATCTGTTTGGGTCCCTAAAATAATAAAATGTACAGAAATGGGATACAAAAATGACCTATCAGGTAAATACTCTCCTCAGAAATCTGATGAGTTTAGTGGCTCATAAACATGAAAAATGTCTGTAGCTTCTAAATATGAAAGTTTGTTAGTTTGTTGCAAGCCTCCTTTCAAATCCTCATTATGTTAGGAAATTGTGTTTTCATAACAGACTTAAGAATGCAAGCAAAAATTATTCTTTAGTGCAAAGGCTTGTAAATCTTCACAACTGAATTCACCAGATTTATTTCCTCATTATCCAATTGACAAAAATATACATCCCCATATGGCAAGTATGGATCATCCATGTACTATTAGAAGCACTGTCAGTTCACAAAATCGTAACCTTGATATTGTTAAACCTAACTTTTTCTATACTAATTTCAACAAATTTACAGGTATACTAACATACAGATAATACACTGGCATGCAGGAGTATTGAAAAGATTTTATGAACTAGTAGATATTTCAGACAGGTAGATACATAAGTCAGGAAGTTTTTTTTTGATTTTGCAGTACAAAAGCATGCTTGGATTAGTGCTTTAATAATTTAAGAATAATGCAAATTTGGATTAGAAGACACCATACAAGTAAGTCTCAGAGTACCTGAATATATTTTCTTCCCATTCAAGTCCTCTGACATTTTTTCCTGCACATGTAAAATAATTTGCACAGGAAGTCACAATAGAACCACAGACTTACATTTATTTTACTTAATCATAACAAAAGTATAACAACTTACAAAAATGAAGAAAATGTCACCTCTTTTTAAGAAAAAAAATAAAAAAATTGTACCAGGCATGACTCAAACTCATAATAGGATACCTATGTTTAGCCATGAGTAAACACCCTGAATTCATTCTTCTCTCACTTTTCAGTGTGACAGACAATAATAGGGTATTAAAGGCAAGTCCTAAAATACACAGAGATTTGCTATGATATCTCTAAAAGCTCTGACCTTGAGATCAGAGGTATCTCTAAAAGCTCTGACAATACACTTGAGGAGGAAAATTTGTATGTATTTGTTTATAATTACCATGTTATTAACATTTATGGGGAGTCTTGTGTAGAATTTTATTACCTTGGGTACCATCAGAGTGGTGAATCTCTGTCCACTATGACAGTATTAGAGCTCACAAGCAGTGCGCACTATCTATCCCCTTACAAATCAGACTGTGTTAGCAGATCAAGACATGCCATGGAAAAATGTGTCAGCCTGTCTTGAATAGACCCGTTATACTGGTGGAAAATATGAATACATAAAGTGACATCAGAACATAAGCTGGTTTAAGTGCAAGTTAAGGAAGCAAACATTGTCTCAAAATAATTTCTCTGTATAAGACACTTTAAAACTTCCAGCACAGGTTGTCTATTCTATCCAAATGAAAGCACAGACCAATATGGAATGCCATTGTATTTCTTCTGGGAAACCAGAATAGTTTTTTTTTTCTTTTCCTCATATGAAAGAATAAAGGCCAAACAAAAGGTTAGCAATTTTATTTGCGTGCCACTGCAAGATCTTTTCAAGGCGTGATCTGTAATTCAGGCAATATATGAAATTGCATTAAGCAGTGTTAGATTTATGGTTGGGCTCTATGATCTTAAGGATCTTTTCTAACCTAAATGATTCTATGATTCCACCCATACTGCATCATCTAACCTAGTGTCCTGTGTCTCTGTTAACATCCAGATGACAATGAGAAGAAAAAGACCTTAAGAACAGGGAAAATATAGAGCAGTACTCTAATCAGTAAATTCTTCTTAATCTCAGTAATTTCTGCTAATAAGAAATATCTGAATAGGAGAATAAATCTAGGAACATGGCTGATGACACCTTTCTCTTTTTTAATAACCTGTTCATATTCTTGACCTCATCACTACTTCACTAACAAAAAAGTTAATAATTACAAAGTAATTAGAAATTCCTAATGGCATACAAAATAACCTCATCTTTTGCAGGGATGAGATTCCTTGATATAATGAACTTGCCTTTATGACCACTTTGCTTCAAACATCTTTAAAGCTACTGAAAAGAGAATGAACTGAGTGCTCCAGGGATCTTGCTACTAGCACAGTCTTTGATTTTCCTCTCCAATACTCCTGTCATGATAGGAAAATGCCTAAAAAAAATTGACACTATGTCAGGTGCCCTGGAAAACACTGATCCTGAAAAACAGAAGATCAGAATAACACAGAGTCTGAGTGGTTGAAGATTTTGAAGATCTGGATTCTTGAACTCTTGTTATTCTGAATATTGAAGGCTACCGTTTATTTTAAACTGTGAGACTGACTTAAGTTGACTCAGGTATAATCTTTACTAAAGATTTAACATACAACATATGCAAAAGAAACTAATCACCACATCTTGCCTTACAGGTGTAACTGTCAGCAAAATACATGATCTTTTAGGAATAAAAACACTTGCAAGATCTGTTTTCTAGGCTTCATCCAAGAACCAGAGCAGTGCAAGAAGAACTCAATTGGAAACAAAGTCATCTAATACAGAGGAAGTAGGTAACACAGGAAAACATTAGATGGCACTATAGAGTAAATAATTAATGATCTATTGTCATTACAGAATGCATCAGGAGAAGGATGTGTCTGAAAGTGATGCACAGGATTTAAACAACCATTCTTCTAGACATTATTGTTAGCAACAATAAAAGGCAGTCCTTGAGGAAAGGGAAAAAAAAACCACCATATTATCTTCTGTGGTTTCCTTCCGGCTAGAGCAGCATCTTCTATCAGCTGTTTCAAATATTTGGTCATTTAAAAAACTGTGTAACACATCATCACACACGAAATCTTTTATGCAAGACAGACTTAATACAAAGCGATAGATATCACACACACAACACACTGGAATACATTACAACTTCAATGGAAAATTATCAAAGAAAGGACCCCGCAAATGTGTTAATCCTTCAGTAAATACAATTGACAGAAAATAATGAATAATGCTTATTGACTATAGAGAAGGCTTACATTTCATAAATTTTTAAATTAATTTTTTTAAATTAAGCTTTTTATTAGCAAATGAGACCAGACAGATCATCATCCGTCCTTCACAGTCAGTTGTAAAAGACCCAATTTGTAGGTCAAAGATGAAAAAAGAAGTTGTTATTGAAGAAAAAACTGTAACAATTAAACACAAGAATATATGGAAGAGGCTGACAATATGGGGGCACTAAGATATTCTACTGCTCTTTGAAAGAGCCGGAGTGTGGTCATTAAACCTGTAATTTCAGAGTGACCCAGCAGGCAGAGTTCATAATTCTCTTATATGCTCATGATTCCTACTTGCAATTAGGAACCATAAGACCAATTTTCCTGCAGTTTTTCCTAATGTGGAATTTCACTGGGAAAGTCTTATGTGTCTTTCGCAAGAGCATTTATGGCTTTCCAAATATTTCTATGACATCTTACATGAAGGATTTTAAACAGAATGTTAGGTGCTCATACTGAAGTCACAATGCCAAGAAAATATAAAATTGATTAATCAGGAACCATTCATCCCACAGCCTTGTCTATATATTATCTGGTAAAATGTTGCAGTTTTTAACTCATCCTTTGAGTACTGAGCATTTTTTTTGCACAGTAGTTTGTGTCATTACATCTAATTACATAATCAGTGTGAATTCAAGTAGCCACTAAATGAGAATATCTAATTACCTGTGATTTATTGAGCTGCAAATTATGACAGACTCTAGATGAGAAACAGCCACAGCAATGCATCTGAAAAATTACTCTTCTTTTCTGAAACTAGAAAAAAGTAGTCTGAAAACATGGTAGTTGTGAAGTAGTAGTGCAGTAGTGAAGATGCAGAAAGAAACTGGCTTTCTGTAATAGAACTAGAAGAAAGTTAGGTAGACGTACAAGGCAGGAGACAAAGACAACTTTCCCTCCATGCCCTATACAGACTTCTGTCAGGAAATAGCAAACCTAAAAAAACTCTAAAACCCTCTAAAATCCTAAATAAATTGAATGAGGAACAAGAGCCCTGTAGGTCTGAGGCATATACCATTACAAACTTTACCATTACTCTTTCATAACACCTGTTTCTCCCCAGCCTTCCAAACCCAGTTTCCTGCTCACCTCACATTTTCAAACGGAATAAAAAACTCACCATAACCTTGTTTTTTAATAGAAGCATGCATATAATCTTTATGCCTTACACAAGTATTTTTAAATATATATATCTGATTAAAAACTGCCATATAGTTCTTCCACACAAGGACAAAATATCTGTATGTTTTGAAAAGTAGTGTTTTCATCCATAGAAATATAATGTAAGAACTAAAGAACGTTATTCACTGTGAGTTTTGAATCTCAAGAGAAATTTGAGTTTGAGTGCAGCAATCCCTAAAGACTCAGTCTTAAAATTTTCTGAAGAATGACTTCATTACATATTTCTGTACATTAAGTCACAGTGTTTCATTTTTTTATATACAGCCCTTCCAAAAGATAAAAATATATGAGCTGGAAGATCAGATTTCACAATATATATTTTGCTCCTGTTGCTTCTGACATGAAATACTCTTTAAGATTAGCTCATGTAAGGTTGACTAAGTATGGCATGCAGGGCCATGGATTTTACCCCACCTTATAAAACAAGCCTTTTATGATAATTAGAATGCCTACCTTCCTTGAAAAGCTTTCAAAGCAACAACACAATTGGCAACTTTGCTTGCTAGATTCAAAAATCAATCACATTTTTTCAGACCATCTTTACCTATATCTCAATGTTCTTTGTCTTCTGCTTACATTGCTTACAACTCCAGTCAATCCCTTTCCTTGTTCTCAATTTTGTAGCTGTGTCAATCAGCCATCAAATTGTCATACTTAGCAGTCAGTCCAAAATAAAAATGAATTCACAATAACAATCTGAAGACAAAAATTATAGATATTCCTAATAGGTTTGCATAATCCATTCTTATCCAGAAGAACAACAGAAATAGTTTTCCTTATATTGGATCATCGAATGTACAGTTACCTACATTTCAACAATTCTGAAAACAAAAAACAAACGAAAAGTACAGTTTCCCCATTGTAAAATGTATACTGAGTTATTTACCTCCCATAACATGATATAGTCATAGAATCATTTAGGTTGTGTGAGATCCACTCTTTTAAACTATTCATAACAAGATTATACACTGTCAACCTGGATTTGAAGAAAGAACTGACATATAAAACTGCATGTTCTTGACAATAAATGAACAGCCATGATTACAGAGAAACCAAGTTTCCTTCTAAATTTAAGCGTAAATTGACTCTACCTAAATTTAGGTGCCTTGTACCAAATAATTTGTTATTAATATATTCAGTCTAGTTCAACAAAATCTCTTGGCAACGCAGTTTTCTGGTTATTGTTAACATCACACCCCCAAAAGCTTTCAAAATTTATCTGCTCAGGATAAAACATTAAAACACCAGATTATAAAAATCTATCACAATGTTAGACACATTAAGTGGATATTCTCTGAAAAACCTTTCAAAAAAGGTTTTTGAAGTGTCACAAACACAGCTTTTGCTGCTCTTTGTAACTTCAAAACCAGACTGACCCCCTTTTCTGTAATGCCCGGCCTTGCAAAAGCTGCCTATTCCTCCCTGGCCTTATCTTTATCTTGAGCTCACATCTATTTACTTTCCTACAGACTATAGCAGAACTTCCAAGTACCAAACATTTGTAAGGGTAGAATTATGATCCTGCTCACTCGCCAATCTCATGGTATTACTTGACAACTTGTTTTGTTTAGTATCCTTTCTTCTGCCTACCATGTCTTCTTTATATAGCACTAGACAATGCCTCTGGCTTGCTGAGACTGGGCTCATTGTTCCTCACCAGAAAGCTCTATCATAACATTAACGTGTGTAAATAGAAATAATGTTTAGGTGAAAAAATTCAAAGGCTGACAAAATAACTAATTCAATCCAAACTGTTCCCCTTCCCCCGCAAAAAGGTGATAATAATTAAAATTAAACTGGAGAAAGCACCCATTTCTCTAGAACTTCTGGAAATGAACTGCCATACAACTTCACATGCTATTTCAATGTGATTTTTTTATGGTTTTTATACATTTTACTTCACCTTACTTTCTTTATAAGACAAAAACGTATTCAGCTTCTTTACACTCTTATCTAGCTCCCACTGCCTTTCCATCTTTCCAAGCGTTCCCTCACTTTCCAAACATTACTTCACCTCCCCAGATTTCTCATTATAATTTTTCTTTATGTTTCTCAATATCAGTAGGTAGGTAACTGCAGTTGCTTTGATTTTAAACACATCTATATTCTGTTATTTAACCTTAGCTGTCAAGTTTACATGCCTAATTTAAGCATTTAAATTCCTTCTGTTATATTCAGTTGTTTGGGGTTTTTTTTGCCACTTTTTAGAAAAAGTCTGCTACAAACAACCTTTACGTATTACTGGCAACATTAAACATACTCCTGTTCAAAGTACTGGAATAAATTTAATACAAAGTATGCTTCTTCCATCATTAACACCAAACATTTAAAAAATCAAGAACTCCACATAAAAAGTAAATTGTACCCTAACTTAAAGCATTCTGTTAACGGCTGCCCATGAAATATGCATTAATCCAATAGCTGTAATAGTTGTATAAGTATCAGCATTAAAGTTCAATCTATCTCACCTTCAAATACAGCTCAATAGAAACTTCTTTCAGTGCTGGAATGCAGGTCAATGCATGGTCTTGATCAGATCTTCAATACAGCATTAAAGCATTCACTGTATCATTCACTGTATCATTTAGCAGCATCCTTGAACTGAGATATTGAAGTTGTTGCCAATATACTTGACAACCTCAAATCTATTCCTTTTTATTTTATTTTTTTTGAGAGTTAAACTGCATGCAGTTAAACTACATATTCAGTGCTACACAAATATTATCATTTTCTCCATGAAGATAACAAGTGCTGTATACTATACCCATCACTAATCAGTAACTTGTATCAATAATTCTAAGCTGATTTTTATATAAAGAGGAGGAAAGTGGTTTCCCTCATCCCCCTTTGTTTTAATCTAAGTACACTTACCATAAAACTATTATTAATGTATTAAAATACATTCTACATGTATTTATTTTTCATTATATCAAAAAAATTAACAGATGAAAGCCAGATGACTAAAATTAGACATATAAAGCCATATTTAGTTCTCTCTGATTCTATGAACTATTTTCTCATTAAAATTCTAATGTATTTCTAAAGAGAAATTAACATGTATCTTTCTATCTATATATAAATATGTATTTTTGAAAATACATAGAGAATCCTGTTACAGTATCGAATATCTATTGCTAACCTGAGAATACCAAAGTTCCTTCATATAAACGTGAACAGTGCAAGACAATATGCTCTTGTTGAACTTCCACAGAATTCAACTAAATAGGAATAAAATTTCTTATCCAGCCTCAGCAGCCACAATTCTTCACTTGGTTACAAATCCATGCAATGAATTGAAACTGCTTACTTTTTCATTCACTTAAAGATGGGTATGAATTCATAATAAGAAAAATAAATGTCATTTTATTGGTCATGATTACACTTGCTTCATAGAACTATTCTATAAGCCATACTGTGAATTTTGCAGCATCTGAAGCATCAGCTAGCTATTGTAGCAGGCTATCTCTTCCAACAGACAGTCTGTAAACACTTGAATACTCAGAAGAATTAACTGATTTCTAGTAACTCAAATGCTGCTGTGCAACAAGAGTTCGAGAATTGGCAAAAAAGAGGAAATCCAGATGTCATAATTAACTTTCTAAAGAAAAAGAGTATTAATGCTGAATTTAAGGATATAAGCAATTGTTCATAAACAAATACAATTTAACCACTAATCTGAAAGTATCCATACCTTTTCTGGTATTTTTTGTTAAGTAAGATACAGTTCTCTTACTCAGTACTTTGCATAACAGCAACTATGTAGTGCAATCACATGTGACTTCTACCTTTCTAATTTTCTAAACAGGTGGGAAGGCAAATCTACTGATGAATTCAAAATCTTAATAAAACATCCAGAGAAGGAAGAGAAATAAAAAATAAATTTACTAAGTATCTGATTCAGGGATTGATATTATCAAAAACATACACACACAGTAGTTGTTATACCTCTAACATGATTTATCTTTTCATATAATCAAATTTAATATCCCTTCCCTTCTACCAACAGACTACCTTTTAATTAATATTTAGGAGATCACTGATTTTTAATGAAGACCAAACAATTAAAAGTACACGGATTTTCGTATTTCCCATTTGTTTTCTCACAGTGATTACCTTAAGATACCTGCATCAGCTCTGCATGTATTACTAATATCAATCTGCCCTCCTCAGTTATTTAGTGCCAAAATAACTATAAGCAAGAAACTTCAAAATAGAATTTAAAATAATTTATTATCTGCATCAAGTATATAATAATAAAAAGAAACATACTTTTTAATTCCTTTTTTAAGATGTAAAAAGATATTTCTTAAAATGAATATGTAGTTCATAATAAGCATCTAATTTGATAGTTTATATTCTACATTAAAAGGCTGTACCAATATCACTTGGCCAGCAAAACGTATGCCATAGAAAATACTTTCCTTAATTTCTGCATCCTGTATGCAATACCTTTTTGTAAAATTCACTGGGATTTGAAACATAATGGATTTTTCCTCATATTTGCAGGCATGTTATTTTCAATTTAAAATAATCAACTTTTCCTAATTTGACTCTTATCAGAAGCTTCTGAATCTTCAATATATTTCAAATTTTTTATCCTAGATTCAAGAACCATATTCTGCCATATACCTTTCTACCTAGAAACTTAAAAGTTTCATAACTCAAGATAACTTTCAATATCTCCTCGTTAGACATATTTTCCTGAGGTTTAATAATTTTTTGCTTCCTGAGTTCTTCCCAGTATTACAACATCTTTCAGACTTCCAGACAAACAAACAGAAACTACACATTATTTCAAAAAATATAATGAAAAAAAAAGTAGAACCACCTCTGAACTCTTTCTTATGCTTTCCCGTAAGTACTGGCTCTAAAATACCATCAGAGCTACACCGTAACTGAAATTCTCATCTCATTTCAAGGGCCATCTGCATGGTTCAGTATCATTGACCCCTCTGGTAGAACTGTAATTATGTCCTTACCTACCTTTCCAGGTAAGATTTGCACCTGGATGTAACACATATTGTATTCAAGGACCGGAACTAGATGACTGGGGGTTGGAACTAGATGATCTTAAGGTCTTTTCCAACCCTAATCATTCTATGTTTTAAGATATGGATTACAGTAATTTATTGATTTTTAATTTTTGTGATTTTTTTCATTGATGTTGTCAAATTTTTTTTTAGCATTTTTGTTGTTCTACTACTGTGTTCTTAATATTTAGATGGAATACAGTAGTCAAAATTAATTGTAAATTGACAATATTTTTGTCACAGAAAACTGTTTCTAGTATTTAACTTTCTATTAGAACTATGAAAGGAGAAACAGGAAAAAAAAATTATGTTCAAGTCTGATGCACATTCATCTATAACAATATGACACATTGTATCTTCCTCACTGCAGATATTAAGTGAAAAAAAAGCAAAGTCATGACGGCTCACAGATAAATACTTAAAGCCTCTTTCATGAAGCAGAGAATATTGTTCAGATAAGACTCATTACAAGATGCATAGTTTCTTTAACATATGTGGCAAAACATGTCCCTGCAAAATGCCACTAACTTGCTATTATTTTTTTGCCTCTATTATTTACAGCTGCTCAGCCTTATGGTATTTTTCAATTACATTCCTTAGACAATAACAAGTTGATATATTAAGTTAACGAAATGGTCTCTTCAACATTAATAATTGATAAACGACACAAAAATTATTTCCATGAAACTTACGCTGGACATAAATTATAGGTTTTGGTGAACTAAAATCTAATCAAAGAGTATGCAAATATATCACAGAAAGCAATCAAAGCAGAGACTACAGTCTCATAAGATACTAAATTTAAGAACTGAATATTCAAAATAAGTTCAGAAGGGTTTTTTTTCTCCCTATTTATTTCTGGACTCTTTCACTATTTTATTTTTTTAAAATCATTTACAATTCCATAATGACTTCTCAGCTATGGAGAAATAAGTCTTCAGCAAAAGCTGTTGCAAGTAGCATAAGATAATGAGGGATAATGTATTTTAGAAATTAAACAGCATATACTACATCTTAGTAAAAAATGAATATTGTCCAGTGATCAAAGTCCCAGACTTAGATGCAAAATCCAGAGACCAATTACAGTCTTTCAAAACATGCATCTATCACATAAGGCTTATCTATAACATAGGCAACATTATTAACAGAAATAACAGTGGGAAAGATACCATGTTGATATGGTTTTGAGCTGCCTAAAAAATGTCTGATAGCACATTGTGCCATGTTTGGGTTATTATTTCATTTCTAACTGCTAAAACATATGACATACCTTTGCTGGTTAGACCTGTGCAATCACTTCATCATCTACTTTTTCTTAATCTCAATTCATAAGCAAAAATAATACCCTTCCTGGACTAGAATAAGTATGGTGAAGATAAATAAAACAAACCCAAGGAACTGGTAAAACTGCTGAGGATGGAAGGTAAGAGATGGGGTAGATGAAAGAAAGCTAGAAAGGCTTTATAATTGAAAACATGTAAATTTAAAGAAGTTTAAAATTCCTACAGACACAGGGATTTTCCATTTTTCAAGTGTATTAATGGTTATAAAACATGCATGATAAAACTGCTTTTTCTTACTTAAAAGCTATATTAAGTATTAAGCCTTATTTTCTCACAATCAACACTATTATGTTATTTCCTCTCTCCAATTAATCTCAATCTAATCACACTAATTTAAAAACAGTATCATACTTAATATTTAAGTCATTAAATCATAGAAGGGTTAGGGTTGGAAAGGATGTTAAGATCATGGCAGAGATGTCTCACACTAGAACTCTGATTTGCTAGTGTTTTGAGGATCTTCAGGGGGGAGAGGCCTCTTTAATACCACAACTTTATACTGATATATAAGGATTCGACCATGATCCTATAAAAAAAATATTGTAAAAGTAGTGGAATTTTCAAAATTGCAATTTTTGATATAAATATCCAGAATTAGGTTTCCTACACGGAACTTATTCCTACAGGTTATGCAGGAATGTAAAAGTCTTCCCACTCACAGCAAAATCAAAGTGGTATTTGATGGATCCATTCAATCAAAATCATAGTTTTATGCCTCTTTTTATGTTTTCTCAATCCTGATGATTAGCAGCCATTTCCACTGTCACATGTAAGCTTGAGCAACTAGAGAAAAAAACCCAGAAGAATACCTGCTTTAATATAAAACTATATCAGCTATCTCCTAAACAAAGTTGTTAGGACCACAGGTGTCAAAACCACAAAAAACATTCCAGCCACGTAATTCCCCAAGCAAACTAACAATGTTCAAAAGCAAATCTTAGGAAGCTATTCAAAAAGTGTTTAATCATATAATTCCATTTAAGGCTTTTGTGACTTCTATGAGAAATAATTTTAAGTAATCTTTAAGAATCATTGAAGATACGTGGCAAACCACTGCCTTGATACAGCTTGTTTGTTACATATAAACTACCAGAATTTGGCTCCCAGGTGGCAAAATTGTTTTGGTTTGCAACTTTCATAAAGCAATTTCTCATAAAAATCTGACTGGTAGTTAAAATACAGTTTGTGTATGTAAGGATTCCTGAAATTATTCATTGCCTCTATAAAAATGTTAATTAAAAGTACACCAAGGGACTTCAACTTTTCCTAAATACATAGCATGCTTTTTAGACAAAATGGGTTTTTCTTTTTATTATGCTTAATGCTTTTACATCAACTTCACGGCCAAGTGATGTTTGTTTCTATACATCTCAGGCATTGCCTGGCAACAGATAAGTTGAGCAAAGTATCTCTCACAGCACCAGCTAACTGCCTTCTCCACTATTCTCCAACTCCCAGCACTGTAGGAGCATTTGGGTTTCAGTGGAACTGCAGCACGCAACTACTGCCAGTGCTAGGCCATGGTGTGTCAAGAGGGGCAGACAACTGATAGGAGATTTTAAAGCTTCTACCTGAAATGCACTAGACCAAGCCAGCTGGTTACACCTACCCCTAGCTAGGTTTGTGCTCCTGGCCTAGAAAGAAACATTTCATTCACAGGGACTGCACGGGTACAACCTGGTGCCCTGAGATTAAAGTGCCAACTAGTTTCTCCTTTACACAGACTTGCAACAGAATACAGACATGAAGTCACTAATAAGTGGAAAGATTCAGCTGTTAATGGCAGTTCTCACTAAGAGCAGTTATATAATTTTCAGACTTCTCTTACAGTTTCTGTTGCCAAAACAAACAAATGTAGAAGTGACATAAAGTCCCTTTCGTATCAGATCTTTCCCCTTTTAGCATAATATACTAACAGTCCTCAAACAGCTCAGGATAAACACACTAATTCTTATTAAAAGTCAACACATATGACATTGTTTGCAGTTCACTTCAATACAGCAGAATATTATGCATACCATTCACTTTGGTTTTGGGGGTCAAACCTCTGCTAATCCCTGTGAATCTGCAGTGTAACGTTCTAATAAACCACTCTGAACTACCAGAAAATCACTTCCCTGGGATATTCTCTATCAAAATTAAGCAACAATGACTAGTTTCAGTAATGTAAATGGGCTGCTTAAGTCAGTTCTATCAACAATACTACAATGCACAGCATGACTTTATACTCATTACTTTTTGAGAAAAGAGAAAAATGAGAAAAGGTAAATAATAATGTCATTTCAGCCTGGACACAGAAATGCTACTGTATGTTTTGTTTGATAAAAGAGTGCAGCTGCCAATCAATAGAAAATAAAGCTGTTCCACATTGGCAGATGGTTATTCTACATGACACCTGATGCTGGACCCTGGCCACATCAAGTCCATCTTCTTTCTACCTAAAACCAGGCTTTTTAAAGTAGACTTTCATCAAAACAAGGACCCATGTCATTTGTTTGAGTGAATCTGTTTGACCTTGTCACTGATGGTATGCTTGGTCTTTCACTGAAATGAGAAGCTGTTAAGCCATAGCTAAGAGGGGTGCTGCAACCCCTTCCTCCAGTGGCTGGAAAACCAACTTTTCTACCTCTGGCCTTCAAAGAGTCAGGCATCTCCCACTTTGCTCAAGTTGAGCACAGCTTCCTGTGTAACCATACACAACAGGTATGTTACAGGATAGCAGCATGGCAATAGAAGAACTAGTTCCCTTCCCACCCCACTGTTTGAAAGAACTGCAGTTTATATTTTCTTAACGCACACTATTTATTAATAGTTCCAGTTAGTTTGAATAAACTTAGACCGTTCTTAGTTTTTTATTTAAATTAAAAAAAAACAAAACCACAAAACCCACAAAAAAAACAAACAAAAAAACCACAAAAAAGCACCACAAACAAGCAATTTCTAAATCACTGTTTCTTGGAAAAAGGCACATAGTAGTTTAATCAAACTCTAAGAAACCTGCAGTCTTTTATCCAAGAGATCAGGTACATAATCAAAGGGATCCTTGCTGATACAGGTTACTAATCCAAGAAGAAAAATATTACTATAACATTTAATAATGGTCTTGGATTTTAAAACAGCAATAACCATTCCCAAATCCAAGAAATCAACAAAAATTCACAAAACTAATTCAACCTTCTTGTAGGTAAAGGCAAAATGAACTAAATGCCATGACATTGCTAACCCACTATCCACAGAATGCAAATAAACATCTTCTCAGAAGTTACAGATATTATCCACACTACCTATCCACAGCTGGAGGGGTTTTTTAGCATTGCAACATGCATGGATGTTTATACTGACCACTTAAAACGTAGAAATATAGTACAAAACTTTCACACGCAGGTTTTACAAATTTTATCATTAAAATGAGTCAGTGCATTTAAAGTGTTGAACTTTCATCTGGCTTCGTGTGAACAAAAATGCATATCCTTATACACCTAAGGGAATAAGCCATACAACCTCATTTGAGCTGACCCCCTTTGAGAGGGACAGCATTTATCCCCCAGGCTCTACTTTCTGAACTGTTCCACATGAGGATGAAGAGGCTTGATCACTGCTATGCAGTAACTTGGTAATGGACCACTTCCTTCCTGTAAAGGTGCTACAATGGGGCACCCCCTAGAGAAACATACCTGAAACAAAGTAATCTAACTCTGTAAACTATTTCTCTCATAAAAGGTATAGAAATGAGGAAAATCCAGTCAAAGGGGGAAGGGTAGGGGGTGGGTGGGAGGGAAGGACCATAAAACCTGCCACTTACTGAGTTTTGGGATCCGATGCTGCCCAGCTTACACTGATGTGTCCACAGAGAGCTCTGCTTTCCACCTAGGCAGAGCAGCCCTCCCAGCTCCTCCACCACCCGTGGACAGGACGGGAAGCACAGCAGCAAGAAAAACTAAGCAGACATTACAAGAACACAGACAGGCTTAGGAGAGCAGGTGCCTCGCATGCCTTGATGACCACATTCTGCCCTGGCAGCAGTTCTGGCAGCCAGCTGCCATATTAGCTACCCCCCAGCTGTGAAAGGTATAGCGGCCCCACTTCACCTCCTTGCCTCTTCCTGCCACTGAAAGGCTCTGTCCTTAGAGGGCGAGAGGGGGTCTATAGAAGGGCTTTTACCAAAGCACACCAGGGTGGTAGGGTAGCGTTGGGTAGGGCAGGGCAGGACAGGGCAGGCAGCGGCAGCTGCTTGCAAGTAGGATGGTGAGCATGGCGACCCAGCGTGGAGAAACCTTCCAGGACTGGAGCGGTAAGGGCTCCTGAAGAGCGGACAGAGGGGTGGCCAGTTCTCTGTTGGTGGAGATGCAGACAGACTCTCTCTGGGACTGGCGAGAAAGTCCTTTTACCAGGAACCATGAGAGGACTGAAAGAATTTTGCTGTGTCTGAGGTGACCGAGAGGAAGCCCACAGTAAAGGACTCGCCCCTGCAAGGACGCAATGAGCAAGGGAAAATGAGTTTGCAAACTTGTTTATTTTTATTCCATATTACCCAGCAGATCTGAGGCTTTCCTATTTTACAGGT
The DNA here is from genome assembly GCF_028554395.1 of Pezoporus wallicus. Lineage (NCBI taxonomy): Eukaryota > Metazoa > Chordata > Aves > Psittaciformes > Psittacidae > Pezoporus > Pezoporus wallicus. Next base: position 911,099 of record NW_026640754.1, read on the forward strand.
CACTTAGGTCTAATAAAAATCAGTTTTAAAGATTATAAAGCTTTGGTGTTTTGGAACAGGGTAGAGCTTGGCTGTTTTGCCTTTGAGATGATCTCATGCCCTACTTGCTACTTAAGTTTACTTAGAGAAATGGATTCAGGCAGAAAATCAATAAAGCAGCAACAACTTTCAAAATTACTCAGTCTGATCTGAAAAAGCAGGGACTCCCAGAAGGAACAACCCCCAAAACATTCTGTGCAATGTTATTTTTCTAGGGAATCAAAACAAGCATAAAAATAATAATAAAAAAATACAGTAGTGTTTCAGCTCCATGTAATTTCAGAGTATCAAATCTGTGCAAGTATTTATGGCAAACACTATTGTTTTCATAGCAGATGGGTCAGTTGAAAGTGTTTGAAGCTGGCAGATTAGAAAGTTTGCTGTTTATAGCTGCAGGCTGTTGCCTTACTTTACAGAGACTACCCAGCATGAATACAAACTCAGTTTGAATGGGAGAGTATCAGCCTTTTTTCGCCTGAGTCCTGCACTGCATCGTACTCCCCAGATAATGTGAAGTCTGGGGGATAAATCTATATCCTCTGCAGCTGAAATAGGAAAAAGTGAAGAGAGAAGATAATTCTGATTGCTGGGTAGCACCTAGACTTCCTTGCGGCTTGGGAGGACTTCAAAGAGCCAATTTGTTACCTATGCACAGGACTGGTTACATGAACAGGAAGAGCTGCAGTAGGGAATCTGTTTACTCTCCCTGGTGGATGCCCAAAGACAGCAGGACCATTCTTCCATTTTTCTCATGCTCAAGGCATGTGTTGGCATGTAACAGCGAAAGATTTATTGCATTATGTAACTGCAGTGGTGAAAGTCCAGGCATGCATCCCTATCTGAGATGTGTCATAATCCCACCAGATTGCCACCTCTGGCACCTTTGGGTATTCTGAATCCTTTCACGAATGTGAACAGGAATCACGATCTGCACCTTAGAACCATGACTAACCATATTTGTCTCTATGTTGTAGTAAGCCTTCATGCTGTGTGTTCAGTGGTCAGGGCAAAATGGAAATGAAATAAAATGTAACACTGTGTTTCTTAAGGTGTTAAACCTACTTCAGCATACCGGTTCTTATTTCCAACACAATTAGTAATATAACATAGAGATTACAGTAGAAATCTTTATTTTCTAAGTCTGTCTCAGAAACCAGTTTGTTACAATAGTATTAATGTTCTCAGCAATTAAGGAGTGTTGTGAACCTCCAAATTTGTTTGATGTAGAAGTGATTTTCATTTTGTGGAGTGGAGGAGAGAAGAAGATGAAGGCAAAATAAAATGTTAGAAAAACACATTGCAGGAGGAAGCACCTTGATACGCACATGATTCTCTTTTTAGGGCAAGGGTGAAACAAAAACCAAGCAACCCATGCTGTTAGTCATGCCATCAAATGCATGCTGCAAAGCCTTCAGACTACCCAACAAGTCAGATACTTGACTAGGTGGGGTGCAGTGGTGCTGCCTGCAAAAGCTTGATACGGTGCCTGCTAGCAGTATTGGTTCTAATGGCTCTTTCTTCCTAGAGCTACATTAAGTACCAGGTGGGGGGTTTTGACAGCGCAGACGAGTACTGGTGTCTGTATAGGAGACAAAGATAAGCCTTTGGAGAATGGTCTGAGAGTTCTTATCATCACAGAAATCTCAAAATTTTGTTTAAATCCCACTAATTCTGATTGTATCCTTTACCCCTTTCAGAATGCCTAAAAGGAGATGGGTATGAGAGAATAACATCAGAGAGAGGATAGAAAATACTTTCAGTGGCTATAAATCCATTAACCAAGACTAAGCAGGATTTTTAAACGGATCATAGACAAATAAAGATGATTCTTTAAAGAAAAGGATACGTCATGGATGAGATTATTTTTATAATGAAAAAGACAGCAAAGCCATCATATTTTATGAGATGAAACAAAAAGCAAATTGGCAGTAGGGAAGCTCCACAAAAGAGCTACAGCCTGTGCAATTGCCAGCATGATTTAAGGCTGGGAAGAGTTGAGAGGCAAGGGAAATTAAAACAGTATTTCTCTACTGGGATGGGAGAGAGATTTTCTACTGAGTGAGAAGACTACCCTGAAATCAAAGAAAAAATAATTCAAATCTAAAATTTTGTGACGAAATGGTTTGTTAATATGGGATAAAAAGCTTTTTAAATTTGACAGTAGGAGTGCAAATGGAAGGAGCAGCCTTAATATTTTTCATCACAAAGCAGTGTTACCTCATGCATTAGCAGTCCTTAAGCACGCTTTTATCAGTTAATCCAAAGTACAAAATAGGTGAACATCTGGTCTCATTTAATACTGTATTGTTAACAGAAAGAACAGGCAGTGACTGACAGTAACGTACCTTGTTTCCATCTGATATTTTAGAGGATTTTACATGTAGCCAAGTGTGAGAAAGAAGCTGATCATGTTATCTTGTTAAACATACTAGAGTATTTTACAAGGAGTCACACGGAAAAAACTAGGGGTAATGGATTGTTGTGGTTTAAACCCAGTCGGGTAACTTGTTCACTCACTCCCAGTGAGTGGTGCCGAGCTGACAACAATCGAGGTCCATGTCCCCCCCCCCCCCCACCGGGGCTCTCCCCTTCCCTGCTCCTGGAGGAACGGGGAGGAGGATCGAGAGAGTGCAACTCCTACGGGTTGAGACAAGAACAGTCCAGCAACCAATGTACAACACAAATCACCACCGCTACTATCAACTACAACAATGATAAGAGAAAATAACAAAGGAAGAGAATACAATACCAACGGCCAAGAAACGAGTCCCACCCAGAAGCCTGTGTCCTTCCGGGTAACTCCCAGTTACCCCACACCCCGGGCATGACGTGCTGTGGTATGGAATACCTCTTTGGCTAGCCTGGGTCAGGTGCCCTGTCTCTGCTTCCTCACAGCTTCCCCTCCTCCCTGGCAGAGCATGAGCCTCACAGAGTCCTTGGCCAGGGTAAACATCACTTAGCAACAAACGAAAACATTGGTATCACCAGCACTGTTCCCAGGCTGGAAGTCAAAAACACAGCACTGCACCAGCTACCACAAAGGAGAAACATGACTGCTACTGCTGAACCCAGGACAAGTGAAAACAAGCTAACCAAAAAGTAGCCAACCAAAGTAAAAACCTTCAAATCCTAAATTACGACTAATGAGATTAAAAAAATGCAGATTTCATTCACAGCTGGAATTAAATTTCTTGGGGAATCTATTTCCCCTTTCTTTTAATAGTAAGGTACTGTTCATTCTCAATCATCAGTGAATCCCATAGGAGTTCACAGATTAGCAAAATACTTAAAACTGTCATTAAAATAATGTGAAATTCTAGAGCAAATTAGATGTGTTGTAGATTGAGTAAAAGAAAATAAATATGTAGAGAATGAAACAGACAGATATAACGAGAATTAGTGGTTAAAATAAAGTGGTTAAATTAGTGGATATCATGAGTGGCTACACGCCTGAATGCATTACTGAAATTCAGATATAATTTTTTAGTTCTCCAAAGCAGTGCAGCAAATTTCGTCTGTTTTCTTTTCAAGCTGTGAAATAAAGATATTCACCTAAATAGTTCTTTAGAATTGTTATACTGAAGCTATGAAGTACCACAGCTGTTGCAATATGGGAGAATGTTGGTTTTTTTTTTCTGTTTGTTTCTTTGGTTTTGTTTTTTTTTATATGCAAACAACACTAAAACGCAAGTTTCCTAATTCCCTTCTTGGGGGTAATTGTACTACTTGAGTGCAAATCCAGTGATATCTCTAGAATTGTTCAGAATGTGAGAAATGAAACTTTGTCAGCAATGTTATGAATTGTGAAGCTATACTGGATGCTTTGGAGGTATTAAAACTGTTGGTGAAATTATGTAGTCCAAATCATAATACAAAGCCAGAGTAAATAGTTAAATGAAAAAAAGAAAAAAACAAATCATTATCAGTACCGGGTTTTGTCACAGGAAAGCACTGGAAACCTGATCAATTTATGATTTTCAGTGGATGCAATAGTTGCTTTCCTGAGCTTTCTCAGCTTGTTTAGAAGCAGAAGACAATAGAAAAATTCAGATTCTTTTTCTTGGCATAGTAAGAGTTTGGTTTGTGAGTACTCACCTATTCCCCCTCCTCCTTTCTTACCAATACTGACTGAACCCATAAGCCTCCAAATACCTCACAGGAATGTTGCTGTGTCCCACAGCTCAGTTCTTTTGGTCTGTTCTGTAGCAGCTTTTCATCTTTGTAAACTGAAGCATAGGGAAAGACCATTAAAATGTGCATTCCAGGCGGAAACATATACACTTATCTATATCTAAAGATACCTTTGAGTTGAGGCATGCATAATGTGCTGCGCTCTTTGGTCATTTGCATTCCAGACATAATATCAGCATTCCAGCTGATATCAATATTGGTTTCCAGGAATTACTATCAAAATTAAAATAAAAGTCAACAGCTTTGTGACCAATTACAATGCAATCTAATCAATAAAACTTTTTTTAAATATGTGGGGGTTTTGTTTGACGAGAGTTTTTAGCTAACATGAGCAAATATTAACGTGAAATAACAGCTTGATGTTTTTCCTTTCTCCTTATATCTGATTAAAATAAGTCATAGTGGACTCCTGCCAAACTTTTGAAAGCATTCTGCCTTGGCAGTGATGATTTGTACTGGTTTTGGCAAAAAAAGAGATTTTGTTCTCACATTCAATAGACATACTCAGCTTCTTTTCTCTTCAAGGAAGTGTTGATGCCAGATGCATAGATGTGGCTAAGTATTTCCATTTTCAAAAATGCACAGTTGAATTTTGTACAGAGTTGCTGTTTCCTTCTAAGAAACCCACAAAAACATTTTGTTTAATGTTAGAATTAATCCTGTGATATACATTGTTATGTATTGTGGGCATTCAAGACATTGGGTTTCCTCCTTAGTTTCCCCATTCAGGCAGTGTATGTCTTAGATTTACTCATTTCAACTGTCTGTTTCCCTTTGCATAATAACTTGTAAATAATCTGTAGTCAGAAGGGGGAAAGGGACTTGGCCTATGAAATAAGGTCCTTCTAGCTACAGTATGTCATGCTGTAAATTCTTCTAAATTTTCAGTGAAACAGTTCTGAAGCTTGGAGAGATATAACAGCAACGTTTTTTATCCATTTCATTTATCACCACTAGTAAGGTCTCATTTTCTGTATATATTTTTGATGATTATAGAGGAAAACATTCCTAACACTAGAATAGTCTGGGCTTCAGTTATGCAATAGAGAGTATTTTTTCAACCTAAGGAACAGTATTGAGCAGTGTTAAATTTAAACTTCAGACCCAGCTTTCAAGAAAATCAGAACAACATTAAATTAAGGTAAGATTCTTTTTCTTTAATATTCAAAAGTGTCATTCTGTATTTTCCAATTACTGTGTATGCAGAGAACTGTAAAGATACTATATTTAAAACAATATACCTACTAGCCAATAAGAATTAAAAAAAAAAACAAAACTGAATAAATATACTCTGGACCTCCTTAAAGCTGTATAATACTATGTCTCAGAGAATCCACTCTTGGTAGTGGCAAATGCTAGTAACATGACATACAAAAGTATTTGAAAGCCCTACAAATGACAGAATGTGCTAATATCTTATATACGGCATAAAAGTTTACTTTGAAAAATACACTTATAAAGTGTGTAAGATACTGTAAGAAACAAAGAAAACAAAGTCACTTAAATTGAAGCATAAGAACATAAATAAGGTAAACATTTTTTCCAAAGCATTATTTTTCTTTAAGAACATTGCTCAACATCAGAACTATTATTTCCTTTTCCTGGTTCAGATATTAGATATGTTTGTTTCATCTCTCCAGATGAGACAAGAGACCAGTCTGTTTACTGCCTTTCTTTATTGTTTGTAAACAGTAGGGAAAGAGCAGAAGCAAAGACTGTCATTAGCAAGGATGACGTCTATAGTGAAGATTCCTGATATCCAAAACATACCACCAATAAAAATTGTCTTGGATACCAAGGCTGATCTATGGCAAATAAAGTAATGGGGCGAATCCCACAGACATATTCAGGCTACCTCGAACTTCCTGACTCAAATCCTTGTAGCAACAAACAGGAATTTTAGCATGGGTGGTAAAACCCAAGGCAGTTCTCAGAACAGAGCTCTGTGGCATTAGCATTACATCAGATTGGTGGATCTAAGATATGTAAGGTATGTCTGCAGAAGTACAGCAATGTGCCCACGTTCTTCAGAATAAGATTACAAAGAAGTAAAAGTTTCACTGCCACTTCAAAACCAGTTTCAGTAACTCAACTAAGCATGCATGGGTAATGTCTTGAACACAGATGTTTTTCCAAATAAGGATTGAAGTAGAAATTTCCATTAATCACAATACACACTTTGTAATCTGTGTAAAACATTGCAAATTCTTATTTGTCTTTGGAATATAAATTAGATGTGAGCACAAGTCAGCTTGTCTCAGAGTCATATTAAAATAAATCCCACCAGGAATTTATCTGGGCATATTATAACAAATGCAGCTCCTGAAGTTTAAGATTACTCTCAGTTTTAATAAGAAGCTTTTAGGGGACTAAAAATCTGAGGTTAAAGTTCTGTCACAGCTTCCTTGGGTGAAGGCAATATTGATGAAAACCAAAGCAAAGTTGTGCACTATGATGAATAATACCCAGTTTTTCAGTTCTAATATTTGCAAGCTGCAAACACAATATGAATAATTTTGTATAGATCAGTACCTACTTTTTAGCTTGCTTCATTGTCTTTCTAGCTACATATAAAGTACTTTGAAATAATAAAGTGCATGTTTGGTATATCTTTTTTGTATTTCTGTATTCCTTTAAATTTTTCTTTAAGTTTCTTTTAAATATTTATGTGACTGAGCAGAAGGTACTTGTTACAGACTTAGATGCAAGCCTAGCCTACACAAGTAGCATTTCAAAACAGCCACATATTTATTTATTTCTGTAAGTGAAATTATATAGATATCAGCTCCATAAAAGCTTGTCTTTCTTCACATTTAGGGAGAAATTTTATTTCACTGAGCATGACAATTTTAATTGCAAAAGTGATTATGGGTATAACTTCAAGAAAGTGAAGAAATTAATTTCCATTCCTAGGGCAAAGTACAAGAAATGCTCCCAATCACCAGGCACTCTTATCACTCACCTGAACTGTCTCGATACTCCACTCCCAGATTCTCCTGAAGAGATGTTATGATGAATGATACTAGATTATGTCGCAAGGCAGTTTGTGATGTGGTGTCCACAGGGAAGCAACATCATTCTCTTCCAGGTTTCAAACCTTAGCGCTTCATGAGGACCAAGATCTTCAAGAAGTAAAGGGCTAGTACACTTGCTCTTTCTGACCAGGCAGTGCTGTGGCTGCTTAATATCTACTCAAAGCCACAATCACCTTCTGATCTGAGGAGCAGGTGACTTGAGGATTCTCTTCCATACTGATTGCTATGCACACACAGTCATGAAAAGGTAGAGTATAAAAGATTAAGTAGCATTCTAGTCACCTGGACAGTTTACTTTGCCCTTTTGAGAATTGGTCCATCATCTATTATAAATGGCTTATAATATGACAGTGCTGGCTCTTTAAGGTTATCTATGCTCAAGTGCTAAATAAGATAAAACTGCAGGAAAGCTCAGAGTAATTCTAGTCAGCGGTAAAGGGCTGGTTTCCTTTCCTAATAGGCATGCAAGCCTAAAAGTCCAAAAATTCAAATTAATCCTGTGCTTCAGAGTATGAAGCAGCCTTTCCTAGTTACCAAAAGCTGAGCAACAAAGAGATACAGTGCAAGTTTCCGTTTCAGATATTTCAGCCATTCACTGCTGCTATAAGAAAGTTAACAGACCAAAATCCACATTTTGGTCAGTCATTTCAGCGTATTAAAAATTAATAAGGTACAATCTTATATTTGCATATTTTTACGAAAGCAACTTTTCATTTTACAACATCCAGTACATTATAACATAATAATTAAACCAAACCATAAATGTTTCAATAACATTAGGTTAAAATAGCAAAGCATTTCAGTAATGTTTTGGTTTTAAGATACATATTCTTTAAAAAAAAAAACAAAACAAAACAATTAAAAATACATTAGCAACTACCATACTCTGTTAAATACCAGCTATAAAAATCTTGAAGGAAGTCCTGAATAAATTGATTTGATCTTTTTATGAGACACTACATTATAAGATCACATTCTAGATTTGATCAAACTAGAGCTTCTTCTGAGACTTAATAATCACAGTTAGTTCGGTTTTGTCTTTTGGTTTGGGGATATTTTTTCCTTCGGTTATTTTCTACCAGAACACTTTTTTTTTCTTCCTCCTGAGTACAAGCATCTTATGCTCCTGGCTCAGATTAAAATAAACCCTCATAGGGAAATTATCTCCTGGCTTCTCAATCTCCAGATAACCCTGGTGACTAGGAGTCTTTATCAGTGCAGACAAACTACCTGGCGCTGAAAAGTTATAAAAAATAACTAAAAGAAAATGCATGGTTAGGGTTGTAGTGGTGTTTTTGCAGGGGACTCCTAAGGCATCAGCTCAGGAACTTTTCTCAGCCTTCTGAGTTCTGAAGAGCAGTGTATATATATACTCAGTAATATAATATCAAATATGAAATTAAATATTCAGATAAAGAGGCTTTAGAGTCACTGCCGAATGAAACAAGTTCTTGATATACATTATAAGGAGGCCAGTTTCTAAGGGGTAGCAATTAGAAACATGGAAATGCATGCAACCAGGTTAAAAGTATAACAGCAATACAGCTTTCTGTATCAATTTAATGTGCTGGACAATTACCACATGTGAAAATAATCAGAGAGGATTTGTGTGAAAAAGCATCTCTAAAGTACTATTAAGGGTCCTCAAAGTCTTCTGAAAAAACCTACTGAAGAGTGGCTGGATTTTACATAAAGAACAGCTTGAAGTAGCAGCAAGCGATCAAAACAAAGATGCAGAAAAGCTTAAAGAATTACTTAAAATTCAAATTATGTCACTCTCTTAAAAAAAAATATATATAAGAAATTTTCTACCTTTTGTTAAGCATATTTTTTAAAATTTTGCTTCTAAAATCTAGAATTCTTTTTCCAGGCTGAATTATTAACTTCATGCAAACCTTTGCTACATTACTCAGTGCAATAAATGAGAGTCAGTGCATGGTATCACACTCTGTCTTCGCTGGGGTTGGGGGAAAGAAAAAGGCACAGATGACCATCTGTATCAAGAAGTAATCCACTGTTTGTTCATATAATACTGAATAAATACAACCTTCATCAACAGAAAAGAAAGGAATAGATAAACTGATGGAATATAAATCTGATGGAAGTATATAAACATCATGATTACTGTAGTACTGCAATTAGAGGCACCTTTCTCAAGACAAAATGACCGTTTATTCACCAGTAATTCAACCAAATACAAGCTGACAATGAACACAGAACTGGACACTTTGAATTTACACCATGATCACATTTGTAGCATAGAACCTCCGTTTCTGCTAAATTATAAAATGTTAAGTATTTGACTGGTAGTAACGTGCTGCTGTGTCAAAAAAAAAGTACACTAACAGTATTGCAGTGCCTAAAAGTTAGCTGCTAAAGCTAAATTCAAAGTCAGGCCCTTGATTTCACTGTTACTGAGCAGCAAGATATAAGCCACTAAGGAGAAGCCTTGCAGGAATAACATGCTGCACCAACCATTTGAGAACAACCACTGCTGTTTCTGACATTCACTCTACCCTAGCTTAAGCACCTCACTAAAGAGTAAGTTAAACACCTGTGATAAAATTAATTATCTATATATCTAACTGTATCTTAATTCCAGCAAAACCAACTGTTACTTTGAATCTATAAGGGCTAATGAAGAGGTCACAGCTATCTTTTGCTTTGAAACCAAACGGTTAAATTATTCACTAAGTGGGAGACCAGTTTGCCCTGCTCTTCAGAAGGAAATCCAGTCTACATTTCCTTTACCTTGAACAACCCTAATCATAGGGCTGTAGGCTACTTTGAGGAAAAACAGAAGCTATCCTGTCTCAACAAGGGAGAAGGATGATCGTAGCCTAGCTGTTAGCTCACTGATTTGGGTAAGAGGGAAACCAGGTTCTGGTCCTTTTCCTTGCTCTCTGGAATACCTCCTCTACCTAAAACCTCTGACTCCTTGAAGTCCATAAAAAGGTCAAAAATAACAATTGTTTTGTTCTCTATAAATCGATAGCAAGGACAAAAGCCTTTAACAGAGAGACAAGAGAGCTTCAAATTTCTGTAATTGGACATAAGACGTAGTTATGCAGTTGTCTGATGTACCTGACAGAACTGCCATGCAGAACAACTTGGCAAAAATGAGATTATTCTGACAAAACTTTCTAAAAGATGGTCAGTAGGTTGTTTAATATAATAACTATATAAACTATATATAACTATATAGTTATATATAACTATAACTAATAACTATATAATAACTATAAACCTTAGTTGAAGTATGCAATCTGGCAGTTTAAATTTTCAAGTTAATTTTCGTTAGTTATTGAGATCAGAGATTTCCATGGAATTTTTAATCAGTTGCTATGGAAATGCTTACATGCACAGCTCTGCATCTCCAGCTGTGAAGGATTTGCTTTGCATTTATTAACTTGGAGTAAGTTTCAGAAAGGCTACCTGGACCAACAAAGCCAGTGTTCTCACTGAGCTTTACCCAACTGTTAACCCTTTAGGATGAGAAAACCTAACCATGCTTTGAACCAGAGAGAAAGAGGACTTGAGCATAGGCCTTCCAGTTCTCCCACAAACATTTTGGCAAGGACTACAGTGAATATTTCAGAAATCATCTCTCTCATGCTATCAATGCTGATCCATTTGAAAAGAAAAAAAAAAAAACAAACAACAAAAAACCTCAAAACATTTAAAAAATTTAAGAAGGACATAGCAGGCTGGTAGCTGATCGTTCAGGATTAGGTATCTGGTTACCAGTCCTTGAAAGCTGTCAAATAAGAAGGGGGTTTTGGCATTGAGGGTTTTTTGTATGTTTTGCGTTTTTTTTTTAATCATACCTGTGCAGGTAGCCAATATTCCTGGCTGTTTAAAACACACTGTTAGGAGTTGAGAGAAGCAAGCTCATACCAAAGAGAAGAAGACAATAGACCCAGATCCAATCCAACCTCTGACTAGATTTTTTTGTGATCAGTAGAATATGTGCTACGAATGTCATTATAAATCACACTTTTACAGCCGCATCTTAAGTTTAGCATTTCATTTTATGGTTTTGATTAGTGATACACAAATTGGAAATGAAACAGTTTATTGAAACTTGTCACTTAATGAAAACAAATCTTCAGTTTTTTGTTATTTTGCCATGGTGTCCTTGGGTAGCTGCCAATGTATACATGCACAATGTCTGTGTACTGTGTATGCAAAAAAGAAAAAATATTCTACATCACGTAGTCAAAACTCATTGTGCATGCGATGTGATTGCCAGACTGCAATCCCCATTCTATCAACACAAGCAAGAAAACTGTGTAACTACTGACAAACCCAGCAATATTTCATTTACAAAAACTGTAATTTTCTTAAAAAAAAAAGTCAAAGCATCTTGCCAAAATGTGCTTTTTTTTTTTTTTTTTCTGAAATACTTTTGCCAAAATAGGAGAAGAAATCAGTGCAAAATGAGGGGTCAGGCACTAAACAAAATAATCAAAAATATTTTGTGATTCCTTTGCACATTATGCTTTTTAATTAGACACTGAATAATGCCATCGATTTCCATTTCATCTTTAAATATTATCTTTCCAAAAATATACAACAAAGATAATTCCAGAGCTTTACTATTTTACCAACACCACCAGATTTTGTGATCATGCGTGTGCACATAAATGGAAACCTTGTTACAGCATGTCCAATCTCCTGTATGAACACACAGCCAGAAAGATTTTACAGAGGGCTAATAAAGTAATACTCTTGCAGCAGGTATGCTGATTAGATTTACAACTCTATCAACTGTTTTTCCAGAACCACGTAAGGTGTTAATTCCTCTGACAGTACTTGACAGTACGGTATGTCATGTACATCATTGAATCCTTACACTGCAAACGGAGGGCAGAAATTCCAAACCTGATTTAATTACTCTAGCTGCAATTATCTGATGCATATACTTCATAAATGGCGTACCTACTTAACATGCAACAACACTAATTACCATGCATGGGATATGAAATAGGATATACACAGGAGGATGCATTTTTCAGACATGCTAGATGGCTCTCAAAGGCATGTTATCATGTATCTACCAAAATAAGGAACAAATATGTGCTTAGAGACATTAACCAAGCTGAAATGCCAGGCCTTTCTTGTTAGCTATAACTTGTGTGACACCATAAAACCAAATGCAGTTTAGTCAAGTCTTTCTGTTACATGCACCACAGAGATATGGAACAATGATAAAATTTTACACCCTGTGGTGTGCAAATAAAAAACACATAGTTTTTCTACCCATAATTAAATCAGATGATAAGTTAGGACAGTAACAATTCATCTTCAGATACTGTTTTATTCTAAGTAAACTACAGCCATATTCTCAACTGTTCCATAGGTAAATGTAGCTTGTATGTTTATGCAAATTGCAAGTAATGTAAATATATAAACTAGATTAAGAGTATACTACTTCGTATATCTATTTAATGTAATAGCATACATTTTGAAGTTTTAGGTGAGATAATACAACTATTCAGTCTTATGAAACAACTTTAACAGAAAGCAAAAGTATGCAGAGATGATTGTATCATAAGCTTGCTGGAAAATTTCAAAGGCATGTTTCAGTTTCATATGCTATCACAGTATAGATAAAGGTTCATTCATTCCTTACATACTGGAAGAAATTTTCCTTAGCTTTCTGGACACTGTGTTCTACCTTGTCCATTTGGACTACCAGTACTTAAAGTCAAAATAATCTTTGTATTTGAGCTACATGATACCTAACACTCATAAGAAAGGCAAAGAATTGGATACATGAAATTTTGCACACACACACACAAAGTATTTGAAGAAGAAAAGAATAACAAGTTTTAGCAGAAATACTGAAAAGGACCTTTTCAGCGATCCTGTCTGTATTTGGTCTCATGTTTCTGTAATGTTTTTCTATCCACTAGAAGCCACGCCCCCAGTCATTTGTACAATAGTACATATAGGTGAAATAACCATCTAACATTCATACATACTTTCCATCAGTAATCTTTATAGTAGACTATGCACATTAGAAGCAGGTTTGAGAAATCAGTCATTGCACACTTGGAAAAATCCCAAAACAGTTGAAATTACTTAGTCTTCATTTAAATTAATCCTCTTAATCTTTTTTATTTTTTCCTTCGGTTTCCAGTATTTTCTATACTCTCTTCAACAGTACCTAATAAACAGTCACATACCCTAGTGCACACACATTTAAATTGGTACTATGGAAGGCTACCACATAAGGATATTGTTGCAAAGCCTTCTTGACTTTATCATGAGGATGGAAAATAACATTTCTGAAAAAAAAAAAAAAAAGTACTTATCATGGTTAGGAACGTATTTGCTCACATTATATGACAAGGGGTAATAGATTTAAACTCACAAAAAGCAGATATATATTAGGTATAAGGAAGAAGTTCTTTACTGTGAGGGTGATGAGGCACTGGAACAGGTTGCCCAGATTTGTGGGTGCCCCATCGCTGGCAGTGTTCAAGGCCAGGTTAGACTGGGCTTTGAGCAACCTGGTCTAGTGGAAGGTGTCCCTGCCTATGGCAGGGGGGTTGGAACTAGGTGATCTTTAAGGTCCTTTCCAGCCCAAACTATTCTGTGATTCCATGATTGTGTGATTCTGTTTTCATTCCCAGTATGTGTACAGAAAGTGTTTTATACAATAAAAAAAATGATAAACCATCCATTGTAACAATACTGAATTTCTTCTGAATAGTTATAAACACTGACATGTATCTGTCTATGATGACAGGCTGTGTTTTTATGTTGGTGGGCAGACCTTCATATTTGGGTTTGTGCCCTCCCTGCTCCTGCCTACTTTTCAGTCTGTAACACTGTTGTATCTCTTAAGTGCTGTGCTTGTGACAACCATAATATCATGCATGGCTTCATCAAAAACAGGGAGCAACAGCAGGCTTGGGACAAGCATAGACCTGTGTGCATGAGGTCAAAGTTAAAGGATTTGGGGTTTTATTATGTATATAATATTTTAGAAAAATTAATCTTTGTAAACAGGGTTGAGTAGGGAAAATAATAAAATTAGGGAGATAGCAGCTCTTTTAAGGGGAGAGAAAGAAAAATTTGCTTTGAGGTACCATGCATTTCCTAAATGAATAGAATCAAAGTTCTAGAAGAAAGAAGCCATTCACACTTACAAAAAGGAGACGTGAGAAAATTACACTGCTCATCATGTATACATGATTTTGTTTCAACCTTCTTCCTCTACTCCTCAAAAACTTCAGATATTTTTCACTTTCAAAAGGAAATAACTGCAGGAGTTTATATATGAAAAAGTGTTGGCCACTCCAATGAAGCCAATTCCTCTCATCACTTACCTTCGGCATCTTTTGAAGCACACATTTAAGTGTATGCATTCATTTTTTGAAAATTAATTCCTGTTCTTGAAAAGATAATATTGGCTGTCAATGTTATAGCCTCAAAGGAAGAAAGAGATTCTCATTTTTCATTACACAGAAAAAAAAAAACCACCCAAATCTTTGTCCGTCTAGTTAGCTTCAGAAAGAAATGGTGCTTATCTGAATGCTTGGCTTCAGGTCAGACTGGATAACAGTGGGTAGGAGGCAATAAATGGATGAATATATTTGGAGAATGATAAAGCAGAAGATCTGAGGTACCTAAAATGTTTTCTACAATGTTATATTTACTGTTAATTTGGTTTAGGCTGTGGATGAAGTGCACAGTTTCTTGATTAGATATGTGTACATAAAGATTAATGAAAATCCAGTATTTTCAAAATAATGTACACAGCAGAAATTGTGTCAGGAAAACTGCATAAATTTCTTAAGTGCTTTCCATTACAATGATCTGCCCCAAACTAAACTAATTCCTTCCCCTTTCAGGATTAGTTGAGGACTATCACTTTCTTTTGTACTAGTGTTTTTTTATCCTTCTCATAGCAAGATATAAATATATATATATGTGTGAAAAAGATGACAAGATCTTATAGTCAGATCTGAAAACTACTCATGTGCATAGAAAATGAAATGCGTAATTTGCGACAGATGATTAAACAGAATAAACTGCTAGTCAAGTTTGGAACAGAATTATCCTGCTGGCTCAATGCAAAAATTACACCAAAATACAGAGAAAATATTGGAAATTATTTTCTTATTAAAGAATATCTTCATACCTCACACCCACCTCCCTGGGAATAAGAAAGGTGAGAATGTTCGAAATTTACCCAACTGATTTACAATTATTTTTATTAAAATTTCTGTAAATTTGCATATAAAGCCTGACAAATATGAATGGGTAGATACTCCCTAGCACAAATTTAGTCTAGAGGGCTTTTTTCTGCTTGATAGTATTTAGATGTATATAGTGCATGTTTTAAACTATGTAATAGTGACAATGATGTAATTAGGAGCACAGCAAATCCAAATAATCATGATGTGAAGTGGAAAGAAAAGATGCTAGAAAAATTATAAGAAATACTTTTAAGTACTTAAGACTTGCCTCTAGAAAGCCTTCCGGTTAGAGCAACCCATATGAATATACACACACATATGCAGCATTAGATTTTCACATGCATATCTGCCAAATAATGTGAACTGGGTTTAAAACTGAGTACTCTGAGCAAAAGGGATATAAAGCTGTTTATGTCAGTAAGTAGTAACAGTAATTGTACTTCTGCCTAAAAGTGAGAATCGTCTTATAGTAAGTCAT
The DNA here is from genome assembly GCF_028554395.1 of Pezoporus wallicus. Lineage (NCBI taxonomy): Eukaryota > Metazoa > Chordata > Aves > Psittaciformes > Psittacidae > Pezoporus > Pezoporus wallicus. Next base: position 927,055 of record NW_026640754.1, read on the forward strand.
ATTTTCACAAAAAAGGTTATTTTATCTACCAGTAATTCTATATAAAATCATTAGGAATTTCACATGAATGGCATTAGTTTATGATCAGTAAGTACAGCCTCCATCAAAGAGATAATATTTCTGGTTCACATTTACAAAACAGAAAAGGTAAGATTTGAATTCCACCTTGGATGATAGCCTTGGAATTTCTTTAATTTCTCTTTGCAGTGAGAGCTACGTAATTTTTTCTAGTCAAAAGGGAAATTTGTTGCATAGAAATGGAAGAGACGTCATAGCCCCTGAGCAAGAAGTCTCTACTCCATTTCAGAAAGCTGTGCCAATGCACCCAATAACAACAAAGAAGGAGATAATAGCATTTGGTACTATTCTGACGTTAGCACAGCTGCCATCCCAGGCAGCCAGCTAACTCTCCTTCAGTCTCACAGCTGCAGGGGCCACAGAGAGCCCAGGCACAGGATAACAAGGGCACAAGTCTACTTCCACCACAATGAGCAAAAAGCAATCCTTTGAGCAGTGCTCTGCAAAAGCAGCTGTCTCAGCAAATCTGGTGGAAAAGAACATCAAAGCAGCACTTTCCTTTTCAAATCTTTTTCTTCCTCCCCCCCCACCCACTTCAGATCATTATTTCCCTAATATATGGCTCTTGTCAGCAGCCCAACAGATTAGCATGGCAGAGCAGAGAGGACATGACATGCAAAATGCAGTTTAGGAAACAGAAAATAAGACAGAGCAAGAGGCATTTCCTTTTTGTAACTCACAGAGGTGAGGTCCCTGGAAGCAGTAAACCGCAAATGCTGCTGTGACAGCCACTTGCCTGGAGAACCTTTTTCACTTTCAACTTCTGAGTTAGCAGTGCAAATTTTATTTAAAAATAAGTAAATAAGAAGATAGAAGCAACCAGAATACTGAAGGATAATGGGATACCACAGAGCACAATAAAAACCTCCCAGGAGATGGCTGAAGCCACTAGGAAAGTTGCATCCTCATACAAACAGGCAAGAAATCAGACAAATTTATCAAGAGGCATATTATCCAGTCTTAAAAATGGCAAATGCCAGTTTTCCTTGTTTATTTACTCTCAACTGATTAAACAAATGGTGGTTGCCTTTTCTAGACAGTTCTGCAGCCATTACCAATATGCTTTTAGATACTGAGGAAGGAACAGAATAAACTGGCTAAACACAAGCTTATCTTTGTCACTTGTGGGGTTGTTTTATTTGCTAACTGCTCACAGAAATCCAACTGATGTTCTGGAGCTTTGGCCTTTTCAAATAAGTGAACACATTTAGTCAAATTGCAAATGCACACAGAATTAGATTTCCACAGAAGTACCAAGAGTATAAGGTTTCTATCCATTTAAGAAGAAAAAGGAGCCGTAAATTTGTATTCAAGCTCTGCAAAATACTAACTGCAAATAAAAATTAGAGAAAAGCCTATCAGTGTGACAGCATAAAAAATTCTATAATATTTTACATTTTCCCTTCAACCCCTCCTCCACTAAAAGCAAGTCATCCCACCATGATAAAAAGAACATATTTCCATTACATTGGTAAATCTCTCCTGAGGCAAATTTGCAAATATTACTATTAACAGACTCAGATCAGCATATATAAGGGTGTTAGTATCATTCTTATCTTCTAAAAGTCTAAGGAGGTTGTACTTGACTGGAAGCTATGAGCTCTGTAGAAACATCAACACATGTTCTGTTATGATATGGTTATTGTGATAACATTCCCATCAGATTGATTTATGCCAGGAAGCTTGGAGATATTTTTGTACAGTCTTAAGGCAGGACCACAGAGGATTTTCGAAATGTCTCTAGGTAACAATCTGAGAATCAAGCTGTAGATGAAATGCACCATAACAGCTTGCTGTCAGGTTATAACTAACTCAGAACTTCTGCACAAACTTTCTGGTTCAATAAATACATGAAGTAAAACAAGTAGTTGATATTTAGGAGAGAAAACAAGAGTCTTACCTTCATGTTTCAATCCATTGCTTTCTAACAGCAGAACTAAAATTTTTAACGCAAATGCTACTTAGTAGGGCATTAGGAAGAGTGTAATAGAATGCTGGAACAGTGTTCAAGGCCAGACAGGGCAGGGTCTTGGGTGACATGGTCTAGAATGAGATATTCCTGCCCATGGCAGGAGGGTTGGAACTAGATGATCTTAAAGTCCTTTCCAACCCTAACTATTTTATGATTTGATACTGACAGCTCTTTTTGTATGCTGTTATAGCTCACAGGAAACAAGAACTGACTGTACTAGGCAAACAGACGCTGAGATGAGAGTCCCTATCTGTACAGATTGTACTTGAAGAGATGTCTGACAAGGGACCACATAAAAGTCTTCAAATACAGGGAAAACTACAAGGAAAAAACAAGTTAAACTCTTGTCAATGCTCACATTAGACAGCAAAAGAAAGGGATCATACTTGAACTCAGGTTAGGCATGAGGAAAACATTTCTAAAAGAGAGAACAATGAAGTAAGAGAATAGACTGCACAGGACTGATTGTGGAATTGCTATAATTACAGGGTTTGGTTTTGGTTGGTTTTAGGTGTTTGCTGTTTTATTGTTTTTTATGTCAGAAAATACAAAGCACATCCTCATTTGGGTAGGTACTCAAGCAGAAAATACTATTAAACTCCTTAAGCTTTTATTCTCAAGTGTTAAATGTACATCTCTAAATCTACATATGCAGTTACTATGTCAATACCGAATGTTGAAATACATAGTAACAGCAAAAGAGCAAGCTTATAGTGAAAGCTTAACAACACTTCATTAACTTGTTTAAACTAAAAATTTTAACTGTAAAAAGTACTGTAAAAATATTTGTCAGTGTTTAATTGTATTATTTCTCTGCATACATACAGTATCATCAACTCTATGAAACGGTATTATCGCTTTGAAAAAGGCCCTAAGACGAAGCTCTTTTTGCTTTTTTTTCTGCCAGATCTTACAAAAAAGCAGAATTCCTGTCTTCAGTTAAATGCAGAGATAGATGATAAATGTAATGTAACTTTGCTTTTGCCCATTCCTAACATTAGTATTTACTTACTTTCTGGTCACTGCAATATCCAAGAGGGAAGTGCATCAGAATTGCAGGCAAGAGAGGATTCACAGCTGAGACCTGAGTCTTTGTTTTATCTGCAGAGACCATTATGCAACTTCCTTCACTCTGTTCCAGAGAAAATTAGAAAACTGGCCTATTAATGTACTGAAAGAAACAGACAGAAACACCGAGAGACTAGGAAGCACTATTTTTTGAGGTGCCAAGCACTTCAGAGCAGAAAACACAATTCGAACAAGAACTGTGATGAACTGAACTTAAGCTGCTAAATACAGACATGGAATAAGAAACCTCAAAGATTTTCTTGGCAAGAAGCTGGCACAGTTTCTTAAGCTATTTGTTTCTAAAATCTTAGCTGTAGAATTTATTTTTCTCTTGGATTTTTCTTTATACTCTTTGCAAAGCATGCAAACCAAAGTAATTCATGTAGTAATTTCTCTGAAGCTCACATAATAATGATAGATAGAATATTAAAATGTGGTGCTAGTCTGCATAAGACTTTTGGCTAGCTGTCTCTCTGCCAGAATCTGATAAACACTGTTACATGCTGTATTTGTAACATGCTTGCTATATATTTTTCACTAAACTGTTATGGCCATGTTTCCAGCAGTATGAAACACCTTCAGCTTGCTGAGCTTGCTGGGATTAGAGGATACATAGTAACTTTGAAAGTCATCCTGTTCTGAATCTAAATAAAGCAACATAAGTGAATAATTGTCTCCATAGGTTCATTAAGTACATTTCTCTGTATTTAAACTAACTCCACTGGGGCAAAAGGAAAAGCTCTGATATCAGTAAGTATGGCATGTTTTCATCTTTGTGACATATGGCTTTAATTCAACATAAAATTAGATAAATTTAGAACTTTCTATTTTCTTAGCAATGCCCTTCAAATCCTGCTGAGCAGCAACTGTTCTCTGCTTGAATATTTTTAATGGATATAAGATGTCTCAGACAGACAGCTCTGTTTCGTAGGGAGCTTCAGGCTTTTCCAGCTTCCCAAACAGAAATCAAGACCATGCAAAGTGCCAGATGAAAAAACTAGTCAGCACGCATTTTCTTTTTGTAATCCAATTAATATAATAAAAAATCTTGTTTCCATGTTGGGTAGCAGCTGCAGTAAATGCAATTAAATTAATATCTCAGTATATTGTTTATTATTCAGATTTTTATCGTTAGCATCTAGTTGTAGTGTAAACTCATACTTTGCTGAAACTTGTTCAGATTTGCTGTGGAGATACCAATGGAAGTGGGCAAGGTGTTTCCTTCAATGCTGTCTAAAGCTTTTTTCAAATGCTGTATTTTATTGAAATGTCTGCAAGATAACACCAAGCACCAATATAACAATAGAAAGGAAAACAGAACACACGGAAAAAAAATATAATTCCTGTGTAAAAATTTTGCATATGGACGTCTTATTTAATTTGATGAAATAAGTTATTTAGGAACCTGGGGGATCTAAACAGATATTTCTGGTTTGAAAGAGTAAAACTACTCTTAACAAGAAGAAACGTCTTTATAAAGAGTCAAAACTCCATTCCTAGCCTTTTCAGAATAAAGTTAAAATAGAATGGCAAACTATTTTAACACTGAATACTGGTTACTTCGTTCCTCATTTTTAGTTACTTCAATTCCCTTCTCTCACCTAGAGACCAAAAATGCATTAAACATAATAATAGTAATAACAACAACAACAACGACAATAATAATAATAGCATCTAATCTCACATTTTGGTTTTGCCTCTTCAGAAGCAGAAGCTTTCATCATGGTGGTTTAACCCGATTTGCACACACAGTTCTAAACATTATGGTGTTAAGTTTCCTGAGTTTTAAAACTAATATTTTATTAGCTGATAATTCCATGAATGCTTGACACATTATGTTGTGAGAGACTGAACTTAAAAAATCAGAAAAGCCACACATAACTAAATACAGTGTATATTGTCTCTAAAAAACCCACAAAATGCTGCCATAGTTTCCCACTTGTAGTGAAAAAAAGTGCTCTTGTTTATTTGTTATAAGCCTCTAAACAGGCTTATTTTATTACTGTGAAAATGATTTAAAGTTGGGTGGTTTTTTTTCTCTTCTTTGACTTGCATGACAGACTTCTTTTTTTAAGTAAATTTTACTCAAATTCCTGTTCTAGAATATTTTGCAGTGTGAAAACACTTTGTTATAATAGTTTGAGAAAGGAATTAGGTGAAAACTTCGGCTCTGCATCCAGGTCTTGCCCAAAATACAAGTGTTCAGATTCAGGTGTTTATATTTAAAACAAATATATATTTTTTTTAATTTATATTGACCTCAAATTATGAAGCCAATAAAGCCAGCTTCACTACCTCTAAACCTAAACAGCAATGCCCACCATGGGGATGTCTAAACATATGCAAGTCCTAGTGGACTACCTTGGCTACTCTAGCATTTACAGTTATACAAACTATAATACAGTGATACCAGTCCATGAACTTAGGATTCACAAATTTACACACAGTGTTTTCAGTCACTGTAAGCTGCCAGCTACAAGAGCATGCTTCCAGCTGGAAAGAAAATAAGAAAAGCACTATGCTATGAACAAAGGCTAAAAATAAATAAATAAATAAATAAATAAATAAATAATCCAGAAAAATGCCATACATTGTGAGAAAATATGGGATGGAGGTCATAAATTAACTCTGTATACAAAGGGTCTTGCCAAGTACCATTTTCTGGGCTCTCCCAAAGTACAAAAACTTGATCTGCAGAGGCAGGTGAACTCTCTCAGTGGAAAGGTGCACAGTTCATCACAGAGTTGTGTATTTCCTGGATAGAGATCTTAGAAGATTTGGAAGATGAATCAGAGGCGGAAGCAGAAGAATCACAACTGTGTGTAAAGCAGACTCTTCCATCACCGAATCTGACTGCCTTTCCAAAATTATGTTTGTCCATTTGCCTTCTGTATCTCCTTCAAGGTCTAATTAGACCATTCCCTCCAGAACCAGGACATTTGGAGCACTTTTTATAAAGAGCCCTACAGAGTTTGCATGCTGCAGTGTATAAATCTACCCAATAACACCCCAGAAACACACATTTTGCTTAATGCTGCAAGTCAGTATGACTTTCTAATGTTCACGCTTGGGTTTACTGTTGTTTGTACTTACCTATAGGCTTGTATTTTATGACATTTTTTACCAGCCAGCTTGACATTGCAACATGAAACCAAGCTACGAAGAAAAATGTTTTAGCCCTCTTAATCTCTTTTTCCAGCTTTTATTCAAACAGAACTTTGCTCGGCTTCAATCTTTTGGGGACAGTTCAGATAAGCGTATCCCCACCAGCGAACACCATTGGAATTAAAAGGCTGCTGCTCCTTCAACACATTCCCCTTTATCAGAATAAACTATAGTCATTAATTTTGTATATGTAGTTCGTAGGGCATCCACTGATCCTACCGCTACCATTAAAATAGATGTTTTCATGTTTTAAACTTTTAAAGTAATAATGTGCATTAGAATCTAATTGATCACCTCAATTGAAATCAAATCAGCCAAAATTGCTGGCTTGCTGAGAACTAGAAAATCTGAAGATTTAATTTACAGCGCATTTCAGTGGTGATTACTATATGATGTTTGGGTGGGTGAATTGATCCACCAAGTGTATTAGCACACAGGACAGTGTGAGCAATCCAGTCTTTTTGCAAACACAGCATCAGAAACTAGTCTAACAGGTAAATGGCATCCTTAACACTAGATACTCATTCTTCTAGTATCAATTTGCTAAATTATGTTATTAAAGTGTAAATATTATATGTTTACAAAACCAGAAGACATGCTGCACTTGATATTTGCTGTGGAAAATGCAAAAAAGGAACAAGATCTGTGGAGCACTTGTACATCTTAATTGTATACCTTTATGACACGCATCTTTGGGTAGGTGAAGATGTTAGAATGAATCCCCTGCCTATGTATTATAAAGAAATACAGACAATTATATCATTTCTCAGATGAGTACTTTTAGTCACGCAGTTAATTATTGTGGATTTCTCAAAAGACAATTTCTGCTGTCCGGTACAATCATGTAAGACTAATAATGACTGTTTACAGTCTCATTTGTTTAGGGGGAAAAAAAAATAAAATTGGAACCTGATCAGTGTTTCAGATGTATCATGGATAGAAAGACGAACCAAGCTACTTCCTCAGACTTTTTCAACCCTGTTTGCTTTAACTCTCAGTTGTAATAATGTTAAACACTTCTATATGCCTACAGTTTTTCTACCGTTTTTTAATCCTTCTTAGGAACCATAGCTACACCTTGGTATTCATACACTCCATTACGTAGTCTAGTCATATATTCAAATAAAAAAAAAATCAATGAATTAGATGCTGTGATTCAAATTGAGAAAACTGTGTGGCCCGGATCATAGTGGACAGTAATCTGATCTATTTAAAAATTGTTATAAGTCCCTCACATTTCTAAGAATAGAAAAAAAAAGGAAAAGTCTTTAGTGGCTTGAGCAAGCAGTTAGTTTGACCCAAACCATTCCATGATTCTGTGACATACCAGAAGGCAACACATGCTGAAGCAGACCTTTTGACTTTTATCAAGGATATGACACCTTCAAAAGTTCAATAACTTGCTGGGGTTTTGACCAAGCCCAGAAATTGCTGAACCAACTAGGGTATCAGTAATAGGCACTGCGAGATTGGAAAATTTCTGAAGCCTTGTTCTTCCCTAGACTCAAATTTAGCCTATAGCTAACCCTGGCTGTCACAGCTAGGCAGCAAAATGACAAGACCAACATTAATTACAGCCTTTTTTCTGCTTGTCTTGCAAAAAGAAAAAAAAGTTCTGTATAAAGAAAAAAAAGTTCAGTATATACTGTACAGTAAGTCGCATTAATACAGGTTTAGTGATAAGAACGTTCTATTTCAGGCCAAATCTCATAAAGAGCAGAATTACATAGTTAGCAAAGAAAAAATACAAAAACGTCAGGAAGAGTGCCACAGTGGAATGAACAAATAGCAGCAGGCCAGTTACTACAATTAAGAGGGACTACAACATTATGTTCCTTAAGGCAGAGGAAAATAGAATAAGAATTCATGCAACTGAAAGCTAATGCACATCTTGTTTATAATTTGAAGCATTTAAAATTGGTAAATTGATCCAAATCTTTTCCCAGGAGTATTCTTTTTGCTGGTTATAGCTAACACTAATATTTTCACAGCTACATTTTATTCCTATCAGAATTAATAATTCCAGAGAAACAAGGGAGCAATCAATTTCATACTACTACTGTGGATAGTTAAAAGACTCCCTCCCTCTCTTCTCCCTCTACTTTTCACTAGATTGCATCTATAGTTTGAATGCAAATATCTTATAAACTTTGCAGCCTTCAGCTGTCAAGTCCATTAATTAGCAGGTTAATAAAGCCTTCACTTTAGAAGTGTATTCCCTATTCCAAAGAAGTATGCTTAAAATACCTTCTTTGTCTTGAAGCCAGAAGTAGTAAAGTAGTAGAAGTACTAAATTAAACATGGTAAAATTTTGGACAAGGGCAAGCTTCTTAACTCTATGTCATGGTGGAGTCCAGAGGAAGAGATTTTTTTCTCTTTAAAGAAATTTTAATCTCAATTAGTCACAGTTTATCATTTGCTTTTCAAATATCATATTGCACAATCACTTAATCTAGTTCACATTGCAGCAAATCTGTAATACTCACTTCCAACACCCAGAACAGAAGCCTTTTCTCCTTTACCTGTCTTCTCAATTTTTTCTGTTAGGAATGTCTTTGTATGCAAACACCACAGAGAAAACAGATTTGCTGTGACAGAAGTAAGCTCTTCAGATCTTATAACATTTCTTGCATGCAGCTGAACAGATGCTTACATTAGTCTTTCAATAAATGGCTTATACCAAAATTGTGCTAGCACTGCAGGAAACATTAATAAGAACATAAACATTTGTTTCATTTTTATAACAAAAAAATAGTTTTCCCATTATGAAATTTAAGCTACATTAAGCAATTGCTGAGGACAGAGTCCTTAGACCTCCTAATGATTCTTAGTTCTAAATTCCTTATTCAGTATTGCTCCACAATTCTCACTTCATAAAGGGCTTCTAGCTAGTTGCTGCAAATAAAGGCACCTTGTTGATATATACTATAGTCATTTGTTTCCCCTTTAGATACAGTTAAGGATGCATCCTGAATAATAAGTTGTACCTTCTCAAAGACATTTGCATTCAAACCAAAAGGGGTATTTGAGTCTTAGGGATTCATACAAAAAAAAAGAAAGTCCAATTATATGCCAAATATGTCTTTTTGTTAATACATTAAAACTACATGTGCCAAAGGATATCACATTAATTCATAAATGAGGAATATATAATCTCATGTGGAAAATCAAAATAAAATGTGCCTACTACACAAAGACTGAAATTTCTAATCCACATGTGTGTGTATATGTGTGGGTTTTGTGTAGCATTTTAAAGAAATGTGACAGTTTCCAGTAAACTGTACCCACTTCACATTAGTTAATTTGCTGTATGCTCTAGAAAAATGGTAACTGAGTGAGTCACAGATTTTTAGCTTAAAATGCCCCAATATTTTTTTTTGTCCTAGTATGACCACATTTTTTAAATCGTCTAAGATTTTTTTTTGATTGAAGAACTGCTGTGTTGTAATTCTTGCACATCAACAGCAAGAGCGTTTTCCATTTATGACAAAGAAAAAAAAAAAAAGAAGTCAAATCAGCATTGCTATAAAGAATAAAAATTAAAGAAGAGGTCATTGTAGAAAACATGAAAGGAATAAGACTAAAACTGTGCATTAGTTTAAAAACAGAATACCTAAGCAAGAATAATTAAAATATTCCTGACTTTTATCCAGAAAGTTTTGACATGCTTTGGTACTGCTTCTGAGGGAAGCTGTGAATGCTCCATCCCTGGCGGTGTTCAAGGCCAGGTTGGACAGAGCCTTGGGTGAGGTGGTTTAGTGGGAGGGGTCCTTGCCTGTGGCAGGGGGGTTGGAACTGGATGATCTTAAGGTCCTTTCCAACCCTAACTATTCTGTGATTCTATGATTCTATATCATACAAGTGAGATGAACAGTACTAGGATGGGACAGTATATTTGCTAACATTGCAGATTAGAAAAAAGTTTGAATTGTTGCAGAACTCAAAGTATTACTTTGACTTTAATTCTTCAAATACTGAATTCAGAAATTATGAGAACACAACCACCTTCTTAGATGCCTGTCCTTGTTTCAGCTAGGATAGAGTTAATTTTCTTCCCAGGAGTTGATATTGTCCTGGTTTTTGAAATTAGGATGAGAATAATGTTGATAACACACCGATATTTTAGTTGCTGCTGAGCAGTGCTTAGACTAAGTCAAGGACTTTTCAGCTTCTCATGCTGCCCTGCCAGCAAGTAGCCTGGTGGGCACAAGAGCCTAGGAAGGGACACAGCCAGGACAGTTGACTGCTACTTCCAAAGGGATATTCCAAACTGGAGTGTCACGTTGCGCAATAAAACAGTGGGGAGTTGACTGAAAGTGATTGATCACTGCTGGTGAGCACTAGGCACTGGGCATCACTTTTTCTGTATATTCTTTTATGATTATTATTATTTTCCCTTTCTTTTCTGTCCTATTAAACTCTCTTTATCGCAACCCAAGGGTTATACCTTTTTTCCAGTTCTCTACCCATCCCACTGTGGGGGCAGTGAGTGAACAGCTGTATGGTGTTTAGCTACCTGCCAGGTTAAACCACAATGCTTAACCTGAACCAATATATTTTCACTTCTTTTATCTGATTTACTATTTCTTATGGAACTGCCTGAACAAGTGTTGCACAGCCCCATTGATCTTAATATTGATAAAAGTTTCTTGTGGATCTGAATTTTCCTCGAAAATCTTTTATTCCATTACTCTGAAGATTTACTAATCAGAGAGGGCACTTTTAGCACGTAGAACTCAAGTCAAGCTGATCACTCTCTAAAAAGTTCTCCTCACCTTCCAATGAGTTTCCTTCAGCATCTAAGGGGTATCTACCTTTAATTAATCAGTTAACATCATGTTACAAATAACTTATAAAATAAATATCTTAATATATCTGTGCTTTCCTTATCAGAAGTCAACTAGGACCTAAACTTGTAGGTGCAGTTACTGCAGCTCTTAGTATAGTTTGTGTACCTTTTCAATTTTCATTTTTAATTCTGGTGTAATTTTGTCTATATAGATTTCTTCATTTGGAGCAAATAGGTACTGATTTCTGAATTAATTTATGTTAAAGTATAATTACAAAGGAAAAATAATAAGAAAAATTTAGCATATTCAGTATTCTTTTTAAATATCAAAGATATTTTGTTGAACATATAAAACTGAAATGATTCAATACGTTATTATTCCTTTTTATATTTCAGGATTGATTTGTGATGCAGCAGGCAGTTTTTCTCTTCTAGTTATTCCCTACTGGAGATTTTAGAGGAATATTTTATTCATCTGAAAACTTTGATATTATTTCTCCTTTGTAATTAAATGAATGAACAAATCCACATGAGCAAATGCGCATTTAAAATTTACTTTCACAAGTATTCACAGCGGAAGTTAACTTTGAAATCTGATTCCTAATCCTAACTCAGAGAGAATTTTAAATATTAAGACCAAAACAATATATTTCACCTCTCAAGACATTTGTACCAATAGCAATGCCTTACCACTCAACTTACTACAGGTATTTCATCCACAGATATAATTTTGAAGGCAAATGACTGTGAAGCATTTTTCAGCATTTAGGTATCAGGTGGGCCCTAAAGTGTCACCAGAAAGTAATCCTTGTGGACTACTACCTTTTCAAGAAATAGAAAGGTTGGTCCTTTAGGAATAATTCAAAACTTTCATTCTAGAATACAGTTGGGAAGTCACAGAAATTATTCCCATGTATTTTATCTATTTACTATTTATAAGTTTGGGGCGGCCCGAGGGTCCCAAAGCATGCCAGTTAAGATCTGTCAGAGCTCCTCAGGCTACCTGGGCCAAGTTTTATGGCGAAGAGGATGTTCAAAAGCAAATTTACACATAAGAACCCTATGATTCTATGTCTTACATCTGTATCTCTGTTTTTTCATTAGGATCAAAGGGTTCATACCACACATAGGTAGAGTTCAGTACACCATTTTTTGATGGACTACCCTGCATCAGACTCTGAAATTCTACATCTCTGCCTTCCCCACTCCATATGGCCCAAAAAATTGCTGGGAGCTTGGGTCTAGATTAATTCAACCTCAATCTATCTTAGGCTCCCTGGAATGCTCTGGAGTCTGTCCTAAACTGGCTTTTGACCTGGGTGCATGAATGTCAGTGAATGACCCAGCACCAGATTTCATATCATCCTGGGCAATGTCAGGAATCAGAACAGACCCGCTATCACTTGGTAATGAGCACTGTATGTTTATCCCAGGCAGAAGTCTGGATCAGCAATGTTTGTTTTGTACAGGTTTGTACAAACCAGAAAGTTTAGCAGAGAAGGTAGTTTACACTGAAAGATGGGCACTCAGCCACTGCAAGGAGAGGGGAAAAACGCACTACCTTTCGTAAGCAAAATTTCAAGGGTTCAGTGGCTGGTCAGTGCGGTATCTGAGGTGACGTGTGTCACCATAAGAGCTGAGCAGCTGAGTGCACAGCAGCATCACACCAGTGGTGAGATGAGGATGAGGCTTCAGGCAGCTGTCAGGGACAGAGGCAGAGCAGACTTCCAGAATCTAGACAGCAGCTCAGGGGTTCATTTTCAACATGTTTCAGGTGACATATTTTGAGCTCTGTGAATCAGCTTCTACACATGAAATGTTCACTGGGACATTTCAAGCCAGCTGTAGTAATAGGATTTTTGTGGAGTCATTAATCATCATTATCACACAGCCCTGCAGTAATGCTGCAGACCCAACCAAGACTGTGATAGTGCCCTGAGGAGAAACAGCGCTTATCTCCACAAGTATACAGTCAGAGTAGATAATTCTGATAACGGATATGGGAAACAGACACAGAATGGAAAAACAGATTAATAACTTTCAAAGACCACAGACACTTGCAGAGACTTTGTTAGAAAAGTTGCAAACCAGCATAAGGAAAGAGCAATGAAAGCATCAAGATAAGGATCAGAAGAGAGTAGTGCAGAAGGAGCGGGGCACAGCAAGGCACCTAGAAATCCATCAAAACCTCAAAGCTGAGGTTCCCTGCAGGGATTTGTTTCTCACAAAGGACAGTGAGGTGGAGGAAACTCTAATCTTCCTCTTTTTCAGAAATATTCTGAAAAAGGCAACTATCAAGCTCTTAGATAAAATTTAATATTTATAACTGTTAACATGAATTCTATTACTTCCCTAATGATACTTTATACTTTTATGTCTTATGTCTATAGAAATAAACCATTCCATGCATTTTTACATCTTAACAATGCAAGGATATTTTACCTGAATTTATTGCAAGCATATAGTGTTACTTAAGAAAAAGGGATATAGTTTTCTAATTAATGTCTATCATATTTATGCAGATGCTTATCTGGCAGATCTGGTAAGGACTAATTATTTGAGGGGAGGCTGTTTGATCAAAAGGATCAAAATAATCAACAACAGATACAAGAACTAAGCAGAACAGAAATTTGTGAACTACTTAATAATTTTGTCTTCAAATTTTTGGTAAAAGATAAGTAATTCTTCAGTTTGGTTATGTAAAAATATTTTGAGCTGGATATTGCAAACTGACATCAAACTGTCAATCACTAACTTACAGAGGTGTCGAACTGTGCCCTGGTTTGCACAGATTAGATAAACAAGAAAATAAGCTTTGCATCATTACTATGCTTGATTAGCGACTGTTATTTGCTCTCCTAAAGATCTTCCTCTTTACGGAGGAGGTCCAGGATGGAGGGGAAGCAGGAGGGAGGAAGGCAAGAGCAGTGCTAAATCTGTGTAATAATATAAAACTAATCTTTGCTACTTCCACATACAAGCCAAACTGAGACTCTGACATGAATACTAAACTGCATGAGAGCAACATAATCCATTATATTACAAGCCTCCTAGTTATAATTCAATATAAAGAATTAATTAAAAGACAAAAATCATAGAATCATTTATTATTGCATATACTACATACATATATTTTGTGTATATATTTTATATATACGATATACAATAAAGTAATTATAATCAGAAATATCAGCTACCATAAACTAAATACTGAAATGTCATAGACCAGAACTATAAAATTGAGCTCTATGCATAAGTTTCAGTAGGGAAGTTTAGGATGGAGTCCAGAATATGTAGCATACAGTAACTGGCTAAAGAATAGTACTTATGCTGCCAAATGCAGAATCTTGCAAAGAAGAAACCTATCACACAGCAATACTTTCAGAGATTAAAAGAGAAAGCACACAAAAATTAAATAACTGAAGATATTAATTATAGAGCCTCTAGAAACTTAGAGGGAATGAAGAAACCTTAAAATATTGTATATTAAGAAATTCTCCCTGTCATAAATTCGTTCTATAATATCTCTGCAATGCCCTTGTACCTTCTATTTGTACATCATCTACTGTCAGGAACTGCATATACAGACTCCATATATCACTAGGCTTACTTCTCAGTTCAGCTCTTATCTGATCAGCATGAAATATAGGTAATGATAAAAAATTAATCAGTAAAAGCTAAGAGAGAATAAAAATCTCTCGGTGCTGACCTACTCTTCAATTAGAAGGGAATGTATGGGCAGAATTAGAAAATCAATTCAAATATTTTAGCTACAACATTGCTTGGTATGAAGGTACGTCAAAAAGCAAACTTTTTAATGGCAGTGAAAATCAGGACATCTCTTTGAGGTTTTAAACTAGTGTTTATATTCGTCCATTCTCTAATTAATTTAAATCCTTTAATAATTTCTAAAAATAGATGCATTCTTTGCTTTATTTAGTTTTCCACATGAAAGAAAAAGTTAATTGGCTACTTATGACTAATCTGGGTACAGTGCCAAGACAGTTTAATATTAACCTGGAAGATATATTTACATTCTGTTATACGTCTAAGATCAATAAATATTGATCTTAGATATTACTCTAAGATATCAATTAAGAAATTTAAATTAATTCATGAAAGTTTACACATGTGTCATAAGTGAGGTGTTTCCCAAAATCAGCTTTTAAATTGAGGTATTTCTTAATACATCACTTGGAGAAGGAGCTGGAGTTTTTAAAGAGTGCAGAGGACCAAGTTCTTTAAAGAAATCTAGAAAAAAATATTATAAAACAACCCACAAGATGGGCTTCAGGGCACACCTCTCACCCAAAGCCCTCATTTTTGATGACTGCAGGTCCCTGGAGTGCCCAGTATCTCCACTTCCAGCTTCCCCCTTTCCAGCCATCCCTCAGACAGGGTGGTTACCTCACAGAAAAAAAGGAGCAGAACCCACCATTAAATCAAGAGATACCTTCAAATTTATAACTGTTATCCTGCATGATAAGTAGCTCACCAGAATGACATGCATTCACTAACAGAAATACCATACATTTACAAAATTAAGCACTCCAAGAAAATTAAGATACCATGATTTTTATTACCATGAGGCTCATTATGATCCATCATTTCTTTAGTACAAGAGAGTCAGATAAATCTGGGCTCATCTAAGGTGCACAGCAATTGTATTTCTGATAGCAAAACAGAAAAAAGGGGGGAAGAACTGCATTGCATATGGGTGAAATGAAGAGAGAAGGTGGCTGAGGACCAGTCATGGAAACCAAACTATGATCCCAGTTAGTATCTGCAGAAAAAGGTGGCCAGGTTCTCCCACATTTTCCTAGTACAAACCCCTCTGTATGGAAAACATTCCCCCCTTTCTCCCCAGCTGATGCAACAGCCATATTGAGTTCGCTGCTTGCTTCTTCCAAGTGCCTCTCTAATCCACCTCTTGTGGGATTTTCAAGAACTGGGACCTGGTTTCCACTCATGATAGTATTTTTTCCATTAGCCCTCCGAAAACAAAGTAGGAAAAATAAAAATCAACAATAGACAACAAGAGAAAAAAAAATAATGAATGCATGGAACCCCTTCCTTGAGCTACCTCATAGCAATAATTATTTCTATTGGATAAATTAGTAAAAATTTTAGCAATTTCAGAATGACTAAATTTGGCTAACTTTAAAAGAAAAACAAACCTAAGGGAAGATAATGTTAAAATCAAGGCACTTGATTTAGGTATTTGTGAGCTGCAGTACTAATAATACATGAAAATAATAATGATTTTTAAATGATGGGTATTTGTTGCACAGACAATTTTTTAAGAGTTAAATAACAACTAAATCAAGCTTTATATGAGCACATATTTTCCACTTAATTAAGGCTGTACCATTTTGCTGAAGTAGATAAATTGAATAGACTTTTTGTTTGTTTTTCTGAGTAACATTTCATGTCCAACAAGAAAAATAATAAATCTCCTTCCCCCACCTTACATTAATATCAAAATGGCATTATTTACACAGCCCTACCTATGACAGTAATATATAGTGCTTGTCAATAAGCATCATTTGTCATAAGACCTTCCACTATGAACCATTTCAATACTCTAAAATCCTTTTGAAACATTTGATGAAAATTATTATTGAAAGACTTCTTGCTTAAAAAAAAAATTAAAATGTTCTCATCAGCAAAAAAAAGAAATGATATGAATAATCTAGACTACCAACAAATCTCCTGCCAGCTTTAACTCAAGGTGACATCTTTTACATGACACAGTGTCTGGCAAAATCAAGAAGTCTGTATTTTATTTGTTTCTGCTGCAATAGGAGAAAGTGTATAAAATGTCACCCCCAAAAGTATTCTTGGGAGTACTTGAAAACTTCCAGCATGAAGTATAGGTATGCAAAGTGATCATTTTACAGAGTCTCAGAATAGTCTTAATCTTTGCAAACACCCCTCTTCCAGAGAAGTTAAGGTTTTACTAAATCACAAAGCAACTTACTGCATATTTAGATAATACTGCTGTAATAACCAGCAGTTGTCTGGACAGTTGCTGATTCCATATAAGAATATCTCATAAATTAAGGGAGAAGTGATGATGGAATTACAGTTTCCTTAGGAACTCAATTTATCCCTGTTGATAATGGTATCAGTGTTCACTCTATTTTTTTTATATGTAATTTTCAACCTCATTCAACACATCTCAAAATAAACGCAAGATAATTATCAAGTTGACCCAACACTTACATTGCTTATGAATTTCTTCTGCACTGAAATCAATACTTTTACACATTTACAGTTACAGGGTATATGTGGAGCTGTGGATATATGTGGAGCTCAGTAATCTTATTTTTGCAGAATGAAAGAAACAGGAAGTGATGCCTCGCAACTAATACAAGATGATAACTTGGATATTGTTTCATCCACAGGAAAATCTTTTCACTAAGAATTCTTTTATTATGTTATTTTGAAGAACAGCATAAGGACTACTGGTGTTGTCTAATTTGATGTTGTCTTAGTAGGCATGATTAACTTATGCCTGTCTATCTACAAATAATGAAGAGTTGAAATGATCCATAAAGGTTTTTTAATTCTTGTTTCTCATCATTCTACTTAGCAATAAACAAGGAAATACAAGAACTTAATAACCACAACTCTGATATTTTAGTGAAATTAAGTTGTTTAGATACAGTGATCTGGACTACTTTACTCGAAAACTGTCTATAAAACATGTATACATAATACCTTGTTTAGAAATCAAAGTTAGAATTGGAACAATTAGGTAGATTGTTTAGATGTCTCTTGAAGTAGAATGAAGGTGTTATTGAGCTGATTACAATAACAGCAATCATTTGGAAAGAAAAGAAAGGCATCAAACACCTAGATTGATTTATTGTTTAAGAGCTGAGAAGTACAACAAAACAAACGGGTTCAAAAATTGTAATTAGTAAAAGAACTACTTCTTTGCAAATCTAAAGAGGACAATATTGAACAAAAGTATGCAAACAAGGAAGAAAACAATTGAAAAGAATCAGTGAATATAAAATTCAGTCTCTTTATTACAGAAATTACATCTAAGGTTATATGTGAAAGTGACGCAAGGAAGAGATTTAACTGGATAATAAAAAGATGACAACTAATAAATACTGTTACTACTTTATTTTTTTTCCAAAACTCTCTAACATGCACTCCAAAATAAGTCAAACCAAGTGTTTGCATTTTACTTTAAATGACCAAAAGACTAACAATGACTAAAATCACATTCCTAAAGAAAATAAGGTTTTGTTATTACTAAAGGTGAAACAAACTTGGATTGTTACAAAAAAGTCATAAAATGTTATTACATGTATTCATAAAGAAGCAAACACCTCTAAAGAATCAGCTATCAGATCAGTGAACTGAAAAATTATTAAATTAATGCATCATCTTACATGGAAGGAACACACAAAGAGAAGAAACGTTTATGTGTATAGGAGGAGTAAAATCAACTGCATTATTATCCCTGGAGATGTTCTCATGCCAGGTTGGATGGGGCTTTGAGCAACCTGTCCCTGCCCATGGCAGTGAGGTTAGAAATACATTAAGGTCCCTTTCAATCCAAACCATTCTATAAATCTATGATTATTAGAAACAGGAAAAGACATTTGGACTGAAATAATGCTTCCATAATAAAGGTAGAGATACTGGCTGGTGTGCAAATTATTATAGTCATTATTAACTTGAGACACATTGTGAATTTAAACCACATTGACTTTCTCAAATAAGTTGTCTACCTACCTATGATTCTCTCAGCAATTCAGGGTGCTTTGTGAGAAGCAGAGATTCAGGGTGCTTTGCGGTGGCGATGAGGAGGCAACACAAGAAGATCAAGGTTGTTCATTGGATGGGTAAGAGAAAGGGGCTTGGAAACTAGGGTATATTTTAAGAAACAGAAAAGCACTAATAAATGAAAAGCTGCCAGGGTACAGAAACAGGGTTTAAGTTTTGACAGCTTTCATTACTAGTATTCCTACTACTGGCAGAGAGGGGGAAACATCAGGGCTGTCAGTAATGCCTCCTCCCTCTCTTCACCTTATCTAACTTATTGTGATCTAGCACAGGGCAGCAATGCAGAGAATGGGCTGACAGGAACTTCATCAAGGTCAAAGACAGAAAGTCCTTCATCTGCAACAGATCAGTCTGTACCACAGTACGGTACTAGCTGCTTTGCTAGTGGCTCTGCTAAAAACAACCCCTCCAACTTGAACCCGAGTCAGTAGTGGAGATATGGTGTGGAGATGTGTGCCTTTATATTTGCTGTGTTTCTGGTCCCCCCCCCAGCACTGAAACAGAGATCAATGCTTGCTAAAGCACCTAACCATCCCCCAAAACTGCAGTAAGAGTTTGCACGCTGGGGACATATCCCCAGCTCACATTAAGACCCACAAAGCAATTCCTTGATTTCAGACTTAGAATGCATGTGGCACAGTCAAGCAAAGGCAGGGGTTTAGGGCTGTAAGGTTTTCTGGAGGTAGTCTGGTACACATTTACGGCTAAGAGTGAGGGAGTTTCTACTAATAATACTAAGAGAACATTATAAAAAATGTAATCTTGCACATTAAAAAAAAAAGAAAAAGATTCTAAACTTTGGTAAGTAAACACTGCCTGAGCAACTATTTATCTCCTCTAATCTGCTCGAACACTGCTGTTGTTGCTTCAAAAATAAGATGCAGAACAAGGTATGCGATTTTACTCTGTATCAACTTTCCAAATTATATTTACTGTAAGATTCCCATGCGAGGAGCCTGAAAACCCTATAAAAATCAGGCAAGCACTCTTCTTCTTCTGCATCTAGAAAAGCTCACACCTAGAAGTCTGTATTATGCTGATAAATGTCAAGAAAAAAGACTATTCTGCAGAATGGCCTTGAGAAGTATTTATTAGCCTTCTCACAAGATGATACTATTCCGTTACTATATTCCATTCCAGATCTACTTATAGCTCTTTAATAAGTTGCTTGTTCTTAATGGGAAAATCTTTTACACACCTCTTTGATCTTCAAGTAATTTCATGTAAAATAGATGAACACCATTTCATATAATTCCTGTTAGGAAATGAAGAATGCAATAATCTTAAACTTTCAGCATCTATCTTCTAATAAGAATATACCCAGTTACAGGATCTGCGCAAACTTTATATGTCAAAATTTACATACTGTTTCTTCAAATTCTGTCAAAATCATTGCATATTTTGTCAGAAATGCATTTTAGTATGTATAAAAATGTATCATGGCTCTTTAAAATGGAAAATGTATTTGAAACATCTATATTTAAGAGATTAATGTCCAGTTAGGTACTTGGATCTTGAATAATTTAAACCTTAGTGCTTTATTGCTATATTTCCAGTTGGAAAAAAAAAAAAAAAGAAAGGTATGGGAAATGTGCCAACCTGCAAGATTTGTATGTCCCTTTTTTCTGCTTAGAACAGCAGCTTCCTTAGAAACATCTCCTTCTCTCAGCATATGCAGGCATAATTTTTATACACTGCATATTTTGATAGGCAATTTTATCTTCCTTTTTTTGCAGCCCTTGATATGACAGGGATTCCATAGAATATTATGGGATACTAAAAGTGGCCAGTTTTGTTTGTATCAAATATTTCAGTGGTGATTTTTCGAAAGCCTAGAGAAAACTTAAATATAGCGATGGTGCTCTAACTCATTTTCCTTTATGGACTGAATGTAGAGAGGTGCTTGAGATAAAGAATGTGCACACTAACTTTTATCAGTCCCACCATAGTCTATGTCCTCATAAATGGCAAGAAAATGCAGGTGAAACAGACAGTAACCTTTTCAGTCATGAGCCACACTTCCCAAGCAGGGAGGCACAGCACACAATTTTGCCCAGAGTATTAAGTCTTTGAGACGGAAAACTTTTACACAAAATATATCATACTTATTTCCATATAGGAATTCAATGAGGCCCATAGTGAGAATACACTTCACAGAGAACAGAGAAGAATTTGAGCAACGTGATGAATAATACACTTCTCATCGTCTCACCTTCCACTCCTTTTGCTGCTGGAAGACCATTAACAGAAGGAAAAGATCATGTTAAATGGAGTTCCTCTCCCCATTTCTGTAACACTGAGGTAAAAACAGGGATGCAACAGCTGTGAGGCCTGTCTAGAGAAGTTAGTTATTCTATGGTTAACCCATCTAGAAGATCTGTGTGATCTAAAATGCAGGTCTTAAATCACAAATGACTTGGGACAGCAACCTAGAATTGCCAGAAGACTGGTTTGTCCTACCTGTTGGTGACTTTCTCAAGAAGAGAGTCATGCTGCCAACCAAGTACATCATGGTACCATAGTGCTTACAGAAACAAGTATCATCATAAAAATACTGAATGTATATATGCTGTGGTTATTGATAGAAACTTAAAGGAAATGCAAAACAAAGTATGCTCAAATTAGAACGGTTGTGTTTAGCACCCACCTTAGATTTCTTTGGATACTTATGCACAAGTTCCAGATAATAATAAAGTAGATCTTCAAATACAGTAGCATCAAAATTAGGCACACGCAATAGAGTTTAACAAGACACCTTGTATCTTCTTTAAAGATTCTCTGGAGATAGTGCAAGATACCACTGTCTGAAGTATAGACCTTCAGAAATTTCTGCAGTATCACAGAGTTCACAACCACATATCCATGAGGGCACCCTGACTCATACCTGGAGGACTCTGTACACTGTCACCCCAGATGCAGGCTGTAATTTCACAGCCATAAACACTATAAAACATGATTCTCCTTTGCTCCCTTCCCCCCCCCCCTTCCATTAGCAGCAGGACTTTGAAGTTTTCTTCTATCACAACATTGCATTATAGAATGGTTTTAGGCAGGAAGAAAAGTAGCTCATAGCAAGTCAGCAATTAATTGCCCCATATTCCTTCAAGGAAACATTGCTTATAACCAGCGACTTGATTAACAAAGTTGTAGCTGTGAGATAATCCAGCCTGGCAGTTGAAGAGCTCGTAACTAATTTGATTCATTTTCATTTTATTTGCTGCCAAATGAAAATATTTTTAATTATTATTTGTTACAAAGATCAGAAGTTAAAAGTCTGCAAGTTCTAAGGATTCTACTATGTAGGAACTGTAAGCAGGTTTTCAGGCTTCTGGGAAAGCTTTTTTTCAACAACAGACTCTTGACTTGGCCTCTCCTCCAGTGCATGTAGCATGGGAAAAAAGCAAGAGGAGTTAGAAGTGTGCACACACCTGAATGGCTACGACCTCTCTGGCATCATGGAGACATGGTGGAACACCTCCTATGACTGGAGTGCTGGAAGAGAAGGATACAGGCTCTTCAGGAAAAACAGGCTGGGGAGACGAGGAAGGGGTATCACCCTCTACATCAATAATCAGCTCAGCTGGAGTGCGCAGAGCTTCACCTGGGGATGGATGAGAAACCAACCAAGAGCACTGGGGTCAGGATTAAAGGGATGGCAGGGACAGGGGACATTAGAGTGGGGGTCTGCAACAGGCCACCTGACCAGGAAGACCAAGTGGATGAGGCCCTCTTACTGTCAGAGTGGCTTTTCTTTTGCTCCTATAAATATGCTAACACAATTATGCTCACCATCTGATAATGTTAGGAGGTATCAAGGATAAGATAAATATATTCTCTTTGTCTTAGAAGCCAAACCAGGTTAAAATAATTTCGCTTAGGTATGCTGATTCAGATCCAAGGATTTCTACATGTGAAATTTCTGGTTGATGTTATGTGTACATTAGAACTATTCACATAACTTCAAGCATTTGTTGAGAGTAACATGAGATTTCACAGCCACTTGTGGTACTCATTTCTGTTCATATCTGCCCAGCAATGTCTTCTGAATAACTTGGGTTCTGAATAACTTGGTGCTCTGTTTTGGATGAGCTACATGCTATGAATTTAACCATACATGACACTGTTTATATGACAGTTTCTCCCAGTTTAGGTTGCCTTGTATGACATGCTACCCAGCAGCAAAGGAAGAAGACTTCAAGTCATATAGAAATAAACAGAATATGCTAGTGAGCCTAGAAACCATCCTGAAATGAATATTGTGTTATGCTTGCAGTTCTATGTGCTAGGCAGAAAAGTATCTTCAGCCTTCTAGGCATGGTGGAGCAAAAGCTATTGGTTCATTTAAGTCCCTTATAGCATCAGCATTTCATGGAAGCTTGACTTAATATGCAGAAACACTCCAAAGTCACATTCTGAGCTGCCAAACCAGTCTCATGGACACAAGCTGAAGAATATTACTAAAACATTTTCCTGGAGGACTCTACAGGAATGCTGTTTTGTTTTATAGGCTAGAAGAAATGAGCCTATGAGTGATCATAGGTCATCCAGTGATTCAGTGTAGAATTACATGTAAAATGGAGTGATTTGTCCTATCTTCTGACTGCAGGTGGAAATATGCTATTTCAAGGAAAAGAAAAAAAAAAGCCTCACAAGTCCCTTCAGCTGCTTATCTTTTTGCAGAATCAGCATATTTCTTCCATATTTATGTCAATTAGCAACTATTTAAACACTGTCAAGAAAATATTGAACTTATTGGAAGAAAACCTGTTTTATAATGAGTGGCATTTTACAATCTTCTGTACACTTCAGTATCTTATCCTTGGTATTATTTATCTTCAATATCCTTGGTATTATTTATCTTCAATACATTAAAGCTTTTGCGAATTTATAGGCAAGAGAAATGGGGACAAGAAATAATTGTCCCTCATAAACTTCTATACTCTAATTGTTGTACCATCAAAACAACCAGTGAGTATCAAAAAAAACAATTTGTGCTTTGACTTACATTAGAAATGTTCTTAGGTATTGAGTTCCTCAAATACAAATTGCATGACTCGCTTTGTATTGTTAAAAACAAGGTAAAAGAAAAAGGAACATTGTTGTAAGTGCTCTGAGACCAGGACACAACAGGTTCAAAAATCTACCCAGCTTCAACAGAAGCAGAATTTGGCCCCTTAACATCAGTAAGCTATTTTCTTGTGCACTTAGCTAAGTCATCCCCCGGCCTCACAGCACTAATGGACATAAGCTCTCCTAGCACAGCTACCTCATCAGAGGGATGAAAGGCCCTACTGGGAACAGTCTTGCAGTTGGCACA
This sequence comes from Pezoporus wallicus, assembly GCF_028554395.1. Lineage (NCBI taxonomy): Eukaryota > Metazoa > Chordata > Aves > Psittaciformes > Psittacidae > Pezoporus > Pezoporus wallicus. The sequence goes on from NW_026640754.1 coordinate 951,250, forward strand.
GCCCATAGATATTTGCCAATAATGCAGTTTAGAATCACTAAGTAAAAGTGTAAAGCACACGGCAACAATAGATCTATTTCCATCATTCCTTTCACAGGCCATGTTTACCACCTGGTGGCCATATATACACGTGAGCAAACTCAACTCTGCTGCTACTGAATGCAAAAGTTAATTTCAAGACTAACAGTCAAACATGAACCACAAGGCCATTACAACTGCTACACATAGTTGGACAGAAACATTACTTGACTACTAAAAGTGACAATGAGAAGTTAAATCTTGCTCAGTGTGACATATTTGGCATCCTTTTTTGTCATATAGAATCATAGAATAGTTAGGGTTGGAAAGGACCTTAAGATCATCTAGTTCCAACCTCCATGCCATGGGCAGGGACACCTCACACTAAACCATGGCACCCAAGGCTCTGTCCAACTGGGCCATGAACACCATCATGGATGGAGCATTCACAGCTTCCCTGGGCAACCCATTCAAGTGCCTCACCACCCTTACAGTAAAGAACTTCTTCCTTCTATCCAATCTAAACTTCTCCTGTTTAAGTTTTAACCCATTACCCCTTATCCTATCACTACAGTCCCTAATGAAAAGTTCCTCCCCAGCATCCTTATAGCTCCCCTTCAGATACTGGAAGGCTGCCATGAGGTCTCCACGCAGCCTTCTCTTCTCCAGGCTGAACAGCCCCAACTTCCTCAGCCTGTCTTCATACAGGAGGTGCTCCAGTCCCCTGATCATCCTTGTGACCCTCCTCTGGACTTATTCCAACAGTTCCATGTCCTTTTTATGTTGAGGACACCAGAACTGCACTCAATACTTCAAGTGAGGTCTCACAAGAGCAGAGTATATCATGCTACATAAATGAAAATTATGGTTTGGGTTTTTTTCATAGTTAAGTTATCCTGTTGGTATTTTACTTAGAGGTCAACAGGTTTTCATATTCATTTGCTATTGATTTCATGATTTCAGCATCTCCCAGCTGAGTCATACAACAAAAAGTCTTGATTTCCAGAAATCTGGTTACTGAGTTTTGCTTTACTGATACTTTATCAACATGTCAGTAAAAGTACTAAACAAGGACTGTCAAGAAAATTTTCATCTCCAAAAAAAAATCCAACAGTTAATTTAAAATTTGTGTTTTGGCAAAAGCTTGTGAAATGGTAACTGCACAATTTTTTCAATTAACATTTTCCACACACTTTATATGTCTGTGTGGCTCCAGTACACAGTCGCTAGCAATACATGAACACTATTCTCATGAGCTTCTTGTGATTAGGGATGCAGGGTAATATGAAGGTAGTAAACTAGCCGAGTGACCTCCAGTTGCTAAGTCACTTTCCAGATGTTTTTGGACAAGATAACAATAAGTTCAGAAAGCACAGAAAAAAATATTTTTAACTATACAATTTTTAAGATTATACTTATGAAAATAATTGATACAGAAAGCAATTGCTTTTCACAGTGGCACTGTGGCCAAAATACAACAGAACATAAATTCATTCAATTTTAAACAAATTTTCCATACTGCTTTTCGCACTTTACAGGAAAACCAGGCTCAAAATTATATATAATCACAAGTCTCAAATAAACCTTTAATAAACAAAAAGTTTTATTGAACATGCCTACTGGGTCACCTTGATTGCTTCACCTGAAGTAACTCCTTCTAGAGCATTAACAATATTTTAATTTTCTGAAGCCCACAACTGGAAAAGAATATTAACATCAGCTTCATTCAGAATGTAGAAAATTTCAGGTGTGTATTTTTGGGGGGTTCTGATAGAGCTGTTTAATTTTCAGTAGTTTGAAAATCTGACATACTGTACACTTTTTACTAAATATTTCATTGATTGAATATTAATTGGCTGTTCTTCAGACTCTATTCATATATCTTTACTATCTAGTTGAACTCTCCAGTAACAGACATCAAATGAAATAAAGAATAATAATCAGACACAACAAAAGGTAATGTCTTAGACTGGTTCATTATACCAGTACTCCTGTAGTCTTAAAGACAGTCATGGACATGAGTGTCACATTTTCTGTCATAAGTTTGTTAGCAAATTTGTAGAAAAGTCTTAATAACAACAAGAATAGCCATTGAACTTTCTGAAGCTTTTCCAGGAAAATGCACCATGTCCAGTAAAGATCCTACTAGAGAAGGTTGCTTCCTCTCATGGTAGATTTCTGCTCAGATTCATACCTCTCTGCTGCCATTTGGTCTAGACGTGGGAATTATAGAAGAATCCTATTCGTGCCTAAGTTACCTCACATCACTTCTATCCCTTCTTAATGTTCAAGTAACAGGGAGGGGGAAGCTGCTTCTTGTCTAGATCTACTACAGGGGGGTAAGGCACTCTCTGACACTCTGCTGTTCAGAACAGAAGTTAGCTTCTATATGTACGAAGGGAGATCAGTGTGCATAAGGCCATTATTGTCTAGAAAAAAAAACCTTTGCATCTAGCTTGCTTTCTGTTTCTATAGATCAAGTACCCAGAATGCACTTTCTTTCACCTTTTGGCAAGCTTTTGCCAGTCCCATTCACCTCATCCTGTCAAACATCCTCCAATTTCTTCTGGTTTTTTTTTTCTGGTTGATTTTTTTTTTTTTTTAATGTGTTATGATTGGATTTTGAAGCCTTCTATTCAATGTTATATATGGAACATGTCAAAGCTTTGATTTACACTTACTACCAAATAGAGATAAAAGTAAACACACAAGCGGTAAAAGAGCTCCTTTTTAGAGGAAGTATACTGCAGACGGAATGTGGAATTGATGAGTACACATTATCAGCAATGAAAAATTCTATTTCATGTTTAGCGCAACAAAACTGAGAAAGATCTTTTATCTAACCAGTGCTCTCACTGACACCTGCAATATGATTGCATAGATATCCGTTCTACTATTTTACTTTGCACTTATATTCCTCCTACCCTTCATTATTTCTACTGCTCTTCTTTTTTTGTCGTTTGGTTGTGGTTTTTATTTTTTTAATAACTATGAGTAACACAGAAATGATACTGCACAAGTTCACTATTTCTTCAGTTTCTCTTCCGATCCCCTCCTAGCAATATTTTTCACTTTAACACAACAGTAACTATGCAGTCTAGTATTTCACTCAAATTAAAATGACTCCCAATTCTAGTAGGAGTCAAAGCAATATCAAAATTAAATGAAAAATCTCTACTATTTCTATTGCTTGATCACTGCATTGGTCTCCTTCCATTCCAGTAACCACTAGATGACAACATGGAAGAAACATTTATTCTGTACATCAAACTCTAGCTTTCAAGTAACAGTTGTTCCCTCAGCCCACCAGCTCCTAAAGATCCTACCTTGAGTCAATATGGTCTTCATATTTCTACAGCTCTCCTAAGCCTAATGTAGATGCTATGGTTTTCACCAGTTTCTGGTTTGGAGTGGGGTTTTTTGGTTATTTTTTTGGTTTCACCAGTTTTGGGCCTCTCATTCAGACAACACTGCAGAGATCAACTCTTCTCTTTGACCAAACCCTTCCATGTGATTCTTAAAGCATCCATTTTTTAAAGATGGCGTGTACTAGTATATGGCAAGAATACTAAGTATATAGTCATGACATTATCTATCAGGTATTTTTCTACAACTCCTTATAGTTATTTTTACCTCTACTGAGTTAAGAACATAAAAAGAGAAGGTCTGGTTCAGTTATACCACTCACACACAGAACTGAGATACTCCTTTTTAATTACAAGCAGGAAATACCTTTTATAGCAGATAAAATTTTTAGATTGCACCCATCAAAAAGTGTTTATTTATTGAGAGGATGGTATTGAAACATCACAGAAGTATGCCCAAAGAGGCCTATTTAGAAATGAAAACCTAAAGAAAATCCAGCCTGTACTAAAGCATTACATACAAAGCGCTTAGGAGGACACAAACATTAAGGAAGCCTATCACCCATCATTAATATGCATACTGAAAGGGCAGCGGGTCTTTGCCAGTAGATTGCAATTAGGATTTAGATGAAGATCTGACTTGATTCCAGTTTAAGTATTTTGCGTTCTCTGAAATGCTAGCAAATGCTGACAAAGATTTAAGCATTACTTTATATGCTTTCTTGGCTGCCTCTGTGTATTGTATTTAAACAGCCACGTGAGGAAAAGTGTGAAAAACAGTTCCAAATAAAGCTAGTTATGACAACATGTCATAGAAGAGTGGCTTCCCAATAGGCTACATTGATATCTACAAGTCAAACAAATTCAAATGCTTTGGAGGACAGAATGCTTCATACGTAGAAAATTCATGAGTTCATTCGCATAAATCCATCATCTTGATCATAACAAAAACCCCTTGAAAATTAATCGAAAAAATTCCTGAGGATTTTTTGCTTGTTTTTTTATTTTTTTTTTTATAAAACGAACACATGTCAATTCAAGAGAAAAATCTTGCAACAGCAGAATTTATACACAATAGACTATTTCAATTTTAGAACACTGAGTACATGACATACTTAATCTAACTGATAAACTAAGAGGTTTTTGTGCATTTGTTTTAAAAGTTTGGGTTGAGTTTTGGTTGGTTTTGTTCATGGGGTGTTTTTTTCATTTTTTGTTTGTTTCTTTTATACTTACAGGTGGAATTCATTCAGCTAAAATAAAACTGGAAAGCATTCTTGATGAAAAGCAAGAGGACCATATTCAATGTTTGTCACAGAGTAGAATTCACATTACCGCTTCTCACCCCAACCCGTTTTTTTTATTTTACTCAAATAAAAGAGCAGTTTATCAGTGTTTAGGACACAAATCCCCCAGGCTCTGTACCTTCACGCTCTGTTCTTCTGCAGGCCACTACCAGCTGCTATACAGTTGTGTAAACTTGAATAACACAGATAATATAGCACCCTACAGGATAATATGCTTGTTAAATCAAATTTAGCTTTATTTGTATGAAGAATATTCATTATACACTATTACAGAAAGTCAAAGGGGAGCCTCTGTGTGTGGGTGGGTGTGGGTAGGGGGTGTGGTGGAAATCAGTTATTTAGTTTTGTGCAACCAGAAACATGTATGTGGTACAAAACCCAGCAAAGATGTTCCCATTTGCATTGATGAACAGATCCATGTTTCCAGATTTGTTTTGTCAAATGTTTATTCCAGCAACTATTCAAAGCAAGTGGTTCAACCTTTCTGTAATGGTAATATTTTTCATTCATTCTGAACCTGGAAGACATAAATAGTCTCTGCATAAAGCTTACATTAAAAAGGAGAACTCTCACCATGGGATGGATATTATTCAGCAATAATTTTTCTTTCCATAGCTTCGTGTCCAGGCTCCAGGCAGTAAGTGTGCAAACAACACTTGCTATTTACATTCCACAGGGAAAGGTAGAAACTGCTTTTGTTATTTTTAATATTTTTGAAATTAAAGCAACAAGTTCAGAGTGTATGTAACAATTGTCTGCAGTAAATTGATTCTCTAGCGCTTCCATTTTAAAAAGCAGCACCTGCTGTCTTTCCTTTCTGCTCATTAGTTCTCTTTCAATTATAAGCACCAAAACCATTTTTACTCCTCAATTTGCACAAGACTTATGAAAGCAGAGACAGAGTTCAATGTGTCCATTGATTACTCTACTTGATATGTACTACTCTTAGCCTAAAAGAATCACAGATGAAATACTGTGACAGCTACTAATGAAACTGATTAGTGCTTCCATTATATGTTGTAAGTGCTTTAGAAAATTTGGTATTTTTCAAGCCTTTAAAATATTCTTGGTTTAAGATTACTATAAAATAATTTTAGGAAATAAGTGAAGAGTCAATTAAAGATAAAGCGAGAATACTGATAGTAATAATACCAATTTGTGCATAACCCAAAGTTCCAATCTTAACATACCTGATTTTTATAAGTGCTTATAATGACTTATAATTACCTTTTATTTTTTATTTTTTCTATTTAAGATGACTATAGAGTAAAAGGAAGGTTTTTATTATATTTTAGACCATTGGCACAACCCAAGTTCCCCTTTGTCACACTTTTATGCAAACCCACAGGAAACAATTTTCCTGCAAAAGTACCAACCAGCATAACTACTTTATTTTACAGAAATTCAGTATATGGGGAGAAAAGCATAATGGACCTTTCCATTTTATTTAGTAAATCAAACTCAGTCATGTCACCATAAAAATATGAGGTCAGATGCCACTTTACTGACAAAATCAGCAGTTTCACTAACCTCAACTGATCATTTAACCTGAAGGCTATTAACATCTGGCAAAAAGCATCTATACATTTGCTGCAGTGTTCACTTCAGAATAATACAAAATCAGAGACCTTGTCTGAAAAAAAAGTATGGAAAGCATCATGTATTTTAAGTCATTTGGGGCTGTTTTGAGAAATAGTCCATAAAAATTTCTTTGATAACTTATTATCCAAATATTATCTGTCAATATATTTGTTTCTAAATATGTCCAGTAAATATATGTAAACATTCTATGTGGTGCACAGAAACTACAAAAATGTGTGCTCCCCATGAGAGAAATTTACATGGATTGTTGTGGTTTAACCCAATAGGGTACCTAAACACCATACAGACACATGCTCAATCCCATCTACTGCTCCCTTAAGTGAGATGGTGTCCTGGGTTCAGCAGCAGCAGTCATTTTTCTCCTTCTTGGTAGCTGGTGCAATGCAGTGTTTTGACTTTCAGCCTGGGAACAGAGCTGATAACAGTGATGTTTTGGTTTGGCCAAGGACTCTGTGAGCCTCATGCTCTGCCAGGGAGGAGGGGAAGCCGGGAGGAAGCAGAGACAGGACACCTGACCCAAACTAGACAAAGAGGTATTCCATACCACAGCACGTCATGCCCAGGATGTAACTGGGAGTTAGCCGGAAGGGGTGGTAGACTGCGGGGTTGGATGTGGTATCGGTCGGTGCTTGGTCGGGCTGGGGGGAGGGCCGAGTTATTGGTTGGCTGCTGCTGAGGTGTTGTATTCTCTTCCCTTGTTATTTCCTTTATCATTATTATTATTGGCGGTAGCAGTAGTGATTTGTGTTATACCTTAGTTACTAAACTATACTTATCTCAACCCGTGGGATTTGCATTTGTTTCGATTCTCCTCTCTGTCCCTCCAGGAGTAGGGGGAGGGAAAGAAGGGGGGAGGCGGGAGTGAGTGAACGAACCCTCTGCCTGGTTTTAAACCACTACAGATGGGGAAGAGAATTGGGGAAAAAAAGAAGTAAAATTAATGGGTTGAGATAAAAACAGTTTAATAGGACAGAAAGAGAAGGGAAAATAATAATAATAATGAGTTGGAATACACAGAATAAGTGATGCACAGTGCAATTGCTCACCACTGATGCCTACCAGTTCCCAAGCCATGGCCTTCAGACAGCTTTCCCCCAAGTTTATTGTTCAGCATGATGCCATATGGTATGGAATCCTGAATTGGTCACTTGGGGTCAGCTGTCCTGCCTGCGTCTCTGCCCAGTTTCTTGTGCTCCCAGCATACTTGCTGGTGGGGCAGTGTGAGAAGTTGATGAGTCCTTGACTTACTGTAAGCACTGCTCAACAACAGCTGAAACATCAGTGTGTTGTCAACGTATATTCCCATCCTAAATCCAAAACACAGCACCGTACCAGCTACTAGGAAGAATATTAATTCTGTCCCAGCTCAAACAAGACAAATTCAACACAGAACTAGTAAAGCCAATTGTACAGATGTATATAAATAAATACACACACTTTTTTTTTTTTTATAGTATCCACATTTCCCTGATGTTGTGATATTTCCTCTGCCCTTAGTTACACACAAAATTCCTGGTGCTACCTCACTGGTAGTTACCCATTTTTATGTATGCCTGTGTAACGGCTCGTACAGTATCAACAGTTTTAATAGCTGTTCAAGGATGAATGTTACCAATGTGCTGTTTTAGAGTATAACTAAATGCACATCCTGGTGCCTCTGCTTCTTACACTTGTTCATTGAAATTTCCAAGGGAAGCATAATGAAGGAAATGTGCACCAGTGAATTAAGATGGGGGCCTATAGGGATGCTGGGGAGGGACTCTTCATTAGGGACTGTAGTGATTGGACAAGGGGTAACAGGTTAAAACTTAAACGGGGGAAGTTTAGATTGGATATAAGGAGGAAGTTCTTTCCTGTTAGGGTGGTGAGGCACTGGAATGGGTTGCCCAAGGAGGTTGTGAATGCTCCATCCCTGCAGTGTTCAAGACCAGGTTAGACGAGGCCTTGGGTGATATGGTTTAGTGTGAAGTGTCCCTGCCCATGGCAGGGGGGTTGGAACTTGATGATCTTAAGGTCCTTTCCAACCCTATCTGTTCTATGATTCTATGATGCTAAGATATTAATGAATCCAGAATACCCATGGATTATTTTGTCAAGTAGCCTATGCTCATAGAGAATTATGAAGGAAAACATTAATTTTGATTCCTAATTATATTTTGGTATTGAGAATTAGACTTACTTCATTTGCACATAATCTCAATTTAATCAAATGAACTATTAAAGCATTGATTTCTCAGGTAAAATAAATGAAGTATAGAGCATGAATTAACACTTTCATAAAATACGGGCAGTGTTGTAGTACTTTTTCATGTTTGTCTTCAGATGTGTCCTGCTAAGAATCAGCTACATCTCAAGCACAATTTACCCTTGCAATTGAAAAAATACTACCGTTATTACCGTTACGTCCATTATCACTACATAGTTATCACTTATTAGTCAGAAGTTCAGGAATACAAGTATGTTAATGTGGATTTTCAATAACCAATTTTATGAAATATGTTATTTTCCCAAAAGTTTTGTGGATCAAGACATACCAGGTAGCCTTAGGAGAAAGCAGTTATGCTTTTGGAATCCATTATATGATGAATGTGCTAACAGTGATTGATCCTGTAAGAAAGCATTCTGCAAAGAGGTGACTTAGCCTGAAGTTACTTTCATTTTTCTCCCCTAAGAAGCAGCTTACTTCAGAGTCCAAACTGATGGGACTGGAGAAACACAGAGGTAGCAAAGATGAAAGAAGAATCAGCAAACCTAGTACTGAAAACAATATGTTGAAGTAAAAACCACTAAAGGAATATTTACTTTTCCCAGTTACTACTGAGGTTCTAACATGCTGATTCTATCAACCAGCTTCATCCTGCCTGCATCTGTAGGTCATAACTGCACCACTACCATTCACAAGCATGTTCTTGGCATTGTCTGTAAAAATGTATAGCTTCATGTTTGTACAGTTTGGGATTCCTCAAGTTCCCAGTACTGAAGAAAATGCAGCTGGGCCTGTGTTTGTCATCTGTTGTGAGTGAAATAGCTACCAGTTAAAACCAAAAATTTAAGGTCTTTCCCCCACCTCAGGGGTGCTGGTTCCTCAGTGCAGCCCCAAAGAGCAAAACTAATTCTAACATATATTAAAAAACTTAGTAGCAGTAGTCCCAGTACCTACCTAACCATCAGGCAAATCTGGTACATAACAAAGAAAAAAAAAAAACACACATGAAACATTATTTGAATATATATTCTACATAAAAGCAGGAATGACTGGCTGAGTAGCTACTGAATGCTCACCTACATATTGTGGCAGATAGCCAACATATTCCTTCCCTTTTCTATCTACTACATAAATAAAAAGAAATATGGATATTTATTGTAGTTCAGAGCAGAATTTAGAGCTGGAAAGATCATACCTCCAGCAAAGAGGATGGCACTTTCTGTAGCACAGCCAGAAGTATAAAACCTATTTTTGTGTTCAAACATTAATTAAAGCTCTCACTTAATAAGTATCTTATACATGAGCTTCAGAATAAAGGATCTGTGAAGCAACTTTTAAAGCACAGTCTGTAGGAAGGGAAGATAATTTTGGTAGTCCATTACCTGTAAAAATTTTCATAGCATGTACTCAATTGCAAGTTGTTCACTGTTAGCATCTTTATAATCTAAGATTTATAATGACACAAGACACAAAATTCTTTCTATTTCAAGGTTACAAAATATTCAACTGCAGTCTGCAAATATTTGTACATGAGATTAGTTTACTTTGTATAATTAAAAAATTACTGTATAGGCATTTTATATGCAGACTGTTTATATACATACTGATATACTACTTAAAGTATCAACAACTTCTGCAAAAAGTTTAGGTACTCAGGTTTAGTGAGACTTGAATTTAACTTTAATAATGACATTTTTCCAGTACTTTCTAAAATACAACTTAGACTTTAATACTGTGTTACTATAGCAAAAAAGCACTATGTTGCAATAACTAACCTGACCACCTTTACTGAGCATCCAGAATTCCATATTACTCAGCCTTGTTTTCAGAAAATACAGATTCGGTGTGAGATTAAAGGAAGAATAACACTCTTTCTACTTCAGATATTTTCAACATTGCACCAACATTTAGCCTCAAAGTATTCTAGCATTGACCTTCAACTATTTTACTGTTAAAACATCTGTTAACATTGCTCGCAACACATCACTGATGTATTACAGAAAATGAGCACTGCATCTCAGCCAGCGTGCTCCTGAAAAAGTAAGGGGCACATTGAGATGCAGACCCTATTCTACAGTGCAGATATTTACACAGAGATTACAGAAACCAGTTGAATGATTTCCAGTTAAAATTACTTGTATCATTAATACAGAACATTTAGTCACCAACATCAGTTCTATGTTATTTTCTCTGATACAGGTATATTATACTAGGCAAAATGATGATCATGTTAATATCATAGAATCATAGAATAGTTAGGGTTGGAGAGGAATTTAAGATCATTTAGTTCCAACCTCCATGCCATGGGCAGGGACACCTCACACTAAACCATGGCACCCAAGGCTCTGTCCAACCTGGCCTTGAACACTGCCAGGGATGAAGCATTCACAACTTCCCTGGGCAACCCATTCAAGTGCCTCAGCACCTTTACAGTAAGGAATTTCTTCCTTCTATCCAATCTAAACTTCTCCTGTTTAAGTTTTAACCCGTTACCCCTTGTCCTGTCACTACAGTCCCTAATGAAGAGTCCATCCCCAGTATTCCTGTAGCACCCCTTCAGATACTGGAAGGCTGCTAGGAGGTCTCCACGCAGCCTTCTCTTCTCCAGTTTGAACAGTCCCAACTTTCTCAGCCTATCTTCATACAGGAGGTGCTCCAGTCCCCTGATCATCCTTCTGCCCTCCTCTGGACTTGCTTCAACAGCCCTGTGTCCTTTTTATGTTGAGGACACCAGAACTGCACGCAGTACTCCAAGTGAGTTTATCTTTCAAAAGAGGTTTCTAAACTTACTTTTATACTCTATTTTTTTTGTTAGATCAACTTAGAAGTGTAGTTTCAGGACACAGTCCTTTGTCAAACAGGTGAACTGCAGTAATCATACGGCGTTCAACATCAGGAGAATGCCAAACATACACATTAGTGTGGCATAAAACTGATTTATGCTGCTTGAAAGCAGTATTCTAGCTCCTGAGCAAAATAACAATGGGGGAATCATGAATTCAGTATCTTGCCTTCCAAAGAAGAGACATTTTTGTTGTTGTTACCTTCATCCTTTCAATAAAAACAAAAGTCTGTTACAAAAAGCACATTATTTTTTTTTAAACAAAATTAACTTTTACATCAGTCATCTATCATAAGCAGAGGCAGAGGACACAGTTTGAATAAATGAAGCAAGATGTTCTTTCAAGTGTTTTGGTCTGTCTTTTGTTGTTTAAGGGTTTTTTTTCGTCTCGAAGTTTTTAAAGCAGAACAACAAAACCATACGGAAAATACGATACCTTAAGTACATGCAGCTCACATCAGTTGCATCAATTCAGCCATCTTTTACGTAGGTCTAAGAAGGAACCTTACATTTATACCAAAGACCATAATAAACAAAACCCAGGTTTGTTTTGAGTAATATTCACTGTAAAATGGACTTCTTTTAGATTTGCTGTGCTTTCAAGCAAGCAGAGTGAAAAAGAACCAGAGCTAGCATTAGGAGGTGAAAGGGAGACAAAAAACAGAGTTTTAGTTGCTGACATGCCATTATGTAGTTTTTATTTTCTTCCTTTTGACTTATTTTGTATGTTTTGCGGAACTCTAATGTAACATATTGATGTTGGTTCAATGTTTTCCTTGAACTTATAGAGTTCAGTCCACAGACAGAACACTGAAAAAAGCAATTTAGATTCTTCCTCCTGCAGAACTCTTAAGATGAATGCTGAGAAATCTCACAGGAGAAAGCTTGAACAGAAAAGATACTGAACAGCAGACTTCACCTGTTCAAAAACTTGCCTACTCTCTACAACATTATTGAATTAACGTCTCTATCCCCCCCAAAACTGTGTTTTCCCCTTTTCTGAACCTACCACATGCACTTTACTGCTTTTTTGACACTAAAATTACACAGCTGTATAAGGCATGCATAAATTTCAGATATGTAGGGCTGTTCATACATAAATTAAATGTTTATAACAACTGCAAAGCTTCTTTCTCCTTTGTTTCTTTCAAAATTTCCAAGTCATTGTTTTCCTAAAACAATTCACATGTCTAAAGGACAGCTAACATTCCTTGGAGTTCTTGTTTTGGTAGAATTGGTTTTAGCTTAATTCTGCTGATATGTACTGCTGTATAAAAGCTTTGGTAGCCTATTATCTCTAGGTAAAATTGTGACAGCAGAAATTTGGAGCTGGGGTCTTTTACATGAAGCCACCAAAGTGATCCTTCATTTGAGAGACAAATAATTATCTCTTAGCAACTAGATGGCATTCACTTTCCACAGGTAATTTTAAGGAAATTGCCCTTGAATGTCTATTCCTGCTTGGGGAAAACAAAAGGAAAAATGGGGACGGAACAAGTTCTTTTCAGTAAAATAGAAGAAAGGCACAGGGAAGTCTCAGCGACTGAGTTTAATTTCTTTTGTCGTTTTCAGCTTTTGTTTTTCTGGCTAATACCTTGTGACTAATGTATCTGAACAAGTTTTAATGATAATTGAGGATTAGTTTAAATTAATTTCCTCTTTGATCTGAAGCTATATTGAACCCCCAGATGTGATTTGGATGTGTTTTACAATGCCAGTCAAATCCTACATTCAGAAAAATAAGTCACCTCTATGCTAAAGTACAGCACTATCTTCAGATCCTAGGCTGCACCATAGTTGTTTCTCAGTTGCCAGACAGCACAGATCCATAGCAGTGGTAAGAGGATTAAAATAGCCTAATATAGAACAGACATTTTTAACTTGCAGGAAATTGTTCAGCAGCATCTGTAGTGGAAAAGTAGAAAGGGAATATACTCAAAGGGGGCAAAATGTTTTAATACTGAATTTGTGCTACACTACTAGCTATAGTACATAAGATTGAATGAAAGGACTTTTTAAAAGTGCATGAAGAGGAGCAATACACTGGTACCCCCAAAACCTCAGGGCATCACCCAGCTATGAGGGCAACAAAACACTTCAGCTACGCTACCATATCCAGTGTTATTATTAAAAACAGTTGAGTCATATTCCTTGCACCACATTGAGAAGTAAGCTGAAAGAGACAACTGTAAGGCATGAAACATAACAACAAGGAAATGAAGTGTCCTAAAACCTCAGAGTCTCAGTTCAGCATACAGCAAAACCCACCCCCCTTCTACCAGGTGAGCAACTGCTGCACGCTTCCCTGTGATTTAAAAGCACAACTATTAACTAAATGCAATTTAGTAGAGGCATCCACTGAGGCTCCCACCAGTTTGCACATGCTGAGACACTCAAACTGTGTCCCATTAGATGGCTTTTAAGCTGGTTTTGCCACTCATGTGGAGTTACAGTCACTGTAACCCTATACTGGACAGTACTGAGAGCATGTGGAAGGTCAGTAGTAGGTTTTCAGCATGAATGGCAGTAGAGCTAGAATCCTTAAGCAGTAAACTCATACTAGTAAGATATTCAAAAAATTTGTAAGAGGGAAAGAATTCCAAATAAACAATATATGTTTATGTGTCATTATTTGGTACCCTCAGGTTTGATCCAAAACTACTGACATCCACAGAAAAGGTTTGTTAAATAAATGTGTATCTTAGCAGGCCCTTTCTATCAACCACTGCTGCAGAAATGTTTTTTGGCCTGAAAGATTCACCCAAATGACAGCATGTAATTAAATGTGCAGACATCAAGGTAAACTGATCCTCATTCTCTCTTTCACCTTCACATCACTTGAATGTGCAAAACTATCCCACAAAAAAGAAATAAAAGAAAAATTACTTGCTATTTATCGAAAAGTTGACATTATTTAGAAAAAAGAAAAGTTCTGTTTATGTCGCTTAACTCCATATAGATGAAGTGTCTATAGGTGAGTTGATTCAAGAAGACTTAATGGCCAGTTACTGGTTTGAGATGGAGTAGTATCTACAGTGCATGGCAGAGATTGATAATGAGTTACCTCCATGAAGAAAGGACTCATGAACCAGATGTTCAGGAAACAGTACTATAAGTAGTCTTATTAAAGCTGACTTCTTTACACAACACCTTACTGCTTGTGCTAAGAGTTATGGGATTTCATTTCTGGTTTACAACTTAGGAAAGAAAAAAACAAACTTTTCCTTGTTTCCCTTGCTAATTATTTTGTGATGACATAAACTGTATCAATCAGAGCAAAGCCAGGAGTACAGGAACATTTAAAGATACCCACTACTTCTGAGTGCACGTCTTCCTGTAATTCAGTGGTGTGGTACAAAAGATACTTATTAATAAGACAAAAAAAAAAAAACAACCCACTGAAGAAGCCAGAGTACCTGTTGCAATGCTACTGAGAATACAAAGAAGGGTTTGCATCTGCTATCAGTCAACATCTGTTGTAAAAGATGTCTCATCTGAAAGAATACCTTCCCCTATCCTTTTACACAAAGCAGAAGTGTCCCTTAGTGGAGAAAAAACACAGAGGAAACAAGTTTGAAAACATTTTCTTCAAATAATTCTGAATAACAGTTTTTGGTTTATTCATATTCTTAAACTCTGAACTGTTAAATGAGTGTGAATGTCATGGCAAAGTCTACGTTTTGGGTATTTCCTTCTTTTCCAAAAGGATTTAAATCTCCTGACCAACTGACCTCTCTGCATATAAGAGAGATCACAGGAAGAGATGATATAAAGAGGACTGGGGGACAGAAGACTTCCTTGCAGATGATTCAGAGCCACAGCTAGAGGTGAAACAGTTGTTCCATATCAAACAGCTAATGCTGTAGTAATGAAAGGGAAGACATTATTATTGTGTACCTCATTTACAGATGTATTTCTTTACATTGTCCTTATAAGACTACTGCATAATGACAATAAGTATTACAAAGAAAAGAAATCAAAATAAGAATAGACAAAGTTTAAAGAAAAAAGTTTTAAAATATAAATCAGCTTTGAAGGTAGGAAAGTTAAATGGCTTTAAATGAAATTGTAAAGGTAAATTGCAAATTATGTTTTCTTTCTGAATGGAGACAGCAGAAAGAACATAAGGAAAGAAAAGCAGAAAAGCAGCCCTGTGGGGGTTGGAATGTATCAAAGGTGGCAATTAAGAGTGACCATGGGAAGGAGGAACTATAGTAGGCAATTAAGAGTGACCTGTGCCTGCCTGGTACTTGGAAGATGTTGGAACTGGCAAGGAACAAGGACGTTGGAACTGGAAAGAGGATGTCGATAAGAAAATCAGATAGACCTTTCACCTGATGTAACTGCAAGGCAAGCACAGATGTGTTTGGCTAATTGCTTGGAAGCATATAAATATCGTGTAATCTGTTCAATAAACGGTCCAGCTTGCACTCTACTTCTGGGTCCATGCCTCCATCCTCACACAGCCCAATAACTAGCTGCATTTACTAGTATGTGCTTGAACACATGCAGGTTATCAGAGAAGATCAATAACGAGCATGGACTGAACATTAGTGTTAGATGATATATGGATTTTCAATTCTTCTTTGTTTAGGGATGGCATTTTGTGTTTTCTGAACTGAATTTTTAATGTCAAAGCACTGATAAAAATACATGAATCACCCATGTGGAAGAAGCACAGTGCTATCAGCCCCAGCTGTCATTCCTAAGACAACTGTCAGCTTTGTGAGATTCTCCTTTACTCCTTTCTCTATCCCTGAAAGAAGCAGAAATCTTAGAATTAATTATGTAAGTTATGACATAAGTTAATTATAGCAATTAACATGAGGATACATTTGACCGCGAAGTCACTGCAGCTTCCAGTCTCTGACAGAAACAACCATCTGTTCCAGTAACCTGCTGTAAATTACATCCTTAGAAAAAACAGCAGGTTAGCATCTTCATCATAAATACCCACCTCCTTTTTTAATCACAAGTAGTATATTTCCATGCAGATGTGCATATGTATAGACATATATAGATACATAAATATGCATCTATATACATATTTACATATATACACACATCCATATTTATGTATCCTGACCAAGGAAAAAGTGTCCTTTCATTTGTAGAGAGTTCCAAGTTTTTATGATTTAACTGATTAGTTTTAGTTATGCTGTAGTTATGCCCATATGATTACATTCAAGAATTATCCGTCCTATGAATCAGTAACAGCAATGTTTTGTACATGCACTCAGAGGATCAATGCAAGCTCACTAGCATGCTCCAGCTGAGAATCTAGCTCCTTATATCTACAACAGTCAATGAAATCAAGCAAACCCTTTTTTGGCAGATGTAATAGAACACTCTCTTATACAGGTTTTGAGGGGCTTTTTTGATAGCTGCTGTCTAAAAGGCTGGGTTTAGTGCACTCGGTGAGATGTTTACTTCCAAATAAGAAATTAGATTCTTGACAAAGAACTGTATTCTAAGCTAGAGTGCCTAAATATATTTGTTATCTATTCCCTATCGGTTCCTAGAAGAAAAATTTGGTGATGCTTCAAAGATTATATCAATAGATTCATTATCCTATGATTTTTAACAAAACTAAAGTTTTAAGAGCCTTTCAAATACTTTTCAGAGGCTGCCAATACAGATTTCTTCTTGGTAACACTGCCAGTCTTAATTGCTTGTATCAAACAGCAGTCCACAGCTTTGGTATGTAGATAAACCACCAAATAGTGGCAGCACAAAAGTGCTGTCTGTGAGTTGAGCATACTCAGTTGTTTTAGCTTAGTTTGGAGTTACAGGAACCTGGAACAATTAACTGTCCTTTCTTATGACTCTGTATGATGCTCTACCACATGCAGTTAAGGGATTCTTTCTTAGACCCTTGGACATCATATCAATTGCTAATAACTTCCCAGATTTCATAGTATCATTGTAGAATTATGGTATGTAACAGGGATAAGTACAAGCAATTTCCAGGTGGTTGATGAGAAAATGAAATCCTTTCTCATTCTGAAAGCAGTTTGTGTTAGAGATTTAGTACTAGATGGCAGATGGATGTTTTCATCTGCATGCAATCCCACAAATGGAGGTCTTTTGTTAAAACAAAAATTACTCTTCAAAAGTCATTTCCTGCTTCATGAGCATGGTGTGACTGATTGTTCACTGCACAAGCAAGAACTCCATTGGCTCAATACAACTTTACTAGAATCGCACAGCAAACAACTTCAACAACAGCATTCTGTATCTCGCCATATTTTGCTAGTTGCACAAGATGCTTTCTCTGAGAAAAAAAATCCAGTGAAATTATTGGCCAAATTGCATCATAGCAGATTAAAGCCAGGAATAGAGCTAAGTAACCAAAGCCACAGGAACAAAAGAGATCTGGCTTTGTTATAACCTTCATATTTATACCACTGCATAAAGCAGGTCTAGAGTAGATATCAATGTAAAAGCAGCATTCCCCTCTCTATGCAATGTGTAGTACTATGCACAATTGAAGGCAGAGTTAAAGTTATATGGACAGTTACAACTATCTTTCCCTCACCGTAGATCACTTGAGTCTAAGGAAGCAATATTACTTTAAAATATTCGGTTTGTATCATGTGTGTATTGTGTAGTGTATGCATATGTGTGATATATATAGAGAGAGAATCATAGAATAGTTAGGGTTGGAAAGGACCTTAAGATCATCTAGTTCCAACCCCCCTGCCATGGGCAGAGACACCTTACACTAAACCATGACACCCAAGGCTCTGTCCAACCTGGAACACTGAACACTGCCAGGGATGGAGCATTCACAACTTCCCTGGGTAACCCATTCCAGTGCCTCACTACCCTTACAGTAAAGAACTTCTTCCTTATATCCAATCTAAACTTCCCCTGTTTAAGTTTGAATCCATTACCCCTTGTCCTGTCACTACAGTCGGAATGAAGAGTCCATTCCCAGCATCCCTATAACCCCCCTTCAGATACTGGAAGGCTGCTAGGAGGTCTCCACACAGCCTTCTCTTCTCCAGGTTAAACAGTCCCAACTTTCTCAGCCTATTTTCATATGGGAGGTGCTCCAGGATCCGTGATCATCCTCGTGGCCCTCCTCTGGACTTGTTCCAACAGTTCCATGTCCTTTTTATGTTGAGGACACCAGAACTGCACACAATACTCCAGGTGAGGTCTCACAAGAGCAGAGTAGAGGGGCAGGATCACCTCCTTTGACCTGCTGGTCATGCTCCTTTTGATGCAGCCCAGGATACGGTTGGCTTTGTGGGCTGTGAGCGCACACTGAAGCCAGCTCATGCTCATTTTCTCATCAACCAACACCCCCAAGTCCTTCTTCACAGGGCTGCTCTGAATCTCTTCTCTGCCCAACCTGTAGCTGTGCCTGGGATTGCTCCGACCCAGGTGTAGGACCTTGCACTTGGCAGGGTTAAACTTCATAAGGTTGGCATCAGCCCACCTCACAAGCGTGTCAAGGTCCCTCTGGATGGCATCCCTTCCCTCCAGAGTATCAATTGAACCACATAGCTTGGTGTCATTGGCAAACTTACTGAGGGTGCACTCAATCCCACTGTCCATGTCAGTGATAAAGATGTTGAACAAGACCAGTCCCAACACCAGCCCCTGAGGGACACCACTCATTACTGGTCTCCAACTGGACATTGAGCCATTGACCACAACTCTTTGTGTAAAGCTTATACTTTGATACAAAATATGAAAGCATTCTGAGCTTAGTCTTCCCTTGATCAGTCTGATATGAATGTATTTCATGATTAGATCATCTGGATTCTTTGGGATTTTTGCCTATTTAATAGAAAAAAAAATTATTTACTGGTGAAACAAATTTTGGATCAGTTTGGTTGTATTTTTGAAGTATCTTCTGAGAAGTTTTTTCCTGAAGTGTATGGTTTATTTGCTCAAGTGGGCAGTGAAACTAGTAACTGTAGGATAAAGTTGTTTAGCTCTTTGTCAAAAAGATCCCATTTTAATGACTAAAAGGACTTTACTGCTATAAGGTGCACTCATCCATAAAATAAGTAAAAAAGGTGTGCCTTTTTTCCATTAAAACATAAACTAATAGTGCATAGTAGTTATGTTTGAGGCTTGCAGTGAGATATCTGGGTTTTAAATAAGACTGTAAGATTAAGAATACATTTTACACTAGTATCAATAGAACAGCAACTGAATAGCTACAAATCAACTATATAAACCACCCTCTGCCCTCCAATGAAGACAAAATTAACTACAGCAAGAAGGTGCCTGTGAGAAGGGAGCCTTGATTATCCAAGCACACACTGGCCATCTGATCTTAGATGCTGGCAATAAATAGGGTAATTATTTGGATAATTATAGTATTTGTTGCCCAGCACTCCAATATGTTCCATTAAACAAACCTTTGGCATTATTATCTGGCTGTAGGCAGATCTGTCAGAACTGAAATGGAGATGATACCCAAACTTCTAAAATGGGTGGAAAAGCTTAATGAGTATTAATGGTAACACGTGATGCCAAATATCAGCTAAACCAGGCAGGCCTTTGATGGCATAGCCTTGGAAAGATACAAATTGATTTCAAACTAATGCAGGAAATCAAGAAAGTGGCAAATTCAGCAATGGACCTAACTTTTTCTTTTTTAAAAATCAGATGATATACAATTTATGAAATAAAACAAAGTTGTTTGTTATAAATCCTTTCATAAGAAGTGAAGAGTCAAGAACATTTAAAGTCATGACTGTTGTCTCAGATATTTAATTAACCTAAGAATTTTATGTTATATTAATCTATTCTGTTCAAGATACTATTTCTACAATAAACTAAATTATCTGCAATTCTATTTAAAAAAAAAAAAGAAATCCAGAGGTGATAAAATAAATCAGTAGCCTACATAAATATTTTGATACAATTGCCAATAAATCTAATGTATGTGTACAAGTACCCTTTTATAGATAATCAGAAAGCATCCTGCAAATGGACCAGAATTTATTTCAGAGGAGTGCAAATTTTACTGAAATGAAAAGCATAGTTTACTTTTGTTGAATGGATTGATAATTTTTTTAAAGGTGAAAGAAGTATACCACATACTTTGTGTTGGTTAGATACAGATAGGAACTATATATGTAATAATTATAATAGACCAATTTAAAAAATTACACATTGAAGACACTTATAAGCATCACTTTCACATGCTTACACAGTTTGTTGTGGCAGCCCAAAATATTTTTGACATCTTTATTTCATGATGCTCAAATTGCTTTATCATCACATGAGGTACAGCTGCAAATTCAGAAGGGCCTATCACTGTATCAGCCATGATGGACTCCAGCCATACACTCAGATGCCAAATTGGTAGTCAAACATTCCCTACAGGCTGGATGTGACAATTACTACTTGATCCAAAAGATCTTTAATTGTCATGTCACATCACATTGATCATGCAGAATTCTGTAGAGTGCTCTAACTTATAATTTTGTTTGGCATAAACCACTGCCATTATAGTTTGTTACTGTTCAAATGTGGGTACCAGGTGTAATTTTTATTTTCTCCCAGACAGCTGATGATCGTGAGCACCAAAGCTAGCAGCATGCCCTGTTGCAAGGGCCATTCAGCATATGCTGCCCCACTGTCACATGCACAGAAGATTTCCACAGGTTAACCTTTCTTGCAAAGCTTTGTTTTCATTAAGATTTCAGTAGAGTGGCACAGAGCAAATCATCCTTGAAGCTCTGCTAAGGCACATGGACTATAAAGGGGTGATTGCTGACAGCCAACATGGCTTCACTAAGGGCAAATCATACCCGAGAAATTTGGTAGCTTTTTATGATGGGGCTACAGCATTTGTGGATAAGAGTAGAACAGCTGACATCATCTATCTGGACTTGTGCAAGGCATTTGACACTTTCCTGCGCTTCATCTTTGTCTCTCAATTAGCAAGACAAGAATTTGACAGATGGACCACTTGGTGGATAAGAAATTGACTGGATGGTCACACTCAGAGTTACAGTCAATGGCTTAGTGTCTACAGGAAGACCAGTGACGGGTGGTGTCCCTCAGAGTTGGTGTTGCGACAAATCCTGTTCAACATCTTTGTTGGCAACATGAACAGTGGGATTGAGCATGCCTTCAGCAAGTTCACTGATGATGCTAAGATGTGTTGCGTGTGATCTTTAAGGTCTATTCCAACCGTAACCGTTATGTGATTCTATGATTCTAAGTTGTTTGTCCTTACCGTTAAGGTCCAATATCATCACTGTGACAAAGTAAACAAGTAGCTTTCTATTTTTATGACTCAAACACATACTTGAAATTTTCTGCCTGTGCCTAAATGGGTGGAATATATCAGGTAAGTACCCAAGAGAGCAATCTTTAAGACTCCCTTGTTACCTTGCTCTTATAGGTAGGTTTGCCCTGATGCATACAGTTTTGTCATAGCTGTCTACTTTTTCTGGATTTACCAGTGAATACCACAGACTTCAGCAGCTTTGCATCAAGTTGACATTATGATTAAAAAAAAAACAACCCAGTTAAATAGCTTTAATACTTCATGTTACAATTGCCAGCATGCTGTGAAATCTCATTCTCATAAAACCCACTGTAATTTTTTTGAAATATAGCAGTTCATGAGCAGCTCTTTGAAAAGTGACCTGCCAATCTACATTTATTTCCCCTTTTAGTAGACAGTAGAAATTAATAACACCACACAGGCCACAAAGGTTATAGCAAAACATTGCAAATTTTAAGTGAAATATCAGACCAGCCATTCTGAATTCTAATGTATCTCTTGATGACTTCCTTACCCCTACCACTTGGCAATAAGCAATTAAGGATTTTGTTATTTCAAAAACAAGTACTTCACACTTCAGAAAGTTGCAGTCTTACACAAAGTATGAAAAAGCCTTCCTTAGAAAGTCACTATTTGGATTAGTATTTCAAATGAGTTTCTAATGTTTCATTATTAATTTTTCAGATAAGGGTGTCTAAAAAGCACGAAGTCAAAAGGCCAGGAGTCCAGCACTGCTGCTAGCCAGATTCACAAAACAGGATATAAATATAGCACTTAGATTTTATTTAGTGCCTCCTGTCATGTCAACAGCCCTTTATGTTGGAAATTACTATTTAGGGAAGAAACTGAGATAAATACTCACTACCATCTTTTGATAGCCACTGTTATTGCTTCACACAAAATCCAGTATTTTTTCTTCCAAGCCCACACATCCAGTTTCAATTTACAAAATCCCCTATAAAGGTTACAGGCTTACACAAGCATTAAATAAGAATCCATTTGTTTCTGTCCCACACTGCTGAATGAATGGCAAGCTCCTTCAGCACTTCAGGGTTAAGACTATTTTATCTTGACCACTAAGGGGTCATTTCCATTTCCTTCCATTCCATTTTCTTCCACACATTCCACCCACCTTTCCCCTTCTGTTGTTATCTTTTCCAGAAGAGCCCTTTCAGGCAGAGCCGTGGCAGTCCTGTGGGCAAAGAAATCAGAGTAAAGCCTCATGACCTGAGTGAGAGCAAAGCTGTTCCACGCCTTAGATATGCTGATACTTGTCTTTCTGATCCAAGACCTGAAAGTAAAAGGCAGCCTTTCAACAACTGGAGTAGCATGACCAGATGGCATTAAAGACTGTCTGCAGTTGTATAGCAAGTGATGGTAACAGTGAAATACCCATGGTCAGTGAAATGGAGGGGTATGTTCATAAGTGAATACACTCTCTTGAGTAGCATAATAAAATCTGATTTGATAGTTATGTCAGTGTTTCAGAGACTTACTACAACACCCTAGTTCTAATAGAATTACTGCTTGCATTTAAGGCTGCTTAAGTAAAACCTTAACCAAACAACCCTACCTCCCACACATCCCCTATACCCCAAAACAACAGGAGGAAAACACACCCAAACAGGTAGGGTTTAGATCCCATTGACTGCTGTAATTCCCATATAACTTCATCTGTCTTTTTTTCTGAAGACATTGAATGTAAACAGAAGTGGGTAAGAAATATTAGAGAAAACTGTTAGCTTTGGCAATACCCCAGCTTAAATAAAAAGGCAATTTATCCTACTAAACTTTTTTTTCTTTTAACACCTTGGTACACCTTGAGATCTCAGGAAGGCAGCAAAACGATTGTGCTTTTTGTATAACAGCTACCTGAATAATCTGATAACAAAGAAGAAATACCTCCACCCATAGCAGTGAGCAACTGCTCTAAACCACCTGGGATTTCAGAAAAACCATTCCAGTAGGAAAAAAACACAAGTCAGGAATCGTACTCACCTCTTTGTGAGCTTTGCTGATAAGCCAGGTCATAACTTTCTTTAAGCATGGACATTTACATAAAAAAAAAAACAATAGAACTGTGCAGTTTCTTTCTGTTATTCAATGCACTTTGATTTTTTTTTTCTCCTAAAAATTAAGACCTAAATGCAGAAGTAGCTAAATGTTGCTAA
Source organism: Pezoporus wallicus (assembly GCF_028554395.1). Lineage (NCBI taxonomy): Eukaryota > Metazoa > Chordata > Aves > Psittaciformes > Psittacidae > Pezoporus > Pezoporus wallicus. The sequence continues at coordinate 975,028 of NW_026640754.1, forward strand.
CATTAAGTAGCACAGAATGATTCAGAGTGACACAGAAAATTCACTCAGAGAAATAAACTAAACTGAAAAAACCCACAAACCTCCTTCACCAGAAGTAAAAATTGGCATTTTCTTCATAATCAAGTAATGACACAACTGTGCAGAAGTCAAAAACAACAGCTGAGCCTTAATAGGGAGATTTGACTTGCTTAAAGGCCAGTAGCTGATAGCCTGTACACAGCAGACACTTTTAGAGAAACTTGTGCATTTTAGTATTGACAGCAAACAACAACCTAACATTCTCTTGCACACACTAAAATGTCACCTTTAGTCAGGTTTAAAAACTTAAAATACTAGAAGTTACAAGCACTCAATTAGTTTTTCATAGCTATCTATAGAAGTCTAATGCCTGTATCTTACCCAGACGTTCAATACTTAAAAGGCAGAAGGTCAAGGTAAGGTACAGTCAGATACTCTGGCTGTCACTAGAGGGAAAGGTGTATCTATCACTGCAGCTTCTTTGGGCAGGGGTCTAAAGCAGACATGCTACTGGTAATGGTGACATAAAGAGATTTTTGGATATTCACAACCTTAATTGTGCTGGAAAAATCCTGCATAAACAAGCATAATTCATCCACATAATCACCACAACTCTGGTATTTCAGCTCAATCACAGGGGCAGTGATTCTAAGAAAGATTCAACTGCTGCATCTGTGTAGCTCAATTACACATGAACTGTATAGACAACATGCTTCAGAACTGCTGCTTTCACTTAAGAGTAACTGAGTGCCACAGAGCTGAGGGAGGGAAGGGAGCACAAAGACCTATATTACTGGGGAAAAAAAATAACATCAAATACAAGAAAGCCCAGAGTTATTTTGGCAAGTGAACCCTTTCAGTTCAGAGACATGGCTACAGCACAGATTAAGTAGGATAGATTGCTCAGATGTCCTTCTAATCACAGAATATAATTAGACCTCCTCCACAGGTTAGGATTACTTTAATTTGCCTTCCAGAATCTTGTATTTCATTGTTTGAGGAACTGTTGACAGACAGTTAGATCTTGAACTTCCTTCCATGTGCTTCCCTTCTGTCTCACACTAATTCAGGGCTTAAATTACAAGATATTTAGACATATCTCTCATTAAAAAAAAAAAAATCAAAAAAAAAACCACCCTACCTACTTTCAACAAAGTAACTTCTCATCACCTACATTAGCTCCTTGCTTTGTTCTTCAATGCTCTCCACAAGCACCTATCTCTAGACACGAGCTTTTAAATAACGCACAAACTCAGCCTTTCCTTTTCATTTGGAGCTGGTGAGATTAATTAGAATCAGGGAGGTTAATCAGAATCAGATGCTTAAACTTCTACTTTGGGCTAGTTTCTGTCGTGACAGGAATGTAAGACTGAAGTCATATTTGGAAAGAAAACTTGATTCTTCAGTAGCTCCTCTACTGCTTTCCTCTAGCCATATATGACTAAGCTATGTAAAGCAGCTTGAAAAAAAAGGATCTGGTGGATAACAAGTTAACCATGAACCAGCAACATGCCCTTCTGGAAAAAGTGGCCAATAGCCTCCTAGAGTTGCTCAGCGTTGCTAGCAGGTCAAAGCAGGGATCCTTCAGCCCTGGTGCGACACATCTGAAGTCCTGGGTCCAGTGTTGGGCTCCCCAAAACTAGAATTAATTGGAGATAGTGGAGCAAATCCAATAAAGGATCACAAAGATATGAAGGGACTGGAGTAGCTTTCATGTGAGGTCCAAGCTGACAGAGCTTGGATTTCAGCCTGGGCAGGAGAAGGCTCAGGGGGATGTCATTATGTCAGATATTTATATCTGATGGGAAAAGGCAAATAAGATGGAGCCAGATTCTTTTCAGTGGCTCCTAGTCACAGGACAAGAGGGAATAGGCACAAATTGAAATGAGGGAAATTTTGTTTAAATTTAATATAACATTTTTCTTGTGAGGGAGGTCAAATATAGGCACAGGCTACCCGGAAAGGTTGTGGAGTCTCCACCCACATGTTTGAAATGTTTCATGTTTGAAATGACTAGACCTAGACCTAACCCCTACTTTAGCTGACTCTGCCTTGAGCAGAGGGGTTGAATTAGGTGATTTCATGAAGTCCTGGCCAACCTCTTTTGTAATTTTGAACAAACTCCTTCTGTAAAAAAATAAAAGTGTGAAATATTTTAATATAACAAATTGATGCAGCTACCAGAAAAAAAAAAGTTTCTGCATACAGAGAAGTGCTTTTTCAAGTATTTTTGTACCTTTTAAGATAGAGAAGTCAAACAAGCATAATTTTAAAGGAAATGACAGGAGAATGTCTATTTTTATGCTTGTAACAGAATAATAAATTAGCAGTCATATAATGAAACAAAGCTGTTCAGCTATTAATCTTCTCTCCTGAGTCTTGCAAACCAAGTTCACTCTTTCAGGAATTCAGCTCTGCAAGGATTATTCAATGTGCAAATGCATTTGAACTTGCATACAAATATTCCCAAATATTCCTCTCAAGGGTTTTTTTTAGTCATTCTGTGGTTAGGTTCAATTATCTCTCCTGTATCATAACCCAATTATGTTAATTGTCGAAAGTGTAAAATAGCAGCCAGTTACATGCTGAACCAGAGAAGAATGAAAGAGAAACAAACTCATGCAACATTACAGCTAAGTTGTAAGGTTACAAGATGTGATTGAAGTTATGCTGCTTTTCACTTGAGAATATCAGTTAAAAAAGAGGTAGAACCATATTGGGAAGTTATTTCTTTTAGGAAATCTATTAATAATGCAGTCTGTACTACTATCACTGTAGGATATTAACATCTGAAAAAATAATTAGTTTACATCAGGAGTTATTCATAGTATCCAAGTGTCTGAGAGAGTAGCCCAGCCTCGTTAAGTTTTCTCATTAAAGACTCAAAGTCAGAATGTTTGAAAATAAGAGTCTAAAATAAGAAGGATGAAACTATTTATTCATAGACTTGACAAGCTTTTATGTGTTTCAAGGGTTGAGAATAAATGACTTATTCCTGTCTCTATTGAAATTAGTGGCAAATTTCCTGTTATCTTTAATGAAGGGAGGGACAGTCACTGTAGGTCACTGGGGATGAATGATTCATTACAATAAAGGAATCTGGGTCTCTAGAAAAAGACCAAAGGCTTCTATCAAGAACACACAGCAAGACACTTCAGTGCTCGTTTCTCTGCAAAACCATGTTGTACACTGTCACTTTTCCATGGAAGTCAGTCCTCTCTCTTCAAAGCCTGACTGTCAGAATGGCACCTCACAGGCAAATAAGATGCAAACATTTTAATGGGGTGTTTGATGCAACTTCTTTCCCTTCCAAAAGAAATCAACTATATCTAAATATAAATTCATATGAGGAGATATTCCAGTGCTGGCCTCTAATTCACACTGCACAAGAATCCTGTTGCTTGTGTATGTTACTCTGCCATAACCACTCCACAAAACATTGCCGTGAATAGTGAGAAAGTAGACAGGGGCTCAACTCTGTAATGCTGGCTTTATATTTCCAGAGGCTGAAGATGAGTCAGAACACCTTGGTTTTGTGAAGAACTGTGAAACGAGTGTGTCCCACCAATATTCTTGACATTTGCTTCTGTCTGGGAAGATAAAAAGTGCCTCTAGCCCAACAATTTCACAGGGTCCAGGAGCCTGATACAATGCAAGCATCACAAACCTGTAAGGCATTTACAACAGAAGCAGACACACGTAATCTATAGAACTTTTCACTGCTTTTTATAGCAATTGTTTTCATTGAAATGTCAATATCTATTTAGGCTGCACATACTAGCTTCTGAAAGTACTCTGGTGCTCACTGTTTAAAGGACTGTATAAACTGAAAGTGCATTAACTGGCAACACTTCTGTTCGCCTGTTTGATTTGAGAGAATAACATATGATTTCAAGTACTTACTCTCCTTGAAGATAATTTAAGGTTACTTTAACATTCAAATGACCACAGGATAAACAAAATTCAAACTATGCTATTTTTTTTTTTTAATGTAGAGTTTAAATATGGAGGGCCAATCTAAACATTTTTAATTACACATGAATAGCAGGTTCTTTTGTGTTTTATGCATCACATCAGAAACCAAATTTACTCATGGTTATTCCTGTAACCTTTCAAAAGTGTCATACTGTGAAGGTGTTATTATTGAAAGATTTTTAAAGGGCATTCAGGGGGGGTAAAAAAAGGAATGACCACTACGAAGACAGAACCCCACAAGAGATGCATGCTGATGCCCTATGGACAACCAGAGCTGTACCTGAACAAGGCAGGCATGACTCAGAGCACTCCCTGTCACGGTAAGACTGGAGCTAATTCCCATCATCACTGCAAAAAGAGGACAATATCTTCATTGCCCACCTCAATGAAAAAAACTTCACCTTTTCCTCAGGACTGATTCTTTACTGGAATGCAGCAGGCATCTGTGCCAGTAAGATTGAATGAATCTGTTGTGCAGAAACTATTTTAGAATTTAAATAGTAATAGTTAGACTTAGCATCATGTAGAAAGTATCTTCACTGAGGAAATGCTTAGTCATATAAAAATAGAGTTCCATTTCTTTCACTATGGCATTCAGTAATTAGCTTTTAAATCTTTCACGGCTAAAATTTCGTTATGGTAATAGCAATTAGCTATAGTTCCTACATTACTTAAGTCAGCTTTAAAGACGAAAAGAGAATAGTAGAGAGCTACACCCAGTTTCCGTTACAGCTGTATTGGCCATAGGTGATACACATTGGGGTTTTGTGCATTTCAATAATAAAAGCTGTTTTGTTAAGCACTTTTTCTAATATAAAAAATATTCCCCTTAGGATCCTTAGGGAAAGCATTTATATCATATCAAGTAAAGCCCACATAAGAAACACAAAGCAGAAGTGCAATGAATTAAGAATAAACAGCAGCCTTTTTGGGGAGTCATTGAATCTTTCATGTAGGTTTTCAAATTAGATAGAATTGCTTTTAGAAGATACATTCCTTTCAAAGAGGGACAAAAATATTGCATCTCAACAAAGATGATCATGATGCTGTTGCTTTACAAATAACTACATATGCAAGCCTACATTAAAAGTAGGTTTTAAAAAACATCTTTCAGAAGTTAAAAAATGAAAGTGACATTGTCTGCAGAATTCTAGATGTTTGTGCTCCTTCAGCAATAAAATCAGAGCTTCAGCCACAACCAGTTATCTTGTGACATCCCTCAGAGTGCTGAATTAAAAGTTCTGTACTCTTAGAAAGGCATATCACCACCTGCACCAGGAGAAAGGAAACTAAGCAATCACTACCTGAGCCTTTTTAGAGAAATTATTAACTTAAAAAGGTAACTGGGGACTGTCCACATGTAGATGCCTATTTGAACTATTTGTCCACACTTCTCTTCTATCCCATGGAAATGCAAAGGATTTAGTTCAATCATTCATCTTAGGTGCCAACCTAAAACAATTAATCCGGACCATTAATTCAGACTGTTAATCCAGACCATCAATCCAGACCATCAATACAGACATCATCTCAGGTACAGACTCACTCTTTCCAAAGTATACCATGTCCAGGGACACATGCTGATTTGTGACCTGAGCAATGTAAGACAGGCTGTAGACTAAAAGGTTTCCAGTGTCTCAAAAGCTTTCCAAAATGAGAAGAGCCATAGAATCCAATGAAAATGCAGAAAGCTTGCCATTTGGATAAATCATACAACATCACTCATTCAAAATTCTTAGTTTATTCTGTTCAGAGACACTGATGGATAGATTTATTCAGTCCATCCTGAAAGTCTGGGAAAAACAAACAACAAAAGATTCACAAAGTTGGGCAAAAATATTTAAAAATATTTAATATTTTATATATTTTTAAAAGCTGAAAAGCTTGATTTCATTTGATTATATGAAAAACAGACTTTCTGAGCAAAGGATATTTGTTCAAAGCCAAAATATTTTGTTCCTGAAATTCTGGAGGAGTCTATTTGAAACAGAGTAACTTATAGAAGGAGACATGAATTCGCTAAATATTTCAAGTTAATAAACATTCTGTTTGAATTGTCAGTGTTGTACAAATATAGTTCCGCTCATTAGTTCGGTTGAGCAGAAGGATTTGTAGAAAGCTACCTGCACTGGAGTTATAACTGAAGTGGTAATATCATCAATATCACTGATTTTTTAATAGAATATCCTAAAAGATGGACAGAGCATCTTTGAATAACTATTGCATCAAAAATAATTTCTGCTTTCAGATAACTCCTGTTCCATGTCAGTATGACAAAACAACTAAGTGTGGAAGTAGTCTTTAGGCATTCCTGCAGCCCAGAGTGTATTCCTAGGTTTGTTTTTTTTTTTTTTTTCAATAATGGGCTGTTGTGACCTGTTTTTTGATGTTGACAATGACATTAGTCCTGTTGAGGGGGGAGGAAATAAGGAGGATGCAAGGTGAGAGGCATAGATATTTGCAGGGACCCCCAATAGAGGGATTGCTACTCTTCTGCATGAGAGGCATGCAAGCTGCAGGGAGAGCTGCAGAGAGTTCACTAACAGTAATGGAATCAAAATCTGGTCTCCCTTGCTGAACATTTGTTATATAAACACCAAAGAAATTGTTACTTTTTTCTTGCCCCGCCACTGTGGTTGAGAAACATTTTCTCCATCGCCTCTAAGACTTTACTACATATTGGCATTCCCCTTACCTACTCTTTTAGCTCCCTTTCTGTTACAATTGAAATAACTCAAATCCTTGTGAGTGCATTAATGTACAAAACAGATGTACAGCACATAATTTTCAGAAATTTTCTGTTATACTTTGAAACCCTATCTATGCTTTGATGGAGTCAATGCCCTTGTAAAAATGCTCAGACTGTTACCTGCATCCTTCCAAACTTTCACTACTTTCCACAGGACTGTGCTGAAAATATGGCACAAGAGAAAAGAATATGGTAACATTCAGCCCAGGTTTTCAGAAGCAGAACTTAGACTCTTGAGTAGTATGAAACTGAGTGACACAAACAAGCTCCACATTGCTGAGGTACCCTTTCTTTGTTCCTTTGGAGAGAGTGAAGATAAGTAGAGCCTGGAGAGCCTGTGACACTGTTCTGCAAACACCTAAAGGCTATTTACTGCAGTGACAGTGACTTGAGAGATGGAAGGATGTCCATACCACTCTGTTTACTCCACAAAGTATGTGTTCATTTCAGCACATCAGCCAGGGAGAATAGAAAGCTTATTGTAACTACTCAAGTCAAGTAGTGCTAGACTGAATAGGTGCCAATCTCAGGCAGAGGTTTGAAGCAGGGGGCACGTGTATCATGTACGCACAAAGGCATAACCATAGAGAGTTATCAAAATCACATGTCCCTAAAGTAGAAAGAAAACACTCTCTGGTTATCAGCAGTCCTCCACATCACACAGAAAACTTGCTCAGTGTAACTTGTTAGGTGGCAAAATGCAGCAAGTACTGCTTCTTTCCCTATTTCTTCAATGAAATAACACTTAGATGCAAAAGCCTAAAAGGGTTAAGGACCCAGTTTAAGAGCACATAAATGTTTTTTTCTAGGGCTTACAGTTTCCAAAACAAGATCATCAAAATTAAATTAACTGCTTCCAGTCTGGTCTGATCAGAAACTTCCACACTATAAAGGATAAGTTTTCATTTTTGAAGCCATTGATTATGCATCATCTACTATCTATGCAATATTTTCAAGTAAAAGATAAAGCAATATGATGATATTGAACAAAATGCAAGCAGGTCATAACTGTAAATTTTCTCAGGACGTTACAAAGTTGCATTATAAAAAGAAATTATTGTAATATGCATTATTTCAAAGTTAAATACATGATAAAAATAATTATCATGTTCATATTCTTAATTGCAATATAAGACAATATAAAGCAAGCTCCAAAATCTACATGCGTTTACATTATTCATAGGATTTGTAGGCAACTAAAACATTGTCATTCAGCTTTTGGTCTAACTTGCGCTTCTTTAATACAAATTAAACAAGTAGAGTCAAAATGATGAAAAAAGAATCAAACATTAACGAAGGATTAGATCCTGTGTTGTGTGACTTTTTTATTATAAAATACCCTTTTAAAATAAATGTTTTTACAGTTTCTTAAAAAAGAGTTTTTTGGCAATATAAGAAAATCAAATGGATGAATTCTAGTTTAACTCTTTAGCTCATAATTCTTTAGGTTCTTTCATTGTTTTATAAGCTTTATTTCAAGACTTGATATAAAAGGAGAATAGGAAGAAAGAGTGCTTCCAAAAATTTTTTGTGATCAATACTTTTTTTGCAAAATACAGGTTTTCCTAGTTACCACTTCACTTTTGGTTCTGTAATTTGAGATCAAGCAAAAAAATACCAGAAGTAATTATTTTTTATTCAAATACACCAACAATGACTGTTTCCTGCAAATTATTTCAAAGTATGCTATGACATGATTCTTGTATATACTTTAAAATCTTGAAAGCCAATCATATCATTCATATTTTCTGAAAACTAATAAACATAGCTCTTAAGATACAACTTCAGGTTACCTTCATTTTAAAACTGAGCTTGCTGCTTTTTAAGCAGCCAAGAAAAAATATATAAAATCTAGGAGGTATAATATTTATTATATATGTTACATGGAATTGCACAGCTACCACTAAATAATGCATCTACTACCTAAGTATTAGCAGAGTAATTTTTGCTTTTTAGAAGGTATGGCCTGATTTATATTTAATTCCTGATGTCTTTTCAATAGTACTACATATTCACTATGGCTTATACTAGGCGTATGTGTTATTTCTCTTGCCACTAGGGACAATTTTTTTATGCCGAAGTTAGGTGACTTTTTATGGTTTACATTGTTTTATTGCTTTCATCTTACATCATGATCACTGCTTTCTATCCTATTTTAAATGCACAGATCCATTTTTGGACTACACAAGGAAACAATATGCAAGTTTTCAAATGCCGAAGTGTGTAAATAATTGCTACAGAAATTTAAGAAATTATTTTTGCTAGAGGAATGCATGATCCTTTTATTTTCTATTCTCTTTTATCCTAGTAGCTTTTGCTTTGAAAGTCCATGTTTCCAGGCAATAACAAGGGCATAAAGTTACTTTCTGCAAATTGCGCAGTTCTAGCAATCTTTGTTTCTCTTAAGCATCTCTGCTGAAGTGATTGTATAAGCATTTTCCAACTACAAATCAAAGTCTTCAGTGGTTCTAAGACATGCAAAGGCCACAATACTGCATACTGTTCTCCATCAGCTTCTTACTCGATACATGCCTTATTAACACTCTCAGAAGAAGAGAGGAAAGAAGCTCCTTAATAGTAAACACATAGGTACAAAACAGGGGAGTAAAAACAATTAAAAAAAAAGGAAGGAAGCAGAGGGGAAGCATTTTAGCTTTTAAAGATGACTCACAGATATTTATAGCAAGCCCATAGTTCTGCTTTGTGTTCCGTATGGCTCTTGCAGCTGCTGGCATAAAAGGCCACATTTGCCTCCTACCTTTTCCTTCCTCCAAGTAGGCTTCCCACAGTTCTCCTGAGCCTTAATGCCCCAAACAGATAAGACCTCTATGTAAAAAGACCTTTAATCTTTCTCAAAATTCCCCTTCCTTCTGTAGTCTCCATTTCTCCTGTTCTTATAAAGACAACTTAGCAATTCATTAATACCTGCAAGATTGTGTCACACTTTTCAGTTGAGTTACCTCTTCAGTTTGACCAAAGAGGGAGGCAACATGGGTCTGGGTCAGACCAAAGCAGTTCCTTCAGAGGCAGTTGCTGAAGCTGCTTGGAAGCAACTTATAAAAGAGGCAGCTGTCCCCCAGGAGCCCCGTCACAATTTCACATTCAGTGAAATTTCACCTTTACCCTTTTGGTGTGGTACATATGGATGGAAAATGTGGTATCTATACTGCACAGCTACAAAATTTGAATTACATCTTATAACTAGGTGTACCATGCTCCAGAAGGGCAGATGCAGCCAGATTGCACACTAAAATATGTTTAAGATCTAAGCACATTCAACATAGCAAATCAGTATGTAGACTATCATCTCTCACTGTACTTAGCAAATGGGATTTTTTTTTGAGAAAAATCAGATAAAAATCAGATAAAAACAACTTGTGTTACCTTTTCAAAAACTACTCTTAATCTACAAAAGTTTCTATTTGCAGAGGAAAAATTAATAGTTTGAGTAATTAATAGTTTGAATTGTAGAAATGTGTGGGATTGATGCCTTTCTTTTCAGCCTTTAAATACTTATCTATAACTCTACATAATGCTTATCTATACTTCTCTACTTTTCCACTTATAAACTTGCCTTTCATGTCCTTGGAAAAAGACTCATAACTCAGTCAGCTCATAAGAAAGTGTACTAAAGCACCTGACAACGAGACTGATTTCCTTGCTAACTGATAAGCTTCTCACTGTTACTAGATACTTCAGAATTTGTAGTATAGATTTCATATTCATAAATTAAGATTTCAAAAATGTATTTGTGTATTTTCATATCAACTGATGACCTTGCACATTGTTTCTCTTTGTTTCACAGTTGGCCCACTGCAGGAACTACAGTCAAGAAAAGCTGATGAATTGATGTTGTTCTTGTAGCTTGATTTTAAGTTTTATATTTGTGCTGGCTTGGATAAAGTTAATTTTCATCCTGGTAGCTGGTATGGGGCTGCTTTGGATTTGTGTTAGAAACAGTGCTGGTAATATAGGGGTGTTATGTGTCATTATAGTTGTTGCTGAGCAGTGCTTATGCAGAGTCAGGGCCTTTTCTGCTTCTCACTCCACCCCACCAGTGAGTAGGCTGGGGGTGCACAAGAAACTGGGAGGGGACACAGCCGGGACAGCTGGCCCCAACTGAACAAAAGGATATTCCATACCATATGGCTTCATGCTCAGCTTATAGAGCTGGGGGAGGAAGGAGGAAGGGTTGTTCAGACTTGTTTGTCTTCCCAAAACTACTTTCCTGGAGACGGCTACCATGGATATTTAATCAATGTACACGTCTGAATGACTCCCAGCAATACAATGCCATCAAGTTGAAATAAATTACCTGAAAAGTGTGATTTCTTCATGAACGCTATATGAATACTGAATAATATTTTCTGTCCCTGCCCATGGCAGGGGGGTTGGAACTAGATGATCTTAAGGTCCATATATTCTATAATTCTATGATTGTTTAATGCTTTACATTTGTACTGCGTATTACACAAAATTAGGAGCTGTAATTAAATTAATGTTATAAGAAAATGTTCTAAACAAAAAGAAACATAGGTGGAAGAGACCTGATATCAAACTCATTTTACTCTTTCGTATATGAGTTCTTTTTTCTTTCTCCTTTCCTCTTGATGGCTCTTTTCAGTATAGTCTATCTTTTGTCTTTCAACAGTTATCTCTTTCTTCCCTCAGTCTTTTCTCTTATTTCTTGCAGCCCCTATTCTTTCCTGCTATTTTTAGTTACTCTGCTCCTGTGCCTTTTTGCAGCCATTATTTGGGCTCAGCAAGAGAGCAAAATCAACTCACACAGGGAAAGAGATGAAGGGAAAAGAATAATTATTTCTCCTCTCCCCGCTTCCTCCCCAGTCTTCCTAAATGAATCCATGGCTTTTCCAAGTGAAAAACACACTTGAAATTATTTGCTCAAATTCACTGATTTAACAGGAAAATTTCCATCTACCTATTATTTAAGCAGTAATGTACCTCAGAAATAATTCAGTCAGGCAGTGTGGCTCTCATGGCCACGCTAGTGAGAGTGTTCTTGAATTTGGAATTTATGGCAGACCCCTATCTCTTAATATCTATCATATGGAGTATCTGAGGCTTGCTAAAGATTTATTTGTTCTTGGGTGCATATTCATACTGGTTGTTACAGATGCAAATGCAGAAAAACAAAAAATGACTGCAAAAAAGCTAGAAAACTCTTCTTGGTCACTACTTGCATTTTTACAGTTGTGCGTTGGACTAACCCAGTGAAAAATGTTGTAGAAATAGCACAAAAAAAATAGGACAAGTTTCAGAAGTTACTTGATGTTAATGTAATTTATTATATGGCCTGATTTTTATGTAGTACAAAGTTTAAAAAAATTTTTTTAAACTTTTTTAAGTTTTTAAAATTTTTTATGTAGTACAAAATTTAAAAAATTTTCTTAGATCAAGTTCACCTCAAAGGGTAGGTTCAGGATGTTACATGTTCCTATGTCTTTGATAAATCTTCTCTGAGAAAGACATGATCATTATTACAGTAAAAGCACAAAATCCAATATGATATTACTTCTTTCAATACTAGGTCAACATCAACTTTTTTGTGGCTGAATTTCCTTCTCCCACCTCTCCCACAAAATGATGCACACCACCATTTCCAGATTTTTTGGAATTTTAATTCAGTGCATTTCAGTAGAAAGTTAATAATTTTAATTGTGATGTCTAAGATTTATTTCTGAGTATTAGGTAACTGAGACAGATGTGTGCAGACAAATAAATGTTGTACTTCTCTCAATAAACAAGTCCAAGCATCTGTTTTCCCCTTGATGGCTTACTTCACTACTGAGTATGAAGACACACACTACCAGGTTAAGTTAAATGAGATCTGAATCCAAACATATTCACAGAATTGAAAATAAGTAGCCAAAATGCTAGGAAGTTAAAAATTCCTTTTAAAAATAATCCATTTTATGATTGTCTTGATATGATGAAAAGCATAGATCTGCTCAAAATTGTAACACGCAAGATAGTCTCCAGGCATTTTTTGCTTTTGTGATCTGTGGAATAGTCATTACAGTACATTATATTCTTTGCCCATGAGATTTCCTTTCATAAACTAACTTGAGTCCGAAAATCAGCTCATGTGAGCACATGTTCAACAAGCTGTTCAGAGCATTTGCTAACGTTACAAAGATTTTCACATTGCCATAAATAACTGTCCTTCCTTTCAACCCAGATACCATGAATTTGAACTTCTTATCTAACTTTTATTTTTCACAATCAAAACTTTCCCAGCTTTATTTCCTCCAAGTAAAGTCTCACTAAGACCTGAGTTTATTTTTTTATGTAGCTAATTCTGGAAGTATCACATGGATTATCTTGAGTACTCTCAGCTACATAAGAGTATCCTTTCCATTTATGTTCAGTATTGATTTTGCTGTGACGGAGTTGCAGTTGCAATCAGGATAGAATTGCTGCAAGTAAGCAAACTCTCTATCACATGACCTGTGGTCATGCTAAAGCTAGCTGCTAACACAAGAGGCAGCTAGCCCACACTTCCACATCTTCTTTCCTCTTTGATAAGTGTACCTCTGACAAGGATAACAGTGGTAGCACTATAATTTCTTCAAACGTGAAAGGACTACACAGATGTGATTTTACATGCATGTTTTCCCAACGCGTGCAGCTGATCAGTAAAATGACTGTAGAGAATCTTACTTTTGAAATAATTGTCTACCTTGACAGCCTTTCCCTAGGCAATCATGGTAAGTTCTTTGATTCTCCTGTTTTCACATCATCTGTGTACTCCAGTGCTGCCCCTCTTCAGACTTCTGTGCAAGTGGACTATAATCAGTAGCCACATCACCAGCAACTATTTTGCCTCCCTGACCAGAATTCATAGCAACAGAGAGCAACAAGCAAACTGGTAAGCAATCTAAAACTGTATAGGGCTTTTATCCTTAAAAAGTTAGGAATATGCCCATAAAGAGGGGTTAAAAAAAAAAAAAAAAGAAAAATTCAACCTTAAACTACACCTTTCACTACTGGGAACTTGCCTCTGACTCGAGTCACATCAGTATTTATACCCAGAAACAGATTTTCATCTTTAACCTCCATGAAGTGTCTATTGTGCAAGTTTAATTACAGAAAAAAAAAAAAAAACAACCCAAAACATGTTGTTGCAGCCATATATAAATGTTAAGCAGACATTTTTCTTTAAGAAGCCAGCATTATATATGCCAGAAAAATAATCTTTCACTCTCCCACATACACACTTTGGAGGGGAGCTTTCCAGTTTTCACAGTCTATTTATAGACAGAGGCTTACAGAGAAAGGAATATTACTCCAACAAAATGTAAGTTGTTATTGCACATACACAATGGAATAAGTAGAAGCTGAAAATCTAAAGTTTTTGCAATGCTGTCAAGCTGGTCACTGCAAAGGCAAGGAATGTGTTTCTTTGCTTACTTATAACTAATCATTGAATTAAAACACTACAGCACCCTCTTGCTTTTCCTGTTTATTTTCCTTATTCAGATAAGAGTTGCCCATTTTATTCATGTACTGCACCTTTAATTTAATCTGAGCATTACTTATTTGTCAAAGACTCTTCCCAGTTGACAGTGCTGTGAAAAATGCAATTATATAAAGCTGATATATTTTCTATGTGAGAAACAAACTGTCACATTTATTCACTCTGCATGTAGAAGCCTGCACACAATTATGTCAAAATGTGAAGATATTATGGACAGACACTGGCAAAAATGTTTCAGGTCTTTAGTGTGTCCAAATTATGCCTAGATCACCAACATAGCTTAGAAAGCACTAAAAATTAATGTTTTCAAGTAGACTAAATTAACAGCTCTACTCAAAAATGACTGTTTTCTTCTTTTCTTGGTTGCTGTGTACTTTTAAGTATTATCTTTATAGTTTCTCTCTTCCTACAGCAAAAATGATGCAAACACTGAAAAAAATAAAAAAAATAAAAAAAAAAAACAAACAGGAAGGGGGGAAGGTAGGCTTTCATTTTCAGCAAAACAACAACAAAAAAAAAAAACAAAGACAAAATGAGTTGAAAAGTAGAACTGCAGAAAGTTTAACCTGAAAACTTGAGACCTGAAACTGAAGATATTTGCAGAGCTGTTAGTACAACATGCTGACTAATATCCATCACTAGTATCAGTTAGAGAGAAAAGCATATATACTTAGCAGGTGGTTAATAGAAAGTCTTTAATTGCTGTTGCAGAGAGATCCTTAGGGAACAGAAAATTTCACATTTTCCCTTTTAGATGACTAAAAAGTTTCAATGGTTGCAGAATTATTGCGCTGTAACAGGTGGGTATCACCTAAAACACTATTAAGTAGCTCCGTTTCTCTTTTAAATAGTTAGAGGGTTTAATGTCTAATGTGGAGACATGCTGGCCAGAACCATGCACATAAGTGTTTCTGCAGTGCTGGAGGCCTCATGTGGAAGATGGTGACAAATCCCTACTGACTTCAACCGCAGCAGCTGCAGCAGCAAAGCTCTCTCATGGCTAGCATTGTAGGCCAAGACAAATATAATTTGTGATTGCTTTCCCCACCCCTTTCTCCACCAGTACCACTGACTGAAGTATGGTCCTGAGAGCGGGCATTGAGCCTTTACCACCAATAACAAGCAGCCTTTGAACTTCACAGCTGCTGTTACACTCTAGTGGCTGAAGTAGTGCCTCAACCATTAGGGATGCACATTTGCACCCCTAACAACTAACTCCCCCTAATGTCATGTCAGTATTGTTTACTGAACTACTAGATTAAAATCTTAATATGTCTTTCATATTTGTGAGAACCTGTGGCAATGGATGAACCCAGGACAAGCTCAAATGCTGAAGTAAGTAAATAAATAGGTATGAAGCGTAAAGAGCTTTGGAAATTTTTATTTTATTTTTTTTTTTAAAGGCACCAAACATTTGGGGGAGCATCTAAGCCCAAATGCAATTCCAGCAAACTTCCATTAAGCAGTGCAATTTAGATGTATTTGGACACCTCAGCCAAGCAAAATTGTTTCATGTATTAATTCTGTACTGTTCATTCTATACTGCCATAGGCTAACACACAAAAGCTTTGAAAAAGGGTAAGGCTAGAAAATCATCTGCTCAAGATGTGAAAGTTGCCATAAATAAACACCATCAGGTCAAAGGTTGCCCCTTTTGCAATTTAGAAACTAATAGTATATATATATACTTTTTTCTAAAGACAGAAATGTATTCTGTATTTTTATATTTAGCTTCTATAAACCATCTCTAGAATTTTTTTCATGTCTGCAGAGCTTGGCACCAGAACTGAAACATTAAAATCTATTTCAGACCTGTTGCATGAATATAGGGAGGATTATCTAGGGAGTTATTACATGGTCTAGCACAGGTGGTGGAACAGGCAACATTCATCCATAGACTTCAAAGGTAGCCTGCAAACAGCAAGAAAGTATTAGCTTTCATACTACATATTTGTCGTGCTCTCCAGAGCAGTCAGAATCCATGAGAATAGACTCCCTATTCCATTCTTGTTTTGACCTGGCTGTGTTCAAGACTTCATCACAACACTCTCACTAGGCTCCAGCCCAGTGTCAGGACTGTCACCGTTTCTCTATCTCACCTCTGTCTCCAATTCTATTGCATTCCTCCCTCTGGCTGTCACCCAAATTTATCTCACAAGGCTTTTCTTTTATATTGCTTGCTTCAACACCCTGAGACTATGTCTATGTGAAGAAGTAGATCTGTAGGGTGAAACACACCTGAAGACCACATTGTGAACAGTTTATGCCTATTTATGTCTATTAGAAGGAAGTGCAGCAGGAGGGCCAGGAGACCTCCTTGGATGGATAAAGTGCTGCTGAGGAAAACTTGAAGGGAAAAAAGAGGCTTATATAAGGTGGAAGCAATGACAGGTGGCCTGGGAAGAATACGGGGATGTTGTCTGGGAAGCTAGGGACCAGGTTAGGAAAGCCAAGGCCAAGTTAGAATTAAACTTGGCTAGGGATGTTAAAGATAACAGGAAGGGATTCTCTAGGTACGTAGCAAATAAAAGACAGACTAGGGACAACGTATGCCCCCTCAGGAAGCTCTCAGGAGAACTGGCTACCCTGGATTTGGAGAAGGATGAGGTTCTGAATGACTTCTTTGCCTCAGTATTCACTGGCAGAAGCTCTGACCATACCACCCAAGTCTTGGAAGGCAGACACAGGGACTGTGAGAATGAAGACCTTAGGCCCACTGTAGGAGAGGATCTGGTTCGAGACCATCTTAAAAACCTGAACGTGTACAAGTTCATGGGACCTGATGAAATCCATCCACAGGTCCTGAAGGAGCTGGCAAATGAAGTTGCTAAGCCACTGGCCATCATATTTGAAAAATCATGGCAGTCAGGTGGAGTATGTGATGAGTAGAAAAAGGGAAATATAACCCCCATTTTCAAGAAAGGGAAAATGGATGACCCGGGGAATTACAGACCAGTCAGTCTCACCTCTGTGCCTGGCAAAATCTTGGAGCATATTCTCCTGGAAGGCATGCTAAGGCACATGAAAATCAACAAGGTGCTTGGTGACCGCCAGCATGGCTTCACTAAGGGGAAATCCTGCCTGACCAGTTTGGTGGCCTTCTATGATGGGGTTACAGAACTGATGGACAGGGGTAGAGCAGTTGATGTCATCTACCTGGACTTGTGTAAAGCATTCGACACTGTCCCACACGACATCCTTGTCTCTAAATTGGAGAGACATCAATTTGATGGATGGACCACTCGGTGGATAAAGAACTGGCTGGCTGGCCACATGCAAAGAGTTGTGGTCAATGGCTCAATGTCTGGCTGGAGACCAGTAACGAGTGGTGTCCCTCAGGGATCGGTGCTGGGACCAGTCTTGTTTAACAACTTTATCACTGACATGGACGGTGGGATTGAGTGCGCCCTCAGCAAGTTTGCCGATGATACCAAGCTGTGTGGTTCGGTTGATACCCTGGAGGGAAGGAATGCCATCCAGAGGGACCTTGACACACTTGTGAGGTGGGCTGATGCCAACCTCATGAGGTTTAACCATGCCAAGTGCAAGGACCTACACTTGGGTTGGAGAAATCCCAGGCACAGCTACAGGTTGGGCAGAGAAGAGATTCAGAGCAGCCCTGCCGAGAAGGACTTGGGGGTGTTGGTTGATGAGAAAATGAACATGAGCTGGCTTCAGTGTGCGCTTCCAGCCCAGAAAGCCAACCGTATCCTGGGCTGCATTAAAAGGAGCGTGACCAGCAGGTAGGAAGAGGTGATCCTGCCTCTCTACTCTGCTCTTGTGAGACCTCACTTGGAGTATTGTGTGCAGTTCTGGTGTCCTCAACATAAAAAGGACATGGAACTGTTGGAACAAGTCCAGAGAAGGGCCACGAGGATGATCAGGGGGCTGGAGCACCTCCCATATGAAGACAGGCTGAGAAAGTTGGGGCTGTTCAGCCTGGAGAAGAGAAGGCTGCGTGGAGACCTCATAGCAGCCTTCCAATATCTGAAGGGGGGCCTACAAGGATGCTGGGGAGGGACTTTTCATTAGGGACTGTAGTGACAAGACAAGGGGTAACGGGTTAAAACTTAAACAGGGGAAGTTTAGATTGGATATAAGGAAGAAGTTCTTTACTGTAAGGGTGGTGATGCACTGGAATGGGTTGCCCAGGGAAGCTGTGAATGCTCCATCCCTGGTGGTGTTCAAGGCCAGGTTGGACAGAGCCTTAGGTGACACAGTTTAGCGTGAGGTGTCCCTGCCCATGGCAGGGGGCTTGGAACTAGATGATCTTAAGGTCCTCTCCAACCCTAACTATTCTATGATTCTATGGTTCTATTTTTCACTACTGAAGCAAGTACATCACTCCAAATAAACTCATATGCTTCCTGATGTGAAACCTGTAATAATCTCTTAAGTTTTCTGTTATATGGAGCAGTCATTTACCATGACATGCTTTTGACTAGAAAGCACACCACTAGCAAGTTACACAGAAATAAATTATGTGCTGATGCATCTTTATGAAAGGCATCTTGCTATTCATACTTTAGTTTTTTTGCTTTATTAAAAGCGCAGTTATCTTCTACTCCAAAACTTGAGAACTGCCTGGAAAAAAAAAAAACAAACCAGCTTTAACTTTATGTTTTTATGTAGGTAACAGGGCAAAGTAGAACTATTATTTAAAACTTTTACTGTCATTTTGCTGGTGTGTTTTTTTTTTTTTTTAGTTTTTGGGTGTTTTTTCTGGGGGGGGGTAAATATCATACAGGGAAAATGACATTTCATTTTCTAATAGAATATTTATATCATGAAAAAGTAGGTCAGTAATAGCTTATGAATCCAGCTCAGTTTCATTCTTAAATATGTCTGTTATTGGCAATGTGTCTCCTTTTGTGTCCCTGTCAGATCTTTCCTGTTTCAGCCTCATGTGGAAAAAATGCTTCTTTCCCCACTGTTAAATTCAGTTTAACAATTTTTTCATCACTGTCTACTCCCATCTTCTTGCTCACTCTCCAGCAGCCTTCATATCTCCACAGCAACCTTGCTCTTTCATTTCCTATGAAAGTTCCCCAACAAAATATTATGAAGAAAAATAGGTGCATTACTGATTTAAGAGGTTAGCATTGTTATCTGTTACATTTAAGAACATTTATACTAAAAAAATGTAGAAATCTCACCTCTCTACATCATGAGGGAAGTTCACATGTAGTCTTGAGAAAGCCTGGATTAGATTTTTTATATAACATATTAGGTGTGAATAATTTAAAGCATGATATGCTCAAATAGCTGGAAGGCTTTACTTTTTTATGTTCTAAACAGCAGTATCGATTGTTCAAGAGGGTTTTGTTTCTAAGCCTAATAAGAGTGAAATAAGATTGATGCTGTATTTTGTTTACCAAATATATGTTTTTCTCTTGAAATCCAACACATCTGCGGATGCATATGGATGGATATA
Source organism: Pezoporus wallicus (assembly GCF_028554395.1). Classification (NCBI taxonomy): domain Eukaryota; kingdom Metazoa; phylum Chordata; class Aves; order Psittaciformes; family Psittacidae; genus Pezoporus; species Pezoporus wallicus. Next base: position 994,702 of record NW_026640754.1, read on the forward strand.
TCTCTCTGATCTGTCCATCATATATTAAGACACTCAGTGATTCTATACTTGTGCTACACTACTCCAAAATTACTGTGCTTTTGAGTGGAAAATCTGAAAATAATACTTTTTTTTTCCAATGCATGTGGGTTTTTTCCTAAGTTTTTTATGCCTGTGTAATTAAATAAACCATGTAGCACACTGCAATATTGATTCACAGGAAGCTGGAAGTTTGGAAGATATGTTGATCTCAGTCTGTAACACCTATAAGGCAGATGAAGCCGTTCCATTATGTGTTGCATAGATGTAATTTTAAGTTCTTAATTCTGCAAATTTTCAAGGAAAGTGAACGTTTGCACATGTAGTTTATTTGCACATTTTATAAATGATAGCACATTTCTTTATGCATTTTTCCAGAGGATTAAAAAAATATATCCAAGTCCTATTTTGACCCTTGGGCAATGTGTCAGTATTACTTCAACAATATTTTTGAGAAACAAGTAAAATGAGTTCAAATGGGAAAAAAAAAAAAATTAGATGTAGTCATATAAGTATTGCTCTGCTGTCTTTTCAGGTTTTATGAGTGCTTACCAGAGTCCAAACCCCATACCTTTCTCTAATTAATTTTCAGTTGTAAGAGACTTATCATTTATTCCCACCTTTCTCCCATACATTTCTTAACACAAACAACATGACTTTCCAAATACATTGAAAAGTACTTGAGTATAATTTATAAGGTTACACAGAGTCAAACCAAAGCATAACTTTTAGTTTTATAGTAGTGGCTATCATTGCTTTTTGTGGTCCCATAAAGATACAATAGAATTGATACCTACCAGTTTCCTAGAAGCATAGAAATAGTTATCCACTTTTAAATCTATTTAGTTTTAAAATCTTTTTACATGGAAATTAAGATATTAAAATCTAGATAATAGATTAAAAAATTGAGATATTTACAGTTTGCCAAGGGATTCCAGGACATCAGTGACATCCAAGGTATCAAGAGGAACAGTGGGGTGGGGGAAAGGGGGCACATTCTTGCTCTTTCACAAATGATATTCCTATATAAATTGACTATGATGAATGTTGGTTATGAAATGAGAGAGATTTTAATGCTACTCTCAGTAATTAAACTGAAAAGATTTAAATAGCAGTTCTAAAGTTACTGAAGCATAACTCAAGTAAGTAATTAGGTAAGGCATAAAAATGCTATTTCAAAATTATGATAGATACAGATCAATTCTATGGAAACATTCTTTGGGGATTCTTTTTTTCCAGTTCTGTTTCTTGCACAAAGGTGAGCATAAGAATAATTACTTTTTGCACTTCTTTCTTCTGCAGTGATAAGCCAGACTGTCAATTGTTTATTGCAACACTTGTTCAGAATATGGAATCTGCAAGATTTGGGGTCTTAATCCTGTCTTCTGTCTCATCTGATGTGGAAGTATATGTAGAAAGGTTTCTGTTAATATTTTAAAGACCATTTTTAAGAGGCAGCTGTAATTTTAATGGCATTTTTTAAGTAGATTAATTTTTCTCCCCATTCATTTACATTTCATCTTTTTGCTGTTTATAAGTTGGTTAAAGTCTCTTTGACATAATCAGGTTAGAAATGCTGAATATTTATGCCTATATATTATATACAGAAAAACAGGCGTGGCCTACTAAACCCAGGTGTTTTAGTAATAGTCCAAAATTTTTCAGCTTTTGTACTGTTTTAATCAGCAACATGATTTCCCTTGTTTTCCAAAGCAGTACAAATGCAGAAGCACACAACAGGAAATGTAGTAAAGTTCAGGTCATGGCATAACATACTGGCATACATTTACTGATATGAACATTACTGTAAGCACATCAAAAGCATGACAAGTTTTACCCAGTTCTGCAGTAACTGCCTGCAGCGATGCTAACATGGTATTTCAGACCTGGCACATTAAATGGAGACAGAGTAAACGGAAAGATCTCCAAAGCCCAGGGTTTGACCTGAAGGTGATTTATTAAGCATATTTATTTGACCTGAAGGTGATTTATTGAGCATATTTATTTGACCTGAAGATGATTTATTATTTCCTCTGGGGCAACACAACCCCAAATATAAGTACCAACTGAAGTGACATCGACAAGTGTTCAGTGGTCTTTAGGGATTCCATGGTTATTTCCTGAAGGCAAAGGGTGTTTATATGCTGGGGACGCAATTACAAAGAAAACTGGTAAAAAAACATGTTACAACATCAACTTTAACAGAGGTATATAAATCAAGAGCATCCATAAGAAAAATGAATTTACATTTACATTACATTTACATAAATGTTCTGCCTCAGAAGAAAAGCAGAACATAATTTATCTGGGCAAAAATGGAAAAAGACACTCGAACTGGGAAGCAGAGGGTCAGAGAAGCACTAAAATGAAACCGTCGTCATTAAAAATAATTCAGAATTGTTACACTGCTGTACAATTCTTTTTGGTGACAATGTTTTCTGCTGCTAATCAAAAGGGTAAAAAATATAATAATATTTAATAATAATAATAATAATAATAATGGAAACAAATTTGAAAGAACAAGGTATCGGAGTAAGTCTTCTTTAGAATCCCAGATGTCAGCATCAAGTGACAGGTTTTGAGGAAAAACACTTCCTATCTGGCAGACACAGGCCAGCAACTCTCTGGCAAGAAGCAGATGTCAGAAATGCAGCTGAATGTTCTGAACACTTACCAAGATCATCACTGTAATTAAAAATCCAAATGAAAGGCCAGAAGTAACTCTATCAAAGCGCAAATCTGCTATAAGAAATCGGCCAACCTAAATTGAAGTGGGAAGAGACACTTTTTTCACAAATTTCTCTCAAATTATTTTGCTTCTCTCTCAGCTTTGCCCACTCAAGTGAGTGCTTAGCAACTACCAAAAATGAAGTCTCACTTCTTTGTTCTGTTCTTGGGGCAGGTAGGATTAATTATTCAGTCCTTGAAAATGATTAAATCAGAGAGAAAGACTAAGTAGGATTAAGAGATATTGGAAAGAAGACAATTAATACAAAGAAATCTCTATCTTTACCTTTGGAATTTAAAAGTTATGAACTAATGACATTTCAGTCTGAAGGAAGGAGATACAGGGATATCCTGGCCCATATAATGCATCTGTCCAAGCAGATTATAATAATATAATATTTATTATATTATTATATATTACATCCCTAATAGTCCTAGTATAACTCCTTAATATTCCTAAATTGCATACGTATACAGATATGCCCTGTGGAAACCTTAGATTAGAGCTTAGGTTTCAGTTCTGAAGGCTGGATTCAAACAATCATACATACAAAACAGCATCTCGGTTACACAGTAATAATAATGCAAAGGCAGTACCCATCTATTCATATAGGGTTATAGAACTGAAAGCTGTATAGTAGTAGTTTTAACAGCACTTGGACTGAGCATATCCCACTGTGAATGGTTGCAGTTATAGATTGCATATGTTATTTTAGTTATGACTGGTTAATTTGCAGACAGTTTTATCAGCTATTATAAAATTCTCTCATACTCAATCATACAGTAATCTCCTATATTCCTCTGGGCTCTCAATTTTTCTCTTACTCTAAGAGGTACTTTGGCATCTAAAACAGTACTGACTTCAAGAGTTGCCTGTAATATGCGTGTAGAAATCAGAGAATCTGTGCTTCAACATTTTAAAACGCAGCTGTCGTGTCACTTCAGTGTCAATAAAAACCATTACTGAATGCCCCAAACAATATGTGTCCTGGGAAAGATGAACATTGAAGTTATTGCTATTATATCACTACAGAATTTGCCAAAAACCACACTGAGTTGTTATCCATTTGAAAATACAATCAGGACACTTTTATATTATTTGTCCTTTAATTTTGTAATAATGTTTTCAGGGTTTTTTTTCATATGCAAACTTTTTCTAAAATGAAGAATAACTTTTATTTAATTTCTCAGACTACTGTAGTGCTAACAAAAGTTACCTTCAAAATTTTCTAGACTAGCAAACTTCAGTTCTAGTATGAAGCTTCATTCTAGCAGTGAAGCATATTAGATTACAAATTCAAGACCCCTGGACAATGGTAGAGAGCAAACTCTCAGCAACAATATCAAATCCTTAGAGTGGGAAAAAAATAAAAAAGAAATCCCAGAGAACAGTCAAATGCTGAGACAGGCTGCCTTGGATACATTGGATAGTGTCCAATACATATATGGATATATAGGATGTAAGTGGCCTTCGATATATTAAAAACTCATCTGAACAGAGAGGACTGGATCTGCTTTGAACAGCATGTGGGAGCAAAAGCGCTTGAGGCCCATTGCAGCCTAAAATATTGTGCACTGTATGAGTAGATTTTGGCAAAGTTTATGCAAGTAATTTTCTCCAAATCACTCTATTAAGAGAAGAAAGACAAAATAATTGCAGAACTGAGCAGAGAAGCACAGGAGGAGTGAACAGGTTGCTCAGAGGTAATTGCTTAATTATTATCAGAACCAGAACCACACGATAAGGAGTGTTGACAGTAAAGACAGTAAATAAGGTTGTTTATTCAGTAGTATTTCTAGTGAGAATTTACTACTATGCTCTTGGTAGAATTACATCTATAGCAAAGAATGAAATTCACAGAAGCAAAGCAGGAAGCACTCAAAAGGAAGAAGTACTGGGAGAGATATACAGAGTAATTAAGATTCCAAGTTCTTCTCAGATTATATGAAATTATGATGTGTTTTGTATTAGAGAGACAAGCAGAGAGAACAAAGGTAGTGGAAAAAGACTGATGTCAAATTAAGACAGGAAATAGTATGCCACAAGAGTGACTTGGTGGCAGAATGAAACACACAGTCAATGCCTGGGGTACATATGTGATGGCAGAATAAATTTATTGGAGATGGCAGTGACTAGTGGCAGACCACAAAAGAAATTAAACCTAAGACCTCCTTATGCATATCATTTTTGCTGCTAAAGTGGATGATATTAATTGAGTCAATATGCCAAAGTGATACTAAATAAAATCCACTAGTGCTGAGAGGATATAACTTGCATCAGTTAAGAAAACATTTACTTAACTGAATAGGCTATAGTACATTATTATAACTGTATAATAAATTGTTTCATTACATACTGGAGGACCTTGAAATTTGTCTAGCTGGTGAAGGGGTTTTTGCATTTCTTATAGGTAATGGCGCAACTGACTACAAAAATTCTTCTAGCCATGCCATACTTTCTAGTACCTTCAAATATAATTAAACACTTATTAGTTGACATGAGTATTGGAAACAGTTTTAGAAAATTAGGCAAGTCATTAAAAGGAAAAAAAAAAGGTTAATTTTTTTTTTTGAGCAGAGCAATAGAAGTGATCTAGGCAATATGTTGTGCACATGTGTTTTGGATTACAGGAGTCAAAGACGTCATATCAGAGCTTATAGCAGCCTCTGTGCAGGCTCCTCATTACCATGAGGTATGCTATGCTTTTCGTCACCATTCCTTATTCATTTCTCTCTATTGTATGGTTTAATTATTGAACCTATCTGCTCTCTCATCAGGCCTCTATAGCCTGAAGTAGTTTTCACACTTTCTTACCATTATATGTGACTTTGAAGTAATGTCACATGTTTCAGGTTAGCCTTTACACAAAGTTTGTTCTGTTGTCTTTATTTTAATCTTTTAAAATGCTTATCCAGTGCCTCAGAAAATGTTCAAACACTTAATTTTACTATCTTTAGTAACAAACACCACAAATGTCTGTACTGAAAACTCAGACAGCTTTCCAGCAGAAAAATACTTCTAGCAAGCTGAAGAAAATAGAGCTGTGGGATGTACTAATTATAACCGTTCGTCATATATATTATAGACCGAGAGCAGATTCATACTTATTCCACATTCAGTCATGAGTCTGCCACTAATGAATGTCTCTGAAAACATTGAGAAAATAAATTATGCTTTGGTTAGAGGAATCCTTTCTATCAGAAAAGGCTGCTAGCACTTTCTATTCTTCATGTTTTCTTCCTTCTAATGACAGAAGGAATGGAAAAACCAATACCAGTTACAACAGTAGTCTTTGCCATGTAGCAGAGGTATTAGCACCTTTCCATATACACCAAGAAAAAATGCATAATCAATATTGTAAAAGTCCTCTGACTTTTTTTGCTAAAGTGCTCCTGGTCCTACATACACCAATCATGAACAATCCAGTTGGATTTAACACAAGAAAATTAACTAAATTAATGGGCATCTACCTGAAAATTGCATGGGACTTTTTTTTGTTTGTTTGTTTTAAATCAGACCCAAGACTGGGCCTTCACGAGTTTTCACAACTGTAACACATTACACTGCTATGTATGGACATCTTCCCCATCCCCTCACACACCCCAGTTCCTCATTCCTAAAAGTTCTAATAGTAGAGGTGTACTCAAGATTTCCCATACACTCTTTTTTTGCAACTTTCATGTGTGCTCTTCAATACATAGGATTTGAATTTGGGAAAGACATATCCCAGCTGATGTAATACAGCTCCGCCCCCTTAAATGGATCTGACATTTACATCAGTCAAATATCTTCTAGGTATCTCTTATTTCCTGAGAATGCATACATTCATTTTCTTTTTATTACCTGTTTTTCACTCAGCATTAAGAAAATGACAGTCTAAATTTAGGATCATCTCAGCCACAGGTACAGATATGTTAATAAAAATAACTATTTTTCTTTTTTCCATACCAGCCTGAACAGATAAGCAACAGAGAAATTAGTGGATTAATTCTGTAATCCTGTAGGCTTCTTTGTGAATCAAGGAAGGTGACCCTGCTATCATCACAGCTCATCAAATTTCACTTAATGAGAGAACTCAAGAGGGCACTGGTGAGAAATATGATATAGAGGGATAACTAGAATGAATTCAATGATACTACTTTACAAACTGTATCAAGTGTTATTCAATTAGTTTGATAAATTGAAATCTCAGAGGAAGACTAAGCCAGGCAAGATTTATAGGTAGAAGAGACTTGTTTCAACTAATGTTTGGTACATTTAAGCAAACTTTCAGGTCAGAAGAACTGTATCAGATAGTTTCTCCCTTTCTTCCAAACCAGATCAGCTGGTCTAGCAGTCTCTTCCTGAAAGCTAATCTTTTCCTCATACATCACGATAGCCACAGCGTCTGACGGGAGAATTGCCAAAAAGTGTGTGACTGACTCATTTTTCTAGCAGGACCAATTCAAAAGAGTAGTTAGTAAAAAAGTGAAGAGGTGCCACTGCCACACTCCCCTCCACATCCCTCACAGAGAGAGTGCACATGCTCACCCAGCACTTTTACTCGCAGCAGAGCAGAGGTACTTTAACTATGGCAATTGTAAAAGACATTCATTTATTTGAAACTAAATGACACCAATAAATGTCAAAATGTTTGCTTTCTACCTTATTAAGATCTGTTTCTAGCCTCCTGTATGCTGCAGGTGTAAGACATATTTTTCAATTTTTAAAAAGTCCCTACTAAAATTTAACAAAGAGTTTAAAATAAAAGCACTTTTTTGGATATTGTAATTACTTTTAAAAGTGGTTTTCTCTAGCCCAGGAGAACATTAAATTCTAGTCCTCAGAATGCTGCATGTGACACATGATGTGAGTTCACATACCTCAGAAGTCAGCCCTGTTAATTCCAACAGGATAATGAAGGAAAACATGGTTAGAAAGCTTCAGTGACCCTTGGAAAAGTTATTTACTTGGCGGGAGGAGTGGGGGTTTCACAGTAATACAGGATCTCTGCCAGTTCAGCTGTAGCTTTTCATGAGAACTTTCTCAATTAAAAAAAAATCTTGTTTAACTGGAAATTGCTTGCAAGAGCAATTTATTTTTGTCTACTGAACCCTATGAATTTTTGCAACTTGAACATTTTCAAAATATTTGTTCTGCTACCAAACCTGCTTATTTGAAAAAAAAGCTGATATTATGTTTTATCTCTCTGATCTCACACACATTAACATACCTCCAAAGAAGTTATTATATTTTATGCCTCACCTATTAGGCATAGAATTTAAAGAGTCCTAAGCTAGTCTTCCTAACTTGCCTGCTGATTCTTCAAGAGTAAATTTGACTGCTGTGTTTATACTAGAACTTGGGTGTTATGGTTTTGATGCTACGTGATCAACCAACAACATCATGTCCATCTATCATACTCAGATACCTACTTTGGTTTCACAGACATAATTATCTGGAGACTAAAAACTTTAACAGGCAATACAGTTGTTTATATATTCAGTTATTTTTCTGTACCAGACCTAAAATACTGGATTATACTGCATCAAGTGCAACATTCCATGATCCTTTTGTTATTTTCTTCCAAATGCAGAATTCTTTTTTTTTGCCTGAAAAACCCAGTGTCACTGTCTAAACATTTATTAAGCTGACAGGTTGAACTGAATTTTGAGCAGAAAATGCTTTTGGCCCTCATGGTACAAGGGTGGCTTTCTGCAACCACCAGCTGCAATTCTGAGCACTTGAAAGGCATTGCTCTTTTTTGATAGTGGCTTGTGTGATAAATATGCCAATTAATTGCAGAAACCTGAAGCAAGTCTTCAAACTGATACCATGCATAACCTATAATTGCTTATTAGTACTCTAGCTTAATTCAGGTAGGTCACTCTGAAGCTTTTTCCCCTAGTCACAAGAACTTTGTTGTACAGAGCTTGAACTGACTGACTGAAGGGCTACAAGTGCCCTCTTCTGGATATCTGATACTACTCCAGTTTATTCAAGGAATAGCACAGATGACCATTCATTTTGTGAAAATGGAAAAAAAATACTGAATTGTAAGCTTGCTAGTGCAAGCTACACAGACTAATAAGCATCAGCCAAACAATTTAATGAGAAAATACCTAGTTGTGTAGTTTAGCGGAGCTTTAGTGTCATTTATAGATGTCTCTGTGAATAGGTTTCTTAACTGAGCACAGAAAATTGATGTTTAATCCTATCATTTTCAAGCAGGATTTAGATTAAGAATACACATCTTCCTTTTTCCTTCAAGTCTGACAAAAAGTATTCCAATTGTTTGTCTTATCAATAAGAACATGAAGGAAATATTAGAATGTCAAAACCCAAACATTAGTATATCTTATACTTAGCTACTAATCCATAATGAGGTAGATATAGATTCCCAGCTGTGCTAGAAGCAGTCACAGTTCTGAAATGCATCAAAGCACATCTATAAATCAGTATGTGACTAAATATGGATTTGATATTTACTATTAGTTTAGGTATCTGTAATTTGACAATGCAGGCATATACATTCACATACATTAAAGATTAAAATGAATGCTGTGCATGGCAGTACAATTTGCATGTTAATGATTACACATCTATCCAAAGGAACATTGTAAACATTGGTTTATGCTATAATCAGATGCATATAGAAAGTTTACATAAAATGGAAGCAAAATTGGGAAATTTTAACCTGAAGCATCGACTGTATTCCGCTTCAGCTAAGAAACTGTCAGCTTTTGATTTTGAGATATAAACTAAGAAGAACCAGATATTCACATGAGCTCTGGCCAAGCTCATATGAGTTCGGTCTTTTTAGAAGACAAAATGATATGGGGGAAAACAAGTTATGAGACCCGGAAACTCTGTATTTTATTTTGTTTAACATAAGTCCATATTATTCAAAGACAGCAGATGCAGTGTAGCAGCTGTTCCAAGATCTACACATTAGAAAAACTTATCATCCATTTCCAATTTATCAAATAAAGGCAGGCTTTAATCTTCTCGATTTTAAGAAAGGAACATACACACTCAAAAAGCAAAGGGTGAAAATCACACTTTGAATTTGACAGTGTCCCAGACAAGTGGGATTACTCTCATCAAGTGTTTTGCAACTTTTCTTCTCAGGTGATATTATAATGTCTTTCTTCAAGCTGAGAGTCTGGATTTCAACATACAAGCAGAAAAGTTCTTTCCATCATCACTACTAAGTGATGTAGGGAAGCCAACCAGCTCTACTGTGCAACCTCATAGTTCAGTGCCTTCAGATTTCAAGTGTTGAAGCACCATTGCACAGCTGGTGAATGGAAAACATGAAGTATAGATGATGTCAGAAAGCAAAGAAGATGATGTCAGAAAGCAAAGCTACTATGGACATTATGGTAAATGTGGAAATGCTAACCTGCATCTGTGTGCAAACACTAGAGAGGAGAACCTCTAGGCACTCACCATCTTCCTCTTGCCTGCACACAGACCTACTTGCAGTTGAATGGCACATATTGATCAGGATTGCACACAATAATATTCTTGTCATCCCAACATTAGGTGTGCTTTTAGTACAGAAAGTCCAGAATTATCTATGCTTTAATGATTTTTCACCACATAGGACCAAGCTACTTGATCTGAGATGCCACAGATTGTGAATTTTTAACCTCTCTAGATCTCTGAACTGCCTTTATTGGTCTGTATTGCTTCTTAGCACATCTTTATCCGAGGAAACTCATTAACATGCTAGTTACATCATTTGCTAATCAGTAATGAAAATGTTAAATTAGATCAGACATAAAATTGATCTCTGTGACACCTCATGACACACTTCTTGCCCTTCACATCCCAGCTCAATATGCTGTTGGTTATCGTTATCTTTTGTTTATGGTCTTTTGGACAGTTTTCAACCCTGTGTTATTCAGGTCAACTTCCATTAATTTTTCAATGAGACTTTGCAAGCCACTATTTGATTAATTCGTGCTATCACAAATGTTTAATTAAATTCTACATACATTAAGTTTCCTCTATTCCTACGTTCCCGTTGTCAGCTATGCATTACACGATTTAAGTATTACACAACTGATATTCTTTGTTCTCTCCATATTCTGTTGCTCAATAAGCTCTGAGTGCTTGCAAAAGCAATATTTGTTTCAGTATATTACTGTGACTTAAAGTTAGGACTCTTGCACACTGTTGTAATTTTCAGACTCATGCTTTCAATCAGCAGCACATTTATCTTATCTTAGTGACAGCTTCTCAGTTCTCCATGACTTCCCATGAATCATAACAGGTGGTATGGTGACCACAACATATGATCACAATCCCCTGGATCCTGTATGTGCTTAGAATAGCCAACCAAAATTCACACACACACGCCCTCTAACCTGGAATATTTTCTTACCAGTTCTGATTTGGTTCCTTTCTGTAGCCCTCCTTAGACAAAAACCTATACTGAAAATAGACTTTATCCTGGAATGTTGTAAATACTTTCTTTTCTGTTTCTTACATTTCACTGGTTCTATGCTGCAGTTAATAGCAAAAGCAATATATTTCTTCCCTTTCTGTGGAAACAAGTAAATTGCTGGTTTCATATATGGCTACTTAAATATCACTTAAAAATCCACTGATACATAGCACAAATATGGCCCATTTTTTAAACAAAGACTAATTATATTTACAGAAAAATTTATGAATTACTACAATTATCTTATAAATGCTTCACAAAACATTAATCAAAAATCTGATGAAAAATATATTGCTTTTATTTAACTGCATAATAATCATTAACTATATATAACCAATACTTTGAACTTTGATACCAAGCTGACATTCTTCATTATTTTGGAGTTGGTCTGAGTGATTAATTTTCCAGTGTATAGAAAAAGTAATTCTTGTGCAACAAACTTCATAAATGTTCTTAACTAAAATTAATTGCAGCTAGATCCGATTTTATTTGTGAGCTTTCAAGGAAACTGTAGAACTGATTCACTAGGCAATATGCAAGCAGTTCTGTAGCAAATATGTCTCAGAAAGGCAGAACTCAGGAAAGAGGTGTATCTTTTATAAGTCAGTGAATATTTCTATGGATTCTAATTACCCTTTAGTAATTAATAAAATACTACTAATTATAGGATTTAAAACAGATCCATACAAGAAAATTCACCAATGCTGTATGTTATGACTATGTGAGACAAAAAGGGCAAACATACTTTTTTTCCAATATACAGCAAAACCACCAAAACCAAGGAGAGGAAAAGGCCAAATCTAGATTTTTATTTTTTTATATACTGCAAGTAACAATTTTTATTTTAGCTACCTAACATCTAGATGTTTAGTCCAAGATGGTCATTTACCTGACTTTATGCTCAAAAGAAATTCATTCTTAGCTACCTGGGGGAAGAGAATGGTGGCAGGTGCCCAAATACAAGCTGCTTGTGCCATTTCAGCACTCTGCACAAGGCTGTCACAAAAGACAGGGGACCATGGGAAAATCCACAATCTCCTAGAGTAATAGATGGAGTCATGCAAGCAGCTCCAAACATTAAAAACAGCAACAGACCCTTATGTATCAAAAGCCGATAGTAGAGGATGAGCTTAAACTAGATGCCTTTGTTTTAGATGGTTACAGACAGGTGAAAGTAATTCCAGTCCATGTATATTACTTCATATATGCAAAACAGAAGAGAATATAACAAAACTTTGAAACAGATGCAAAAATAGTGAGAATGTAATTTTGAAAGTGAATTTGTGTGAAAACTTGCAAGAAGTATAAAGTAGTGTTGCATGGAAGTCTCATTTTGCGGTGCCTAGAAGTAGACTAAGAACTACCTTCTGGCAACATGCTTCAAAGTACTGGAATAATGCAAACTCTTTTCGCTAAAATTCTATTCTAATTTTAGACACTTCCTCCAGTCTTTTCAGCCTGGTCTAGCTTCAGAAACTTATCTTGAATTTGGTGATTATTTTAAACTATTAAAAGGAAATTACCTATTTGAATGGGAGTTTTTATTAAAGGACATTTTCTCTTGGAAGTTTATACATGAGTAAAGAAGCTACCATTAGATTAATGGAAGGTAAATTTTATCAATTTACATTTCTGAATTCCTTTTTCTTACATTTTAATTAGATTTTTTTCTCCATGTTTTGCTTTCATTATGATCGTAATTTGACATGCAGCTGGCAATAGTTGCTTTTCATTTTTAGCTCTTTGTAATATCACCCCCAACTGTCATCTGTTATTTGCACTTCTTGTGATCCCTTTGGAGCAAGGAAAAAATATTCCTATATTTATAGGCAGCGCCAAGAGTACTGTGGGAGCTACCAAAGTACACATTAATAATGTCAAGAATAACAACCTAATCTGAGCTGTTTTCTGTTATCTGCTTTTCAGAATCAGTTCACCCATCTAACATTAGCACTTTACTAACATACACCAACGAGCTGCCAAAATATTTAACTTTAAAATTGACAAACATGTCTTGGCTGCACACTCTCAAGTATTAAAAACCTGGAAAGCAAGCTGTATGCTGCCTATGTGTGTTTTATATATACACAGACCAAAGCCTTATTATTTGCATTATTATCAGCCCAAAAGCATTTCTCACACTCAATAAAGTTTTGGCTAGAAAAAAAATCAGTATCAAATAAAAGCAGTCACTTATATTCACAGATACAAGATTTTAAATAAGAGACAGTATCAGAAGACATGAAACCTTCAACATAGTCAGTAACAAGCAACATGGAGAAGAGCCAGAAATCTTTCTATGACCAAAAAAATAGCCAGTGACACTTTTTTTGAATTACCAGCCACAGAGTGCAAGAGATTACGGTAAAGTAATATAATTCTTGACTGCACAGAGTACTTTAACAGAGAAAATCTTAGACCCACAGTAAAGACTCAGTGGCCAAGGCAATTTCTTTTACTTGGAAAAGTGTACTGGAAGAGCTTTTCATTTTTTATAATCTTACAGTTTACTACTACCAGTTGCATCTGCATACTGAATAACAGCCCAGTATAGTGAAGAATATGTAATCATGAATTTAGAAACTTAATTTGCTTACAAACCAAAACGGCACAACCACAATTGCAGTGTTCTGTCTTTCTGTGTGCTTGACACTAAAGCCTTAAACTCTTCACATTAGAAGATCTTCACATTAGAAGATTTAAGTGCTTAATAGAAATATACAAGGGTAAGAAACCAAGTTGTTACACAATGTAACATTTGTTTAATTGTTACCAAAACTACAAAGCCTGCAACAAGATACCATCAGAGAAGCTCACAGGTATGCTCACACAGAATCAGGAATCCATGCCAGGAATCCATACTTCACTGATGGAGATGATTATGGAGCAGCTCATCTTGAATGACATCATGTGGCATGTACCTGACAACCAGGTGATAACGCCCAGTCAGCATGGGTTTATATCCAATACTGTGTTCAATTTGGCAGCCCTCATTGCAAGAAAGACATTGAGGTGCTAGAGTGTATCCAGAGAAGGGCAATGAAACTCGTGAAGGGTCTAGAGAGTAAGTCTTACAGAGGAGCAGTTGAGGGAGCCAGGTTTGTTTGGTCTGGAGAAAAAGAGACTCGGAATACCTTATTGCTCTCTACAACTACCTGAAAGGAGGTTGTAGCAAGGTGGGTGTCAGTCACTTCTCTCAAGTAACAATAGGACGAGAGGAAATGGTTTCAAGTTGTACCAGGGGAAGTTTAGATTGGATATTAGGAAAAAATTCTTTACCAAAAGGGTTGCAAAGCATTGGAACAGGCTGCCCAGGGAAGTGGTTGAGTCACCATCCCTGGAGACATTTGGGACATGTAATGCTTAGGGGCATGGTTTAGTGGCAGACTTGGCAGTCTAGGCTAACTGATAGACTCAGTGATCTTAAAAGTCTTTTCTAACCTAAATAATTCTATAAATCTATGAATATAAGCATACAAAAGGTAACAAATGAGCTACCAAATTCATAAATGTGTAGAAGCAGTAACCTGAACTATCACAAATCCAGAACTGAAAGTGAGAACACAGGAAACAGTTCTTAGAGTCATCATTGATCTTTCTCTGATGTCATCAGCTCAACAAACAGCAGGACTCAAAGTGACACAACTAAGCGCTGCACATCCCTCAGGAAAAGTATTAATAAGGCAGAGGATACATTTAAAAAAAGTCCCCTCCAGAAAACATTAAGAAGCCCATATCCTGAGCAGTACAGGCACCTCGACATCTCAGGAAGGACACAGTTGAATTAGACTCCAAAATATGGTGGACTTCAATGAAATATAGACAAGGGCAACTCACATGATTAAAGGCTTGAAGCTCCTACGCTATAATGAAAGATTAAGAAGACTAAGACTCCTTAATTTGAAAAGAACAACACAGAGAGAATATGATTAAACTCTGGTAATTTCTGAATGCACTGAATAAGTGCAGAACCATTGCTCACTAAAATGCATAGAACTAGAACTAAGAATCACTTGATAAACCTAGCAAGAGACTATTTAAAAGTAGGCAAATAAAATGCCATTCAGAGACAACAGTACTCCCTATGGTTTGTTGCTACATTTCAAGGTCATGGAGGTAAGCAGTACTAGTATATTAAAAAATAGACTACCAAAAACCCCCCTCACAGTTAATGGATGCATAAAGGGTAATTAAAAGGCATAAGCAAAATCTTGACTGCCAACACCCCTAAAAAACAGCAGTTCTGGGACACTGAAAAAGAAGAGTGCTATTCCCTAAATACCACTTCCCATTGCTATGCTGTCAGCTAGAGAATACTAAGCTGGATATCCCCTTGCTGTGACTCAGCTGCGCTTTCTTACGTCCTCATCTGCTTGACCTTTTACCCTGAGAAATTTTATTCCTTTGCTGCAAGTATGAAGACGCAATTATTAATACGAGCCAACACATGCTTATCAGGCAGTGTGTTAAATCAACTAACGTGATATACAAACAAATACAAGTACAAGAAAACAAATACTTCAAAACAAAATGGAAGAATTTACTTACTATGAGGAATAAAAATTTTGCATTTAAATTACTTAATCATATTATGTTTGATTGTAAGTCATCTTTGCTTTTCTTCAGAAATAGCCGGTTTTCACAAAAGCGCTTCTTTTTATCAACTGTTAATTACCACTAAATACTTTAAGCACCATATATGAAACTTTATGATACTTCACTAATTTTGGAAAATATAAAATCGTTAAATTCCACCTTGTGTGTCACTTTATGGGGTTATTAGGTTTTATGCCTGTGAAAAAGAGGAAATTAACAGAAAACACACCATGTAGCTAAGCATTTTTCACTGAATAAACTGACAGAAATGTAGGGATGAGTGCAACCTGTTCATGACAAGACCATACTTCTAGAAAATCAGTCACAGCTATTGATGACTTTTAGGGACAGAGTATTAAGGCTTGTGAGGTAACTATAATTGGTGAGGTTTTTTTCTTAAAAGAATGAAATTTAATCTCTATACTTGTGATATTGGACTGCAGTGCTTTCTCAGAGATAAATATTTTCAAAGGGATAACTGTTTGCCTAGTGAAGAGCAAAACACAAAAATTATATTCAGATAAAAACTCTTTTATCTGGGCACAAAATCACAAACAATCGAATCCGGTCCAGATTAGCACCATTTCCTAGTTTTTTAGGTCATAAGTATATCTTTTATTGTTTTCTGCACTGCATGTTGCAGAAAAGCCTTCAAAGTGCATCAGCTCTATATCTACAGTGATAGCATGACAGTACCACACAGAAATTCTATAAGAACAGGGCTAGCTACAACAAAACAGCAACAATACATCTCTAAGCACAGAAAGGCAGGTTGTTATACAGGGCTATCGAAATTCTTCCAGCACCAACCACTTGCCAAACAATATTCTTCTATAGTTCTCTGGTACAGAAAAAAAAAATAAATTGAAAAATAAAAAGCTCTACTAAAGACTTATGTATTTGATGGTGAACTTTTGTCTTCTTATATACAATGCACAACTTTTTTAAAGTATTTCTCCTTATAGACACTAGGTCTTATCCCCTTCAGCACCAGTGGCCTACCCCTGCAGGAACTAGAGAATATAAACCACCGTTCAAACCCTTTCCTCCCATCTGTTTGCACCTGAAATTGTTAAACGTGGAAAATAATAAGCTCTGTGTCAGCAAACAATCCTGCAGATTGCTAGCTGATATAGTACTCTCTGTTGCAGTTTTATTCACTTTTACTGGGGTCTGTACATAAACTATTTTTAGTTCTACCTATAAATCTGATGGAAGCTTGAGGTCCAGATATCTGGTAGAATTATTCAAATTCAAGTGCTTCTCCAGAGTTGGTGAAACCAATCATCTTGCAGTCACAACCTTGGCAAGTCAGAGTACACAAAGCAGGAGATTTAAAGTCAAATAAGCCACCTCATGTCATCTCTTTCAAGAAGCAGTCTAGGAAGCCTAAAAAAACAACACCCAAACTTTGTGGTTTGATATGAAATTAAAGGTAAGACCAACCCATTAAATAGTTATTAATTCATAAATGAAGGTGGAACCTTGAATTCACAAATTCTGGTAGTGTTTACACAGGAGATTTTACTTCAGTCACTCAGATATCCTGAGAAATTCTGTAGATACATTAGATCCATACAACATGAGATGAAAAGAAAACAGGTATTATACAGTTTGTTCCTGGCATTTCTAAATTTTCAAATAAAAACTAAAAAAAAAACAGGCCTCTTGAGAGTATTTGCTTTATGAACGAAATGGTTTACTACAGTCCTATGCCACTGGTTAGCAGTTATATAATTAACAGTTAAAGCATCAGAAATCTTTGAGGCAGCATATAATTAGGATGAAGAATGCAACTATGCGTAGTGCCCATAATTAGGCCTATGAAAGCTGAAACAGGAAAACCATTAAATCAGTCAATGCTTAAATCAGATGGGCACGGCACCTACTCACTACGTTGTTTGCCCATGGTGTCAAAGTTACATAGCCAAATTGCAGCTCATACACACTGTGCAGACATTTTGCAGAAAGCACCCTTAATTAGCTCTTACACTGACTTAAGAATACCACCTACTGTGTTTCATGTACTGTAGCAATGCACTGCAAAAAGATAGCATAGCATAGTGAGCACACCAATAGCTTTCTGAGTAAAATAGGTAGTCCAAGTTTACAAAAACAAAGCAAATTAGTGCAGTAATTTTTAAGTTTACCTATGTAGTAAACTATATAGTTTACTTATGCAATTGCACTTTCAGAACAAATACAATGCTACCTCCAATATAAATGGAGAATGTCTTTAGAGAAGAACTGGGGTTTTGTCCAAATCTTTTCTACATGCAACACAGAAGAATTCATTTAATATATCAATATGTGTCAAAAAACTCTTCAAATCCTAGGAAAGTTTAAATAAAATAAAAGTTATTTACCACAGACTAAAGGCTTTACTTCTGCTCTTCCTGCAATGGGAAATATGATTCCTCAGCACACTTGTGTCATATAAACACAAAGATCTGCAAAAGGGACCTCTATATACTGAGGTCCCAGGACTCTGAATTGTGACACGAACAGATTACTTATTTACTTTCTCCTGGAAAGCAATACCTGAAAAAAAAAACAAAAACAACCAAAACCAAAAGCACAGTATGAAGTATATGGACAGAGCAACACACACTGAGAAACAAAAAAAACCAAACCCCAAACTCCATCCAACTGGATATTAAAAAACCCTTTTCCACAGTGAAAACAGTGCATCAGTGGAACAGGTTTCCCAGAGACATAGTGCAAAACCCAGCTGAGCAAAGCCTTGAGCAACCTGGTCTGATGTCCTTCCATGAATTTGGGCTGCAGATCTCCTGAGGTCCCCTTAGTCAACACTCGGTAGCAAATATAGTAACAAAAACACACTCAAAAGGAGGAAAACACTGCTTTCTTTTGAGGGTCTTTTATACCTGTTACATTTACACTGAATGTGTTTCAATATAATTTTTGCATACTTATATTTTCAGCACACTTATGAGTGAATGGAAACAGGCATTAGCAGCATAAGATATTAGGGTATGAAACACATTCTATAGTTCCTGTATTTTTACTGGCAAAGTTAGAGTAATTCCTTTGGAGGAAATTTGTTTATCTGCTTTATGCCAAAAATCAGGAGACAGACTGTAATATTGAAAGCAAACTAGCAGGAACATAGAGTCCTTCTGACAGTGATAAGACTGGTAAAAAGACCAGGAATTATGCCTGTAGCTATCAATCTGGTACTGAATCCTAAGTAATCTATGTTGATTGGTCTTTCATAGCTTCTGTAAGTCTGCCTTTATACCTGCCCAAACAAAAGCCTAATACAGCTGGAAACAGAAAGACAGTACTTCATTAATTTCAATGTATTCAATGTGCTTCGATATATTAGCTCTACAAAAATAGTGTTCAATTAGGGAAGATTCGCTCAGTAAATGCCTTATATATTCTTGGCTCATAGAGAGCTACACAGTACTGCAGGGAGCATACTGTACAGTTATTAAATGCTATTTTGAGATATGTCGTATTATTGCTGAAATCTGCACAAAGCAAGAAAATGAAGAACCCTCAGTATTTGAACTTTAAAATTATACTGTATTTCAGTAGCTACATTTTCACTTCATAAAACCAAAAGGTCCTGGTAGATAGAATCTACATATAATCACAGCCCAAGTAATATTACAGTAAATGTGACAAGATAGATGATAAATGTGATGTTATGGTTCAAGGATTCACAGTCACAATGTGAATGCATTATGTACAGTGACAATTTGCATAATTTATTCATAATTTTAAGAATACTATGAAAAATATAGAAGCACTTTAAAAATCAGATCAATGGTATGTGCATCACTGAGTAGTTGAAACACATATTTGCTGTGTATTTTCATGTGCTTTCATGTATTATTTTGCTGAGGGACAGATTCCAGGATAGTAACACTCCAATTTTTTTACTGCTGAGACTCAAGCTTTTGTTGTTTTATTGAAGCACTCATAAAAGTTTGGATTCTCTAAGATCTTTTGTAACATATGCCACTGGGTAGCAGCTAATATCACCGATAGTAACAACGCACAAAGAGTTTACTGAAAATATACATTCAGCTCACTGTGGAAGTACAAACTGAAAAAACACAGGTTTACATTAAGTATTGGGGAAATCAAGCCATTGTTTCTTTGCATCTTACTTGTTGTCAAGACTAGGTATCACACTAGAGGACGTCATGTCAGCCTTCTGGTCTGCATGACCAAGGAGACAAACACCATGCAGGGGAAACAATGCATGTTGTACCACAGCTGCAGTATATCACCACCCCTGAAGCAGACCCTGCAGTATATCTGACTTTCCCACTCATCAGAAAGATCTCAGTAGTTCTGGTGCTCCTTTCTCAAAACAGATGCTGAAGGATTGTGAACTATATTAAAAGAAAACCAAAAATAAAAATTTAGTACCTACAAACCTGTTTTACAATTAAAGATTCAAAGAGCTCAAGCTGTTTCTTTTAACAGAAAGCATGAGGAACAACTTGATTACTCTATGAAAGTATCTCCACAGAGAGAAAAAAGTAGGTGGTAAAGAGCTCTTTAATCTAGCTGAGAAAATGAAACAAGAAGTAAAGGTTAGAAGCTAAAATGACACATATTAAAATTAGAAATAGGCACACATTTCTACCACAACAAATTAGCAAGTACATTTGTAAGTTCTTTTGTTACTGACACCTTTCGAAGAGCTCTTTTTTAATCTGAAAAGACACAATTTTATGAGAACTTCTGATAACACTTCCTGCTGCTTCTCCTATGGATTAAAATGTAAGAACTGATTGTATAAAATGAATGGCCACCTACTACAGAAGAGACAGGGAGGAGGAATACCATTTATTCCCCCCTATGATAGAAGAATGAGCAACTTGGTAAAATGCTAACTCATGTAAGTTTCACTAGACATGCCATAGGTCAGAAAAGCTACCCAATTTATCAGCAGTGTCTCCATAGAATAAAGTCCACTGAGAACAACTTAAAGCCTGAAGTTCTGAGCTGCTTAGGATTTGGAGTATTGCAGTCAGAATTTTTAACTCTAAGCGAGCATTCAGCAACTTTTTTGAGTACTTTTTGACTCAGTTACTTTCAAAAACAGAAGCGCAAATTCTTAACATCTTTTATAAAAACCTTCTGCTATTTAATGTCAGTCATTTTCTGTTCTGAATCTAACAAAAGACACCACAATGAAACATCTTACCAGTGACTGAACAAACTGAAAAAAGTACAGTCAAGCTTTCAGTAACATTAGGCAGACAACATTAAGAGATTATATTCTATATTGAAAATTGTAACAAGAATAATAATTGAAGTCAATTGCCAAATCCAAAGTAATATAATTCTTGTAATTTTGCAAGTACATTTACAGGCTTAAAATAAGCTGATGAACTAAAAGCACCTTCTTTAAAGAACAGAAAAGTAGACAATTTTTGATTAAGTGGCCATTTACTATATGCTAAGTGTAGAAAGATGGATACTAAGGAATTTATGCTATTCTGCAGCTTCCTAATTCTATGTTATCATTAAAGAATTTAAACTAGAACAAGTTGCTTAAGTCAATTTATTTATTGCAATTTTTTTCTTTGCTAATTGATCTAAATTTGTCCTTTTTTAAAGAAAATATTCTATCTCCAATTGCAGGAAAAACAGCTCTTTCATCTCTTCACGAGAAACATATTATGTACATATTCCAAATTATTTAGTTTTATCTCTTCTCTTCCTCATTTTTCACATAAATTGTCCATTAGGTGAATTAATATTTGACTGTACAACTAATCAAAAGCTAAAATCTATTGTTTCTAAGTTAAGCAAAAGAAATTTCTTCAACTGTAATGTGTAATCAGTAGAAGCTATTTTATCCCTGGGAGCTATTTTATCTCTGGAAGTTATTTTAATTTTACAATTTACTCTTTTCACATTTACCCCAATAAATGCTACTTTTATACTTTTACAAAGTTTTGACTCTGTGGTTATTCAGCCATATATCCCACTGGATTTCTTGAGTTGTACAGTCAATGAACTGTTTGACAAGAAAGTCGAACTGTTCACTGTTGCTCAAGTGTGCCTGCCCTGCAGCTGCCTGGTTGTGTGGAGTTTCTGATGCTCCAGATATACCAAGAAGCCAACAGTGAATGTCAGTCAAGATCTGCCTTAACAAAAAAGAAGCATATATTCTCATACAGAGAAAAAGAGCTTCAAAAATGTGGGTCTTCTGCTCTGTCTTTCTCAATGATCTGCCTAAAGTCTAAAAAAGGAGGAACTGTGCAACACAGAAAATAGCAAGAGAAGCAAGGTGTGCCATTTTTAAAATATTCTTTTTCACTGTCACTTGTCTAGTGTTATAGAATTATGTTAAAACAATCAATAAGAAACACAGAAATTTGGTGAATTGTGAGAATAATTTCAAACACTGACATATCAGCATCGTGAGAATGTGTGTGTTGCATGTGAGGAATTACATTTGGATTAAAAATCTTCAGTGGAAGAATGCAATCCACCTTAGCACTCTAGAATTTGGTTTGTCTTGATTCATTTTGTTCCAGAATCTAGCCAGAAAGAGCAAGTTTATCAAGCACTCTGATTTTCAATTTTTTTCCATAAAATTTGTACCAAAATTATATCTTGGAAAATTCTGTTATTTTCTAATCTACAACTAAATTATAAAGATTGAACAAAGTGAAAGAAGGGATCTTGCTATTTTTTTGAGTATTCTATTGATTAGTACTGTAGAATCAGTACCAAGATCTCCATCAAATCCAAGAAATTCATGGGTTTCAGGTGTGGTGGGTTGGCCTTGGCTGTACATCAGGTGCCCACCAAAGCTGCTCTATCACTCCCCTCCTCAGCTGGACAAGGAAGAGAAAATATAACAAAAGGCTCGTGGGTTGAGATAAGGACAGGGAGAGATCACTCATCAATTATCATCATGGGCAAAATAAACTCAACTTGGGCAAATCAGTTTAATTTCTTTGAGTCAAATCAGAGTAGGATAATGAGAAATAAAAACTGAATCTTGAAACACCTTCCTCCACACCCCTCCCTTCTTCCAGGGCTTAACTTCACTGCCAAATTCTCTACTTCCTCCCTTCTCAATGGCAGAGGGGAATGATGGGGAATGGGGATTGCAGTCAGCTCATCAGATTGTGTCTCTGCAACTCCTTCCTCCACAGTGGAGGACTCCTCACACTCTTTGCCTGTTCCATTAGGGAGTCTCTCCCACGAGAGACAATCCTCCACAAACTTCTCTATCATGAGTCCTTCCCATGGGCTTCAGTTCTTAATGAACTGCTCCAGCATGGGTCCCTTCCATAGGGTGCAGCCTTTCAGGAACAGGCTGCTCCAGTCTGGGCCCCCTGTGAGGTCACAAGTCCTG
This sequence comes from Pezoporus wallicus, assembly GCF_028554395.1. Lineage (NCBI taxonomy): Eukaryota > Metazoa > Chordata > Aves > Psittaciformes > Psittacidae > Pezoporus > Pezoporus wallicus. The sequence continues at coordinate 1,017,841 of NW_026640754.1, forward strand.
CCAGCAAACCTGCTCCTCTCTCCACATGGCTATAGGTCCTGCCAGGAGCCTGCTCCAGCGTGGGCTTCCCACAGAGTCACAGCTTCCTTTGAGCATCTCCCTGCTCCAGTGTGGGGTCCTGTATGGGCTGCATGTGGATTTCTGCTCCACCATTGACCTCCATGGGCTGCAGGGGGACAGCCTGCCTCACCATGGTCTGTATACCATTGGGAGACTTCACTTCTGGCACCTGGAGCACCTCCTCCCTCTCCTTATTCACTGACCTCGGTGCCTGTAGAGCTGCTTCTGCCACACCTATTCTCACTCCTTTCTCTGACTGCAATTGGTTCTGCACAGTAACTGTTTCACCTTCTTAAATGTTATCACAGAGGTGCTACCACCATTGATGATGGGCTCCGTCTTTGTCAGCAGTGGCTCCCTTGCAGAGTCAATGGCATTGCCATTATTTGACACAGGGAAATCTTCTAGCAGCTTCAAAGCCAGCCCCGTAGCTTCCCTGCTACCAAAACCTTGCCACACTAACCCAATACATAGGACCAGAAGCCAGGGTGATGCTTGTGAGTCAGACAAACTTGGAGATAAAATTATGGACAGCCCAAAACATCTGAGGAGATTACAAATTGAAGAGCTGTTGGTCTTTCTCCAGTAGAGGAGAAAAATATTTCTCATGAGCTAGGAATTGGTAATTTTTTTAACTTGGATATGTACCACAAAAGTCTAGTTTAATATCTGTGACTGTGGAAAGAAATATCACAGTATCACAGTATCACAGTATGTTAGAGATTGGAAGGGACCTCGAAAGATCATCTAGTCCAATCCCCCTGCCGGAGCAGGAACACCTAGATAATGTTACACAGGAATGCGTCCAGGCGGGTTTTGAATGTCTCCAGGGAAGGAGACTCCACAACCTCCCTGGGCAGCCTGTTCCAGTGTTCCGTCACCCTCACTGAGAAGAAGTTTCTTCTCAAGTTTAAGTGGAACCTCTTGTGTTCCAGTTTGTACCCATTACCCCTTGTCCTATCATTAGGACAGTACGGTCCAAAAAAAGGACAGTACGGTCCAAAAAATAAAATAAACCCCCACAACACAACAAAAACCAAACAAACCAGTTTCTAGCGGATGATCAAATTTTTAACCACCTGGCAAATAACACTCAAGTAACCAAAGGGGGCAGATTGTTTGTGATAATGGGCCCGCTGATCAACTCTGGTTTAAAGAACTTAGTGAGTAAGTCAACCTTGATGCTCTATCACAGACATTCTTCAATCTCTATTTCTGCATGTTTGAAAAGGAAGTCCAATAGTTATCACCAGTTAAAGCAGTTTCCAAAGTCAAAGAAAGGCATCTCCACATTGACATCATCTTCTTCTGCACTAGAGAGGAATATATATAGAACAAGACTGACCCAACGTGATGCTGATTACTGCTGCGTAATGAATAGCCTCATGGATAGAGTGAAAGATACCAAGTTGCCATAAAGAAATTTCTTCCAGGCCCATGATTCACAGCAATGGTACTTACAGCACCAGGTCTTCTGACTTCCTCACTTATAATTATCCACTTTTTATGAGGCCATGAATGAGAAATTCAGTCTTGGGGAATGTTTTTATTCATGACTTCCACAAAAGAGGAACTCTGTTATAAAAGGTTCCTCTCCTTTTCTTTCGTTGATACCATACTCCCACTACCTCAGGAAGCAAAACATACTTGGCTTCCTGCTAAAGACAGAAAAACAGTGTGATATAACACAGAAGTGTTACTCTGCATCAGCAAATCGTGACCCATTTTTTTGCGTTACTCCTTTTCGTTACTCCTACATTTTTTTTTTATTTTTTTTTTTTTTCCCCAGAAATGTGTTTCTAAAACTCTATAGGCTTACTGGAAAAGGATATTTCTCTGCCTATGGATTTAGCACAGCTGTGTGGAAAAAAAATTGTTCCTAGAGCAATATACACAGTGACGAGCAAGCATGGGAGATGCTGATGTGTGGGAGCAAGTTACAAGGACTTAGTTCTAGGACCTCCTTTCCTGCCTGAGCACCTGGGGACAGAGAGGATTTAGAAAATAGGGGAAATGTGAGGTGGGTGTTCATTGAATGGCAGATATAGGACTGCCATGCAATTCTGGTTTCAGAAGTGTAGTGTTATAGCATAAGGACAGAAGGAGTACAATGAGCTTAGGAGAACAGAGTAAAATAAAGAACTAGAAAGGGTTTTAGATGTCAGTGCTGGATCTGAGAGGCTGAAGAATGGAAATTCCTTTCATTTGTTTCCTTTCTCTAGAATTTTCACAATTTTAAATTACAGGCAATCTTAGGTCAAAGCACCAATTGAGTACATTATAGTAGAGCATGTGAACATATAATTTCCCAAGACAATCTTGCCAAAGAAACAGACTTCTTTCTAAAGTGGCAAAAAATCAAAGAATGTTGAAAACATGTTCAAGGAAGAATAAAATGCTAAAGTAATGCAGTCTGAAGGAAACTGCAAGATTAGAAATATTTTCCTATGTTCAGAGTTTCAATTTGTAGTCCACACTTTTTGAAGGCCATTCAGCTCCATTTTCTGCTTTCAATACATTTTGACTAGAAACATAAATCAGCTGACAGAAACAAACTCAAGTGAGCTGAGACTTGGATTTTATAGCAATATTGATAAAAGCAGCGGGCATTCCTGCTTGAACATTGGCATTTGGCCTGGAGACAGTATTTTGAGAGATTTCTCAGATTCTCCATGCATCTAAAGACATATTGCGGTGCTGCAAGTAATAAATGTGGAAGGGGGCGGGGGGAAGGGGGAAAGTTTCTCCCCATGGAAACCACAAAATAACATTTTTTCTTGCAACAATCCAAGGGTGTAGCTTACTGTAGACTGAGTAAGCTTCAGAACCATGGTAATTTTAAAGGAGAAATATAGAAGAAAATGAAGTAATGCCTATACAGATCTCTCTGGACAGTACCCGTCACACAGAAGGAGCTGTGTAGGAAAAAGCTGTGGTGACACTTGATGCTGGCTTAACTGGCAAAGCATAAACTGAATTACATGATATGAAAGGTACAGTGAAGTTATTCAAGGAGGGTCATAGCTAAAAAATAAAAATAGTCAAAAAAATGTAAATATTTTTAACTAATAGTTTTTGCTTGCTTCTTTTTTAAGATTACTCAATCTTTTACGTAATTCCATGCTAGAATACCCATATATGTGCTAACTATACAGTAGAACTGAAAGTATCTCATAAGACCTATATCTATTTCTTCCTCTTAAGTCAGTATGAACTGCACCAAAACCATCCTCACAGACCTTTGTGTAAGCCAGTAGTAAAAACTCCAGTGATGAAGATGAATACCCCACAACAGCTCTCTACAGTCTACCCCAGGTCTTACTTAGAAAATATTTAATGTCTATAAATCCCTTGTTCATTCCTTCTTGTCACTGGATGCCAGAAACATATTGTTTCCTTCTTCCTCTGATCACTCTCCACACTCTTCTTTACAATCTCTTCAGCTGGAGAGTATTTTGTTTGATGTGTAATATCCAAACCAGAATACCAGATGTTTGGGATTTTTTCTTTTTCTTTTTTTCTTTTTCCCCTCACAACAATATGAATTTGACAACTGGAACTCCTTTCAATAAAACATCTCCATATATTTTTTTCTGCAACTTTTGCCTAGCTAGCCAATTTCTATCTTTCATTGCTCAACTGATTATTCTTACCGAAGCATAGTAATTTGCATTTGTCCTGCTTGAACTGCATCCTGCTTTTGAGACCAAATCACCAATTAACGAGATTATTTTAGATCTTAAACCTCTCCTCCAAAGTACTTGCAGATATGCCCCCACCCTTTTCACTTTATATAAAAGAACATGTCATCTTACACCATTCTGAAATGATTCTCCCTGGCTTTCTTTGGTTAAATAAATATCATACAAGAATTTTTCATATCACCACACCAAGGTATTAGTTTCCACCAAAATTCTGCATTCTGGGGGGGGCTAATGCAGGTACTGTTGCAATTATTTTGCATATTTTGGCTGATAAAGTAAGGATTAACATTAAACCTCCAATCAATAACATTTAGCTATTTCACTTAAAAAATCAAAAATAGATAGAAATTCAGATTTGAATGTAATAAACACTTGCTTGAAATTTACAGCCAGAAGAAAACATGGCTTTCCCTAGTATCATGTAGAACATACATCTGGATTTTCAAGCAGCAGAGTTACAGTGCTGAAAGAAAAAATAGGAAAGACAAAATTTGTTGAATAATAAATCAGGTGTTTATTGAAAGAGAACAACAGGACAACAGCACAACAAAGCCATGTTTTAATTGTCTAATATAAACATTTACATTTTGCATGAAGATTAATGGATTAAGGTACTTTAGCATGAAGGAAAAAAATTGCTGGTTATGACATAGTGTTAGACAATAATGAATGGCTTAATCTGGCTTTCTCTGAAGGTAAAGTTGTACTTAGTAATGGATTTAAGAGATATGTACAGAAGTTTCAAATTTAATTTTATTAGCACATGAACTATAAAAGAATTTTGCACACATGCATATTTATAGCCATTTATAACTGGTACTTCACCTTCCTTATTGCATGGTGTTACTTTTTTCTTTAGAAAAGTACTCTGCCAACACAAAATATGGTGAACTAGTCCTCCTAACACTGTGCTTGAATGCAGTAACTGGATTCTTAACGACAAAGTGATGATATGTGAACACCAATTAATATGTGAATTAACAAACTCACACTGAGAAAAAACACAGCATTCATAGGCCATAACGATATCCTGGGCTTCAGGCTATCTTCGCGCTGTATCTTTTTTGTGAGACAGCATTCAGCAAATAAAAGCACAATAAAATTTCCGTGTTGTGTTTGACAGAAAATTTAGAAATGCTGTATAATACTTCAGATATATTCTGTTGTCTAAAAGAGAATTATTCAAGTGTAACAGCTCAGCATTTTAAGACAAATAAGCAAGCTTTGTCAGCAGACTGGAACGCTGAGTTTACCTTTGAGCTTTGTCTACATAATCCTTACATTTTACGCTACATTTGTTGAATACAGTCTTGCCATGTGCCAAACAATTAGTCTGGAAGAAAAAGTTTGGAACTTGCATTGATTTTAGCTAGACTAGAATAAAAATTAGAACTTGGTTGCATAAACATCATTATAAATTTGTTTATATTATAAAAATAATTATATTTAGCAGCATTGCTCAATTTGAGGGTTCAGACTTTAGCTTTCCAAATTATTTGTCCTAAATCTCTTTTATATTTTTACCATAATCCAATTTATTAAGAAACAGAAAATAGACTGCATTTCTGTGCTACATAAAGAGATTCTTGAATTCTTGATTTCAGGGTTTTGGAAAGCAGAGATAGAAAAGTTTTAGTTGAAAGATGTGTAGTGAAAAAGCCATGAAAATTCAGAAAACATGATCCAGATAAATGGTGCTTTTTTCTGGAAAATGTAAAGCAGGCCTCTTAAATTAAAAAGAGATAAACCTTTGTCTTTGTAACTTGGTGTTAGTGAAATATAATTAGTGTCTTAAATAGAGTTAGTGTCTGAATGTTCAGGAGAGGAATAGCCCAACATCTTACATCAAACCACCTGATCCAATTGAAAAAGTGGTCAAATTTTTTGGAAAGTATGTAACGTATTTTGTACACTATGTATTCTATATTATACTATATTTTACACTACATTACACTATTCATCAGTATATTCTGCTATGTAGAAGAATATGCCAATTTATGCCTTTGGGCCATCTATAGGGATTGAACTGGGGACCTGCAAACCCCACCTGGGTCTACTGCTACAGTCTGAGCTTCAGAGCCAAATCTCTACAACCTGAATCTGTAACAATCTGACTCAGCTCGTCATTGACACAGATGAAACTTGTAATACATGTGAACCAAAAGTTTATACTTGTAGGCTTGGTGCAACAGAAAACCACTGTAGAAAAAATTGCTTCTAATTTTTATGTACTCCAATTGATTTCAAAAGATTGAAAATTAGCTTTATTCTTACAGCTAAAAATCCTACGATTTTATACATAGTATATATTTTTTTACCTTTATTATTACCCATGTACCAAAAGGTCTTAAAAGCAATCCTGTATATTCCTTCTGACAAGAAATATAACCTGCATTTAGCTAAAGTCTAACAATAACTGTAGAGCAAGGTATAGTAAGTCCTTATTTTTCAAACAAACAAAAAAAATGTTGTCCCTTTAATGGAAAGCAAATGATTTGGTTGTAGAAACAGAAAGGGAATCTTTTCACTTGTGCCGCTGAAAATGCTGCTTTTCTGAAGATTAGTTCAACGGTCCAGATAATAAATGAACAATAAAATCACTACTGTGCATGATATTTTTAATTAGGGAATATATTACAACTCCTAAATTACATTTTCAAGCAGCAAATACAGTGCTCTGGATTTCTGCCTAGAATACTGTTACCATTTGAAAATACTTTCTATTAGATTCTAGAAGGACATTTTCCAAAGGAAAGATGCTATGGCTTTTTGGCAAAGGAAATATCCTACAAATCAATTTTGTAAATCTTTGTGCAGCTGAATTCTTCTGAAAAAGTCAGCAAGAAATTAAGCTTCACAACAAATGCAATCATACTCAAACCATAGCTCCCATTTGTATACTATACACATGCACGTGTGAAAGGTGCTATAGCACATATATTCAGCTGATTTTGGGATGGCCACAGTACCTTCGGAAATGCAATTTATCTTTTCCACAATGCCTTGGCCAAAATAAAAAGTGAGAAAATTAATTACTCTGTATGTACCTACTAAAAAATCTGCAGCCCATTTGAAAAAGTGCTTATGGCACTTGCAAACGCTGGTTCATTTTGTTAATGTTTCAGTCAGAGACTTGAGATCACTCCATTTTTCCAGATATTTAATGTCTTAAGAATCAATTAAATTATTCTCAATGTCACAGGTTTATTTCACCCATTTACCTTATTTATTCATATTAAGCTGGTAACACAAATTAGACTAAAGCATAATTTATGACTGCCTTAGGCATACCATCTTGAAAGGCATTCAGTCTCAACCTGTAAACATGAAGGGACAGACAATTCATCTCTTTCCTGATAAGTTTATTCCAGCAGCTAATCATGCTCCTTTTGTAAATTCGTGTGTGTGTTGGGGATACGTTTACATTCATGCCCTGAGCATATATTATTATGCCCTTCTCCACTACAATGAAGTCCTTTAATATGCCAAAGTTACTCTGCATTCTATCAAGTCTCTCTTTTTTTTTGTTTGTTTGGTAAATTAAATAGGCCAACCTCATTCAGACTTTCACTGGGGGGTATTTTTCAAGATGTTCCTGTTTCAAGATACTTGAGTTAGTGCAGGCATTAGCAGCAATGTTGTTCAGTCATTTAGGACAACAAAAACAGTCACAGCAGATCAGACAAATAATGGGTCATCACACAGCATGCCTGGGGACACCACACAAAGACAGGACAAGCATGCAGGGATATTTTCTTCTATTTCCATTCCTGGAGAAGTGACACTGTTACCATTCATGAGAGGATTCATATGCTTAACAGTTTTAAGAACCTCTACTGAGGTACCATATCAAAAGTATTTCAGATGGGCATATTAGGCATCTTTAAGGGATGCTTCTGGTTGTCTTAGCCAACACTGCTCATCACCAGATAAACAGACCCTGAACAGCACATGGTTTACTTCCAACATACATCAACATGAGACCATCTAACCTTTGAGTGGAGCTGACTGGGCCTGGGAGTATTTCAAGTACAGTTAATTTCTCCTGAAATATATAGAAGGTGAAAACTGTGACAAATTACAATGGAATAAAAGATGAATTTGCATATGGTTAGAAATACTTATGCAGACTACTAACGATACTGCTGTCATCCAACAGTATGGCTACTACAGAGCTGTTCAAAAACTTTCATACAATATTCCAGAACAATTATTTGGACAAGGGTGCATTACAATGCATAAATGATCTTTTTACATGTGAATAAGTACTTAGAGCTAGCTAGACTGGTTCCAACGTGGCTAAAATATAATTATTTCACTTGCAGAAAGATTCCCATTGTACTTCCCACAACTATGTGATACATTTTCAATGCCCTATGTGGCATCTGCATGCAGAGCACTTCTAAACAGTCATTGTTGGTATAATTATCACCCATTGCCTGTATATACATCACAATCATGGGTGGATTCACTTGCTGAAGCAGAGCACTTGTTTTCCTTCCTGGAAACTAAGAGAAAAAGGAGACTTAAAATCTCTGTTCAGTATATAACAGACTGAAAACACCTCCGTGCAAGAAAGAAATAATATTTTTGATGACACGGCTGCAAAAACTGTAACACTGCCCTCTATGACTAACCTACATTTTCTTCTATCCACTATAAGTAATGATAAGCTGTAAAAAATATGTGTGTGCTTGATTTTCTGAGTTGAAGATGAGCTGAAGCTTAATCTTCTGAGATGAAGACAGCACCAAGGAGAATATATCATCCATATATACCAATTCCCCACCACCTTGTTAAGGAAGACTCAGCCACCTCCAAGCAAATAGGGAAGATGCTTCAAAAAACCCAAGCCAGAGAAAGGCAGGAAAGTGGACTGCTTTCCTTTGCAGTTATCCTTAAGGGAGAATAACATGCCCTGAGACCTCACTGTCTTCCCAGCAGAGCTGGGAAAGGAAAATATATCTGAATCAGAGCATGCTGAAAAGACACAGGTGCTACACGGCAGGGGGGTTGGAACTAGATGATCTTAAGGTCCTTTCCAACCCTAACGATTCTATGATTCTACGATTCTACATCCCCAGGGGGAGATAGCTGCAGCAGAGCCAGAACTGGCCTCCAACACCTCCCTGGAGCATGGGTCAGCCTTTCCATGGCATTGCTGGCAAGCAAAAGATGCCTGAGAAAGCAAGCCCTCAACCTCTTCAGAAAACACTGGATGAGGAAAGATTGAATCAAAAGATCCTCACAGTGATTAACTGGCTGGCAGTTACTGAAAACTAAGGTGTCCTTGCCTGTTATTGTCAAGACCTTTGAATTTTTATGCCCACTGTCTTTGTTGTTAAGCTCTTGGCTACAAAATGCCATTATCACACATATGCACACTGTTGCAGTAATTAGACCCACATGCTGCCTTGGTACTATGTGTTGATTGAATTTCTGCTGCCATTAATGAGGGTGTGCAGAGAAGAAAGGCCCTAGACAGCAACAAGGTCAACGAACACAAATCTGGTACCTATCTCACTGATCATGACATAGGAAAACTTTTCTCCTCTCCTGTGAATATTTCTTCTTTTGCAATCACCACAAAGGTCTCATATTTCAAGTCTTGAAAATTAATATCTAAAAACCTCAGAAAAAAATTCCATACTTAACTCATGAGTTCTTATAAAATCAGATGCAAACCAAGTCTAATTCTACAGTAACATACCTTTTAAAGCACTGTTGTTAAAAAGAAGTTTAAAAAGAAAAAAAAGAAAAAATGGAAAATTTTGCAGATCTATAAAGCTGCATATGCATATGGCTTTATATGCACATATATGCACTGTTTAATACACATACTACTTAGAAAACTGTTGAGGAATTATACTTTTAGGAGAGCAGAATTCAAAGACCTTTGGTTCAGCCAATATAGTACACTATATTAGCAAACTGGCCAGCAAACCCCTTTTTCTTAAGAATGTTGTTCAGAAAACTACTGAAAGGCTGTTGTTTAAGCCCAGCCTGTCACTCAGAAACCACGCAGCTGTTAGCTCATTCCCCTAGCATCCTCTCCCGGCTCCTGGAGGGATGGGGAGGAGAATCGAAAGAATGTAACTCCCATGGATTGAGATAAGAACAGTCCAGTAACTAAGGTATAACACAAATCACTACTGCTACCACCAATAATAATAATGATAAGGGAAATAACAAGGGAAGAGAATACAACGCTCACCACCCGACAACCGATACCCAGCCCGACCAAGCAGTGATCTAGCCCTTCCGGGTTAACTCCCCCCCAGTTTATATCGTGGGCATGACGTGTTGTGGTATGGAATACCTCTTTGTTAGTTTGGGTCAGGTGTCCTGTCTCTGCTTCCTCCTGACTTCCCCTCCTCCCTGGCAGAGCATGAGACTCAGAAAGTCCTTGGTCAAACTAAACATTACTGAGCAGCAACTAGAAACATCGGTGTTATCAGCACTGTTCCCAGGCTGAAAGTCAAAAACACAGCACTGCACCAGCTACTAAGAAGAGAAAAATGACTGCTACTGCTGAACCCAGGACAGTATCCACCCCTTATTCCATACCGTTCATGTCATGCTCAGATCCCACATTTCAATATACCATCACTCTTATCTCATATATATATATGCATATATACACATATATATACATCCACAGAAAGAGAGAGAGAGAATCATTCCTTAGTGCATGAACCAATCCCTATAAAGCTGCTGAGTCCATCCAGTCAATGATGTTGGGCTCCATCTATCGTAACAGTCTTTCAGAGCAGGAGAGAGAGTGTGATGTAGTCAGTCTGCCAGGCCTCCCCATATTTGCACTAAGCTAATTCAGAAGAGGTAACATAAAAAGAAATGGACAATAAAGCTAAACAAAATCAAAGATCTTGTATTATCCTCATTATGCTCAGTTCTCTTTATCCATATCAGCTGTATGCTATTGAAAGGAAGTATTTTTCTGCTTATGTATTTGTAAAACAGAACATGATCTTCCCTTCTAATTGTGTAGATAAAGCAGATGTCTCACATAGAACTTGCCTTTTTTTAGAGAAGATCAGAAACAAAAGCCTTTCCCAGAAGCAACTAAACTTCCTAAACATGTGATGCAATGTATCAACTTCAATTTCAATTTCTATGCCAAAGAAGCCTCAGAAATGGAAGAACTTGGGCAGAAAACAAGCCAGGCACCCACTAACTTAGAAACTCATCTCATTACCATAATCTCATTCACAGCAGAGGCATGGCCCACCTGATGGTCACTTCAGATGGGGCTGCTTCTTCTATTCTGCTTCTTCAGGGAGAGCTACAAGTGGGCCTATATATATCCCACAGATGTAAGAACTAGAGGAAGACCAAGAATTGATACCATGTGAATATAAGCCAGCAACATGTGCTCACAAACCTTAAGTTTCAACTGTATCTGGGCTTCATCAAAAGAAGCATGGCCAGCAGGTTGAGGGAGGTGATTCAGCTCTGGGGCCTCCAGCACAAGAGGGATGTGGATCTCTTGAAGCATGTTGAGAGGAGGCTACAAAGATGATCAGGAGGCTGGAGCATCTCTCCTATGAAGACAGGTTGAGAGAGTTGGGCTTGTTCAGCCTGGAGAAGACAAGGCTCAGGGGAGACCTTACTGCATCATTTCAGTACTTAAAAGAGGCTTATACAAAATGGGGACAAACATTTCAGCAGGACCTGTTGCAATAGAATTAGGGGTAATGGCTTTAATTTGAAAGAGGGCAGATTTAGACTAGATGTAAGGAAGAAATTTTTTACAATGAGAATGGTGAAACACTGTAACAGGTTGCCCAGAGAGTTGATAGGTGTTACATCTTTGGAAACAGTCAAGGTCAGGTTGGATGGGTATTGTGCTTTAAGGCCAGCCAGCAGCTAGGTACCACTCAGCTGCTCACTCACTCCCCACCACCACAGTGGGATGGGGAGGAGACCTGGAAAAAAGGTGGAAAACCTGTGGGTTGAGATAAGAACACTTTAATAATTAAAATAAGGTATGATATAATACTAATATTTTTCTTGTTGTTTACTACTGCTACTAGTAATAATAATAATGGAAATAACAAAAAGAGAGAGAAACTAACCAATCAAACAACAACCCACCCAACAGCCCCCAACAACAACCATACACAATACAATTGCTCACCATTGCCGACCAATACCCATCCTGACCTGAGCAGTGATCTAGACCTTCCAGGTGACTCCCCCCAGTTTATATACTGGGCATGACATGCTGTGGTATGGAGTACCCCTTTGGCTAGTTTGGGTTAGGTGTCCTGTCTCTGTTTCCTTCTGACTTCTTGTGCCCCTTCTTACAGGCAGAGCACGGGAGACTGAAAAGTCTTTTATCAGGGTAAGTGCTACTTAGCAACAACCAAAACATCAGTGTGTTATCAGCATTGTTCCCAGACTAAAGCCAAAACACAGCACTGCACCAGCTACTAGAAAGAAAATTATCCCAGCCAAAATCAGGACAACAGGGCTTTGAACAACCTGGTCTAGTGAAAAGTATCCCTGACCATGACAGGAAGGGTGGAACTAGATGACCTTTAGAAGTCCCTTCCAAATAAAATTATTCTATGATTATGGTATTTTGGCACAAACTGTTTTTCTTTGCTGATATTTCGCAGCAATATGAATTATTTGGCATAGCTAGTGATAGTCTTTCAAGATGACTGTTCAGAAAAGTTTCAAGACCAACACCCTTGTTAAAACTACTTCCCTGAATTCATTATATTCTAAATCATACCTAAATCAGGTTTGCTGTACTGCTTTCCAAGAATCAATGGGTAACTTTATTATCTTCCATAAATCTTATTCTTCTACATAACTTAAAAAGTTCAGAGCTATTTTCTCTCTGAGGCTGACAGTCAAAATAGATGTCTAGGAAATAAAACTTTTCTTAATTTGCCTTATGACCTTGAACAGAAAAACCTTCTCTAGCAGCCTATGTGGATATTTACTAACATAATAAATCATTGCATACTAAAGTCAGAAAATGTAACAGCGTCAAGTGAAAGCAGGTTCCTCCCTGGACCGCCAACACTTGGCTCTATGAAACTCAAATAAAAATACACTTGGAGGCCAAATTGGCATTTTAATTATTTTTTTTTAAAAAAGGGTTAAGTTCCATAGATTTATTCCCTCACACAGCCTTGCCAAAATTGTTGGCACTTGATCAGAAACATTGATTTAGTTATGATGCAGGACAGTGCTCCCAAGAGTACTGAGGTGGCTTCACTGACATCTCTGTATTTTGCTTTTCACGGTGCCCTTAGCCACTTTAAATGTTATAGGCTATGAGCACTGATACTGCAAAATGTAAAAATGGGAAAATGAGCCCACCTTCTAACCTTCTAACCTAGGCCATAGTTAATGTACATTGGCTGAGCTGACATTTATGTTTTCAACTCCTCAACATCCCCTCATCACGGTACAAATAGCCTGGTGAAAGAGAAGTTTTAACACTAGGACAGGAAGGGCAGAATTTTGAGTGAAAGGCTATTTCTCTGTGCCTTGTCCTTCCCCTAGAAACTCTCTCTACCCAGTGACAAGCAACAAGCTGACCCATGCACTACAAAGAAATACACATGTGCCTATGTTCATAAGTAAGTGAACAAAAAAATTCAGTATCTCACAGGTTAGAAAGAAAAACAAGGCTGTAATGTATGCAAGCCACATCCCTCACTGCATATTTTTAGGTGTATACTGATTGACTTGTCTCAGTGTTTAAAATTAAGTTGCCTTTAGGCAGTCAGGTCTCTTTCAAGAGCTACTGATGATGATATTAACCTTTGGTATTGAAATTCTGTTAGTAATACCTGGTAAATGCATTGCCATCTCATTCTTATACCTGGCCTGTGAAAATTTAGATCTTTGAGGTTTTCATTTGCTTGGTTTTCTCAGAAGACTGTACCGATAAAAGCAAACTACCCGTCAACTGATCCTGACACAGATTGTACATGAGGGATGCATTACAATTTTACCTCTCCCTTAAAAGGTATGGGGTGGTTTAAAATTTGGGTTGTTGTGTTTTTGGGGTTTTTTAAGAAAAAAAAAAAAGAAGTTATTCTAATTGGCTCTATATTAAAACAGAATAAACTGAGCAGACAGGTCAATTCCTCCTTGCTCCTCCTCTTCCCCTGAAATGTTCACAGAAGGTATTTTCTTAATAAACAATAGGGATTTTGTCTGTCATTAGACTTAGTCGTGATACAACTTGTACTGATAGAAGGATTAGTTTTATTGAAGTGTAATAACAATCACAAAGATATTCATATTAATCCCAGTTCAACTTTTGGATAATAGCGTGTCTCAGCTCTCTATGAGACGCATAGCTGAATCCTGTGAATTCTGGCTGAAGAAGTTCAGAAAGCCAAATAAGCAGGATTTCTTTGCTGCGTAGGAATATAGCATTTCCTTCTCTTCGTTCAAATCACATTTTTGTAACTATTTCTGAGCAGATGTTTAAGACACAAACCTTATTGATACTAAAATAAGGAGATGTCTGGTTCTTGAAATGTGTGGTCTCGTTTACTTGCAGTTGACAAGGCATTTTACAGGAACACATTTGACTTTTTATAAGTTTCCAACAGCAGTAAACTTTATTCCTGCTGACAGCAGAAGTAATTGCTGTGTGCAGAATAAACTCAATTGTTTAAAAAGTTTAACTCTGTTTTCTTGTTTCATGTTTTGTACTCTAAGGTTACATTTAAACCTGTTTCAGATAAATTCTTTCCAAAGAACAATTCTATGTTACTGGGGTAAGAATACATGAGTGAACACTAAAATCATCATAGAATCACAGAATAGTTAGGGTTGGAAAGGACTTTAAGATCATCCAGTTCCAACCCCCCCTGCCATGGGCAGGGACACCTCACACTAAACCATGTCACCCAAGGCTCTGTCCAACCTGGTCTTGAACACTGCCAGGGATGGAGCATTCACAACTTCCTTGGGCAACCCATTCCAGTGCCTCACCACCCTCACAGTAAAGAACTTCTTCCTTATATCCAATCTAAACTTCTCCTGTTTAAGTTTTAACCCGTTACCCCTTGTCCTGTCACTACAGTCCCTAATGAAGAGTCCCTCCCCAGCATCCCTATAGCCCCACTTCAGATACTGGAAGGCTGCTATGAGGTCTCCACGCAGCCTTCTCTTCTCCAAGCTGAACAGCCCCAACTTTCTCAGCCTGTCTTCATATGGGAGGTGCTCCAGTCCCCTGATCATCCTTGTGGCCCTCCTTTGAGGAAACTGGGCTTTTCTCTGAAGTGGAAACAGAATTTAGCTTCCCAATCTTTCTATAGGGACACTTTCAAATTTTTTATTATATTATTTTTAGTTTACAAAATCAGAAGATAAAAAACACTAGTGCAGTTTTAGACCTCTTTATTTAAACCAGTCATCTAAGGATAAGAATAAAAGAAGCAAGAAACCAAACCACCATCATAACCTTCTGCAGCAAGCAGGCAATTTCTGTAAAATATGTACCAACCATCTGTCCTTATATCATGATTCTTGGGCCAAATTCTGGAATAATGTGAATAGTCAATAGGCAACTCACGGCATACATACACTCTGAAAAATATATACAGAAAGAGCTCTTAACACTGTGGGTGCACACTTCTGTTTTGTGCATAGTGATCCAATTTAAGATGCTTCAGCTACCAGCTGCCTACCGCCAGACCTCCAACAGAGCTTACTATCTCACACTACTGCTGATTCAGCTACATTTTACTTTAGATCTTGGTTTATAAGTGTTCATGTCCCCTAAAATTAAAATTTAGGTCACTTTATCATTGCAAGAAAGGTTAAGCACACTCAATCTGTGCAACTTGCTAGCAGGTCAGATAAGGATGTGAGAAAAGCACAGAACTGGAAAGCACCTTCATTTGGCTCACATTCTGCTACTGGCTTCTTCCCATAGACTTGCATCTTGTCGTCCTCTCCTGTTCCCTTCCTCATTATGTTACTGGTTTTATCTGGGGAGAGTCATGTGAATATGCAGGAAACATTTACATATCAATGCTATAGAATATTTTATCATTGTGATAAATTATTTTTAAATCCACATTTTAAGATATAAATAAGTTTTCTCATGCACATAGACAAAGATGTGGTGGTAGTCACAGAAAATGCAATTTACGTAGACTCATATTTGTCGTAAAATGAAAGTATATTTGTTTTATTAACTTTAAGAGCAAACTTAAACTATCTTCTCCACAGACAGAAATAATATTGATACCTGTAACTGCTTGTCTGCTGTTACTGTTAGCTCTTTATTCAAGGGTGAGGGAGCCAAAAAGTTGTTTGGCATTTTAAGAAACAGAAAAGTGCACCTGTTCAACAGAAAAGGACAGGTTTTCTCTAGAATAATAGCCGCTAAAAGCTAAGTGAAATAGGTCCCATGGATAGATTTAGGGAAATTTTCATTGCCTAGGTACCCAAGTTTTGAACTTATTCTTAGATAAGAAAACTATAAAACGTGCCAATTCAATGGTAACATTCCATTGGGAGAGTAAGACAGTTTCTGTCTTAACACCATCCAACTCATACTGACAATAGCAACATCAGCTTCTTTCATGGGTTCTCAGAATTTTCTCCTTCCATCAGCACATATGCAAGCCCATGTCCACAGACAAGTGCTTCCTACAAATTTTCTGAGTAGTCAATTGAGTTTTCTAGCACTAAGAGAAATAAATTTCAACCATTTATTTTTCCATACATTTAAATGTTGCACATGCTACACACATTGTTTACTGAATTATATTAGCACAGTAACATTCCATTATCCTATTTTTAAAATATTTCAAAACATAGTACTAAATATGTGAATAATAAAGGTCTGTCAGTTAGGCACCATCATGAACAATAGTGCAGATAGCCATACAGTCATTTTCATTCAGTTTGCCACCAGCTCAGCACATGATCACTGTGCTGCCATTTGTTATTGCACCGCTCAGCCTTCTCTCTAACTTGAAATCTTTACATTCCACTTGGCTATTCTAAAACTGCATTGGCAAGCTCTGTATGTCTGTTACAAAATAATAGCCTTGTAGTCTGATGCAGCAGCATATGCCCAAAACTGAAATGAATTTTACTCAATATAATCTGTAATTCTTGACATATCAGGTGCTATGCTCTCCTAGGTGCTCATCATGCTGCAGTTTGCTGCTTACTAGATACATTCATCCATTGATCAAAGCTTACAAAAGTCCAAGTTCAATAGAACAGACAGCACCTTGGCAAAGGATGCCTTCTGTTTTATGCCTGTCAGCAGTATGATGGAAATTTTATCATGAGACACAGAGACACTACTCACATACCTATAATTTTATTAGGCAATAGTGCAAGTGGTCTCGGTAGACTGGGTAGATGACATATTTACATGAACACTGAATATTATCTATCTCATATAAATTAATACTGAACAAAATAGGAAGCTTACCTTACCTCTTCTGGTCCTACAGATCATTTTTCAATCACATACTCACTTGCACCTCATAATGAGTTAGGGGAGAAACGAAGGAAGGTATGAGTTCAATTCTAAAAATAGTAACTTGTTCCCCTGAAAACAAGATATACTTACGAAAATGAGAATGTCAATGCCAGCATTGGGGAAACAGCAAATACTAGCTAATCTGTTAAGTCTCTGAAGAATGATACTCTTCTGCCAACTTTTTCAGGAAAATCTAATAAAACATTGATGAAATGGAACGATAATTTTCTCTGCACAAAGATTAAGTGAGAACATGAGTCTACACAATAGGCAGTTTTTGCATTCATCTCACGTCTGCTCAACTGCAGAAGTCATTGAGAAATGGCATGTAAAATATTTCTAAACTGAAATATACCTGAAATAGTAGATGTCAACTTGAGTCCTACAGGAAGTGACAGTCAACACCAGCTTGTTGCTAGCTATTTTTGCAACTGCCTATAAAATTTGACACAGCTAGGCAGTCTTGTGTTAGGACTGAAACCTACTGTTTCAAAACAAATAAAAGGGAAGATAATTATTACCAATATTTACACAACAGGTAGTGTATCTGAAGGCATAATTATGCATAAGCCTTAATGCTGGTACCTATCTGAACCTCCAGAGGAAACTGAGATTCTGACAAAGAATATAAGGTTAGAATTAAGGGTAGATGCCTTACGTACACCACAAACTGATGTAACTCAGCCGAGTGATTTCTACAGAGTATTTGCCATCTGGTGGTGATGACTCAAGCAAAACAAAGCACAGATGGATCTTAGTCCCAATTTTTGTCTTTTTCTTTTTTGGCTGAACTCTTCTAAACTTCAGAGTGGATTAGGATTTGTGTTATTTTGGAGGAGTGTATTTTTCTAGTAAGTAGCTCCTAGTTTGTACTTACTCAGAACTAATTTTCAAACTATTGGAAGTAATAAATGATGCCATGAGTTTCAGATTTAAGGCTAAATATTCTTCTTGGAAAAACTTCCAGTCTCTTTGTAATGCATTCTGAAAAGCTCTCTGCTGTTTATTGGGGCATAGATCATTCGATTTCCTTCCTCACACATACATTAACCAATGACTGGGATTTACAACAGCCAGCCTGCTCAGCAGGGAGACTTCCGAATTAGCCAAGACAAATTAACACACACAAACAGAAATGCATATTGAAATCTTACATATCTCCTGAAGCCCTACAACTGTGACAGGAGGTTCTTTACCAGACTGAGATTCACATTCTTAAATGTTCTACTGGACCATGATGACCAAGCAGTCCCCCTGAGTACAGTAAATTGGCTCAATCTTTTCTTCAAAATAAAAACAACCCCTCCAAGCTGTGCTACAATCACCAGTTATTGTTAAAAATATATGTAGTATAAATTAAGTACCATTAAAAGGAAGACCCTGGCATTTTTACCTTTACTTGGCCACTTTTCAAGTGAAAGCCACTGGGACTACTACTGTGTGCTGAACTCATGCTTACAAAGAATTAATCATTTGAAAATTCTCATTGGATCACAGACCTGAGGAAAATTTAACATATCTGGTAGATGAATATCAATGCCCCTAAGCAGGATAAATACTAAAATACTCCTCCCAGTCCAGATGGGAAATATGCAAGCAAATGAGTTAGTCATTAGTGTGATGTGCCTAAGCAGCATTACTAGAGAAAACTGAGGCATTTGCAGACACTCAGTGCCTGGTGGGTGAAGTGGGGTCTTTGCAGACTGCTTTCCAGGACTGAGCCTCTGTTGCACTGCAGGCACCTTTCTCATAGCAGCTCCTAAAGGTAGTAATTAATATTCCTGGAAAATACATGACTTGATGCTCTCATAATGAGCCTGTTATCAGCTTGACTATTTCCAAAGGTGCTTACAGCCAAACCATGTTTATACCCAAGCCACAAGTGCAATCAGGAAAGCCAGAGAGTAGAGAGGGGGCTTCCCAGCCCTGATGCCCTCCCAGCACACAGCATGCAGGCTGGATGTGTGATGGCTAGACATCTTTCCAAGTTCAGATTTAACATCCTTTCCATTGTAAGGTTTTAAATTGAATTTGAGGTAAAACCCAGATTCTAAGGCTTAATTCAGCTGGTGGTCTTCTCCCTTATTATAGGCACCCCCTGAAATTTTAGACTGCCTTTCAACTTTTGTCATCTCTGTTTACCTATGTGCAGAAACATACTAGCTTATAAAGCAGCAAAGGCTTCACCTTTTTATTTTTCTACTTTTAGTTTTGATTGCTTTATGCATATTGGCAATTTGTTAAACGTAACTCTAATTTGAGCAGCCATGAAACCTTCAACACTGTTCGTTTACTTGTCTTCAACTAGTTAAAAGGGTAGAGCTCCACAGAGTACTTTGTGCATGTGAACTAGCTTTAACTAGAAATAATATAAATTAGTATTACTGAATAACTTCACTTGGAAAGAATACTGAAATTTCAGTGGTTAATGGCAATTTTTCTCAACTACATCAACACACCACAATATAGCAACTATCAATGTACCAATCAGATAGTTTTGCTATTTTAGGTGAATTGATTTTCCATAAACGTTTTCCCAAATGTGCAGGGATGTGTGCTTGCAGCCCAGAAAGCAAACCAAATCCTGGGCTTCATGAAAAGGAGCGTGGCCAAGAGGTTGGAGGCAATTCTGTCCATCTATTCTGTTCTTGTGAGACCCCTCCTGCAGTACTGTGTTCAGCTCTGGGACCCCAAACATAAGGATTTGGAACTGTTGGAGTTAGTACAGAGGAGGGGCACGAAGATAATCAGAGGGCTGGAACACCTCTCCTATGAAGACAGGCTGAGAGTTGGGCTTGTTCAGCCTGGAGAAGTCTCAGGAGAGACCTTATAACAGCCATCCAGTACCTAAAGGGGGCCTGTAAGAAAGCTAGAGAGGGTATTTTTACAAGGACATGTAGGGATAAGACATAGGGGAATGATTTTAAATTGAAAGAGGGGAGATTTAGATTAAATATTAGGGAAAAATTCTTCACTGTGAGGGTGCTGAGACACTGGAACATGCTGCCCAAAGAGGTTGTAGATGCCTAATCCCTGGAAGTGTTCAAGGCCATGTTGGATGGGCTTTGAGCAACCTGGTCAAGTGGAAGGTGTCCCTGCCCATGGCAGAGGGGTTGGAACTAGATGATCTTCAAGGTCCCTTACAACTCAAACCATTTGATGTTAATTAAAACCTATACTGATTTTAAAAAGCTATTGTGCCATGTAGCTGCTGAACCAGGTCAATTGCATTGCTTCTGTTAAATATGAAGTTAGCAAATTTTTCTCCTTTCTTGAATTCAACTCAGAATACCTTATGAACTATTTTGAGCAGAAGATGACCAACATAACTGAGAAGTACAAGTATCAACAACGATCCTGAAGAGCAAAAACAGCAAAAATAGTTCAATAATCTGGATTTTCCACCCTGATCATGGTACAAAGGACCATGTATTTAGAAAGCACAAATTCAAATTAATTGGTTTTTATGTGTTTCCACTAAATGCACATAATTACAATTCATAAAGGAAGTGAGTTTTCAGTAGTAGTGGCCTCCATTTACCAACATAATTTGTCTGTTCGAGACTTATAGGAGCAGGAAGGTGGAACCTATACATTCCAGACCATGTTGCCCAGATGAACTGAAGAGGACTGATAAAACAGAGAAATATGGCTAACGGCCAGATTTTTATGCCTGAGGCATTCTACTGCTTGTGGCACTGATTTTAGACATATCACCAATGTACTTCTGCTGATATAACTGCACTGATTTAACAAAGTACTGCTAATTTAGAATTGCAGAAAGCTACTACTCTTATAGTACTTTTCAAGCAGTGCAAATACACAGGGGTTAAATCACACAATCCTACTTAATGGTCTACCTAGAAATATAAGAAGAGAGGTACAGACAGAACACTTCTTTAAACAAAAGATTTTGAACACCACAAGCTTACTTTGAGTTACTCAGTACCTCTGTAAATCTGGCTTAGTGTGATTAGCCACAATAATACTGCTAACCCAGAATAAAGCCTCACAAAAAGCATCTCTCACTGCTGTGCCTTCACCAATAGTCATTCTTTCCGTTGACAAGCAACAAAATCCAGTAGTCATGGATAGCAACCTCACAACATCTTTCTTCACAAAGAAGAGGGGTTGTTGTGGAACGAAGAGTTAACACATAATATTTTAGAATTAGCAAAAGAGCTGATGGCTTAGTAGATAAATGTCAATCCTTGTTCTTGGACTGATGTAATTCTGGGTTTACAAATAACATTATTATATATGGCTGCACCCAAAGGTACAACAGGGTATTAAGTAGGTTTCTGTAAGCTCTTTGAATGTACAGAGTAGTTCAAAATAAAGAATGGTACAACTTCTAAGCCATGTTACCCAGGTTTCTTTTGAAGGAAAAGAGAAGGAAATGAGAGTGCCTTATGGAGAGTCCCTGGAACTTCCATGTCAAAGTGAGAAAAGAATCTATTTTTAACTGGGTGAACTTTTTTTTTAAATTATTTAATTCCTTATTTTTGTCCTTTGGAATGCTAGCTCCTTAGAGGACATAGAAACAACTATGCTGGACATGATGAAGTTTATATAAAATAACATGAGGAAAACCGATTTCACAGGAAAAGTCTCTTGTGACATTTCCACCATAACACTTTACAAAGAAACTTGTTCATGGGCTAAGTCGGAACCTGTGAAGGCAAAAATCAACCTCCAAATATTTAAGGGACATAGAAAGAAAACATGACTGGGACACCCAAATATGTCTTCACATTAGACCCTGGAAGGTTCTTGCATGCGTTATGCACTGTCTCCAAGTCTTACAGTCAGACCTATAGAAACAATCTAGCTTACAGCAGCATCACACACTAACCTCTTCCATTTCAGAAAGACATGTAAATCGCTAACATCTATTTTTTTCAAAGTGCAGAATACAGTGGCAGAGGAAAACACAGCAATATTTATCCCAAAAGTCAGGGAGAACAGGAAGATAAAGTGCTTTTTTCTCTTTAACCAAGCCTTCAGATTTTGATGTATTTTCCATTTAAAGAGTGTTGAGCTTAGCAAAGCTGTAATGTACAATGTCAAAAAGCTCAGCCACAGGTTAGTACTGTTTCTTGGTAGTGATAGTACAAGAGTGATTTCTAAAGTGTACAGCAAGAGCACTGCCATTGTCTTGACCTTTTTTCTGTCTGCTGAACAACTATATCTTATATACAGAATTCTTCCAGCCTCCTGAACTACCTTGTATGTACTGGGAGATGGAGAGGAGATCCCACAATAGGAACACAGACAAAAAAGAAATTTGCATGTATATTACTCTAAAACTGTTTCAGCTTGACCTTTCATGAAGAATGGTTTAAAGGCTGAATTCTCTGACTGGGAATGCAAAGATTCATTGTCTTTATTGAGTATTGCTGATAGAGCCCTAGTAAACTATGACTGTTTCTTGGAGGTACACAGGTAGCAAAGAGCAGGAGAGAGCAGGTTTTACATTAAAAAGACAAATCCATTAGTATCCACACTAAGATGTCCAGCGTCCCAAGCAGAGACATGAATAAATGAAGCAGACTTTCGTAAGAATATGTTGGGTGTAATAGAGTACTATACTTTTCATTATGGAATGACTAACTTAAAACAGAAATATAACCACCTACTTAGTCTCATCAAAGTCCTCCCACACCACACCAAGCACATGAGTTTCACTGGCTCCTTCTTTTAAAAGGAAAATAAATGAAAATATTGCAGAACTCCTCTGGGCATTAGTTCTCCCATTAACATTTTTAACACCTACAAATTATTAACATTTAAATAGGAAGTGATTTACCTGTTCAGGACCACAAAATTACTGACTCTATCTCTTGTTTAAATTCCTGTGGTTTCCTTGTTTGAATTTATCAAATAATTCATAAACTACATAAATTGCATTGGGAGACTATTATCACAAAACCTCATCTGTGACCAACTTCATGTGGATGTTGAGTAAGTAGATTTGTATCACCAGGAAACATAAAACCATTAACAGACTATAAATATTCTCTCATGAACTGAATAAAGAAATTCAGCTAATGTTTACAAGATTAATCAGAAGTAGTGTACAGTGTTTAACTTTTTTTGTATATTAAAAGTGATAAATTCAAGACACTTAAAAACACTATTAAAAATAACATCTTGGGACTGTTTCTCACTGAACCAGCATCTTAAAGTAATAAGAAATGGTTTCTAGGTTATTTTTTTATTCCATCATGCTAACCATCTAACTGTTATCATATGTTCCATTAAAGATCAACTTTCTTCCAGAAAAGTATGTGTTTTACAGACTACAAGGAGCATATATCTCCCATAATCTAATTCTGTATACAAATTGTGGTTACTAAACAACATAAGAGAAATGGTTTTAATATATGTTAAAGGAATTGTATGCCAAACACCTGGACAGATGTGAAGGTCAAAATCTGTGACAACCTATCCAGTGTCAATGAACATCGTAAGTCAACAGTTGTCCAGCAAACACAACTGTCTTTCCACCCTTCTTTGCAAACTAAACTGAGACATTTTAAAGTAATTAAATACAAATGCTTCAAGTTCTGAATGCATTAAATGAAAAGTAATTTATCATATTTTATACACATGTTCAAATTGCAAAGCCCTATAAAATACGTAACACTCTCAAAGCCATAGTTTCATGTATGTCCAAAATGTAGGTATAGACAAAGATATATACTTCAGGTAACAAAGTGCTTCACAGCACTAAACCCAAGAGTACAGTGCAACTAGGACAGTGTTATTAAATCTGTGTTTTCAGTAGTACTCCTTTAAAACAAAAGCCCCACAGGCTTCTGAATTAAAAAGTCAGGGGAAAGTTCTTCTATGCATCTGAGACAGAAGAGACAGATCAAAGGAAAATCAGAACAGCTCAAAATCTCTGGAAGAGTAGTCTGTGTTTTCAGTTCTGATCTGTTTCATCAGGAATTCGTGGATGGACTAGTAAGGGGAAGAACACCTACATTCATTAGCAGGTGTTGCACACATGATATGTGTTCGGTTTTTCATAAAATAACCTTTCAAAATGTATACTCATTATATATATTATATACATATTTCAGAATTCCTTACATTCAGTGCGGTAACTATCACAAAGATTTGAAATTTAGATTTAATGCCTGATCTGAGATGTATAAAAGCCTTATATTGCATATTTTCAATATCATTATTACATATTATTATTACAGCTAGCACATTTTTCTAGTAGTATTAGTAAGGAAGTTCTCATTATTCATTTCTATTCTTATTAGCATGTATGTGTCATAATGGACAAAACCCCGTATCATGAAATACAGCATCCAACCCATATCCAAAATTCTTGTCAAGTGATTCTATGACAGCCTGCTACCTTAACTGACATTCTCCATACGAGCCTTCTGGGCAGTATAATGTGGAAGAGAGCTCACTCAACACCTCAGGACCTACAGCTGCCTGCTCACTGCACACAACTGGCAAGGGACTGTGTTGGCTATGGGGAAAAGGAGCAAATCACTGAAATTAGTTCCACGCTCTAAGGCTAGGTAGAAATCGACAAAAGCCGTTCACGACTTAAAGCAGTGCTGGAGCTGCTCTTTATTGTACCCAAGTCCAGCAAAGTCACCAGCTGGGAACTGCTTAAATGCCCAAGAGCTTTCCCCGCCTCCCCCCCCCCCCCCCCCCCCCCCTTGTATTCCTACTGGTGGGGAATTGGCTGGGCTATTCACACCGGGTGAAAAACCAAAATTGCAGGTGCAAGATGTTGGGCTGTTTTGCATCACTGTTTGGCACAAGGAGTCCGGTTCGGGTGGGGAATCCTGCCGGCTGCCGCGGGCCTGGGCGAGGGTCGCGGGGCTGGGGCAAGCGGCCGCTCTCCCGCGTCCCCTACTCCCTGCCCCCTTTTGAAATCATTCCCCAGCAGCAACGCGTCGAGAAAGCACCTGGGAAAGCCGGGAAAAACATCGTACCAAAGCGGCTCGTCCCAGAAAGCTACCCAGATCCTAATAGCATCTGCAAAAATGCCTCCTTTTGAAGCTCTTGTGAGGGGAAAGCGGTGAGGAGGGAGGGATGAAAGCGCTGGTGCTTAGGAGCAGTGCCACTTCTCAGCTATACCGCGCTGCTCAAGGTCGCTCAGCCTGTACACAACGCAAACATTAGTCTTAATTGCAGCGCAGAAGACTACGAGACGAACGGAAGCTCCTTCCCCTACCCCGCTCGCAGCGGGACGTGTCTCCTGGGTTGTTAGGACAATTCACGCCACGTGCTGCCCCCTTTTAGCACAAGCATGTTTTCTTTAAAGACCTTTAAAAATTATCCGTTAAAATAAAACTTTTCCCCTCCCGCTAATTGGAAGACTCGGCTCCCGTCTTTCCCATACCAACCGTCTCCTGTAAACCCTGGAAAGGCTGGGGAAGGCGGGAGAGGACTCCCCGGCTCAGGCAGGCAGGTTTGCTGCGTGGCCGTGCTTGAAGCGCTGGGAAATCAGCCGTTCTCAGGCAAGAGGTTATTACCTTCTCCGTCCTGCTCTTCCGTCACTCAGGCAGGGCTATACTTCTGGTATGCCTTTCCGTAGGGAATTTACAGCGGTTGCGAGCGAGACTGGGGGGTGAATCTATTCACTGGTGTCTCACATGCAAGTATGCTGAAGTACTTTCAGATCTGGCTCGGCAGAAGAGGAAAGAGGCCCACGGCAGCACTTCAAGGCTCACTGGAATTTGCCTCCCCAGATGAGAGCGCTCCTCAGCCACGAAAAAGCCAGAGCCGCGGCTGGGTGGGTGGCCAGGGGATGGCTGGGCGTGCGGCGGGGGGGGGGAGACTACCTTCCCCTTGCTCTCCCATCGCTTCCTCAGCCCGTGACGAGATGCGTGTCCCCCCCCTCCGCCCAACCGGCTCGTGCTCGCTCCCGTCCCTCCCGGCGGCCCCGCTGCTCGCAAGCTCCCTCCCTCTCCCCCGCTTCACCCCGTATAGATGGGTAGATATTTGTAGTTATTAGTTATCAGTAGTATTATTCGAGCCAAATTCCGCTCAGGGCTGGTGGTGGGCAGGCTCTCCATCTCCGCAAAAGAGCATGCTCAGCTCTCTCAGGCATGCTCCTTCAGCGGGGAGGGAGCCAGAGCTGGGCCGGGGGGAGTGAGGGGGGAATCCTCACACTCACACCATCCTAACGCAAAGTTTTATTGTTCAAGCGGCCCCGAGTCCCCCCTTCCAAGAGGAGGGGACCCTGGCGCAGCGCCGAGGGCTAGCGGGGAAGGGTGTTCCCCCTCTCTCCCGGCGGGGAGGGAAGTAGGAGGAGGAAGAAGAGGAGATGCCCAGGCGAGAAAGGCTTCAGAGCCAACTTCTGCCGGGAAACCCGCAGGTCTGCTGCCGTCTCCTCCCGAGGCAAGACCACTGCTGCGCCTGACACTGCTCCCAGCTTTGATGTAACGCTAAGAGCACACGGGCGGCACCATCATCATCATCATCACCACCATCACGACCATTATCATCGTTATTATTAATAATATTATGACAATGCTCGCTGCCGAGGAGTAGGAAGCAGCACTCGGCTCTGGCAGATGCCCTCCGGTGTTCCCTTCCCCCAGCCCTTGCCCGGGTCCGCAGGAACCCCGCGCACCGCTCCGCGCCTACCCGCGCAGCCCTCGCCCAAGCAACGGCGGAGACGACAGGGGGGAGTCCAACCCAAATAGTAACGACGGCACCCGGCGGGTATCCTACCTTGAGCTCCTCCGTGTCCAGGTTTGCTGATCTCTCCATGGAGCGAAACTGAGCAGAGGGGAAACTAGGGAAGTTGTGCCCCCAAAAAATAAATAAATAAAAGTAAAGGAAAAAGGAGGAAAAAAAAAACACAAACCCAAAACCACAAACCCCACCACACAACACCAGGCGGAGGCGGCAATCTAGTCTCTCAGTTTCCAGCCTAAACTCAGCCTTGTCCTCCAAACCCTGGCAACTGCTCTCAGTCTCATTCTCCGCGATCACGCCTCCACCGGTTTAAATAAATAAATAAATAAATAAATTTCACTTTTTTTCTTTTTTGATTTTTTTTTTTTTTTAAAAAGAACTCCCTTAAGGACTCAAGCGCCAGGTGATCTCCGGTGAAAGAGATTCGCGTCCTCAGGCAACGGGAGGAGGAGACAGGAAAAAAAGAATCCGCTCAGTTTAAAGATTATTTTTTCTTCTGCAATAAGCTCAGAAACCGGCGAATCGCTGCATCCCGAGGAAAAATCCTGTTTCTCCGGACAGCATCATGCAGCAAATTTCGAGCAAATGTGTTCAAACTGAAGAGAATAGCCTGTGATAAAAGCCTTTCTCCGTCATGCCTACTCTGGTAGCTAATTTAGCACCCTGTGAGTGCAAGACATTAGCGATGAACAATTTTGCTGGCAAGATAACAAAATCCTCCAACTCCTGCACAGACTCAGAAATTCTCTGTAGCTAAAGGTATTTCCTCAATAATAACACTAGGGGAAAAAAATAGGAAAGTCTGTAAGGGATGCTCTTCTTTGAAGGTTATGCTAAGAGTTGGGAGAAAAACAGTAGGTGGATCTCTTTGCAGAAGAGAGAAGGAAGAGAAGCAGAAATTCCCCCCTTCGCTCCTGTTTTACTGTCCTTCGCCGCCAGGTGACTGACTTCCCTCCTCACGGCCCGCTCGAAGGGAATTTCTCCAGCTCCCCAAAAGCAACGTTTCCCTTTCTGAGCAGCCCAGCCCCTGGAGCTTAATGTCGGCGGCCGGCAGCACCTCCCCGGGGGCGGGCATGGACACGGACCCACCCACGCACTCCCGGCGCTCGCCAAATGGCTCCTCTCGGTAGCCACACGCTCACCGGCGTAAAAACCACCACTGCCTCCCCACCACTCCCTCTAAAACCATATATATATATATGTGTGTGTGTGCAGGTGTGCCTAAATTAACAAGATGATGTGAAACTTCTCCATCTCTGTCTAGAAGTGCACAGCTGTTATGCAGCTGTTGAGCGTATCATTAATGTGCTGCAGCTTTGGCGGAGCAGCATTTCTGATGGCACATGGATTAAGTCTTGAGTCTCTCTCAGGGTGTTACTTTACTAATCTCCTTTTTCGAAGGATTCACTCTCTCGTGGCTCTCGTACCACTCCAGAGAGGATCAAAATTAGATTTAAAAATTCAAATTCCTCCTCACCGAGATCCTGATTTTATCACAGTCCTTTATCATAAATCTGTCAGTTACAGTTTTGGAGAACAAAGCTGTGATTTTTGTTCCCTTCCTATCGGTCTTTTGGGGGCCTTATTTATTTAACTCCATGAATGACAAATTCAGAACTGTCACTTTCTAATTCTATCACCTCCTTTCTACACTGCTTTAAATAGAATTGGTATTCCTGATAATTTGACATATGTAGACAGATCTAATATCCCAAAGTGGATACTCTCTTTCCAGTTCAATATAGATTTGCTTGCAGCTTCCAAAACTTCAAGGTTAACATAAGCTTGAGGGCTGGGTGATGCCCAGTGATAGCCATTTCTGAGGACCGAATATAGCCCTCATCTAGAAAACTAAAGATGTGGTGCAGGCACAGGCAAAAGACAGTTCTCCTTTTAGCACAAATTGTATATGACTTCCAGGTTCATTGTGAATGTAATATAAGTATCATTATTATCATTAATCTAGAACTGCAATTTATAAAGATTAAAGACTTGGCCTGGTGTTCCCATGTGAGCCAACACACTTGTGTCCAAATAAAAGATTGGCAAAGTGGACACTAAATCTAGTTGCTGTAAGACCTGTAGAAATTTGTGGTTTTTTTTTTTTTTTTCCTGACAAAAAACCCCATTCATCCCCCAGATAAAAAATCTGGAGAGACTTCTAAGAGACCAATCTGAAGGAAAACATCTCAGAATGCACTTCTAGGGTTCCCCAAATGTGCCAATATGCAGTACTAGGAAGAGGAGGGGATTGCCCCAGAATGACACCAACCAGGGGACATAGTCTGGGAGTACCTTGGTGCCATGGCTGGTGCCAATGGATAACCAGAAGGCCCCTGATCTGCTTCATACATCCACACCTGTTTACATGGCGATTAGTAGACCAACAAGTAACTGCACAAAATGCAGCTTTATAAAAACAGAAGGCCTGCAGCACTGTGACTTTGCTGCTGTCTTGTTGCTGCCACACTGCAAGACTTTCTTGGACGGGTTACTCCTTAGTTTGTTTTCATATTGGTACCAAGTGTGCTGGGATGAGATATGTCTGAGAATCCCCTACTGAATTTTGCTGATCGTGGTCAAGAGTTCAGGGAAGAGACAAGGAAAGTTGACAGTACAATCATATAAGCCTAATTTCCTTAGAAAATAATACAAAAAACAAATTGATTTTGTCACTTTAATAACACTTTAAAATCTGTTTCACTTTTCATAGGTAATATAACCTAAGAAGAGGCTTTCTGTTGCTAAGACAGGCACTCCAAAGTTAATTAATACCAGACTTCTAGTTGCTTCAAATATCTAAGTTTTTTGTCTTGTGTATAAACTGTAAGACCTCTCTTTTTCTGTTGCAGGGCCCTAATTCAGAAGACACCCCTGACATTTTCATCCTCATTATTCATATATGGCCCTATGTCTTAGTCATTGCACACAATGTGGAATTATTATTTTCCTTAAAGAGGGCTTTCTGTTTCATTTAGCACAGTTAACAACTGTATTCTGCACAAGTGTCAACACAAAATTTTACTATATGCGCAAATATTATCATTAGCATTAATAGAGGGGAAAACTGAAACCAAGCCAAGAGCCTAGATTCAAAGAGGAACCAGTAAATCTTGAAGCAAATCAGAGCCTGAACTCTGAAAATGAGGCCTGAGCCTGGTGCTTGCATAAATGAGTGGAAATGAAGAACACAAAGCAAGCAGCAGCCTGCAAACTCAACCAAGCGCTGACTTTGACCTTAGGCCTTTTGTGCAGCAGGTCAACAGGTGAAAGACCAGTGAAATTGTGTTATTTTGTATACATCCACCTGCTTTAGCTACTGTATCACTTATATTCATGTATTCATCTTCTTCATTCAACTGCTAAGCCTTCCAGCTTTTCTTTTTCCATTTCAACTAACAAACCACTGTGCAAATGTCATTCACTGCCTAGTCCTACATCTTTCCTGTACCCCAGTCTTCCTATGCCAGGCATTTCTGGTAAGCATAATTGAGGATTATACGTAGGTTATAATTAAAGGTTGTATTGTCAAGATTTAATTAAAGACTCTGTGAGGAGAATCCTGGAAAAATAAGCATCCTTAAAAGCTAAGTGTTTAATTTTGAAGTACTTGACGAGGCTAAAGTCAAGTTTAGGTTATTTTTTTGGTACTTAGTCTTCTGGGTTATTTTTCTGGTTGCTTGCTTGCCTTTCTCCCTCTTCCCCCTTTTATTGAGGCTAAAAAGACTTGCTTTCCACAGATTCTTGCTGTACATTTTTGTAGCAGAGTTGACCCCAAAGTATAATAGCAGGATACAGAGCAGATACTGGACTTTGCTACAGTCACCCAGGTTAGAGCAGGATTTTACCCAATACAGAAAATTTGCCTCCGGGACTTGAAAAAAATTAAAATCTGCAGTCATTTAAGACTGCATGCAGACAACAGGGGAGCGTATTTTTCTAAATAAGGTCTGCAAAAACGTCTTTGTAATCATAAGGTATTAGCAAACTAATGTAGGGACTGCAGCCAACTCCCCCTGTGAAACTTCAAAATGGTGAACAAGCGCAGTTCAAACCTATGCTGGGAGCAGTTAGAGTGTACAACTTTTCGGCAAGAAATCATGCTTTTAAACAGGCACAGTAGTTCCAGTAGATAGCTCTCATGGTTTCTTTATTTTTCCTGAGATGCCAAGATAGGCATATGTCCCATACAATATGGCACAGAGTGCTTTGTCCTCTAGTCTTACCTTTGACAGAGACTTTTTCTCAGATTGAGGGGTTTCCAAGATAGGGTTGCCTAGAAGACCTTCTTGTGTGGGTTTGTATTCTCCAAGTACAGACAATTTACTGGATTCCTTTAAGTTCTTCATATAGCCCATGACGGGAGGTAAACACTTCTGAAGGCTGACTTATTTCATAGAGGTCTGAATCACCTCTGGAAGTAACTGTTTCCTTCTGACTGCACAGGGAGTTCCTGAAGTTCAGTGGCTGAATCTGGGACCACATGTTTAGTAACTTAATACAGATATGATTGAACTTAAGGCAGAGTTACACATATGTGTCTGAAAAAAAGATGTCAGTCATAATGAAAACATGGAAAATGATGGATTCATTCATAGTGAAGCCCCAGGTGTTAGGCTTTGTTATTTCACATCCTTCTAAAATAGAGAGGACAATTTTCCTAACGTATTGTTAGTAAGAATGAAGAATAATTCAAAAGCCAATACAGCACTTTTGATATATTTCATAGATATTTTCCATCCTAAGAAAAACTCCAAACCCACAAATCCAACATTTAAGGCTAAGGATACAGACTTCAGCATCAACTATGGGAACATATGAGTACTACTATAGCTCTTAAGCAGAATTACTATGTTTTCCCAAGTTGCATGGGAAACTTGGATACCTGAAAATGTTTTTATACTGCTCCACAATGTGTAATTTATTTTTTTTTTATTATCGAATGTTAGGCTAACATAGGTATATGTATGTTACATTATAATTATCTCTTGGTAAGAGTAGAGTAACATAAAATTGGAGATTTTGGGGCTGAAGTCAATAAAATACCAAACTGTATAGTAATCCAAATTGTAGCTTACCAGTCTGGATATCCAAAAAAGAAACAGTGTTCACACTTCCAGCTTAACAAAGTACAACAACTCTGTAGCTCAAAGGATTTAAGGTATTCTAACAGTTTATAATCCATATGCATAATTCTTTTTAATGCTTGTGGATTCCTGAATAACTGAGCTTCCTAGCAAAATTATTTACAGATCTCTGGGAAGTAATGTGAGCATTTTAAGTAAATAAGCAAATAGATAATTATGTTGAGAAACCTGTAAACCTTTAGCTATTATTAAAATAAATATAATGAACCAGAAAAAGAAAAGATCACACTTTGTGTAGGAAAAAACACTCATTTTCTAGTGCACTGCTTAGAGAAGCTGGTCATTGTCATAGGAAAGATATAGTTTCAGAGTATGTTCAGTTTTATCAGGAAGTAAATGCTTTTTACAACAATGGTATTTATACTGTAAGCTCTTGAGGACAGAGACCTTTTCTTTTTAATATCTAGCCAGTGCCATGCAAAGATACATGTATACATTAATATTTAATATATAAATATTAAGAATACCTCCAAGTAAGGAGCATACTTTCTCACAAAATCATGTTAGATTACAGCTCTGAATGTAAATATAACAGTTTTACAATTATAACTAGAGCTATTCCACAGTAATACCAAGAAAGACCTGAGTGCTGTGTGTTTGCAATCGGTACATATTTGTAAATCAGATTTCTGAGGGTATGGGATTTGTACGGTTTGAGATTTGTGTGTGTTTATACATGTGTATGGACATCTCTCTGAGCCCCATTGGTAACCTTTGAACCTAATAACCAACTTCAACCTGCATTAATAGAGGTCTTAAATAGATCCTCCCACCTTTTTGTGAAAGTAAACAACATTATACAGGAGAGAGCAAAGACCAGGCTAATACCTTCACTCAAGGGGATATTGCAGAGTAAATTTGGTGTACCTTAGTAGTTATCTAAAAATGTGCAGGAAAATGGTAAGTTTAAAAAGCTTTAATCATGTATTTATCAGGCATGAGAGCAGTCCCTATTCAGTCAAGCTTAGTGCCCTTTGCTGATCCTCTTGTGTCTAGCAATGAAAAATTCTTGACAAAAAAATTATTTTGCAGTTATGTTTATCTCCTCAGTGGATTCTGTGCTGTCTAATTAGGGGTGAGCTCATGTTGCAACCTTAGTACAATTCAGTTAAAATGTCAATCAGCCATAAGGCAAATCTAATGGAAAACAGGCTTTATTAGGAGCCGTGCTCAGACAACTTCTTTCTATACGATTTTAAATGATATTGTTATACTTACTACATTTATATATGAAACTCCCATTGTATAACTTTTATATATACAAATACGCTATTATATCTATGTCAATGTTTTCAACAGCCCTACTTGTATCACTACAGATTGTAAACAATAGCATGTTAATTGTGTTAGAGAATGTACAAATCTGGTTCTGTTTCTTATTAGAACAAAAACAAGCCACCCAAACCAAACCAATAAACAAAAACCTCATAACAACAACAACAAAGAAAGAAGAAAAAGTAGTATCTCTGTTACTGAACTGAATGCAGCTGGCCACATACTGTAGTCCTATGAAATGGCAAACATAGCCTTGAGTTCCCATACAAGTCTTTTTGGACAATAGGAAAAGCACATAGCTCATTCATTTCTTTTAATATATTAGATTATGGGTCTAAGTTACTGCAGGATGCATATTCCAGCATACTGCTGGAACTTAGTACTTGAACTCTCGGTTTGCTGAAATGGTGTATTCACATAATCACATCCAGAAATCTTGGGCATTTTTTCTTATTCCTTTATGTACAGAATGAGGTACAGAAAAAAAAAAATTCTATACATCTCAGGCAGCATTTACAAACAAATTAAATGTAGGAACACAGCATTACTTCTGGTCAGAGTTACCCTGCGTTTAGGAAAATATTTAAGTGCAGAAGCACTGTCCATAACTGGCACAATGCGCCATGTTTTGGAAGAGATATCATTAAGGAACAGCAGTTCGCCAGGGAGGCTGCTGCTAGCCCTTCTAGTGCATAACTTATTCCTCTTTTCAGTGCTGTGCATATTTGAGGGCATCAGCAAGTCTTAATGATGGAGGAAGACACTTTTTGGTTTGAGAAATTAAATCTGGAAAGAAGCCATTTTGCTCAATTTCTGTGAGCCATTGCTCTTAACATAAGCATGAAGGAAATACTCTGCAGTTTCACCATTCCTTTCAGGGTCATGCACACACTGAGAATTTCTTGAACACCAAGAGACAGATGAAGGTTCCCATACTCATCTTAATTTATGACTTATGCTCAATAAACCTGTAACAGACAGCGACTGGATTGTTCTGAGGGTTTTAGTTCACTGTGGACTCTGCTTTCTCAGGCCACCAGCTCAAATCCTACCTAGAACTAACTAATGGCTATTGATGACTGTTATAGAGGTACATGCTAGGCACTAATAAGCACATAACAACTACAGAACTGACCATTACTACCTACTACTGCCATACATCTAATTGTGCCAAGGAGGCTGCTGTCCCAGAAAAGCAACATACACAAGTTACGACTGAGTAGCACAGTTCATTTCAGACTTTTCCCCTTTTGTACTCAAATGATATAAAATTTTAATGATCAAAAGATCCATCTTAAAGATAAACTAAAGGGATATAAGATGCAGGGAGAGCTCAGGAAGACAATACGTAGCAACTCTTATAGCAGACTGACTTTTGTTCACAGCACGTATCAGTTTTAGAGGATCAGGGTTTGGATGAGTTGAACTAAGAGGCAGAAATAAAGGAATTTTAGGTGGCAGAAAGAGCAAAACTACAATGTCTTTGTACTTGTTAAGATCTTTCTCCATAATTGTTAAGGTAGCACTTTCCATAAATGGAGAAAGGCTTAATTTTCAGCTTATTTTTAATACTTATTGTGTGTTCTCTCCCCTCCAATAAAAGGAAAAGCAGATAATCAATATTGCTGATTATAAAAATAGGAGTTTTACGATTGAAGATTAAATGTGATGAGTTAACCTTTTCAAGAAGGCTGTGTTTAAATAAAATTAGCAGCTGTTCTTTTATCTACTTTTTATGAGCCATTCATTCAGGTCCTAATATATAGAGAGTGTGCATCGGGTTATCTCTGACAGCCAAGATTGATAGTAGTAGTTGTTCATTCTTTAAAGAGTACAAAGCTTGATTGTGAAAGTTAAATCCAGGAATGACAGAATATTAACTGTGCTACTAACTTCTCAACTGATGCTAATATTTTTCCATAATCCTAGCCTACTTTTTCTCACTTCTTTTCCAAAGGATTAATCTTGCCTCTTTGTGTGAAGAATATTGGCAGAGGCTCAGATTTGCAGGAAACAAAATTGTGAGACATTTCCAAAGGAAGGTTTTATGCTAAGGAACAGAACTTAAAAAAAACACAACCACCAAACAAAACCCTTTTGCAATTCAAGATGCACCTTGTCTAAACTATGTATCCAAATGATCTGTTTACAGATTTTTTTTAAATCCTTCTACTGCACTCTCAGTTTTTGCTGCTCTTTTTCATTGCATCATATTTAAATTCAGTGCTCTAAATCCAAGGAATATATTTTTTTTAATTTTTTAGAATAACTAAACAAACTGATAATAATAGTACTAATAATACATCAGCGCTCTGAATTTGTACTAGTACTAAAATGTGTTACAAGCAAATGTGAATTGGTCCTCTTCTTTGATAATCACACAACACAAATACATGGCACCTTCATGAGTTCCTCCATCTGAAACACTAAAGGTGCTCACTGGAACAACTTTTTAAATATTTCTAATGATGTCGACAGTTCCAGCTATTTTGTTCTGAAGCATTGACCTTCTTGACAGCTGTAAGAGCAGTATCCAGCCTGTATTTTATCAGCATCCCACTAGATGACCTGCCACCAGTGCCTGAGTGGCCTAACACCTTATTTTTCCTGTTTGCACTAGTAAAATGCACTGTTCAATAAGTCCAGTTGAAGATAAATGTTAATCATCTAAAGATAACTCATATGAAGATAATTTGCTTATCTTTTTTTTCATGCAACTACAGATGGAGCAAAAATGTAGAAGGAAGTTATTTTTATGTATAATACACATATGTCTTCTGGAGCTATGCCTGCGAACATGCGATCTCACACATAGATAGGGCTCCTATGCACAAACTGATGATAAAAACATGCTTGTACTTAAGCTAGTGAGGAATGAGTAAAGTACAGAGATGCTCACTAGGAATAGAAAAAAAAATACGTTCTAATTGTTGCAGTTTATGTTAAACAAAGCCAGAAGCCAACAACTTCTTTAGATTTATGTT
Organism: Pezoporus wallicus; assembly: GCF_028554395.1. Lineage (NCBI taxonomy): Eukaryota > Metazoa > Chordata > Aves > Psittaciformes > Psittacidae > Pezoporus > Pezoporus wallicus. The sequence goes on from NW_026640754.1 coordinate 1,054,205, forward strand.
GATTGGCTCTAAGAACATGAAGAGACTTTTGATCATAACTCCATGTCCACTTTCTACTGACTTTAAAAAAATGGCTAAAAATATTAAGATTCTGATTATTATAAAAATTCATTTTTACTTATTGAAAATGATAATAATCACTGTCAATAAGTTTAGATTGTAATTATGTGTTACATAACTGAAATGTGAGAAAATAATTCTTTTTCAGGGTGTCTTTTTCCATTTTGAGGTGGAAACATAAAAAAAGTTATTTTGTGTCATTACTATTTTTCAATATTTGAGGCAGTACTTTTCTAACAATTGTCAGATATCAGAGGAAAATCAAAACACTCATCTCAGAGAAACATAAAAGCATTTTATTTATGTTCTGTTACACTTCATTCCTCTTCCCAGATTTCAATATTTTTGGTAATATATCTCTATGTTAGATGACTAAGCTACTAAGTTACTCATAACAATTCATGGTGAGTCAGCATATGTGATTTCCAACTTGTTCTGTATTTTATAACTTGGACTCTAGATTTAAGATCACACAGGACAAAAGGTAAAACAACAGCAGTTTGAACTGCACAGTTTTTTTCCAAGATGTTAAAACCTTTCGGCCAGTTTTTAGATAGACAGGTAAGATAATTCCCACTGAAAGGAGCCACAGTTATCATGTGCCACCAAAACCTCCTTTACACTGCTTCTATCCCATCTTTCAGTTATTTCTAGCTATTCTCACATCAGAAACCTGGCAGCAGATGTTCAGGGTAGAAGTCCAGCTTTAAAATAAAGAGGAAGAAAAAGAAGAATTCAGACAGTGTCTTGTTTTTTTCTTGCTAAAAACGGGAGTATTTCCAATTTTCAGGGTCCTTTCAGAAGATGAAGGAAAGAAAGCAGCAGAAGCATAGCGATGCCAAATTACAAAGAACTGGCTGTACAGGCAATCCCATTCTTCACTCCCTCTGCAGCTGAGAGGTTATGCCATTTGCCCTTTCAGCCTATTGAGCACTGTGCTGTTCAAAAGACTCAAATTTGGAGTCCTTTTTCGTCAGAGCAGACGTAAACCAGCACTATATGCTGGTATTTGCTAGCATCTAATATTTGGGGCATTCCAGGATCAAAAACTGCCCCTCTCTTATGGGGCAGGTGAGTTTTTTTTACTGGAAAAAAAAGAAATGCAAAACCACTTTTCTACTGGGTCATTGAAGGATTAGGTGACTGCGGCTGTCAAGCCTAATAGATTGGTTCATCATCCTAGATCATAGATACTTGTTCTATAATGAAAATATAAGCATTTTTATATGACATGGGTGAAGAGAGCCATGCCTTGAATTGGATAAAGTGAAATGGCAGCAACACATTTATGGGAACGTGCAGGTAGCTGCTGGTGCGTCATACCTCTCTAAAACAAAGTGGAAGACTTTTGTCTTGGGTTCAGCCGTAGCAGTCGGTTTTCACCTTCTTAGTAGCTAGTGCACTGCTGTGTTTTGGCTTTTGGCTTGGGGACAGTGCTGAGAACACCAATGTTTTTAGCTGATGCTAAGTCATGTTTAGTCTGACCAAGGACTTTCTGAGTCTCATGCTCTGCCAGGGAGGAGGGGAAGTCGGGAGGAAGCAGAGACAGGACACCTGACCCAAACTAGCCAAAGAGGTATTCCATACCACAGCACATCATGCACAGGATGTAAAACTGGGGGCAATGACACAGAAGGGTTAGACCACTTCTCAGTTGGGCTGGGTATCGGTCAGCGGGTGGTGAGCGGTTGTATTCTCTTCCCTTGTTATTTCCCTTATCATTATTATCATTGGTGGTAGCAGCAGTGATTTGTGTTATACCTTAGTTACTGGACTGTTCTTATCTCAACCCGTGGGAGTTACATTCCTTTGATTTTCCTCTCCATCCCTCCAGGAGCAGGGGGAGAGGGAGGGGGAGGAAGTGGGGAGAGTGAACAAGCGGGCTGCGTGGCAGCTGGGCTTAAACCACAACAACTTTATACACTCTCCTTGCCAAGGAACTTGTTTTGTTTTGATTGGAGCAAACGATTAAAAGCCTGACAATGTATTAAGAAAATAAGGAGATTTTTAAAACCTCCACTTTTACTGTATGTTCAATACTGAAGAAGTTTCTTAAGGAACCGATGGGGATGGCAGTTGGATGTGGCTTTAAAATGCATATGTGCAAAATGAAATTGTTGTCAAAGAGATACCTTAGTATTCTTTTGTTGAAGTAAAATGTGTGTTTGCCTGTGTCCAAGATGTTGATTTCATTGCCTTCTCTGATGCCCTTTCACCTTTGCAAGGGAGGGATACCATTTCCCCCACCTCCAGCTGGTAGGGGAGTGTGGTTCTTGCATTTTGATATCCCAGGAAATGTGGTGTAAAGTGGCCATTTTGCATCTGCTCTCCTTGTTTGTAAATAACAGAATTTAAAGTGAGGGGTGTTCAGGATAAAGGTGATGTCTGCATTGCATGTTGAGTCCAAGAGATGTGTTTTCATTAACAAACAAAGAGCCTTTAGATGAGATGCTCCAAAAAAGCTCCTTTTGTAAAATGGCGGGTGCTAGAAAGTATGTGTCGCTGCCACTGTCACCTAATAGAGGTTATGCACTGATAGAAGGAACAAGGGAGCTGGCAGAAGCCTGTCTCTTGCTGTCAGTTCCAGGCTGCAGGCTTTTATGTTCATTTGTAATGCAATCAATAAGGAATAGCTTAAATTGGGCTCTGGAAGCTTGATTTTATAGTTTGCTAAATTTCTGTTTTAAATCTGTTTAAAATAAAAAAGAAGTTTCTATGGAAACCTTCCCTTTTATTCAAAGAAAATATCTCCAAGTCTCCCAGGCACTGTCTGCCTCACACAACCAGAGCTGGCTGGATCCATGCCAAGAGCCACCATGCTCTTCCAAACCTGCAGCACCGGCACAGCACCGGGCAGCATGGCAAGCACCTGCTGCTGCCTTGTGATGCAAGTAATGTAGCCCCTCCCATCACCAACAGTAGACCAGGGAGGTGGTGCCCTCTATTCATACTCTTACAGGTCCCAAAACAGTTGGCAACAAAGGGAGTTCCTTGCTGGCCTGGGAAGCACCAGCAGTGAGCTGGATGTATCCTTGCTGCCATGCAGCACTTCCTGGAAGACAAGTGCCCAGGCTGAGAGAGAGTGTGGTTCTAGGTAGTGGGAGATGCTGGCCACTTCAATCTTGCTAGGAGAGCAGGTGTCCTACAGGCTTCCAGGACTTGAAATTGTTTGTTCAGATAATTATTTAGATGGGGGAAACACCAAAAACCAAAACCCAAACAGCTTTCCTGAGATAACCTCCGTTTCTAAATTAAGAAGTCTTAGGGTCTTTTTCCCAAGTAATGAAAAAATATCTGTTGAGATCAAAGATAAAATAAAACCTCAATTAATTACTTTGTTTTTAAAATATTGTTAGTCATTATTGTCATTAGCATCCACTGGTAGGGAGGATTTCTTCTTTTCCCTGAACTCAGAGAATTTAGGGCAGTTTGCTTGCTTGGAGGTCTGAAAAGCTCTCTCTTCCTAAGCTTATCTCCCCTCTCAGTTTGTGATATTCTGAGGTTTGGGGTTTTATGCCTATTGATGCAAACTGTATGCATTGCTGCTGTGCTCACGATCTTTCTTCAGCCTGCACTCCTATGACCCTGCCTCTGGCCAGCATTTCACATTGCTATCCAGCCCAGGAACTGGTTTGAACTACCTGACAGAAATTACCTTTTAAGAGTTTTTTAAACCCATCTTGAACTTACTGTGACTGTGTAGTCATCAGCTTCATCCACTGTTCGTTCAGTCTGAGCCATAACAATTATATATGGGAAAAAAAAAAACTACAAAAATCTGTTCTGAAAGAATCTATACCAGTTGTTACCTTAAAACTATAGTAGAATATTTATAGAAAGACAAAAAGATAAACCATGGCTTCTCATAACTTTGATAAAATTTGTCAAAGGTAACGAGCTGTATAACTATGCACAATATTTTAGAATTGTGCTGCATTCAATTTCATGTAATTTATTTTCAGCACAGTGCATCATTACATGAACTATTGAATAAAGAAAATAATTCAGTTTTGCACCCTTTTATTTTTAAAGTCAGGAGTAAAGCATGTTAGATTAGAAGCATGTATATGATACATAGAATACATACAATAAAATATGATGAAAAGATATGTATTAAAATATAAGTATTTTTCTAAACTTTATCTCCCTAGGAAAAACAGAGGTGGTGGCTCAATATATACATCCTTGACTTGCCCCGAATGATCATCCCTCTTAGGTGAATATTGCCAAGAGAAAAGTTCCTGTGCACAACCTTTATCCATTTCTGTGCAAGTCAACTGCCATAAATTAACAAAAAGGAAGTATTTATTTACACAAGGAAAGGATTTTTTTATTATTATTTCAGTTTTAGATTTTATGTAATGATTCTTGAATAAAAAATCTCAGAAAACCACAGGGATCTTTTCTTAATCCCCCTGATGAACTCTGCATTTGTTCTGAAGCTCACTATAAGGTAGCTAGCACAAGGATGATATAAAACAAGACTGTTCAACTTTTGTGACAACTATAGCCAGATTTTATTATAGTAAGTTGCTCATGGACCACAGAACAAACAAACTTTATGATGTGATGAGTCATTTGGGGGATAGATTCAACCTTTGTGCCAGGAGTTGGACAGCAACATCATAATACATTAAGGGCTCCATTACACTGTATAGATACCATGTGAACAATAGCTGGAAGTTGGAGTATTCATTTATGCACTTAGTGAAATATGTAGTAGTTCTTTCTGCATAAACACAAACAAAATTAAGGAAACAAATGGCAAACATTAAATCATTATTATTAGCACATAGTCTGTTATTTTGACTGTATTATTCGTGCATACTTATCTAATGACTTTGTGATTAAAGCTGCCAGAAATAATGTTCTTTAACCTCACTGTCATCAAAATTCACTCAAATTGTGTCATTTTTAATTAAAGATTTTTTTTTGATTTTTCCATAAAGGAAAAAATGGTCAAAAGCAAAAAAGAAATTGCTATGCTTATCAATCCCACATCACAGGTATGTTTAATTAATTCTTGTCCTTTGGAGTCCCTAGATGAAAGATCAAAACAATCAATTTCATAGTTTAAAGCCAAGATACAGCACTGGGATTTGCCAGGGTAAGTAAACTGCTCCAGAATACATGTATGATGATACAGAGAGCTGGTTATCACCTGAATGCAGGAAGTTTCAGAACACTCTTTATCTCATTCAAATGTCCTTACAGCTTTATATTCACTCCAAACAATAGAAATGCCTTAAGACTCACTGGAATACTGTATCACAGGGCTTGTGATAACTCCTGCATTTCTCATGTATAACAGCACTTTTTCATTGGTTCCCCATATCAGTGAGAGCAGAAAAATGAGGAGGAGGGAAACCTCTCTGGACTTCTTTTACTTCAAGTACATGTGAAACTCATACAGAAATGCCACAGCATCTTTGCATAGGAAAGTGCTCAAAAAACTTGGGCTCTGCTTCCATAGCCTTTACCTTCGGTCTCCTGCTTGGAATCTTCTAGCTGCTCATTCCTCTATTGTTAGAGAAATGAAAGGAGAGTTCAACTTCTGCAAGAAAAAGGCTTTAACTTTTATTAAGTGACTTTGGGTACTGTAAAAAATAGAGTTTGATGGACATAGACATGAAGATTGTTGATCACAAAAAGAAAACAGATTTGCTTCATATCCAGTGATAAGGCTTTCCTTTGCTTTGCCTTTTTCTTCAGCAGCAAAATTGTGACAACGCAGAGGGATGACAATTTGCAGTTATTACTGCAGGCAAAGGCCTGAAGATGGACACTCCCCTATGTTACCATTACTCTTTTCTGAATCTCTTCTTCAAGCTTTTAACTGTACTTTTGTATGAGTCCTTTGCTTGCGCTGGACAACTTCCGCAGGTTTTCCTACCCAGAGAAACCCTCAGATCTTCCTACTTTATTTTACAGGCATCTCCCCAGCACCCAACTCAGCTTTTGACTCTTCAAAATACTTTCTGTGCTACCCTTCTGGCTTTGCAAATCACCACCTCTGTTTGATTAGACAACACTTGTTATAGAAAATATCATGTCCCAGCTGTAGCCCCATTTTACATTTTACAAAAGTTATGTCTTTTTATGTGCATACAGCTAATGGATAATGGCCCATTATCAAGAAGCTGTGACTTTGTTCATAGGTTTTCTTCCAGCAGTGGAAGTCTTTATTGTTGTTAACACACAATTTTCTGGAGCACTTACATAGAAGCAATTAAGGCCATATTCAGATAGGCGATTATTGTACCTAATGGGTACATAATAGGTATTTAATAGACATTTAGGCACCTATTATGCTTCCCTGTTCAAAAGAGCAAAACTATCAGGTTCTTTACCCAGACCAAATAGAGGAATTGTCATGATGACTAGGACTAACATACTTCAGGATCTTCTTTATTATGGGCTCAAATACATTGTTCTGGACAAAAGCACACAGGATTTCTTCTGTGCTTCCTCTGAAGTGGTTCTTTCAAAGCAGAGCTCTAAGAATTTGTGCAGAGTCCTGGACTTGGTCCTTGTATGACAGGACCTGATGTAAGGAGCAAGTAACTTATCACAATATGTCACTGAAAAAATAAAGTCTTTTCCCCTAACATTGCAGCAGTCATTCACCTCATTTATCTTAAGACAGTTTATCAGAAAACTTTCTTCAAGGACATTACCTTGTGAAAAGTCTTTTAGAAACAAAACTCAGACAAGAATATATTGCTATTATTCTGATCATAGCCTGAATCAAAAGACATAGTTGATCCAAATACAAAAGACACCACACTCCTATCCCTGATACCAGTTTTCTTGCTCTATGGTGTAAACCAACTAAATGACCCTGAGGGAAATTCAGTTTGAGCAGAGCAATTTTAAACAAATTGCTAACAAAATCCTATTATACTTCCAAGCATTTATTTTCTTAAAAGAAAATTATTACACTGCTTCTAGCTCCTGTAGAATTCAGACTGAATTCAGAGAAAATGCCCTTAACTTGGAGGTTTTTTGTAACTTGCTGATGTTCCCAATATTGCGATCTAAACTCAAAGTACAGAGTCTGTAGTCTAAAACAAGTTTTTTGTTTCATTTAAACTATGAAATGTGAGGTGAACATTATTGAAACTTTTTTTTAAACACTTTTTAAATTTACAGTCTGAAAAAAAAAAGTAAAAGCTGTTAAGAGCAGAGTTGTAAAAACTTTTAGGGTAACCTTTTTTTCTTTAATATATAAAAATAGATCACAAGTAGAAATTGCTTTGGTAGCTAGTAGAAAATACGCACTTCTTAGCTTGTAACAGAAATATATTACAAGATGAATTAGTCACATTCCCAACGCATTCAAGCCTAAAACTTGAACAGCTTTTACCTCTGGAACAGCACAGGGGACTGCTCACTCGTTTGCATCCTCCCAACCTGCTTGGTCATGCAGATTTAAAGTAGCTGCCTGGAAATGGGCTGCCATCCAGGCAGCTAAACAGAAGCCATTACACTGGAGAGCAAATATGCCACAGGTCCTTGGCAACGGTCAAATAGCTTGAAGGAAGCATTTTCATTGGCAAAAAAATCCAACAAACAAACCAATCAACCCAAAACAAAAGGAACAAGCCCCCAACAGTCCAAAGAGTGTCTTTTAAAGATGCAGAGTCAGAATAAATCCAGAAGCTAAAAAAATAAATCTCCCACCCTCCCTAGATTATAGTAAACTCAGGCAAGGAGTTGGCCACTTTCAGTTCACAGGTGAAAATTCAGGCTCCCCCCTCTCTGTGCTTTCCCTGGCAGGTACTGTGTGATGCCTGGCAGCAGCAGTACCTGTGTTCTCACACTGCCTTTTCTGGAATTGCGAAACAGCTATGATGATTTTTCTTGGAAAAAGTGCTGTACTAATCCCAGCCGTGGAATCAGGCTCATTACAGACAGAATGGAGGTAACCTTTTGCTTAAGCTATGGCAAAAACTACCTCTGGGTGGTTTTCAAGCACATAATCCTTACAGAAAACCATAGTTCTGATGATAAAATATTTAAACCCAGCTCTCAGAGGACCTCTAACTCTGCCTGTGGAACCCCACAAAAGCTCTCAGACATTTTAGATGTTTTGTTAAATCTCCACAGAACTGGTTTTTACTGTTTTTTGGTTGTGAATCTCTACACCGTTCTTTTTGAGCTGATGCAAGCTCAATCCTGACAGCAGAATACATGATTTTAAACTGAAAGGTGAAGAAGAAAGTCTGAGCTTTTAATGTTCTGGTAACAACTCTGCTTTGGCAGCTTGCAAACCAAATACTGCAAGCCAAGTGATAAAGAAGATCAAAACAAAGCCCAACGACCTAAAATTTAAGCAGAAACAACACATTTCCAGAACTGTCTCTGTTTTTTCCTTCTGGCCTCTTTTTTGACTAGAGAGAAAGATGTACAAAGTCTCAGGTCGGAGGAGTGGCACCCCCAGGAGAGCCAGGCAGCTCATCCATCATTGCAGTGAGGAAAGCAGAGCTCATGAACTTCTTTGTCTACTTCATATTTAGGTTACAGAGAGTAACTCTCGAGTCTTAGTCAACTGAAGTTGAAAGTATTTTTAAACAATTCCTAACTTCATACATCCTTAACTTGATTTATTTCTGGATTCTGGTCAGACCCAAAGTACTTTTAAAAGTCAAAGGCATACTGATGCAGAAACTAAAAAGTAGAATTCATACTCCATGGTTGGTAGATGAAAGCTGTTTCTGTTATTCAGTTTGCTCAAGGAGGAATGCTGTGGCATGGTCCCCAGGAAACACCAGGAAACATATCCTCATATCTTCTTACCACATTCCTAATGGTCCCATAATTGCAACAGTCAAAATAATCACACATTTTGATGTAAATAAAAGGTGCGCTAATTGGCCTTTCAGTGGCAATCCTATTAAGCTATCCACATCTTACCTGCAGTTATACTTTCAGTTCATGTACTTGTACTGAGTAAATTGCAGTCTCAATTGAATATGCTACAATCCCTAAATAACACTTTTTTCATTTAAACATAGAATCATTGAATGGTTCAGGTTGGAAAGAACCTTAAGATCATCTAGTTCCAAACCCCGCTGCCGTGGGCAGGGACACCTCACACTAGACCATGCTGCCCAAGGTTCTGACCAGCCTGGACTTGACACTGCCAGGAATGGAGCATTTACCACTTCTTTGGGCAACTTATTCCAGTGCCTCACCACCCTCACAGTAAAGATACTGATCATTTTCCCAGGATTATGCATATAAATAAATAGATATAACTGAAATCCTGCCAAATCATCCAGCTTTATTGCCTTAGTAGAAACTTCAGAAGGCTCCTTTTATGTTTTTGCAAAAATTGCTGTTTGCAAAACGTAGAACTGTAAGTCTGTTCTGTGTCTACATCTGCAGTATTTGTTAATGAAATGGTTTAGGAGTAGAAGCTGGTATCTGTGGGACTGAAGCATAAAAAAGGATGTGGGACTGATGCATACAAAAGGAGGCAGTGTGAGTTAAAAATCTACTTGACAAACACATGATAAAAATAAAAACAAAGACCTCTGCTCAGGAAATCCAAGATCCACAGATTGTTGGGAGTATGGGGAAGAGCCACTGCATGTTGTCCCTGTTCTTTTGTTTGCTTGTTTGTTTGTTTTTCTCCAAGTGTGCACTGTTGGGCTATGTGGTAATTTGAAAACTAGATATGTGAGAAGGAACTGCTCCAGAAGTAAACTGCTAATGACAGAATGAAGACTGTTTTAGACTATATATTATCCTGCATATTGCTTATCAAAATTCCTCTTAAAATCTGAAGAAGCAATCAAGCAAGGAATTTATTTTACTAAAAGAGAAAAGAAGCTTTTAAAAATTAAAAGGATTTTCACAAAAAAAAAAACATGTCTAAGAAAAAGAAAAATATAAAATAACATGAAAACCTTTATTCACTAACACATATTTATTTTGCTAAGTGTAAACTCCTTATAATAAAGGGCAAAAGATATTTGAAGGAACAAGCTGTTAATTGCATAAAATTTACCAAGGAAAAAATGTTTTTTAAAATTCATCAGAAATAAAAATCCAACCAGAAATAAAGTTTCATATTCTACTGAAATATACTGACTGATCTTGAGAAAGACAAGGCCATAGTATAAAAGTTAAATTAATTCTATTCACTAATACACAAAGAATGAGGGGAAGGAGGGAGAAACTGTCGCATATTCAAGTGTCAGATGTCAGAATAATTCAATAGAATACGTTGTAGCAAAGCATCAATACAATACATTTGTTAACTAGGAGAACAAAGCAAATTCAAATATTAAATTGCAGAAATACTGACTATGGTAAGCAATCTGTCAGTCAAATCATCTTCACTGAAGGGCACCAAGAGGTATGCAGGTATTTCTAGACAAAATCGGTGCGTGACTTCAAAACTGATACTATTAATAAATGCTATGAGAAAGTTAGACTTATGAGATAGTGAAGTAACTATACTGCACTGGAAAATGTCGGTGGGCTTTATGTAAAGGCAATGTGATTTGGAACATAGCTTTTGCTTCACATATCTGCTGGAGTCCTTTGACGAAGTCAGTGGTGTGGGTAAAAAATACATTTAGAATAGTATGCTAAAATCTACAGCTGACTGTGAAGACCTGAAGAAATATCTTGTGATATTAACTCTGTAAATGGGAATGAAATGGCAAATAAAATTCAATGTCAATGAATGCAAAATAACGTGTTTGTTGGGAAAAGCACAATAACCCTACTATAGACACACAATAATGAGCTCCACAAATTCTTGCAGTCATTATGAGTTGATTTCTGAAAGCATCAGCTGAATGTTCAGAAGCAATTACAGTGGTAAATAGAATTTAGGAAATATTAAGGAAGTAATAAAGAACAGAAATCATCATTATGACACTATATAATGCCTGGTGAGTCTATGTCTTGAATTGTGGGTGTAATTCTGATCATCACAGTTAAAAAAAAGTAGCAGAACTGCAGTTTCAGTTTCAGAGGTGGAAGATAAATCAGATCAGAAATATGGAGATAAAAAAAATCTTTACTTTGGAAGAGAGATGACTAGTAGGAGGATAGGATTACGTAAAATCTTAAACAGCACAGATAATACAACCAAGGAAAGTTTACCTTTCATAACTCATCACAAAATTGTAAGGGAACAGGCTTAAAACAAATTAAAGAGAAGATCTTATTCATTCATAGTAACTAAAGACAATTAAGTCACAATTACCACAGAATGACAGAGCTCAAAAATAAGTCTAAAAAAGGAATTAAGAAATTAATGGTTTATCAATAATCAATAAAAACAAAGACCGTAATCAAAAGGTTTTTAAATTGCTGGTTACCAACAACTGGGTGACTGTACCAGGAGAGGTGCAACTTCCTTTATACTTGCACTGTTTTTATCGTTTCTCTTGAATTTTTCACTACACGTCACTTCTGAGACTGTGTGAGAGGTTTGCCAGGTTTGATACAAGAGTGATTCTTACTGGCATTTGTATTGTCTTTTTCTGGTCTGTGTCCAAACCCAGACTTTTTGGTGAGTCCTATCCTGTAAATAAATACTACTCATCATATTAAAGATGTGTCAATAGACAGAAATCTGCAAAAGTGCTGTAGTATTTAACCACAAAGGTTCTTCCTGCCTTAACATTTAAGAATCTTCTCTGTCTTTTCTATAACCACTAACAAGACTTCGAGATGCAAGTTTTCCTACTGTAAAAATCATCCAGTTTGGTCTGTGTTTTTTTAAAAAACAAACTTGTAAGACAGAAAGCTTTATAATTCATTTAAATAGGGCTTTTGTGAAGCATCTGAAAGAGAATTTGTTTTGACAGATAATTTACTGATCACATTATCTAAAGCCTATCCTATTCCTCACTGAATTTTGTTTCTGATATGGTGGGAAATAAGCCACTGAAAAAGCATACCCTTCATTTGTCCTATTGAACTTATTAAATAAATAAGAATGTATTGAAATAATATAATTTAACTAACCTGGAAAAATTTCATCCTTTAACAAAAACTTGCATAAGTTCTTATAAAACAACATTCTATGTTAATGAGAGAAAGATTTTCTGTACACAATTTTTTTCCTCAGACTTTTTGTATTTTATCAGGTTGAGTTACTAAATGGCTGTCACAGTCTGCCTTAGAGATAGCTTTATTTTACTGATGAGCATTTAGTTTCTGAGCTGGATGATGCCTTCCAAAACACAGATGTGTGACTGCACACTGGAAGAAAAGGAGGTTCTTATCAAACTTGTTGAGGTGGGAGTCATGGACAATGCAGCGACAATCAATGTGATCAAGTGATTGCCAAATTTATTTATTATTCTCTGTTGTGGTTTTTTTGTTTTTTTTTTTTTACTTTAACGTAAAAAAAGGTTGCTTGCTTCACTTTAAGAAAGCTGAAAACATCCATAAAACTGATGTCCTGAGCTCAAATTTCAATTCATTCAATCACTGACAAGCGGGGTGTCCTGGGGTGATGCTGACTCTTTCCAGGCACCCACCGCAAACCGGAATCTGTAATTTACACACATATAACCTCAACCAGTTAGTTTTACTTCCACAGGACCTTTCCAAATGCCGGTTTCCGAATCCTTGTACTGGACCAGAATACCCAGAGTTTTAGTCATATAACCTGAACCTAATGCCTGACTATGTATTATAGCAGGGGAGTCATTATAGTCTCCTGTCAATCGCAAAAAAAATCATAACATATACAGCTTGAGTGTAAGAGGATTTTAACCCATATGTGGTCACCGCTTGTCGGGCCTCCTTAACTATTCTGAGATCAAAAGCTTCCCACTCTTTACCCCCTGCTGTGTAGTAGACACAGGATATGCAGAGAGGCCCATTGCAGAAAATTCACCAGTAATAATCGCATCTTTGACTAACCCGTGCCAACAGTGTGCAGGATTTGTGCCCCCCCCCCCCCCCCCCCCCCCCGATACCTCTCCCACCCCCTCCCCCTGTTTGCCTTCTTTAAGGAAGGGGTTTTGCGGAGGATAAGGTGGAGGCGCCGATGAAGATGTCTCAATCCGAGTCTCGAGGGCTTCAAGCTTTTTCATCAATTGTTGCACCTGAGCCTTTCCAAGGCCAGTGAGTAGTTGCTGATGAGCTGAGCAGACTGACCTGGCATACGAAGAGTCAGAGTCTGGAAGCAGAGGACATAAATCTGGCTCGGATTCAGGGGACTCGGAGCCTGATCCCAGGTTGAACTCAGGGTCTCCGTTGTTCACAGCTATGTCTTTGTCCTGGGTTCAGCAGCAGCAGTCATTTTTCCCCTTCTTGGTAGCTGGTGCAGTGCAGTGTTCTGACTTTCGGCCTGGGAACAGAGCTGATAGCGATGTTTTGGTTTGGCAAGGACTTTGTGAGCCTCATGCTCTGCCAGGGGGGAGGGGAAGCCAGGAGGAAGCAGAGACAGGACACCTGACCCAAACTGACCAAAGAGGTATTCCATACCACAGCATGTCATGCCCAGGATGTAACTGGGAGTTAGCCGGAAGGGCTGGGAGACTGCAGGGTTGGAGAAGGTATCGGTCGGAGCTTGGTCGGGCTTGGGGGACGAGTTATCGGTCAGCGGGTGGTGAGGTGTTGTATTCTCTTCCCTTGTTATTTCCTTTATCATTATTATTACTGGTGGTAGCAGTAGTGATTTGTGTTATACCTTAGTTACTAAAGTGTTCTTATCTCAACCGGTGGGAGTTGCATTCTTTTCGATTCTCCTCTCTGTCCCTCCGGGAGCAGAGGGAGGGCAAGAAAGGGGGGGAAGTGAGTGAACGAGTTACCTGACTGGGTTTAAACCACGACAGTTCTTTTTGGCGCCCAACGTGGGGCACAAAGGGTCGAGATAACAACAGATCTGACTGGATTAATAGTCACTCGTCACAATGCTGATTTATTGGCTCTCAGAGTTGTTCTTGTTGATCTCACCGCTTCAGACCGTTGTAACTTACTTAGAGCCGGTATTTGCTGTGTTAGTGTTTATCAAGTGTGGGGCTTGGGCTAAGGTTCTTGTCTCATTCTGCTTTATGGCAATGGCTTGTAATACGGGCGGGCTCCAGCAGCAGGGCGGGACGGACGTGGCCGTGGACTTGTACCTGGCCGTCCGGCTGCTCTTCGCCGTCCTTGCCCTCACCCTACTCTCCATCTTCGTGAGGCTGCGGGGAGCCGAGGGGGAGCGGCCCCGGGAGCCGGCGGCAGCCGAACCGGCCCGGGAGAGCGGCCCCGGGGACCAAGCGGCGGCGGGAGCGGGGCCGGAGGCCGCCAGGGGACGGCTGCCGGTGGGGGAGGCCGGGGCGGTCGAGGAGCGGAAGGAGGCGGCTGCCGAGCAGAGGGAGAAGGGGGCGGAGGAGCCGAGCCCCTCAGAGGAGCCGAGCCCTGCGGAGGAACCGAGCCCCGCGGCCGAGCCCAGCCCCGCGACGGCCGAGAGCATTCCCCGGAAGCCGCCCGCCGAGCCCCAGGAGGATGCAGGAGACCACGCAGCATTTCCCAGCAAGGCAGAGGAGGAAGAGCTGGACTCAGGAAAAGAGAAGCTGGCGGTGGGAGAGCCGGCAAGCACAGCAGCTACACCAGCCCCAGTGACAAGTACAGCAGCATCGTTTGAGAGTTCTGAAGGTTTTGAATGGCCTTTGGGTATCCTTGGGACCTGCCTGCTGATTGTGATGGGGATCAGCATGTTGGCACACACACAGACTGTGTTCTACCCACAACCATTTTGTCTGATCTCAAAAGTTAAGCAGAGTCAGGTTTGGGTCTTGTCTGGGATTAGACGACAATATAGGGGGACCAAGAGGTTTTCCCCAAGGCTGGACAGTCATGAGTGGCAGGGTGTGTGGGACAGTATGGGCAAATATCTAGTCCACTGGGCCCCTCCAGTGCTTTGGAAGCATCGGAGATGGAAGGCAGCTGTATGGAGTCCCCAGAAGCAAGCTACAGAAACTGCTTAAGGGGACAGTGAATTATTTTAAGCCTGGTGGGCCCATGGCACTTCAGGCCATCAGAGCAGAGATGCAACATAGAGATGGACTCATGATCGAGGGGTGGACTTAGCAAGGGACACTATTGCCCAGATTATTCACGAGTGTGAACACTGTACACAGTCTCTCCTGCTCTGGAAGACTGTTACAAGAGATGAAGCCTGACATCATGGACCAGATGGACACAGCAGCTTTATAGGGACTGGTCCGTGCACTAAGATAAGAGTGCACCGAGATAAGAGTGATGGTATATTGAAAATGTGGGATCTGAGCATGACATGAATGGTATGGAATAAGGGGTGGATAATGTCCTGGGTTCAGCAGTAGCAGTCATTTTTCCCCTTCTTGGTAGCTGGTGCAGTGCAGTGTTCTGACTTTCGGCTCGGGAACAGAGCTGATAGCGATGTTTTGGTTTGGCAAGGACTTTGTGAGCCTCATGCTCTGCCAGGGGGGAGGGGAAGCCAGGAGGAAGCAGAGACAGGACACCTGACCCAAACTGACCAAAGAGGTATTCCATACCACAGCACGTCATGCCCAGGATGTAACTGGGAGTTAGCCGGAAGGGCTGTGGGACTGCAGGGTTGGAGGAGGTATCGGTCGGAGCTTGGTCGGGCTTGGGGGGCGAGTTATCGGTCAGCTGGTGCTGAGGTGTTGTATTCTCTTCCCTTGTTATTTCCTTTATCATTGTTATTATTGGTGGTAGCAGTAGTGATTTGTGTTATACCTTAGTTACTAAAGTGTTCTTATCTCAACCGGTGGGAGTTGCATTCTTTTCGATTCTCCTCTCTGTCCCTCCGGGAGCAGAGGGAGGGCAAGAAAGGGGGGGAAGTGAGCGAACGAATTACCTGACTGGGTTTAAACCACGACAGTCTTTCTTGTCAGGTGTCTCTTGTTCGGTATATGGCCATCTGCGGAACTGGCTCCTGCTTTCATCGGCTCGGGGCGTTGATTTTTTTGGCGCTGTTCCAGGTACCACAGGAGGTGCAAAAGTCATAGCCACAGCACTATGATGGGGGTGAGGGGAGACAGCCCCTTCTGGAGCTGTGGCGGCAAATACAGAAGCTACCGCCGCCCTTTCCAATTTCATCTCTTTCAAAGTCTCAAACACCAATCTCCAAAGTATAGAGTGTTTCTGTGCATCTTTGGTCCGTTTACTAACCTCGCGATCATGGGACCACTTTAACAGCCTCTGTAAGGAGTCACTATCATATTGCCGTCCTCTCTTAGAGAGAATGTGTTGGAGGAGCTTCACCACCGCCTGTTCCTCTTTGGATAGCAAGTGCCCCATCTCCTCCCCGGCTGCTCACCTGATCAGGGCGAGTTTCCCAAAGTTTTGCAGACGTCTGACTTCCCAGCGCTGGGGCAGCACCGAATTTCGGCCAGCTCTTCGCCCCCTCCTTTTTGTCGGACCTTCAAACTCGTCGGCGTCGAGTTACCGATCGGAAGGTCCCAGTTCAGGCGCCACTTGTTGACGTGGGAGTCACGGACAGCGCAGAGACGATCAATGTGATCAAGCGATTGCCAAATTTACTACAAAGCCTTAACTCCTTATGTACTATTTCTTACATGCACTTACAGTGATTTGGCATATTATGATTGGATACACGTCTTGAAGACCCTTAGTGACTAACATATAATTGGTTAAACACAGGTGTGAGAACTTGACCTCGAAAGCTTGCCAACAGTCCACAGTTCTCATTAACTCAGTGAATTCCAGCTTCTTCTTATCTTGCTTGCTTAAGCTCCTTTGGGCCTCTCATGGCCTTGCTGTATCTTTCAGGATTATTCAGAGTTTATGTACTAATTATGCATTCTCCTGTGAGAACACTGTCTCCACACAAACTTGGTGTTGTATCTCCATGTTTAAATTATGAGTAATTTCAAAGAAACATAAAAATATGGCTAATGAAACTTAAAGGTCACACACAAAAACGGGGGAAAAATAAACTTCATTGGTGATGACAAAAAATTGCAAAAAATGACTTGATCATTTGTTAAACTGAGTACTAGCAAAGAAAATGTATTTTAATCCCACTAAGCATGTGGCTGCATATCAAGGACAGAGGAGAAAAATAATTCTTTGCAGAGCAGTGACGGTACCCTAGGGATCAGCAAAAGAAAACATTTTGGGATGTAGCAAGAAGGAAGCGGGGGAATAACATTACTTACACAGGAACAAACTATTCATGCTCCCGCTCCCCAAATGGGTGAATGTGATCTTTGAATGAAATGGAAGGACTTCAAAACTAGAGAGATTTTTATACTAGTATGGCAATTATTGGAACCATCCCATGTTATATTTTAGTTACATCTTTAATGTTAAACAAAGGTCCACATTTTTTAATCTTCATGGACAGATTGGATGGTGCAAGATTGTACTGTCTCAGCCAGAAATAAATTATGGATGGATATAATTCTTCTGTTATATTCATATTTGACATAAATCTATATAGAAACTGTCATTTTATAGAGATCATATGCATAGAACCTATCTAAATAGTTTAAGTTGACATGGATATTTATACAGAATTTATAAATTCATTATCTCCTCTTGTTTTTATAATATGTATATCCTGTATAGATTGTTTCTATCATGCCATGAAATAGTAAAATTCTACTGAAATATAAAAATATATATTTCTGGGAATTTGAATATTTAAAAAGTAAATTTATGGTATTAAAAAGAAGTGTCAGGAATTCTTTATGAATTGAATAACATATTAAAACAGTTTTTCCTAATTTTTGTTGTTTTGCTATTGCACTGCCTCACATTTCTATAAGTTTTTCCTTCCCAATGTCAGTGATCACTATAACTTACTGGTACTGATGAAATGAATACACTGCTGCAAACTCCTCTGGTGGAGTCCCATCAGTGATAGCTGTTGATTCAGAAGTGTGTGTTGTGCCAACTGTAGCAATATCACATAGCCATGTTTCCTTGATTTTGCTTTTTTTTGCTTGGGCTCAACTGCTCTTCAAACCAGCTTTCTTACCATAACTGAAAGATTTCAATTTTCTCTAAAACAAAACTAGCAATTCAACCAATTTGACTTCTAAAGCCGTCTCATATCCTCATTGGTTTTGGATAATGAAAGCTTCCAGATGTAAAATCTCCAATTCTTGTAAGAAAAAATTAACTCTTAGGTTACTGGTATCCCTGTAGAGTTTTGAGTCTACAAAATGACAGTATAATGTACAGTGTCTGGGTTTAGCATCTGAATATCATAAATCATAACTACTTAAAGTGTGTTTGAGACTTTATTTGCTGAAGCTCTGAAGAGAGCTGATTCTGCAGAGCTAGATATTATACACAACAGAGAGATTCATAGGATAATCGTCTGTAGTGCAGGAAAATATCTGTTCATTACTGTCTTTATGTATATGCTCACAATCACAAGCTCAACTGCTATTATATGAAGTACATTCTTGGTTTGATCAAAGTAGATAAAAATACGGTAAAAGCACTTCAGCTCCAATTTGTATTACCACTTGCTATTTACCAAATTAAAATCATGTTCATTTTTTCTTGCTGCTCCCCACTAAGGCAGCAATACTGAGGCAGCATCAGTAGAGTCTTTATTTTTAACAGACCTTTCCCTGGAGCCGCATAGGATACTGAGTCTTGCTCACTGTTTTATAAGTATTTGGAAAAGTTGATCTACCACAATCTGAGTACTATATGCTGATTTCTATCTACCCAGTTCTGTTTTTACTTATTCCCCTGTGCTCATTTCATGGCTTTTACTAATTAAAATAAAGTTTCTGGATAAATAACATATCAGTCAACTACAGGATTTTCTATGGTCAGAAATTAATCATATTTTACTCATTATGTTGAATGTATTTCCTTAAAATACTTTTAAGTTCAAAGAACAAACTAAGGTCTCATTCTGATACCTTTAGTGTTTACTAATGTATATTTGCTCTTTAAAACTACAAGTATAGGAAAGCAGTTAAGGACAGACCCTTCATGTCATGAAGTTTCCAGGGCTAATTTTAAGATTTTCCCTGAGTAATTGAAAAAGTGCAGTTAATGACTTTGGGGTTCTTTGTGGATCTCCACAACAGATTAAATTCAGATATTAGAATAAATATATAAACATAAATGTAAATAATAACAACAATAACAATAGTAATAATTATAATGTTTGTATTATCATTCTTTTTGCAATTCAATTGGTTGTTAAAGGTAAACCATAGGAAACACTTTTAATTATGATTGCAATGTCAATAAGCAGTCAAAAGGCAAGAAGCTGGCTGAAGCTGTAATGTTTCAGTACAGATATAGTAAAAAAATATTTGCATTGTGTATGTTGATACAGCATTGTATATTTCTCCAAGGTTAAGTAGGAAAGATTAGATTTCTGGGTTGCCTGGATACACTACGATTTTGCTCAGTGATGATGCAATGGATCCAGATTAGTATGGAAAAAGAATCAGGAAAGTATATGTTCCATTTCTGAAATATTGGTCACGTAAGCATACCCTTACTGGCCTTCATTAGTTCCAGGCTTAACACCAACACAAGATTTACTTCCCTTTCAATGCTATTTTTATTAATGTTTTTTTCCAGCTTGTCTCTTTCTATTTATAGTCAGTAAACCTTAGCTGCAAATGCTCTAGAAGTTCCCCTTACACACCTACCTATCTGGGTGAAGGTTTTAATGAAGCTGTATGACAGATTAAACACATATTCCTGATTCAGTTTAAGCAAGTTACCTAATCCAACCCACATTACAACAGTTCAAGAAAACGATATTTTCAGAAATAAAACCGAATTACCTTTCCCATTCATTTTTGGGTTTGGATGCACCATATAAATGGCTGTGTGTCCACAGGTTAGGAGATGATATAACACCTGACACCTGGCTTGCCATGGTGATTTTCTAAAAGCAACAGGAAGAGCTGATCACCAATTGGAAAACCTCCAAAACCACTTTCACAGGAAATTTGCAGAGCCTAATTCTCAGGATCTGATCACAAAACATATGCCTAAATCCCATGCATGGCAAGATTTGGCAGGTATTCTCAAGTGTAATTGCCACCAAATAGCACACAAAGTAGTTGTACCGTAGACCTCATTAAAGTGCACAGTAGGTTCTTTCAGAAAGTGGCAGCCGGACAGACCACTGCTGATACTACCACTGTTTTATCTAATTATATCATTCACCCAATCTGGGAAGACCACAATTCATTCGCTTCACCTGTCAGGAGGGATTAAAATTCACACTTTATACCTCTTCTGCAGGTGCTTCTTCATTGCTATTTTATTTTGTATTCATGGTGTGCTTTTGAAGAGCCCTTCCTTGTATCTCCATTTAGTGCCCTGTGGCTAGCATTGTATTTCCAGTTGTCCTAAACTGTGTTTTCTTATACACTTTTGGGTGGTGATAAGCCAGAAACTATTCCAGGAGCACCCCTGTGAACCTGAAAAGCAGGTACATGTCAGCCCTTAGCACTGTTTGCTCTATTGACATCTGGGATGTACTTCTTAGTGCAGCCTGAGAGGTTGGCAGGCAAATCCTTACACATAGCATGAAATCTTTTAATGTCACAGCAAAGAATTCAGAATTCATTTTATTGGAGAATCACAAGTGTGCATACACAAGATTGTGAGATAATGGTTAGTGTACTTCAAATAAAGCTGTGATCTGAGCACCTATTCCTTTCTATAAGGACTGTCTGTTTATTTTCATAGTGTCAATTTAATTGCAAAAAATGGTGGGTTAACCTCTGAATACTTTCTGTTTGAGCAGCAACTGCCATGCTCATGGACTTTCATGTAGACTGTTGTTTTGTACTGTTTGGCCTCCCTTTGTATCAGCTAAACAGCATCAGCAGAATTAGTATCTCCAATCATGCCTCTTTAAGTCAAATGTAATTATTACAGAAGATAAGGCACAAACCAGTAATAAGGTTATTGTAATGATTTGAGGAGTGATGATAAGCATTCCCAGACTATTTGCAGGAGCATGCATTCACTTCCAGTGCAGTAGGATAGTTTGGATTTTGTTTTCTTTTATATCCAGAGTTTCTCTTTCTAAATGTAAAAAAAAAATAGGTGACTCAAAATATAAAATATGAATAAGACTGTTCTTCATATGAGAATAGAATAGACTTTGTGATTTCTTAAAGTGAGAATAGAGTATTTCAGTTGGAAGGGACCTACAGCAATCACCTAGTTCAACTGCCTGACCAGTTCAGGGCTAACCAAAAGTTAAACTATGCTGTTAAGTCATTGTCCAAATGACTCTTAAACACTGAAAAGCTTGGGGCATCAACCACCTCCCTCTGTAGGAAGCCTGTTCCACTGCTTGACCACCCTCTCAGTAAGAAATGTTTCCTAATGTCCAGCCTAAACTTCCCCTGGTGCAGCTTTGAACCATTTCCATATGTCCTATAAGTGGATACCAGGGAGAAAAAATCAGCACTTCCCCTCCTCAGGAAGCTGTAGAGAGCAATGAGGTCGCCCCTCAGCCTCCTTTTCTCCAAACTAGACAAGCTGAGTCCTTAGCCACTCCTCATAGGACATTCTTTCCAGCTCTTTCACCATCTTTGTTGCTCTCCTCTGGACACATTCAAGGATCTTCACATCCTTCTTAAATTGTGGGCCCCAGAACTACACAGAGTATTCAAGATGAGGCTGCACCAACACTGAATACAGCAGGATAATCGCCTCTATAATGGCCTTTTAAGGAGGTAATAACTTCTCAGACCACTATCTACATTATGGGACTTATCTGCCCTGACCTATTTCAGTGATTGATATTCAAATAAAATATGCAGTAAAAACTATTTTAATAGAGGTTATAGATAATCATAAATAGCAAATTTGAAAAAAAATGTGACAGATAAGAAATAGGACAGGCACTTTGTCAATCTTTTGCTGTTGTGTAAGCTCTTAGCATCCAAGAAATATATCTATTCACTGCTGGAACAATTAATAACTTGGCTTGAAACATCTTTCTACATTAAGAAAATACTACTACTCAGTATGGGTTTTTTATTTAATTACAGTCAGATCACTGAAAAATAGACTGAAAAATCACAGGCACAGATATAAAAGTTTTTTTGCTATGTTTACTCTTTACAATACAGGGTTATTGCCTAGGATTAACTGATGATTAATGGATAAATCAATATTTCATCCAGACTGTTCTTGCATCTTTACAACGGGAGGAGTAATAAAGTTCTCATACAGCAATTGGAACAGCTAATCACTGTGTTTTTCAAAGTGCTGGGTCAAATATTACTTGCATAGTCATACAAATATAGTAAGTTGGAAACAGTAATGAGTATTTATAATTAAAGTATCATAGTAAACCATTATACTGACATTCTGTGAGAGGAGGATCAGCTCAGTGCCAGACCTGAAAAAAGTAACCCATCTGAAATAGGAATGGCAGGAACTCTGGAAACACTCTTCCTACTTGATGCCTTGCTTTCTAGAAGTAAACCGACATCAACTGATGTGATCTAAATCCACTTGTACATAGTCTTCATGGTTGACCAATCCAGCATACTGTAAGCTTCTGTGCTACAGCCTACTTGACAGAATAAGAGGTACTTCTGAGATTGCTGTTTTACATGTGCAGAATCACTCTCAATACTGCAATCCCTTAGGAAAAAGCTTTTATCCCATCAGAGACTTCAGTTCCAGCCTTAAAAATAGTTATCCATACATATGTATCTACATCTGCTTATGAGTAAAACAAGACCTCTTACCTCCAGAATGTGCAAATATTGAAATTAAATGCATTCTTTAAAACAAATATTAAATTAACTGAGTTTAATTTTATGGTTGTGTATATTAAATTATTAACATTTAATCTTCTTCACAAAAGTCAGTGAGAGGCATATTGTCACTTTCTCCAGTAAACAACTGAAAATGTAAGACTTTCAATTGAATTCAGAATTTTTAAAAAAAACCTAGCTTTTAGATTGTGACAAAACCCCAGTGATTGATCAAACAATTTTGCATGAAATTGTACAGTTCAATGAAGATGCAGATGTACAATAAATTATAAGTACTATTTTTTCTTGCAACTGAACTATGCCTGCCTCCCCAAAACACCATCTAAGTTAGATGCCAGTTTTAAAAATGGTGTAACAAGGCAGTAATATTTTCATTGGCTATTCTATTACTATGTTAGTTGGAACATGTAAATGAGAGAAGTCAGAAGTCACTATCATTTTATCTGTGTAACACCAGGGAATTCCAAGGGATGGAGAATTTCAGGGCCTAGTTAATTATTGTATTATACCTTACATCCAGAAAAATAATCTATTAACAAAGCATTAATGGAGTAAAGTGTAACATCCAATAATCCAAAAACAGAAGAAGGTGGACTTGTAAATCTTAGTCATATTGTTTTTCTGCACATGCATCAACTTGATAATTACTCCATGCACTTGAGTTAAGGGAGAATCTGAAATACACTGAATGCTTTTTAAAAAATGCAAATACTCCCAGTACTTGACAGGTCTGTGAAACTACTTAGAATGTAAGAGATGCTGGGCTACACACAACTGATGGAAACCAGCGGGGAGCCAAATTCAGACCAGGCCAATAAAAGTAGACCGTTTAGACTACAAGCGCTCAGCAGATGAGAGCAAACCTGACTGCACATACCTAGTTGCAGTGTGAGACGAATTCTTCCTGGTCTTCCTAGATTTGCTAGTTTGCCTAAAATTATGATTGCTGAACACCTTCTATTGTTCTAAAACTTGGTTTAAACTTCATAGCTGATAATGGCTTATGTGTAATATTTCATGCTTTTTACTGTTCAATAGGGATGCTTTTAAGGAGCAGTGGAGTACTCTCTACCTTCCCTTATTTCTTCCTTTTCCTTTTGTCTCTTTTCTCTCCTCTTCCTTTTTCTCACCTTCATTTTGAGAAATGAAAGAAGGAGAGCTAAGCCAAGGAAGTGAAGTTTTCACTTTGCTCTGAAGCCAGGGAGATTTGTGGTCATCCCAACCTCCATGGGTAATGAGCTCCCAAACCCAGGTGCTGCTGCTGAGCAAGACGCCTTCTGCTCCTATGGGCTCTGCTTTCATGATTGACAGCTTCATCGCTCCTAAGGAAAGCAGCTGTCAGGGCATAGCTTTCTTGCAAAAATACCAACAACCCCCAAATCAACCAGACAAATAAAAATGTACTCTTCATCACAACTAGAGGTAACACCTTGGATAGCTTAACATGTATTTGAGCAGAATAGAAACCAGCATATGTACTTCTAGAACATTTGTCCTGAAAGACATGCGATAGGAATAAATGGGGAGCTTTTTGTGCGCCTTTTTTTTTTTTTTTAATCAATGAAATATGCTGTTATGAGCTGGAAGAAATATATACTTATATGGGCCAAATTCTTGACTAAGAAGATGCTATTTTTACATCCTCATTTCCTGAGTGCAGCTGCACATCCAAGCCAAAAGCGGGAAGCCTGAAAAATAAGTCTAGAGTTCAGTTCTTAAATCCACATTTAAAAGACTAATAAAGAGCCATTTAGAGGGTTTGTTTGCAACTTCGAGTTAATGGAAGTGTTCTAGGTTTGTGACTCTGACTACTCCTTCAGGCACCCAAACTTGGTCCTGAGAACAGTGAGAAACCTCCCTCAAAACCGTTGTTTAGCTTTGAATTTCTTTAGGTGTTTTGTTGTTTTTTTTTGCTTTAGATGTTTTGTTGGTTTTTTTTTGCACCATAGAAGTTTCTTCAGTTTATCACTGAAAGACTAGGTAAGATTTAGGGGTTTTTTACATACCTTTTGCCTATTGGCACATTACAGCCAAACAAATTAGAGATTGAACTGAACAACACCCCTTCCCAATCTTTACTGCTGCAAATAGCTAATGAAAATGTTTGCTGCGCTTCATTTTTCATAATGTCTGTTATTTCAGACAAGTCACTTGGTGTTTTCAAGTTTATTTATCCTTGACTAACCATTTTTGTCATGTTTTGTAACAGAAATTTTTTAATATTAAATTCCCATAGCCATATCCCTTACCATTTCAAACTATTATTTCAAGCCTTTGCATGGCAGACACAGACCCCAGTTGCTTAGCTGTAGACAGCATTTTCTCCAGCAGTAGCAGGAGCAGCTGCTGGCTGCTTGGCAAGCTCAGCAGCCAGCTGCAGGGCCAGGGCTGCCAGCACCGCTGGGGCTGTGATGCGGCAGCAATACATATGTGGGCTGCTGCCATGCTGCCAGGCTCCTATAGCCCTCATGCTTCAGCAGAAGACTTTGTGCACTTCCCTCCTTTTCAGCTCAAGAGTCCTCAGCAAGCTGCTAGGTGACTTTTTTTAATTGGTGCAATAAAAATGGGGTCACTGCCAGGTCATCATAATTCCCTTCCAGAGTCCCAACCTTAAAGACTCACCCTCCTTGAATGTTAAACTTTCTTTGCTTGCTAGGCAGGCAAGCATAAGCAGGCTATATGCCAAGCCAGAAAACCCTGTTGTTTATGTGCACTCTCACACATAACCCATGTATTTGTGACTAGGTTTTCAATGATGCCCTGAGGAGCTGTGATGCTTGAGATTCACTGCCACCTGGAGGAGGAGTTCAAGTCAAGCTGGACGAGCATCTCAACCCCCATTTGTGTTTTAACTTCAGAATGGCTTTCAGATTTCATTTGACACACTTGACAGACAAATTAGACTGGAAGCTGAGTTTAAATATCAATAAAGGTATATGCATGCATGTGTGTGCGTGTTTAAATCATAGTTTACTAAAGAAAAAATATTGATACAAATAAAATATGACTTCTCTTCTCAGTAAACCATGTCCACATTGATTTATTAACTTAATCACGTAGTGCAAACACAGCTGGAATTCTTTATTTCTCCTGTTCCTTAATTTTAAAATGGGTCTATTTATTTTATTATGAATAATATTCATGAAATATGTAAAAGCTTTAACATTTTATAAACTGTGCTGTATTTCTGTTTACTTAGTCATTTGCAAATTCAAGTAGTTTTGGCAAACACTAAAGCTCTGTTGTGTCTTTAGGTTTTTGAATATTCAGATTGTGAAAAAATCCAATAATGTTTTCTAGGATGATAACAGGCATTCCAGAGATATTGAAAGTGGTAATACTCCTCTACTCTTTTTCCTACATTTTTTTCCATTTACTATTTTCTCATATTCGTCTTCCTCTCTGTCCTTACTTCTTATAATTTGTCTTTATTTTGGGGAATTATGAACACTTGCAATTCACTATTAGCTAGTGTGTCATGAAGGGAGAAGGACCCAAGAGTTATATTTAAGGTTAGTTGAATCACTTCTGCCTAATGGTGGCAAATAGACAGTGGAAGGACTAACTGTTCCTACTCACCTGGAACTTGGGGGGCTGACCTTGCACCCTTCCTGCCTCCAGAAACAATGATCTATGGCATGTTTTAAGCAGATATCCTCATATTGACTCATGCCTGAAGAAACCCACAGCACAAAGTGCCTTCACACAAAGTTAAATATATCCTCATAGAATGGTTTTGGTTTGAAGGGACTTTAAAGATCATCCAGTTCCACTGCTCCCCTTTCCCCCTCACCCCCATCCCCTCCACAGGCAAGGACACCTTTCTCCAAACCAGGTTGCTCAAAGCACCATCCAACCTATGCTCCAGTTACTTCCCT
Source organism: Pezoporus wallicus (assembly GCF_028554395.1). Classification (NCBI taxonomy): domain Eukaryota; kingdom Metazoa; phylum Chordata; class Aves; order Psittaciformes; family Psittacidae; genus Pezoporus; species Pezoporus wallicus. The sequence goes on from NW_026640754.1 coordinate 1,080,882, forward strand.
TTAATCACTTGCTAATAGAGAGATTGTACATCAAACAGCTGAAAACATGATGAGTCTGGGAAACTTCTTGAGGTCAGACTTTGTATCAATATGTGCGATAATGGTAGGAACTGAGGAGGGAAGAGGTGAAGTTTTTTCTTTTTTTCAGGGGGGAAGGGGGCTGGAGTGGAAGGGAGCATGTATGAAATGTTATTTCCTAAGTAGAATGTTGTTGCCTAAAGCTAAATTTAGCAGAATATGAGACTTAATTGCTCTTTGGAAAATTTCTAAGAGGACTCAGCTGAACATAGGCAGTTCTTTGGCTTAACAAATTTTCATCTTCATGGGAGGACATTGTTAAAGTACGCAGGCAGGGGACCGTGGTCTGAGGTTTGCTGGACAGAAACTAAGAGACTACTGAGCAGAAATTATGGACATAACAGATAAATAAAAGGGAGAAGCTCACAAAAGTTACCAATGGTGCTGTGAGGATGACCAGCTTCAGACTGTTAAGTGGGAGTTATATGGGAAATGGCCAGTCTTTGCAGATAATTAGAGGGGAGCAGTGAGGACCTTCTGTTGCCAGCAGTCCCTAGGTAAGGGTATTAGTAGTACCAATCGGTATTGTCAAGATAACCATATAAGTGTTAACAGTAAGTTGTCCCAGATAGGGCTGATATTGCTGAGGGAACAGTAGCAGAAATACAAAACTTTGATACAAATGTAACGAAAGCCAGTGGGGAAAAAGTGATTATGGTTGGCTTTTTATTTGGATGGATTCAAGAACAGAGAAAGGGGTGGAGGTCAAGGTGTTTGAGGGAGGCACAAGAATTGGAAAATGGAGAGAAGGGAGGACAAAAGGTCTGGTCTTGTGTAGTTGATCATAAGAATGCCTTTATTAGCACTTTTTTTGTGCCTAAGACTATAAGTGTACACGTGTGTTTGTACAGTTACATCATGTAAACATAAAGTTAACTCATCTCTTTTTTTCCCTTAAAATTTTGCAATGTAATATGACAGCAGAAGATGATTTAAAATCTAGGAGGAGGAAGCACACTCCACAAAGTCTTGAGAAAGCAAAACTGGATTGCATTTTATAGGTTTGATAGAAAGCATGTCTCCTGATGAAACAGCAGCTGTAAGACAGACTGATTTATAAAAAGGAGAATTAGAAATCCAAGTTTGCCAAAACGGATGTGTTTAGCCTGCATTAATAATTGATGTTGGCCTCATGTCTTGGAGATAAGTTTTATAGAATGTTTCACCTTTTTATTGACCTAATTTATATATTGCATAAGATATATCTTATTGCATATAAGATGAATAATAAGATGAACCTATCAGTGGAAAGGGCATTTTTTTAACCTTATGTTACAAAATTTTTCATTTTCTTTTAAACACAAGTACCTCATAGGAAGTATTTAACTGTTATTTCTATTACATGTGTTTCCTGATATAGGCCTAAAATTGGTTTCTTTGAAAGCATTGTCTACATGTAACTTTGTTGTTGTCATGAGAAGTCTTAAAATACAGATAATTTAAAAAGGGATTTGAAAATATTTAAGACTTCTAAATATTGTTGATATCAAGGAGTGGCAAACTGCTTCCTCTAATATTTAAAACCCTAATGTTTGGTTGTTTTGTTTAACTTTTCCATTACTTGTTTCCTTAATATGAGTTGAAATAACATTATGTCTACTTGAAAAATCTGTACCTGTAATAGCTGTGTTAGTGTTTTTTATACCAAAGACCTGGGTGTCTTGGGTATAAAGCATGTAAAGCACCTTTCAGGTTTGAGGGCTATGTTTCTGTTAACCACAAGTAGAAATATAGCCAGTGATCTCATTCAATTTGTATGTGATATTATTTTCACAGTGAAGAGCCCTTACAAAATGCAGCACATTATTTACGACTGTTTGTTAGTCTCTGGTTAGAAATGTCTCATGGCTGGGATCAGAACAAGCAATGAAGGTCATTCATTCATTAGAATATATTCATTTTTAAGAATGCAATACAAAGCTTGAACTTTCATGTGTGGGAGGGGATGCCTCTGAAGTCTCTATCTTAGCACCTTACATTACTTTCAGAATCTTGTCTTACAGACAATTTTTTGTAAACAGCAAAATATTTCTTTCTGTGTTACCTTCCCTAGAGTGACAGGCAACATGGTTTTATGGGGGTGAACTCTGGCCTGGAATTCAAGATATTGAGGCCACCATTTGCCATTTGAGACAGCAAGGGTTCAAAGATGTGGATTGTTAACTGAAACTTCCTCCAGTTTATATAGAAAAGGAAACATCCCAGTATTTTTCAGATGAGGAACACAAAGAAACCACTTTTGTTTGTATGTATATAAATAAAAATACAGAAAATACATAAACTAAGACAATACAATGCAATGGTAAATTACAAACTTTATAAACACCATCAAAACATCTATTCTTTTAATTTCTCAATTTATTATTCTCAAGTTGCAAACTTGCAGTTTTTATCTATGCAACAGGTAAAGTCCTGGAAATAAATATATATTCAACTTTACTGAGATAAGAAAACCAATCTACTATGATGGAACTCATTAAAACAAGAAAAAACACTTGTATGCATAAAATGGTACATTTGGGGATGTTCAGTTTTCTTATCCCTGTGAGAGACTGATTTTTCAAACTTTCACAGAGGTTAGAGGGTTTATGATCAGAATCCAAAGCAACCACTCTGGCCATAACTGTAAGAAACTGCTGGAGAAACACAGAGACAGGAAAGAAAAACATGGAAGACTTTCAGGAGGAATTGCTTGTAACAAAAAAAAAAGTTATTTTAAAAATGTTCAGATTTTTAAAATTCTCATGGGGTGGAAGAAACACTTTCTACACTGGGTCTACTGTAAGTTAAATGAATAAACACTAAGTGTGTTTGTGGAATAGTACCCAAGCGTAATTTACCAGGGGACAAGTATAAATGAAAAAATGCAAGCACGAGAATCCTTAAGGCATTTTGCGTTCAACACACTTTAGAAGGGATAACACGCAGAAGTCTAGGTAACATTACAAATCTAGCTTTAAATTGGTTAAATTCTTGTTTCAGGTAACTGGATTGCATAGTTGTTTTTGGAAAAAAGAAGTGTGCCAAGCTTCCAGGGAAAAGTCTTAAAAAAATATGAGACTTTCTGAAAGTGATATAGCTCATATTTATTAAATGTGTTCTCTTACTTTAATTTCTGACCAACTATAGTTTTATTATTTACTTTAATGCAATTTTTGATTTCTGCAGCAAAGAAGGCAGTGCCTTCATGGGGTACCATCTTATATAGACTATTCCTTCTAGGAAGTTTCCATTGCCTTTAACTGTGAGTAAATGGAATTATTTTTAAATAAATAAAATGAGTACAAGCTAGATTGTAATACTTTTATTGAATTTCTAAATAAATGTTTTCAGTATTTTCATTACAAAAAATCTATATGATGTATAAGAAACTTTTTTCTTTTTGCAAAGTAGAAGCATAGTCCATCAGGTTCTTACTCATGTCAGTTCCCCGTAATCCCAATTAAATAACATAGCACTATTCCCATGTGTAAGGCTTTGTCCTGTTATCATAAGACTTAATCCATAGTTATATAAATATATTTGAAAAGAGGATATTTTTTCCCCTTAATTTGATTATGCTATATACTTTTTGTTGCTTAAAAATGCCATCAGTCAGTAAATTTTGTCATTAATTTTATACACATAGCTATATACATTAATTCAAATATATGTGTTATATATGTTAATTAAAATACTTCTTGCAGCCACGTCTGGCTAGCTCCAGTGTCTTAGCCATTGGACATAAACTGTAAGGAATGTAAACTAGATCATAGAAGAGCAAAGAAAAGTAAAATGCAGAAATGAACAGAACAGCATTCTGCCTCAAAAATTTACCTGAAGTGTTTTTTTTCCTACTGAGGTAAATTATAAATGTTTGGACCTGTTAATAATGTTTAAGTGAAACGCTAAAATATGAAAACTGAGAATGCTTAATTTATTCTATTTGCACGTGCACAGATATTTAAAAAAAAAATGCCATTTCCCAGTAAGTATTGGTTGACTGCTTATTTATTGATATTTCTCTTGGAAGATAATGGAAATTCTCCTTTGCTTCTGCAGCCAGAGCTGATCAGTTTTTTATCCTCTATCAGAGATATTTTTAAAATTCCACATGTAATATTTCAAATACAATACTTTTAGGATATGTTTTATTGGTTTATGAAAAAGGACTATAAGACAGTTATCCACTACAGAAGAATCAGTGACCCAGAAGACCCTCTTTGTCTTGTGCATCTTGATAAACATATCAGTCAGATTACAAGAATTCTGGTTCCGTATACTTAAAATCTTGGCAGTTGATGAAATAAGCACTCTTCATAGTGCTTATTAGTATTTTTCTCAGTTTTTCAGTATGCAAACATTGAATGCCATCCTGCTGTTCTTATTCTCAGAAATAGTTTCTTTTTCATCAAGGACACAAAAGGATACCCTCAAGTGCCTAGTTTCATTTTCTGAGAAGTTCTATTGATTTCAGTGAATGATTTGGATATATAAAATGACTCTCAAGCTCAAGTACCTGTAGAAACTGTGATCTAGGGAAAGAAGCATAGCTTAAGAACATTTCCTATACTTCCCCTGCAGGTAAATTCATAGAATCACAGAATCATAGGATAGTTAGGGTTAGAAAGGACCTTAAGATCATCTAGTTCCAACCCCCCTGCAATGGGCAGGGACACCTCACACTAAACCATCTCATCCAAGGCTTCGTCCAACCTGGTCTTGAACACTGCCAGGGTTGGAGCATTCGCCACCTCCCTGGGCAACCCATTCCAGTGCCTCACCACCCTTACAGTAAAGAATTTATTTCTTATATCCAATCTAAAAATTCTATACATAATTTAACATATTCTACCAGCACAGCCTGTATTAGTTAGTTTCAATTAGTTTCTCTAACATATCTACCATCAATCTAGATATACACAGTTATATATCTTAAATGTATAGTATATTACAGTATCAGAGCATAACTCAGGTGGGAAGGGTCTTTTGAAGGTCTCTAGTCCAACCTCTTGCTAAGGAAGCAGGGCTAGCTATGACATCAGTCCAGGTTCCTCAGGGCTTTATCCAGTCTAGTCTTGAAAACCTCCAAAAGGTGCCTGCCCAACCTCTCTGGGTGACCTGACAGACTTTCTGCATGGGGAAAGCATTCCTCTTTACATACAGCCTGAACCTCTCATTTCAGTTTATACCCATTGTTTCTCATCCATGCATCACCCATGAAGACTGGCTTCATCTTCTCAATGACCTCACTGAAGGACCTGGGGGGCTGCTGTTAGCTCCCACACAGTTAGAAAGTCCTCCAGACTGCTCAGAGGGCTAGTGACAGTTTGCTTGTTGTCCCCTAGACTTGCATCTTTTTTGTACTGGAGGGTCCAAAGCTGGGGGCAATGTTCTGATTGTGATCTGAGTGCTGCCAAAACGGGGATAATCCCTTTCCTTGACTGATTGGCTGTGACCCTGCTAATGGAGCCCAGGAGGCTGGTGGCCCTCTCTACTGCCTGGGCACTGCCTGTCAGCACCCCCACAGTCTCTTCACAGAACTGCTACAGCCCAGCAGTCCCCAGGCTGTGTCGTTGCAGGGGGTTGTTTCTTTACATGTGCACGACTTTGCTCTCCTTGAATTTCCTAAGGGTGCTGTTGGCCCATTCCTCCAGCCTGTTCAGGTCCATCTGGATGACAGTCCTGCACACAGGCATATCAGCTGGTGCCCCAGGGTGGTGTCATCTGCATATCTTAGAAACGTAAGAGTCATAGATGCATTTAGGTTGGAAAAGACCTTTAAGATCATCAAGTCCAACCGTAAACCTAATACTGCCAAGTCCACCATTAAATGATGTCCCTGTCACATCTACATGTCTTTTAAATACCTCCAGGTGTGTATGTATTTGTGTGTAGACGTGTATATACATACACATATTCATACTTACACGTTATAGTTTATCCACCAGTCTATCAGGGATAATGTCCTGTATATAGCATTTAAAAAATAACTGTGCATTTTCCAGGCCTGATTAAGATGTGCTTAAACTTCTGTTGAAGTGTAGCAGTGCTAAATTAAATTGGAACTCAAAGTGAATAAGAACCATGTTTCAAAATTCACATGCAAGTTCATATTGTTAATAGTCTTCTCTAAATGTTTTCTTTTCTCCTCTGTGCCTTGTATGGAATTTTACTTCTAAAACTGGTGGGTTTGTCAGAGTTGGTGGAATGATAATTAGCTCATCTTTGAAGAGGAAAAAATATATCTATGAAACAGAAAAACACAATCATGTCTATCAGAGATAAGTAGTCATCTCTTATCTATAGGAGTCTTTATAAGTCAAATCAAATTTTTCTGAAAGTTCATATATCTGTTTAGTTTTAACCCACAAGCAATCATTAAGTTTAATGGGCTACCGGTGTCCCACTAGGAGAAACCTTTACAGAACATTCCCAACATGAATTTCTGTGGAGGATCATGAAACATGTACTGCCCTGTAGAAGGCAAATCACAAGTAGAGGTTTTCACTCTTCATAGAAGATCTCTAGCAGTATGGTGAACAAAGACTCACTTTAAACAGCTTCCAGCAGAGTTGAGCTTCTCATGCTACCTTACAAATTCATCCTGATTTAAAGAAACATTTCCTTACAATCTGTCCCCAAATGCTTTAGAAATTTCCAAGAGCCCTAATAGGTTAATTGTATTCAGGTATTTAAAGTTGTCCTATAGTCTACTTCATGTAAATAGAAGCAATTACACTTACCTATTTTATTTATCTTCTTAGAAGCATATTTTTCATATTTGATCACATTTGCAACTCTCTCTGTCCTCTCTTACCTTCAATGATTTTAAGAAAGGAAAAGATTTCTGGTTAAATGCTGTGAAGTTGTAATTCTAGCCAACTGCTGCAAAGTTGCCTTAAGGTTTCTTATCATCAGCAGATGATCTGGATTTTCAGCAATTCTTCATGGATTTTCTTCCATCAAGGAACTGCTTGTTTTGTTTTCTTGGTATCCCTGAACAATGCTGAGTAGAAAACAAAATGAGATATTTGTCTTCCTCTTTCTTTTTCCCCTCAGCTGACTGTCAAATCATGGCTCATGCTCTTTACATGGCAGTTTCTGACTTCATACAACCCAGAGGAAACTAAAGAATGGAACGGGACAAAGATTTTTCTGGAGCTTGCAGGTGGGGTCTGTACAATGAAAACAAACTTTCCTTCAGGTAAAGAGTCAAGAAGAAAGGTTATAAATGTGGTCTTAAAAACTATTATATAGAGTTACTAAATGTGCAAAGCAACATTGAGGGATTTGCCTCCTAATAGAGACGTGTCTGCTAACTTATTCCACAAGCGAATGAGAAGCAGTCAGCTATTGACCAAAGGAATGTTCCACCAGCTCTATGGATCACAGACAGCTCCTGAGCGTTTTAAAAATGAAAATGATAAAGTCATTCATTTCAAGTTCTGAAGAGTGTCGATAACTTGCAGCACATGTTGTAATCACGTTATGCAGACTAGCAAATCAGCTTTGAATACAGATCAGAAGACTCTTTGCGTAATTGTATGTTTTATGTTCTGGTGGAAACTGATATTTAATGTAAAGAGCAATAAGGTGCTATAGATTTTATGAAAGCTACTCTTTAAAATAGATTGAAAATAATCTAAATGGTAAGCAGAATTTTTTTGCTGTTCCTTGGTATTAGTTTATTATTTAGCAAAAAGAACACGATATTCAATCTTTAAAGAATATAAGAACCATAAGCATCAGCAAGTTAAATGCAGGAATGCAAAACCTCTAGAAAACAACTAGTTCTGGCCTGTATTTCAGTAAAGAGTTAAACACTGCTGAAGAGGACAGAACTGCAAAATTAAAGTTGGTTTTGTGTTTTTATGTCTCTCCATATTGCATTTAAAATGTACATCCAGCTGCTTCACTTTTTACCACTTTCCCACGTCTCTCTACTTGCACTATTTAACATAATTCTGTCCTTTTAAAAAGTTTTCTTCACTTTTCCATGTAATTTCTGGATTTTTCCTCAAGCTTTTTATATCAAGCTGCAGTTTGTGGAATACTTGATTTGCTGTAGCACTTTCCAAATATATTACTTTGTGTTTTAGTTCTTTCTTCGTGACTTCACTCTTTGTGCCTAATCAGTCTATCAGATCATCATAGGTATTTTTAGACAGCTGGTATCCAGGCACCCTATTACTATTAAAGATTTTAGAAAAATGCTTTAAAATAATGCTTTATAAAATGAAATATTCATCAGGAGGAGTCGTGCTACAGAGATACAAGAAGTGCTGACAAAGGGCTGGTCATTCCAGCTCCTGAGCACTACAAACCTGCAGGACAAACAGCCTCACAATTTAGTGAAGCAGAAAATCAGAAATAATTCCATTTTTTATGTGATGCCTCTTCTGTACAGACAGTGATAACAGGCATTTTCCATCAGTGGGTCCCATAAGGCACACAGAGGTAATAATAGTCTGAGCAGGTATTTGGAAGGTATATGGAGAGAATCTGATCATCCATCATTATGAAATTTGTCAATGAGGATGAGACATGGTTTCATTTTTTCACCTGTGCCATGTCTCTCCTAGGAGAAAACTTTTGCCACATCTTGCTCACATGACTAACACAGTAACACCCTGTCATGGTTTAAACCCAGTCAGGTAACTCGTTCACTCACTCCCCCCCTTCTTTCCCTCCCCCTAATACCGGAGGGATGGAGAGGAGAATCGAAAAGAATGCAACTCCCACGGGTTGAGATAAGAACAGTTTAGTAACTAAGGTATAACACAAATCACTACTGCTACCACCAATAATAACAATGATAAAGGAAATAACAAGGGAAGAGAATACACCAGCCAACTGATAACTTGCCCCCCTCAACCCAACCAAGCACCGACCAATACCTCCTCCAACCCTGCAGTCTCCCAGCCCTTCCGGCTAACTCCCAGTTACATCCTGGGCATGACGTGCTGTGGTATGGAATACCTCTTTGGCTAGCTTGGGTCAGGTGTCCTGTCTCTGCTTCCTCCCGACTTCCCCTCCTCCCTGGCAGAGCATGAGGCTCACAAAGTCCTTGACCAAGCCAACACATCAGTGTTATCAGCTCTGTTCCCGAGCTGAAAGTCAAAACACTGCACTGCACCAGCTACCAAGAAGGAGAAAAATGACTGCTACTGCTGAACCCAGGACATACCCGTTCCAGTATGGAGAAAGCTGAGTACAGCCTGACAATGCACACTTGGGTGACATGGTTTAATTTGAGGTGTCTCTGCCTGTTGCAGGGGGGGTTGGAACTAGATGATCTTAAGGTCTTTTCCAACCAAAACCATTCTATGATTCTATGATTCTATGGATACAGTGCTGTCATAGCTCCACAAGAGTAGTAGATGTTGTGCACTACATGGAGAAGCTCTCTTTCGCATATCATTATTATCGCCAGCTTTCCCATGTAAAGTGATGAAAAGTATTTATAATTTGTCATCAAAGCAACTGACTGCCTTGCACAAAATCTATCCTGATCCTTCCTTTTGCTACTAGGACTCCAGCTGTAAAACTTCCTGATATTCTTTTCAACTTACCAGACCTCAGGAAAGATGGGATTTCTTTCACGGTTTTGCTACTTGTAAGTACTTCATAAGAATATTACTACCCACCCTCTTGCTGCTTTGTCTCTGAGATGATCTAAGAGAAGCTGCTGTGGTGATGCTGGACAGATTTCTTTTCTAAACCTGAGTTAACTACTGCTTCTCATCTCCACTTTTCCACCCTGTAAAAGAGATTAAATGGAAAAAAAGGCATCACGGGCTTGAGGTGATATCAGTTAGTAATTGTTTCCTGATAAAATAGCACTCAACAGCCTGCCAGTGCTGACTGGAGGCCAAGAGAGAGATAATCTGGCAGCCCATTTTAGCTAGGATAGCCCTTCTGCTGCTGCTTCCTATATATTTCTTTCATCAGAGATGCAGGCAAAGAGTTGCTATCCAAGTGTAAAATCAGACCTACAAACCCTCAGTCACAGGGTGAGTGTGAGTTCAAGAGGCCCTGAAGCACCTCAAAACACTATCAGTTCAGTCACAAGGAAGATAACATCTGGCAGGATGAGGATCCCAACACCACGTCAAATTATATTTTGACCACAAACACACTCACGCAAAAAATTGTTTCAAACAACTTAAAGCAAATGTCACTGTTAGTTCCCTCCAGGTTTCAAAAGTCTCTGAGATCTCACTACAACATATCTTGTTATATTCTCAGATTGAAGTAGAGAAAAAAAAAAGCTTTTCTTTCTTTTTCTGCTCTTATTTGATTTTCCATCTTTGAATGAAATTGTTATTGAACTGAATTAGCTGAAAACTGAAGCAAAGAATATATTCTTTCTGCACCTGAAGAAGAAACATCTGACGAAAAAAGGATTAGTACTCCAATAAAATAATTCCAAATGTTAGGCTAATAATTTATACTTCATTGACATTAGCATTTAGAGCAAATACTTCCTGATTGCTCTTTTTTAATTTAAATGACAATTTAAGTTTAGAATTTTACCTGCCTCCCACTTTTATTTTTAATATCCATTGATTTTTACCTTTTTATATATTTATTAAAACTTCCTTGTTCCCACTCTATGTATTTGTATTTTTTGCTGTTTTTTTTGATTAGGAGTTTGGTTTCTGTTTTGTTTTGGGGTTATACTTCCATATTACTATTTCTCAGTTTGTTGCACCCTGAAACACTACCGGAATTAATCTTGAAATTTATAATCTAAATTTGCCCTTTTAAATATAACAGAGCCATGGACCATTGTCAGGTCTTATGTGCAAGTGTTCTTTAATGGCTGAAGTAATGGTATATTGAACTTTTCCCTATCCTTCTATAGGCCCCATGCAGTGTCCATGTGCCCCTAAAGGAGACTGTCTGTTCACTCTGGGGTGGATATTTTCAATCCAGAGTGCCTGACATGAATGTGCCATCTGTGTTGCAGCACCACAGGGTGATATTTACCTCCACCATGGCATTTTCTGGGGTGTGGTGGAAGGCAATGTAGGAGACTTGAGGCTGCAGAATCTGCTGGGATAGTATAGAAGACCCTAGTCTAAAAGGAAACAAACTTGGTTATGCCTTGCCATAATTTCTTTTCAAAAATAATGTTTTGGATTCAGGAAGTATGTTGATAACTGAAAAGAGTGAGCAGCCAGTGGTCCCATGCTTCGGCTTGCTCTCTGACCTTGCTTTATTTAACAGTTTTAAATGTAACTCTTGTAACAAGGGCATACTCTGAAATAATGCTCTTTAACAACCATGTGATGTGCAATCACAGCAGGAAAGATTCTCAGTGACTTTCTGATTTCTGGCCTCCTTGCATAGGTAAGTTTGGATTGGCACTGATCAGCATGTTCTTTATATTGACATAATCTGATTGAGCCAGCAACCCTGAACTGGCTGATGCTGTGAGTCTGTGGTGGTGATCACTGTTAGCCCTTTGAATTCTCTCATCTTGAGCGTATCTCTGCCTCATTTATCAGGCAGAATATTTGTTTTCTCCCTGGTTTTGGCAAATACTTTTCAGACTTGGTATAGGTTATTAACATTAATGACTAATGTTGCACCAATGTAGAAAGTATTATGTCTCACCGTGTCTTGCAATAGTGTGTGTAGTATTTCAAGTATTTCAAGTGAGTAGTACACTAGTTGAGAATTGGCTGGCTGTGAGTCAGCTTCAAATGCTCAAAGTGTGCCCAAAGATCTTACAATGCTCTCCTTGTTCAGATGTGAGATTTAGGCACTCCATGCCTTGTCAAATGTCTCATAGAAATTCTGATCTACTAGTGCTTGTTCTTTAGAGTTTATTCAATTAATTCTGTCACCCACTGTGATTTCACAATCTAAAACAATCCACATACTGTTGCTGTTGTTTTTAAGCTGATACAGAAATTGGTCTGTCTATCACCTGGCAATTCTGTACTTGTCTAAAGGCAAATGTGGCAAATAATCCATATACACACTTGGTTTTGTAGATGAGGTTACACTAAACATGCCTAAGACATGCCTAAACTGCCAGCTCTACAGATCACTTTCATATAACAGAAGTTACACAAACTGCCCTTTTCTGCTTGTATCATGTCCTTCTGCTTGCAAAAATAAAAGCATTTGAGTTTTTGCTTCTTGATCCTTTCTAGTTTTTATTAAAGCATATAAATTTTGGAGATCTAAACCTAAAACTAATTCCATCCAAAATGGTTACTCAACTTGTTCTGCTCTCAGTAATGGACTGCATGAGTTTGCTTAGATTTTTTAATCAGGTAAGTCAATCACTGTCCAGGAAGGTATAAAACAGTCAATCACTGTCCAGGAAGGTATAGAAACACAAGTTATGGTGGCAAAGAGAATACCTTTTTTTAGACACATAGAAAAGAACAGAACTTAGTGAGCATAAAAACCTTGGAAGGCCACATACAAGCCTGGGTTATGAACATGTTTCTTTAGGAAAGGGCTAAATACAACTTTGTAATATTGTGAAATCTCAATATGCCAGGGGGAAAGCACTCATCTTTCCTCATGTGTGTATTACTTTGGAACAAGCCCCTTTGGTGATTAGTACTGAAAAGAACAGGAGAGGAAGAGGTATGTGTTAGTGGCAGCAGGAAAGCTCTCTGATATAATACAAACCCAGATCCATTATTTAGGCATCTCTGCAGATGTAAACAATGAGGTTTGTAAAACTGTTATAAAAGGCTGTAGTTGCACTGAAACAGATCATTTTATCCATCCACTGGGAAAGTCTCATCAGCATATATTAAGTTCCTCTTTGTGCTGTTTCAATTACACTCCAATTCATTTCCTCTTTTCTTGGTAAACTGTACTTTCAAATTAGGGCCATATTAGCATCCTGTTTGGCTAACTGGTGGTATTTAAGTATGTTTTAAAAATAGGTTCCTCCCTTTACACTTTTGTTTTCTGCCAGTTGTTTATGACCAACAAATACTTTGCTCAATCACATCCTTATTTATTATCTCCACCTCTCTCCCTAACAACTAAGAGGGCTCACAGAAGCTACATAAGGTCATAGTAGACATGAAGAAGCTACAAAAGGTGGTAATGGACAAGTGTTTGTGGACATTACTGAAAAACCAAGGTGTCAAAGATTATTTGCAAAATGAGGCAGGTTGGTAAAAGCAGGGATAAGAAGAATCAGGCTAAGTCCTGAAGGCCTAACCTTGAAGTTATAGCTTGTACCTTGGGGCACAGAAACAAAAGAAAGGTGAGCTCTTATAACACCTCAGGTGGTTCAAGAAGTGTGTTTCTTGTACAGCTTTATAAAAAGATGTTGGCTACATCACACCGTTAAGGTAGAGAGAAACACTGAATTTCAAATGTGCTGAGTAAGTTTCTGGCAGGTTTTCTCATTATAAAAGATATTAAGTTTGGGACTGTCAGGAGTGAGTTCTCTGTTTGATCCAGATGGTTTTCAGTTGTGCTTCTGAGGTTGAAGGTTTTTATAAAGACAGTGAATGGCTGCAGACCTGAATGCAATCTTAACATTTAGAGTCTTTCAGTATATGTGCTAGGTGTTGGGCCAGTAAATTCTTTGCACTGTTTTACTCTTTCTTGCATGACCATAGCAGAAATACTTCTGGCATTGCTGGAAAATTTCCATCTTTGTAATTTTAAAAGCTGGATACTAAAGCAAGGCAGATATCAACCTCCATTGTAATTATTTTGTCATGACTATATATTTCTGCTTAGCCTTTTAAGAAACATTATAACTTTATCTTCTATCCTTGTTAATGCAGTTCCATTAAGTTTTGCATTTTCTTACTTCCTAGATTCTGTTAGAAGCTCTTTCTTAGCCCATTTATGACACCACTGGGGCCAGGTGATACACATTTGCATTTAAGAATGAAAGACTTAAGTTTGGTAGTATGCATCATTCTACAGAGAATGAATCTGGACACATATATCCATGCATGAGTGCATGGTCATGCTTATTGCCTTAATTAAATACTGTACACAGTAATGTCGTAGGAACTTCAACTTCAGAATCTCGTGTGCTGCGTTGTTCAATACTGATAATGTGTATTCAGATTCACAACTATAAAATAATTCATGAAATTGAGTCAAGAACTCATGTTCTAAGGTTAGACTAGGTTAAAATATGAATCGTTACATTTCCATTTCCTCTCTGATGTGCTTCACCAATTTTTCAAGCAAGAGTTACACGCATGTCATTAAAGCTTCTGAATACATGCTTCTTTTCAAGATGCCTATGAACTCTACTGCTGGAAAATGGGTACAGAACAACTTCAGAAGAAGCTCAAAACATTGAATTAATTGCTGTTTATTGTCTTTGTGCCAGTCCTGACAGGGGTAAGATGAGCTGTATTTTGTGCCTCTCCTGGAATACACCATGATTAATGACGATGACGGTAAAGTAAATCTTTATTAAAGGAACCAGTGAAACAATTAACAGAAACAGACAACAATAACACTTAAAAGTATGGGTGAAAAATGTTTAGATTCTTGCTTTACTATTCATAAACACAACACTATTGTCCTGGCTTTAACAGTCTTTTAGCAACACAATGCTCTGGAAGAGTTGTTACAGCTTATCTTCCAACAGCCACTCCTCCACCTCCCCAGAGTTTTAATGTTTTGGAAGAGCAACTAAAACCAGAAAGAGCCATACATGAATTACACTGTGTACCAACAGTCTCACCATTTCAATGCATACAGCTCATTTCAATGTGTGGCTGTGTGTTACCAACTCTCCCAGTGAATTTTCTGTGTTAATCCACTGTTTATAGATATACTTTCATTATTTATGTAACAATAGTGTCTAGTTGCCCTCTCGGAGATTAGAGTGCTATAAATTCCTCTAATTAAATGAGAAATAGCTTCAGCTCTTGGAAGGTTACTGTCTAAATCGAATAGATGGCAAACTGAAGAAGAAAAGAAGTAATTTTAACTACATATTAAAGATGAGAAACTGAGGCACAGACTCAGGAGGTGTGTGAATAATATTTTCTGGGGGAGAGCTGAAGGGAAAAAAAACCACATTTCTACCAACTGAAAGCAAACTTCTTTTAGGTCAAAAAAATAAAAGTATTTCTTTTATATTGAGAAGTGTGTTTCATTCAGTATAAAAAAACCCCAAACTTTTGTTGTGGAAAACCATGAAAAGCAAGTATTAAATATACAGGGTGCCACTCAATTTCTAAGTTATAGAGCTCTCCTAGAATGAATTTTCTCTTTATCTTAGCTCCATTTTACCAGTCAAGTTCCTGGTCACAGTACTTTTGTGTATGTTGAGGGAGAATGAAAAGAGATTTTTTTTTTGTTTGTTTGTTTTGTTTCTTCTGTTGACTTCAGTTCTTCTTTATATAAATATCAAAAAGATAGAGCTCTGTTGTTTCTAGTTATTAGAGTTAGTATCTCTCTCAGTGCATATGTAAGTATTCCATGTAAGACAGAAAGTCTTCAGTAGAAAGGAATCTAAACCAAGGTGTTATGCAGTACCTTAAAGGATAAAAAACCTGTTCAAATTCTTCCAAGATGAGGAAAGAATTGAGAGAGGTTCAAATGATTTCCAGGAAATTATGTGTTATAGAAATGACAGAGTTTACATCCTAATGGATTAGAGAAAGTAGATTGTTTTCTCTTACTGTCATTAAAAACGTTTCAGAATTGTCATCATAAGCTATTCTGATGTTTCTGAAAATTTTAAACCATTCAACCTCCTCCAAATGGCAACTTTTGATTAAAAGCATTCAAACATTTGGTGACCAATAAGGCATTTTGCTCAAGTAACGTGAAGTTTCCAGTAGGGACAGATTATGAAGAACGTGTTTCTTTGCTCTAGTCAGCATCACTTGTCCTCTGATTATTGAACTCAAGGCACAGAAAATGTGGCATATAACTTACAAAATAATTGTAATTTCATGAAGCTGCTCATTATTCATATTCCTCACAGACACTAGGTTTCATTTTCATTATCTAATTTTCTGTTCCATTTGGATTTTTAGTGTCATATCAGAAAGAGACATGTTTGACTCCAGAACTAGAATGCAGCATGACTAAGAAGAGAGTAAGAATCCTTTTTAACTTCAAAGTTTTGAATGGCATGAAATTTTGTTTCCAAGGAAACTATAGATTTTACTTTGGTAGAGGCTACACTACAAAGAAGGCATAAAAGCCATCTTGTAAATAGTCTCCATAGATGTAAAAGCCATGTTGTTGCAGAATGACTCTTAAGAGCAGGACCATAGAGTTCTGGAGGACTGTGCAAGCAAGGCAGGGGGTGGCCCCCACAGGTGGTCGGAGACCGGACCTGGGAGGACAATGTGGAGGAAGCTGTGGGGGGGCTAACCAATACTGTTGTGCCAAGAAGGAGTGGCTGAATACCACTCCTATATATGTGTGAACTGCGTCACAAATAAAGTAGAAGTTGCTTATCACCCATATTGGGTTGGCCTGTCTGCTTCTCCTCGCCGCTTACAAATGGCGCCCGAACAGGGACGCGGACTACAGGGCCCTGGTCGCTGGGGACCCGGATTACAGGGCCCCGACTAGCGGGGACCCGGAATACAGGGCCCCGGTCACTGGGGACCCGGATTACAGGGCTCCGACTAGCGGGGACCCGGGATACAGGGCCCCAGTTAGCGGGGACCCGGATACAGGACCCCGGTCGACGGGGACCCGGGATACAGGGCCCCGACTAGCGGGGACCCGGATACAGGGCCCCGGTCGACGGGGACCCGGGATACAGGGCCCCGACTAGTGGGGACCTGGATACAGGGCCCTGGTTTAACGGGGACCTGGACACAGGGCCCTGGTCGATGGGGACCTGGATATAGGGCCCCGGCTAACGGGGACCCAGAACGACGAGTGAGCGGAGCCGGCGGCAGCGGCCGGGAAGTGCAGGCAATGCTGCTGCGGTGGCGTGACGGACCCGGGTGCTTGGACTAACCGAAAGGAATCCGCTGCTGGGGCGAGCCAGACACTGCTGCGTCGGGAGGCCGATCCGGAGACCGGGGTTACAGGACGACCCAGAAGAAGACGATCCGGAAAAGGCTGGCCATGAAAATGGACCGAGAGGTAGCCCTGGACTTATTACAGTGCTTTTTATAAAAGTGGGGAACTGAGCCCTGAACTTTTACAGTGCTTTTTATAAAAGCGGGGAATTGAGCCTGAGACTCTAAAGCAGCTAGCAGGTCTAGTGGCTGTAGGGAAGGCTAAGGGATTTTTTTTGCAGATCCTAATACAATATTTGAGGAGAGTGAGTGGCGAAAGTTTGTTGATGAACTATTTGACTCAGTGCTTAATGATTATAAAAAGGCAAAGAAACTCGGTAAACCACGGAGGGAGGTAATGAACTGTATAAAAAGATACAAGGCAGAAAAGAAAACTGCCGTGGTAGCAATGGAGAAACTAGGAACAGACGTCCCCGGTCGGTTGAAACCGGGGGAAGATTACAACTCGTTCCCCCCAACTCGCGGGAGCACAGGGTTCCCCCCCCCCCCCCCTTCCTTTTCTCCCCCTCCATCAGAAGGTGCCGCGGAGGAGGTGTAACCCCCTGCTCCCCCACCACCCCAGTTCCGAAAGTAGGGACTTTGAAAAGGACAGAGAAAGTATATTAGAAGGTATACGTATGATAAATGTCGAGGAATCCGAAAGAAAGAGGGCAGTGCCTCGGTGCCGGATCGATTGCGGCGCCACTGTGAAGCACGCAGTAGAAAATAGGGATCATGCGCGAGCGGGAGATTTAAAGGAACCGCGAGCCTCTCCAGCCCACTATGCCCTAGAGTGAAAAAAAATAACTCAGTTACGGAGGAGCGAGGTCTGCAGATGGCTACATACCGAACGGGAGACATCTGATAAGAAAGACACAGCTGCGAGCAACGGAGACCCCGAGTTCGGCGCAGGATCAGCCCCCGAATCCCCTGAATCCGAGCCAGATTTATATCCTCTGCTTCCAGACCCTGACTCTGTCTCCCGGGTCGGTCTGCTCAGACTTACTGGCCCTGGAGACGCTCAGTTGTAACAATGGGTAACCAAGGACGAGAACATTACTGGGGAATTTTCTGCAATGGGCATCTCTGCATATCCTGTGTTTACTACACAGCAGGGGGCTAAAGAGTGGGAAGCTCTTGATCTCAAAATAGTTAAGGAGGCCTGACAAACAGTGACCACGTATGCGTTAAAATCCTCTTATACTCAAGCTGTATATGTTATGATTTTTCTTGCAATTGACAGGGGGAGCCCATACAGTTTCTCTGTGATACTCACGTACTAGAAGTTGGTAAATATAAGTATGTCCAGGTTTCTATCAACCCTTGGAGACCTCTGTAGATACTGCTGGCCACTTCTTCCAGCACAGGCTGGCCACCTGTGTCGGAATGAGTGTGCATTTTGGTCAGTATAAAAGCCCATGCCTCATACGATGTGGGGGAGGCAGAGCCTCTGCGGGGACGCCCGCTGAGGTTGAGCCTGCCACCTTGCACTGCAATGATGCTTCTTGGAGCTGGTTTGCTGTTAGTCTCCACAGGGTCCTTGTGCCACGTTCTGTACGTGGGACTGTAGTGGGAGTAATGATGGCTTTTGCAGGGACTAAAAAAAAAAAAAAGAGGGGGGGGAGAGAGAGAGAGTAATGATGCTGCACTTAACCTGTTTAACCTGTCTACTTCTCAAGAACTGAAGAACTGATAACCTGGGGGAGGGGGTATATTTGTGTCCTCCTGCCTACACGTCCATGGTGACTGCCTGCAAAGTTTGTCAAGCCTTGCCATGAGCTGGACAGGCGAATGGATAAACCTGATGCCTCAGCTACAGGAGCTGACCGTGATTACCCCAAGCAGAATGAGATAGAGGAAGAGAAAGAACAAATAACTGCAAAACATCACTTGGGGGCAACTGAAAAGTAACATCCTGAATATGTGTGCTTGTAAAGTAGCTATTATTAGAGGTTGTGATTTTGTGTATAAAACCACCTGTATTTACTAGCTAGTTGCTAATAAGAAGCTGCACCTTGTATTGTATAGATTTGTCACTTGTAAAAGAGATGTTAGAGTATGGAAATTTGCAGTAGCTGCTAGAAAATGCTAAGTTTGCTAGAAAAATTTTAATACAATGGTAGTGTTATAAAGCAGGTGATGGAACAAATTAAGAGGGGGGGAGAATTCCACTGGTAAGAAATTTCTTTGGCTAGTCCTTCACTGCCATCAGCATCTTCAACTGCTGCTGCACCCTGTAATAGTTACTCTGCTAATGTAAATTTGTGTGTGCCTTGCTGTAGTAGCGACTTGTCACTGGATGAAGCAGGTGAAACTGTGCATTGACAGCAAGGTGCAAGGACTGAGGCTGACCAAATGCCTGCTACCACAATCAAGGGCAAGACTGGGTTGGCTTCTGTGTTTGCCACCAAGAAGAACCTTTAGCTCCGCTGTTGGCTGCAACCCAGCAGGCGTGGAGCGGTGGGGACACATGCATGCCAGACCTTGATGTGAAGGATCAGAGAGCTATACAGCCTGTTATCAGACAGCCATACAGCAGAAAAAAGGGGCAGGCCCAGGCAGCCTCTAGTTGGCATATGTTGGAAATATAATCTAGCCCAGATCCCCTGCTCAAGTAGGGCCACCCAAACCGTATATAAAACATAAAGGGGGAAGATGTGGAGACAGTGTTCTCACAGGAGAATGCATAAGTGGTACATAAACTTTGAATAGTCCTGAAAGATACAGCAAGGCCGTGGGAGGCCTGAAGAAGCTTAAGCAAGCAAGATAAGAGGCTGGAATTCACCAAGTTAATGAGAACTGTGGACTGTTGGCAAGCTTTCAAGGTTGAGTTCTCACACCTGTGTTTAACCAATTATATGTTAGTCACTAAGGGTCTTCAAAACACGTATCCAATCATAATATGCCAAATCACTGTAAGTGCTTCAGCCGGGGCCTTGGCTCAACTAAGCAGACTGGGTTGCTGAGTTGCTAAGCAGACAATTCTACATCAAAGGCAATTCCTGACTTGTTTTAATGTTGACTCTATAAGACATGCAACACTGCAGAACCTTTTGTTGTTGGAACAGGGACATGGATGTGAAGAGTTTGATGGAATGTGTTGTATGAGTCTCTCTGATTATGCTAATTTGATGCATGCACAGCTGAGAGCCCTGGCTCAGCTTACCCAGCAGTAGTAAATGAGCAATATCCTAAGAATAACTAGATGGTTGTCTTCACGGGGCATTACAGGTTGAGTCAAACACTGCCGTTTAAAGTATTGCACTTATGTATCATTGTTAGGTTAATCATCGTAGCTATTAGACTTGTTTATAGTTGTGTGATACAACAGGTGAACAGAATAACCCATAATGCCTTGCTTGCACAAAGAAAAAGGGGGGAATTGTTGCAGAATGACTCTAAGAGCAGGACCATAGAGCTCTGGAGGACTGTGCAAGCAAGGCAGGGGGTGGCCCCCACAGGTAGCCGGAGACCGGACATGGGAGGAGAATGTGGAGGAAGCTGTGGGGGGCTAACCAATACTGTTGTGCCAAGAAGGAGTGGCTGAATACCACTCCTATATATGTGTGAACTGCGTCACAAATAAAGTAGAAGTTGCTTATCACCCATATTGGGTTGGCCTGTCTGCTTCTCCTCGCCGCTTACACCATGTACAAGATTCTTTGGTTTAGTAATCCTCTTCTTCCTGCCATGGAACAGAAGTGAAGCTAATTTCATTCTTCCCATATAAATGAACCGACAAAGACAATAGTTATCTATTGTCAAAATGTGAAGTATATCAGAATTCAGTGATTATCTTTATCCATGAAAGCTGAAACTAAATCCTGGAACTTTTTCCAGAAATCACAGTAAGGCCCGTTCTCCTCTATGGAAATACTGAAAATCTATAATAATTCCATCCTTTTGACCACAATCACATTCTTGTCTTTATTCATAGATTTTACATGCTGGAAAAAGCTACCACCAGTAAGAACCTAGGTCACTCTACTGAAGTTTAGTGTCATATCAGCTGCAATGTTGACATCTAGATTATGGCTTCTCCAGTATTATTCAAAATATGCCTACTTTGTCACTAAAACCAAAAAGCCTAAATGTAAAAAAAAAAAAAATAAAATGCTGTCCTGGGTTCAGCAGTAGCAATCCTTTTTCTCCTTCTTAGTAGCTGGTGCAGAGCTGTGTTTTTGACTTTCAGCCTGGGAACAGTGTTGATAACACCGATGTTTTTAGTTACTGCTCAAATGTTTAGTTTGACCAAGGACTTTCTAAGCCTCATGCTCTGCCAGAGAGGAGAGGAAGCATGGAGGAAGCAGAGACAGGACACCTGACCCAAGCTAGCCAAAGAGGTATTCCATACCACAGCATGTCGTGCCCAGGATGTAACTGGGAGTTACCCGGAAGGGATAGTTCATTGATCGGCTGGGCTGGGTATCGGTATCTGTCGGCAGGTGGCATTGTATTCTCTTCCCTTGTTATTTCCTTTATCATTATTGGTGGTAGCAGTAGTGATTTGTGTTATACCTTAGTTACTAAACTGTTTTTATCTCAACCCATGAGAGTTATATTCCTGCAATTCTCCTTCCCATCTGTCTGGGAGCGGGGGGAAGAAAGGATGGGGGGGGGGGGGGGGGGGTAGACTGCTTGGTTCTGATTTATGGCCTGGGCTTAAACCACAACAAATGTTTATCTTCTCTTCCATTTTTCTTACCAAAAAAAAAGAAAAAAAGACCCAGTAGTTAATCTTCTCTGATAAGAATAAGTTTTTTTCATACAAAACCTCTCAGTATTACTGTTATAAGCTGCTGTGAATTCCAGTTTGCTTCTTCCTCAGTTGATTCCCCAAACCAAATCACGTAACATGATGTTACAGCAGTAATTAGCAAAATTATGAATCAGTGCTTTCATTGCTAGTGCAGCGTGTACAGTACACTTTTCTCTTATTGCTGTTTTTCCTTAAAGTCTGTTGGGTCCTTCAGTTCATTAAGACCTCAGATTGGGTGAACCAAACTCTCCTATACTGGAAATACTCCTCATCTTGCAGGAGCAGCAGTGTATATTTACACCATTGCTGAGTCAACCACTCAATATGAACTTTAGGTTCCTCTAGTAATTGCTCCAACATCATCAGCCTGTTACTGCTTGCCACAGTTGCATGCAAGTTTTATTTAAGGTATGTACTGATGTTAACTATTACTTTGATTAACTCAGAACAGCAAATTGCTGTCCATAACATAATTTAACCTTGTGCACAAGCACTAACTAGTGAATGAAGGTCTTCAGAAACTCCTGTCCTTACAGCTAAAATCTGACCTCTAAGCTGCTGACATTTTAGTGATAGATACCAAGCCCATTTATCATTCAAACCAAGAACCTTCATCATTAGTAGCACTGGGAATAAACATTCATCATGTAGGCTTTATTGTCTGCAAGGGCTGTTTTTATGTGCTTGGTTTTAGATCTCTCTTTAAAACAATTTGGCTGGCATTGCCAAGGGAGAAAAAGCACTGCCTTTCCATTGGATGGCGAGAGCTTTGTTTTGAAATCTGGCATCTAGATGATACCTCTCTTTATCAGGCTTCTCTGATAAAGATATAAATATTCTTCTGAAAGCAAAGAGTTCCTGAGACAGAGAGAGTAGAAGTCATCATGTAGCAAAGAGCAGTTTCAGTTGCCAGGTTGGTTATGTCTGGAATACATGTGGTTCCCTGAATACCTTAAGGAAAGATATAAATCTTCGACCTGTGCCCTTCTCATTGGAGTACACTCAAACAATAAAAATCAATTTCTTATAAAGAGTTAAAATTATATTTCATTATATGCCTTAAATGATATTTTGGGATAAGGATGAAATTGCACTTTTACCCCTAAGTAGACTGTTTGAATGACCCAGATTTAAATCACTATTCCACAAATTGTTGATCAGGATAATAAGCATCAATTTTCTCTTAGCTGGTGCTTGTCTGTTTTAGGATGGCACTCCTTTTCTTTAAATTCCTGAAAATAGAAAAAACATATGAAATAACATCTTCAATAGAGGAAACCACATTTGGAATGGAAAGAATAACCCTAAACCGTTGCTGCTTTCTGTGCTCCATTTGGCACTGTTGATAGGTTCCATCACATTAGATGGTTATTGGAACTTCTCCTTTTTTTTTTTTTTCTTACAAAAATATTCCATCCCAAACAGTTATATAGCAGTATAAACAAACAAAGAAAACATAGCCTCAAGGCCTTAAAAAATTAAAATCCTTTTTTAAGGGGAACAGTTTTAACCTGATGCTCCATTAAGGTCTTATGTAACAGCTCACAGATAACTGAGATACACTACATACCCTAAAAAAAAACAGTCATTATGTGAGAGATTTTTAATTCCAAAAGGCTGATTTATTTGGTGATCTCCTTGTTCCTTTCTCCATTACGTCAGTGCATGTCTCAAGCTTGGCAGTGAAGAACAAAGACAATATTTTTAGAAGAGTCTGCAAGGGCCTGGCTGGTTTCTTGGCTTAATCAATAGTGCAGGTGGGGCCTAATTTCATGCAATACTGTGGCCTTGTATAACACAATTATAGAATCATAAAATGGTTAGGTCTGGAAAGGACCTTAAGATCATCTGGTTCCAACACCCTGCCATGGGCAGGGACACCTCGCACTAGAACATGTCACCCAAGGCTCTGTCCAACCTGGCCTTGAACACCGCCAGGGATAGAGCATTTACCACTTCTTTGGGCATCCTGTTATAATGCCTCACCATCCTCACACTAAAGAACTTCTTCCTTATATTTAACCTAAATTTCCCCTGTTTAAGTTTGCGCCCATTACCCTTGTCCTGTCACTGCAGTCCCTAATGAAGAGTCCATCCCCAGCATCCCTATAGGCCCCCTTCAGATATTAGAAGGCTGCTATGAGGTCTCCACACAGCCTTCTCTTTTCCAGGCTGAACAACCCCAACTTTCTCAGCCTGTCTTCATACAGGAGGTGCTCCAGTCCCCTGATCATCCTTGTGGCCCTCCTCTGGACTTGTTCCAACAGTTCCATGTCCTTTTCATGTTGAGGACACCAGAACTGCACACAATACTGCAGGTGAGGTCTCACAAGGGCAGAGTGGAGGGGCAGGATCACCTCCTTCGACCTGCTGGTCACACTCCTTTTGATGCAGCCCAGGATATGGTTGGCTTTCTCTTCTGCGAGTACACACTGTTGGCTCAGGTTAAGATTCTCATTGACCAACACCCCCAAGTCCTTCTCCACAGGGCTGCTCTGAATCTGTTCTTTGCCCAACCTGTAGCTGTGCCTGGGATTGCCCCCACCCAGGTTTAGGACCTTGCACTTGGCTTGGTTGGACCTCATGAGGTTGGCATTGGCCACCTCACAAGTGTGTCAAGATCCCTCTGGATGGCATTCCTTCCCTCCAGCGTATCAACCGAACCACACAGCTTGGTGTCATTGGCAAAGTTGCTGAGGGTTGCACTCAATCCCACTGTCCATGTCGCCAACAAAGATGTTGAACAGGATTGGTCCCAACACCAACCCCTGAGGACCACCACTTGTTGCCAATGTCCATTTGGACATCAAGTTTGACCACAGCTCTGCATGTAGCCATCCAACCAGTTCTTTATCCACTGGGTGGTCCACCCATCAGATTTATGTCTCTCCATTTTAGATGGATGTTGTGTTGGGACAGTGTTGAATGCTTTGCACAGCATAACTTTATGTGAATACAAATTCCAATGAGGCATTCCTGTGAGCACTCTTCTTTGCTACAATTTTAAACGCTTTAAAAAAAACTGTTCTGCCATTCATAGTAATTTTATTAACACCGTAGCTATAAATGAAACAGGTACAGTTAAAGAGCTGGAGGTGTTCTTCTGAAATTGCTGTCAGCTCTGAAGAAGATCATAAAGGTTGTGAAACTGTTCCCCTTAGTGATTTCAAGACCAGCTTTTGAAAATATGAAGAGTATTTTGTCCTATACAAAAGTGGGGAATAACTTCTATGGAAAATTCTTTGAGAGGCGATATGTATCATGATAGGTACAATAGGATTCAGTCATTTCGTAATTGTGTAGAGGTAAAATATCTTAAAGTAAATGGGAAGAGCAGATAGAAATTGTTATCAATCTCTGTTGTTTTGTTTAAAAACAAAAAACAGATCTTCACTCAGTTGAAATGTCTGTCCTTCTGCAGCTATGAGGAGGGTAGCCCATTTATAATCGCACTATTCTAGAGCTTGCTACCAACAATATCAGTGATAAAAATAGCTTCAACAGCTCAGAGTTACTCTATTTTATTCTCAACTGCAGTTTTTCTTAAAGGAGTCAGTGTAGTAGCACCATGTAATGTTCGTACCTCATGTACATGTTAACATAATAGAGCCCACTGTCTAGCCGGAGAGACAGTGCATGTATTTTACTAGTCCTGGCTGTCACACTTCTTCAATCCCAGTCAGACTGTTTGTATCTGACTGTGGAAAGTCACTCCGAACTATCCAAATTTTTTTAAATGGTTAAGCTAGGTCATAGACAGCAAAGAAGAAGCAGCACTGCACAAATGTCAGTGTATAGAGCTCACAACTTGCAATCATGATGAAAGGAGTTCTCTGATCACAACAATAATGTACGTGAAATACGTCAAAATGTAAGAAGCTTCTAATATATCATTTTTCATATATTAATGCTACAGGCAGTAGACTTTTTCAGGCCCCTTTAAACATTTTAGTTGTGCTATAATAGTTATGTCTTCTATCTCCATTTAAGAAAGAAAACTTTCAGAGAAATTGAATCCCTAGGGTTTTATGAGAAAGTTTCTACCTTTCATTTAGGAAGTCAGAAACCAAATGGCACAATGTTTATAAGCCAAAGGGAAGAAGTATGTGCTAAACTTATGCCTTCAACTTCCTACTTTACTGCTGCAACAGAGTCAGAGAATAAAACACCTAAAATATGCCTAGAAGTGATCTTTAAAGAATCCCCAACAAAACACCCAGCCGAGAAAAGAGTTGAGGTTTACTCCCTGGAAATTGCAAAAGTTAACAACATTTTACCTGTTTGCAATGCCATTATTGAACTGGCATCATGCCCTCAAAGAAAGCATTTTCAAAAGCTCCTGATCAGATGACAATGTGATACAATGAAGACTACATATATATGTGTGTGTGTGTATGTGATTTTTTTATTCTACTGAATTCTGGCAAGATGCTAAAAATAGAAATATTTTAAGGGTTTGTTTGTAGGGTATCTGTTATGTAGGGGGGATTTACTCCAACATTATTTTTGTGCATTTGTGTAAGCGTTCCATCATTTAAAGCAGAATTTTAGATGAATGTAATCAACATGCATCCTTTTTCATAAAAAAAAAGGTGTATCTTTAATTTGCGGAAGGAATTAGAGGATTTGGGTTTTTTTGGTTTTGTTTCTATTTGTTTGACGGTGTATATTCACATATCGAGACTGAAATGCAGACCAAAAGTTTACTTATGTCTCTATGTCCCTCTTTAGCTAATAACAGAATGGGAATGATACTGCTAGTTGCTACCTATCTTTCTGCAACAACAATGACTAAAATTAAAATACACCTTTATAAGAGAAGAGACTGAGTTGATCAAACAATATCAGAAATAGAATTTATGAGTGTTTGTTATGAAGCTGCTTTTGCTGATACTCTTTATCATATAGCTTAGTGAAAATCAGGAAAAATTGTCTGCAAAATTATGAACCTGCAGTTGTAACAGAGGCAGTTGTAGCATTGTTCTGAATGTAAGTTTGTAAATGAAGGAATTTTCTGAGGATCTTTCACTGGATTTATTGCATCTTCTCTGCCCCATTATCTTTCCAATGTGGTATGGTCTAGAGTATCATATTTTTTCACATAAATGCAGGAACCTATACTTACAGTACTGAAGATCCATGTACTCCAGTACTTTCTATACGCTTATTTTTTGACAGTTCTTTACAGTGAATCTCTGATTTTCATGGCTGGTGTTGAGTTCATCTTCCAGTGCCTATATACTGAAAAATTAAATGTCATTCTGTTTAGCTTATTATATCATCTGCTAATGTCCTGGTTTCATGGTACATTCATTAACACTGCTGATTTAATGCAGCATCATCTTTGCTGTGGGAGATTTCCAATTCTAAGGTTTGTTTTGTAGTTTTTCCTGGGGTTTTTGTTGTTTTGTTGTTTTTTTTCCTGTATGAAAAACCCATGTAAAAACAATGCATGAAGGAAGAGTGAGGAATGACTTACTTGAACAATTTATAGTTGTATACATCTGAGATTTATATTTAACAGAACAGTGCCCTTACAATAAGGTACATCTGCATTGCCCTTGAGTAAATCACTTGCTGTGTATTGGTAGGCTTGGAATGCTTACTATGTTGTTATTAATTTAATTAATCATAGAATAGTTTGGGTTGTAAAGGACCTTCAAAGGTCATCTAGTCCAAAACCCTGCAATGAGCAGGGACATCTTCAACTAGATCAGGTTGCCCAGAGCCACATTCAGCCTGGTCTTGAATGTCTGCAGGAATGGTGCATCTACCACCTCTCTGGGGAACCTGTGCCAGTGTTTTACCACCTTCTTTGTAAAGAATTTTTACCTAATATCCAGCATGAATCTCCCCTCTTTAATTTAAAACCATTACCCTCATCATCTCACAACAGGCCCTGATAAAAAGTCTTTCTACATCTTTCTCATAGGCCCCTTTTAAGAACTGAAAGGTTACAATAAGGTCCCCCCAGAGTCTTCTCTTACTCAGGCTAAGCAACCCCAACTCTCTCAGCCATTTCTTATAGAAGAAGTGCTTCATCTCTCTCATAATTTTTGTGGCCCTTATCTGGACCCTCTCCAACAGCTCCATGTTTTACCTGTACTGAGAACTCCAGAGCTGGATGCAGCACTCCAGGTGGGGTCCCATGAGAGCAGAGTAGAGGGGCAAAATCACTTCCCTCAATCTGCTGGCCATGCTCCTTTGAACCCACCCCAAGATACAATTGGCTGCAAGCACATGTTGCTGGCTCATATCCAATCTTCCATTCACCAGTACCCCCAGGTCCTTCTTCTGAGGGGTGCTCTCAATCCCATCTTCCCCCAGCTTGTATTGATATCAAAGATTGCCCTGACCTAGGTGCAGGACTCTGCAATTGTTCCCATTGAACCTTTTGAGCCTGTCCAAGTCTTTCTGGATATCTTTCTGTCCCTTGGGCATGTCAACTGCACCACTCAGCTTCGTGTCATCTTCAAACTTGCTGACGATGCACTCAATTCCATTGTCTACATTATTGATGAAGATATTAAAGAGTACTGGTCCCAATACAGACCCCTGAGGGATGCCACTTGTCACTGGTGTCCATCCAGACATTGAGTCATTGACCACTACCCTCTGGATGTGACCATCCAGCCAATTCTTCATTCACTGAGCAGTCCACCCATCAGATCCATCTCTTTCCAGTTTATAGAGAAGGATGTTGTGGGGGACTGTGTCAAAGACTTTACAGAGGTCCAGATAGACAACATCCATAGCCCTTCCTTTGTCCACTTATGTAGTAACTCCATCATAGACAGTCACTAGGTTGGTCAGGCAGGACTCGCCTTTGGTGAAGCCATGCTGGATGTATCAAATCACCTCCCTGTCCTTCATGTGCTCTAGCATGGCTTCGAGAAGGATCTGTTCCATGACCTTCCCAGGCACAGAGGTGAGTCTGACAGGCTGTTAGTTCCTAGGGTCCTCCATTCTAACCTTGTGATATTGCCCTTTTTCCAGTCACCGTGGACCTCACCTGACCACCATGACTTTTCAAATATCATGGAGAGTGGCTTAGCAACTACATCAGCCAATTCCCTCAGCATTCTGAGATGGATTTCATGAGGTCCCATAGGCTTATGTATATTCAGATTCCTCAGGTGGTCATGGACCTGATCTTCAGTTACAGCAGGAGGGACTTTGCTCCCCCAGTTCTCTCCTTACAGTTCATCCACTCAAGAGGTGTGGGAAGAGAAAGTGAAGACTGAGGCAAAAAAACTTTTGGTACCTCAGCCTTCTCCTTGTCCATTGTTACCAGTTCACAGTGTTGCTCACCAGGGGTTCACACTTTCTTTGACCTTCCTCTTCTGGTTGACATACCTGTAGAAGCCCTTCATGTTATTGTTTGCATCCCTTGCCAAATACAGCTCCAACCCCCACCTCACCCTGACCAACAAACCACACTCCCCATTATTCACCTCCCAGTGCAGTGTCTCATCCATTCACGGATTGTGTTGTCGTTCCTAGCACCACCCCTATGAGTCAGCTGCTGAGTCAGCAGAGGTGCCAGTCCCTGGGCAAGTCCTGACAAAGACTTGGGGCTTTGTGGCTCCTGCCATTCAGGAACAAGCCAAGAATGTGTTTGGATCAAGCCTTGGCATATTTCTGAGTTTTTAGTGTGCAACAGACTTTCTGTGTGATCTGTGATGATTATTCCTATCCTTTGCCCTCAGTGTAGCCTCTGCCCTCCAAGGAATCTTCTTGTGGCATATGTGAAGTTTTCAGAGTGGTAATTGTTTGTATGCCCTTATGGATATTACACTGAATTATACATCAGTCTCTAATTTAAACTTTTTCCCTCTTGCTATCTCTATAAACATTTGGTCTGTGCTTGGCTGAGATACTATAGCTAAAAATGTTGCTGCTGCTGAGCTGGCATTGGTGTTTGCTTTCACATAAATATGTTCTCTATTAAAGTTATTGAAGCTTCTCATTGAGATTGTTTTGTGTTTGTTTTTGGTTTTTTTTGTGGTTTTCATATCTCTTTTAAAGTATTTTTACCTTTTAACAATTTGGTGGACATTCATTTACTTTACCTGTTTCCTACATTTTCAAACCCACTTCCTTTACCCTCTCTTTCAGACATGCAAATTGGCTGTTGGTTTATACTGTAGGTTTTGTAGTAGACCAAAAGCTACTTAAAACTATGCACGTAAATTTTTTTCCTATTTAATTAGAAACAGAACTTGAGGAATGTTTCAGCTCTTTTAGAAATATTTACTATTCCCAGTAAGTAAAACTCAGCAATAATTCTTTGACTTTGGAGATTTAATTTCAAATATTATTCTGACTAAAGTAATTTTATACATACCACAAATGCAGGTGTTGATTTTTTACTTTACCGTTAAACTCAGATATTCTGACACCTTCTATTTAGTTACAAAAATGCATGTCACATGCACTTTTTCATGCTGACACTGATTTTTATCTCTTTTATCTTACTAAACGTCTTTAATTTTTTCTCCAATAATGCTAGGCCAGTAACAAAATCTACCTCTGCCTCTGTATGCTTGGATTTCCTGACTCAATCTATATTCAAAATGAGTAATTTTTACTTCCTTAGAATACATGTTATCCCATGGTTCATTCCTAGCTGTCAAGTTTGAGTAGGTTTTGGGGTTACTTTAGCATTTTTAGAAGACTCTGTCATGCTTCAGTATTTTTATTTGGATTATACAATGATTTAGGACCTGTGTCTCTTAATTAATCTTGAGCTTATGATTTCATTTTTCATTATAAGAAAAAAGCCATGTTTTCATATGTCTGGTCTTCCTGGTTCTCATTTTCCATTTGAACTAAAATTATTAAGAAATTCTAACCAAGAATAACAGTAGGTCAATGATTAAACGTTAAAGTAAGCTAGATGGTAACTCCTTTTATAGTGCTGGGAGGAAGGTGGGAAAGTCACCTTAGAAAAGAAGTTTCCTAGTAAATGTCTATCATTCCCTGCAGCAGACTTGTTAATGAGCTAGATCACAGCTGGAATACAAAGTACAAGGCTAACCTATGGCATTTGGCTGCTGAAATCTAGAGAGGTTCTATGTGGTAATTTTTCCCCTTCTGAAAATAGTGTGTTTTTTTTAAAAGAACCCTGGAAAGGAAAACCACCTGATGATGTCAGCGGTTTCCTCTGCTTTAACTTTTAAGAAAAGCTAGCAGTAGCTGCAGAAGTCTACCTGCCTCAGTGTTTTGTCTGTGTGCAACAGAACAGACAATCTTATACTTAAGGTGGAAGGTTTTGGTAAGATATAAAATGCACTGGGATGGAACTTGAAAAGCACTGTTGGATTTCCAGCTGAAATTCTTAAAAAGGATTGTGCTGAAAAAAAAATCTCTGTATTTCCCACTATGCTGAGCATTGCCTCACCTCCCCATCAGAGCTCCAAAACAAACAGGTGCCAACTGAGTCCTCCACTGGGTCTCCCAACAATAATTTCATGCAAATAAATATAATGTTAAGTAAGACGCCTCTTCAGTATATTTTTTTTACCATGATATCTGTCTATGGAGTGTACTATTACCTTATCTTTTAACTTTGTTGTGATAATTATGATTTTTCTTCGTATTTTCATTATAAGAAAAGAACATCTATAACAAGGCATAAATTACAAATTAGTTGAACTGCACATAAACGCTTTTTTTTCATTACTGCTTTTTTAAAATAATCAATTTAAAACAATTACATGCATTACTTTCATTCCTTTAGTCTTTATACTTATGCCATGCACTTGCTTTTTTATATAAAGCATTTCTAGATACTCACAGTTTTAATGTTATTAGAGTAGTTGCTTGAAGATCATTTGTGATATTAAGCATAACTGTATTAAAATTTAATAAGAATCAAAGTCTAAATGTCTCAGGAACAAAACTCTTTCACAAATCTGTTTATGGGCAAAATTCTGCAAACTGCATGTTTTCCCTGGGCACTGGCTACAGGCAGGAATTTTTCCTCTTCTGATTTGTAATAAATTAACTTGTGCCTCCTTTTTTTTTAAAAAAAAGAGAGTTTAGAGGTCTTGCACACTGCAGATTACTCTGTTATAAATACTCATTGTTAATAGATTTGCAGCAGAACTTAAAGAGTATGTGTAAAGGGACTATGATACTTTTAGGAAAAATATTAAAATTATATTTAGTTATAAAAAGGAATTTGAAGGTACACACCCTATTTGGCTTTATATACCCATCTTGCGCATGACATGAGGCCATACTTTCTATGTTATTCTTAAGTAGAGGATATGGAAAGTTGTAAACAATACAGGCAAATATGACAACACATACAGGTGATGTGGAGAACAAGGTAATTGCTGTTGCATTTTTACACTACAGACAATCAGTCAAGATGAAGGAAATGAGTGGACCCAAGTCAGGAATATTTTTTATGATGTTTGTTGATGTCTGCCAAAGAAGAACAGAAATCTTGACTAGAAGGTAATGAAAAAGGATGTGTGTTGCAAGAATTATATCATCAGCTATAGTATTCAAGACTTTCATAGTTCAATTAGCACTCAAATAAGAGCATCCATTAAAACAATATTAAATGAGAATTTTTGATCTGCAATAATTAATGACATGAATCTGGTAAACATATTTTCAGGAAGCTTGGAAAAAAACCGTAACTTTATTTGGAAAGTAGAATAAAAGTTATTGCCCTGTCTTTTTGCTTAGTGGAAATAATGTTAACAGTTCCATAAAAAATGCCTTTTTAAGGATGATTTGGGAAGTAATGGTTAGTAGTTGTTCAATTACTTGCTGGTCTACACAAAGAAATGTTCATGAAATTAAGGGGCTGATATTTTTGAACCTAATAAATTACTGTTCACATTTTTAAAGTATCAGATTGCAGTTCTTTCCCACATAAATTATAAATTTAAAAATGAGGAGTAGCCTAAATTGAAAACATAGACTGAAAGCAAATTTGTACCTTTCCATAAAATTAACAAGATTTTCCTACTCTCCAATTAATAGTCTTATCCTTTAGGGATGACATTTACGAAGCCTGTGAGGCTATTTATCTTTTTTTTTTTTGTATTCAAAATTATATTTTAACTCTCTTTAGTTCCATGAAGGCATAGAAACTTCACAGGTATGAAAACTGAATCGGTCAAACCCTTATAAGCTGCTTTTACTTTTTTTTTTCCTTCCTGGAGGATAATCTTGTAAGGACGCTTGGTAGATTGTTGTGAGATATTTCACTCTTCAGGGAAAAAAGAGCTAAGGGGTAGCTAATGCTACTACCTTACTGTCTCAAATTCCAAGCATCTTTAAGCTTCTCGGAGAGGTTAAGCTTCTGAGTTCATGTAAAATTAAATCAGAATTTTACATTACATAATTTTCTGCAGTGAATAAAGAGGTGAGCAAAAAGATATGATCCTACTTGCTCTAAAAATGACAAAACAAGTCTTTCTCACATATCCACTATTCGAATCTATTAATTTTCATTACTTGGCTAAGTTTTTTACATGACCGAGATGCAAAGTTCCTCTGATTTTTTTCTTAGCTTGTCACTGCTTAGTTTGGTACAAAGAGAAGTATTCAGGACACAGAGCGGTTAACCTTTAAATTGGGGCATTAGCTATTTAACTCTGTATTCAAGATTATAATAATGTCAGGAATTGCTTCCTGTTTGAAGATGAATGCAAAAGTGGCAGCTTGACACATTGCAAGTTTCACTACTGTAATTGCATTCCTGAGGTGAAAAAGATATCTTAGTTGACCTAGAAACGAGTGGTAGAGTGAGTGACAGTGGACATCTCATAGCAGTCTTCATGGTGATCTAGCTTTCACCTGCATCCTGCTGGTCTTTGAGGTGTTGGCTAAAAGCTTTATTTCCTTTTAGTAGGATAAGATGGGGAGAGGATAGAGAATAAAGATTGTGTGTCTTCTTGAACTCCATAGACATAAGACAAGTACTTTCTCACGAAGACAAACAGGAGGACTGGAAAAATAGAAGATAATGCAGAAAAAGTGCAACAGAAAGAGTGAAAAAACCCTAAAACAAATTAAGAAGAGAGAGAAGAAAAGCTAAATAGTTATCTGATGAAAAGGCATAAAAAATACAGAAAATATCACGTCACCAGTCTTAGTCATTGGAAGAGAGGATCCAATGACTAGGGATTCAACTAGAGATAATTAGTAAGTTTCAGTCATGACAAGGAGAGGAATAAAGAATGGATGCAATTCATATTCTACATTTCAAGATCTGTAGTCATATACTGAACATACTGAATTCAATACAGTCCAGGATCCTTTATTAATAAAACTGACAACTGAAATGTATAGCACAGAAGCTGAGGAGAAACCTTGTTTGGAGCATGGGAAAAATTCAATGATTAGTATTTATGCTGAGGTAAATTGAATTATAGGAACAAAAATGCATATGCCCAGTTATTTCAGATATTTAAAAAGTGACATCTTAGGTGATATTCAGTGTCCTGGGTTCAGCAGTAGCAGTCATGTTTCTCCTCCTTGGTAGCTGGTGCAGTGCAGTGTTTTGACTTTCGGCTCGGGAACAGAGCTGATAGAGATGTTTTGGTTTGGCCAAGGACTTTGTGAGCCTCATGCTCTGCCAGGGAGGAGGGGAAGCCAGGAGGAAGCAGAGACAGGACACCTGACCCAAACTGACCAAAGAGGTATTCCATACCACAGCACGTCATGCCCAGGATGTAACTGGGAGTTAGCCGGAAGGGCTGGGAGACTGCAGGGTTGGAGGAGGTATCGGTCGGAGGTTGGTCGGGCTTGGGGGGCGAGTTATCTGTCAGCAGGTGGTGAGGTGTTGTATTCTGTTCCCTTGTTATTTCCTTTATCATTATTATCATTGGTGGTAGCAGTAGTGATTTGTGTTATACCTTAGTTACTAAACTGTTCTTATCTCAACCCGTGGGAGTTGCATTCTTTTGATTCTCCTCTCCGTCCCTCCGAGAGCAGGGGGAGGGCAAGAAAGGGGGGGAAGTGAGCGAACGAATTACCTGACTGGGTTTAAACCACGTCACATTTTTCCAACTTCTGTCAAAGTTGATTAGAGAGTGTCAAGCTCAAGGATTAGTATTGTAAGGAATATATTACTACTGGGACCACTGATGGAACAAAGGATCCTTTTTTGATGGATTGATCCTACCTGAGGTATTAGTCATTTAGGATTGAAGCTGGCATGAAAGAACTCCCTTTACTAAAGAATATACAGAATGGCATGAGATATATTAATGATTTCCACTTTTAGTTGTAATGATCAAGATAACGAAAATAAGAAAAATGAGGGTACACTGAGGAATTCAAGAAAGAAAATGTAAGCAACATGGAAGATCTGTTATAGTAATGTGGATACCAAAGACATGATGAAAAGAAATTGCAAGTAAGATTTAAAAAATAAGGAACATATATATTTATAAAAAGGTAAAATTGGTGATGTCCTATTGCAAGGTGATGATAAAAAAGTTTCTAGTAACATAGAATCATGGAATCTTAGAATCATATACAGCTCAGGTTGGAAGACCTTAAAAGATCATCTGGTCCAACTTTTTCTAACCTTTCATGTCAAAAGGAGGCTAGATGAGATTATCTACCACTCTGTACAACCTTGAAAACCTCCAGTGATGGGAACTCCACCACTTCCCTGGGGAGGTTGTTTCTGTGACTTGTTCTCACTGTAAAAAATTCTCTTATATCTAGATGAAACCTCTCCCAGTGCAACTTGTACCTGTTGCCCCTTGTCCTCCCCATGTGGCTTCTTTCAGTGAAAGAGACTCTGTCCTCTGTAGCTTCCATTTAAGAACTGGAATATTGTGATGCAGCCCTCCTGAACCTTCTCTTAACATGGACAGTTGAAGATCTGCTTGATCACTTTGGAGATGAATAATGAAAGATTATATGATGATATTGGTAGGAACTGCAGGAGGTTTTGTGACCATTCTGTTTATATGTAGATGAAAGTTTATCAAATAGTCACTGGTGGCAATGGTCAATATGAATGGAAGGAAACAGTGTTAGGTTTGGACAGAAAACATCAGAGCTTTATATCTCAAATTAACAAGAACAGACTGCTGATTAGAGGAAACTGAAGGATTCAGCATTAAAAAATGAAAATTTGAAAGGAAATATTTTTAGTTATTCTTGAGACTGCTTGGCTGAAAAGTAGTAAATATAGTCCTTACATTTGATGGAGAGTGTGGGAAAGAAGATAACATGGAAGATGATACTTTTAACAGTCCAATCCTGCATGCAGTGGTACTGAGAAAGATTTCAACATGGAAATAGAAACAAAGATTAAAATCTGTAATGTAGATTTATCAAAGATAGTTCAGTTTAGAGGGTAAACTTTGGCTCTGAGAGAACAATTAATTTTTTAAGATAATGAGTTTTTTTAAGATAATGAGAGACTTTCTATCATTTTTAATAACCACTTTGTAAAGTTTTTGATATGGTGCCACAAAAAAGACTAGTAGTTCAAAAAGGGAAAGCAGGGTTAATGCAGTAACTTAGGGAAGAAAAGCAAGTTAAATAAAGGTGAGACAATAGATTGTATAGAAAAGACAATTATTGGGCTGTGAAGGTCTACCTTTATAAGAAAGACAGAAGGTAAAATTGTTGACGATTTGAAGCCACTTGGCCATTGTGTAGATAAATTCCAGGATGTTGGACAGAAAATAACAGATTATCCTGAGATTTGTCAAAATATAAATCAGACAAAATTTTAACAGGCTAAACCCTTAGGAACTAATCTGAATTTACTGGGTAAGTTTCAGCTCATCAGTTGGAGAGTTCCCAGTGTATCTTTTATTTCCCCATACATATGTCTGTATTATATATATATGCATACATGTACACACAAATATATGAATTACCTTTTTTATGCAGCTATGAAAGACTTGAAAAACATTAAAACAGTTGCAGATGTACAAATGATTGCACACTAAAGAGCAGGATGTCTGTGGTCCACTGAAGGACTAATGAGGATCTATGCAATACAGGTAATACCATGCAGGGACGATGAGCAGATCAGGAAATGGACTAATATAGCATGCAAAGATTTAAACATTTGGCATCTAACTAGCATGAAAACATGCTTAGTGTTTGTCTAATCTAAATACCTATTAAAATGCATGATAGATGTGTGACAGAAGACAGTATTAAATAGAAAAACATATGGATATAAAGGATAGTCATCATTTGCAATCCCTGGTTGCCAGCTGCTGAAACCTCCTGTGTGCTGTTTAATCACTGATACACAATGTTATGCTCATTATTTGCCAGACTGTGGGATAAAAGACACTGAGTGACAGAGCTGGTATTTGACCAAGCTTTGTGGCTGGACAAGGTTAAATGAGTGTTGACTCTGGACTAATGTTAGAAAATAGCTTCTAAGAAGTCAGTTGTGGTCACTGAAGAAGTCTCTGCAGTGCCAGTAATGGCTAGTGGCCAGTAGAAGACAGATCCTGGTAGAAGCCACCAGTGGGAATACCTGGTTTTACTACTGACAGGGAAGCGTTGATATGCTCGTTTAGTACCTTTGTTGACTAATCTTCTTTATCAGTTCAAAGACATTCATGTATAAAAGGGAATTCCAGCTGATTTTGGTACAGAGGTGGGGAAATAGGAGAACAAGAGAACTGGTGGTCTCCTGTGAGAGTAAACAGAGAGGCTGGTTTATTTGATCTAGTAAAATAGAAGTATGATGGTGAAGACTGAATGTCCCAAGGGCTACACACCAGTTGTGGGGAAAACTCCTTAAAATTCAAAGGAGCAAATTCAAGCCAAGAAAAAGTAGATGTAGGTGTTTCAAAAAATAACTTTGGTTGGAAATTAAGAGGGAAAAAAGTTTCCTACTTTCAGTGCAGTGACCTTCCAAAACAAGTTTAAGTAAGAGTGGACTGGAGACAAGCAACTTAACAAGCTTTGAGGTGGACCTTCATAAACACAAGAATAAGTGTTACAGTGATAGCAAGATTCAAAGTTCTTTTTACTGTTGTGCTCTGTATTTTTGTGCCAGGACCATTGTATATTCTTTTCCTCATAACCTTACTCTTTACAAGTAAATAATTCGCTTCATTCATACCATGTTCAAAATATTTAATTTTTTTTTGAAACTCAAACCAGGTCCGTACCCTTGTTTCTGTGATATACCTGTTGTCTCTTTCTAGCTGGCACAAACCAAAATCCACGATTCAGTGAAGTCAATGGTGAAAAAAAAACAAAAAAGAGAGGCAGCAAAGAAATAAGGAGCAACCTGTAGAAAATCTTTAGTTTAGGATATATTACTACATGGAAAATCTGGAGCTGCTAACACACTCTTCTGTAGTCTACCATAACCCCTGAGGATAACAGAAAGCAAAAGGCTTAGTATAAATTTTATCTTAAGACTATGAAACTAAAAATTAGACATGTAAAACTACTATGATTTCTGTGATGTTGCCAGATGAGATTTCTCATGCTATATTTATTGCAGCCTTTCACTGCATGTGGAGATGACTAATGCACATGTATCCATGTAACAGGTTCTTTGTCGTATTGCTTACCTACTGGAAACATGACGATTAACAAACTCCTGATTAATGCCAGAGAGCACATTTGCAGTCAAATGGTCTATATCAATGAAGTATGTGGAGAACATTTTGTACATGAGGTCAGCAGTTCATGGAATGCTAGCATTACTGACGTAAAACCATCCGTTACTCACCTCATGAGCTCTGTCGCAGTATTTCAGGAAGCTTAATCTTATATAAAATGGTGTTTCTCATGTCTTAAAATAGATGCTTGTATAATGGTTTCGAATTTTCACATGGGCAGCCAACCTTCACCACCCTGTGAAACAGAGTGCAATACAATGCGATCTCCGCTCCATGACTGCAGGCAGAGAGCTACAGAAAAAGGTCAGTGGACATTTTGCCCATTATTCAGATGAAGATGCAGACGCAGAAATGAACTGCTGTGTTGCTTTAGAAAATGAAAATCACCATTAGCACAGTACAATACTGTGGAGGTTTTGCTACTTCTGCCATTTCTGACTTAATCCTTGGAGACAATTATTTCTTACTGTCTTTAGGCACAATTATGAAACAGATTGCTTTGAAAAACAACCTAATTGACTGTTTTCATAAACAAAGAAGGTTCTATTCGACTTCTTTTTTAAATATGCATGATATCTTTTTTTCTGAAAGTGTTCAAGGCCAGGTTCAATGAGACTTTGAGCAACCTGGACTGGTGGAAGGTGTCCTGGCCCATGGCAGAGGTATTGGAACTAGATGATCTTTAAGGTCCCTTCCAACCCAAACTATTCTAAGATGATTCTATGATTAGTTTATTTTCATAAGCAAGTTTTTGAAGCAATTAATGACTGATTCTTCATTATTAATCAGATAATCAGTTCAGATTTAAGCTTACACTGAAGGTGCACAGTTTTGTAATATTTCATAGAAGACTGTGGCAGATTTTAGGCTAGCAATTATTTACCAAGAAGAAGTAACTTTAAGAGTAAAGCGTGCAGATGCTTTGCAATCTGTTCTAGCTGCATTCATGATCTCAGTTGCTGCAGCTGGTCTTTTTCT
Source organism: Pezoporus wallicus (assembly GCF_028554395.1). Classification (NCBI taxonomy): domain Eukaryota; kingdom Metazoa; phylum Chordata; class Aves; order Psittaciformes; family Psittacidae; genus Pezoporus; species Pezoporus wallicus. Next base: position 1,120,274 of record NW_026640754.1, read on the forward strand.
ATGTGTGTGTGAGAAACAGAATTATTATGGGGTTTGTTAATAAAAAAAAAAAGTCTGTATATAACACAAACAACTAGGTACTAGATTAAAGTATATAGCAGTGAATAATGCAGGTCATTGTTGCTGAGGTTTATAAAACCAGCAGATTCAATGCCAGCTCTGTGCCTTCAGTTTTGTTCAAGGATCTCCAATGAGACCCTCTCCCTGAAATCCCTGCCATGAACTCTGGGGATTTAGTTGTGTGGGATCCAAGGTCCAGCCCTAAAGTGGCTAATCTGGGTTACCTTGACCCAGACAGTAGAGAAAGAGCCATGAGACAGTTTGTAGAGATAGAAAAAGGTAAAAGTTGCAGAAATAAAATTGCTGAGACAGGATCATTAATAAATCAAGAAGAAAAACAACAGAAACAAATGGTATAAAGCCCAAAAGGAAAACAGGGAACCAAGTTAACTTTGCCGAGGGTCATTGGGTGAAGTTGTCAGTACTGCCAGCTGTTGGAAAATAGCAGCTCAGCAACATCAAGGACCAATCCCATCTAGATAGCTACAGAAGAAAACACTCCTTGCCTGGAGGCCACCTTTTTGGCATGTGTGCTGTGTTGTATGATCTCGGTGCGCTCTATCAGGGGAGGTGAGCATGACAATGCTCGGCCAAATACTCTCTCAAATTCCTTTATATTTTAAAGTTGTGCATACCCCACTTGCACCTGGCTAAAGATGCCTGGACAAAGAGTCCCAAATGATGGGCTGTGTGGAGGGTAGGTGGCAATACCTGATAAGGGTCAATTCCTTAGACCACATGGCTTTTTGTCTGTCAGGCAGGATCTTAGTCAAAGAAAATTGATAGACCTTTTCTTACTGTGCCTTATCAAAGTGCAGACTCAAAGGGCAACAGGTACTTTTATATTTATCACTCAGCTGGTGCCACGCTGCAGCTTTCCTGTTAACCACCCACAGCCTAAGGACTTTTCCGCCTGAGCTCAGCTATAAAAGCACTGCAAACCTTTATGTTTCAGATGTCGTGAACAGTGGCTTTCAGCACTGTGCAAGTAGAATTGTTTCTCATCTAGAAGGAGAGAGGGACAACTGTAGAAAAATGCAATTTCAGTTAGCACATTGGTAAAAAATGCTGGGACTGAATACTGAAGCTTTAAATGAAGCAAAAGGAAAGATGTATATACAGGGTATTTTGCGCAATGACTGTTGAGCACTGTGTATATTTCTCAATTATAAAAAAATGGGGAGAGGTAAAGAAATTATTGTAGCAGGATAAATTGGTAACTGAATGCAGCATTACACTGAAGGCTTGGGAGCCTGAACTAAAACGTGGCTGAAACTTTGCCTTGTTAATTACAAACTGCTGTAACCTGCTCTAAAGCAGTATAGACATGTCATAGTTTAATGTATAATGCACTTCTGTGAATTGCTGTTGAACTTACCCTTGGCATTTGGCTTTAACATTTTATTTCTTTCCCTTGTTTCATTAATGATGAAGATTTCTCCCTTTGTAATTACCATTGGTAGTTGATTACACACCCAGAAGAATACTACTTTTATTTTTTGGACACTGAGTGGGGCTGGAGGCTTTATTTTTTGCCCATTTGATTAATGTAATTATAACATATATATATATATGCCTCATTAACATAGCAGATGATCTACTTCATTGTCACATTTGAAAATGTCAATTTCCAATCCAATCTTAAGATCCCTCTAGTATAACGATTTATCTTTTTGAACAGATATAATTAATCTAAAGTGTCATAGTAACTAATAGACTATGCCACTGGTGTGTCTTCTCTTTGGTGGTATGATACATTCTCTATTTCATAAATTACCCATGTAATACAGATTCTTTTAAAGAAACAGAACAAAAAAACATATCAGTAAACATTATTAGCTAATTTCAATATTTATTTTTGGGAAAGGGTCTTGCTCTATGCTTTCTGATGCACAGAAAGACAACTGTGTTCCATTCAAAAAATGTAATGACACATATATCACATTGGGCCAACCTGGATTTTGAAAGTGCAGACAATAACAGAGCATGATTAAAAGTTTCATTATTTAAAAAAATTATTTTGTCTTGAAAATAAAATATGACCCATAATTTTGAATAGTTACATGCTTAAAACCACATTTGTTTATTCCTTAGCTTTCATACAGAGCAAATAAACACATTATTGGAGCTCCTTATCTATGGTCAGTGATGAATAATCAGTAATTTTGTGATAAAACTTTTCACCTAGAAACCAAATACGGATTTGTCCAGATAATGTGACTCAAAGTGGTGGCATTATGTAAAACACTTGTGATTATAGCTCCTTACTACAGATACCTCTTAAAATTTCCAGATTGTGGCATAGAACCAGGTTAAAGATCAAGATTTGTCAATAACACAACTTTTTGTGTCCTGCTTGAGATACCATGTCTCAGCCACAGCCACACTTTGTGCCACTGACATACTATAGTCCATAAGGAAAAAGCAGGCCATTCCCAGACAGAATTTTGTCCTTGTCACTGGGTAAAAGCACATGGAAATGGGTTGACTGCCAATGCAGGACCTTTCCATACACTGCCTGCATCCTCTTTTCCCTTTTGAGAGACATGAATTGGATATTAGTGTTTTGGTGAGGGCTTTCCTATGGAGTGCCAGAGTAACATTTGTAAGAGTCAGAACTGATATGTCCTGTACAGCATACTGATCTCGCCTTTTCCCCATAGCAAGGAATAAATTTAATTCTTTCAACGTAGAAACCTGAATACAGTCGCAACACAAGAAGTCTGTGTTCTGTTCCTTTTATAGAAAAGAATACATTTTTTTTTTCTTCATGAAATAAAAAATGTTTGACTTGTGATCACACAGATATGATGCTTCGGTCTTTGAGGGCAACCATATTATCTTGTGGGATATTAGCTGTCACGATGACATATATGTACACACACACACATACATATATATTTGTATATTGTTTTGCTGAGTAAAAGCTTTTCTTTAAAATTCTAGATACAAGAAAAATGCATTAAAATGTAAAAATACATCAGTGGTTTCCTTATTCTTTTGAATATGTCGTTGATTTTAAAGTATTTTGCCTTATTTATAAGGCCTCTGGCAATACTGGGCTCTAGTCCTTCAATTTTGCTTTTCTTTCTTTTGCTATTGACATAATTTTTAGGTTAGAATACCCTGATTCATGATTTTGTCCTAAATATAATTTAAAGACTGTGGGTGCCTGTGCTTTTAGTGTGTGTTTTTACAATGAAATGAAATTCCTATTTATGTTTGGATAACTGGCTGTGGCTTTTTAAAGCAGAATTTGAAAGATCTATTTTCTGTGTTGCTCTTACTTGGGATGTAAAACTCCATGGGACTCTGAGAAAGGCACTTTATAAATGAAATTTACTATTATGTGTTTTCTTTACAGTAAAAACTATGGTTAGTGACAACTGTGTTGTAGCCTTACAGCTCCCTGTCCACTATTATAATGTTCCACACTTCTCTTTTGGGGCTCAAGCACCTTATGCTGAGGTTAAGCTAAAAACTTTTGGTTGACTAATTGACTGAAATTGGTTTGGCTTTTTTATTAGCGAAACATGTTTCACGAGAAGTTCACAAACAAAACAGGATATATTTTTAAAATCTCATTTTTATTAGAACACAAATAGCTTGAAGTAGTTTAAATAGCAAGGTCAGATGTTTAGTTTCTCTAAATATTGTCATTTCATTCATTTAAATGAAGCTTTGCCTTTTCATAAATGGTAGCCCTTAGATGTCTGCCCCTTACCCAGAATGTATCAATGAGGAGTTATCATTCATAATGGGTTGACCTTATGCGGTGAACAGGAGTCAGTGTGTATGTGTGATTGTGAGTGCTAGCAATTACTGGGAAACTTGTATAATATTAAACTTTTGAGACAGTTAAAGCATATTCAAAGCAGAAGTTTTAAAATTATGTTTTGTTCTCATTTCATTATTACTTAACATTAGACAGCAGGGAATTCAAGAGTTCCATTCTAATATGTTCCTTACAAAATCATTAATGCATCAATGCATAACCTTCAGGTTTATGGATTACTTCTTAATGAATTAATTTTTTGTTATGGCTGAAATTATCTGGGAGATTCTGTTAACTTTGTGAATCTTGTATGATTTACTGTGTTACAATTCTATAGTTGATTGATTAACTGCCTATATTTAGTGTAGGTGCCTCTGTGTAATACAGGAAATACTTTCCTACCTGATAAACGAATTCCTTAAAAATAGTACAATTAACTGCTTTTAAAGAATTATTAAACTATAAAAATTACTCAATAGTTTCGTCTGCAAAAAAGTAGGAAAAAGTAGATTAATAAAACTTGTAAGAAAGTGATACATATTCTGTATCTTTCTCTACCCACCTAGTAGTTAAGGCATTCATCTCAGTTGATAGAAGCACAAAATCAATTTTCTCCCCTGCTTGAAAGGGATTAATCCCACATTGTAGCCAGGACTCCTTCCCACAATACTATGATGTATTTTGGAGTGGTTTGTACTCAGTATTGCCCCTTGACTGTGATTCTGTAAATATTCCATATTTATCAAGAAGACTAGCTCTAGAAGCTGATGGTGTTAAGGGTGTCTTTTTCATTCCCTCAGGCCTGATAGGCATTGCCTTCTGAGCCTAGTAGCCTACATTAACTGCAGATCCATAGCAAATGCTGTCTTTTGAATATCTTCCAGCCTGGTGATTTGATCTGAGACATGAAAATCCCACTCAGAGCAAGAATTTCAATTAAATACGTCCCACAAATGCAAAGAGTATGTGAGAGAAGGGTTGTCATCAGCATCACCATATATATACTTCCGTTCTATGAAAGATGTTCTATGAAGGATAGTTCTATGAAGGCTCTTTTTTTCAGTAAATATTTTCAAAATAGAAATACAATTATTGTTTTTCATATCACAAAAATATTTCATCCCATCTACATCTATTATTGTTTGCTTCTCATTTTATAATTTTTATGTATATATCTACTTTTGTGTGCCTGCAAGATTTATGTATGTATGCATATGTATGTACGTAAATATCTATGTGTATATGCTCAAATCAATCTTTTATCTTTTTCATGACTATGGTGCATGGAATTTGTGTTTTCTGTTTGCTGTGTTTTGCCCTGCCAGATTCCTTTAAGTAAGGAATGCTTGGATTAACTGTAAGCCTCTGAAATGAAAGGGATTTTGCACATTGTTATTCACTTGTCCCATTTGCCGCCCAGGCACACAGCAGTTACTAGCTGATTGCATGAGGAAGGAAATCTTTCCTGGGACAGAATGTGTCTCATGGAGGAGACTGGGCATCATAAAAAATATGAGAGGTGTAAAAGGGTGACACAAAGGCAAGCCCAGGACTTGACTTGATGGGGGGGAAAAGTGATGTACCCGGAAGCAGCCAATATGGTATGGAGTTGGGTGTGGACTGTGTGGCCACAACATAGGAAGTCCCTGAAAGGGCTGCTGGGCTGAGGGAAAATGTGGAAAAAAGGGTCTGCCCTTCAGGGACCAAGCTTGTGATGGCTTTAATTCTGTCTCACATAACTCCTCACAAGATTTTCAGTTTTAAAAGGTGTTTTTAACACTATTTCATTATTTACTCAAATAAAACCAGGATTCTGAGCTTAAAAATCATGGTAGCATGGCAGGCTGCTTGAATAGATTTGGTCAAAGCAGTGGCAAGTTAATGTGTCATCCTAAGGTCAAGACAAGAAAGTACTTATTATCTGCTGCATCCTGATTTTATTAGTCTCAAAGCTATATTAAAGGACACACAAGGAAAGGGGCACAATCCAAATCCCTTTACTTTAGAAAAAGTGTAAGAAGATGGTGGGCTGAAAGGCCTCGAGAAGAATGAAGTCTATAAGCACTTAGGGATGCGTGTGTCAGAGTAGTAGCTGGCTAGGCTGATAGCAGCAAGAAAGGTCTAAGTAATACAGGTGCATCAGCAAGCAGCCCTCTTTATTCTAAATGTTTCATATCCTTAAGAAATGAACAGAACGTGCTGTATTTGGAGAAAGGTCTATTAGTTGCTTCAGTCAACTTTTGCCACAGGCTCCCAGAAAAAAACCCTTGAAGGAAAACCTTCAACCACCTATATTAATTCAAATTCACACCCACGGGTAACTCAGATTTTGGTCAGAGAAATATTACTGTAGCGTTCTCTTCTGAAGACCACAAATCTGAGTGGGGTGTTCAGGCATCCTGAGCAGTGTCTCTTGACTTGGTAACAGTGTCAATAGCTTTCCCAAATACCTTCTGCTAATGAAAAGTGCAAAATGCCACATCTGCTTGGTTTTGTTTTTTTTCTAGTGTATTCTGTGGGTATCACCAGTACTTTCAGAAATGGAGAAACTGAGGACAAGCCTGGTCCTGATCAGAAGTCCGGGTGCTTGTACCCTGGGCATGTGACATGGGGCCAAAGCAGGAGAGAGAGGGCTGTGTAGTGGGAAAGAGGGGAGCAGCAGTCTAATTCCTCACCTAAACTAAATCACAAAAGACAGATCACAAGCAGCCAGACTGAACATAGTCTGATCTCATTCACATACAAAGACATGTTAGCTTTTGAGAAGAAGGCTTTTTTGAATTATTACCTTAAACAGCAATCAGCAGTGTATTCAGAACCTGTGACCAAGGCCAGTCCCCAGGGGTTGGTTAGCGTCTGTCTAACAGAGCATTCAAAGTGTTTGTATTACAAACCAGAAGGCTTGCTCCCCCTGAGGGATACCAGGGGAAAGCAGGTGCAGGTTGCATGTGGAAATAAGTCTGAAAAGTCAACAGTGACCCTAGGAGATGGGGAATTGCATCCTGGTCCTTGGTCTCAAGACGAAAGTCTGGTGAAAGCTCAGGGTCCTCCCAAAACCTTCCAGGTTGTGCTCAGACTGCAGGGACCCCTGACACCCCCCTCCTCCCCTCCCAAGGGCCGAGGCTCATAACCTTGTAGCTGTGCAGGATGAGCAAGGAGCCAGAGTGATGCAGCACCATGCGGCATTCGACAGAAAGCCTTCTCCAGCCATGTGCCAAAGGAGGCATCCTCAACATAACATGCAGGCATCACTGAGGTTTCCTGCTACCAGCCTGCAGTGCCAAACTGCTGCCTGTAGCTGTGGATGTCGTAGTGGCTGACCCACAGGAGAAGTGTTACTTTTTAGTCATTGATATTTAAACTAAAACCCAATAGCATGTCAGTCCTCACAAACATTTATCCCTGATACATTCTGCCATCTGTTTTAACAGCTGCACAAAAAAAAAAAAAACAGTCCTTTTCCAAACATGTATTCAAATACCTAGTATATCCACCTTCTGTAGCTGTTTTAAGCTAATTTGCTGCTAATGTTCATGTATAAATGTATATATATCTTTATATAGGAGTATATAATTTAGAAGGCTAACCTTCCTTTAAAAAATATTACCAGACACAGAAGAGACATACCACATAAATTATCATAATTACGTATTTTTATATACAAATAAACATTGTAAGGTTTTTGTTGGATGAAAAAACACGCAGTAAAAGGAAAATCTGACTGCTAATGGTGCACTGGACTGAATGATAGCTACTAAAGAGAGTTCTTGATGGGGGCAGAGGAGGTAGTAAGAAAGGAGCAACATTTCTGCAATATCTGAAATGAAAGTGAAGGAGAAAAATAACTGTTACAGCTGAACCCAGGACAATTTGGTATGTTTTTTTTTCCATTTGAACAGATGCTGTTGTCATTTGGCAAAGCACCCCCTTATAAGGTCAATTCTAAAACATTAGGATTACCTCTTGATTATGCTCTTATTGTTTTTGCATAAGCAAAGATATGGCCTCTTCCTTCCAGTTAATGTACCACTAGTTTAATGACCTGTACTAACAACATTAGGGACTGACTGACACTAGTTATTAAAAACAAGGGTAGAGTTTTTTATATACTTTGGAATAACTGCAATAAGTAAATCCAGTAAATCCAGACTAAACCCAGAAATTTATGGTATACGCCTATCTACATATAGCTATTGTAACCCAGGAAATATTCTGATGTAAGCCTGAGTTCTGTGTTTAATTCTATATTTTAAAGAGTTCATAAAACTCCTGCTTGTAAATGACTTCTCCATTTTGAAAGATAGCATTTCACTTATAGCTAAGAGAGGCATTGCATTTAAAATTTTCCGGTTTGATGGATCTACACTTCAGGGATTACTTTGTCTGTGGATAATTCTATTTTCTCCTCTATTTTATATTATTAGTACCCAAGTGTCCCAGTTAGATGGCCATGCTGGATACCAAACATTCATATATATTCAAAGCATGTACATTTTTCCATCCTCAACAGCAAAATGTTGTGAAGATGACTAGAAAACGATTGACCAACAGCAAAGATATTCATAAACCTCAAGTGCAGCTAATGGTAGAGAAAAAAAAATAACCAACGAACAGCTGATAATTCACAGTATTACAATTCACCTTGAGGGGAGCAGCCCTGACATCTTCAAAATAAGGAAACTGGGGAGGATACTAGTACTACAACACATCTAAGTAGGCATCCAGATCTATTGTGGTCATATATTTATTTCAGTCTGAATATCCTGTGAGTTGGAAAGTTAGTCTGTTACCTTGTTAACTTCCATTCTGAACTGCTGCTGTTCTTCACGAATTTATTTCTTGCATTTCCTCGTGGCTTTCTTCTCTATTGTTCTCCATTTCGGATCAAAAGATAATTTTTTAGACTTTGGTTATAAAGATTACCCTCAAGTTTTTAGCTTTGACCCAGGATGGTATTCCTCTTCTTCATATTCATTACATAGATACTTGGCGGTTTTGGTCATATTTATTAAAAAAAAGTATTAACATTGTTTATCAAGCTCCAGGAAATATTGGTTCAAGGTGAGCACAAGCAGGAGTTCAAGAGTTTGCAGAGAATCTAGGAAGGGGACTGACTTCATCATTGCCCTGAACACAGCAGAAAAGGACCAACCAACATAATTAGACGTTTTTTCACTTCTGTGACTCCAGGCTATTTGCAGTGGAAGCAAGAGCAGTATTTGACCAAGTCTTTCTACCTGCTCGGTGCAGACATATTAACAGCTGAAGTCATAATACAGAGCTAATGGCTGTATTACATATTAAGTGTGCCTTGTACTCTTTGACAGGAAGTCATTTTTTTCATAGACATCAGGGAAGAAGGTTGTTTAGTGAGAAAGGAAGATGTAGATGGTATAGAATGCCTTTTGCATGGTGAAATTGTTTATCATTTCAACTTGTTACATAGGAAAAGGAAAGAGAACCAAGTTCTAAGGCAGAGGTGAGGAAAAGATACCCAACTGACTAATCCTGACACTGGAGGCTGAATATGCTAGCAGATTTGAATTAATCAAAGCTTATTTAGACAGTTAATGCAGAAATCCCCTTTCTGTAATTAATACTGCATATATTGTGTTTGCGCAGTTACAGCATATATTTGATACTATAAAGTTAGATTATATATAGACGAACATACCCTTCTTTGTAACTTTCTCAGAAATAAGAATAATTTTTCCACTGGTAATTAGTTCCAACAGAGTGTACACTTAGAGTATAGTATAAAAATAATTTTTCACTTTGTCTTCAGTGATTACTATATTTAGCATGCAATCAAACATTTAAAAGTTTGTTCATGTGAAGTGATATTCCAGACTTTAGGATATTTTGATATTTATTCAAGCTGAATATCTCTTAATTTTGCAGAGATGTTAAAACGCCTTGCTCTTTATAATTAAAACCTAACTATGATGGATATGTACAAATCCCATGTATAAGGTAAGTGAAATTTTACTTCCTACAGGGATGGTAAGTATTGTCAAGAACAGCAGCGAGTATGAGAAAAAAGTATGCTTGCCATGACTTAGAAGAAGAAGGTATCAGGGAAAGATCTTCAGCTGACAACATGAAAATCAATTTACAAGTAGCTTTTAAAGCCTGGAAGTAGGTTATAAACAGAATTAAGCTGTTGCAGCACAGGTACAGAAAGCTCAGGAGTGAGGTACTTATCCACAGAGAGAAAAGGTAATATGCCATATCAAAAATGAGATAATAAAAGTGGTTAACACACAGAAGGATGTAAATACACACTTGAACAGTAAAATCAAAGAAAATCTGAATTGACTCAGGCATAATATATGCAAAAGAGAACATCAACTTTTATTTAACAAACGATATAACTCCCATGACAACCAAAATTCCATATGTGCAGTGGTCAAAATAAAGTTGGATATTAGCAGTTATTCAGTATGTTATGTAAGGCATTCAGAATGAAGGCAACATAAATTGTTGCATTCATTCAATGGCTGAAGGCCTCAAAGTGGCTTCCAATAAATAAAGGAAAAGGAAATCAGTTAAGGATTATATAATTCCTGGCCACACTAGGAATCCTCACCATGACCTTTCTCTTCTGGTTTTGTCATCCAACTAGGCAATAATAGCTAAGCAATAGCTCTAGCAGTAGTTAGTCTCTTTTCAAAATCGGACCAACTCTTTTGCCTTGGACCTGAAAAGGGATTTGAGAAAAAAAGGACAAATTGGTATTGTTTGTTACTTGTGGAACATACCTGCTATCTTTACTCTGACATTCACAGATAAAAATTATCACATAGTTACAGCTTTAACATCTGCAGAAAGATACCATTACAAAGATGTGTCTTCTAAACCTCAGCAGATGGGAAGCTCACAACTTTCCAAGTGCTAAATTAAGCTTGTAAACAATCATGAAGGTTTTTTACTTAGCCTTGCATATGATGTGACATATGATCTCAGAACAAAAGCATTCAGACCATTTAAAATATGTGGTGTCCCTGTGAAAAATAAAAATGATTGTTAGGTATAAAATGTATTCTAAAACTCTCACCACCAATATCTCTGGAATGGAAATAATGCCAGTAAAATAGAAGGAGTAAACAGATAAAAATAGATTAGAAATAATGTTTATATATTAAATAATGCATAAAGTAATGTATAAGTAGTGCTAGTGTTAGTATGCAATCGTTATACTAATATTAAACACTAAACACTGAAAGATTTCTGCATGTCTTTTCTGATATAAATCCAAAGTAATTGTAAGCCAGCTATAATAGATCCAGTCTAAGATTTCTGTTCAAATAATGTAAATCCACACACTATTTAGGCCTCTACTGGGACTAAATAAATGCAGTGTATAAATAAATAAGTTTAAAAAATGACCACCACCAACAACAAAAAGACACCAAAAAAGGAAGGAAAAATAAATATATTATTTCCTGGAACGTAAGGAAATATCGATATGACCTTTATTTTACAGTCCCAGTTACCCAGCCTGATGATCTTTGGAGTTCTAATATTTGCCAGAGATTATTTCTGTAATGATTTCTATTGATGGTAAAATTGTAAATAACTGTGTGTGAGAAAGATTGTGTCCAATTCAATATTGCTATATACAGTATTGTGCATAGTTATTAGTAGCATTGCCTGCAGCTAACATTTTATATTTTAAATTCCTTTTGACTTTAAACACTCCTAGTATTTACAATACATTCTGGAGCTACAGTATTGAATTTTAGACTGTCATTAAATTAGTAGTTTCCATCTATACTAATACAATTTTGTGTGACAGGACCTGGAGAAAGTTTATCTGAGTACCTTGTGTGGTCACTGTAAAACTGATATATCATTCACAGCACCAGCAATACAATCCATTACAAATGTGGAATAAGAATCAGTTTCTGTTAAAATACATTTTTTTCCAAAACTCAAGACATTCAGCGAGGCTTGCAAAAGCAGATATGAATATTGGCTGGCTTCATTTTAAAGGTCACAAATACATTTATCACCCTTAATATTTTTTATGTTTCTGTAATTAAATTATATTGCTCATGTGTTTTTCGGACACTCCTTGTATGAAACCCAGGGAAGTATAATGAATACTAAGTATAATGGCAGAATTACAAGATGACTGGAATGAATGCTGTATGAACTGTACAGTTTCAGGGTGAGTGAATAAAATTTTCCTTCAATGATATTCATAATTATTACAGCTTTGCTACTTTAGGAAAGAGTGGACTACTGAAATATGGATCAGTTTTGACTCAGCACTTGGTCAAATATATTGACTTCAGTAAGTAAGGGCACGATACATATTTCTCCTCAGCAGAATACACTGGGCACAGCCAATGAATACGGCTGTCAGAATTTCTGTCATGGCACTTTCTGCTGTGGACCAAAGTGCAGCAACCCAGGGACAGAAGTAACTTTTACCAAATGGCATATGTTCCTCAAGGTGCTGGGTGGCCAATTCTAGCTCCAGTCCCTTCCTCATCCTTTCTGCTATTAACCCCAGAAAGAGAGAAACAGTAAACTGTCTTTTCTTGTTGCACATGTGATAGAGAATCCTGTAAGAGGAGGGTGAGGAAGTTCCAAAATGTCATACTGAAAACTGTTCCTAACTCCCCAAACTAAAACAATTGGCTAAGTCTTCATCAAGAAACTTTAACAGTATCCTCATTCTGCTTAATGGTTCCCCTTCTGACACACATGAAGAAACAAAAGATTCTATATCTGAAGTATAGGATTTTGGTATAATATTTTACTGTACCAAAATTTAGGAGGTGTTTTGTTTGTGATGCAAGACTGAAAACTGTGCAATAGTCTGGATAGCATGCTTGAATATAAGCTATTAAGGTTCTGAATTTGTTTATGAATAGGAAGTGGCCTCCTGCATAGCTGCTTCTGGGAATTTGTCAATCTCGCTGTTAGAAGTCTTTTTCAAAGGTACTCTGCTTTTGTTAAAATACATTTGTTCTTTCACAAACTGTTTTATGATTTTATATATGACTTTTTCTTCCCAGTATTTGTATTTTCTGTTTACTGAGAACAGTGCAATGCCCTTACAACCTCTATTTTTTTGCTATGATAAGCTTGGTTTTCCCTTCAGCACTTCAATAGCCCTCCTCTGCAGCTGATAGGGTAGAAATTAATCTTTTTTGAATATAGCCGATCAGATTTATATATGATATACCAGATGGAGCTTCAAAAAGTGCTTGCACAATAACAGTAATATTTTGTAGTATCTAATATCTTACTATTTAAGTCTGTACATCTCCTTCATGGTGTATTAGTTTGATACATATTAGTCTGATATATATTAGTCATTCCATAAACAAGACCTATAAAACTTGGAAGATCTTTAAACTGGTTCCACACTGGCAGGATTTTTTTTTTAAATCCTGTCCTGTTGTTTCCAGGTCATGGGCACTTACTGGTAGAAGCCGGTAACAAAACTATTGTCTGCTATATTGCATTAACTTTGACTTTGTAATAATAAATGTCATCCTATTTCTACCACTAGGCTCTAGTTTTTGAATACTCCAATTCTCCAGTGTGTTGGTGATGTCTGCCAACATAGTAATCAGCAAATTTCATAGCTAAAGTCCTTTGTTTTATGCCAAAACCACTAATGTTAAGATTTGTCCTAGAACCAAACCATGTATAAGTCCACAATACACTTACTTCCCTTTAGCCTGATAGTTCCCCTATTCATACATCCTATATGATGTCTAAAGTTCTCCCTCCGTATCCTGTACACAATTGCAGCTCACAGTTTTGCACTTCTGAAGTTAGCCAGTAATTTCCCATGCAAACATGTATATGACCTTTTCACATAGATTAAATATGCAACCAATTATTTCTTAAAAAAGATGATGCGCTTATCCATCATTATCCACCGCTGGTAAACACATTTTACATTTTATTACTTTTTCTTTTAGCTTTTATTCCTTTAAATTATGAAAATCTTCATTGGTTCTGTCAGAATTAGAAAACTTCTTTTCCCTCTCACACTCAGCATGGAGTGCACTAAATTCTGAGGCTTCTTTCCACCTGACTATAAACAATTCAGTTAATCATCAAGGTTTCTCTATCTTTCTTAATAGCATATTTCTTATCAAAAGCTGAGATAAAATATTTATTTAGCTTTTCAGCAAAACTTAGTTTGACTTTAAAATTTATTGAACATATTTCTTCTTATTCTCTTTTTGTTTAAATAGTTTGATTTTTTATTACTGCTGTATTTATTATATTCAAGATCAAACAGGTTTTTAGAGTTTCTTCTTAAGCTCTGCATTTTCATCTTTTTTATTTTGTATCAGTGCTTCAATTCTTAATGTACTTTTCAATACGTTAGGTCTGGAGTGCTTTTTTAATAAGTTAGGTTTTTTTCTTCTTTATTTGAAACATACTTTCCAGAAAGTCTCTGTGCCTTTAAAGCTTTCATGCTGAGGTTTCTAAGCTCTTCAGTTTAATGTCATTCCTAATTCCTTTAATTTCTCAAAATTTTCCCATTTGAAGCCAATATTAAGTTGCAGACTGAGACAAGGGGGGAGTCCAAATTGCAAAATGGAATATATAAACCTTTAGAATCAGTTTTAAGAAATGTTAAGTTTGATGGCTTTGTAACAATAGCAATGGAAAATTACTGAGGTGTATGATACACAGAAAAAAAACAAAACAACAACAGAGTACAGCTACAGAACATACTGAGAATTCTTGTATAAGATAAACCATTATAATTGACATAGTTTTAGGCCCTATGACCTTAGTACAAAATGAATGTAAGAGAAACAGTCTAGAAGAACAGGATGCAAGGATAAGGAGTATCTGGGAATGGCAGGTGTCCAGGATGGGCTGCAGTTAAACTAACTGATAAGTAGAGGGACAGGAGGATTGTTACATCTGTGGTGCTAAGGAACCAATTAAGCTGGCATAAGCACCTACTGGGTGTGCTTCAAAGGCTGCCAGAAGAGATGAAGATTGTTGGAAGAAGTAAACGACCCTCAGAGACCACCACCACAATTCTGTGTGCATGGGGGGAACTTTCTGGAAAATAATGTAATCCATACGTAGCCTCATGAATATGTATGTATGCCCAGGGACTATATAAGGACGGCTTGTGTAGCAATACGGGGACACACATTAAGAGGAGCTATCCCCCATGTCTCCCGGCGTTGCAATAAAGAATACTTGTGTGTCAACTGGAAAACTTTGTTGGCAAGTTTGTTCGTGGAGTTTTCTTCGAATCAAGACCAATCTTTATTTTTATTAGGATAAGATAAAACCTGGAGTGGGATAATTTCCAGCTGGTTCACTGATGAACTGCAGCAGGCACCACACCTTAGAATACCCAGACTACATTAATGGTCTTTGTTTTCCACTGTCTATTTGGGCAACATTTGTAACAGGGAGAAATGCCTTAGTAGGATATAATCCTCTAGAAACACAATATTAAAAGAAAATATAAAAAAGTATTCCAGTTTCAGACTCTATTATAAATACTTACTCGGGGAGCTGAAGGGTCTGGTCTTTCCACATGCTAAGCAGCATTAGTGTGAGTGGAATATCTTACAGGGTTTGATCCTAAAGGAACTATATAACTTTCCATAGTATCTCAGAATAAAATTCCAGTTCTGAATAAGTCTCTGAAGACTGACAGAAATGAGAGAAGAGGCTCTGTCAAAGTAAGAATACAAGCTAGGTACTGTCTTATGAATCCATGATCCAGAAGAATAGTCAGTCCTGCTCTATTACATTAATGGCTTGGGGGGGGGCAACATCCCTTAGTCTGAAAAACTAGATAGGTACAAGAATCCACAATTTTACCAGTCAAGACAGCTTGTGCAAGATACAAACTAGAACCAAAAATATAGTCTGACTGGAACTTTCCCTTAAAATCTATTCAAGAATAGAAGAGCTACCCTGGAAGAAAGATGAAAATTGCATACAGAATAGTTTTTTACTGAGAAATATTAGTGACATTCTTTCTTTTTCTTTTTTGTTAAATAAAAAAAAAGTAAAATCCTATTATAAACATCTGAAAAATGAAAATTGGAAAAATATTTTGTAAAAGGAAATATATGAAAATCACTAGTAGTGAGGAGATGGTGCATTGCTTGAAAATACTTTAATATAATTCTGTGATTCATCTGATGCTTTCAAGGCATTCTAGAAATCAAGCAAGTATTTGTTTTCTGGAGCAGTGGATAACCATGATATTGTCTCTAACACTGTATAGCATGTGCTGGCTTTTAAAATAGTGGCTTCCATAAAAACAGGCTTTGGATCATTACACTGTGACTTAGTAGAATCTTATTCCATGAGTATTGCCATTTGGCCAGATTATGAACCACCTATTAGCATTCATACTCAGCAATTCACATATTTTGTCCCACGTAAAGTTTTCAAAATTGTGGTCTATGTCAGTTTTGCTGCAAGTGTAATATGGAATTAATCTATAAAAGCACTGATATAAAAATCTGATTTAGAGTGGTGTGGCTGAATGTTCTGAACAATTTAGAGTCTGAGATAAAGTATTCTGAATCTAGGAATATATTTCTTGCAGCTGCATTGTGTACTTTTTGTAGGATGTACAAACAGTCCAGACCTCTTGACTCACTATTGCATGCTACTCAACTAGATTATACTATGCCAAGTGGACATATTCTATCCACAAAGGTGACTCAATTAATTCCAGAACTTTGTAGTCTAGAGCAATACAAACATTGATATATCTTGGCCACATTCTCATTACTTCTGTTGACAGAAGCATTGTCTCCCCAAGTCTACTCTTACAAACAGAAGAATCTTATCAATAGGAGGGATCAATCTCAATAATGACAGATTTTCAATTGCTTTACATTTGTTAACTATTTAATCAGCACTTGTTTAATCTTAAATGATGAAAAATAATTTGAGTGATGACATTTTTCCATTTTCTTTATTCCATCACACTTCAAACCTGTTTTGTTTCCTCATAAAATAGATCATTATTGCTATGCAGTGCAAAACAACTGATGAAAATGATCAGACTATAGAGCTTAACAATGCATAGTGAAGGAGGTTTTGTTTTATTTTAGAATGCCTTTTATGAGAACAACCTCTGGCAGAGCATATTGATTAAACAACTGATAATGTCACTTTGTAAAACGCTGAGGTTCTTGGCACTTTATAAGAAAGTAGCACTAAAAACTGAACTGGACTTCTCCTATCTCAATATAGTCTTATTGAAAATACTTCAGTCGGAGTCTCATTATTACTAATTCTCTGAAGTAACTACGCAGTATGCCCTCTCTAACTTTGCAGACAGACAAAAAGATGAAAGTGAAGTCTACTCAAATGTCTCTAGCTTTCTGGTAATAATGATTTTAAAAAAAATAAAATTCTGATGTCATGTATGAGTTCACTATATTGAAAGAATGCCTTTATGTTGCTTCTGTTCATTACTCTGTGCTGATCTTATCACAAGAATTTTATTCACCCCTTTCTTTGATAATTAATATTGATTGCATGTTAGTCTGTGAGCAAGTAAAATGGCCTTCAGTCCCAGTCAGTAGAAAATCTACTTAGAAATTTAATAGATATTTCTTTTCACATCTTTAAACTTGCTTAATGGTGCATCTCTCTTGCTCAAAGCAGTTCTTATTATAGTTAGAAGGTGATGAGGAGAGGTAACTAGTTTTATCGTTGCCCATCTACAATTTCATTTACTTGCTAATGCTTCCACCTGAATCTTTCCAAGCTGTTTCCCCTGAAAGAAGATACAGCATGAGAAAAAGAAAAAAATGTGAATGGATGTTTTTGAAGCCCCAAAGACCATCGAAGAGTCATTGTTTGGTAATTTGCATTTGCTCCTTTCAGTTTTCTGTCAAAACTACTATATTCTGACAATGAGAGCCCAAGCAATATTCTTACTTTTCAGGAATGTTCCAATAAGACCATTTTATTTAAGAAAAAAAAAAAGTACTTTTTCTAATGAAAGTAGAGGAGGACCTGAACTAAAACCCCAGCATTGAAGATCCCTGAATTGTATTAACATTAGCATTATCTGACTCCTAATTTTTTCTCTCCGTTCCATCATCACATTGTTAGAAAATGTATAACTTACCATACAAAGTAACAACCTGAAGAAACTAAACTGGTAGACCACGTGATTTTTACATTAAAAAGAGTAAAGAAAGGGAGAAAATTTAAAAAGACAAGTAAAAAATTTTACAATATTATGAATTATGGAATAAAATGATTAGTACTGGAAAAATATTTTATTATTAAAAAGTTTTATATATTTTAACTAGAAAATAATCTAGCTACATGCATTTATAAAGTAAGTCATGCACCTAATGGTTTTGTGATAAGAGCTTAGGAGTCTGATAAAGATCAAAACATGTACCTTTGAAAATTGAGATTTAGTAGGTCCTAAAATGATGTCTGTTTTGCTAAGCATAGATTTGAAACAGTCATAGAAGACTATGTCACTTGATTTTAATGTCAGAGAATGGTAGTCACCAGTCAAGAAAAGACTACATTAAAGTATATTTAAGTAGACAAGAGATATCCAATGAAAAAGAATGTTAATTAATAAAAAATAGACTTTAATAATTTGTTTACCACCAATGGCTATTTCCTCACAAGAACACTATAATTTTACAAATGTATTTTATATTAACCTATATATAGAAGAAATCTAATGGGTACCCTGAAGGTTTGCAGTGACATTTACATCCCTAACAGTGGAGCATGTCTGCTGGTTATTGTGTATGAATACCGTTAAGGTTCTTTCTGCCTTTGACATAATTGCTGATTCTGCTTTTCCCACAAATGTAGATTAGCTGAGGGATTGAATCAAAGGCTATATTATGTCTAACTAGGCAGAAAACTATCCTGATAGAACGTAGAATAGATGACACAGGTAGAGAAAAAATGATACATCAACATATAGCACGGATAAAGAGTTTTTTTTGAGTAGAAAGCATTGATAGATAGGCACTGGAACACCTGGATGGCCACAGCTCCCCAGGGGCACTCTGCAAATAGCTGACCTAATTGGAGGTGCTGAGATTGCTGTTAAAGTCAGCAATTGTCAGCAGTTTCCAAAGTAGTATGTAAGGAATTTTGCTAATTCCAAATTGTGGTAGAGTCAATTCAGACATTGTCATTAGCAGAAATTTTTTATGTTCACTTTACTGGTCTTAAGTACATGTTATTTTCTTTTACTCTGTCAGCAAATTGGCTAATCTGCCAGAAGAAATATTCACATGTGGGAGGAAGGAAAGAATTAGGGTTGCCTGTCAGCTGGTGTCATGCAAGAGCAAAATGCCTGCAAGGATACAGTCATAACAGAAGACAGGTGGCCCTCCAGCTATTTCCATCTTGGTCATGGCCCTCCAAAGCACATAAAAATATACTGAACTGAAAGTGTCAGGTAAGGACCATTATGCTTTTATGAAGCATCAAATAGAAGAAATCAATGTATTTTCTAGAGAAATTTAATTTTCTAAATTCACCCATAGATTTTTAGAGCTAGAAGGGGCATTAAGAATATCCATTCTGAGTTAGAAAGACCATAGAATTTCAGGGAGTTCTTTGTTATCTGAAAAACACCTTCTAGATGAGCTAACAGTTACAGTTTAGAAAAATAGCTATTTGTCTGGGCTTCAATTCTCCACGGAGTTGAGGGTACACAACCTCCATAAATAAAACATTTCAGAGATTAATTATTCTTTCTGTTAAAATATGTGTCTTATTTCTAGCCTTAATTTGTATAATTTTAGGTTGATTCTTGATATGTCTATCTGTAATATTAACAGCCAGACAGCAAAAAGCCAGATTTTCTTCCAAGCTCTCCAACTCAAATATCCCTCTGTCTTGGAAAGAATAAATTTGAATTCTTAACTAGCACACCTCTATTAAATAGATTTAAGGCTAATAAATAACTCTCCAAATTCTATCCAGTGCAAAAATATGTCTAATCCCATATACAAGAATAAGAGAAAAATATAAGAAGTAATGCATGGATGTTCAGAGACTAGAATATTCTTACAAGAATCTCAGGTTGCAGAAGAGATGTTTTTCTTTAAATAAATGCCAAACATTCATCCTGATTTTGAGTAATCCTATATAGTGTAAGCACATGATGCATGTACTTATAGACACATTTTTTCCTGAACAAATCAAGACAATTTTGGGACTGAGAAGTAATGAATAGCATTGCTAATAGAATGGTGAATCTATTTATTAGGAAGCTGACACTATCCTAAGATAAGAAAAATTGACAGGCTTTTATTAGGACATAAGAAATTAAATGTTTTCTCATTTCTCATTTTCTGGTTTTCACCATCCACATATTTGCCATCTGAATCCAGACATGGAAAAGTACATCAGATTACCTCAGTGCGTTGATGTGGTTGTGTGTCAGTCATTGGGACTGCAAGCTGAGAGACTGTAATGGAGACTTTTCACTTTAAAACACTGGGTTATTCAGGGAAAATGTTTTAAAATATAATGTGATGAAGTGGGAATTCCTAAAATCTAGCTTTTTATAGTAAAAGTGTAGCCATTTCTGTGCAGAGCTACTGAAGTGTTAATACTGAAGTCTATGGGTCCGAATGAACACACTGTGAGAGAAAATCCTTAAATCTTTAAAGTAAATAGAATTTGAAGATAGATAGCAGTAGAAATTTTTGCTACCAGACTAGAAATTTTTAAAGCAAATTTAAAAGAGCTTTTAAATGCCTATAAGCTTCTGAGAGAACTGAGACAAGGAAGTTCGAAAGTCACACTCCTATTTGGAGAGAAAAATGCACCAAATTTCATTATTTGGATTTCAATTGATGAAGCCAGTCTCAGGATGAGTGCTTGTAGTGGTGAAAGAGTGTGGGAGCTTCAAATGCTTGAATTTAATGCAATATAACACTTAAGAAAGCTTAGCAGTATAAAAATTTTCATCTGACAACAGTATTTTTATCCTGCTATCTGAATATTCAGGCACTCTTCTTAGAACAAGAAGTTTATCCTGAGAAGTAGAAGATAAGGCTACAGATCAGCTGGTCATTTTTTTTGGCCAATGAAAATATTGACTGAGCCATCATTCTTGGATTTTATTCTCCAGATATACTTGCATTTCAAATCCACTGTTATTAAGTAAAGAGCTTATTGAACTCATAGTTAAACAAAGGAATCTGCTCAGCATACATATCC
This sequence comes from Pezoporus wallicus, assembly GCF_028554395.1. NCBI lineage: Eukaryota > Metazoa > Chordata > Aves > Psittaciformes > Psittacidae > Pezoporus > Pezoporus wallicus. The sequence continues at coordinate 1,141,314 of NW_026640754.1, forward strand.
CCAGAATTTATAGGCTTGCAGCAGGATTAGTGAAATATCACTATTTGTTCCATCATTATCCTGTGCCATAGAGAAAGCTATTCTTTTTTAATTCATAGTTATCTATTTCCTTCAGTCCCAAATAGAATATCTTTCTGCCAGTTGTATAAACTGATATGAAATTGTTCACAGCATTTTACTAAGTAAAACTATGAATATCAGTGCCTGTAATAAGTAATCCCAATGCTTTTCCACAGAAATATCTTTTACTCTCTGAATTAGGGTGCCTTATCTGCCTTAATTTTGGATTTTTTAATTTTTAAATAGTGTGATATAAAAGTGAGCACTGAATTTCAGTACTGTCTCACTGACGTTTTGAATGCTGAAAATTAGCACTAGTCATTCCATCAAGAACTGTAAATCTACTGTCACATGTGGTATTTGGAAAGCTGGTTCCTGGCTCAAGTGTCTTATCATAAAACAGTTTTCAATTCCACATACTGACATTTTAATTTGTCTGTTCTTTACTGCTCAGAATTAAGGAAGGGGCATCTTTCCAAGCTATTTCTCCAATATCATTTAGAAGCAACATGCCTTTTGACATCTGAATTAAATTGCAAATCTCTCTGCACACAGAGTATTTTGCAGTGCTGAGTTACTCCTTACATTAAATCTCCAGTTGGTTTACTTTGCCACTGAGAAAATGCAATCACTTGTTCAGCAAAAAGGAGATCACTGTGAAATAAATTACTGTTTTTCAAGAATATTGAAGGTTTATGAATACCTTGATTCAATGTAGAGCTTCACCGCAGTTCTAGAACCTCTGGTCAGCTCAGAACAAAGCATCTTCATATATTTATAGCTATAGTTATAGTTACAGTTATAGTTGTTATAGTTAGTTATAGTTGTTATAGTTAGTTATAGTTATACACATAACAAGGAATATCAAAGTCAAAGTTTCTTCTTTACTTCTCACAGTCATGTTGTATGTAATCTATTATGCCTACCATATGTGCAACCTTTAAGCTTCTCACGAAAGACCTTTCAAAACTTCGTATCTATTACCTTTGGGCTTAATGCCAATGTGGGTTTTTTTACCAAAAAAAAGACTCTGTGCTCAGGGACATATAGATCATAATCAAATATGGTATTTTGTAATCATGATAGAGTGAAATAATTAATGAAAAAGAAGGAGGAATGGAAAAAGTTGGGGCAGGGAAAACAAAAGTGACAGGGAAAACAAAAGGGACACCTCACTGCAAACCGTAACTTAAAATAATGTTATTTATCTTTACAGAAAAATCCTGCGAAAATTTAATGGTAATATTGCAATAACAGCTTGGTCTTGTTAGTACTAGAGTCAATACCAAAGCTGTAGTATTTTTTCAAGGGAGTAGGAATAAACGCATATGCTGTATCTCTAAGTAACTTGCAGATAGAGTAATAGCAGTGTATGACTGTTTTCCTTCTAGAAGTTTGAGACAGATCCAGAGTTGGGTCAATCAACTGTCTCTCCAGTCAGGAGAGCTCCATTCACTCTGTTCTGTCTTCTCAACAGACAGACACTAAATGGTGTCAAACTGCTTGGGGCTTATTTAAGCTCTTGTAGGCACGTGTAAGACAAATACGTCTACTGTAATGTCTAAACATTGGTCCTATAGCAAAAGCAGTCATATGGAACATGATCTGCCCCAGAGTTTATACACATAAATTAAGAAATGTTGTTGTATCATGTTGTAACATGATGTATGTTAATTCACATACATACATGAAGCTGTAATCGCATACACAAGTTCCTGCAGGGGAGACAAGGAATCAATCATAGATTGGTTTGGGTTGGAAGGGACCTTAAAGATCATCTAGTTGCAAGCCCCTGCCACAGGCAGGGACAGGTTCCCTTAGACCAGGTTGCTCAAAGCCTTGTCCAACCTGGCCCTGAACACTTCCAGGGATGGGGCAGCCACTACTTCTCTGGGCAACCTTTCAATGTCTCACCACCCTTAAAATGAATTTCAAGAGCAGTGCCTGTTCTGTGGTCACCACTCACGTATGTTGCTAATCTGTTTTAAATGGGACTGCTTTCAGTAAAAGCAGAGAATGTAATGGAGGATATGAGACCAACTTTAAAAACTGCTTCCCTCCATTCTATTTTCTAGTCTGATCTATACAGATTCTTTTCTTTGTATACTTCAACTCAGTGCAATTTATGTGTGGTCCCACAAGTCTGCCTATAGAACTCCATATGCATACTTTTGTCACCTGCTTACTTTTGAGCTATTCTAAAAAAAAAAATATCCTTGCATTTATGCATGTGAAAACAGTAGCAGCCCTGTTAATGAAACTGCAGGTAGATGAAAATGAAAGGAACTTCTTAAGTGCGGCATAGTGCGGCACAGTGCAGCATAGGGCTGAGTCAACCCTCAACAAATTAACTATGTTTTAAAGTTTGATGGACTTTCAACATTCATTGCAAGGTCTGGTAGAGATACATGCAAGAGTCTATGTGATCTCAGAGACACTTAATTCAAATGCAACCTCATTTTGGGTTTATGAAAGCAATGATGGCTGTGGCTTAGCCATGCACTAATGTAATTATACAACTGTTGTTTAAAAGAATGCATGAACTGATTTGCCATGCTACTAACAATTCACACATCTAACCTTTGTCTGCTCCTGATCTGGTAAAATCCACATGCTGCTGTGCTATACCACATGTTGTTACTGGCTCTGAACTGCATTGTATTGTTTCTACTTTTTCTGACATGACTACAGTATAAAAGTTATATTCAAATCTAGGAACTTGTCTGCAGCCACAAGATGTTTTGGGTGGTTTTGGTTTTTATTTGTTTTTTTGTTTGGCTTTTTTTTGACTGAAATATTCATGTATCCCAAAAGCTTAATCTTAAAAATAGTCAAGCAGGCTGTCAAAGGCTGGGCCAGACATGGGTTGCTGGCTTCAGACTGCAGGAGACATGATGATAGAATGATTGGAGACCATAAAGCAGAAGGAAAGGTTGCACTGCATTTCTTCTCCTTTGCATCATCTGTAATTCAGGATGTCCTGCATGGGTTCTTGTACTGAATATTGTATCATTGAGAAAAAATCTAAATTATATATGTAGTCACATTAATGTCAGAATGTGACATTGAATCAGTGTCTGCATGTTAAGGTCTTACCTGTAGGTATGAGACAGTCAATATGGTATGACACACTCATGTATAAACTGCAAATGTTTTAATGGGTAAATATCAGTCACTTAAAAGAACAGACTTCAAGCCATTGGTATTTAAGATCTTAACTGTCCTATTGGTAAACAGACAGCAATTTTCTATCACCATCTAATTGTTCTTCCATGGAAGAGAGAGAAATAAGATCAAGGAATGGATCTGAACACCTTTAACTCTGAGGCTCCAATGAAAGTCTTCACATACCAAATTGCAAAAGATGTATGTTGTCCCACCTACACCACTCACACAAGTTACTTATGACTGTGCCTTACAGAATGCATTGCTGTGTAACAAACCTACTAAGATAAAAAGTAATCTGTAACTTGTCAATATTCAGATAAAGCCAGAAGAATTATCTTCTGACTACTGGTAAGACTGGGGCATTCCACAGAATCCCTTTCTTCATCAGTCTGTGATGGGTTGACCCTGGCCAGTGGCTATGCTGTGCACAGCCTCCCTCTCCCCCTGCAACAAGATAGATGATAGTAAAGCACAAATGAGAAAACTCATGTGTCAAGCTAAGGACAGTTTAATAAGGAGGAAGAATAAAAATACACCAAAGTGACACAAAAGCATTCACTCACCATCTCCCACAAGCAGACGGATGCCCAGCCAGCCTCCAAGCAATGGCTACCTCCCACATATTACCCTCTCCTTAGATTTTATTTTTGAACATGGTGTTATACATTCCTTTTGTCAATCTGAATGTGTCCTGGCTGTCTCTCTTTCAAACTCTTCCCATCTCCAGCCTACTTGCTAGGGGGGATAGAATAGGAAACAGAGAAAGCTGTGAGGCTGTGCAAACACTGTTTAACAACATCCCAAACATGGTGTGTTACTAGCACTGTTTTAGCCACAAATCCAAAACACAGCACCATAGGCACCACTATAAGGAAAATTTACTCCTCCCCAGTCAAACCCAGTATACAGTTTGATTCTTTCCCTTTCCAAAATTAATTATTGTATTTCATCTCAGTGCACCCATTTTGTCATTTAGCCAGGTTAGCAGGGAAACAATAGCATCCTAAAAGGTTCCAGGCCCATCTTTTCCTTCTGTAGGTGACCCACTTATATCTAGATGAGTGATAAAGATCACTGCATCAAGGTGTGTACCTCTGGTTAAGATAAATTATATTCTCCATCAGTCTTGGAAATGCTTCCAGAGTTTAATATAAAAATTAAATGGACGGCTAAAACTTGCATGCCTCCTGGAATATAGAAAAGACAGTTGGCTTCTAGAATGTGGGAACCCAGAAGCATCTGCAGATATCACTTGGTAAGTCAAGTTTAGTTACATATTGGCCATTACCCAAGCCCAGTAGCATTTCATTAATCCAAGGTATTGGATGCACATCTGAATCAGGTATTACATTTAGGTTCCAGAAATCAATACAAAAATCAAATATGCTGGTAAGGCTCCAGAACTAATGTAATTAGGCTGCAACATTCTCTATGTAATGTTGTAATGACTAACTGTAGCATCTCCCATAATTTGCCTTTTACTATATTCTATAACTATTCAATATCTGAGTCATTTGTAAAGCTCTTCCAGGTTCAGGTGTTTCTGCTGTAAAAGTAATCACATCACATTAATTAGCTATCTAACTTTTTCATGCTGTCCAAGAGCTGAATAATCCCAAATGTTATTTCTGGTCCTTTCGTCAGACTTCTGAGGTTCCAGCTGCTACTGAAATAAGCTGCTTGCCACAAATCTTCCATGTCTACTGCTGTTTCAGGGTAGTAACATGATAAATCATAGCCCTTCACCATTTTCTCACTAGCAAATTTCTTTGCTATATTTCCCTACATGCCTGTTAACTTCAAAAGCCTCATTTTATCCAAGGGAAAACTACAATACCCAATTGCCCATTTCTGTATCAATATCTGGGTAATCCTATTAAAGAACTGCTCTGAGTACTGCTGCTGACTGTACATTTTTCCTAGTGAATGGGTAGAAAATGTTTTGTATTTTCTTCTGCCCTAGTATGTGCTCTAAAAAATTCTGCTTAGTGGTCCCTTGTTTCTCCCATGATGGCTGAAGATGGGTCAGTAGTGCCTGGAGCTTCTTTTCCAAACAGTAACATAAAGGGTGAAAACCCTGTAAAATCTTCCAGATTTTGAAGATCTTACTGATTCTGACATTTGACAACCATCTGCCTTTCAAATGTTTTGTTTGGTGTACATTTGCACCATGAATCAGGCACCATGTATCAGCCACTGTATCAGGAAAAAAAAAAATAAGAGAGGAAAATAAACCGAAAAGAAAAAGATTAAATCATGAATACTAAGATAATTGAGAGTATGTGTATATCCAAACCTAAAATGCACACAGATGCTAGAGGAACTTGATGTTGGTGCAGCATAATAAAATCTAAAAGGGTGTCAGAACAGCCTTTGCAATGGTGTTGCAAGTCCCTTTGGCCTCAGCTACCCCACGTTTGGCACTCAGCAAATGTGCACAGATCTCTGGGGCCGTCTGCTCATTTTCAGAGGTACTGTACCCTTTCAGCCTTTGGCACCACTGGTGGACTGGTAGATTCATTCCAGTAGGCTCTGGGATCTAGTAAATCCATTTAGGGATGCAAGTGCTAGAAATATGATGTGTCAGAACTGAGTTTTGTAAATCTAAGTCTGTGACCCAGCCTGCAGGCACCTCATTTTCATGACACATGTTTCCTGTATGTTTCCTGTTTCTTGTCTGATGAAACACTGTAAAAATTACCTCAGTTAACGTAATCTTTCAGGCAACATACCACAAAAGAGACCAAGCAAATTCAAAATTTCTGTAGCTGGAATTTCTCCAGGGTGAAGAGGGGAAACATGTTTAGCTATACATTCATAATCAGTCATAATTTGAATTCCACATGTATCCATGCTTTAAACAGAAAAATGCTAGTGTGCTTGCCACGTACTGCATACTGTTATACACTTCAAAGTTATTGTATAATTGTTGCCTGTTGCTAGGGCTGTGTAAAGCTGGACGTTGTTGATCATGGAATTTGGACAATTTGAGTGGTCTCAGTTACATGGTTTTCTGTACAGTTAAATACTGGTAAAGCACTTATGTAACAATGACATCTTCCCCCAAGACTTGCTGTTCAAGGGGTTTCAGATTTCCATCAGATTATTTCAAGGGGGAAAATAAACCCTCTTTGCTGTCTACACCTAGTAACACTAGAGAGCCAAAAGGCTGGGATAGATAAAAAGCTGAATAGTGTGTTAGGGAGAGTTATCCATCTCATACACCTTCAACGGAAGTGTTAACTGAATTCCACTAATGGTGCCAAATTCTACCTTCAATTATACCTGTGAAAACTAATGGAGAGAACAGCTCTTGCAGACTTTGGCCTTGTAGATGCTTTTTTTTTTGCCAGTAAGGACATACCATGTCTGAGATCTCAGGCTGCCCATGCAGGGCTGCAGCTAGGAGAATTTTATTTTTTAACTTAGAACCTGAGCAAATATAATACAGAGTCAGTGATTATAAAAAAGTCCTGTCAGTGTTACAGCAGTGTGACAGTAGTCAAGACTATTCTACAACTCAATAAATAAAAATTACTCTATTGTCTCATGGTCATTGTATTCCAGCTTCAGTTAAATAATATATGCATCATGAACTCAGCTCACATTGCAAAACCTACATTTTTTGAAGTATTACATCATTGTTAGGTGAAACATTTTTAGGGTTGTTAGGTGAAAGCAGAATAAAACTTGCTGTTTTTAAGAAATGGCAAATAGCATGAATATATTTTGTAGCCCCTCTGAAATATATCTGAAGAGTATATTTCACAAACTCACATAGAAAAGAAAGAAAAGACTGCTGTGCTGCCACTAAATAAGAATCTATACTGTAAATCTAAGATACTGTTTTCATGATCAAGGGGAGATTTCCTGAAGATGCTGTAAGACTGGAAATGAAGAGACTCTTACCTGCTAAATAAGGTCAAAAAAGGAAAAATGGCTTCTGCAGTATACGGCTAATCCTTTGCTATCACACATTGCTGAAATATTTCACGTCAAAGTTACCTAGAGAAAACATTTATGAAGTTATTTACATTTTTTGTCTGAAACTCCCATGACAGCACTGCAGGAAAGTTTTGATGCAGTTGCTGTATCTTTTCATAGAGACCCACAATGTGGACTTCAATGATTTTAGATCACTTTTAGCAAGCACTTAAAAAAACAAAAGAAACACATTATATAAACTTCTACTGACAGTTGCAAAGATCTCAGTGCAGACACCCTGTAAATCTAAACCCCAAGTGTTTAAAATGCAATAAAAAAGAATTTCCACATATTATTTTTAGGAGAACATGATTTTTGAATGTGTAAGTTTGGGAGTGATGAACAAACAACTCTTCCATTTCCTGGAAATCAGTTTTATTTTACAGAAACATTTGTACTTACTGATACAAATGCCATACAGAAACAGTCAATTACATACAGTAATAGAATAGAATAACAGAAGATAAACTTGTGGAACGCAGATAAAGAATTATAATATTGAGAATAATATTGAACTGCAAGCTCCACGACACTACATAGGAGTAACTTAGAGAGATATATATTCAGAGAGGTATTCACAAATGAATGATCATATAGAGCCAATCACACAACAACCAGGGAAAAGTACATGGAAAGAGATATATATTCAGCTTGCAGTCCTCCATGAGAAGCCTTCTTTGTACACTGATAAAACACTACCACTTCTGCTATTCCCCACGGAGGACTAAGACTCTGTGCTGAAGGTTGTCTTTGACAGTCACAGCCCCAAAACCCTGCACCAAGCATTTGTGGAACAGCCAAGGTATGGAAAAGATCTGTAGGAGCCTTCACCCACACAGCCCCTTCTCACTGGTTTGGCAGCTGCATTTTAACTCCTGCCCTGTCTTTTCTTTCTTACTTGCTGCCTTCCAGGCTTTTATGTGCCTAGTTTTCCACATTGTTAATCCTTGCTTCACCTCACCTTGCCTTGCTGATTTGATTTCCTGGTTAGACTTCAGGCCTGCCTTGTTGCTAGAAGCTTTTTCTAGTAGTCCCTGAGCTGATCCAATTACTGTTGTGGGACTTACTCTGTTTTTCTTAAGCGCTTAAGGTCTGTTTTGCTTGCTAGTGAGCCTAGCTGGACATCATTCTTAGCTCCTGTCTTGTCCTCTGTTGAACAGCAACTTAAGTCTGTATGCTCTCTACTGCCTTCCCAGTAAGTGCTTCTGGTGTGTATAAACAGCAGTCTTTACAGAGCCTGCTGAATCAGTGGGGAGACCACCAGGCTGCAAAATGACTAGGAAGATACTAAAGTTCTAGTTCTGCAGCGCAATTTAATGTGGAAGTAGCTCTTCTGAGTACCAATATGTAAGTATTGTGTCAACAAGCAGCACGTTTAGTGTACGTAAGATATTCTGCAAGATGGAAAATTATAAACTTTAGCGTAGAATTATAGAATCATAGAATGTTTAGGGTTGGAAAGGACCTTAAGATTACCTAGTTCCAACCCCTCTGCCATGGGCACAATCGCCTCATGCTAGGCCATGTTGCCCAAGGCTCTGTTCAACCTGATCTTGAACACTGCCAGGGATGGAGCATTTGCCACTTCTTTGGGCAACCTGTTTCAGTCCCTCACCACCCTCAGTAAACAACTTCTTGCTGCATCTAAGTGGGATTTCAGTTACCTCTCTGTTCACTTAATAACTATACAACACAATAGCATGGCAAAATATTCTTACTTTAATTAGTAAAAGGAGATTCCACAAAAGCCAACTAACATTTAAATTTTATAGTCATATATGTGGGTCTACATAGCTACACAGACCTTTAAGGGCTATATAGAGATGTAAGAGATAAGGGATTTATCAGTTAGTCTTTGTCATTATTACATACCTAAATGCTTAAAGGCACTTCAGAATATGCCTTTTGTGGATGCACTGCTGATTTCTGAATAGAAAGAAACTTCTATATAAAATCCTTAAACACTGATATTAATACTGTAATGTATATCCCAAAGGAAATAGATTTTCTGTCAGTATTAGAAAATTCTGAATGTTTGACATAATTATCTCCTGTAGATTTTTCCTTCAATGCCTGCAAATACTTAAAAGTTTGGAGACAAAAAATGTGGTCAACCATTGATAGGTTTTTAATTGTAATATTTGACTTGTAGCTTACAATAATGACTGCATCAATAAGTACTCAGGAAAGTTTAGAAGCTATTTACTTCCCTATATGATGGGTGGAGGCTCCCTTTAGCTACTTGTCAACTTAAAAGTTTCCATTACTGCAAGCTGTCTTTTTCTAAGTGGAAAAGACATTCAGATATAGGAAGCACCTTGTGTGTTTTAGAGTTCTCATCTAATAGTAAGTTTATTAAAGCCTAAATAAGATCCTATTAACAGCTGCCTATACCACCAGTAAACAGGCATGAAATTCAAAGAGAAGCAGGAATCTGAACAAGTTGTGTAGTCTCTGCAAACATTTGCATGTTTCACTTCAGCTGAATTTTGCTTCTGGTTAAGAAACTGCAGGGATCAGTCATCATTAAAACTGCAGAAAGCAAGCTGAGCAAGTCATTGCAGTATTAGCCTACACTCACCCAGCTGAAACCACAGCACTACAGCTGCTGTCATTTCTTTTCATTCATCTGTGCCTCTGTTACTCTTCAGTAGGCCACCCGCTGCTTGCTTACATATATCTGCACATTGGAGATTACGCACTATCATGATCTATTTCTCTAAATTTTTCTTTAAATAAAAAAAGCCCTGAGGTTTTCTAGATGCACGCCTTTCAAACAATATAAAGTTTGGATTTATGATGCCTATAAACTCATCTTTTCTCTGATAGGTGTTTCTCAGTTTAACTAACGTGCATATTGGCTAAAATGAGAAGTTCACTACCTGTTGGCTTTATTACATAGTATTGGTGTCAGTGTAAGTGTTGTTTGCTCACCAGAAAGATTCAGATTATCAGAATATGAGAAATGTGATGAAACTCTAAGTTTTTGAGTGGGTCAGACAATGTTCTTAAAAATTAAGTATTTTCCGTCAAGAAACTATTAGTCTGGAGCAAGTACAGAAAATGAGCTAGACTGCATCTACTAGTGTGACAAAACCTTCTAGTTTTCATGAGACAAGTAGTTCGGAGGACTGGTATTATGCTATTAATGCAACTAATTCACTTTTATATAAAAAACAGAAACAAAACCCAATTATGTCAAAAGGGTTAACTGGAAAATGAAAACTGAAAGGATAAACATATTCAACTGCCTGACTTTAAAAATTCCATCACAGTATTTATGTCTTTCTGACAAAGGCAATGAAAGTGTTAGTCAAATCTGGATAGTGAAGTGGGCGCTACCAGCCTAATATTTGCACTGAGGAAGGAGGATTCCAGGGTTTTACTTATTGGATTTTCTCATAGTCCCCTTCAAACGTGTTTATGGGGTTTGTACTTATGTATGTCTTACAGAATCCGACATGCTTCAGTTCACTGAATCCATCCTTCCTACAGGAGGAGAGCCTTGTATATTAGGGTTTAGACTGAGGGAAGGTTCAGCTGTAAACAACCACTTCTGGTCCAGATGACTAGGATTTGGACTGCAAAAGCCATTAGTACCATTAGACTGTTTGATCTGACTTCTCTGGTTTTGGCTAGGACATTTCTCCCATTTGCAGATTAGGAACCAAAGTCTTGCTCTTTTCTTTCTTTTGAACACTGTTGCAGCCTGGAATGTCAGAATGATGGTGAACATGACTTTCTGGTCATGTTTCTCAGATCGGCAATCAAAGCAGGCAAGGAGCTTGCACTGAAAGCACAGTGTGGCTATCAAGGAACCAAAACAGGCATGCAGACAAGACCTGCATGTATATATACAGATTTTGTAAGTAAGCTGAGACATCTGTGTCAGTAGTGGAGTGTAAGTTTGTAATGGCACATGGAAGTTTGTTCTTACAAAGATTCTGTGAGTCTAAACTAACATTCACCATGGTACTCAGCTGGATTAGAAAACTGAAGCCCAAACTCATGCACACCGTATTGAGAGGCAGTTGATGTGTAGCCTTTCAGATTCTCTATGGCTCCGTTATGTAAATACTAATAAATTTAGCTTCTAACTTTAAACCACATACATGAAAACATAGATATTCTTTGTCATTTGTGTCTCTGCTCAGTAAATGAATCAGTAGTCGATTTTTCTCTAAATCAATATTTCAGAGAAGTCAGTACTAGATTTACAAATGCAGGGACTGGAGCGATTTTCTCATCAACAGGCTGGGGGTATGACTCTTACAGCCACATTATTCACCTTATGTGTAGCACCAGCTACACATATATGTTGTTATCAGTATTCACTTGCATCCTTCTGTGCCACACATCCCCTCAAAAATTTAGTATGGTGGTTTTCCCCAAAACCTGGTAGCAGTGTTTCAGGATAGAGCAACCTTAACCCAGCATATTTCAGATAATTAGCAGCCAAAAGGCTTAATACTGTGCAAGACTGCTTCAAAGAAAACTCAGAAGGGTTTTTCTTTTTAAATATTTCTGTCAGAGACTTAAGCTCTGCAAATTTAGTATGAAAGGCACTAGTTAGCACATTGCCCTCTGAACTAGCATAAGTGGGAGGAAAAAATATTAGTCACAATATAACATATACCTTAGTTTTATGTTCAACACTGAATCATACTACATAACTGTAAAAGCATCAGATTAGAAACTGTAGAAAATGGGGGGGGGGGAGGAAGAAGCTCTGACTAGTGTTGTAAAAGCCTTTCTGTTATTGCTTTATACTACACATTGCACTAATCCTTAACAACAATTTAAAAAAGCCATTTTCCAGGCCTACCTCCAAATTCTACTGAAATGATCCCATAAAGTGGCTTTAGCTATCCTGGAGATTTTTCTTATTATTAAGATATGATTAGCATACAGAGAGTAATAGAATATTGAAACAGTCTGAAAATTTATATATTAGATTTTTTTTTCCTCCCAATCTGTTTGACCCATTTTATGTGGTTCAAAGGAGAGTACAGCAGGAAAGAAATTCATTACTGATTTCTGTGGCATACTTCATAAAACTTTTAGGATGTTTTCCATTATTCTAGAAAATTCTCTCTTCCTAATAGTGTGAATAGTATTTGACAGGTGGAACTAGTAATAGCTAATGTTCTTTCTCTCATTTTTAAAAATCACTGAATATTTATCTATGCTTTGAATTCTAATTACCAAATTAATAGGGTACCTAACCTTCTGATATTACTTAGACACAAGAGCTACTCACTTCTGTGCATTCAGAGGAACATATTAACTAAATCATCAAAAGTTCAAGCTTACAAATTATTCTTTTGCATCATACAAATACATATATCTTAACACTCTTGGAGCTTTGTGTTTTTTATAGAACTTTTGTTTTATTTCTCCCTTTACTGAGACTTTCTAATCTCCCAAACAGGCATATTTTTTTGTGATTTTATTATAGGGTGGCACTGTAAGAACTTGTCTCTGTGTTCTTTTCTTGATTTTTGCATTTGCTGTTCTAGACAGAAAGACTTACTGATAACTCTAGAAAACCACTCTGAGAAATAATAGCCACCCACAAAGAAAAGTGCAAAAGTGAAAGGGGAGTAGTTGAAGGTTTTTTTAAGAACTGAGGCTTGGAAAGGAAAATAAGAATCTTGTAAGGATAAGTTACATAGGAAAATTTTTAGGACTCCAGGGAGATGGACACACAATATAAAGAAACAGAGGAGTTTAGGTTCAGAAATAATATTGCAGGACTGGGGATTTCTGAGAAGTAAAAACTAATATGAGTTTTGGGGTATTCCCTAATACTTCAAGAGCAAAATGAGAGAGCAGAGCCGCAGAACAGATAAAGGAAGGATAAAAGAAGCCCAGCCTTCAGAAGACAGAGGCTTTCAGAAAATTCTGGGATGAAAGACTTGTTTACACGTATCTCTGTGAGCCTGCAGTCCTTCCAGACTTTAAATTGGGTTTAAGGAACTGCTGAGATACGTCTCTAGTTAAAGGGCTGAAACCTGATGAGCAACGGAAACAAAGGGAAACAAAGGGAAACAAAGTCATGATCCCACCCTGTGTTTGAACAATCCTGCTGTTTGATGATACTCTTATGAAATAACTAATTGAGCTGATCGATATGATCAGTGACAATATGCTTGATCTGTTTTGTCGGCTAAAGTATTAAATATAGATAGCTTATATAAATACAAGCTTTCTATCTTGACTCTGAAAGAGATTATTTTCATGACAAGTATATTTAAGTGAAATACTGGGAGGTAGCATAGCTTTCAGCAGGAACCCTTGAACTCAAATACCTGTTATTGAAGACCTTAGCTTATTGAATTTATGTTCTTTGATTATTCACTGGAATGAAGGTATATATAAAACTATTTGTTAATGTTTTTTACACTATTATCCATATTTTTCAGCATTAGATTTTTGGCAAAATTTGACTTGTAACTGAATATATTGTGCTGAGACCGTCCTGCACCTTTTGCAGGAGTTTCAAATAGTTTTAGCAGTCTAGTAAAGCAGCACTTATCAAATTGGTGTTATGATGTGAGGGCAGAAAGAGCAGACAAGGTGTGAAGCACTGCAGTGTGCTCTTATTAAACTGTCGTTGTTATGCAGCTCGAAGTTGTTCAGGTTCATTGAACTGAGATGTGGATCAAGAAACACATCTTGATACACATCTACTTGCTTGTGTTAGTTACACAGATCATGCCTGTCCCACCTCCTGTATTTTTCTTCCTAGTAATCCTTACAAATCAAGTTAAAATGTAAAACACAAGGTTTAAAATTCTTTCAAACACCAATTTTAAGGTTTGGACAACTTTCTTCTTTGCATCATGTGTTTAATAAGAAAGGAAATTAAGACACTGAAAGTCTTAAGAGTTGCTGGCTACTGAAGAATAGTAAGCTTTTTTTTTCTATAAACATGGATGCTAAATATTTTTCCTAATTCAAAGGAAAAAGCTGAAGTTCTGAGAGACAGGCTTTGTGGAATTTGTCAAATAACAGACTTTAAAAAGTCCATTTCTCCTTTTAATTGTTTCTTCTATAACTTAATCTGACAAACTGGATAAGCTTCTGATGATTAATTTCTCAGCTTTAGAGACCTCAAGGAAAACTGTTATATTTGTGCTAGCAGAGCCAGCACTGAATTGCTTTTTTATTTTAGGTGTATTTGCATTCATATTCAATTTCCAGCTCCAAGCCTGAAGTCATATGAACTTCAAAAAAAATTCAGGATTTATGGTTTTAGTTAAACACCTCACTACAGCTTCTTTCCTATGCATATTTTGGACTTCTAATACTTACCAGCAGCAATTGAATAAGATCAAGTGTCACAGATGGAGACCACAAAAGAATTTGCGTATGGATCTGTAGAACAGATATTTTGGTGTACTACAGAATTCAGTCTTGACAGCCCTGGTGGCAATCCTCAGTCCACAGTTATGCTTGAAAGAATATAATGAAGAACAAGAACTCCAAAGATGTGGAGATATTATGGAGATATGTGCTGAAAGCCTATCCCAAGAATATTATTTGAACATCCGAATTCCCATGAAGTGTTCTGAAAGTTTATTATTGATCTCCATTGTATCCTACTAGACTCTATCTCAGTGTGATGACAGATGTGCTGGACAGACATAAGAAAACTGCTGGTATAATTTTCTTTTGCATATACATGCAAATCCCACTCATGTGAACGACTTTACAGAGGATAGGATTTGGGTCTATGCTCATAATTCTGTTTGCATTAGAAACAATTAACTTTGGATTTAGAAAAGATGTTTATGTTTAAAAATACAGTCCTTGAAGAGAAAGTCCGCATTCCTGAATACCAAGGAGGAAGAGTAGAAATATATTATTTGTGCTCTGCCAAGAACTGGGTGAGAGGCAGTAGTGTTTAGATAGTAAAAAGGAGTTAAAATTTTGAGGGCTTTTTTTGTAATGCAAATCAGTAAAGGAAGGAGAAAAACTGTTCTACAATTCTTTCCTTCAAAGAGTTCCATGCCTTTGTAGAAAGAACCACATAGGACTATTGTGTTACAAAATCCATGAACATTAATTCAGCTCCTGAAAGTGTTTCTTCATGGGGCAGTAAGAATGATCAGACTGCTTTTCTGTGCCAAGCACCAATTCCCTCACCAGACTCCTTTATAAAGTCCTGGTTCATCCCTTTTGCCTCTTCCCCCTCTCAGCTGGAGCCATTCAATAGACTGAAGGAGTTGTTGCTGTCTGTTTTGGGAAGTGGCAGATAATAGATGGAATTAGAACCCACCAACATTCTCAAATACCACAGCTGGTGCTTAAAGTGATTGAAGTGGAGTATCTCAGCCTTCTGCTTTCTGCCCTGTTATTTTTAGAGTATTATTCCTTTTGTTGAGAAATAACTGTGCCATGATGTTTCTTCTTTCAGACACTCTAAGTAGACTTATATGGCTAGGACCTTCTTCAGTTGAGTTAGAAGACACGTTTGTCATTGTGTGAGAAAGTGATAGTCACCTCCTCTGCAAAAGGTGGTGTAGTCTGTACTATGCTGTCACTGAACTCACAGGTGCAGAACTCTGCAGGAGTCAAACTCCCTGTGATCACAGAACTTGGCCAAACTGTGACACAAATCAGCTTTTGGCAACCACATCCTCCAGTTTTACCAAATAACTTGGTGTACCCAACTTTGCCAAATAAAACATGGAGATAACACTCACTGTCTTTATTTCTACTGGTTAGATAGAAATAAATTAAGACTTTGTTCAGTGAGGAACAAAGTCTGACATGAAAACACCAGAATACTGATGAAGACAGACATTATCTCACATCATATCACATTGAATATTAGATGAGCTATATGTACTAAGTTTTATTGTTTTTAACTGGGGGGGGCTAGAAAGAATTAAGTAAAATGGCTAACAACCTTGTAACACCGAAGGCAGTAAGAGCAGTATAGGAAAGGACTGGAGGAGGAAATGTTTGGAGAAGAATAGTAAGGGGTGGATAAATGAAGAAGGAACAAGCATTAGCCAAGTAACTATTTCTCACTTGCCCGTTCCAAGTTTTTTTTCTGCCAGCATACTTTTGCTAGATATCAAATGAATTTCTATACATAGATCTCCCTTCACTGTGTGGTACTTAGCCAGGAACCTTAGGTAACTGTTTTATATCTCATTGCATAATTTTAGTGCTAGACACGTTTTGTTGTGATATAGCTCATTGATTGCAAAGATACCTCACATTTCTCCATTTTATTTCTGTCTCATAAAACTAGAATTTCAGTAACTTTTTGAGAAAGAATATCCTTAATATAGGAGAGCAGTGAATCTTAGGTGGAGGATTTTTTCTTTAATGAAATAAGTTGTTTAGGATGCTGTTTCATAATATTTTGTTGCTTTCATATCCTATACCTTCAGCAAATGCTGACAGGCATTTCTGGGGCTTGAGTGTTAGTCTTGAAACATTCCCAAGAGCCTGGCACCTATCCATCCCTATAGACCTCCACAGCTCTCTGTATGTGCCATTTTCTGCTGTCTATTTGGGAAGCTTCATTTACATATGATCCAGATTCTAGTAATTCCAAATATACTTTCCCTGCTAATGGAAAATAATTTCATCTCAAAAGTTTCTCCCATAAACATGATTGGGGGGTGGGGGTGGGGGGAGGGGAGAATCCTAACAAGACTGAAAATCCCTCCATGATTTTTTATTATTTTAAATCTGTTTCCTCGCTTTTGTTGTGAATGCCCTCCTTAACACATTGATCCCAAACTGAAATGGCATCAGTTAATTGCTTATGCCTCTTTTTAAAGTAAAAACTCCTACTTAGTCTCTTTCCCCTTGAAATACTGGGAAATGGCAGTGGAGTTGCAAGAATCCACCACTAACTACCACAGTGTTTGTTAGTGCATGGACATAATTTAATGAGTTTCATTTCTCTATCCTACTAGCGCAAAAAAAGTTTCATTTAAATTTCATCTTACTATGCAAGAAGCACAGGGGAAAGGAGTTTCACTCTTTAGATCAAAGAGATAAAACCCATATAGATGCTAATCCTAGAATTTCCAGAGGCTGAATATAGGTCCTTAGCGAGTGCATTAATTAACTGTTACTGGCAAGGCTGCAAATGACTACTTCTATGACTATATTTTCAAGCTGTCATTTCTCTACAGCATAATGCTCATAGAGACATTTTCTCATGCTGACTTTGTCTCAGTACTGATAGGGGAGCACTGCAAAATGTGGCATCTGATTACCGTCAGAAAGTTTGATGTTGTTTTGTAGATCTATGTCTGCATGTTTAAAAACTCAAGCTTTAAAAAGCCATTGTTAGCCTCCTACCCCATTGACAGAACTGCCACACATCTGAGCTCTCCCAAGGAGTTTTTCCTTCACAGGATTGCTTTGGATGACCTTGAAGATGGTGTTCAGGATTTCCAGATGTATTTCAGCTCTGTGTCCTCAGATAGCTTCTGTGAATCCAGGAAATCCTGCATGTGTTCACCGTGTGTGTTTCAGTTTGAAGGCACATACACCATACAGGGGATGCTTTTGAGATCTGTCACACTAACTATGGCATTCCAGGATAGTAGCTGGTCCAGGTTATAGGATACCCATCAATATCTGGAAGAATGGAAGGAAATACTGATGCACTGCACATGTATAGTGAGACCGACAGTCTGAAACACTACAGCTTTCTGCACTACTGGTAAGCTGTTGGGATACTTACCTGCAAAACTGAAAAGGCATTAAACAATTTTCTGGCATTTAGAGGGGAGAAAATGAATTGTTCTCCATGTCTGTGGCACACAGGATGAAAAGGAATGGCCTCAAATGGCAGCAGAATGTTTTCAGTCAGACATTGACTATGCTTTCTTATGTGTAAGAACTACAAAGCACTGAAGTGAGTGGCTTAGGGAGACTGGAATTTCATCACTGGAAATACTTAATGACAAGTTAAACAAGCACCTGTCAGGAGATGGATCCTGCTTTAGCAAGGACACTAGGCTAGGTGATCTCCCCAGGTTCCTTCTAGGTTTATTTTCTTATGATTGTATGCACAATAAGTCTGACATAGCCCCAAAGTTTCTAATTGCAGTGCACGAACAGACCATCTGTGCAAAGCAATCTCAATATGCCTTATGCTTCCTGGAAGCATTTTACTTACAGAAACAGAAACATAACAGTTCTACCCATTTATACAAATGTCTGTCCAGAGCCACTGGGAAAAAAAAGTCTGGTAAAAACACGAATCCAAAAATGTTTTCCTTATTTACTTAGCATCTCCTGTTGAATTTGGGTAATGCCCGATTCTCCCAAGAATAGCAATGTATGTTGAAAATATCCTGCAAATGTTAAGATGTTGTCATACCTTCCCTTTAAAATTACCATAGCATGCCATCACATGAGCTCTTAAGGGAAAAGATTTGCCTTAGTCAGACATATAAAGCAGCATTTGTGTGAGTGTTTTCAGGATGAGGTCCATATAAACGATTCTTGGTATTGTACTGAAACAGTTACTGTTATTTAAAAAATATCAAACTACTTTCTTTAAACATTTCCTCATGGAAGGAGAAAATGTATTTAGAGCTGAATTATAGTACTAGTAGATGATATTTGTCAAGCTATCTGTGGGCAAAGAAGATGACATTATGGACATTTGAGAACCAGTGAATCAAATCTTAAATCACCCAAGATCACTTTTGAAACTTTCCTGAAGATATAAGTAAGTATGCCTCCAGTTTCTATTATTTCTGCAGAGTTTCATTACTCTTATAAACATGAATATTATAATAATTTTGATATTTATATAGTATATGCAAATAAAATTATCAATATATACAGAATAATACTTATTAAAGCCTATTTGGTAAAAATGCACTAGAGAGTTAACATAGGAACCTGTTTATTCAAAGACTGGAATTGTGTGAAGAAGCTCAATCTTCTTAACATTAAGAATAACAACAAAAAATATGTGAAGATATCTCTCACTATCTTTTTCCACTGTTTACTGCTATTGCTGCTGTTCTTTTGTGATAGTTGGTGGCACTCATTAGATCACATAACAGGTAAGTTCAGAGACACACAAAACCTTGACCCTGTCTGGTGCTCATGTTGCAATGAGTTTTGTAGTCTTTGAACTTCTCTCATTTCTAAATGAATAACTGTGGTAATGTAAGTCAGGAGTTAGGGAGAATTTAGTACAGATTTTTAGCCTAAAAGAATGACATAGAAGAAAGGTGGAGGATACACACAGAAACAATGAGCAGATGAAAGTTTGCCCAAACCAGCTAATATTACTTTTGTGTTTCATACTTAGAGCTGACCTTGTTAAAGTTTCACACTGTAAATTGGACTCTGCTGAATCAACAGACACTGAAAGAAAGCTAGCAAAAACCAATAATAACACCTGAGTTAAGTAAAAACCTGAAGGATGTCAGATCTATCCCTCAGCTCTTAGGGGATGAAAGAGTTCTATTAGAAGCAATACGCTGAGAATCAAGTTTTCTAAACTAAATGCTTAGTATAAACATTTGATATGTTGGTACATTAAAAAAAATTATTTTAAAAGTTAAAATGTTATTATTAATTCAATCAAGTTGTGCTGCTTTTAAATAATTAACTTTTTGAATATGCCTGTTCCCTCTACACAAGAAAAGAAGGCAAACAAAGGTCAAAAAACTGAGATCTGAATGGGAAAGTCTGGGTATGAAAGCTGTAAAGGAAGGGTAGAAGAATAAAACTGGCAAGGGCTAATAGCATCTTTGCCAGGTCATGAATATTGCCACACATCTACCTGCAGCTTCCAGGACACTTAGACCAGAAAAATAAGACCGCCTAAAACAAGCAGCAAAGGAAACACCCAAAAAATGTAGGACAGATTGAGCAAAACAAAAGGTTGAAGCCAGTAAGAGATGACGGCAAGACATTAGATACCAAAATAAGGAGACAAAGTCCAGCGAGTATGAGCATCATGCTCATCAGCACACCATCAACAGAGATGTCTTGTGACTCACTGACTTGAGGCTGGAGACAGAAGATCACAGCCACTGACAGCTCCTAATGAGTGCCAACACCAGCACATTGTTCCCAGTTGAAAAAGAACTCAGGAAATGTGATGAGGACTTGAAAGTCAACATGTTTTTTTTTCTTCTGCACCCTGAAAGAGCTTTAATCTGACATCTAGAGCACTACTGGGAAAGTGGCTTTGGTCCCTGCAGTAGATGAAAGGTGGGACTTAGTCTTTTACTTCCCTGGGACTGTTAGAAGGGGGATCAGAAGCGTCTTCAGCGATATGGGCATTTGGGAAATGGAAGTGAAAAGGAAAAATTTACTCCCTGGTCAAACCTGTGGCAGGGATGGGGAGGAAGGGAAAGGAGATCTTTTTTCACAGTATTATTTTGGGTGATGGATGGAGGGTTGCCTTAGTGCTCTGAAATAAGATGCCTAAGAGAACTTGAAGAATAGTTCCTGTACCCAATGTTTCCTATTAGCTCAGTGGCTTCCTCCTCAGCTTGCTGGGTAGCTATATCCCATCCCAGGGCACTGACTTGCTTTCAGGCTGTGTTGAAATTTAAGCTCCCTAAAACGGGCGTTGTGTTTAACAGGCTTCACTTGCAACTGTTTCACTAAGAAAACACCTTTTATTTTTACAAGAATCTTAAAAATCTTACTTCCCTGCTAAAATTTAGAAACATTACTTGAAGTTGTTTGTTTCTAAATCTGTCTTTGCTTCAATTGGTGATGTGATGTCAATTATTTAATGCTGGGAAAAGGTGAACACTTCGGCTTCAATCAAGTTTCCATACCTTCCAATTTGGAGTAAGGATGGTGAGAAAATATGCTCTGTCCCTTTAAACAAAAAATACATGATGCAAAGGGTGATGATAAGAATAGAAGCAGTTTAGGTGGGATAAGTTCACAATTCCGGGGACAAAATTTCAAATTATATGAATCAGGGTAGTTTCAGTAAACAAGACTTTTATACCCCACCAAGGATTGTATCTGGCATTTCTTCAGTAATGGTTCTGTGACTTCTTAGAAAGAACATTTGTATGCATCTTCGGTGCTAGGATAGCTCCTCATTATAATCCTTTTAAAATAACTCAGTTTGGGAAAAAGTCAGGAGAGAAATTTGTGTCTGTTGAATGCTATTGAGCTCTGTACTCTACGTTAAGTCCGGTTACAGAGCTGCCTCTGATGCTTCCAATGTAATATGAAGACGGAGGCTCTTTGCTTGATACTGTGTGTTGATGAATTACTGCTTATCACTGGTCTGTGTTTTTTATATATTTTTTCTTGATAACTTGGAAGTCTTAAGAGTGTGAAAGAGAATTTTGTGTGTGTGCGTTTTGTTTTGTTCTGTTTTTCCTTGGGGAGGGAGATTGCTGCTGGTTTTGTAGCAGCAAGCCAAAAGAGAAAGTTAGGTAGTTGCATTCTATAAACTTGTAAAGAGCCAAATAAGAATTCTGTGTCACTCCTATGTATATTTGATCTGTTCAGGAACTGCCTATTTTAGGATGACATTAGTTACCACAAATTAGTAAACAAGCTAGGTAAATCTGGAGGGCAAAAAAAGAAAGATTAAGGGTAGAGTGAAAAATCAGTATGTCTCTGTCAGTCAAAACAGCTGTTAGAAATGCCTGTTAGATGATTTCATTAGCCTTGCTTTCATCCTGTGACTAACAGGATAGCTGAAATTTTCAATTTTCTTTTTAAATTTATGTCATAGGATGAGTTACTTTAGATGAGGTAAGAGGGCATGTAAGAAGTATATTGAATAAAGAAAAAAAATTAGGGACATAAATTATATAGAAAGGCCCTCCCACAACAAAAGAACATTCAAAGAATCTGGAAGATATATACCAACTAGAGTACAAAAAGTCAAGAAAACTTCTGTTACAGGTAGTGCAGTCAGTCTAAGAAGAGAATTGCATGTTATACTAAGCTGTGATATCTCAAGGCTTGAGCAAAGATGCCCCTTCTAATTCCTAATCACAGGAATATAACTAATGCTGATTTTTCCAATCCTTTTCCCTACACAATTCTTCCCTTCTTCATGACTTCTCAGAGTTTTAAATGTCCAAATGAATTATGCAAGGGAGTTTTTCCTTTGTCATCTTCCTTTTGACAGACTTCATTCTTCTATCTGAGGCACAATTTTTCTTGCAATATTATACTGACTATTCAAGCACACAAAGCAAAAACCAACAGAAATTGGAAAAGGAAAAATTAATCTGGATTGAATTTATAGGTTATATGAATTAAAAGTGAAGTTACGGACTTTGTTCATTTGTCCTTTCCAGAAACATTCAGGATATATTACTTGAAATTATTGCAGAAACATTGAAAGGCATTCAAACTACCAGTCCAGTAATCCTAAAAAGCCAAAATCCTAACAAAAAAAAACAATAGAGACTACATAACACGGAGACTAAATTTTTTGCTCTAGCAATCAGTTTAATTTTAAAACTAGCTCATCCTTAGTTCCTGCTGTGTCTCTTTAACAGAAATGTTAGTGCCTGGGTCTCTGTCTGGCCTTTGTTATAATTAGTGCTAAAGTTCTGCTCAAAGCACCTCTGAACAAGCTGACATCCTTCATTGCAGCTTCAGTCTTCAGCAAAGCTAAGTTTCCCTTCAAAGTATGAAACATCAAATGAGTCTTCACATTTTCAGAAACAAACCTTAGTTTGATGCTCCCTGTGTCTTTCTCCACACAACCTAAGCACTCTTGTGGTTCAGTTGAAAACTAATTCCTTCCTCTGGGAACTTCTGCCAAGGGCTGGGGAAACCTCATGGTTTTGATTTCTTATGCTGCAGAAGTACAAGCCATAAAATTTCAAAGACCCTCTAGCTAATTTTATTAAGGAAAATTACATCACTCAGCATCCTGAAATTTTAGTTCAGTTCACATTGGGGAAAAAAAAAAGTTAAAGGCATCCAATAAAATCTCTCTCAAAGTACTTTAGTTATTTAACTTTCAAATCTCAGATACCATAAAAAGTAAAGGTTTTCTGATTGCAAGCTGTATGCGTAGAAAATGTTGGCTGGTTTGTTTTTTTTTTTTTTAGCTTTATTAGACTTGTAGGAATTTTCAGTAGCAGAGATGAAAAGATGCAGTTAATTTGCTGACATAACATACCTGCATATATTTGCACACACGTTTCTATGTTCATATGTTGGCATGTAACTACATATCACTGCAAACTCTCAGCTGAAACATTTGTTAGACAATTCTTAAGCCAGTAAGATTTCCTTTGAGTTGCATGAAGCCCTTGAGCTGGCAGATAAGCTCAGTGCTATAGTGCAGTTCATTGAAGATCACAAGTAATTTGCTCAAGTCTTTGACCAAGTCATGTTGTCTGACAGTACATTCAATTTATCTTGCACTGAAATTCGGACTTCATTACTTGCTGATTTTTTACAATGTTTAATTTGTATGTCCCTTTTATTATTCAGCATATTCTCTTCCAAATTCTGACTTTTGTTCACACTTGATTTGTTTTATGTCCCAAATTTAGTTTTAGTACTGTCCAAACACCTTGCTCCTTACCAGTGATGGTTATTTATTGCCTGGCCCTTTTTGGATTATGCCAGATTTTAAACACACTCTGTACTTCTGTAAAGTAGTAACTCAGGATTGCTAGATTTCCTTCAAGACAAGTAGCCCATAACATTGGTGGTAGAAATCAGAGCAGTGTTCTTAGGAAAACCTATAGGAAAATGCCACTATGCAGACTTTTGCCCTACTTATGATCCTAAATGGATAACAGTGTGACTTGCACAGATTTTCATGCATGTTTAATCTTCAGAGATAAGTAGATCCATATGTGTTACAACTAAAATATGTCGCACAATAGGCCGTATACAAAATCATTGTGTGAGATCTATGAGTTGGTTTAGGGCAGGGGTAAGCTCACGCTTAATTCATTGAGAAGACTCACACCAACTTCAGCCCCTGAGGACAACCAAAACATTTTTAAATTGCATACCACAGCATTTCAAGTGCTGTGTGACACTAGAGATAGGTTTCTGTAATGTTTCTGATATGTTCCTATTGCTGTAATGCTTAGTCTTTTACCACTTAGACTAGGAGAATCATCATTAGTTATTAGTAATGTTGCACCCATAACAGAAAATCAGGCAAATCTGTTTCTTTCTAGTAGAAATCACAGGTATACTATAGGTGAGAACATTGATCACTCCAATCCAGTATATTCTGCCTGACAATTACTGCTGTAAGTAAAGAAAAATGCTTTCAGAAGTTTCCTTTCAAATCCCCACAGATAGCGGCTGCACGTGTCCTGAAGCGTGAATGTAACTGTGGAATACCTTATGGTGAATTCTGAACTTGCTTATCCATACATTTATAAAAAGATGTGTAGATTCTAAAATAGATTAATTACACATCCAGGCAAAATAAAGTATTTCTTTTATTAACTTTCAGTTGTCTGTCCTGTAACTGGAGCATGGCTGGTTTTGAATGACAGGATGAAGTTATTTTTATTTTAGTTACCTTTAAAAATAAAATGCTTTTAATGCAATTTTTTTCCTTCATTTCCTTATTCTCTGAAGTGGCAGGAAGACTTGATTTTCATTTTGTCATTCATGCCTTGTGATATGAAAATAATGCTTTTATTTTTGGATGGAATGCTGTAGTGGCAATGTTGATTTCAGACGCTCCAGTCACCCTCCAATTCCTTCAAGTGTCTGTGCTTGTCATTGGTCCTGCAGCTTGCCAGGTTGTCAGCTGTGTCAAACCAAATGATTCCATTGCCATGTTCAACCTGGACAAAAATGCTCTATTTAAATATTGGTCTCTCTTCCTCTCTCTCTTTTTCCCTGTGTATGCTTCTGTTTTAAGCTGCCCTCAGTCCACAGGGGAATCCAGCAAACAGCTGAACAAAGAGGACAGTGAGCTGTGACAGCTTGCTAAGGGAGTAACTCTTTATGCCATACTGTTTCCACAAACCCTGCATCTTCAAATTGAGGCTTCTGCCTCTTAAAGAAGTTATTTACACCACTGGACTTTTTCCAGAGAGTCAGGAAGAAAGTTTCATCATAATCATCTGACAGGTATGGTGATGTGTTTGCATTAACCCCCATTCAGCAAAAGCCTCAGCAGTTCTTATTTCTAAACTTCTGATGATACAGTTCTTGCAGGTTGCACATTAGCTGTAAATGTTGTTTTAATTTGTTTGAGCAGATTTAAACTGATAGCTTTCCTTGGTATAACTCCACTGCTTTTCAGTTCACACCAAATGCAGATCAGACTCCTACTGCTCTTTCAGCCCTTCAAATACAGTGCACAATTTTAATTTTAAATTAGTTGGGAGAAGGTGATTTTGTGTAGTTATTTCCTAGTTTTACATAGAGCAGCCAAGAAAACAGATTATAGTAACTGATGCAGTAGATATTTGTCTGATAACAAGCTTTAATTTGCATATATTGATCTGCTCAAATGTCCATGAGTTTTGTATTTTATTCCCCATTCTTACAGCTGTTGCTTAAGGCTTTGCAGATGAAGCAGCAAAGACCTGCTATCTTACAAAGATTCAACAACAGTTGAAACCTTCTGTGACAATTTTAAGGAGAACAAATAAAATGATTTTAACTCCTCCAGATCTGCTCCTTGTTCATCTCTTTTGCTGATATCTGCAGTTTTCAGCCTGCTATTTGCATCCAGGATATGCGGTTTCTGTCCCATTTCCAGTGCTGCTTATCCTGATTTGTTGCTGATCTGTTTTTTTTTTTCTTTCCTGAAAGTTGTAAGTACTTGAATATAATCTACAGAAGCTGTAGATCATGGCTATAAACCATCTTGGGTTTATAACTGCACAGAGAAAGAGTACTTTTTCAAGCTGTGTGTCTTCAAAGATGTTAAAATTTATAGCAACCTGACATTAAGGGTGGTCTGTTTTGTGCTAAGGGCACTCTACATTTTTCTAGTAATCTAATTTTGTCTGTTTTAGGCTGAAGCTGTGTTACTGGAGGTGAGAGTCATCAGAGAAATGGACTAGATCTGGAATCTGGGATTTCTTTTGGTTTTATCATTGAAACTTTACAACTGAACTTTCAAATTCACTTTGAGACAAGGAGGGAATGTGAAGCACTGACACATGGAGTTTTTCACTCCATTCTTGGATCACTGAGATTTGCAGACACCTGGTCTTGTCTGTGGAGTATAACCAGTTCAACCATACAGTGCATTTATGGTAGGGCCAATGTCACACCAGCTGCACATATACTACACAACTTGATTCAACTTGCCCAAGATATATATATATTCTCCATACATTTGCAGTTCATGCCTAGCTGGTCTGAATCTGCGAGAGGTATGAAGCTCACTGCATGCATGCTAAACAGCACCTGTGTACATTTTCCTCAGAAGATTCCCAGCCAGAAATAAGGCAGACTTTTCTTGAAAATCAGCTGGCGTATATTACAAAATAAGGTTAATGTGGACAGTAAAACTAATTTACAAACAGTGTAATTTTGCCCTGTAATTTTAATGCCAGAGTTAGCTGTACATGAAATGACTATTATTCTGTTGGGTTTTTGGGGGGAGAAGGGGAGAAAAATAAAAAAAAAAAAAAAAGGAGAAAAAGGAAAACAAAAGGAAAATATTTAAGACATGGTTTGGGGCTTAAAGTTTAGCATTATGAGTCTTCTTGTTCAGAAGTGGTAGAGATATTTTTAAGAAGAAATCACTCATTATTTAATTGATCAATGAATCCATTATAGAATACATGGCCAGTTAAGAAATCAGTATACTGTGAACAAAATTTCCGGTTTAATGTCATGGGTTATTTGGGGAATCAGAAGTTTTCCTGCTGGTCATATTAAGGTGCATACTTAAGAGCTGAAAATAATACTGATGCAAATAATAAAATTTGAGCTTAACTGTCCTTTTAAAAGGTGTCGTGAAAGACATAAGCATTTCATTTTAAAATGCAGACACAGACACAATGACAGTGGCCACCATTCACTTTCTACAAGAATTTTTTTTTTTTCAGTTTTGGGAAAAGGATGGAGGAAGAGTTAAGAGGGAGAGGGATGTCTGATCAGAGCTTTTCTGTAGTTAAACACTTAACAATGACAATTAGCTGTTCCAAATCCATTCTCTCTCATCAAACCTTTAGTGATGGGGAGACAATTTAGCAGCCTCACTGGAATTTCAAATAGTGTTACCAAATAAAGATTAATCCCCACCCTGTTTTCAAGAAAACATGGTAATGCAACATTTGGTGTAGCTTTTCTTTTTTTCCTTCTCCTTTAATTCCTATAACATTTGGTACAGAGGAACAACATAGACTGCTTAAGCATTGTTAGAAATACTAATAGTGAGGAGGACATTCTGTAGTTTTATATATGTTTTTCACACACACACACACACACACACACACACACACACACAAAAAAGTATATTTATTTCACTGATTTTACTTTCAATTGCAGCACATACTTTTTGCCTGGGTTGTGGGAAGCATTTGAGACTATTCCAAGATTCTTAATGTGAACACTTATCTGCTTATAATGCCCTCTACAGGGTTACTGTTTGAAGTTTTGTGGAAATGGAAGAAACTAGGTTTAGCATTTTCTCATTACCCATGGGACCCAGATATCTGTCCAGGCTTTAAAACTCGATTAGAAAATTAAGCCAGATGATTGACACAGATTTCATAGGAAAGTTCAAGATATGTCTGTGCTATAGCTTGCTATATGGATGCTATGGAGACTAATGGATGCTATGTACTATAGTAGGAACCACCCAAATCAGTGGAGGATGAGTCTCACAAGAAACAATACAACTGTTGCATTTTGTGCACAAATGCTGACCATTGGTGCACAGTAACAACATGAATCACCTCTCCTTGTCCTGAATGACCACCATAACAGGTAGATCCCAAGTCAAGGACTATATGAACTGAGTGGACATCTTATAGGAGTGGCCCATAGACTAAGTTAATGGTATCTATATAAATCAGGAGAGGAAGTGGATTGGTAACTAATAAAAATGTATTGGATAATATGGTACCTGAGTATGATTTAAATGGTGTGGCATAACTGGTGGAGGTTGTACTGCTTTTGTTGGGATAAAGTTAATTTTCTTCTTAGTTGCTGGTATGGTGCTGTGTTTTGGATTTGTGACCAAATCGGTTTTGATAACACAGGGATGTTTTATCTATTGCTGTACAGTGCTTGCACAGCATCAAGGCCTTTTCTGCTTTTCATGTTGTCCTGTCAGCGAGTAGGCTGGGGGTGCACAAGAAGCTGAACAGATCAGTGAACTACACTTCATCTAGACATGAGCTAATAGTCTGTGGCCTTAGTAATCTAGTTGTCCGTTGCTCAGATGAGTTCCTTAATTCATTTTATGACATTTGTCTGCCTTCACTATATATTGAGAATATAAAGGCTGGGAATAATTTAGCTAAAGGAACTATAAACTCACAACCTAAACTAGTTGAAATTAACTTCAGATAAATTTTAAAAGGGTTGCCATCATCATATTTGGTGATGTAAACTAAAAAACTTTTTCTTTTTTCTTTGTAGGGGTTGTTTTAGAAAATTAGTAAAGTAGTTATATGAACAGTAAGCCATAAAAAACACTGCTTTCCCTATTACTGATTTTTGTGAGATTTTTCTTTTTATCATAAGCCAGTTACAATATCTTCCATTGTAACCATAGAAGAAAGGAGCTCTACAAAGACTTATTTAATTACATATAGACTATTACATTTTTATTAGGCTAGAATTACCTCAAAATGTAAACTATAATTTCTATTACATCTCCATAAAGGGAAAATTCAATATAGTACTAAAGATTGGGCTGTAAGAGGCAGCATTAAACAGCTCTAAAGCAAGAGATGAATCTTTTAGATGTCTTTGGAGATAGCTCATGGAAGTCATATGTTTTTCTTGATTCAGCTGAATTTCACATACGCCTTTTGGAATGTGCTTTTAAAGGGGTCAGTCCATTCATTTTAGAGGAGGACATAAGATAAAAGAGAACCCCTTTTTACTCTTGTAACAGGCCAGTGATCGAACCATGACCGTCTGTGTGTTTTGTTTCACAGGCAAAGATGTACTGAGTCAGCAGTATCTTTGCTAATGTAGTATTAGGGATTATACAGCAGTGAGGGCCTGACAATTCATAATAGGTCAGATCAATCTTGCTAGGGCCCGAGCACGCTCACTAGTAATTGAAGTAACCATTGTGATCATTCTTTAAGAGTTACAATTCCTTTTGCCACTGGCAAGTACTTTCAAAGATGCTGCTAAGCCAGGAAGGATGGTTTTCTTGCAAAACAGATGTATATTACCTCACAAGGGGCTATACTTTGCCCAGAAATTATGCAGATATATGCAGAGAGAGAGGGGAATTCACTTTCTCTCTTCATTCAGAGCCTGTGAGGCTTACATAAGGACACTGCATAATTCCAGCCTTCAGACTTGGTGGAGCACAGGGATTTCTCCTTCACTACATTTCTAGGAGCGTGAGGCTGCCCTAAAAGGAAAGTGTGAGAAGAGCACTTCTTCTAAGCCGTCTATGTCAACTTGAAATATATAGAGGACAGAATATAGGTGACGCACTTTGGAGATCAATTACCCAAGCAGCATTCAAGTGCCTTGGCTTTATGGCTAAATACAATTAAGAAGGTAACTTATATGCAAATTATCAAAACACACTTGATTTACTCATTTGCCCTTGAGGCATTACTGAGAAAAACCCTAACTTAATAGTAATTAGCTCTAGAAACAAACTAAGCAATGTCTCAATTTATTCCCAAGGGTATATTTCTTGCATTAGTCTCAGAACTGTGAAGTCTTTAAGCTTAGCCATTAACATGAAATTTAGATATTGATTATGAACCCTTTAATTCTGGTCATAGAGTTGCTCATCAAAATCTACCTATGATGTTTTGTAGTTGCTTCTAAAATTGAGATGTTCTGGACTTCATTATACAGACATACGAATAATCTTTTATTGTGTGTACTATTAATTAATTTCTTTAAAAACTGTCCACTTGTACTTTAAACTCAGACATAACAAATACTTCAATTATATGTTTCAAAATTCACTAAAAGGAACTTAATTCCTATCCAGACCTTATATAAAATACAATCCTAATGAGGAATACTAAGGTCTTGCATTCATGTTTTGCTTTGGAGATACTAACGCTGCAATTTCATTCATTTTCTTTTTCTGTACAGGACTTGCTCTTAACTAGACTGTTACCATTTCTGTTCTTCATTCAGGATTACTCTGATGTAGAAACAAACAGCTGACCAGAAAAATCCTGTCAATTTCACAGGGTTTAAATGTGTCTGGAAGCTTCACCTTTAAATCAGACAGATCTATAAAAGCAATGACCTTTGGTAGGTATTAGGATTTACTATTACCTATGGTTTTAGATTTGGCCACAGAGAAAAATATCACCATATGAATTTTGGCTTTTGCAATTTGTTGCATTCATTCTTTTCTCTGCAAAATACTGTGCATTTGTCTATTCATAAACTTTCCATCTTTAAGGAAGTATGTGAATTGAATGAAGATCTTGTGTGAATCAGAATTGAAATTAAATCATCTTCAATTTTCTTATGGTTGGCAAACATTTCCAGATATTTTCTTCTAATACTACCTGTACTAGTACTATAAGATAGTATAATGGAAGGTACCCAGTTAAGGTTTGAATGTCTACTGAAAAAGGGTTTGCTAAGAGTGTTGATCTTCTTCTGGTTTATATGGTTAAATCACCCAAGTAATTGAATCAATTATTACATTTTAATACATAAATGACAACCAGAAGCAAAAGAACAGCAGAGAGTTAATGACTGAAATTAATTTACAGCCTTTGATCCAAAGTTTTGGATCGTTTTGACTGATTACCATTGATTAGTTTGGCAGGTTCTTATGTGGTGGCAGAGTACATAACATGGTGGGTGAGGTGGAAGCCATGCATCGGTGATACCAGCCTCCTGATGTGGAAGATGTGTGCATTGTAGTGTAGTCACTCGTGATCAGTTAAGTATTCCTGGGCTCTCAAATAGCTGCATGAAGTTCCTTTGAAAGAACTTGTCCCTTTACATACACTAGATTCCTCTGCTGAAAAGAATATTTTGTGCTCTAGCAGGTGAGATCTGCATAACAAGAAGGAGCAACCATATTGCTAGACAACATAATACATGTGGTGAAAGCTCATCTACTGATTATCTGCTTGCTTACTTGATGAAGGATACAAGTAACTTGCTCTTTTTAATACGGAAGCAGAACTACATTTTACGGCAATGGGCTACTGCCACTCAGATTTTGTCCTCACCACATGAAGACTCTAACTCAATTTATATACCATTGTTTGAGCTGATTATATCACATGAATTAAGTAGCTTTGTTTGCCAAAATTCTCTACTCAGACTTCTGATTGTAGAGTTCAGCACTCAAAGAAGTAGATGCAAATTACTAGAATCTACTAATGAAACTAATTATTAGCATCTACCCTGAAACACTCTGATGAACACAGATGTCATTTAGCTTCTGATTCTTAATATTCATAGGGTTTTTACTCGTGTTTAAGGCCAGAAGAGAGGATTAGGTCATCTACTCTGACCCTATGTATGGCATCTGCCATGGAATTTCAGACAGTTGATGCCAACAGCTGATTTTTCTTCAAAATACATTTGGTCTTGTGCCAAAAATCAACAGACTCTGCCTTTTCCCTTCAGTTTGAATCAGTGAACAAATATCCTTCTTTTAAACATGCATATCCTTTTTCTAACTTGTTTGTCTGGCTTCTAGTTATTATGGTATATTAAAGACTTTCTTTGCTGAGATAGAAGGACCATTAATGCCAGGTATTTGCTCCTCAAGGAAATACTTATGCATTGTGTCAAGTCACCTTTCAATCTTCTTTCTGCCATGCTGAACAGATTAAGCTTTTAAGTCCCTTCCTCTAAGGCATTTTCTCAGCACTCAGTAATTTTTGGTTTTCTTTGCCTTCTCCAATTTGTTAAATGTGAACAGCAGTAGAATATGTAGTATTTCACCACTTCAACCAGCAACATCAGCCTGATAGATTAAGTCCACTCTTCTTTGCTTACAGCCAAAAATCAGATTACACCGAGATTACTGTGAACTGGTTTTCTCTTGTAAGTTCTTTTCAGGATTCCCTTGTCCAGACCAAGGACAGCAATTCCTCTTTATAGATGTATAAAACATTGTTTCCTTGAATATCTTCAGCCTATTTATGTGATCTAAGTGATTCAACAAGACTCTTTTGTTATCACCAGCCTCCAGGTTTTGTCAGCAGTGTGTCTAAGGACTCTTTTTTCCTTAGAACAGTAAGAAACATTTTTAATAGTAGAATTCAGCTGCTCTCTGCAGAGCCCAGCAAGCAGCATCCCGATTTGATGATTCTTTTAACAGATTTTCTGATATATGACAAACAACTGTTCTAGATCACTTTTATTTAAGCTACTTCATGATTTTTAAAAAGCATGTTGTATGTAAAAAACCTGTCAAAAGACCAAGTTTGTTAGATTTACTGTTACCTTTATTCACCAAAACTGTAATCTCATCAAAAACTGAATATAATCCCTGTGGATATATTATATCCCAAATAATTAAAAAACTCCAAAGATTCTGATGAATTTTTAAACACCTGTCATTGCTATGTGCCTCCCTGCCTCAATTCCACTAGGACATTTATGACTTTATGGTTGACATTCCAAATTTTTTAATGTGGAGCTTCTTCTTTCTTTATATTCTCTTGCCTGCAGTTTCTGAGCTGCATAGTAAAAACACATAATGTTGCAT
Organism: Pezoporus wallicus; assembly: GCF_028554395.1. NCBI lineage: Eukaryota > Metazoa > Chordata > Aves > Psittaciformes > Psittacidae > Pezoporus > Pezoporus wallicus. Next base: position 1,174,336 of record NW_026640754.1, read on the forward strand.
TGTTTCTCTTGTATTATGCTATGTATTGCAATTTAACACAGAGAATTCCAACAGTCAGAAGAAAAAAAAAGGGGAAAAAACCTTACAAACAAAACCAGCATGCAAGTTTATCATGTGTGTCTATATCACCACACCTTATAGTCAAGAAATAGTTAGACAGATTTAGAAAGTAGTTGGCTATAGTTCCATATTTGGTCATTATTAATACTAAATATTCAAATAAAAATATACCAAGAGAGCACTGGGCTTGCAAATTGAAACTAGCACACAAGTATGGAAATACCAACAGGAAAACTTCCTCCATACCATTGTTTTTAGAAGGCTACCACATTTAGATTGAGATTGTGTAGCAAGAAATTGCATAGAAAGTCTGTAATAAAGTCATCTTGCACCATCAACATCTTAGTTTGGCACAAATTCTGTTCAAATATCCAATACGGAATGAAGCAGCAAAATCACTCTATGATGTAATGGTAAATTAAGAGATGTGTTCATGTGGATGTTAATAAACAGCTCAAATACATTGCCTTGCTCATATGTTATTTTTGACTAATGAGGACATCAGGGCCTCAAAGGAAGTGAAGGTGGCAGTGGTCTCAGCAAAAACTGTAAGTAGTGAGCTGCACTGTTCTATATATCTGCAATTGTACCACGCACTTGCTCTGGTGAGCCCAGGCCGTGCCACTGCCAGTGGGCAATCCTGAAAGTATCTGAACCACATGAAGAATCAGTGGGAGGCATTGTTAATCCCCCAGAATGACCTGGCCAAGTAAAATGGCCAGGGAGGAATTGATAAACAGCTGATCTTGTAACAGTGTATTACTTCTCTTGAAAGTAGTGCTAACATGAAATGAATGAGATTAAGATACTTCTATTACAAGTCCTACACCAAGCAAGAGTTGGATGGACTGCTCATAGTAGATCTGCAAATGACCTTGATTTGTCAGAAGAAACTAGTCTGCATAGCATCTATGGGTGACTGACATGGTAGGGTGGTGGACATAAAGCATTGGAAATGGTCCCTGCCTAACATTACCAAGGAGCAGTATTGGAACCTAAGGTACAACACCACCAGAACGCAGACTCCTTAAACATAAGATTAAACCATATCAACCACAACTTTGTATTTTGGTATTGGATATGGAGTTAATTGGAGTGTTGTGTAGTGGTTGGTAGTAAAGTTACACTAGTTGGCAAAGTGTGCCACTCTATTTTCACTTCAAAGTGTCATAGGAAGCCAGAATAACTATTCATCCTCACTGTAAATTCTACTAACCAACCTCCTTTAAAAAAAAGAGTGGGGAAAGTGGCCCTGCAGTTGTCTGACCTTAAGGGGGAGTGATGGTAGCCATCAGCTAATACACAACATCTACTATAGAAAAAAAAAGCAACTGGGAAAAAAAATCACAATAGACTACCATTATTCCACTGGCATGAAAAATTCTGTTCAAAAAGTTTTGGCCAGAACATTATCCATTATTAGCAACCCAACTAAAAGGTCAGAAACATATTTGCGGAGGACATAAAAATTTGCCATTTTCCTGATCCTCTACAATTTCTAAGCCAGCTAAGAAGACTTTGTTGTCTGAAAACAGAGAACAAATCCAGACATACCAATCAGGAGTTGAAAACTAAACAAAAGTAAGTGAGGAAAAAACCGTCAAGAGCAGAAGTTTTACAATAACTGCGAGCCTGACCTCAAGAGGTTTATGGGTTAGGAAACTGCTACATTTGTTGTAAATAATTTAGCCAGTATCATGCACAGATTATAATCTAACACAAGTGATTTAAAGTACATTGTAATTTATAGTAAAAAATAACAACCAACCAAAAAGACTCCAATATATAATTGCTCAACTTTAATCATCTGTAGGAATGAAAAGTACAACTATTAGGTAGGTGGAAAGCTTTTCCAGAATGGGTAGCACTACTGAATATGCCTTTCGGGAGGAGGATAGGGAAGGAAAGAAGATGGGAGGAAGATGAATTTGACCACTCAACAGAGCATAGCATGCAAAGTAGTTTTATTTAAGACAAGATTACCCAGCAGCATATAGGAGACTTCAAGCTCTGAAAACAGACTGTGAATTCTTCACTTACGGTATGTTAAGGGAATTAAAAAGCTAAGTTTTCAATCTCTCTTACGTAAGTGCTGTTTTCTGTTATTGCCTGATACCATATTCTGTGACTGGTGTGGCAGAGGGTTATAACTGTAGCAGTTGCATTGTGGTTAAACAGAAACAGGTGATCTCAGTATTGGAGGCTTAACTGCTGTCAGCCTGAAACTGTTTTCCCAGACTCTGAGGTGGCTGTCAGTAAAGCCTACATGATTAAGATGCTTACATTGCACAGAACAGCCATAAGAAAAGGACATCTACTTCTATGGATTCCACAGGAAATTCCAAGTAATTTCTTTTGATTTAAAGATTACATATTTAACTTTAAAGGTAACGCTGCAGTTCAAAAGTTGCAGATATTATTCTCTGTTGCAATAGTAATAAGCACAGAAATCTGAGTGAAATATACAGGTACGCTTGTCTTGAAGGTTAGATATCTATTGCAATGGAGGGAAGACACATCAGCAAATAGTAGTCCTTCTTAACCTGCATCATTCAGGTGTGACACGGTCACAAATACAGTCTTGATTTAAATGCAGGCATAATAATGATGGGGCTTCAAGAATGAATGGTTTGAGACTGACTGACCCAAAAGTGGAATAATGTGCAATATGCCTGTCACAGATACTATGTCAGCATAATTAAATTGGAAAGTATAATTAATCTAACATCCCAAATAAATTTATGCAGGTAATTTCAATTTACACCTGTCCAAAGGCAATGTAATAGCCTACTAAATAGTGATAGGAAAGGATTTGCCCTTTGCATTGGTTTAAAGGTCTTTACAAGGCCCTGTCAGTTGAGGATTAGGTACAGAGATTTACTTAAGTACCCCTTTGGGATGCTGCTAATTCATCTGTGACAGGTATGATTCATCAAAATATTTGTGAAGAGCAAATGTGTCTGAGTGAGTTTAGTCCAGATCATCAGAAATGTGTACCTGAAGATTAGTGAATGTGATCCAGTATGGTACTCAGCTTGCATTGTCTGCAATTGAAAGAAAAGACTGGGAAAGAGATACTGAAATTTAAAATTTAAATGCTTAAAAATGTAAGTGCCTTCCATTAGGAGTAAAATGAACATAAAGTGAATGTGCTAACTCCTAATACGTTTAAGGACAAAACAGCTGATTTAGATGGACGGAAATGAATACATATGATATTTCATATGTATCCACTATGGTAGTGGCAGGCTGTAAAAAACTGTGAGTTTCACAATTTTTTCATTATGCTTTATTTATATTCACAGCTTTCCTAATTCATTTGCCAGTGTATAAAGGTTATTTCTTCCACTGTTTATCTTTCTAAGGGACTGCAGTTTTGTTGCCAGTTGGGAAAGGACCTCAAGTTCACTTCAGTTGCCTTTAAGATCCCTCATGAGTTGAAACTTTCATACTACTCCTGGAATGGAAACCAGTACTTAATTACTGACAGTTAACACTTCAAAAAGCAGGTCAAACCATACTTTGAAACAAAACGAACACAGGTAAGGGTATGAGAGTTAGGTTGGGAATATCTGATAATCACAAGAACAATCTGTTCCAAGCTTCTTAGCAGGAAGGTATGTGCTACCCGCTCTACAGAGCAGAGGTAAACAGAAGCAGATATTTCTTCCCATTGAAGCAGAACTTGGAGCTGAAGCATTCAGTTTACAAGAAAAACCTTGTTGATTTAGGCTGAGGCCCCCTCTGAACTGAATTGAGCTTTCTCAGTCTTTTCAAGCTTCCCATGCAGATACATGGAACAGTTCAGCATATAGAGCTTGGGATTGGTTTTTTTTTTTGAGATATAACTATACCATAAACATACAAAAAAAACCTTAAAAAGTATATGTGAAATAACAACTAATGCAGTTCTGCTATTCTGCAGACAAAATAAACTTTGGTTCCCAGTTTCCACATTCCAGAAAAAAAATCTTAATTTCACTTTATTATTTCCAATGATCCCTAGGACAGCACTGTTCTAACACTTTATTTACATGATCTATTATTTGAACAAACCTTCAAACTTCTCCCTAGTGCCTTTCAACTGTGTGGTAAAAAGATTACACTTTTTTTTGATGATGGGTCATTCAGGTTTGTACTCTCACGTCTGCGCGTGTGTGTGTGTATCTTGTGAACATAAGTAGTATCAGACAAATAGTCAAGATCCATGCCCAACTATCATTATGATTTCTAAGGTAAACACATTTTACCTATTTATGGTATGACTCCATCTATCTCTGGATGGAAGCATGCTTGAAGTTCAACAACTGAATAATGTGGATGGGGCTCTGAAATTAAAATACCTTGCTCTGCCTTGTTGGCCTTGCAACTGGTTGGATGTAACGCAGGCTTGGTGTGACGGATATGCTCAGGCCTGTGCTTAGAAATATAGTGCAATATATTCACTGCAGCTATAGATTAGTAGTTTTGCCCTGTATATTTTCCTTCATGGTTATTTTTGTTCTTGTCTCCTTTTTTACATTATATTTTTTGTTCATAATGATAAACTGGTAAGCTTTTCTGAAAGTTAATCCCCCTGTTAGCTTTGCAGCTTCTATCCTAATCTCTTGTTAGCTTTGCTGTTTGTATTCCTGGAGCTGATTTGCATTCCCTAATCCAGAGCTGAATCTCTTTGCTCTGAGTACTTATGTTTGTATGGCTATGTATTAAATAATTAGCTGAAGGATCCTCCTCACAGAACTTAACACAGATTGAAGACATTTTATATATGATGATGTTTAAATGGCTTTCAAGCCAACTCTGGTTTTTTTTCCTGTTTCATCTTTTCATCTGGAAACAGACAAACCATATGTTTATGATTTTTAAAATTAACAGCTATTATAGCATAATATTTTTGAGAAACATTCTTTAGTGCTTCTGAAAGGATTGCAGTAAAATTATGGTCCTGCCTCTATCTGACTTTTGCAATTCTAAACATAAAATTGCAGTGTATGCAGGGTTGGACTTGTGAGAATCATCCTTTCCCTGGGATCCTTGGGAGACAGAGATCTGCTGCCTTCATAGTACTGTAGCCCTCCCTGCATGGAGAAAAAGGGATGTGACCACTGCTGTTGTCCACACAGATTATTTGGTTTGCATGTATTAATGTGTATTACATTATATAAAGCATTAATGTGTACCATATTCTAGTAACAGTAAATGAAAGCCAAAATTGAAGAACAAATTTAGGGAACAGTTACAGAACAGAAAAACAGAAATTCTTTACTGTGAGGGTTGTGAGGCACTGGAATGGGTTGCCTAGGGAAGTTGTGAATGCTCCATCCCTGGCAGTGTTCAAGGCCAGGTTGGACAGAGCCTTGGGTGAGATGGTTTAGCGTGAGGTGTCCCTGCCCATGGCAGGGGGTTTGGAACTAGATGATCTTATGGTCCTTTCCGACCCTAACTATTCCATGATTCTATGATTCTACTAATTGTGTGTGACCTAGGGGTTATGTTAGGAACTCATATATGACCTCTCATTGTCATGCAGTAGCCATGTGTGGTTCTTTAACACAACTGTTCCATGCATAACTAGAGAGATATAAAATTGAATTAGAAGAGTATTACTTTTTTCCTGTAGCAACTAGTGAGACCAAAATTAGAACATTCTATCTACACATAATACCTATACTTCATGAAATGCAGTTAAAACCAGAATAATGTATAAATGCTGATTATTCACGAGATTAATGTGAGCTATAGCTTATACTACAGTAAAGACTGCAGAAGTTCGAACTATTAGAGTACAGCATAACATGATTACAGCCAACAAGTATATGTGTAGAGGAAAGACATCTGACAATAGCTCTTCCACATGTATTAAAAAAGACATTAACAAGAATTAGTGATTAGAAGCTGAAGTTAGATTCATTCAATGTAAATTGAAGAATGTGAACAGTATTAGTAGTGTGCTGTTTGAAAGGCTTCTCTAGACATTCTCTCTCACTCGAAATCAAGACTGAATGCCATTCTTACAGATATATTGTAGTCCAAAGTTACAGCTTGTTTTAGGAGTGACGTGATGAAATTCAGTGGCCTCTTTCAGATGAATTGAAAGTATGTATATAAGAATACTCTTTTCATTTATTATCTGTGTGATATTTTAATAATACAGGTTACCTTGAGTTTTGTTTTCTTTCATTAATGGGTATTTTACATTTTCTTTTCAAAGCTCTTAGCCTCCAAACACTGAGAAAATTGGCAGCTTTTTAAGAAAAAGTCACCAGTAAAGAATCTGAAATTAGATCTTTCAGCTCAAGGACATTTATGGAAAATAAAATTACTCACTTGATTTTATTTGTAAAAACCTGAAATATTCCATCAAAACAAATTATTCTCAACACAGATGTAATCAGGGACATGTAAAAATCATTAAGAGCGATATCAAACTTGTTTTGTTTCACTCAGATTGTAGTCATAATTTCCTAAAATTTGCCTCAGTCTAGAAAACTTCTTAGATATGTTTATTTACTAAGTACTGCCTACAGATTTCTTGCCAAGCCATTGGAGTTTATATGTACTGTGGTATTGTTAGAATCCGGAGGATTGATACATTTTATTCAGATGATCTAGAACAAACAGAACTGCAGGAAGGAACAACTTCTGTTCCTTCGGTTTCCACAACTCAGTCAATCAAAGAATCATAGGATCATAGGATCATTTAGGTTGAAAAAGACCCTTAAGATCGAGTCCAACCATAAACCTAACAGTGCCCAAGTCCAGCACTAAACCATGTTCCTAAACACCACATCTACATGTTTGTTTCATACCTCCAGGGATGGTGACTCAACCATTTCCCTGGGCATCCTGTTCTAGTGCTTGACAACCCTTTTGGTGAAGAAAGTCTTCCTGATATCCAATCTAAACCTTTCCTGGCACAACTTGAGTTTATTTCCTTTTGTCCTATAATTTGCTAGGGAATAGAGACCAGCATCTACCTCACTACAACTTCCTTTCAGGTAGCTGTAGACAGTGATAAGGTAAGAAGACTTCTTGTGATGTGGGTGAGATCACCGGTCTTACAGAATCAATGTGCTCTAAGTTCTTGAGATCTCCGTTTGTGACAAAAATTAGCACAGACAAAAGTAATGTGTCCCATATTTACCTTTTACGGTGTGATCATTGTTTAATTGATATAGATAGATAAAATTGTTTGAATGAAGTAATTATATCTGAGAACTTATGCTTGCTACTAAAATCATTATTTTCTTTATTTCTGCCTATATATAACTGTATGTTTTGCACAGCTATTTAATATCTAAGAAGCGTATAAAAAGAAAATGCTAACTATGTAGAAAAGGTGTATTGGGATGAAAACTCTTCAAAAAGACATCATACTTTAAATATTCATAGGCTTTAAATTAGCTTTTACATCTAAAGTTTTAGAAGTGGACTAAAATTAGTAAAATAGTATCAATATCCTCAAAATCTAGTATCCTCCATCACTCTTTAACAATCTAATTAAAAGATGGGTAATGAACCTTATGTCAGCTGATGAGTTTACCACCATATACTATGAAACAAATTAATCATCAAAAATACAGCACTGTAAAATAGTGTTTCAGTAATTTCTTGCTATATAAGCAAGGACATAGACTTAATTTCTAAACAAACAACTAATTGTTAATTTCTTGGCTGAGCTTAAGGTAACTGTCATGCCATGGTTGTCTTATAATTATCATGGCAGACAAAAAAAAATTACACTCATACTAAGCGTCTTAGTGGTAATCTTAGATTGAATCATCTCTCCCAATTAGGGGGTATTAAAAAAACGTGTAATATGAGTGCTCTTCAGCTCTGTATTAATGGGATAGCTTAGTCACAATTTAGGGTTACATAAGCATAAAAAGGATAGAACCTCTTGAAAAATGAATCACAGCAGTCTAATTAATCTAATCAACACAAATTATATTTTCCCTCAGTAATATATGTTCTAGTACACACAGAAATATAAAAAGCGTAATTTACAGATAGCCCAATAAACTAATCTTCTCTCTGTGTTACTGTACTGTTACTACCTCCGGTATCATGAGGCATGTTAATATTTGTTGACCTTTTTGGTCAACAGCCATTCTTCTGTTCATGATAAATATATCATGATAAAAATGTGGGCAATTTATGTTGTGGAGTTATGTTGCCAGAATTCCCAGAAACAAAATAAGTATTTGGAAAAATGCATTTTATCTTGCTTTTAAGATTGATAGCCTTTTCAGAGTTCCTAACACAACAGAACTCCTGTTGCAGTCAGTGGGAAGGGAAGGTCAGGAGATGGAAACCCTGGGAATCTTTGGGCACTCCTGGTACAGCTACACAAGTTAGAGCTGCTTTACTTTCTAAGGTAGAAGATATTATTTAAAAATGCAAGAGGATGCAGAATAAAGCTTCAAACGGACAAGGATATCCTCCCATGCTGTGAAGCAAATTCTATTAGTGGCAGCAGCTGTAACAAAGCTCAGAAAACTAAGAACTTATTAAACATCACATCTGTCAGGCTTTGCTTAATCATGCAAGCATTTGAACTCTGGCAATGTCTTACCACAACAGCAGCAGGTATTGGGTCACAGCACCACAGATAACAGGTGAATCATTATATAGGATATGTGTGTGATATTAATAATAAGCTGTTTGAAATAGCTAGTTTACAATTTTCTATGAGAGGACAGAGTGTATATTAAAGCTGGCTGGGAGAGGGTGAAGTTAAAGGTTGTCTTTACCAGCTAACTGTGACAGAGACGATGTATGACAGGCAATAGTGATTCTTGGAGCTCTGAATATACACAGCTTCTGGAGGTATGTTAGTAGTCTTCATGTTATGGAGGGCACTGCTGATTAATCTTACGAAGTTCACAAGATGCAGGTTGGCAGTTCCTACAGGTGCTATCATATTTATTCTTTAAGATATCATCACAGTCTATATTAGGGAAACAGAATGATGTAGTGAAAAAGTTGTCCCAGGTCTTCACAGACTAGCAGGAGAATCAGACTGAAGGGAGATTCTTTTCACTGCTCACTATGCTTCTGATACCGTATCCCTTGTCTTTCCTCTCCCACGTACATGTAAGCTTTAAAATGCATGTAAACAAAATGTTAAAAATTTCTCTGTATGTAGGGGAGAAGCCTCTCAATAGCGTGAAAGTGGAAAAAAATCTTTTCTTAGTAAGAGTATTAAATAGCTTTCACCGCTAAACAAATGCTGAAATCAGTTCAGAATGATAGAAATGCTACTGGGAGACATTCACAGCCTGTAAACTGAGCTGCCATCCCAACAGTGTCATCTACTGGTCTTCCCATTTGGAGAATGTTTCCTAAAGACTTTCAAGAGGCCTGTCTCCAGTGCAATTGATGAGTTTTTTAGGAATTAAGTACTGGCAAAAACCTCTCCCATATCAAATACTAAGTAGGAGACATTGTGGAGGTTTGAAATATGTGATCTTTTAGGAACATTAGTATTAAAAGTAACAGTAGTTACAAACCTAGGAAATTCAGTGTCATTTTCTATCCACGGTAAGTTAGAATTGCTTTCTGTGAAGAATAAATATCCACAGGGATGCAAAAGAAGCCATTAAGAAAATGATAATATTTTACCCTGGTTATTATGTCATTAAAATGTTTCATTACCTTCGCTTAATATCAGATCTTAAAATTATCCTCATATTTGATGCACAGCATAATTTACTATATTGTTGCTTACTTTATTAAGTAAAATATTTAAGATAGTTAAACTTAAAAATCCTTTTCCTAAAGAAGCATATATGCAAAAAGTGTCACTATGTGTATCTATTTTTGCTATGCTGGAGAGCTACACTTGAAGTTACCATGTTTTGCTGCTGTCTTGCTAGAACCATTTGATTTTTCTAGATCATAGGGAGAGGTAAGCAAAGCTAAAACTTACTGTTTTAACTAAACTTATTGTTTTGGTTAAAACAATAATGAGCACAGAGGAGTTTCTTACAGAACAGAATCCTGCTTCCTCTTTGAAGAGCTTTACTTTTTTTTCATAGGATCTTAAAGAGGTTAATACATTGACTATCCATCCATGGTCTAGTCATCTCTCTGAGTTTAGGGCCCTTTATCATATTTTCATTCATTGCACACTCTCTGAAGAAAACTGGACCTTTTACACTCACACAAAAAAGTCTGAAAGTGGTAAGTACTAAAAAGGGGCGAGTAAAATTTTGTGTGCTATTAGTGCTCACCTATGAGTATGCTTAGGTAAATGCATGTTAATTCTCTCTTAATATCATTCCTTAAGAGATTATTTATAACTAATGTTGCTATTACAGCTGACTAACTATGGCATATTTAAAGAGTCCCAATACTTATAGTTTCATCTGATATTCTTGTCCCCTTTACCAATTAAAATGTTTTGTCTATCCACAATAAATTAAACAATATTCGATACTCCTTAAATAATAGTCTTTTGACTAATCAAGCATTCATTTCTTCTTCCATGAAAAGTACACAATCTGAACTGGAATTTAACAGAAATATTTAGTATCTTCAAGTAAACCAGCATTTCAGGATTGTATAGCAATTATTATTAGAACAGATTAAACCTTATTCTCTGCAATAAGACTCATTATTAATGAGGCAGTAACGTACAATTGTCTTAAGTTTCCTAGGGAAGAAATAACTAGCATTCTCAAAAGTGTCATTTTTAGTTAAAACCTTTCCGCAGGGAGATATATAAAAGAGATTGTTACTGAAATAACCACCTGTGCTGTTTGACTTGAATTTTTTTTCATTGTCTTCTCTTTTAATTTGTTAATGAAATATTCATTCCTAGGACTACTATTTTACATGTCCTGAATTTGATGATCCTCAAGGCATGGTAAAAAAATAACCTGTGAGCTTGGTGTGCTATGCCACATCCCTAAATTAACATCCACTGTGACATCTATAAAAATAGTGATTGAAACCAGGACTATATTTTTTTTCAATACTACACATTTTTTAGAAATTTTGTGCATTTTGTCCCTCAAAATATTCCCATGTTCATATGTTTACTGTTTTACCTTCAGAAATCAAAAGCCAGACTTCGTATGGCAAGAGAAACCTCTTATTTTGGGCAATCATTAAGAAACACAAGGTTCAGGGTTCTTGGGGAAGTTATTGCAGTGGCTACTTAAAATGCAGAACACTTCCCATTCATTCACCCGAAGAACTGTATTTCTATGAATGGTGTTAATTTGTCCTACCAAGCAACCATTTGATGTCTACTCTGAAATGAGCTGCCTATACTGTCAATGAAAATAAGTGCTGTCAAAGAGTGATTCATCTGATCGCTCCCAAAATTTATCTAATATAGCTGTAATCTTTGATTAGTTTAGAAAAATTTAACTTAAACAGAATTAGGTGACATGAATCAACCTTATATTGCTGGCAGGGATCACTACGACATTCCTATCATGCCTGTTGGTGTTCAAGAAGCATTTGGGCAGTCCTCTTGGGGACTTTTAGGTTGGTTGTCCTGTCTAGAGTCAGGAGCTAGACTCAATGATCCTCATGGGTCCTTTCCAACTCAGGATAATCTATGATTTATATCAAACATTTACTTCAGTCTTGATTCTGGAGTGAGGTATTAAAATGCATGAGCAATTTCACATTCTTTTTTATAATCAAATGCCAAACTTTGAGTTTTCATACAAAATAGCATGGCTGTTGAGAGTTGAGGGTTATGGCAACATTCACTTAAGAATTACAGGTGACCATTGGCATGGTTTTTATTTTGCTACCACTGATTTTGCTTTCCATTGGAGAACTGAAAACTTTTTTCTAAATGCTTTGGTTTTCATTTTCCTAACTCGAGTTTTTTCACAATTCAATACTGTTGATGTGTGCTTGTAACTTTCTTCAAGTTTAAAAACATTTCTATGATAACAAAGAAGATACATCACTGCCTACAGATTAAATCATTTTTAAAATAAAATTAGCCAAAACCATGTTAAACGAACCAAAACCAGCTTTGTTACAAGGCTAAGAAACCAGTCTGAATCTGAATCCACTCAGAGTACAACTGTGAATATAAAGATCCAATTATACATTTATTCATAATAATAAATTCTTTTTCTAATTTAGCCTTTAAGTACACATATGCACAGAGAGAGAAGTATACCACATCAATACTTTCTCAATAGATAATAGCTCTGTCTACTAAAAAGAAATTTATTGTGTTTGCTAACTTACTAGCACTATGAGTTATTTACCTGCCTTTCACATTTTTTCCAGCCTATTTAATTTTTTTTTAAGATATTCCTTTTGAAGTCCCAATAGATACTTGCGGAGCGTTTCTCAGTACTTAACAGTTTGAACAATCTCAGGAAGTCTAAACGTCACCCCTATTGCCTATAACCCTATCCCCCCATCCTACTGCTGTATTGTGATAAGCTGAGAGTTATTAACAAGGGTCAGGATCTCTAACCAAAACTACTTGTGTTTTACCAGCATGGGTGCAGAATTAGACAAATCAGTAATGCAATCTGGGCTTTGGTCTTGCTCTCAAATATAAGAACAGTCATTGCTGATACAGACTTACACATGTATTTATATATTTAAATACAACATGTACTAAGAAAATTCATGGTTATGCTTAGATTGTTCTTTTAGTTTTCCTGATATATGTATTAGTCTGTTCTTTATGTGAGTCTGTTCATTGAAGATAACATGCAACGCATTCACCATAATCATATGAAATTAATTTATGAAAAAAGCAGAAGGAAAGTTTACAAACCAAAAGAAATTTAAATACATGGCATGTTGTCGTAGACGTAAATCATTTTGTTGTTCATCTCCATCTGGTATTTTTTTGTATAATATTTCTTGGAATCTTAGTGGAAGTCAGTGAAATAGGACAATGATAGAAAAATTTATACCACTTGTATACATAAGTAAGAATTTACTAAAATGAAATGTAATGGAAAATGCCATAGTGAAAACAGTATGAGGTTTTGTAGTCAATCTGCTTTCATAGCACTTATCTTCTACATAAGGGATATAAAGCATGTTAATAAAATTTATGTGCAACAGCAAACACAGTGTGCTTTGTTGCAAGTACTTTTGCTGTATTCCCAAGGAAAGGATTAGTATCAGTGCCTTGTTCAGGAAGAAACAATTATGACAAAATTGTTTGTGTGGTTTCAACTTCAGAACTCATTTTCAGCATTACCAGCCTGGCCTACTGCTGCCTTTCTTTTTTTTTAGAGTGATGTGGGGTAGAGTGGGGAAGAGGAACGTAATAGTTAACTCCCTAAACTGCTAAGCTTGGACGGCTGACAGGTAGCTATGCAGTTTTATCTTCTTTACTGAGTAAACAAACTCCAGAACAGGAATCAGCAGCTGCTGCACTAATACCAATCGTATGCTGTGAGAGAATTTTTTCTAATGGCATGCATCCGGATCTGTGCAATGCCAAAACCCAAGAGCCTCAGTATCTTGAAAAACACATCTGTGAAAAGTAATTGTCCTATTAACAACAACAATTGATTAATGGCAACTTGCCTCTCTGGGAGGCAGCATCTCACAGCAACTCTTAAGTTTTGTTTTGCACACTTCACCTTTAATAGGAGAAAGAAAAAATATAACTCAGAACAACCACCCTTCAGACCTGACTTGAATGTGATGTGGCTCATTGGTTAGAGAGAGATCAATGGGCCATGAATGAAAACTCTCTGAAGGCTGACGGCTTAAAGCCAGAAGAGATCTTTCCATTTCATTGTAGGAGTAAATCCATCTTTCAGCATTAAAGTTTGCAACTTCTGACCTGTGACTGTTAAATGACCACATAAAAATAGTAAAAGATTGTCTTTAAGAAACTGTGTTTGTTCAGAAGTTTGTAATCTTTTCTCTTGGAAGTAGCCCTTGCTACTGTCTGACACTTTGTATTATGACCTACAAACTACAACTATCTCCTAAAGAACAGGATTAATCCTAACTGGATACTACTACTAATACTAATGGATAACTTTCCAAGCCTATTACAAATTTCAGATATAGGAATTGGTACAGAAGTCTGAATTTGTTGCAGAAAGTTCTGACACATTATTTATTTTGATCCCAAATTACAATGAAACTCACCTTTTTCATATCCTTGAAATTTTAATTAAGAAACATCAAATTTTAGCATCATTAGTTTTAAGGAAATGCATAAATGTTTCCAGAGCTAAGACGCTTCATCACAGCTTAATAAAATGACCAAACTGTTTTGTTTCAAATTAGTTCAATATTAAATTGTACTTAACAAATGCAGTTCCTTTTTCCATGAAGCTGCAGCACATAAGCATCATGTGACATTTCTCTCATTGGGCCAGGGTGCTATTGTAAAGAAATGTCCGAGTGGTGAGTTTGATAAAAACCAAAACCACACTGCTGAATGGATGTATAGCTTTAGAGGATGTAATGCCGTATTCTTGCAGAAAATGTTGTGAGGTTGTGAAAATCTTTTCCAATTAAAATAAAAGTCTGAGAAAAATATCCTAAATAAACCTGATGGTGACACAAAGAAGTAGCAGCCAATACCTTACAATCAGAGCAGTACTTTTTTTTCTTTCGTACAGCTGGATATGGATATGATATAATTCTTCTGTCAGAACTCAGTTGCCTGTAGCAAAGGTCAGGTGTGAATTTAAGGGGATTACTTAAAAAGAAAAAAAAAAAACACCCCAAAACCGTACCTTGAGCTTCACCTATAAACCTCTGGATTATTGTACTAAACTTTCCGGTTCTGTGAGAACCGATTTTCCTCACTCATGAATACAAATGAAATATTCTTATTATAAGGAAAAGAAGTGTGTACACAAGATGAGGATAACTAATTCTTAAAGTGTTACTAAAAAGCTTTTAAACAGCTCACACTTGATTTCTTCTAGGGAACTGTTAGGCTACTGTTTTCCCCTAATGCAATAGGCTTCACTCACTTTTCAGAAGTTTTTTTGAATGTTTCTCAATTGTAAGGTCTGATTTGAGCCAATCTTATCTGCTGGTTTGTCATGTTTGTGTTCCTCATTTCATATCCCTAGCCAAGCTTCACTTCACTGCTTGTTTGCAGAGCCACACATTGGGCAGCTGCTTGCTTCCCTACCTGTTTCCATTTGCTACTGTTTTAGGCATCGTCACTCCATTACCTGCTCCTGTAATCATCCTGTAATTCATCCTGTCTTTGTTATCTGAGCTTCATGCTGCTTTTCTTGCTGTGATGACTAGTCTTGCCAACTCCCACAGCTCTGCTCGTCAGTCATTGTATCATGTTTTAGGAGGACTCATGTAATACTGAGTCCTTTAGCTCACAGGAGGCTTTTAAACACTTTTGCTTAAAATATCTTGCAGGAAAGTTGAAGCTCACAAGAAATGCAGAGGTCATTTTTTCTCGCTTAAACCTTAAGAAGACTTTTACTCACATTGTACTGCCCTTGTTGTCCCGAGGTCTTACAATTGCATTTTCTAAGGCCGGGAGACTCATCCCAGGTACATTAACACAGTTATTTGGGCCAGATATATGCACACTATTACAAATACAATCTCATTTTATAATTTTATGACAGAACTAACTCAATAGAGCTAACTCTGAAGAGCGGTAACAACACAACAAATGTAAAAAAATCACATTTCACGTAATCCTTTCCATTAATCTCCCCTCCATGAGCACTGCACTTCTTTTCCAGCCTTATATTCCTTCCTCTGCCATTCCTTGAGGAAAGAGAGAAGAGTTTAGCCCTTTCTTATCAGGTTCATATTCATGTATGTCATCATAGAGCAGATATGCCTGTGTACAGTATCTAATTTTATCAACATAGACTGCATATAGCTTCAGACTAAAAATAGGTAAGAAAATACAGTTGCAGATTCACTGGATCACTTGTTATATAGTACATCCTAGTTATTGCACCAGCTGTGCAAATTCTAGAGCTAGAAAAAAAGGCTATGAAAGTTATGATTTATATAAAACTCCAGTTAGAAATCTGAGCAGAAAAAATTAAAGCTGTCCATGTTGCAATTTCCTGCTTTGGGTCAGGACTTCATGTACCCAAAACCGGAGATTTTTGATTAAAATTAAATGTAAGGGTTTTGACAGTTAGAGTTGTATTGCATCAAAGAAATTTCATATTTTCAGGGAATGAAGAGCTCCCAGTGGTTTTCATATTCTCAGTAGTTTTAATGCTCTTTTCCTACAGTGAAAACATCACAAGCCCATGGCTTACTAGGCTCAGGAGGAGACCACCAGATTTCCAAACAAGGTTCTAATAAAATCACCTTCTGGAATTAGCAAGAATGGTTGAGATTTTTTAATGAAATGTAATTTTTTAGCACACTAACTAAGATATGCCTCCCTTGTTTCAGTTCAAAGTTTCTATGGAATTCTTTGCTCCTAAATGAAGAGAAGGAAAAAAGGCCTTTATGAAAACACATGGTTCTGATTGACAGATACATCCTGCCTCTGTAGAGCAGAGGTCTGTATTAGAAACCTCTATAATCCACTGTGACAATGGCTACTATTATTATTTTCTAATACCTTCCTATACTTGTCCTCATTTTTGGGGGGAGTGGGAGGCAGATACCATGGCTTGCCTGCAATATTATGTTCATTAGGTCACTTAGCTTATTATATTCTTAATTACAGAAATTACTTGGAAGTATCTAGCATAGTATAGGGGTACTGTGAATGAGAATACTGAGACACTTTTTTCCAGTCATGTTGAAGCATTTGTGCTAAAAGAAATAATGTAAGAGAGACTATATTGGAAGTATAGGTTTTTCAAGTGCATAATTTGTCCTGCTTCCTAGTAAGCTGTTCCTGCTGTTCCTTTTCCGCTACACTCTAGAAAGTGGGTGTTAGAATATTTGTAAGTCAGTGTTTTAGAACAGACAGGGGTTTTCGATCTACTAAAAGCAAAGTCAATTAAAAGCCACACTCTTATCTGAAAAAACACCCCAGCTATCTGAGGTTAATGGAAACTTTAAAATTAATGGTAGCACAATAGTTTCCCTAACTGAATATGATCTCTCTTTAGTTCACAAATAAGACAGAAAAGATGAGATACAGTGAGTTCTCTATCCCTTTCTTACCCTGCTGACACTGAGGAGGATAGGTCTACATGCTCCAGAAGACACTGGACCTCCAAAATGCTGGAACACATATAGAATAACTAAAACTTCTCACCCCTAATCTTCTTACATTCACTTCGCTCATCCATGTCAGTCTTTTCATGTGTACTCTCTATTCCTCCATGTCCTTCTGTTCTCAGTCTTTTGAACTCATTCCTTCCTTATTTGCAAATAGGAAGCACCTATTTACTGAACAGCTGAAAATCTGAAGTGTGACATCTGCATTGACATGATCTGTGATTTCTCTTAAAAAAAATGGTGTATGGACATCACCTTTTTTGAAGACTTATGGCAGCCCTCCTGTCTGATCTCAGAGTCTACACTAAGGGGCTCCTGGGCCATCCTTCCTAAATACTTGATAAGCAGGGGCCAGGTTGCATACCATTTTATTATTATTATTCTTGTCCAGTGACAGTCAGAATCTGGCGGATGTGCATAACAGTCTGAACTCTCTTGAACCTATTAAGTGTCTGGTAGATTATTTGAATATGATCTACAATTCCTATGGATATAAGTAACTTCTGAAAGTCACCCTGCAAACATAGCCGAACACAATTGCCCGTTTCCTGTTTTGAATACTCAGTGCTAACACATCAGCCATATAAAATTAGCATATATAACAATCAAAACATCATCTAAAAATTCTGTGTACAAAATAAACAGATTTTTTGAATACTTTCAGTGCCTCAGCTTTATAATGCTGTTTTGATTATAAAATTTATAACATTTTTGAGTGATAAATTTGCCGAAGAAATGGTTTCATCTTCTGAGTCTTCACCACAGATGTGTGCAGGTAACTAATGTAGCATAAAGTGAGTACTTGGATTATTATTTTTTTTTTTAACACCCTGGATTCACAATTTCACTTTGTGTTTCACGCAATTGTGGCAGGAAATTTGGAGCAGCAGGTAAAGCCGGCCACCCCAACCCCAGCTGGATGGAAATATCCATTCCCTTGCCAGGGAACATCAGTGCTTCTGGAGCTATAGCCTTGGCATGATATACTGCCGATGCCAAAGCTGACAGCAAGTCTCCATCATACATCACCTGCGTGCGGGGTTGAGAGTGTGGCCTCCCGCCGCGCGCCCCTCACCAAGGCCACCTCACGGCCGCCGGACACCGCCCACCACCACAGTCGGCTTCGAATAGCATCGGAAAACACGCGGCGAGGCCGGCCGGAGGAGAACTACATTTCCCAAGAGCCTCCGCGTCCCCGGGCCGACGCGATTGGTCAGAGCCAGAGCCCATCAGCGGGGAGGAGGTGGGCAGCGGTGCCGCAGGTGCGCGCCGGCGGAGGGCAGCGGCTGAGTGGCGGGGGGAACATGGCGCTGAGTACCAGGGCACCGCGGCGGCTGTTGCTGCGCTTGCCGGCCGGGAGCTGCCTCCTCCTCTTGCTGCTGCTTCTTCTCTGCGGCCAGCTAGGGGGAGGACAGAAAAAGAAGGAGGTAGAAACGTTCGCTTCTTTCACCATCGCGCTAGGCTGAGGCGCTGGGGTTGCCCCACTGCGCTGCCTCCCCCTTGTCAGCTCCTCGGGCACCCGCGGCGTCCCCCTCCGCCCGGCTCCCTGAGCCCGGCTTGCCCCGCTCTCCTCCCGTCGCGGCGCCAGGCGCCCTCTTGCTCCGCGGTCTCGTCTCTACTCTTTTCCCTCCCCAGCGCGGAGGGGGCGCCGCTGGCCCTGCCCCGCCGAAGATGGCCGGTAGCGTCTCCAGGGCAGCGGGAGGCAGCGCTGCTGCGGGAGTGCGCAGCGCCGGGTTCGCGGTCCCCAGTGTGATGTCCCAGCCCAGGCGGTTGCCATTTGTGTTGGGCCTTTAACTCCCGGGTTTTGAGCAGATGAAGGCGAGGAGCACCGTGCTGCACTCGGCTGGCCTCCGTGGTGGGCCTCGGGTGCCTCTGCAGCCAGCCGAGGGTGAGGAGCGCTGGCCTGCGGCGAGGCGTTAGGAGAATGATGTTAAATCCCGTGTTTGTGGTGGAAAAATAAAATACATGCCTTAAGTTAATAAGACTGAAGCTGTGGCAGCAGGTGTGTGCATGTACGGTGTGGGTGCTGGTACTCTCTTCAGGATGACTTCTGGGTAAGAGAGATCTGGAGGATGGGGCAGTTGTAACTGTTTTGGTAGCAAAAATCTGTCTTCAGCATTTAGAAAGGGAATGTGAAGAAATGCATAGTGTAAGTATTAACTTGTCCAGTTTCAGTGCTACTAGATCTTACAACACTTCGCTCCCTAGCTTGTCCTCGTTTTCAGGCCAGGTTGTCATATAGCAAGTGCTAGGCCAATCAGTACAGTCTCTTTACAGCTGCTCTGTAACTTTGCATAGGGGAGGGGATAACTGTACTGAACTGTAGAATTTTTTATTACTTTGCAGCTGTTAGTGTTGCCAGAGAACTTGTGCTTTGTGATGGTGGAAGAGAGGGGAGGAACAATTTTGCTAACAGGTCCTCTCTGAACTATCTGCTCATATAGGAGAATGATTAAAAATTTGTTTGGCTTTCCATTAAAGAACTGTGTAGGTTACTAAGGCTTATTGGCCAAAGAAGTAAAATGAGGGATCACAGAGAAGGAGGTGCTGATGTCTTTCCTCTGGTGTCTAGTGACATGACTTGAGGGCATGGCTTAAAGCTGTCTCAGTAGAAGTTCAGATTGGATATTAGGAAAAAGTTTTTACTGAGAGGCTGGTCAAGCACTGTAACATCTCCACAGGGAAGTGGTCATGGCTTATCAGTGTTCAAGAATTTTTTGAACAATGGTTTTAGGTATATGATTTAGCTTGTAGGTTGCCCTGTGTAGATCAGTGATCCTTCTGAGTCCTTTCCAACTCAGGATATTCTGTGATTTTACAAGACCAAATTTAGTATGCAAAATCCTTATTTAAATGTGTAAATAGTGTGACTCTGTGGTCTTCCCAGATTTAAGTAATAACCTGAATGTTGAGCTAAATCCCTTGGGTATCAATGTAAAAAACATAAACCTTTACTCCGTACGTTCTCTTTTCTACTCTCTCTGGTAAGAGTAGTTAGTAATGTGTTGCTCTTCTGCTGCTATAATTAACTTATTTTCAAAACTTTCTTAATATATACATTTTTCAATAAAATGTGTTTAATGTTCATTCTCTTGTACTGTGATGTGCTGGCATTGCAACTTTTGTTGACCCTTTCATAGGGAGTGCCAGCTGTGCTAGCGAGATAGCTGAAGCTTTCTTACAGTAAGCAGCTTAGAAGTAGCATTTTAAAACTGTTCCGAGTAAAATTATATGAATTGAAAGAGCACAGCGTCTTGTGCTGTAACAGTACTGTCCAGAAGTACAGTGGTAAAAGGCAAAGATAGTGGAGATTACATGTGTAAAGTGAACCCAAGTTCTATGCAAAGACTGGTAAAATTGCCATAGCTTTCATGGAAGTTGGAAAAATTGTTGGACATACAGTGAATTGTTTTGAAGTGAACACCCAAGGGCTAATGTAGTAGGGTTAAAATGTATATCTTGTGAAATAAAAAGAATTCACATCTCTGTTTCCTCTTTCCTATTTGATTTGAGTGTATCTTTATTGGAGTGGTTGTCTGGAAAGAGGTTAAGGGTTAGAGAAAGGAAACTTCTTTCCCAGTCAGCTTGAAAATGAGAAGAACTTGTGATGTTAAAACTGGAGCTTAAGCAAAGAAACTATACTTGGTGACAACAATTATTTCATTTTTTTTAATTTTTTATTTTTTATTTTTTAACATTGACTACCTAGAAAAGTATGCATGAAGTCTGAATGAGGTCTCTGGATCAGTTCAGTTGTATGAGCATCAAAGGTGGAAATAATGACTTTGCAGAAAGGAGAGGACTGAGTTAAGGTATTAGATGTTTTGAAGGACTTACTGGTAGAGGAAAACGAATGTGGAAATGAGAGAACATTAGTGTAACTGTTTGTGTTGATTGTTAAAACACTATGTTATAGCTGTGTTTAGAGTGGAAAATATGTAAGTTCTTAAATGACTAAAATACTTTTCCTGTGCTGTAAAATATGCTTAATGATAACTAAAGAAACTTTCTTCTCTGGCAAATTACTGAAAAGTGCTGAGATCCACGTTACATTTGATTAGATTTGTACAAATGTAAATAACTATTAAATAATGTATTTTAATTAGTTGATGATTAGTCATCGGTGTAATAGAAGCTATTTCTAGAGTGTCCATCTGAATATGTGAGCATACAAACATTCCTACTGCTTCTCTTTAATCCTGTTGTTCACTTTTCTGTATTGTGAACACCCATGACAGCCTTCACCACCGAGGAGATAAACAGAAAACATTGGACTGTCTTAAAATGACCACAGATAAAATGTAATAATTTGGAAGTTAGATGAAGAGCAACCCTGTATCTTTCTTCCATGCCTCACATGTAAGAGCTAACTGGATTTGAAGGCTGCTTTTATGATTTTAATTCTGGTGTTGAGCAGTACCTTTATTTAAAGTGAAGTAAAAAAAAAAAGTAACCTGGTTATGGAATAGCAGCAAGTAACTCAGTAAGAAGTGTTCTGTTGGAAACTATATTCATCATGCTTGAAAATAATAATACACTGTTTCCGCAGCGTTTGAGGTAATATATTTGTATTAACATACATGCATTTTCTGTAAGGCATGTTCCCAAGCATGTTTTGAATCTTTTAATGTATCTTATGCAAATTCGAAGTGGGTAAAGACCATTAAAGTTTGAAAGGAATCAATGAGAATATTACACTTTGAAATATACCACTTGGCTTTTTATTATAAATTGCTTTGCATGGGCAGTTTAAGTACATAAGATTTCTTTTTTTGACTGAAGCATGTAGAAGGAGGACATTGGTTTTGCAATATTAAAAGCTTTTCTCATAGAAGATAAAGTTTATTTTTGAGCTTTCTTGTAGATGATTCAGAAGCTTAGTTAAATCCCTGATAGGCAATTGGAGTAGCTATTTTTCTGTAGGTAAGTTTGTCGTTCCTGTGAAATCTAGCATAGGAAGGCTATCTGTGTAGACCAACATATCAGCTTCATCAAGTTGAAATATCTTGTTGAGCTTAAAACTACTCAAAAAGACTCTGATGATATATAACAGCATTGTAGTAATTTACTCTTCTGCAACATTAGTTTCTGTAATGCCTTAGTTTGTGCTGAGTATTTTTGAAGTATTTCAGGTCTTGTATCTCTGTCACTGTTCCTTACATTTTCCTTCCTGTGTTTCTCACCCTTTTCACAGCTGGGTGTACAAGTTAATGCCAGTTGTGAGAAAATGTAGAAGATAGAGTTGGAAGGATGATCTAACTGATCCTTTATCCCAAAGCTCAACATTGCTTTTATTGCTCCTGACAAATGTCTAACTGATGTGCCCTTAGAAGTCTTCAGTTGTGGTGACGTTACAACTACCTTAGGTAAACTATTACTGTGTCTTACTGTTAAAAGTTTTCCCCCCCCACCAAAGATCTAACCTAAATTTCTATCTGTTCAGTCCCTACATTTTTGAGCTCATTGTTTTTTTTGTCCTCATCATGGCCATAAAGAGCAGATTTTTTTTTTTTTTTTAATACATACTCATCTGTATTTAGACAGGGACTAACAGTAGCTTTTTGATATTTTTTCCAGTCCCCCCTCCCACTCCCCCATATAAATAGAAGCAACTGTGGGTTTTGTTTTGTTTTTTTTTTTAAGGCTCTAAGTATTAAATGTGATAATTTACCTCACAGTATCTTCAGTTGTGAACATACTTTCCACTGTTTTATGTGAAATCAACTGGGATAGATTGGCAGTATCCTCTTGTTACTGCACCCTGTGTTCTTGTTTTCCTTTGGGGTTTACATAATCCCAACTTGTTTATTCAAGGTTATTAATGATTATTACCATGTTTCTTCCCTTGGAGCCAGAATAGTACCTTCTGCTTTACAGTACCTTTCCTAGTCTGATTTGTGGTAGTATTTCACCATGAATGTAGCAGTGGTTGCCCCTTCAGAGCTAGTCTGTTGCTGCAGAATGAAAAGGGCACTACTTAGTTTCATCCTGTTTCCTGATGCTGTTTTCAGTGATCTGTAGTATTCTTTCCTTCTGATCAATGTTCTGCCTGCATATTTAATTGAAAGAAAAAAAACTATAAGAAATGTGGTAGAGCAAGTAGAGAAAAAGAAAAGATGATGTATGATGAATGAGTAGTGTTCAGCATAGATTTGATGGCACACGTAATATGAGACATTCTTGATTTCTCAGGATGTCTGATATTACTTCAAAATAGTGATAATGAGAACTTAAGTTTCTTATATTCATCTATTGAAAATAGGTATTATCATTGATCTTGAATATAAAGGCTTCTTACTTTAAAATTTTGGTTTTGGTCTTCAGACTGTGGAGCACTGCATGTCTTTGCTTTTGAAATAGCATGCAGGAAAATGTTTGGCAGTTACACTAAATCTAGGCTTCTCTTAAAAAACTTAATTACAAACTGTGATGTGGGAAAGGTTGAACCTATGAAGGAAAACTTAGTCCTGACTATAGATTTGGCTTCAAGCCATTTTTGAAGACTGCATTTTAAGTACAGGGTTTGTATCCATTTATGTAATATGCCATTTCATCTATTGTTGCAGTAGAGAGAGAAGGGTTTTTTTCAAAGCTCTGAAGCTTTAAAATAACTGTCCTGGGTTTTAAGTGAAATAACAGTAATAAGACATGCCTGAAAATGTAAAATTTTTTGTAAATGCAATTCTGAACGTTTTTTTTTCTACTCTGCCCTAAAAAGAAGAGTGAAAAAATGTGTTTGCAAGAATTTCTATTTTTCTGCTTATTTTTACAAGCAGCAAAACCCCTCATATCTCTTCTATTCCTAGGTAATTAAAGCTTTAAAGAAACTTAAAATTAACTAGCAGTTCTTATATAGAAAACCTTGATGTGTTCAGTGATTGCATACAATAAGTGAAATAAAGGATGCTTACAGCAGCCTGATAGCATTTTGTAATTGGATTACTGAAAGTTTTCTGTCCCAGGTATCTCCATTTGGCATCTTTGCTGTCATAAGACAGATCAGTGGCATAATTGATCTCTTCACCTGTTCTGTTCTATAACTGTTTATACAGCACATCCTGTGCAAATGCATGGAAAATACAGATTGTATTTGTTTGAGTTCTAAGTGCTCTGGAAAAATCAGTTGGTACAATTACAGTGGGAAAGCATTGGCAGTTGGTTTCTTTTCTTTTTTGTGTGTGTGTGTGTGTGTGTTTATGTTTTTTTTTGTTACTATTTTGGATTTTCAGTTTTGTTCTTTTAATTTCTAAAACCACTTTGAAGGTCACATTTTATTGGCTAAGGAACTGATCAGAACTAAAAAAAGGAACTTTACCTGGTATTTGTTTTAGGCCTCTTGCTCTAATAAATCTGAAAGTAGGCATAATACAAAAAGTATTATATTTTCAACTAATGCTATGTGACATTATTAGACATATAGAAAAATATCTTCTTTAATGTTTGGCTTGTATACCAAAATGTAATAACTACCTTTTGTTAAGACTTCCAGTAATGAGGGATTGCCATGAAATAAATTGAAAGCTGCATGTGAAATAGAGAAACTCATATTTTTGTATGCTATTATTGCAAGTCCTTCACATTCAAAGAAAGATAAAACAAACTGATACTTGCATTGAATGGATTGCTTTTCTTATGATGGAATTACACAAAAAAAACCCCAACTATTTGATGACAAAAAGAATCTGAGAAATTTGAGGTGGAAAAGATTTGCACACTTGCCAGTGCAGGCTTATTCATATAAAAATTCTTCATGATTGCTCCAGTGGTGGCAGGACTTCTATCATTTTTCTGGGGAGACTGTTCTCCCGTGTAATAGGATTTATGGATAGTTAGGACTTTTTTTTCTTCTTCTGATTGTATCCAATAATACCATTTTGGAATACCCCAAGTTCTTAATCTTTTCTTTTCAGCAGTTGCAATCATTAACGTAATTATGCCATCCCATTCCTTTTTCTTGTTCTTTTCGTTTGAATCTGAAGCAACTTGCTATTGAATTTCAGACGTATTGGCCATTAAGGTTTAGCAGAGTCTGTGTTGCATAGAATATTTGTACATCAAGTTCATAAGTGGTAATTAAAGTTGTGCAGTCCCTTTGTGTAATGACCTTTTGAACTCAAAATTTTTTTCAGCGTTACAGGCTATAGCATCTGCCACTTGAAGGATAAAAACTGTTTTCTGCTCTGCTTTTTAATAATTTCATATTACTATTGCTATCTGCATGTTCAGTTACTTTCCTTATCCAGTTGCCTCACATAGGCCAAGTATGACAGGGTCTAGTTCTGAATCTTGCTCCTCTCCAGAGCTACTCACCTCAGCAAATGAATCTCATTGCAAAGCCTGGTGTGTATAAGGCTAGGGCACGTTCAGAGTCCTAGAGAGCATTGAGAATTCTTCTTTCTTTACTGCGGTGTCTGAGTATTTTTATACAGGTAGAGTATGCAACCTGTTAGTTGGATATGAAGTAGAATTACTACATGTTGCAGATGCTTGTGGTTAATAAACTTCATTGCCTTCTATCCATGGATCTAGCCAGTGAAAAACAAGTTAGTTAAATGTGCTTACCTCGTGCCCAGAGTATTATTAATTAACATCCTGGTGACTTAAATGGAAATCCCATCACACATTTCACTGAATAGCATGCTTTGGAAAACAAAGGCAACTTACTGAAGTTAACTTCTTCGATAAAGTGGGGGTTTTTATTATTATTAGGCTGGGGGTTAGAAAAAGTACATAAGGGAAAACAAAAACTGTTAAAAGCTCTATAGAAATGAGGAGGCCATCAATTGCCAGAGATTCTAGATTTGTATACAGTGATCTCTGTGATGCTATCTTGCTTTATTTTTTTAAAGTAGTCTTAGAAGTTTTTCTTGCAATAACTAGACTTGCAGAGTTAATGGGGTATGTAAATAGGTAAATATGACACTAAATGCGACCTTTAACTGTGAAAGTATAAGGAAATGAAACTTTTTATTTGCTGTTATGCTTGTACCTGACTTCATTTAAAAAAAAAAAAATAAAAGTTTTATATTTTTATCTGCCATTTATGTTGCCATTATACTGTAAAAGGGGTTTCAAGCTATCTATGTATCCAGTGGTTGGTTATTGCAAAAATCAGTTTGAAGTGGATCAGTCTTTATGGTGATGGATGACTGAAGTTGGTAAGATTTCTTCTTATCCGCTACCAGCCGTATGCCTTAAATGGAATTGCTGTTAATGGCACATAAAACTTCATTAGTAACCAGATTCCTCCTGCAAGTTGTCTCAGCAAGTCCTAGGTTCTTCAAACTTAACCTCATGCTGAAATGTGTCTTGCTTAATGAGTGACCTGATCATGTACGCATGTTGAATCTGATCAGCTTTTTCTTTTCTATGAGCAGTTGATCTGAATTTGAGGCAAAGTGCCTGTGAAATATGATGCCACACAAACTGTATGTAAATATATTTAAAAACATTAAGATACATGCACTTCTAAATAGACAAGTTTTGATCACCATAACAAATATAGTTTTGATCCAGCAGGAATATTTTGGTAATGCTATTTAGATGTGTCCTTTTATTACAGTTATCACAAAGTTCAAATGGTGATATTTGATAATTACGGTCAGAAAATTGTTTTAACAGTATTCTTTTTATTTAAGGAAATGTTACATGCTCTTGACTTAAAAAATAGTAAAAATGTTTACCAGGTTTAGTTATTAAGATTTAAGAGAAGCCAAGTTCAATGAACAAATGTACTCAGAATTGATGGTCCTTAAATCTTTTAGAAATCAGTTAGAGGATAGAAACTGGTATTGCCAAGTTGTCTGAATTCTGTATTATTTTTGCATCCATCTTCTATATAACTTATGGTTTGTACTCTCAGTAACCATATGATGGCTCAGCTTTTATACATTTTGTTGCAAGTTTTTTCATCTTTCAGTTCTATGCCTGATTTCTACCAAAGCTTCCAACCGAAATGGAAAGGGAATGGCGGGAATTCTGTTGGAATTTCAAGGAGGACACCAGTTTGAGGCAGTTTAATCCAAATTCAGGTTAGGACTGTTATGCCTCTTACTTGTCCGCAGCACATAGTTTCAGTTGTTGACAGTGTGACAGTGCTTTGAGTGGTGAGACAGAAATTGTTAGAAATTGACAGGAATCACACATTAATACTAAAGTAACTGTGTAAATATTTTGTCTGTTGTGAGATACTTTCTCTTCTAGGTGTTCATAGAAGCTCTTATATGTAAGCTTTTGTCAAATCTCTGTTTATTAATAGCAGTACGCTAACTTCTTTAGTGGACAATTTGTTTGGAAACTAAGATAAAACATGATTAATATTCACTGGACAGGCTCCAGATATTGTCATTGGTTTTCATTTCCTTTATGCTTTTTTGTTTTGGGACATTGCTGATCATTTTCCACCTAAAATGCGTGGTAGGCTTTCTCATTTTTTGTTTGTTTCTTCTAAGCTGGATAAATCAGTCAACACAGATAGATTTACACACACATATTTGTCCAGGTCTATATGAAGTATCATTTACTTTGGTGTTGACAGCTGTGATTTTCTGTCTTCCTGTAATTCTAGACCTTGATCCTGTAAAGTGCTTTAACCAGACCTCAAGCAGAATGTGGCTTTCAAAGTAAAATTTCCATCCAAAATGCTTTCATGTAATTGTATACTGGTTCTGGAGGCTGCTAATATACAATTTCTTTAAAAGTAATGGCCACCTGAGGTTCTGATTTTGTAAATATGGAAGAGCAATCCTGATCTGATTTAGCATTTTGTGGGTTAGCCCATTCTGTACACAGAAACTGAACATCTTAAGAAGTGATTGTGTGCTATGAACTTGTAGCATTCACAGTATGTTTTGTCAATGAAATGTGACATCTCAAGCTTTTACACAGTAGCATTGTGGTTGGAGTATGTCTGGGAAACTGGCAGAGGGAGTAGTTGATATTCATTTGATTTCTGGGAAATGATACCCTGCATCACATAAAGTACCCTAAACACTTGTCTGTGTGCTCCTCTGGGTGCTTAGATCCCCTTGAGGTGGTTGCGTTATTTTAATTCAGAAAGCAGGTTCCTGCTGTGAAGTGTATTGGTTGCTTTTGCCCTGTTTTGTTTACACTCTGAAATAGTCTCTGAGTGTGTGAGCTGGATTCTATTACTGAAATTAAGCTTAAGTGTGCACTCCCGAAATGCAGGTAATGCAGTGCAATTACTAATCGATCCATGGAACCAGTTTAGAATTAGTTTGAAGCAAAATCCTGCAGGGTGGGATAATTAAGATTTCAGCACCAGCTATTTTGCTCTGCAGATCCATTAATTTGCATTGCACTACTCACTGAAACGGATCTAGTCAAACTTCCCTCTTGCACAGCCACAGTTTCTGTGGAGGTTGCAGGATTCACTGGGCCACGAAGGAGTGACGAGAGAAGATGATTTTCTAGCTGAATGATAATCATTCAAAAGAGGGATAGTTCTGGGTTCTCACAGCTATTTATACATTTAATCCAATAACTGTACAGTATAAAACATTGTAATACAATCTGTTCAAGTAGGTTTACTTGTCCACCATCTGGACGTTGAGTGCTGCCTGCCAAACGTTGAAGTTGGGGAACACATGGAGGGCAGTGAAAGAAATCAAGGTTACTTGTAAGTAGCGAGGGTTCTTCAGGATAACCTCTGTGCACTCATTTTCTCCATTTAAACTGCTATCACCTCCTCAGTTTCAATTGCTTTTGTCAGTGGAGGTAGCTGAAGGAAACAAGTGTAGAGTGCAGTATGCCCAGTGCTCAGAGTACCAGCCTTGAATATTTATAAGTAATGGAGACCTTGCTGGTAACATAAAGGTGTTCAAATCAGCATTTTTCTAGTGCTCTTCCACGCTGTTTATATTTTACAAGAATGTTGAGGAAGGGAGATTGCACAAAATCTGAGTTGTAAATACCTGGTGGGAGGCAGGAGAAGCTTGTTCAAATCTGGAACTGTTAGCCCTTGTCTCAATTCTTTTTTTTTTTTTTTTTTCCCTGTTTGCTGTAGATCCAGATTCCTCAGCTAACTGCTTTTCTGTGTCTTAGTTAAGCTAAGTACTGTGTTACATCTACAGATACCAAGCAAAAGAGAGTACAGCACAAGACTGTAGTGGTGTATGATTTAATCTATGGGTGGTCAGATATCACCATATTTGACTTAGTTTTAATGGAATGCTAGATGTGGGAGAGGCACTAAAGCTGATAAATGTATTTCTGTGCAAAATATGTTATATTGTAGAAAACATGTTGGTAAGTGGGCTACACAAGAAAACAATGAGGCCTGAAGTCATCCTACTCTAGGCTTTTAGTTGAAATGTTGGTGGAGGTTGAGCAACCTGTAGTGCCATCAGTCGCAGTACTAATGGACAGTTTCACCTGTGTAAGAACGGAATGATATTTCCACCCCCAGCCCCTTCATAAATTTAGGTTAAATACACTGATGCCTTAGGTATGGTCATTTTACAAGAGCCTCAGGTGAGCTGTGTTGTAGAGATTGTAAGTCCAAGTGTATAGTGCATATTCAGAAGACATAATTTCATAGAAAGTAGAATTTTAATCATTAATAGCATTTTTCTTGTCCCACGATGTTCAAGTGATGTAATCATTATTATGTTAGTGTATTAGTCTGTTGGCATGTATCTTAAGTGATTTAAAAATCTAGCTGAAGCTCTTCAGTTATACCAGCATCATTTTTTTTTGAGCAATGAAGGCACTGTGCTGTCATGCAGAACTTAAGCTTGCTTGCTGTAAGGGAGAAAATTACAAGTTAATTAGCTGATACAGCAGCTTTGTTTTCCAAAGTAATTTGGAGTTTGTACTTCTCCCAAGAAGTAAAAATGGAACTTTTACTGAATTTAATGAAATGTTTTAATAGTAAAAATGTTTTAGAAGAAACATATTTTAACTCAAGTCTTTACAGTGAATTTTGAGTCCATAAAGAGTTAAAAGAATATGCTTTAAAATTAGCTTAGAGAGGCACTCTCAGCTGTGTGTTGTCATTAGATCTATAGTCACTTTTTTCTCAGAATGGAAAAATGCATAGACCTTTAGGAATTTGATTTCATGTTAGTTTGAAAGTTGATTTTGGAAGGTAAAAATTTAGACATGATATGTCCATGTTTATGGGAATGCAGTGTTATTTTGGTAAATGCTTACAGTAAATTTTTATTTTTCAAGTGTAGACATCAGTTCCACTTCCAGTTTCCTTAACGTGAGTTATTGAGCTATCTACTATAAAGTACCTGATTTTTTTTTTTAATATTCAACACAGAAATTAATGCCGAGTATGGGTGTTTAAATGGCAGTTTCTTAACATACTTACACCATTTGCGTTAAAGCTTCCTGACCACTTGTACAGTCTTGATTTAGTATTCAACAATGAACCTCTGCTTTACTCTTACTAGTTGCACTTTTTTTTTATTTATATCAGAATTATGTGCTGGTATCCATAAATAGTCTTTCCTGAAACTACTTAAGTAGATCTGAAACTACAAGGTAATTATTTTATGCTAAATTTTATGCTTAATCCTTTATCCTAAAAGGATTAAGGGCTTTATCTATCACTAGAGATTGTCTACCTCCTGTTGAACCACAGAATTCATTCATGAACTTAGCACTGTTGTCCTTTGTCTTCTAATGAATGACTTTATAGGGAACATAGTATTCTGATGAAAGGAACTGCTGCTCAAGGAACTGTGTAGTACTGCTGTCCCTTAATGTATGGGTAATTGCAAGTATTCAAGAATTTCATCTAGGTGGCTGACAGAGAAAAAAGGAAAGCTTTGTAAAAGGTTCTGTTGCTTGAAAATGTGGAGGTATTAGTCACAGAGAAGAAGAATGCTAAATTTAATGGTTCTATCATATTTTTGTGGGTGTGGGGTTTTTTTGTCCTTTCCCCCTGAGAAATGGAAATTGCTAGGAAACTGACAAAGTGACCAATAAAAGGGTGGAATAATACAATAAAACTGTAGAGAATAAATGTCAGAGATGGAAAGAATGTATGAGTAACTGTTAGTAATAAAATGACAGTGAAATAATGTGAGGATGAAGATTTTTCTTACAATGAAGTATGTGAGTCGTGATCAAAAGAAGTTCAAAAAAAGTATTAGCAGGCATACTACTCTGAAACATATATTCACACAGGGATAATGGGTGCATATACAAATTGCCTAGTTTTTAAAAGTGGAGCTTACACTCAATTAATTTTGATGCCTTCAAAATTTTATTCCTTGCCTAGTATTTCTGACTCTACTTTGATTGATGTGGCATCTTTTTATCCAGAAAGAGAAGGAAGAGGATTGCTTTGCATGTGATGAGAGAAGGAAAAATCAGCAGCTTGAACTTATATCTGAACTTTTGTGAATAGGCAGTTGTGTCATTTGAACCCTTCTGTGTTAGTTTGTCCTAACAAAGAAGAAAATTGAGAATTTACCTTTATATCGTGTCGAATTTTTATTAATTTGATTTTTTTTTTTTTTGTGGCATGCCATGCAGAGGTGTGCTCTTCTATGGAACCTGCCTTTTCTTGTCTTAGGTTAGGTTGTCCATTAAATTAACTACATCGTGTTGCTGCTGGTACCCATGTAAAGTGCTGTAGATATTGGTGATTGACTTTGATTCGTACTGTTAGTGCCCTTAACGTGCACGTCTGTTTGGAGAAGCAAAGCTCACAACTACTTTGTTCATTGTGAGAACAGTTTGATGTTGAAACCGAAGTGAGCTTTCACTAATTTAAAGTGAAGTAATGAAACAAGGTACTACTTTTTAATATCCTTGTAGAAAGATGAAAATTGCTATCTTACATTCTCCACTTGAGACTCGTTGCTAAGACTGCTGCTGATGTTAAAGCATCATCTTGAGACTTGAGGTATTTGAATTCAGTTGTTAGAAGTGTAACTGGTTTCCTCTGTAATCGCCCAATCTTCTTTTGTTATTTGTCCATTTTATAAAATGGAAAGGTTGGCACTTCCCTTTGTTCCCGCTTTTTCCTTTTCCTAGCCATGAAAAGGATGTGTTAAATTGATATTTTTTTTTTTTTTTTTTTTGGGGGGGGGGGGGGGGGGTTGAGGTATAGCAGTGCAAAATCTTATTAATTCCTTTTGGAAAAAGTAACAGGTTTTTTTTTTTGTTTGTTTGTTTCTGCTCTATGCTATGCAATTCTGTAAATACAGAAGCTTTAGAAGCCTTCAGTTAAATAAAAAAAAAGAGGCTACTTGAAAAGCCCACCTTTTGGCCAGTTCAGCTATGTAAATTTAAGGATTTTGATATTTTTATGGCTTAGTAGCTGGTAATAAGTGTTAAATTTAGTTAGTTTAATTTTTTTGAAAAAAAAAAAAATTGGCTGTAAGTGCTTATGATAGGTGTTGTCAATCTGCAGAAGCACTGTAAAACCTGCAGTCATAAGGATCTACGAAATTTTATTTGATATGCTATGAAATTTCATGAAATCAAAGGAAATTGAATGTACAGTAGAAGTCCATCAAATATAGAGGGGTGCACATGGTCAAACAAAACCAGTTTACTCTTATTTCTTTTGAGGTACTATCTGTAATTTTTTTAACAGTAATTTATTAATGTTGTGCTATGTTAAACATTACCTTTTAAGGAAATGTAGGAAGAATAATACATCCAGATATTTAGCTGCTTTATGAATGAGTATGTAATATTATATATACTGTAATAACAGTTGTTCTGAAAAGCAACAGTCCAAATAATGAGTGATTTTGGTCATTACTTCTGTATAGTACTTGGGCTGTGAAGTTTATGTCGACTAATAAATTGAAGGAAATTCTGAACTTCTCAAAAACACGCTTCTAGGATTCCAAGGACCTGCTGGTAGTGTAGATTCCTTTAGTAATATTCTGCATTTTTTTCATAGAGGAGGATGAAAGGTGTTGTGCCCTTTTTTCATAGAATCGTAGAACAGTTAGGGTCAGAAAGGACCTAAAGATCATCTAGTTCCAACACCCCTGCCATGGGCAGAGACACCTCACACTAAACCATGCTACCCAAGGCTTTGTCCAGCCTGGCCTTGAGCACTAGCAGGGATGGAGCATTCACAGCCTCCCTGGGCAACCCATTCCAGTGCCTCACCACCCTAACAGTAAAGAATTTATTCCTTATATCCAATCTAAACTTCCCCCGTTTAAGTTTTAATCCATTACCCCTTGTCCTGTCACTACAGTCCCTAATGAAGAGTCCCTCCCCAGCATCCCTATAGGCCCCCTTCAGATATTGGAAGGCTGCTATGAGGTCTCCACGCAGCCTTCTCTTCTCCAGGCTGAACAGCCCCAACTTTCTCAGCCTGTCTTCATACGAGAGGTGCTCCAGTCCCCTGATCATCCTCGTTGCCCTCCTCTGGACTTGTTCCAACAGTTCCATGTCCTTTTTATGTTGAGGACACCAGAACTGCACACTATACTCCAGGTGAGGTCTCACAAGGGCAGAGTAGAGGGGCAGGATCACCTTCGACTTGCTGGTCATGCTTCTTTTGATGCAGCCCAGGATACGGTTGGCTTTCTGGGCTGTGAGCGCACACTGCTGGCTCATGTTCATTTTCTCATCAACCAACACCCCCAAGTCCTTCTCCTGCCCAACCTGTAGCTGTTCCTGGGATTGCTCTGACCCAGGTGTAGGACCTTGTACTTGTTATGGTTAAACTTCATGAGGTTGGCATCAGCCCACCTTACAAGTGTGTCAAGGTCCCTCTGGATTGCATTCCTTCCCTCCAGCATATCAACCGAACCACACAGCTTGGTGCATCGGCAGACTTGCTGAGCGCACACTCAATCCCACTGTCCATGTCACCGACAAAGATGTTGAACAAGACTGGTCCCAACACCGATTCCACAGGGACACCACTTGTTACTGGTTGCCAGATGGACGTTGAGCCATTGACCACAACTCTTTGTGTGTGGCCATCCAGCCAGTTCTTTATTCACCAAGTGGTCCACCTATCAAATTGATGTCTCTCCAATTTAGAGACAAGGACATCATGTGGGACAGTGTCAAACGCTTTACACATGGTCCAGGTAGATGACATCAGCTGCTCTACCCCTGTCCACCAGTTCTGTAGCCCCATCATAGAAGGCCACCAAATTGGTCAGGCAGGATTTCCCCCTAGTGAAGCCATGCTGGCTGTCACCGAGCACCTTGTTGTTTTCCATGTGCCTTAACATGCCTTCCAGGAGAATCTGCTTTAGGATTTTGCCCGGCACGGAGGTGAGACTGACAGGTCTGTAATTCCCCAGGTCATCCATTTTCCCCTTCTTGATAATGGGGGTTACGTTTCCCTTTTTCCAGTCACTGGGAACTTCACCTGAGTGCCATGATTTCTCAAATATGATAGCTAGCGGCTTCGCAACTTCATTTGCCATCTCCTTCTGGACCCGTGGATGGATTTCATCAGGTCCCATGGACTTGCGCATGTTCAGGTTCTTAAGATGGTCTCGAACCAGATCCTCTCCTACAGTGGGCCTAGGGTCATCATTCCCACAGTCCCTGCGTCTGCCTTCCAAGACTTGGGTGGTGTGGTCAGCGCATTTGCCAGTGAAGACTGAGGTAGAGAAGTTATTCAGAACCTCAGTCTTTTCCAAATCCAGGGTAGCCAGTTCTCCTGATAGCTTCCTGAGAGGGCCTGTGTTGTCCCTAGTCTGTCTTTTGTTTGCAATGTACGCATAGAATCCCTTCCTGTTATCCTTAACATCCCTATCCAACTTTAGTTCTAACTTCCCTCTTTATGATGATTTTAAGCTTCACATTATTGAAACAAGGACCTGGGTTTAATGTAAATAACGGGCATGGAAAAAAAAAGGTAAGAGAACATAAGAGCTCAGTAAAAGGGTTACAGCCCTTTTTGGCAAGGCCTCTTTTTGGCAACAGTTTCTCTCATTACCCTTGCTGCTCTTAGTTGGATATGGAATCACTGTAACCAAATACTGGAGGAGGCCATGTGCCCTGAGCTTTTTTCTCCCATCCCGCTTCGAATTTTTCACTGCTTGTGTTCAGCAAGCCACCACAATGTTATAATTTCACAGTTTTACCCACCTGCTTTTGGAGATCATCTTTTGTATGGATTTAATGTAACTTTCATGCATTTAAAACTGAAGTTACAGAATGATTAAATGAAATTTGAGCAAATGTTGCTTACATCTCAGTTATGGCTTTGTTGGAGTTCAGTTTTAACTTTTTTTTTTTTCTGCTCATCTGTTTGAAGTGGAAAAAAAAGAATGTGCAGAATGTAAACTTTGACATTATGAGAATCTTTCATAAAGTCTTGAAAAAGTGCTGATGAAGGATGCTTATTTTTCTGTTTCTACCCAACTCTGGCTATGGTACCCATGCTTTTATAGCATGGTTTATATGTAGTGTAAGCCCCTTACTGGAATCTCTTTGGGCTATATAATATATTGTCTCTTGATTAGCTAATTAAATTACATGAAGTAGATTACAAGGGTGGTTGTTTGGTGGTTTTGTTTTGGTTTGTTTTCATCATAATGGGTGATCCATGTATGTCCTGGGTTCAGCAGTAGCAGTCATTTTTCTCCTTTTTGGTAGCTGGTGCAGTGCTGTGTTTTGACTTTCAGCTCGGGAACAGAGCTGATAACAATGATGTTTTGGTTTGGCCAAGGACTTTGTGAGCCTCATGCTCTGACGGGGGGAGGGGAAGCCAGGAGGAAGCAGAGACAGGACACCTGACCCAAACTGACCAAAGAGGTATTCCATACCACAGCACGTCATGCCCAGGATGTAACGGGGAGTTAGCCGGAAGGGCTGAGAGACTGCAGGGTGGGAGGAGGTATGGGTCGGAGCTTGGTTGGGCTTGGGGGGCGAGTTATCGGTTGTCTGGTGCTGAGGTGTTGTATTCTCTTCCCTTGTTATTTCCTTTGTCATTATTATTATTGGTGGTAGCAGTAGTGATTTGTGTTATACCTTAGTTACTAAACTGTTCTTATCTCAACCCGTGGGAGTTGCATTCTTTTGATTCTCCTCTCTCCGTCCCTCCGAGAGCAGGGGGAGGGCAAGAAGGGGGGGGAGGTGAGCGAGCGAATTTCCTGACTGGGTTTAAACCACGACAATGTACCAAGATAATCTCCATGGATTTTGACTGCATATCTGCCATGCGTTAAATATGGCTATCTTCCTCATAAGCATATAGACAAAAGAGGAGGAGAATAGTTGCTTTCTACCAAGTCCGTCTTGTCAGAGGACCACTGCTAGAAAGGTGAACAAGAAAGTAAAAAGGAAACAAAAAAACCCAAACAAACAAACAAGAAAACAACTGAAAACCAACCAACCAAAAAAAAAAAAAAAAAAGGCTGATGTAGGACTGAAAACTGAGTCTGTCCAAATCTTACCTGCCATCTCATCCTGCCTTTTGAAGTGACCAAAATAATTTGCCACTTACTTTCTAATCATTTTTTTTTTCTCGGAGCTCAGAACAGAATCTAGGCTTCCAGACTATGAATATTTTCTTACTGATAGCAAAGAAAGTGAGGAATTGGGGAGGGGGGAGGAGTAACTTAAGGAAAATGAAAATGATGAATTTCCTGAGGATTTTTTTTTTTTGATCCAGACCATTCATATTGACAAGACATTCAAGACTTCTCAGTTATGGAGTTAGAATTATGATTTGATGTTGTGGGATTCACTCAACCCAAGAACGTGGGCTTTTTGTTATCATTACATGATTTTTTGTTCATTGGTTCCTTGATTGATATTCAACACAATTTATGGATAAAAAGCGTCTAACAGATTTCAAGATTAGAATTGTCTGATCAGTAAAAACCAGTAAGGGTTAAGCTTTTAATTGTGAATTTGAGTGTTAATCCAAAATGGATCTGTCCCATATGCATAAATGTCCATTGTCAACATAAGATACATTTTCCCCTTCTTTATATGCCAGTATTCTTGGAAAGTATACTGTACTTGTTCTAGTGTGCGGCAGACCTTTTCATCAGCAGCTGCAGTTGCTGCAGGGTGTATCTCATTTCCAGGTATCCATCAGTGGCATTTTAGGAAGTGAAGATATAGTAACAGTCAAATTCATCTTTACTTGGTCATTGGCATCATATTTTCTAATTATGTGAGTTTACTGTAATTTCTCAATGAAAGGTTAATACTGGTGATGTTATAATTCACATGATAGAATACAAATGCTATATTAAATAACACTTTCTGTGTTCTTCAGGAGTTTCATGTAATGCCAGGAATAACTTTTTTCTTCAATGCCTCAGCAGTTGTTGATTTTTACAGATTTCTTCTTCAGTTAGAAGTATTGCTGCACTCTGAATTTTTATGTAAATGGATAACAGTAGTTTTCTGTGACTTTGTGTTCACAAGAGGATGTTTGCACAGATTCTTACGAGTATAAATGAGCAGAAAGGTGTTTGGACTCTTCCAATTTCATATTGCCTATATTTTTCCATTATTTTCAAGTTTTGGATAGATATCAAGTCTTGCGTCAGTACACATAGCTGCTAAATATAGTGTGCCTCCAGAAGTCATAAGGTAGTCATATGAACAGTCATAAGCAATAACAAAAAAAACATTCTGACCTGTAAGCTGTGTTACAGACAGCTTAGAGAAGGTTTCTGTGCTTCACTGATGCATGTTTGGGAATGCATCTGTTACAGTCCATCTCAAAAACTGTTTGGTTGGGTGGATAGCCATGAGTTAATATTATACCAAAATTTTTTGAGATGGATGCTCAATGCATCCCCTCTTAAACAAAAGTGCATCTTTGAGTTTATTATTAAGTTTATGCTAGGCTGTTTCACATTTCCCTTCATGAATGTTTTGGTACTCATAGCTGTCTTGAGTTGGCCGAGAATGTCATCAGACCGATTCTGAAATAAGGTGAAAAATTCTCCAAGCCTCCTAATGTTCAGTTTACATGATTGTTGTTTCAAGTCAAGGGCTGCTATTGGTTTCTTTTCCTCTGCATTTCAAGTATCTTCCTGGTTGGATTTTTTGGTGCACTCCAAATGAGTTTCATTTTACTTACCACTGTGCATTCCTGGTTGTAGATTTGTCTCTTTCCCTGATGACTCCACATGCTGAGCTACTGTGTCTGTGAGTCTTGCTAAGGAGCAGGAAGCCAGCTTGTATTGACTGCAGTGCAAATAATTCCTTCTCTGAATCTATTTGTCCATAAAATACCCTTTAGGTAGCATGTGCACCAAAATTAGAGAGTTATTTCTTTCAGGTCCAGCTGTTTGAGTGCATGGACTGTGTATATTTAACCCTGGAAAATTGATTAAAATCTTTATTCTTGCACACCTACAGACTGATAGGAAGATGCACAAGTAGTTGGTGCAGCAGTATGAGGACTAAAAACTTACAATGAAAACTTTAAGTACACAATTTGTAAAAATTGTACAATTTGATAATGTAGGTGAAGGCTTCTAATTCTTTAAATCTGTGTGGCCACAGATTACATTAGCAGATTGCTTCTGAAGTCTTGTAGGAAAATTTTGAAGTCTCATTCTTCATAAAGTTATAACCAAACCATTTTTATTGAAAGTATTGTGTATTTTAAAACTGAAATGCAGATAGCTTT
Organism: Pezoporus wallicus; assembly: GCF_028554395.1. Classification (NCBI taxonomy): domain Eukaryota; kingdom Metazoa; phylum Chordata; class Aves; order Psittaciformes; family Psittacidae; genus Pezoporus; species Pezoporus wallicus. The sequence continues at coordinate 1,213,127 of NW_026640754.1, forward strand.
ATATGTTTATTATTATCAGGACACACTGTATTATATCTGCCAAAGAGCTACTTAATTAATTCTCTGAAGTCAGACATCAAAATGTAAATGGATTGGTCCGGATCGTTGCCTCCAATATCCTGGTCATTTTGGTAATGGTAAACATCTATAAACCAAGAAACTGGTCAAAATATGTCAGTGAACAGATCTAAGGTATCATGCAGTTGTGTAGACTGTCTTTTTATTCTTGGGAGTTTCTCAGGGAAATGCATTATCACTTATATATTAAAGTTACTGGCTGCTTAAATGGTGTCTTGGTGATATGGACAGAGTTAGACATCCTGGAATTTGCAGGCTGAATCTGACCTGCTAGAATAAATCCGTGTGGTTCCACTGGTGCCATCTCTCAGCCTTTCTTGCAGTTCCTAAGACTCCACTGTACTTTGGTCAGGTGTGGTTGTACTGCTGAAATGCATGTATTGCAACGTGATATCCAGTATACTGGATCACATTAAAAAATACTTGAATAAAACTTGCCATTTACAAAAACTTACTAAATTGTGTAGCAGAAAGTGGTATTAATTTTTGAGTATATGGCAGTAATATATATTTTAGCTATGTGCAATAGCTATATACCTACCTGAAACATAGTATTATTATGTTCCTTCAATAATGGATGACAAAACTATTGTGTTGTTACTGGTTTATGGAACTAATCCTCATTTCCAGGAAAATTAATCTGGCTTGTAACTCTTCTCGTACAGTTTTCCATTGTCTTTTTTTCCCTGTTTTTTTTTTTTGTTTTGTCTTCCAAGGTCTAACTTCTCTTCCAAAATCTCTGAGTTTTTATAAACTAGAGTCACCAGATGAAGTCTTGAAGTCATCACGAAAGTTACTTTTTTCTTCCTGTGACTATATTCATATTCTGCTTAACCAAAAAGTCTCTTTATTTCCTTCCTCTGTTCCAGCTGGTGGTTTTTGGTTTGTTTATTTTTGTGTGTGTACGGATTGCTCCCTACCATGTACTTTCTCTTTTAGTTTTTGTTTGTACCTTAGCTTTTCTCTAGAAATTAAATATTTGCATATTTTCATGGACATATGATGCCTGCTAAACTTGGAGAGCAAACACGATCCTGGAATGTTTGTGGCTGTCTTGGTGAAATTTACTTGTGTATTTTCTGGCAAAAATTGTTCTCTAGGTCTGTTCAAAGTCAAATTTCAGATTGCCTCCATTCACTTCCTGTATCATTTTGTATTTTTCTTCCATTTAGTGTTAGAGTGCATTATCTTCCTTTCATTCTGTTTTTTCATTCTCTAACTGCCACTGATTCTCTTTTTCTCTTATAATGTTTTTATTTCATACGTTTATCATCATATGTCTTCCTTAGAGTCACATTTTTGTGATTATATAGGTATATATAGCCTTTGGCTTGATCTTGCCCATCTTATTTTCAAATATTTTCATCATGTTCTCAAGAATTTTGAGATTTTTTTTTTTCTTTTTTTATTCTTTTCGATATTCTGCTTTTCTTGGTATGTACAGATGGATTTTAAAAGTCATTCCCACAGTGTGTTTTATATCTGTTGTTCTAAAATAGGTTGTCACATTTTGCTCTCCTTGAAGGAGAGAACTGAATGAAATAACAAGGTAGGATGAGTCAAATTTTGATGCATTTGAAGAGATCTGTATTGTTTATGTATATATATATGTATATATATATTTATGTATATATGTTTATGTATATATATATTTTCCTTTCCCATCGGTATTGTTGGGAAATTTTTATTTTTCCCTCAAAATCTCAGCATCATCCCTCTGGATTTGTTTGGGGTGGGGGAGGAGGGCACATCTATAATCATTATGGAGTCTCGAGACAAATGTGGAAAGGAATCAAGGATTTGATTTCATTGTTTGGTACTTTTCTCTCACCTTCTGATTTGCATGACCTACTCTAAAATCAAGAGACTATGTGCACGTTAGTGCTGGTATGTACACAGATATATCCTGTTGGTCAGGACTTAAACAGGCCCCGTTTTCATCATTCAAGAAATAGTAGCTCACATTATGTCGTTATTCCTAGTGGTTTCCGTCAGTGAATGTCTGCTACTATTCCTCACCGTTGCTGAGTTGATGCTGAATGTTGCATTGGTCTTACTTCAGTTGTTTCTGCCTCACATGAGCTTTCCTTCGAAGTTCAATATGCCTTACAAGTGAAGACAGAAATTTAAGGATTCTGGTGTTTTGTTTTTTTTTTTTTTTTAATGTATTGATAGGCTTCTAAGGAGTCAACTTTACCTAAAATCAAAACATCCATTTGCTTCTCAGTTGGTCACATCATCATCTTAGAGAGCTAGCTTACACTGCAGAAAGAAATACTTAAAATCTGCTTTCCAGTTGCTGTCTGGTGTAATTCAGGTTTTCTCTGTCAAAAATTCCTAGTAATACTAATCTGATTGTTAGCATATATGTAAGTGTCCTGCTGTCCTGATATTTCCAAACACTGAGGAGTAAGAACAAAGACAAATCCTTCAGTACTAGTATTACTAACTGTGAAATACTAAAGGATTTATAGTTTTACAGATACTCTACACAAATGATTAATCTGAAAGATATTTTTTTGTATTAGTTCTCTTGGACCTGGCTTTTTTAATCATTATATTAAGTGAAGAAGTTTTCAGAGATTCGGCACAGTTCTGTTTCTCTGTGACCTCTTTTTGAGATTTATTAGATTCTATTTGGCTTGAAGATCTTCATTGTGACTCATAGGTCTTGTTTTCTGCTTATTCTCTGAAAGTTCAAAATAGGCAGCATGAATGAGCTCTACAGACTTTTTTGTTTTCTACATTTGGAGAAGAAAAATAACTGGGATGTCATGGTGTGAAATGCCATCACAATGAATGTGATCTGTTATATGCTTTTATTTTTCCCTCTCCAATCCTTGCTGCAATTCCATGATATGCACAAGGCTAGTAATGGATTCTGATATCCTCATAGACACTCTCTGTCCTAATCTATAAAAGGAATGATTTTTTATTCATTAAGCTCTAATCATTACCTTTTGTGTTATCCATCTATTGACAGGTGCCCTTGTGGAAGTGATTTTTGTCCTGTTGCTGTGTTCTGTTGAGTGAAAATGGTTCAGATGATACCTCTTTAAGGAATGGCAATTGTGTGTGATATTGTGATAATCAGAAGAAATCCATTATTTTCTTCTTTCCTGAGCAGTGGTGGCAAACTACCTTGTGCTTTGAATATTTTATAACAAATCAGCTGGGATCTCAGTATGAGATGGGTCAGAATGGTTTAACTCATTCAGTGTGAGTTTACCTATTCCTGATAGATTTTCTCAAAATGGCAAATGTATGTCTAGGGAGGGGAACATTAACCCCTCACCAACCCATAATCTCCCACCCTTCATCTGTTTTCACCTCTGGTTTTCTGGCATGTGTTGTTTTCAACTAATGGAAAACTAATGGTGACTCATTGGAACAGGTTGCCCAGAGAAGCTGTTGCTGCCCCATCCCTGGCAGTGTGGAACGCCAGATTGGATGAGGCTTTTCGCAATCTGGTCTAGTGGAAGGTGTCCTTGCCCATGGCAGTGGGGTTGGAACTAGACGATCTTTAAGGTCCCTTTCAAACCATTCTGTGATCTTGCATCTCTCTCTTTTTGCTTTAAGGATTAGGTTGTTAAGGAATTCTGATCTATAACTGTATCTGGAAAGGACTGACCTGGCCCCAAACTGAGAGTGTCTTATCAGATGTAAATTCTGGTGGTGCGTGCCTTCTGTTGCAGGAATGTGGTGTTTTTAATCCAGTGATTGGTGAAACCATGCATGAAATTGTTTAGTTTGTGTACTCATTCACATAAGGAAACTAAAATCACAAGTTTGTCTGAGGAGCTCAGGTTTTACAAGAACCTGCTTTAGCCTTGGGTGACATGGTTTAGTGTGAGGTGCCCCTGCCCATGGTAGGGGGGTGGAAACTAGATGATCTTAAGGTCCTTTCTAGCTCTAAGTATTCTGTGATTCTGTGAAGTACAGACTAACCAGTACTACAGATGTTACAAGCTTTATACTTTATGTGCTCTGAGCAAGGATACTTCCCTCCTGTGGGTAACTGTCCTGCCAGTCGTGCAGTTTCTGAACTGGTAGTGAAAGATTAGAGCTGTTGTTCCCTCATGCCCCCACCCCAAGAAACATGAGGTTTGGACATGTTATCTTTGTTCTAGTAGTTTGCATGGTGAAAGTACAAGTATAGCAAGCCTGAGAGGCAGCAAGAAGGAAATTTTCATTGGATATTGAAGGAAAGCTTTCAAAATGAAGAGGATGCTCAGAGAGGTTGCAGAAGCTCCTTTTTGGAAATTTTCTACTGGCTGTGGCCCTCAGCAACCCAGTGTAACTCCTGTTAGCTGTGATTTGATAAGGACGTTGAATGGGATGACCTCTGGAGATCCTTTCCTACCGCATTTTTTACCATGTTTATGTGATAAATAAGATAATCTCCCTTCTTAAGGAAAGATTCAGCTACTTATACTAATTTTCAATAATAGGTACTTTATGCAAGGAGGAAGATTTTGTTTTAGAAGTATGAATATTTTATAGGACATGTTTTTCAATATTGCAAATATATGACTAAAATTTATTTTTCCGACAACTTAAATGAAAGTCATTACTTACCACAAAAAAATCTTAATGAGAAAAACTGAATAAAAACTTTATGCATTTGAAAAGCATTATATATTCTGATAAATTGACTTTATTTGAAGGAGTAATACCCTCCCTCAGCCTGCTATTCCTACTGAAGGACAGGGGGCCACTTTGCCACAAGGGCTCATTGCTGGCACAGTGTTCAATCTGCTGTGTACCAAGACCCCCCAAATCATTTTCCTTCCTGCTGGGGATCCCCTAGGGTGTGCTGGTACGTAGGGCTTTTCCTCCCCAGATTTAAAGTGTGCATTTCCCATTGTTGAACTTGAAGCTTGTCAGCCCATTTCTTCAGCCTGTCAAAGTTCTGGTGGGCAGCACAAACATCTAGTTTATCAACTACTCCTCTGCGTATCGTATCATCTTGCTGGTTTAGTTCTCTAAGGTCAAGTTTTTCTGTAGCAAGAACAAGATTTACCAAAAAAAATAATAATTTTTGACTAATTGCATAATGTAGATCCTTAGACTATATATGAAACATGACACTTTAAGGACCATAATACTAAACTTATGCTTATTTTTTTGATTCTGAATTGACCATTTCTGCTTGCATGGCTCTTAACGCATCTTTTTAAAGACTTGTAAGATGATTCTGAATTACTGTGGCTGTGGGGAAAAATAATCAGATAGTAAGAATGTAAGGAGACAGGATATAACATTTGATGATATGTAGCCCTGTGAAGTGTATGTCTTTGTAGAACGCTGCAGTTTGTATTCATCAGGACATTAGTACTCCAACAGTCAATTTAAACCTAATTGGCAGATGTGCTCTAATGATAAAAATCCTAATGACTGCATGCTCTGAAGAGATTATCTGCAATGCACTTTTTAATTTTACATGGGCTCTTCATTTGATTGTAACCTGAGAAGAGGCCGTTTTCTTTGCACAGTTTTATGACTGTAAAAGTGTACTTTTTAGATGCAGTATGACAGTACAGTTATTAAAAATTCTCCCCTGAGCATACATGCAATAGATAAATGACCAGTGCATTGGATCTGTGTATCCTCAGTGAGTGTACTTGGGATTCTTGTTGTATGTAGTAATTCTGAAAGGTCCAAAATGTAAACAGAAATGTGAAAATCCCTCTATCTGTCCAGACCAAACTTCCAGGAAAAAACATTTCTGAAGAAAAGTCACTGTTGGTGGATTTTGTCCGAAAGCAGTTAAGTATACAACTTCATACTTCAGTGGGTACTCATGAATGAACTGTAACAGAAGGCGCCTGGTAGAAATTTTTTAAATATATATGGGGTAGGGAAATTAAGCTTTATATGGTCAATCAGTAAAGAAATGGCAGTTGTCACTTGAGGTAGTCACCTGCTATCTGTTCTGAAGCTATATTAAAAAAAAATACAGATGGTCTTTGTTTATCCTCTGTTTATTGAATGTCAGAATTTCTGGGTTTTAAAGTCACAGGGATAGATTATTTGTTGTTTAAAATGGCCTATGGAATGGCGCAAGATAGCGCTTTCAATGGTAGAACTTTGAAAATTAAGTGAACTTGTGATGGAGCTCAATCCAGTTGTGCAACCTGAGTACTTTTGAAGGTCATTAGCAGTTTTTCTTGAAAAACTGAACTAATAAACCCATGATCATATAACAGTAGTTCACATTAAGAACAATACAAAATATGGTTCTGTGTTTTGAATGTGTGAACCTTGTCCTGGTTCTGGAATAATAACTTTGAACCTGGTTTAGTAACAAAAATGAGCAAAGATGGAAGCTTCAAGTAGGAAAAAAAAATACGGCATAGGTCTTACATCTCTAGAGGAAAGATGCTGACTATGTGAGGCATAGAACACAAAATATTCCAGGTGTACACAATGAGATGAAATGAAACACCATGAATAGTGCAAACAGGAAGGTCCAGCTCAAAGTTCATGGCACTTGTGTTTAAAATTGCAGAAGCAGTAAGTATCAAGATTTTTGACAATCTTTGTAACTGAATATGTTACATCTCGATAGAAAGGATGGTGCTGTGGTGAGCGATAGGCTCACTAAGTTATGAGATCTTGAAGTAGCTAAGAAATGCTAATTTCACATTGCCATTTTGAATGAGATGATTCTAGAAGTCGTTATTCAGCCCAATACATTGGTCATCTTCCATCAGTCGCTGTTTGGACAGAGACAAGTAGGTTTATACATGACATGGGTTATTTCCTGTGAATAAAACCTAATGGGGCAATAGTTCCATATGGTGAACTCACCTGCCTGATTTCCCTGTATGAAATACAGTTGTTCCTAACTTGAAACAAAGTGTGAAGGTCACTTTTACAGGATGGTCCTGGAATATTGTGGTGATTGGGGGTGAGGGGTGGTGGGCAGGACTAATGGTAGCCATTTGATAGCTAATACAAATTCTAAGTTGTTGTGGAGAGGGTGAGTTTGATTTCTGAATAAACAAATGAGAAAATAATTAACTGATTACATTAGTGCATATGCACAGACTGCTGGCACGGATGAGAGCATCGATAGGGTATTTTAACCGGTTCTGGTATCAGTGCCAAAGAGTATGGTTGACAAATAATAAAGTACTTAGGAAAGAATTACAACAAATATTTGTAATTTTTGCCTGGAAGGGAAAGGCTAGAATTCAGTCCTGGGTTAAAAATAAACTGTAAGGGGGGCCTTGACAGTAACCAAAAACTACTTATATGAAGAAAGGTATGTTAAAGAAGGTGTCTCTTATCTATCAGAAAGTTTTGTATTTGGTTTGACAGCTGAAAGCTGATGCATAGGCAGAGTGAGGTAAGAGATTAGGTGCAACTTTTTATTGTGAGATACTTCTTTTACTTCTGCTTTAATTTATTTTGTATTTTCATCATTTAGATTTAGTGATTGTAACACTTCCTTTTGGTCTAATAAAACTACTTATAACCAGCCCAATTCCTGTAACTCATTTTTGTTTTGCAGTTCATTTTGTATGCTGTTTTGTCCTGTGTGCCATGTACTTGAATTAACAAAGCATAACTGCATTGCAGAGTGACAAGCTAGATATACTGCTGTCTTGTTAATCATTGGGTTTTGGGTATTTGAAAATAGGTTGGATAGAGTTTGTTAGAATATAAGCTGAATGCTTTTATAAGAGTATCTAGTAGTGAAATTAAGTGCTGACATTCTAAATGCTATTTATAGATCTCAAAGTTAGACCAGATGAATAATGCGAGTCATGCTTTCAAAGCTGTTGAATTTTCCACAACCTGAGGAAATCTACAGCTCTCTGATGTCTAATCGATAGATTCATTTGTAGTTTTCATCACAAGCCTCAGAGTTGGAATTAAGTTTTTTTTTTTTAGTATTTTTTATTTAATTAATGTAATTGCTCCAAAACCAGTGCAGTGTTTTGCTTCTTTAGAATATTCCAGCGTTGTTTTGTCCTCTCCACTCCTCCCTCCTCCTCTGTCCCCTGAGTGACTTGAGTATGCTGCTACTATTATGTGAAAGTAACATTTGCTGTTACGGCAAGATTACTTGCAATAATGCAGCCGTCAGTATTCAGTTCATTCATGTGTCATATCTGTCTTACAGTCTTTGCTTGTCAAAAGAGGTCTAGTGAATTACCTGAAGTAGATATGTTAGGTTAAGTAGTTCTAGAACTATCATGGGTTTCAACAGAAAATCTTATATCAGTATGCTGATAGCACCACTTGAATATCATTGCTAACTTCCTTGATGATCTGAGGCTACTTTATATGCTAGTGTTTCAGCAAGAATATGAAAACAAGGCTGTCCACTTGATCAGGGTGGGTAGATTTCACACTGAATTTCACACAATGATTAGAACAGAGTTATTTTAATCAATTACCTGAGGAAGTGATCAGCTGTGGTTTAGGCTGTAGAGGTGATACAAAGTTCTGCAGACTGCATTTAGTAGTAAGGTACCTGTCATGAGAAGTAACAGATGGGATTATTACAAGAAAAGAAATTGGCAGGTAAACTGAAATAAATCTTTTCCATACCATTAATTTGGGGAGAAATGCTTTAGGGTTTGCAGAAATTTAATAAATATGCATAAGGTGATATTTTGTGTTCCACATCCTTTACATTTATACTGGCTTATTAAAGATTTAATTAAGTTTTCTAAGAAGGGAGAGGATGCAGTCTTGCAAAAAAAATGTAGATGACAGTGTGGGTTCACAATAATTAGGGCTTCAGGGATAAAATAAAGGGTTTCTACGGTTAATGAATATTAAAGCAATGGCTGCTTTGAAAACGTAAAAAAGTAACAGTGTTTTACTTACCACATCTGTCTTCTGCTTGTATTTTAGTCCTTATTCTTTAATTTTTGTGACAAATGACATACCATTTACTTCTGCAACTACGGATAGTAACAGAAGTTACAGAAGAAATTTTACTTGACTCTTGTGCATAAGCAAAATTTTTTTACCTACTCTTGATTACCCTGCAGTGTCTTTTTATTTATTTATTTTTATTCATTTAAAGCTTAAAACCAGGTATCTCTGGATAAAATTTATTAATACTTTCCTATTAAAACAACACCTCACAAAGCATTGCAAAGACTCCTTTAAATCCCTCTTTATGTCTGTTTTGTTTCCAAAGTTCTAAAACCTTGAAAGTGGTTAGACAATAAATGTGGCAAAGCAACTGTGGACCATGTTAACCCATGGTCTTCATTGGTCTCTTGTATTTATGTGTAGACAAATAAGCAAATGTTTTGTCTTCCTTGATTTGTAGCTTCCAACCTCTTGAGAACATGAACAGTCTGTTATGTGGTACTCCAGTATCTTGCACAATTAAATTCTCCTTGACTAGGGTTTCTTAGTGTTCTGATTACATAAATAGCAACAATACTGAAATAATAATTCCTTTTGCAAAATTAATTAAGAGCATAAATGAAACCAACAATATTATGCTTGTACCTTGGACAACATAATGTACTCTATAAATTCCTTATCAGCGTAATACTGGGGAAGAACAAATACATTGTTCTGTATATTGAAAGGTGTGTTCAATTGTGAGTTCAGTACAGCTGCCACAAATTCTTTTATAGCCTTCTGTTTAAGGCCTTGGACGTAATTTCTTGCTGCTTTAAGCTTTACAGCATATATTACATTATTCAACTATATGCTGTGGGTATGGCAAAAGCTCACATCCTGTGTGCTTATACCATCTCGACTGTTTTCCAGGTCTGCTTTTCTCCCTCTGTTGTTGTTGATCCTGTGTTACTTCTGTAATATCTCCTGGAGATTTTCTGTGTGTCCTCTTCCTAGAAGAAGAAATCCTATTGCTTTCTGAATCTTTCCTTCCCATTCTTTGAGTCCCACCCAGTGCTGGTGGCCCATTCTGCTGCAGTAAGCCAGTAGTCCTCCTCTTTCTTCTTGCTAATTTCCATTGGATAAGTGGGTCCTTTCATGTTAATGAGTGGTGGAAAAGAGGAAAAAGAAGCTTTTAAAGGTGCTGTGGACTGTGATGAAAATCAGCAGGTAATGGAGCTTGCTCTAAGTGGTTTCTACAGTTGATTCAGGACCTGAATTCTCTCCAGCACAACTTTTCTGTAAAACCAGCATCCTCTGCGAAAGCATTGTCTTGTCTTTCTTACATAGCTTTCTGTGTTAATGTTTTTTAAATATATGCTTTCCTGAAATCTGTTGTGTTCGTTGAAACTGCAGTTTTCATTGTCTGAAAACTGCTTTATTTGCGTCTTGTTACTTTGCCCTGACAGTGTGTTTAAATGCCAGTTAGAAGTAGCAGGAGAGTAAATTTTCCTCTTGTGCTAACTGTAAGTTTTTTGAAGTGGAAACTGTTATGTGCCTCAAACAGGTTATTTGTTTTTGTATAAATAAGAAGTTTTATTTTAGTGTAACAGATTCTGGTAACTTATCCTGAAGACAGAACTGTGTATATGCAAAGTGACTTAGTCACACCACAGATTACTTCTCCCCACCCCCTTTTGCAAAGATCTGGTAAAAAGCCATCTGGCCGACAAGCCCTGTCTGTTCTTTAAATACTTGCATTTCTGTACTGTTATTCGTCTTCTGAACCGTATGTTTGCATAGTTTTTAGCAAAGCAATATTTTTTTTCAGACAAAAATTGTCTCTTCTCACCTTGTACCACAAAACATTAAATTGCTGTTTATTTGGCCAAACCCAATGAGACAAACTAACAGTATGTCAGGCAATCAGATGATTTTAGTCAAGCCAGAATGTTATTTGGATTGTGTGTATAAACCAGACCATTTGTGTGGTTGATTAGTATTCATCCAGTTGCAGTCCTGCATGCATAACTCCATGTATATATATAATGCAGAATATTTAACTACATTATTTTTAATTTTTATATTTATTATCCTGTATACATTATTCCTTATTAGGATGTATTATTTTGCACAGTAAACTCAATTCAGTCAAACTGCATTGTTGCAGTGGGAGATAAGTACTTATGTACTACAGGAAAGTAAATTGGAAAGTTATGCCTCATGTACTTATTTTTAAATATGATTCAGACCTAAAAGCTTATAGCGAATCATGTGCTGTTCTTGCAAAAGGATGGGTTTCTGTCAAATGGAGATAAAGTGTATTCTCTGTCTTTGTCTGTAGTGATTAGGACAGTAATTGCATCTAATTTTTAGTGATGGTTTCTCCTCCCTGTGGTCACTGATGTATTTCACTGAAAATGGGTGGGTAGGAGTTAAAATGTCTGCAGTGGGTTTCTTAAATCTGAAGGTATTTCCTGCTAACATGCATTTCATCGCTAGGCTTGTCAGAATGAGAGATTTTTTTCCATAATTTTCTTCTAAATATGGGGGGGTTGGGGGACGACGACGGACGACACAACTGTGTAAGTTGAGAATTTTATTTAGGGATATGCACATACATGATGCTAATATTGATCTTTTGTCCCTCCACTGCCCCCAGTAGGAAGGAGTTTTATCACAATGAATAGCACAGTTCTGTAGGTAATGTGTATTTTTGTAGTGTCCAGTTCATGAAATATGAAATCCTGACTGCTTTGAACAGTGTAAATTGGAGTGTAAATTGTGGCAGACTAAAATTGGAACAAGCTGATAAGTGGCATCTACTTATTCTCTAACATCTTGTTAAGACTGTAAGAAGTGTCAGTGATGATCTGCCCGAATGACTATGTTTAAAGCGTGTGCAACCAATGTTAACATTCCCAATTGACATTTTTCCATGTAATGCGGTGATTTATTGTTCGTTCTTGAATTTCAATGAATATTCACCAGTTTTGTGGCTAAATTTATTAATGAGCTTTGCATTTATTTGTCAGATTTTGTAAGTGGTTTTAAGCTTATGTAATCTTTTTCTCAACATCAATTATTATTAATCTATCAAGAGTATCACCCTCCTACTTCCATCCTGCTCCCTAAAGTAGAATAAGCTTATCAAAGATTTTTCTCTTCCTTGATCTTCAGCTAGCTATTTAACTCACCTCTTAGGTCGTCTTTGTAAATGGGTTTGTAATGTTAAATTGACAAATTAATAGATCAGAACTATTCTGTGCTTTTTTGGTCAGTTACTGCTTCAGTTTTCATGGGTTTTCCTTCCAACAGGAAGGCATGACTGTTTTAGCTTAGACATTGTGCTATTGCAAAAAATAATAATGGCAGTATAGCCTATCTTTTAACTAAAATGATTTGTTTCCGTTTTCTCTCTAGACCCATTGGGTAGCTAATTTTGCTAATTCATTATTGTGGCAAATGTTGTAGCATTTGTAGGGGAGCTAAGGAAGTGGCTGTCTTAGGGTCGAAGGGGACAAAGTGCAGTACTGAATCTTCTCGTTCATAAAGGCAAACTATTCATAGGAAAACTGTTTCTGAAGATTCCTAAGGCTATAAAATATATAATATAAAATATAAAATAAGATTTGAGGTGCATTTTTTTCCCCTATGCATCAGACTATGTTGAATGGGAGTTGAAAATGGGGTGATGGGAGGTGGCATGGTTAACTAGTGCGCTAATATTGACCTTAAAGAATGCAGATTTCAAAAATCTAATGTTGAAATGTGAGATAATAATTTGAATTAGCCGTAGTGTATCTTTTCAGCTAGCTGTGAACAAAGACAAGAAGCTGCATAAATTTTATTCACATACGAATGGATATGTCCTTTAAAGATAATGCAGCCTTTGACTTCAGTAATATTTCAGTGTTTTTTCTTTGTGGAGTTATTTTAAATACAAAGATAACATTTTCTGCCTCAGGATGTTGCTGAGATGCAAATGAGAGAATATGTACCAGACATACAATGTTTGCTCAGCTCCCACAATGTTTAGGAGGAGTCCGTTATTGAATGTGGACTAGGCTGACTTTTGGCCTGAGCTGGTACAGCCTCTGTCACATCTTTATGGACTTGTCATCTACATAGGACTTCAGAATATATCTGAGTGCATTTAGATAGTCAGGAACAGTGATGTCTTCTCTTCAGCCAAAAAAACCCCAACCCCAAAAAGCATAGGGAAAGTGCTTTGCAGAATTATCCTCCTAATTGCTTTCAAAGGAAATCACTGGGATAGGTCTGTGGAATGTCAAGTTTTTTAGACATACTTCCTTTCTCCTTTTATATTTTTCATTATACTATGTCAACAAAGTCCTTAAAATCAACCACAAAACCAGACTGCCAAATAATTTTTTTCTTGCATTTCACTAGCTTTAAACACCCTACACTTCAGAAGCACAGGTATTCAGATTTCCTTAACTTTAGATGCAGAATAAACAGTGGTCTGTACTGGGTCTGTTACGGAATTGAAGCTTAGCATTTTTTGACTTGTATAGGGCTTGAAATTGGCATTTTTCTCTTCAGCAAAAGTATGATATAGGATTTTTTGTGGAAAAACTGCATTGTTTTTGATGCTGATTACTGCAGACTTAGATGTAAAAACTACCTTTTTTATAGTGAGAATAGTAATGATATTTTATGTTGTATTTATTTTCTACCATGTTTGTGCTTTAGAAGCTCAATCTTATGGGTTCTTGGGTTTATAGGTAAAACATGAACACCTGGAATTTAAAGAATAATAAAGCTTTTACTTGTGTTAAGTAGTTAGAAAATGTTTCAGTGCCTTTGGAAATAACTTTTTCCACTCTAAACGTTGATAACTGTTTTGTCTGCAACTTTTTGTTTGTAATCTTCGAAATTCCTAATTTATACTTAGACTAGTTTGTGCATAGTTGGATATCTTATTTCAGAAACTACTTAATTGGCTTCTCACAAGATAGAAAGTGCTTATTGCTTATCACTAACACATCTTTCCTCTGGCATCAGTCTTTTACTATCCAGTTGCTGTGAAGAAGCAGGTGAGAAATACAGTTCTGTTTTTTAGTTTCACAGTGTGCTAATCAGCAAGTTAACCTTTCTTATTAATAGGATAGGTGCCAATAAGAAATAGGTACTTGAAAATCTTCTCCATAATATCAAAAAGGCAAATCAATGACATCAACCTATATGTGTTTTTTTTTTTAATTGGGATTTTTTTTTTAGTTTTTAATTTGGGGAGATCAAGTAGCCAGAGTGCTTGTACCCATGATGTTTTCCAACTAGATGCTTTATGTGGCCTCTAGATCAACTGAACCTGGTCACTCTGTGCTTATCTGGAGCAACTTATTCGAAGAATTCTGCTGATTTGTTGATATAATTAAAGGTCACTTAGCTTCCTCCTTTTATGTTACATACCCTCATTTTAATTGTCTGTTACATAATAACAAAGTAAGGTACAGTGCTGTTATATTCCTTGACTAAGCAATTTAAAAAAAAAAAAAAAAGATGTTTGTTCATTATTCTCATGGGGGCTCTGTCAGAATTATTTCAGTATGTTTGATTGAGGTTGTTTTGCTGTTCAGTCAGTTAGATTTCTGATTTCTAATTATCAAACAGTGTTTACATGCCCTTATAACAGTTTTAATTTCAGCCCTTTTATTCTTCTTCATTACGGTGTGTTTTCACTCAGTCATGAAACCAAAGCATCCCTGATTTGTGTGGTATTTAAAAATACATTTTAGATTGCTGAATTAGTTTCTTCTTAGCATTCTTTCTTTTAACAGCACATGCTTCTTCCCCTTCCCAGTCTTCCTTTGTAATCTAATTCACTGTAAAGTCTTGATGTTTTTTTCCATAGCTAGCAGTTCATAAGCTTCTTTTGAAAATAAAACTTGTTTTCATGGTAGCAGTTCAGTCATCTATTTTGTACCTTCAGTGATTGAAAGTACCGTATTTTCACCTAGTGTTTGAAATAACTTAGAAAATTGAAGAAAAGGAAGAAAGTTCTTTTTTTTTAACTTTACCCATAGTTTAGTCATCTGGCTTGTTTTCTGGGTAAATCTTCAATTGTAGCACAGTACTCCAGGGCTTTCAGGGATTAGTCTCTATTTGGTGATTCCATAGTGAAGAGAGCTCTGTGTTTACAGAGAGCAAAAAGATATGGATGCCATTTCGGGTTATAAATTTTCAGATTGAAAATCCATTAATACCCTGAACTTTTGTTCTTTTGGTCCCCCGTCTCCCCCCTCCTCCCCCCCTTCAAATTTTGATTTGATGCCAGTATTCCACCAAAAGCAAAGCAACCTCAAATTTCTAAAGTGATGTACCTCTTTGTGGTGTTACCATCATCGTTGCTAGATCAGCTTTCAACATTAAATCTTTTTGTTCCACAAATATGCAGAGGAATGTGCAGGAAAGGGGTGGGAGGGGAAAGAGGAGCGGCAGTATGCTAATTCTGCAATGCTGTGTATGTATCACTAGGAAGGGAAGAGTCTTTCTAGTGATAGAGATTTCTGAATTGCTTTATCATGAAATAGAGAATAAATACACTTGGAACAAAAGGGTGATTTTTCTGGTGCCTACACTTGTTCACAATGGTGTCTACATTCCTCTAGATGCTATTTGCTCTGTAGAGTGGACCTGCCTTTACACTCGCAAAGAAAAAACATAAGGTGGAACTACAGTTCAAGTGATGTCTTGTCATACACATTCTTTAAATAGCATGCTGCCTGCTTATTTTCAACAAATGCTGAAGAAGTGAAGGAAAAAAGAATAGAACTGAAAGTTTTTCAATAAGCACAATGTTAATTGTGTGTCTGGGAAGTCGATATTCTTTGTAGCAAGAGAGGTACACAAAGGATGTGATAGTTCTTGAATGGCTTTTCGTAGTTCATTGATAATTCTCCATTGCAAATTCAGCCATGCTGCTGGATGCTGTGAGGTGAGTATTGCAGCAAGCTGAACTTCATAAATAATATCTTGGGGGATATGTGGAAAATTTCTGAAACGCAGAATGACAATGAGCTTAAAGGCTGTCTTAGCTAAGTTTAGTCTTACCTAAAACTCAGAAATATTTGAAATGGCAGGTTGAATGAGTATATTAGTATCATAAATGCCTTTATAATCTGTAACTGAGAGATGGGTTCCTGGATTTAGTAAAAGTTTTTATTTGTGGAATAGTAATTGTGCATAGAATTACCTTGAAGTATCTGCTTAAATATAAACTTTACACTCTATGGTTATATCCAGTTCCCAGGAATGTGAAGGTTCTGAGTACTGAAAAAAAAATACACAGCTATTTAGGATTAGGAGGTTGGTCATCTCGTTATTGACATGAAGTATATGTGTAGAATGATGTTAGTTCTTTTTTACATCATTTTAATATTTTGCTAAGGATTTTTTCTCCATCTTTCAATCAAGAACTTTTGCAATATTTTTGCTAGGTCACTCTGAAGTGTTTCCTACTGAGAATAAATGGAACTTTTTTGGTCTTTCTGTATAACAAATACTCTTGGAATCATCCTGGTTGTCCTATATTACGCTCTCCTGAGACTAATATCCTTTCAGTGTAAAGGTGACCTAAGCAAAATGTACTTTGAAGTTTAGCTGATGCTTTTGTTGTAATATCTTTTCTCTAATTCATAATTCATCCTTTTGATATTTCTCATTATGTTTTTAATTACTTCCACGCTTGTGAGAAAAACCCAAGTGAAACAGTAGGGAAAAAAACTTGTAGTTGTATAGGGCATCTTAACTAGGCTTATTTCTGTAAACTCTTAAACACTTTAACTTGTGTTTATTTAATGCAATACAGCAGGGACTTCCTGGAATAAATTGTGTGGTTGTGTACTAGAGTTACTACTCTGTAAGTCGTATTGTTGACTTTACAGACTTAGATGAACCTTATGAATACTTACATGCATTAGAAATAACATTTGTGACAAATTGTGAAAATTTTGAAAAGTGTTAGTAACAAAAAAGCATTAGTTTTGGACTGTACTCCATGGAAATTAAGAATATTTTTTAAAGTCAAATGGATAAAATACATCCATGTAAACCATCATGCAGGTTACTTTCTGTCTTGCATTTTCTACAGTGGAAAAGCATTTATGTTGCTACTTCCTTGTAGAATGTTCAGAAAGTGACAGCTCTGTGTAATAGGAAATCAACCAGATTTTTCTTAAATTGCTAATAGAACAACTTACAGGCTAAAATAAAAAAATCCTCAGTATTTCTATTTCTCTGTTCGTTTATCTACTCAGTCTTAAAAGGACAGTTTTAGGCTATTTTGCGTAAAGATGAAAATCAGCATCTGATTCCGTGAAGCAAATCCTCAGTCACAGCTAAATGACTTCCAGTCAATGGAGCATAGTATCAAGTCAGTCATACAGTGCCAGCTTACATGGCTTCTCAGTTATGTTCAAGCAATTGCTTTTTTGTAAATAAATAAATTATCTGAAAGGGGAAAAGCATCCTAACATATTTCTGTATATACTGGTGGTTAGTAATATTTGCATTAACTCATGCTTATTTTTTTCAATTGAAAAACAACATTTGAAAGATTATGGAAAACTGCAGAGAAAAGGAGTTATTTGCAGTACTGATACAGCCATTCTCAATACAAGAATTAGTTTATGATCTAATGACTTACAAAACAGATTGTACTGTGCTTCCAGTGCCTCTGGATTTTGATGTAAATGTTGCTGATTTTCGCTGCAGAAAAGTATATTGCTTACTGGAATATAGAATCATAAAATACTTAGGGTTGGAAAGGAGCTTAAGATCATCAAGTTCCAATCCACCTGCCATTGGAGGGACACCCAGTTACTTAATCCTGGAGTTCTCCCTTAGGCCTCTTGTCTCTTGTGTTGTGAATTAAGAAACTGCATTTAACACAGTTTGTAAATTTGACATGGCTTGTGATCTAATTTCTGATTATAAACAAGTTCAAAATAGGGAATACATATTTTGGATAAAGCTACTAATGCTGCAGAAGAGAAATAAATTTTGATAAAAGTGAAATATGTCTTAATTTTTGCCAGGTTCCAGAGTAACCCAGGAACCTTTGGAAGGAAGAGTGAATATCTAGAGACATATCAAAAGAAATTGCTCTTCTCTAGCACCTTCAAGTCCATAAGCCATGTGAGGGCTTGGTTAGAAGGCTTGTGCTGGACAATAGTCATTATCTTCTTCCTTTTTAGTGTGTAGAGAGTAATATAAGTACATAAAAATACCTGAGTATATGCAAGTATAGTTTATCAAGGTTTATGAAAAAACTGTGTTTGATAGTTCAAGGATACTGATAGTATCCTGGTGGTGTAAACATGTAGGCATCAGGTGACCAAAGAACAGCAGAGGAATGAACAACTGTAAATTTAAATAGTGTGTAAAAATGCTTTAAATGTTAATTCCACTGTCTTTCTGCCATTAATGTAATGGAGTCAGTAATTACATATCTCTGGTTATCAGATACATTCTTAGAGGAGTTAACTATTCTTCCAGCATAGTGCTAAAATGCATTTATTAGTACAGTTTATACCATCATCCTTAGTAGAACTAAAAACTGAAAAAGACTGCTAAAACAAATTGGAATTTAAGCTACATAAATTAGGTTGAGAGACTTGTAAAACACTTTACATGCCTTATTGGTGATACCTTGGTGGGCTGCTTTTCTTTTTTTCAATGCTTCTTGGGGATTTGATGCACCTAAATGAACAAAGCAGAATCTTCATCAAGTGTGATCATTCAGTCTACATTAGCTGGTTTTGGTAAGATACATATAAAGGAAGCGAAGCTACCTTTTTTTTTTTTTTAATGTTTATTTTCAACATCATAGTTTAAGAAATAATACAAAAACAAAAAAAACGCCCTCCCCCCCAAAAAAAACAACAAAAAACCAACACCAAAACTGAAAACCAAACAAAAAAAACACTAAACCCTGTAGTTAATTTGTCTCCAGTGGCATATATAAAATATAGTAGCAAATCATTAATTAGAAACTCCTTGCTTTATTTCTTCCTTTACAGAAATGGTGAAATTTGAGCTATTGGACTGTCTTCATCAGGAAGGATGAAAATAGCTTGGTAGTAACCAATGCCTCACTCAGTGTTACTAGTAGTTAACAGTAGATTGAGTCCCTGCCTGTTTTTCTGAGGACTTTTACTGCTGATGATGTCTCATCTTAGATCTTGACCATGCCTTTCTGGAGCTGAGGTCTTCCATGTTTACATGTCTAGGAGAACTGAGGAGTCACACTCTTGCATCAGGAAGAGCTGAAGCTTCTTGTGAAACCTTAGAGAAGCAAAGCGGTAGAGTCAGTGTGTTTCAAAGGAAAGGAGGCTGATTTGGTCACTGAAACATTGAATAGTATTGTTGGGACTTTGTTCATTGCTTTTTTAAATAATCCTTCATGCTATAAGCTATCTGTGTGGTGATGTTCTGACTGCAGGCAAGGTAAATTAATCACAGAATCATAGAATGGTATGGGTTGGAAAGGACTTTATGATCATCTAGTTCCAACCCCCTGCCATGGACAGGGGGTACCTCACACTAGAAAGGAGGTCTAAAGAAGAAACTTAATCCAAAATATATTTTCAGTAATGTAAAACTATTGGAAATACATTTATATGATAAAGACAATATGATAAAACTGTTGTGAGAACTGAGGAGAAACTTCTGTTTGCCACACTCCAGCTATTTTGCTATGATGTTTATTTCCCAGATGAGCAATTCTGAATCAGCAAGTATTTAAATGTTTTGTTTTAAAAATACGAGGTTTGTCTTGAAAATGTCAGTGGTATCCATTGAACAGACAGAGCAAGCAGTGTCTAGGAAAATCTGAACTAGTTTTGTTCTGTTTTACTTCCTCAGAGAGTATGTTTTGGGTTGTTTTTTTTCTTTCCTTTGCGTGTGTTTTTGTTTTATTTTGTTGTTTGGTTTTTTTGTTTGTTTTTTTTCCAAAAGAAATTTAGAATATCTGGCCGAAGAAGATTAACAGTCAGCTAAGGCAAAATGTGTGTATGCAGGATGGTTGTTATTGTTGTTTATGTTTTGTCTTGCAGGCACCATGTCTTGGGATAGTGAATAAATAAAGTTGCATTTTTGAGTAGCTAATCTGCTAGTCAGAGTATGAAAGGGAAGGGTTGTATATGCCAAGCTTTACTGGGTTAAGAAGCAGAGAGGGGATATGGGGGATCACTGGGAAACAATCCCTAATGGGGAATTGCTTCAGGTGTGGATGCCAGAAGCTGGGCTTGCAAGCATCTTCTGTTTCATAACTTGTCACAGTTTGCCTACATTTTTGACAGGCGGCATAGTTGTTTCATCACATCACTGAAAACTCAGATGTGTAGTAGATGAACTTTACTCTCTTTCTTTGTTCTTCATTCAGTGATGGGGACAACTGCAAATGGAAAAATCTTTTGCTAGCCAGAATTATTTAGAATTGCTGTCCCAGGCACCTTATTTCTGTGGGAACTGCTTATCTTCTAAGGATTTCAGGTCACAGTGCCGATGACTCTGCTCCTACTCCAGCAACAGAAACATTTTTCATAGGAGATCTCTTTATGTAGAAATCACTCTCCTAAATAAAGAGCTGCTTTCCTTGTTTATAAGAAAATTCCTGGGTTCTGGATTTTCTCAGTTACACTTTTAAGGTTTATTTAGTTTTTATAAAATGCTGTTGTGCCATAAATTTTATTTTGTTACAAAACAGTGTAGGAACAGCAAGTAATGTTCTGGTTCTGTTTGTTTTACAGATACTAACATTCATGCGGTAAAACAACATGATCATACAGCATCTACATAGATCATACATATTCTTTTATTTTTCTTGGGCCATCAGCTAATGAAAATAAATAAATGATTCATGGTTGCCTCTCAACTATTGATTTAAGTGTTACCTGTGCTTGTCAGTACACTGTTAACTGTTGACCCTTATGTAGTTATTTACACCAGCAAACCTGCAAATTTTCTTAATAAATTAAGATTTTTCTCAGATTTATGTTTGTTTTTTTTTATTTATTATTGTTGGTTTGGTTTTTTTGTTTGTTTTTTGTGTGTGTGTTTGATGGATTTTGGTTGGTTGTTTTTCTTTTCTAGTTTCAGCTAAAACAGTCCCTTTGCGTTAGCAGCATAAAGCCAGGAAATACTTGGAAGAATTCCTTAAATAAGCAGGTTTAAACAAATGTAGCATCTTTACCTGTATAAACTGTGGAAAGGAGCAGAAACTAGAGATAGTGTCTCATTTTCTGGACATGAGAGACAATGTGTCTCAGTCATCACAAGATGTGTTTTGTCTAGTGGGTTTGAGTAGCAGTCCTCTCCTATTTCTAGATTTTCTCTGACAGAAAAGTTTCTCCAGGGGTTAGAAAGAGGTGAGTTAGTTTTTTGTAAATGTGTAGAATCCTAATGGGAATTCACTTTGGTGACAGTTTAATGTATGGTTTATACAGCTGGATGTTAAATGGTAAAATACTGGAGGACATGTTCAGTTTCAGTATGTTCATGGCAAGAATAATTTGGGATAGATCACTGTCTTTTCTAATAATGTTCTCCTGGGTGTTAATAGATTATGGTGTTTATTGTTATCACATTAGGGTAATAGGGAAGACTATACCTGTTTTTTTCTAACTGTTTTATTTTGATTTTTCTTTTTCAATACTATTCTTTTACACAGGAGACAGTTTTTAACTGCAGGTGGAGCTCATACTTGCACCTTTATTCAACAATCTGTTTTTCATTTTTACATGTTATTTTACAGTATTTCAATTTTCTTACGAAAACATAAAAGTTACATAATGAATTATGGAATCCATGAGGCTAGTCTGCTAGCTTGAGCATTTGTTAAAAAAACCACAATCCTCCTCACCTGCCCCCTTTTTAACAGACTGGTCAGTTTTCTAGGTGTAGTGTCTGAAAAGTGAGAGCCTTTTTCATCCAGTGCTAACGTAGATAGTTGGAATGTTGAACTGTGCCATATTTCCTGAACACAGGTACTCAACTTTCAAGTTCAATGCACAGCTAAAATGGAAACTCATTTAACACTAGATTTATTTCTTGGATTTCATTATTAAATAAGATGAGGAAAAGGTTGATAACTTACTCAGCAGCATATATTTTGCAAGTGTTTTATAAATGACAAAATACCAGACCTTCATCTGTCTGTAAAATGTTGCCAAATACAGCTGTAAAGTATAGGATATTCCACAAGCTTGATTAGGAATTCTAGAGCTGTCAGACCGTGGTCTCTTCTACCATTTATTCTGCAAAAGGAGACTTTTGGAATAAAGTGGACTAAAAAGTGTTAGGATATCAAGGTGCAGTCAGTTGCCTAAGAGAAATCTGGCCTAGATCAGAATATTTCACGATGTATGTGATTATCTGCAATCTATTCAGTGATAACTTGCTATTTGAAAAAAATTTTCTTCAGAATCCACTGAAGCCAGTGGTAAAATTGTATGTACTGACTTCATACTCCTGAAGTACTAGCTTGATTACCTAGCGTAGTACACTTAACAGGTTAGTTTCGTTGCTAACTTTTCACCTAGTGTGTTGAGAAAAGACAAACCAAAATGCATGCATAGTTTAGAACGTTATGGTGAGCTTCACAGTATTGCACAAGAGCTGTGTTAGCTCTTAGAAGGTAATGTTAGCCATTGCTGAATCTGAAGGAGTCAAGGGAGTTGTTTGTTGCCAACAAGCTTCCAAGTAAAGCAGAGAATTAAAGAATTAAAACAAGATGAATTGTTTCATTGATCCTGATGTGCTGTAGGTCTAGCAATCCACCTAGGGCATGGCCAGTGCAACCTCACTAAATCTGAGTAACTTGGGAGACTCAAAAGTCTCTGCTGAGCATGTGTGACATCCGGCTTACTTGATTAAAAAAAAACCCAAATAACTAAATAGATCTTCATAGGAATCATTAGATGAATGTATTTGCCTCGAGGGTTGTCTTACCCTGCTTCTAGATCATTCATGTGATGGAATACTTTATTGCAAAAGAAGAGCCACTCACAGTAATTTTTCTTTTCCTTGTGCACTTATAGTTCAGCCAAAATATTTTTGGGTTCTCAATCTTAAAAGCAACTAAAGTTGTTGTAAATTTGGTATGTGCTAGATTGGTTTATAAGACAGTGCATTCCTGTCTGTAACAAAATACAAAACTTGTATTAATTTAAATTCAATGTGATACATATTCATAAAGAAGTTCTCAGCGTAGTAACTATTTCTATCTCTTTGTAGCTACATTTTTCTTTCATCTTAGTATTTGAGTGACTGACTATATCCTGTTGTGATTGTTACTAAATAAGATAAATATAATACTGCATTTTCTAAAGTTTCCAGTTTTTAATGAAAGTTAAATGATTGTTGTACTAGTATCTTGTATGTAGACAGTCAGCCTTGCATCTACTCCTTTGCCTTCAGTAGCAACCTGTTTGGTTTCATTTTATGTATCCTCTCTGTTTAAGACTACACTGAGTTATTTTTTTAAATACTTAAAATCCAGTTGTCTACATAGAAGACTGAATTCTGCTATAAGCTATATAGAGGATCCCCCAACCTGCTGCTTAAGACCATAGGAGCTGTGATGATGCAAAGGCAGAATTATAGCTATGAAGTGTTTAAAGTTTAAGATTAAACATTCCTCATCCTTGTCCTCAATTACAGAATCTTCTGGCTGAGAAGGTGGAACAGCTGATGGAATGGAGCTCAAGGCGCTCAGTCATCCGCATGAATGGAGACAAATTCCGAAGGTTTGTGAAGGCTCCGCCTCGTAACTACTCTGTGGTAGTGATGTTTACTGCTCTCCAGCCCCAGCGGCAGTGCTCTGTTTGCAGGTAATTTATACCTTAGTGATCTTTTTCACCTTCCTTATCACAAGTTTTTCACCTTCCTTACCACAAGTTTTCAAGTGAATCTTTTAATCAATGTCCAGTACACCGAGTAGGATTGCTCTCTGCATGGGATAGATGCTCACTATTTAACAGGCTCATGTTTTTATTACCACATCTTTTCAACTGTGTTTTAATCTGTATGTCAAATTTTAGAAGTCTCCCTAGTTTTGGGTTTTATTAACTTACAGTTGAATAAAATGTATAGAACTGAGGAAAACTTTCTTTTTAAGAAATCTGCTTTATTTATTTCAGTCAGCCATGATCTTCCCAAAGACATTTGAAAGTGACGGAAGTGAATCATTAACATTTAATAATACACTTCACTGATTTTTTTTTTTTTTTTTTTTTTTTTCCAGCTGGCATGTCTGAGGCTGTGATGCAGATGTGAATTACCCTGTGATTTCACAGCTTTGAGCAGTTCTTACATGCAAGCATGTTTTTCCACAAGGAGATGCTTATTGTGGAATACTGTGTAGCACTACACTTTGATATGTTCTGGTGGTTCCTTTTAGAATATGTATTAGAGTAGCTCTGGTATTCTTCTAAGATCTTTCCCTGCAAGTTCCTAGTTCAGTAAATTAATCCAAAAAATGACTAATGATATACATGGAAATAGGACCAAGGGACTGAAAGCTAGTAAGGTAATTAAATGCATGACTAAAAGAGAAACTGTACTAATAAAATCTTCTTAGGCCAAAATATACATTAGAAATTACTGTGTTTAGTAACAGATTGGATCGTTATGCAGGGAGTTCTGAACTGTATTTAAATAGGCAGCAAAATACTCCGTAGAACTATGCAATACAGAAGCTGTATATGAAGAAATATTATTTCTTGGTTTTAAATACGTGTACTTTAAACAATAATGCAAAACTGGTAAATGTGGCAGCATGTTAGATTTCTTGGGTGTTGGAATGTGACATTTACAATAGAAACTTTTAACTTGTGTACCTGTAGTCATGTATGGGTTTTATTAGATTTTTTTTTTTATAGATTAATTTTTCATCATTGAAGTCAGTTGGTCAGTTTTGAGGGAGAGTATATAAATTGCATTCCTGCGAGTTCACCCTCCACAAGCGAACAGTGAAGGAGGGAAGGGAGTAGGTGCAGAAGCTCCAATGTTCTTAAGTCCAGTTAATAGCCGTTGGTTGCTGTTATTTCTTCTTTGTGTCGCCACAGTCCAACTTCAGGAGATGAAATAGTAATTGAAATTTTGCCATATTGTTATAAATCATTTCTCTTTTCCTAAAAGTAGATAAAGCTACAAGAGATACATTAAGTTTAGCTTTATAAAGCTCAGTTTGTCATAATGGCCATAGCAAATTCTTTCCCTGTCTTATGTACAGCTCTTTAGTAGGGCATGTGAAAACAATATAAATATTGATGTCATTAAGGAAGTTAATTTTGCTTACAGCTGTATATTGTTTACTCTACTGAAAACTTATAAACTTTGTCCTGTAATATGCCAGGCTAGCCATTTATGTCAGAACCAACTGAAAATCTTTAAGCATAAAATAAAGGAAAAAATCAACATACTGCTTTCAGTTGGGTTTGTTTAAATAAATGTGGATTTGTGATCCACTTTTTCATGGGAAATAAAAGGAATTTAATGAGGTTGATCGTACTGCACATAAAACCATTATCAGGAAAATTGACGTTTTCAAATCAGTGGCTAATTAATGGACAGCAGCACTGAAAGGATATGAAATGCATGCGTTACTTTATTGTTAGGTATTCACTAGCCAGTTTCCTTAAAGCAAAAATAGATTTTTATCTTAATCTATAATATTCTATGAGGATACTTTTGTCCGAGATTTCAGTCAATTGCTACTCATCAAAATATTTGCAGAACAATTGCATACAAAAAGAAATCAATGTCATATATCAAATAGAAAAAGGCACATAGACTGGATTTTTTGACTTTGAATAACTTCGTCACAAGCATTAGTACTTCCTCCCCCCCGTACTAAAATTTGAGCCTTGTTGTTTATACACCACAGAATCAGCTTGCTTTTTTTTTTTTTTTTTACTAAAAAAGAAGGTTTTGTCTTTTCCCTTTGTGCCTGGATTTGATGTTTCAGTGTGTTCTCTTTTCTAAACATCCAGGGGATGAACAGAGGAGCAGTATTTTCAAAATGGAAAAAAGACGTTTTTTGAACTGCATAGAGCTACATCAAATGCTAAATGTGAAAAACACAGTACTATTAAAAAAAAACCAAAACAAAACAGCAAATAACAAGTTGGGGAGGAATGGAAGGAAATATGGTCCTGTTCTGGAGAAGAGCAGTGAAAGCTGATTGCTATTAGAGCTGGCCATTGTAGATTTGCACGTTTGAGGCCAGAAGGGATCATGTGGGTCCTATCTTGTTAAACCATATTCTTTGTTGTATCTGATTTTGCATTTAGTTATATTTAGAGTGTTGTTAAAAGGAGTTTACAGTAAAATCATTATGACTTTTCTGGCAGGTGTTTTGAATGGTTGTGCTACTGGGGATGAAGAAGTAGCTTTTTACATTCAGAAAGTTGGTGTCACTTTTGGCACTCTTCAAAGTGAATACAAAGTCAGTTTGGTGAACCAAGTTCTCTGTCAGGCTAAGGACTGTTGTGCCTGTACATTGCTGAAGGATGATGTAGTTTGGATGTTGTCTAGAAGGTATGAAGGAAGGAATTCTGCCCAGCCCCCAGCCCCCCCCCCCCCGCAACCCACCCATCCCCAATCTTTTTTAATGCTCGAGAGGTTCCACATTTTGGATAAAACTTGGTTGAGGTGATCTTAGCCAAGTCATTAAATGCCTGTAGGCATGATACTTAAACATCTTAAAGAAGTCTTACCTATCCATATAGCAAGGACCTATACGTAGAAAGCTGACCAAATTTGTCTCGGAGACTCAGAGGCTTTTTGGTGCACAGTGAGGAAGACATTGTGACATCAATCACATAAATCACTTAACGGTTACGATTTGTGAAAGCATTTGGAAATAATACCAGCTTCTTCTTAAAATGCCAGATATGAAGAAGTTGCTGGCGCCACAGATATTTGGATGAAACTTCTGTATGTAAGAAAATGTCCTTTCAGATAAAGGAGCTGATCTTTTTTCAGTAAAACCAAAGCATGTTGTGTGTTTTGTAGGTATTCCCTAGCAAAAGTTATTTAACATAATGTGATACATATGATATTATCACACTGTAAAATTATCACTTTTAAATGTTAGAATCATGTCTGCAGCAGCTTTGTATGAGTGTTAGTAGCTCCTCTAGTCATGCCTCTAGAGTGTTTTTCAAAGAAATTCCATCTTCATCCTAAAACAGAATTTGGAGTACAACATTTCCATCTAGCTTTGTGGACAAGCAAGTTTGAATTTTCTAATCCAAAAAGTATTCTAAGCTATGCGATTCCTTCCCAATTATGTAAGTGGTAGCATAAATATCAGTTTTGCTGTTGACATAATTGTTTAGGTTCAAGATGACATAGCTGTTATTCAGATATGAATTAACCATAACAGATTAAATATCCTATGTGCTTTAGAATGTGAAGTCATTGGTGGGGATAGGATGTGTTTCTAACAGTTGAAGATAGGGAGTTTTCTTCATGTGTGTTTGGAAGCATGTTTGATTAAACAGTTTTGGTCCCAGGAAATCGAACTCGGTCTTAATTGACTTTACATGTTACTGCTATTCTTGGTCTATACACTCTGCACATTGGAGTTGGACACATGAAAGGGACCTCTATGCTGTGATGATGAATCAGTTTGGGGTTTTTATTTTTGTTTGGATGAACAGTCAGAAATAGAATCTAAGCAGTGATTCCTCTGGATGTAAGACCACTTTCTGTTTTTCCAGTGTGCTGAGCTACTCACTCAACTAGATAGTTTCTCTCTGTTACCCACATCAGTCACACTACTGAAAAAAAAACAACCCACCTTACGTATGTAAGAAAGAGAACAAAAGAATGGTCACTCTGACAACAGCATCTTCACAGAGGTGAAGACTGTTTCTCATCCTGTACTTTTGTACTGCATCCAGGCAAACAGTAACTACTAGCCTGACTTGAATGCATTTTTGGGTGAAAATTCTCTTCAGCTTCTCTACTTGTCATCTTCTGTGCCTTGCAGTCTGTTCTCACATTTTATTATCACTACATTTTCCCAAAAGGTTCAACACCATTTTACCAACCAGACTTCAGCAATACCCCCCACCCTCACTCGACTCAATTATTAGTGCTTTGATTTTCAGATGCACCTAGGCTTTAGCTCTAGCCTGCTAAAACTGTCACTGTGCTGTTTCTCTGCTTCATTCATTTTTACCATTAGCTTGTTCTTTGTTGCTGTACCACCTGATCAAGCTATAAGCAAATTATATGAGGTCTTTTATTTTCTAAGCTTTGCTTCTCTCGTCTCACTGGCAGAAGCAACTGTCTCTGTTTTGCATATCAGAAATGTCTTGCGTTTTTGTCCGGTTAATTTTTTGAATTCATTACTGGGGTATTTTAATTTAGAAGAGGATATCTGAGTCAGAGAAATGAAACTGATCACTTGAGTTTCCCCTCCACCCCTGAACAGAAGCCCATCAGCAAAAGGATGTGTGTTTTTTTTCTTGATGTCTTTTTTTCTCCTTTGTGTTTCTTGGAAGCGTCAGAGCAGTGTTAGAGGCTAAAGTACAGAATTTCAGTGGATAGGGTCTATACCTTGACCTGGTTCAGTAGTTTGTTATAGGATAATAGTTAAAATATGTAAATTAGACATGTCATTTCTCTGTGAATTTTAGGCCAGCTGAAACAAATGGATCTTGTTGTGCATACTTTGTTGAACCTGCTTATACCTGTGAATTCCCAAATTTTCCTTTTATAGGTGTAACTGAACCAGTTTGAATCATTGCAAATAAAGTTCAAGCTTATGATTAGCATCATAAATGGTCAGGAGAAAAATGGGGACATTCAACAGAGGAAGACTGTAGTAATGGCAGGTGACCATCTGCAGAGACAAATGTGTAAACTGCCCAAAATGAAATTGTGTTGTTTCAGTCCTGAATGGTGTTTAATAGTGTTTTACTGTGGAAGTAACAAATCTGCTTCCAGATTCTTGGAAAACACAGTTTTGTAAAGGCAGTATTTATGAAGACGCTGCTAGAAATGGCTGGTAATGCAGAGGAGTTTGTGTAGACAATAATTTTCTTCACCAGACTATTGCATTTTTAAAAGAAGTTTCATTATAATGAAAGGAGCACTGATTACTCCTGTTAGCTGAAGTTGTATGTGTGTAAATATACATATAAAGTATATACATAAAATATGAGAGATCACACATAATTTTGTTAACATCTGCCCTGTCAATGAGATCTCCAAGGGGAGGTTTTTAATCTAGAAAATGGAAGAATTCTGTTGGTTTCCCTGTTCAAAAAGGTATCTCGGAAAACTGTTTTCAAGTAGCCAATCAAAGAGTAGTTCAACAGCAAAAAGAATTCTGACAGTTAAGGAGGTATCATCAGAAAGAAAAAACAGGATCCTCTGCCTTTCAGTTTTTTTGCTGGTTGATCAAGCGCAGGTAGTAAGAAAATCATTGACAGGTCTCTTAACTGTACTGAGAGTGAATTATCTTTTGAACTTTTGTTCAAAGAAGGAAAAGGAAATGTGGAGGGAGCTGTTGAAAGTTCTGCAGTTGCTTTTCCAGTGCGCTTCAGGAGCTTGATAAAAGTATTGATGAGCCCTGTTTAACAAGGCATCGTAAGAGACTCATTCTTCTTGTGGTCACAAGTCCCCTTTCACCCCCTACAAAAATATGATCTAGCTTCTTTTCATCTGTAGAATATTTGAAATTTCATGGGATGCTGTAAATACATGCATGGGTTTTAGCTTGCTTTCTACTCCTATTCCTATTATAGATATCTAGATTGCATAAACACTGTAGTTTTCAACTAGTGTCCATACTCTTCATTTTGTTGTGTGTGTTGATTTTTTTGACACATTTGTAGATTCTTCAGTGCTTTTTGTTGTGACGTTATGAGTCATCCTAAACAAAAATAAAAGCAAGTAAGTATTCTGAATTTATTATTTTCTTGATACTGAGAGGAAGTCAAAATATGCATTCAGCTGTCTCTTCATTTTGAGACAACCATTGCAAACAAAAACCAAAAGTTGTTCTGGAGGTAGATTACAGCATTGATGACCATTTACTTTAAACAAATGGGTAAGAATGGGTAGGCCACCTGGTAATGCATTCTTTGTCAATTGTACATTTGTAATTGTTTTGTGCAGTCCATAGTTTGACAAAAAAGAACGCTTTACGGGTTTCTTTGGCAGATAATTCCAGTCTCGTGTATTGTTTTCCTAATATTCTGATTGTTTTTTTTCTTACTATAATGTTGGTCTTATTGGATAAAATTAATCCAGTTTAATACAGCTCAAGCTATAAAAATCTGATTATCTACCTTATCTTTTAAAATAAAACTTCTAATGTTTCATGGATACTTCCAATGTACTGGAAGAAAATTTTGTAGAGCATTTGCATAGGAGGCTACTTCTCATGGTGTTGAATTTTCTAGGTAAATCTAATAGTAACATTCCCTTTTGGTTCGGACAGTATTTTCTGGTAACTGGTTAATATTACTACTGTTGTTGCTAGTTCCTGCATCGCTGTTATGATTAAATTCTTAAGGTGACTGTAGCAGCAATAGCATTTAAACCTTCTATCAAAAAATCCTGTCAAACTAGCGAACAGCGTTACAATTACTGTAATACTGTAATGTTACTGTACGTTACTGTTCTGATGAGTTCATACCAAGTATAGTTCTGCGTTATGCTGTTATAGTATTTCATATAATGATAATTTCATATACTTAGCATTACTTCATAAAAACAAACAGAATTGATATTAACTAATGATAGCTATAGGTAGATAAGAAGTGACAGAGTCGATGTTGCCTGATGTTAATTAGAGGTTGACTTTTTTCCCTGCTGAGTACTTATGCTTTTTTTGTATCTGAAAAAGAGTAACAAATGCTACAGTTATTAGTGTGATTGTATCAACATTGTATCCATTGGAAATTACACAGTGGACTATAGGATGTTCTTCAGTTCTGCATGTGGTAATCCTATAGCTTTGTATTTCTGCCTCTCCGTGTTTCACTATTGCTTCTACACAGTCCTCAAAAGCTGCAGAGAGGATGTGTTACAGAATGCTTTGCTATTTTCAGTGTGAGGATGAAATTATGCTTTGAATCCATTTATTGAAAATCTAAGACAAGCTTTTGCAAAGTGATACTTTCTACCCAGTATATTAATTCAGAATAGTTCAAAGATGCAAAATACATGGAGATCAATGGAAACAAGTCTTCTCTCAAATAGTGGGGACATAACTGGAGTATCTAAATTTCCCAGAAATACTGTTTCATCCCAAGTGAAAAGTGGACTAAGAAGAATGATGGCATCAAAATCAAGTGATTTTTATCTTGTTCTTATAATAAAAATGGTTCAGCTTTAATATAGTGGGTTTAACAAAACAGTGCCCTACAGATATTACTTAAGATTTTACAGCATTCCTTTGATGTTGTCTGACTGCCCTCTTCAGGATGACAGTGAATATGTTAGTCTCCTTAATGTTAGTATCTGTTTCTAGAAATAACTAATGCCTAAATCACTTTTTTTCTTTTTATACAATTGCAGACTTTGCCCATTGAGGAATTGTGTTAAGTAGCAGATTTTAATCAATCTGGCAATAATGGTGAAAGTTGAGTTTTGTGTGATTTTGTAATATTTAGGTTGTTTTTTTTTTTTGGGGGGGGGGCCGCAAGAATGCATAAAATTTCATTTTAACTGTTTTTCTTAAATGATAGATTTTTTCATATACAGCGTATTCCTTGATACAACACAGTTCCACTGGAGTTGTAATATATTTCATGCCTAAGGATGATAATTAGGAAATGGGGACATTCTTGACATAGAATCACAGAATAGTTAGGATTGGAAAGGACCTTAAGATCATCCACTTCCAACAAGAATTTTATATTTAACTTGTAATATAAAATAATTTAGTTCCTTTGCTAAAATAATTAGCAAAGGAGTCTGTGGAAAGCCAGAAGTACTGCAAGGATCCTTTCAGATTGTTTTTTTAATATTTTTTTCTTTATTTCTTCCTTCTTCTGAATTATTCATTGCTATGGATTTTTCCTGAGGTAGAACCTGTGGTTTTATGGTTCTGTGGTTGTGTGTTTAGAGAATGTCTTTGCTGGAAAAGGATCCCGGAATTCTTCTTGATATCGTACTTGAGGGTCACATAAGTGTGTGTTAGCAGATTGTGTCATGCTTGCTGCTCAGGACACTCCTCTTCTCTGAGACTTTTAAATAGAGAAAACATTATTTTTTGTTAACATCATCTTGGGATTTCTATGCCATACCTTTGACTTAACACTTAATTTTGGAGAAGATAAGTTTGAAGCAAAAAGTTGCATAACTAGCTGTAACTTTTTTTAATAATAGGCTGTTGAGAATGATACTGTTGCAAGTGTAATTCATCTGACTGCTGCAGCTGGTTATAGAATCTTTCTTGCCAGCAAATGCCACATGGATGTACATTTGTTTCTTTTCCTTCACAGGCAAGCTAATGAAGAATATCAAGTGCTGGCTAATTCATGGCGCTATTCATCTGCTTTCTCAAACAAACTGTTTTTCACAATAGTGGATTATGATGAAGGTGCAGATGTTTTTCAGCAGGTAAATGTTGGATATTGTAAAACATTCTTAATTTTTAGAACTACATGTTGATTTGCCAACTGATACAAAATAAACTATTTTCTGTGTGTAGGTATGTACCTCTGTGTTTTGTATATAAGTTCTTCCTGATTAAAAACACCAGGCATTAGGGTTTCTGTGACATTATCAATGACAGATTGTACCGGTAGCAACTTCTAGTATTTTCCAAATGCTGTTTATAATGTTTATTTATACATTACATTATATGTATGCAAACTATTTTTCAACCCATAATTAATGTCATTTATTTGAATTAAGTGCAGTGTAATTAACGTTTAAAGATTTCCTTTATTTTATCATCATTATCATTATTTTATCATTATAATTTATTATTTATCATTATTTTATCATTGGGGAAAAACGCTTTTTAAGTAAAAGAGCTTTTTAATTGATTTTGTATAATACAATATTCTTCAACTCCAGTAATATTTGTATGATTCTGGCAGTTGTTCAAGGAAAAGAAAAGAGGCTAGTTTAGATTTTCTGCTTTGAAGAGTGAAAAATCAACTGTTGGAGAACAGTCTAAGGTCCACTCTTAAATCGAGCTGTCAAGGTGAAACGCATCACTTGAAAGTAAATAATAAATACTGACATGCATTTCCCTGATATTTATCCATTGATTGAAGCTAAACATGCAGATCAAGAGGAGTGACAAGTTTTGAAGCTCTCTGTATTTTTAATCACCTCCTGGAGAAGGAATCTTCCAGGAGAAAAAAATTATATTTATTTTTTAAATACTAAATTTAAAAAGTCTAATTACTGTTTAGTAAGTATTTTTTCTTCCACTTCAGATCCGAGAATGTGTTGTGCAAAAAATGTTTATTAACGGCTTATGGTTTTGCCTTAAAAATTTTAGTTCAAATAAGCTTTAAAATCATTTTACATTATCCTACATGGTTACAGTAATGCAAAATGTTGTTTGGTCTTCCCTTAAGCCAATCAATACATATTAGAATAGTCCAGTCCAACTTAGTCCTTGTGTACAAGAGTACAGATTCAGTTTATTTCAGGTGGTATGCATTTAAAGTAGCGTAAAACCAAGACAATTAGATAAAATAGGTAAGTTTTTGACTGTATTTGAGAAATATGGTGTTAAGGATAAGTGATACTAATGGCTATTTAAAGGTGGATTTGGTGGAAGTGTGGTTTAGGCTTGCTTTATGTTTTTGTGTACAAACAAGTCATGTAATATGAATGCCATAGCATTAAAACCCTCAAAAGTCATGATACTGATTTTTCAGCTTTTGTTCTGTTTGTAGAGAAACAACAAAGCAGTTGCAGAGCAGCGTCCCCCAAACGCTATACAATGTCAGAACATATACGAATTTTATAAAATATTTTATTCAACTATTTATCAACATTTATCATAGTCTTTCTTTCTTATTTCCAAATCAGTTCACTAAAGAAGCGGGCTATTTTTCTCTTAGATATAAAATGTTTTAGTAGCTGGTGATTTCTATTCAGTTCTGTACATGGTTAAATGTTGAGTTTTGGTAATGTGATAAAATTCATTTTGCAGTAATGAAGCAAACAAGTTTAGTCTGCCTTTGTTATTTAAAGCTCTCCATATTGCATCATTTTTAATTATTGCGCTTATTTTGTGTATGATTCTATGTTAAGTTTTTCAAGTGTTTTGCTGCACTGTTTCTAAGATGGACAGAATATGGAGGAATTTGATATACTAAAATTATATTCTCCTATACCAAAGTTGAAGTAAAATTTAAAGTGGAAAATATAAATGTATTTGTTTATCACCTTTGGTTGTTTTTTTTTTTTTTTTGATATACTGTGAATAGTCATGTAATTTCTAGGGCAAGTTATGTAGTCTAAGCTAGTTACCTGGGCCTTTCTGAATTCAAAAAAGACTAGTCATTGTTGGGTAGTCCATCTTGAAGCGAGTGGAAGGCTAGTTAATGTTGTTAACATTGTATTAGGCAAGAGAAACAATGTCACACTATCTTCCTTATAGCCAAATTACCTGAACAGATTGGATGAATGTGGGGTCTCTGTTTTACTAGTTGCAGGAAAGTTCTTCCAGAGTATAAAAACTTTAAAGATTAAGATACTCAGAAAAGTTTGGGGGTGAAATACTCTGAATAATTAAACATCCCAGTCTACTGGAAGGAATGTTCTTTTTTTTGCAGAACTGTACTTGAAGATATATAAAAAGAGAGTAATGTATAGAGGAAAATATTTATTTTTCATGCTGATTAGACTTGTGCTGTCATGTATGTAAAAGGTAAAATTTTTTTGGGGTAGAGTTACAATATTTTTTTCCTGTTATTTTTCCTGTTTTTGTAGCTGAATATGAACTCTGCTCCGACTTTCATGCATTTTCCTCCAAAAGGTAAACCCAAGAGAGCTGACACGTTTGACCTGCAGAGAATCGGCTTTGCAGCTGAGCAGCTAGCTAAATGGATAGCTGACAGAACAGATGTTCATGTAAGTCTTTCAACAATTTTGAAAGTTGAAATCAAATGTATCTTTGTAATCTGTGGCAATTTATGCAGTTTTGCAGATTATATTCCATTCTTGCTTTGTTGAATTGTATGTAGTTTACTTTGGATGAAAACAGGTAGTGATACTGTGATATTTAGTTGTTAATAACTAAATCTTATATAATAACTAAATCTTATATAATGCAAACAAAACAGATAGATCCAAAGGTAGGTGCTCCTAATCCAGACACCCTGCAAATGTGTTGAAGAAATAATGTTTTGGAGTTTAGCAGTTCAATATGATGCTTAAAACTTTTTTCCAATTTGTGTATTAAAGGAAGTACTGTTTTTTTCTTACTTAAATATAAGCTTAGGGTTTAGTCTTTCTGATGCTGAAACCAGATTTCAGGTACTCCTTGTTTGTTTATATATAAGACGATCTGTATGTATGCATTTATTGCAATCTGTATTTTCATTTATCTTTTCCAGATTAGAGTGTTCAGGCCTCCTAACTATTCTGGTACAATTGCACTGGCTCTTCTGGTATCTCTTGTTGGTGGATTGTTGTATCTGCGCAGAAATAACTTGGAGTTCATCTACAACAAAACTGGCTGGGCCATGGCAGCTCTGGTATGCAGATTTTCCTTACCAGCATATTTAATATTAGCTCCTTGTCTTAGCATATGTGTCTTCATTACTTGCACAATAAGTAAATTAAAAAACATTGCATTAATACAGTGTTCAGTATGGTACTATCAGACAAAGATTCATAATTTAGATTTTGAGGCTAATTCCCATTAGCTTTATCACTCACTAATATTTCTAATAAAAAGTGTTACTAATCTTCACTGCTGTTGTTCAACCTGCTCTTTTTTGTAAAATCAGTAATGATATCGTTTTCAATGATATTTAAAGATAATTCTACCACCAGTAAGCGCAAATTTGATATGTACCAATCTAATTTTTTTTTTGAGTCCTAATCTTTAGAGATCACTTGAGTAAAGCAATAATTAGCACAGCAAAATGGATGTTTTTGTCAAACATCAAATAAAGATATAATCAGGGCATTTCCTTTGTTTAACCATGCAATATATCTCTGCAGACAGCCTTTTCATTCCGATTTCATACCTCAGGGATTCAGATCAGAAGTTTAATGTTTGAATGTTTTGGGGAATAGAGTTTTTGTCTTTCAGAGGTTAAAAATCAGTCAAATCAAGAATGATTCTATTACAATCTGTATTCAATAAATAGTTGAAGACATAATTAACTTCCTAATTGAGTTAAGAAAATGAACACATCAATTCTTTCTTATTTGCAGTTCTCCTTAGCAGTAGTTGGACATTTTACATGTAACTGGAAATTACAATGCTGAAAACTTATAATCACATTCAACTGAACCTGTGTGGACAGGGTCAATGTCCTAATGGGATCAAGCATTTAAAGAAATTATGTTGATGCCATTCAGTAGTTTTCATCCTGCTGATTATATTGACAAGCAGTAATAGCATCAAAAGGAATTAAAATGGCATTAATGCTGTTTATTGTTGTTGCTAATACTGTTTCCTGTAAAATTCTCTTTACTTTAAAAATGAATCGCACTTAGAGGATGTTTTAGGAAAAGGTCCTGCATCTGAAAGTATCTAGCAATTAATCATGGCCTTGAACTGATGCTTCCCAGTTTAATCATTACTCTTCTTTCACCTTCACAATGTTGTCAAAGGCCCATACTACAAAATGGTGTTTTAGCAAAGATCATGCAGTTACCAGAAGTCCTTTTGGTTTTATTCAGATCTACAAGTGGACATACAAGCTAATGTTGTAAGTTCTTTTTGGTGAAATCAGCAGGGACACCAGATTGCAGGCTTTTGCACAGATAAGCTTATTTCTGTAAAGTGACTAGAATAGGATAAGATCCATAGATATATTCATTTGAAGGTCTCGTGTAGTTATGAATCTCCTCCATGATGCTTTTTCTACCAATAAAACTTTGAGTTTTTTCGTAAAAGCTCATTAAAAGGAAAAATAGGCAAGATGGTATCTAGTAGAGGGGGTAGAGTCATGTCTAATAAAATTCATTTAGGAAGGGTATAACTAATAAAAAATTATATTCCTCATTAATATTTTTTCCTTTCTCGACTTTAAAAAATAAATAAACCCTTGAAAGCCTGGACAGCTACAGGAAGCCCATGTTTTTGATAAGAGCTTTGGCAATAAGTTTCTTATTGGCAGTTCCTTTTATTGTGGAACTGAGAAAGCACAGGAGATTTTTTTTTCTAAAAGCTGTAGGTTTGAGTTTTGATTGGTTTTCGGGAGATGTACTGTTAGGTAGCCAGCATTCATTAATCATTTGAAAAATAACATTTTAAATTTCAACTGAATCTCTTTCATATATATCCTGGAATTCTGAAAACTGTATTGTAGCAAACAGACAAGTCTCCTGTTTACTTTTCCTTGTCTTTCAAATCTTTGTTTTGAAGAGCATTTATATGCTCCTAAATGTTGGATACTTCTTATTTGAATGAAAAATTCACAGTACCTATCTCCCCAATTGAATGATCTGCACCTAAAATTAGAAAAAAAATCTCAGCATAAAGTGCCTCTGTGTTTTTGTGTGGGTTTTTTTGTTGTTTTTTTTTTCTTTTTTGACTAGCAGGAGAAGAGAGAATCCCCAAAATGTTGGCTGAATTTGATATCTCCATTGATACAAAAAAGTAGTGTCTCATAAGAGATACTTCCAATGCTGTTTTATGAGAATATTTAGGAACGCAATTTTTAGTGATGCATGTAGTGGTTTTGGTAAACTTTCAGAAGCCAGACCAGAGCTTTCATCTCTGGTTGACACCAATCACAAAACTGTTGAACTGGTTTTGTCCTCAACATTAGATTGCACAACAGCAATGCTATTACTGATTTCATCCCCTTGTAGAAGCACTGCAGACTCTGGTAGTATCTTGTATGCCTTAGGCATTTTTACTTGCAACATTACCCAGAAGACTCTTAGAATGGCAAACCAGATGACTGAGTCACAGTACATAATACCCCATAAGATGTCTTTTTGAGATCACATCCAAAATTTGTCCCCTAAATTATTTTAGACTTTAATTCAAATCATACTCTTCGTCTATGGACAATTTTCTCTGTCCCATGGTCGCACAAAGATGAGGAAGGACTTCAGTTCTTAGATATTTGCAGAGTCCTGCCCACTTATAAAAAGAAGCAGTTTAGATTCTTGTCAAGACTCTTCATGTCTTAAGCAGAGAGGATAAAAGGTCAGATGACATAAACTGGATGTATTTCTAACATTTTAGAAGAAATTGCTGTATTTTATACAACTCAGTACTGTGCTGAGAGCTTGTTCAGCTGTCTAGAATGTGGGCTACAAGGGTGAATAGGGGCTATGAGGGCTTCTTTCAAAGCATTTTCTTCACTAGGCTGCCACTGAGGTTTTCTGCGTGTAATTTTTGGTTTTATGTGTGTATTTCAGATTTGCCTGTATACCAGTGGAATCTGGGAAAGCAAAGTCTGCTCAGGTTAGAAGAGGCAGCTGCCTAGGAGTTGACTCTGCTGGGCAAAATATATTAAGTTGCTTGAATTAGGAGACAAAGCATGTGCTTATGATTGTCATAACAATTAATGGCTATGAGAAATGTGTTCTGTGCTGATATACTCCACAGTAGTACACAATACAGTACATTTGTCATCAGTTACTGCTCCAAAAGAGCTTGCTCCAAAAGGGTATCATGGTTGGGAGTGGCTTCTTTACCCCCTTGTAGGAATGAGGCTAAAAAAGTAATGTGTTTTCTACAAAGATATGACTAGAAAAAGTTAGGCTTCTCCATATGAGTAGATGGGCATCTCAAAAGAACAGCAATAAATGCAAGTTATTAATTTCCTTTTCTTCCCATAGTTAGAGATCTGTATCTTTTTAAAGATACAGAAACCCATTCTCTTTTCTTCTAGGTTGTACTTCCTGTCCTTGACTTATATATCTTATATTGGACATTCTAAGAAGTGATGGATTGTTATTTAGAAATTGAGTACAGATCCTGTAATTCTGTAGCCTTCTTTGAGTACAGAAGCAAAGTTAAACTGGAAAGAAAGGATTACGTTTCTTTAAAACAATAATTGTGAAAGGGTTAAAACTTACATATACAGAATAGTATAGAATAAGTGCAGAACTGGATGCCTGTGTCTGCCTGTTTTTTTTTAACTATGCTTAAAATTAACTACTGATTAATGAGTCTAGAATGTAATTTTTCTTACGTTAACAGATATTTATCTGTTATAAAGTATATGACTATGTATAAACTGGGGTGGAGTGTTTTTTAAATCTTTCCATATGGAAGAAGATTTGGCCCTAGAGAATGTAAATTAAGTACAGTAATGGGTAGAGTAATTTTTCATAGAAAACTCACTTTCAGAGCGCCACAGTTTGTGTTCTCTATCCTCTTTCAGTGCTTTACATTTCAGCTAATTTTTAGCCTTTTAAAACATCCCTTCCACCTCAGTTGTTACCCACATTTTCAGTTTCTCTACTTTTGTACTTTCACATAAGCTATCTCCTGTGTGACCAAAATTGCAGTATAAATTTCTAAAACAGTCTGCAAGGCATAGAAATAGCTGTTACCCTTTTCCCAGTAACTGAAGCATGCACTCTCTTCATTTCTTTGCATATTATTAATTAAAACATAATCCATTTTCTAGTAATCACTACCATGATGCTTTCATCTCCCATGTTAATTACTATACTGATATATTAGAAATCCTCCTAAGGGCAAAATGAAACACACCTTCAGTATTTCAAGTCAAGAATCTGTTCCTAGTGTAATTGAAAACTTAACAGTACAACAAAGAGTTATTATTTAACTCGACATGAAGATGTATTTTTTTCATTATTTTCTTTTTCTTTCTATTACAAGGGCAAAAAGTCTCAATTATAACACCACAGTTAAAATTGTTATGTACACATTTCCTAGTATCTTTCCCTTTGTCTCATGTCATGGTTACTCCTCCAGTGTTTATCTTTAGATTTCTGAGAGCATTCATTGGCTTCACTTTGGGGTGAGTGGGTGCTGTGCTGTGTTGTTAAGATTCAGTCCTAACGCCTTGCAAAGTTTGTTCAAATGATATTGCTAGAGGTGGCAATGCTGCATTTATGGGGATAAAACCTGCAATAGTTTACGTTTATTTCATTAATATGTTTCTAAACATTTTTTAAAGAAAACCCTTTAAAGAGTTTTTAATAAACCCTGCTTTAGTTAACCATCAAGGTATTAATCTTTACATTTGCGATCCATCTGCTCAAATCACTATGACTATATTATGCTGGTGGGAGTATTTTGCAGTAAAAATTAGCATATATGTAAAAACTGTACTTTTTGTAAGGATTATCTGTACTGGTAAGCCAAAAACCATATTTATATGCTCCAAGTTTCCCATTTTTGTTTTTCTCATTTGGTACTCAAAATATACTGTATTTTCTTCCTTAACGTATTTATAATGACACTTGCTATGACTGTGATGACATGTAGATTCTGCAGTTAT
This sequence comes from Pezoporus wallicus, assembly GCF_028554395.1. Lineage (NCBI taxonomy): Eukaryota > Metazoa > Chordata > Aves > Psittaciformes > Psittacidae > Pezoporus > Pezoporus wallicus. Next base: position 1,253,665 of record NW_026640754.1, read on the forward strand.
GACAATATTATATATATAATTCTACAAGAATTGTCTGTTTTTACAGTTGTCATGCATCCCTAACCTAACTTCACACTTCTTTCCACAGGGAATTTCACTTTTTTACCAAATCAACCAGTATTATTTTTCATAGCTAAAATGAATCATAGTTGTATAGGACACACAATGAGAATTTCATAAAATGGGGCAGACACTTTTTTCTACAACTGGATTTCTTTTTTCTTATGCTTTTATATATCATTTCGTACACCTGAAAGCAAACAGGCGAGCTAAACATTTCTGTTGGATCAGAGGGAGAATTCATTTTATGAAAGGTTGTATAAATCTTGAACACTAGTTTGCAGAATATTTGCAATGAATGTCTTTTACTGCTGTGAATGTTTTTTGCCATATAGATGTGGTAATGTGGCATTTCCAAGTGCATGTAATGGCAGGATTCTTTCAAGTGAGATTTTGAAAACCTCTGTCTTGAGCTAACTCATTTTCTAACAGAAGACATTAAGAATTTTATGAGAGCAGCACATCTGTAAAACCCTATCCTAAAAATCAAATAGCGTTTGATACTGTATCTGGTTACATAAATAATTATGTATATAAAAGAAGGTAGTGAGGTGGTTCAAGACCTGGTTGAAAGGAAGAAGGCAGAGAGTTGTGGTTAATGGGGCAGAATCTAGCTGGAGGTCTGTGACTAGTGGAGTCCCTCAGGGGTCGGTGCTGGGACCAGTGCTGTTTAGTATTTTCATCAACAACCTGGATGAGGGAACTGAATGTACCCTCAGCAAGTTTGCTGATGATACTAAACTGGGAGGAGTGGCTGACACACCAGAGGGCTGTGTTGCCATTCAGCTGGAGAGTTGGGCGTGGAGAAACTTGATGAAATTCAACAAAGGCAAGTGTCGAGTCTTGCATCTGGGGAAGAACAACCCCATGTACCAGTACAGGCTGGGGGCTGACCTGCTGGACAGTAGTGAAGGGGAAAGGGACCTGGGGGTCCTGGTGGATAGGAGGATGACCATGAGCCAACACTGTGCCCTTGTGGCCAGGAAGGCCAATGGCATCCTAGGGTGCATTAGAAAGGGTGTGGTTAGTAGGTCAAGAGAGGTTCTTCTCCCCCTCTATTCTGCCTTGGTGAGGCCACATCTGGAATATTGTGTCCAGTTCTGGGCCCCACAGTTCAAGGAGGACAGGGAATTGCTTGAAAGAGTCCAGCGCAGAGCTACAAAGATGATTAAGGGAGTGGAACATCTCTCTTATGAGGAGAGGCTGAGGGAGCTGGGACTCTTTAGCTTGGAGGAGACTGAGGGGTGACCTCATCAATGTTTACAAATATGTAAAGGGTGAGTGTCAGGATGATGGAGGTAGGTTTTTTTCAGTGATGTCCAGTGATAGGACAAGGGGCAATGGGTGTAAACTGGAGCATAGGAGGTTCCATGTGAACATCAGGAAAAATTTCTTTACTGTGAGAGTGACAGATCACTGGAACAGGTTGCCCAGGGGGGTTGTGGAGTCTCCTACATTGGAGATATTCAAGGCCCTCCTGGACAACTTCCTGTGTGATGTATTCTAGGTTACCCTGCTCTTGCAGGGGGTTGGACTAGATGATCTTTTGAGGTCCCTTCCAACTCCTGGGATTCTGTGATCACTGACAGAATGGTGTTCTATTCATTTTTTCTGAGTAAATACATGATCATGTTTTTTCTGTTTTTTCTAGTGTGTTGTATTTGCTATGACATCTGGTCAGATGTGGAATCATATCCGTGGACCCCCATATGCACATAAAAATCCTCAGAATGGACAAGTGGTGAGTTGATTCTTTCCTTTTGAGGGGAAATATGATATTGATAGTAATTTGCTACACTGAGTCTACAGTTGCAAATAATTGCAGTTTCATGGCACTGTATTACAGTCTGTTGGAGTCTTTAAGTCTCCAGCTGCAAGCAGAGTCTGTTTTGCTATTTCAGATGTTTAGAAAGTGCCACCATCTTTGATTTGAGAAAATAAATGAGTGGCCATGTTTTCCAAATTTCTGTCGGGTTCTCAGCTGTAGTGCATGTGTTATAGAGGGTTTGATACCACACAATTTCCACTGCCCAGAGATAAATGGTATTGTATCCTTTTGTAGAAATATGCTCCCTCAGAAAGTGAAAAGCGAGTTGTTTGGGTTTTGGATTTTCTTCTTTTCAGGCTTCATTTACACAAACCTTTGAGGTTTGTTACCTTCCTCTTTCTTGAGCATTTTAGTTAGAAAAGGAGATGGCAAATATTTTCACATGCTTTGTACCATTTTCCATCACGCCTGGAATTTTTCCACTGATTTTTAAGGAATGCTTTTTACTGTATCTCTTTATTCCTTCGACTTATATTCTTAACCAGCTTTAATAAGAAGTTACTAATAGTTGGCTACTGCCAAAATTAGTTGTACCTCACTACTGCTGACTTTGAAGGAATTCTCTTGCTTGCTCCTTCCTGATCACAGATTAGTAAATTAGAGTTCAGAAGAAGAAACTCACTGTCTACCAGGAAGGTGAAGAGGATCTTGGCTAGTTTCTGCCACTATTTGTTATTTACAGCTTTTCAGGCAAGTTGTTGGGGTGTTGCAGTGAACTTAATAGTCAGGAAGCTTTTTTTGTAACTAGTGTCCTGTCATGCTATTTTCAGCTTTGGCTATCACTAGTTAAAGGAGACTGTCGTATGTCTTAAAGAAACAATGTATTTAAACCTCCCTTTGTGGCATATCTGAATTGAAGTAGGAAAAAATTATGTTCTGAATTTGATTACTGATCTACTTTTAACAGGAATGTAGCAGTTTATTGATGTCATAAAACGACATGATTCCATCTGTCAACTTTGTTATGCAGAAGTGGAATTGATAATGTAATAAACAATCTGTATAAAACACTGTTTATAAAAATTTAGAGTTTTTCATTAGTGCCTTAGTATTTATGATACTTTCCTATCAAGTGGCAGAAAGGAGAAATACTGCAAAGAAAAAGCACCATTTGTGACCAATTAGTTTTTACCATATCCAGTTTTGTACACATTGCTCTTTTCTTAAATAGCTGTTTCTGAGGTGTACCTTACATTAAGTAATCAAAAAAAAAAATCTTCAGTTGTTCCTCAATTTGTGCCATCTTGTCTCAGTTTTCAGAGTGTGAACTCATATCCTATCTGAGTGTCTGTAAGGCTGCTAGTTTAGGAGTGTTAGCATACAAAACTAAGTAATGAAAATAATAATAGAGATGGCTTTAAGTTCTGGATACTAATCAGCTGTATTAGTCAGCATGCATGCCTTCTTTTCTGATTTTGCTTCAATATATGACTTCAGGTAAGTTATTTTGTGCTTCTGTTTCACTTGTCTCTCCTTGTTCACAATGTGTCAGTACTTTTGCCTCCTTGGAGCTTTTGTCTGTGACAGTAAGTGAAACCAGTAGCAAGGTCACCAAGTTGTTGATTTAAGGTATCACTGACCAGATTTAAGGTATCACTGACCAGTATAGTTATAACTTAAAGCTCTTATTTTACCAGTATTAGAAGCTTAATAAGCATTCTGTAACACTTTTACCTCTTTTAAATTGTGGGTTTTTTTCAAGTAACACTATTGAACATTTTGCTGTTTCATTTTTCTAGCACTTGTGTATATTCCTGTGAATTTGAAGTCATAGAAGTGCTTATCTAACACTTCTGTGTGATTTATTCAGCCATGATAATTCAGTGTAACATAGTTCTGCATTAAGTTAGCAACTGCTGTCTTTACATCTGGATGAAATTTAACTCATCACTTTCTTTCCAACGTCTAGGATTTATTAGCAATTCAAAATTTGTATGCCTATTTTGCACAAGGATTACTTGTACGTAATGCTCTGAAACCTTGTTAACAGCCTTATCATGTAAAATTCTGTTTTTAAGAGGAGGTATAGAATAGCTCACCAAGCGTAGTTGTTTTATTGTTAGCTAATTCTTAGCTTTTTTATTTCATAGGAGTTGATGTTTCAGTTTTGTACTAGCTGTAGAGCCTGATAATGCCACCAGAATTTGATAATATTCTGTCTCTATAAACTGTTTCTTGCCTCAGACATCTCCTAATATTTGCTTTGTTCTTGTCATAATTTTAGATGATACCTCATTTATTTTCCTTAAATTCCTGTTTTTTCAAAACATGAAAAGACATTGGTGTGCTTTTCTTAACACTACTTACTAGCACCAGTGTCTTGTACAGTAACATTACCAGTTCTTAATTTTTTTGTCTTGTGCACCAGCACAAAAATGATTCAGTTGCCTAAACTACTTTAATTCTGTGATTGTATTCTTTGAATTAAGCTTTTAAACCATATTTTTGTACTTGTGTGTGACGTGCTCACTTACTGAGGTTATTGCAGTTACTTACTTTTATATTCCCCATTGCCATCAGCTCATTTCAGTTTCTGGGTCCACATGGAAGCACTATCAACTTTTACATAGACAGCTGAATCATGCAGTGTCATTCTTTGATATTTCAGTTCTGGTTTAGGTTGATGAATCTGGTGCTATTTTGGCACATGCTTTCTCTCACATTTCTGGAGTTTTTCATCATTTGCCTCATACCTTTGTTAGGATTAGGCCCTTACTGACTCTGTGACTCTAAAATCTGTACCTTTTTACTGGGACTGAGAGTGAAAACTTGACCATCCCTTTGGTGTCTGTATAAAAACAGTTTTGGGAGAGTTCTGATTTTTATTCAGAGCTTGGTCTGTGGTGAGCTGGAGAACGCAATTACGTATTTTTGAGCCTCCTGCAGAGGTAGTTCTGCTGTTTAATTGACCTAATAGCACAGAATTCTCATTAGATTTTCATCAGCTTTTAGTGAAATAGCAGTGTATAGGAAAGCTTTGATGTATATGTATCCCAGGATTAGCAGCCATTTTTTTTTTTTTGCTTTGGATACAAATCCTACAATTTTTATTACACAGTATGCTCAAGACTGTATATTTTAAATGGGTTGAAATTTTGCTATAAATGAGAATAGGGCAAAGGACAGGCTTGATTTTGCTGAGGTGAGCAGCTCGAGAGAGGACGCCTTCAACACCGGAGCTGGGGGGAGATCAGCGTCCAGGAGCTGAGCTCAACTCAGAGCGACGAGAGCCACCGAGGGAGCCTCAAGTCCTCGACAGGACCTGCCCGGAGCCGGCAGCTCAGCTGACGAGAGCGAGCAGCTGACTCACAGGGGGCGGAGCGTGGAGCAGCGGCGCCAGCCCTGACTGGGTAAAAACCTGCCCCAGGGAGCGCAAGCGACCAGGAGTGCGGCGAGGCAGTTTGAGCTGGCAGGCGGGCGGGATGGTGAGCGCAGTGGTGAGCACAGTGGTGAGCGCAGTGGTGAGCACAGTGGTGAGCACTCGTCATATGATCAGGGCCCGGTCTGGGAGCTCTGCTCTGGCTGCCCCGGCGGTGGCAGCGTAGGCACCCAGACAGAGCCGATGAGAGGGGAGGCTGCAGTGCAGAGCTCGGGGTGTAGAGAGTGCCTGCTCTGGTCTGGTGAGGGGAGGGTGCGCAATGGGCAGGGCTGCACTCGGTGCTCCCTGGTGGAGGTCCTCCTGCAGCAGGGGCTGAGCTGCGGGATGCTGTTAATAGGCTGTGAGATGTCAGGGAAGCTGAGAGGAAGCAGGAATGCTTGCTGCCGGCCCAAACTGTGCAGGGGCCTCGAGCTTCACCTCTACCTCATGAAGGAAAGAAGGAGGCCGTTAACCTGGGAAGCTGGGAATTAGTGACCAAAAAAAAAAAAAACAAAAAAAGGAGGAAAAGAGGAAAAGGACAATTAGAAGCAAGTGGCTTCCTCTTAAATCTGTTGTCCCCACGCAGAACCGCTTTGCTGTCATGCAGGAGGCTAATGAGGAAACACACTGACACCAGAAACAGCCGGCTGATGCACTGGTAAAGAAGATCTCTACTGGTGCTGCCAGGAAAAAGCGGGGGGTCGTAGTAGTAGGGGACTCTACACTGAAAGGGACAGAAGCACTGTCAGCTTTGACCCCGTCTCAAGGGTGGTGTGTTGCCTACCGGGGGCACGGATCAGGGATGTGGCAGAGAGGCTGCCTGCTCTAGTAAGTCCCACGGGCTGTTACCCGCTTCTAGTGATACATGTGGGTGCTAGGGATATAGATAGTAGTAGCCTGGGGAACATAAAGAAGGACTACAGAGCGCTGGGGGAGGTGGTTAGGGGCTCTGGAACTCAGGTGGTCTTTTCATCAATTCTCCGGGGTACAGGGGAGGACCTAAAAATAAGCTAGGAGGATTGGCCAGGTTAATAAAGGATTAAAAGGGTGGTGTCGTAGGGGTTTGGGTGTCTTGAACACGGGACCCAAGTTTGTAGGCCAGGTCTAGTGGGGGCTGGTGAAGCTGCTCTGATAAGGAAGGGAAGGAGCAGTTTTGGTAGGAGTCTTGCCAGACTGGTCAAGGAGGCTTTAAACTAGCTGTGTTGGGGGAGGGGGGCATCATTCCATCCCAACACACCCAGTCAGTTGCCAGCACCTATAATAAATGCTCGGAGCAATGTAGAGATATCCCAGCCACCCCAGCCAATAAGCCAGCTTCAGTTGGAGCTCGGCTCAGATGCCTCTGTACGAACGCCCGTAGCATGGGGAACAAACGAGGAATTAGAGATGTGTGCATGTCTACGGGGGTATGATATAATAGGCATTGCAGAAACATGGTGGGATGGCTCCTATGACTGGACTGTTGGTATGGAAGGTTACTGGCTTTTTAGAAAAGACAGGCCTGGCAGGTGGGGAGGGTGAGTTGCCCTTCATGTTAGGGATAGGCTGGAGAGTATGGAACTCTGTCTGGGGACAGCTGAGCAGTCCACAGAGAGTTTGTGGGTCAGGGTTAAAGGGAGAACAGCTATGGGAGACATATTGTGGGGATCTGTTACAGAACACCTGATCAAGGAGAATCTGCAGATGAAGCACTCTATAGACAGATAGGAACATCCTCACGCTCACAGTCCCTTGTTCTCATGGGAGACTTCAACCACCCTGACATCTGTTGGAAGAATGGAACGGCCTGGCACAAACAATCCAGAAGGTTCCTCGATTGTGTGGAAGACAACTTCCTTCTGCAAGTAATAGAGGAGCCAACAAGGAGAGGTGCCATGCTTGACCTCGTGCTCACCAACAGGGAAGGGCTCGTTGGAAATGTGATGCTCCAGGGCAGACTTGGATGCAGCGACCATGAGATGTTCGAATTTGAGATCCTCAGGACAGTGAGAAGAGCGTGCAGCAAGCTCACTGCCCTGGACTTCAAAAGAGCAGACTTTGGCCTCTTCAGGAACCTGCTTAGTTAAGGTTCCATGGGATATAGCCCTAAAGGGCAAGGGGGCCCAAGACTTTTGGTTGGTATTCAAGGATCACCTGCTACAAGCTCAGGAGTGTTGCATCCCAGCTAGAAGGAAGTGCAGCAGGAGGGCCAGGAGACCTCCTTGGATGGATAAGGAGCTACTGAGGAAAATTTAAATGAAAAAAGAGGCTTATAAAATGTGGAAGCAAGGACAGGCAGCCTGGGAAGGTGTCCTGGGTTCAGCAGTAGCAGTCATGTTTCTCCTTCGTGGTAGCTGGTGCATTGCAGTGTTTTGACTTCCAGCCTGGGAACAGTGCTGGTGATACCAATGTTTTCGGTTGTTGCTAAGTGATGTTTACCCTGATCAAGGACTTTGTGAGGCTCATGCTCTGCCAGGGAGGAGGGGAAGCCGTGAGGGAGCAGAGACAGGGTGCCTGACCCAGGCTAGCCAAAGAGGTATTCCATACTACAGCATGTCATGCCCGGGGTGGGGGTGACTGGGAGTTACCTGGAAGGACACCGGCTTCTGGGTCAGACTTGTTACTTAGCCGGTGGTATTGTATTCTCTTCCCTTGTTATTTTCTCTTATCATTGTTGTCATTGGTGGTAGCGGTGGTGATTTGTGTTGTACATTGGTTTCTGGACTGTTCTTGTCTCAACCCGTAGGAGTTGCACTCTTTCGATCCTCCTCCCCGTTCCTCCAGGAGCAGGGAAGGGGAGAGCCCCAGGGCTCATAGCAGCCTTCCAGTATTTGAAGGGGGCCTATAGGGATGCTGGGGAGAGACTCTTCATTAGGGAATGTAGTGACAGGACAAGGGGTAACAGGTTCAAACTTTAACAGTGGAATTTTAGATTGGATGTAAGGAATAAATTCTTTACTGTTAGTGTGGTGTGGCACTGGAATAGGTTGCCAAGGGAGGTTGTGAATGCTCCGTCCCTGGCAGTGTTCAAGACCAGGTTGGACGTAGCCTTGGGTGATATGGTTTAGTGTGAGGTGTCCCTGCCCATGGCAGGGGTGTTGGAACTAGATGATCTTAAGGTCCTTTCCAACCCTAACCATTCTATGATTCTATGATTCTAAAATACTGACTTAAGATGGTTTCCCAAGCTCATAATTTTCTTTCGTTCTCTGAGAAGAAATTATTAGATGTTGGAAAAATTTTTGTGTGAAGAGAAAAATACGGTATTTTTGTTGCATAATAGATGGTTTTTCTATATAAGATGATGCTTATTATCCACATGAAATGGGTAATGGTGTTATTTGCCATCATATTGAGGTTTTTTTTTCACATCTTATGTTTTAAAAACTTTTTAAAATTGCCTAAGCCTAAGACAAATTACGTCCTTTTGAAGCAATTTATATCTGTGTTACGAATCTTTCAAATAGAACACCTTGTAATATCAGATTAAGTAAGTCATTCAGTTGTGAAGTTTATTCAGCTTTTTTTTTTTTTTTCTGTACTTTCACATTTCTGTAACCACGGATCTTTATTTGGGAGCAGTCTCTAAAATACCACAGATGGTCCTGCAGGTAGGGGTATGTGGTAGTCTATGATTCTGAAGTTAAATGAAAAACATATTTCACTGCTAGCATCACTTTTGCATTTGTCAATGTAAAATTAAGGTACTGTGGGAAAAAATTATGCTTAGAATATTGAGGTTCTTAATTCACATTAGTCCTCTAATGCTAAGCAGGACTAAGTGACATTTCTTCAAGATAATTCTCTGTGTTTTCTGACACGACTTTTTCATATTATTCTAATTAAAATAAATTGAACTGTTTCTTGGAGCAGTTTTTAAAGAGTGACTCTCCCTTTCCAGCTCAGTAAGTCACAGTAAATATATTGTCCTATTGGCTTTAATCTATCTGGGATCACATTTGAAGTACATTTCACCAAGATTGTATTTGTAATGCCTGATGCTTCTGAAAGTAGACACATTTCTCAGTAGCAGTTTCAGTACATGCAAAAGTCACTTTACTGTGTGATTTATTATTATATAAAAAAAGTTCATACAGGTTCTTGTATCAGTATCTAACATAAGTTATCCAGATTGGTGTCACTTTTACTGCAGCAATATTTTGGTGCATCTCTTGACAATAATCACAACCATAGTGCTATTGAGAATACTTCTTAGTATTTTATTGGAATAGCCTTTTTTATGTTAATATGCTTGATGGAAATAAGTAGGTTATTTATGTTATAACCATATTTAATGAAATGGCTTTCATGTGGTTATCAAAGCAGTGAGTCTATTTGGAATCTGCAATTAGTAAAGGGTTTCTCAAGGCTTTAAATTAAACTTACATCTTGAGTTACTAAAAAATCTGAACAATTGGCAATGTCAGATGTAGAACTAGTATAAAACAATCTTAATTCTAATAATAGATCAGTACATTAACAAATGGGGGGCATCTTATCTAAACTACTATTGGGAAAACTATTCATGTCTAAGATACCTGTCCTAATTTTTGATATTGTAGGAGTGATTATAACTTGTATTTCAGTAACTCTGTATAACATGTTTCTACCTTGGTATTGGAAAAGAAGAACCTTACACAATATTTTGTATCCTTTTTTGTTGTCGGAAGAAACAGGTAGGTAAGTGGTCATGACAAGAAAAGTTGCTTAGATGAGGCATTAGAGCCTCTAAATTCTTAAACTGGTCAGTTCTTGAAGCATACATGCCTTAAAAGTTCAGAGAGCACCTTGGTATTGCAAGCACTGCAGCTTTGGCTGAGTAAAGATGGAAGAGCTCCTGTCAACTAAAATTTGATTTTAGACAAATAATTAGGCAGAAAGTAGTCTACCATGATAAAATCTAATAAAATAATGCTGTATTTTAGTTGCTGTTTGTGACAACAGAAGTCCAATTTTAATTCACTTGTACCATTTTCAAATAACAAACACTTCCCCACCACCACCTTTTGCTAATTGTAGATGGTCTCCTAGAAGCAATTTGGTCTCATTTGAATGAAGAACTGTTTTGTACTCAATAGTTCTTTTTGTGTCAGAAGCTGGAGAGACCTCAAATATGTGAAATTATGAAGCATCTTAGGATAGAATGATAGTGCCACACAGAAAAATGTTTTCTTAAAACAGAGAAACAGTATGATAACAAGGGAAAAATCTGTTCATTATTCAATCTGTTATTGAATCTGTTATTATTCAAACAAGAGACATTGTCTTAAATCCTGCTTGAGTGCCAGGTAGGAATCTAGTTTTAATGAGTTCCTGGTCTTTACTGGTTGTGTAGATGTTAAAAAGCAAGAGCCTTCTCTAATAAAATAAATTTGATGGAAAGGTACCTCTGATGGTCTCTAGTCCAGCTGCTTGTTCAAAGCTGGTCAGGTTGCTCAGGACTTTGTCTAAGCAAATTTTGCAAATCTTCATGGTTAGGGATTCCCCAACCTGTTCCAGTGTTTCACCATCCACATTATTCTTTTAATTGTACAATCAAGGTAAATTTTATCCTTCTCTTCAGTAAAAGCTGATTTATCTGCATTCTTGATTAGAATAAACACTGACTTTAATAAAATTAGACTTAGCCAAGCAGTACACCTTTTCAGAGATCCTGACAGCATATGTTTGCTTAAGTGGCACTAGTACTATTATGATATCACTGCTGTATCCACACTAGAAATGAGAAAACATTAAACCTGGAGCAGTCATAGAGATTTTTCTCTATATAGATTCTGTTCTCTGAACAGAGCTGTGCAGGCATTCTTCCTATAGCTATTAAACAGCTTAACCATATCTGTTTTCTTCTATAATCTTGAAAGTTTTTACAGGAGAAGAAAGATTTTATGTATTTTCCGTATTGCTCAACACTTTAGACGGATTATGTTGTGAATCTTTCCTATTCCCTGCAGAAAGATAATTTGTAGTACAAGGGTTGCTTTTGCTGAAGTAAAATTTCAGCAGCTGGGAATTGTTTTATGAATTACTAAGCAAGCATCAAAATATTTTCTATCATGCAGACCCTTATAGAGACCTGGTGCAATTTTCCTTTGGAGAGCTTTTCCTTTTACATATAGTTTTGCTAGTAAGCTCTACTGCTGTCATTTCAGTTTAACAGATCAGATTTCTCTTTTGCCTGTGAATAATGTCAAGAAAAAGAATATGCATTTGAGTGACATTATGTAAATGAAGCAGCATACTTCAGACAGTCCGTCATGAACTGATTTACTCATTATCTCTGGTTCAGACAGAGACCTCTACTGAGGTTGATCTGGTTCTTAAATGATTTAAGGACATCTTGTATCAATGTAATATGATGCACAGAAGTGCGTTAAGGACTAGATTTAATGTACATCACATTTTCTTAGTATTCAGTACTTACAGAATGAAATTTTTATATTTGTTGGACTGTAGTTCTTTTCTACAAGTTTGTACTGAAAAAAAAGAAGACATTTTGCACTGTCCCCTTTAAAAGGTACTATTTATATGAAAGCTGTTTAAGGCTGGAATGCTTTAGGCACAATAAAAAGTTATAAAGACCTCTTTACTGACGGTCTTGCAAACCTAAGTTTTGAGCAATAAAGAAAATGATGAAATAACCTCCTTCCTGTTCAGAGGTCCTGAGGTCACTTAGCGAAGTAGAGTGCCTCACATGAAGAGAAAATAGCATTATCATTTAGAATAGGAAAGTTGTCTGCATTTACCAGCACTTCATTCTTCTAATATGGGTCAATGGAATGAAAGAAGAAATTGGTCTAAGACTATTTTGTTTTTTTTTTTTAATAATCACTGTTCTAAAAAACATTCCAAACAAAGAAATGTGCCTGTGCCTTTTGCACATCCTTAATTCTGTAGTTCATATTAATCATCTTGAGTAATCCATGTCAGGTAAAAGGCGGCATTATTCCATAGTCTTTTCTGTGTCTAAATACCAGAGTCCTAGAACTAAACTTGAAATTATTTTTTCAATTATTATTATTTGCCTGTAGACAGAGAACACTTCAATGAATGGTGTAATGAATGAATAAACACCATCTGATCTTGTCAGATGCTGTCATTTAAGATAATACTAATGCTGGAAATAGGGCCAAAAAGACACAGATTGTTTTCAGAACACAAGTAGGTATACTGCCATTAAAATATTTTGTATGTAAAAACAAAACTTTAAAATGGAGCTCTGGAAAAGTGCTGAAATATTTGGGCATAGTAGTGCTCTCAGAACTGGAGAGAATTTTGTCAGTGTCAGCTTCTTCACCTTCTGAATGTGCATTTAACTAGAAATATGCTACAGTAAGTAGAAATAATTCAAGCATTAGATCAGCTGCACAATTTAAGGATGGATTTTAAGAATCGATTTGTGAACCAAATTGAATTAAATTCATGCTGTTAGTCATTTACTATCCCAGCAATTGATCACTTGCATTATTATTAATTATCTCTGGAAAATCCATGACAATAAGGACATGATGTGAATCATCATGCTTGTAGTAAGCGTGGTTAAAGCCCTTCCCAAATCTTCTCTCTCAAAGCCAAGCCATCAATATACCACTTTAGGCAGTCTTTACAGAGGGACCAAAGTGTGTTTGTACTGTGGTCTTTCCACTGTATTCCTCTCATCCCTTAAAAACATTACATTAAATTCAGGCAGATGTTTTGCAAACCTTGAGTAATTGGAAAAATAAAAAGAGTACAGATTAAATTTGCATTTTTTCTTTTTTTTCATGTTTAATTTCTTGTTACCCTACTACTGCTACAGAACAAATAATTGAACCCCCTCCAAACAAGCTTCTTTAAAGCTGAGGAAAAGATTCTAGAAAGAAATGATACCAGATACAGCACAGGTTACAATGAATCTTGAAACAATAGAACACAACTGAAATAATAAACACAAAACAGCAATTTGAGAAAGGAAAGTACAGCTGTTTTAGCTTTGATCCAGCAAAGAGCATGAATGCTTAATTCATAATGCATGAGTACACAGTAGTGGGAGGGCCCTTGTACATTGTCCACTCATGAGCAAAGTACAACTTAATCAGAATCTTACTTTAAGATTTTGCTAGCAAACTTGTTTTACAGTGGTGTTCTACCACTTTTTTATTCAAATTAAACTTTTAATTATTGGGTGAATTGCAGATGAGATACTTTTTACCTTGATTTTGACTTAATTTTTTATAGGCATATCACATTAATGAATCATATTCAGCCCATACTTACATAGTGTATCCTTTTTTTTCTAGCTGAGTTCTTTTCAGATAATGAGAGCATAATTTGTGGAAATCCTTCAGTCTTTTGAAGCGTATAACCTTCATTTCTTCCCGTGTAGTGTAGTGATGGTTTTTCCTTGTTTCCTTTCTGACATCAACTGAATTCATTATTACCAGTTTTTGAACTCAGGTTCAAATGTAATAAATGTAATAAATGTAATAAATGTAATAAATTAGATCCAAGATCTAGAGTTCCTTTATGTGTTTTTAAACAGCCTGTTCTATCTCTCATTGAGCCAGTTATTCAACCTGCTTATAGTGCTTGTTCCAAACCCATTTTTCTCCTACTTTATGTGTAACAATGAGAGGATTAATTATCTTAAGAGATTATGCCTGGTGAATCTGGTATGTATCTCTTTGGAATAAATGTGCTGTATTTCATCTAATTTTTCATGTTTTTTTCAGATGTTTAATTGCTCTTTATTTCAAAATTTATTCAGAAGCATTTCATGTTATTGAAATCTAACTTCCTTCTGTCCAGAATTTGTTTAGTTTCTATTTATGCTGTTCTAAAGGTTTTCACTAACATAATTAGATGGAGTTGGCTAGAATGCATACATAAAAAAAATAAAAATTGTGACTGGGCTTTAATATTTATGTACTAGTTTTGGAATTCCACTTTTGAGTTTCCTTCATTTCTTTTTTTCCTTCATTTATTGATGTGACAATGATGCATTGTCAGCTGTGTACCCTTATAGTCCTTTTATTTGTTACAAGCATTGCTTAACACAGAATTCAGATACTGGGTCATTTTTTTAAATGGTTTTAAACCTTGACAGCTACACTTTAGTACCTATTACCTTATTTGCATGTTCTCTTTTAATGGCTGAAATGTCAGCTGTCTGTGTTCATTTCATTTGCAGGGCCACTTCATCTTAACTCCTGACAACTTTCATTTTATCGCTGACCTTCTTGACCTTTTAATAGGGAAACGTATTTGTTAGTCTCTTTCCGTTCTTTCTAAACTCTTATTGTTCATTGTATTCCATTCAAGAATCCTTCTCTGAAAGGTGACTATTTATTTATAAGATGTGTGAGACGTATTTAAGATAGCCTAAGAAATTTAAAGTGTTAGTCTCTCACTCGTTCAGTTCACCATTTTTTTCTATTGTTTTTATTTCAGTTGAACTCCTTTGAAATGTAAAAATCTCAAATCGAAAATTTCAAATGTGTTTTTATTAATCTTTCAGTTTAATTTCTGAATCAACTCAGGTAATTTTATCCTGAGTCTTTATAGTAACTTTAAAATATTACTGCTTCTTTTTGAACCAGTCGATAAATAAAGATAGAATCTACTAGATGTCACACACCGATCATTGAGGTCTGCTGTTAGCAGTATCTGTTTCAGTACTATCTAGAAAATTAGCCTTCAATCTACCAGGAGGAGCTCTTTTTCTTAATGCTTTTCAGTTCAACTTTGTAATAGCCTTCTCCGTGAGTGGGGTCTGAATTCTCTCTTGACCTTGCTGTCCTCCTCCAAAACTTGAAGTGTTCACAGAAGCTCAGCCTATTTTTTCGTTTCCATTTTTATGGGTTCACCTGCCTTAGTGCTTAATTCAGATAAGGGATACTCTTTTGAAGCCCATGCCACCTTTATTCCCACCTTCTGTGCTTTGGTTTGTGCTACACAGGGCACATGGACTATGATTCTTCTGCATGAAATGAAGCCAGATGGTGGACTCCAGGAGTTCAGCCAGTACTGTCCAAGCTGCTACCAGTTTGTTCAGGCTATTGGACAAAATAGGACCTAATGTGAAGTAGAACCACTTGAGATATGAAGAGTGTGGATATTGGGTTTGGAGAATTGATATGCACCACTCAATAATATAAACATAACCTTTGAGTCACCAGCAGGTCAACATCAGCATCTTTGCATCAGTAATGGTGGTATTCTTCCAATCAAATTTTGAAATTTGTTCTGTTATGAGGGCTGATGTTGAGCAGGAAGCTCTGTTTCCATGAAGACATTCCAGTCACAGATATATATCTGATAGCCCTATTCCTAAAAAGAGTTGTGTCTTACATTTTACCAAGCATGTTCTGGTAATGGATCATCAAATAAATATAAATCTATTTCCTGCTAATATGTGTGTGTGTATGTGTGTATATATATATGTTTATATACACATATATGCATCAGTGAAAGCTACATAGAGCTATAGAGCTTTCGGTCATGTCTGTTTTCGTCTTAGTAGCTCTGTACTGATCTTTCCTCTATTTCTTGAAAAGACCAAACCTCAGAATATAGACTTAAGTGCTTTTCTGCCTGCTTTGCTTTTATACCTTTAAGACTTTGCTAGACTGTATGTCAGATGAAGGAATATATAATGAACTTTCTGCTGTATTTTTAAGAATTACAGTGAGTGAATCCTGCCACTTTTATCATGTTTTTTATATGCTATGAGAATATTTTCCTTTCTTAATATGCTATGAATATAATTTTCTTATATTTAACAGTTCATATTATAGAAATACTTTTAGATCCTCTCATTTATGGCTTTCAAATGCAATATTCAGTGCTTTAATATTTTTGTAACTTTCTACAGTGCTCTTGAAATTTGAGTAGACGTACATATTGAAGTTGATATTTAGATACTAGACATAAACCATTAAAAAGTGCAGTCTTTTAGCAGAGCTAACAAATGCCTTGGTCTGTATAGATACATTTCCTAATTGCAATACTTCCTCTTTTCATTTCAGTCCTGTTATTCCTATTTTATTTTAATTTGAGAAGGCAAAAAAAAACAAACCCAAAACCACACACAAGAAAAAGAGTAGAACAATTTCAAACATACAGGAGTTTCATTTCAGTATTTACCCCAAAACAGTGCATTTCTCAAGAGTTTGCAGAAAAGGATTGCTGATTGGTATTAACAACACCAGTTTCAAGGGAGACAAGAGAATAACCTTCAAACTTTTTCTGACTTTGTCTCTTATCAGTCATGCAAGTGTCAGAGTCATAATGCAAATACTCAAGAAGGCTTTGAATTGTCAATAGAAGCTTCCTCTCTGAGGTTATATTTGCTGGAACAGAAGAGATAACGCTATTATCAGTGGTTTTATAGAGTAGCCAATTTCTCATTGCATGTACTGAAGTGCAGTTTTAATACAGTTTAGATATTATTGTAACGATAAACATGTTAGACTGTTAAACTAGATTCTGAATGTTTCTGTCAGTCCTGATACAGTATGAAATTCCACTCTGGTCTCTGTCAGAGATTTTATGAGAATTTTGTGAAAAAAAAAGTTGCTTTCAAACACATTTCTAACTTCCTTTGGGGGAACATAAAATTGAATATTCATTTCTTTGTGGTATGTCTGCTGAATTGTCAGCCAGTTGGAACTTCAGAGTTTAGCACTGGAGTGTAAATACACAAAATAAAAGCTAGCACACTGTATAATATACAGATACATTGCAAGCTATTTATGATATTGTAGTAACGAATTTTTATGCCTTTTTTTTAATAAGGCATTCAAGTGTTCAAGTGCTGGGTTTTAACTTCTGACTATGTGAATTGGTTTGAACTGTTCATGGTCTTGTTACTTCTGTATATTGTATTTTTTTTCTGTGGGCTAGGTAATGCACAAAATCTCAATGTATTCAATAGTACTGTAGAAATCCTTGTGTAAGAATAACATACAGTCTTATTTGAAAAAGTGCCTAAAGATTGGCATCTACAGGAGTGTAATTAGGATATTTGTTGTTCAGCTTTTCTGCTGTAGAAGGTTTGTTGTTTTTTTTTCCCCTAAATGTCTGCAAAAGACTGTCTTCAAAGTTCCAGATACATAGGGAAATAAAGGAACTCTAGATAAATACATATTTATATTTATATGTATTTATCTACATAGGGAAATAAAGGAACTTTATTTAAAGCACTCCAAGCACAGATTATTCTTTCCTACAATTTGATAGACTTTTTAAAAGGAAATTATTATGTCTTTAAGATAGTCAAACAGTTGTCATCCATATTTGAATTTGCTCTTAGTTTTTTGTTAACCAGCTTAGCTTACCTGTTTTGAAGGATATCATAAATGAAAAGCAAGGAACCTGTGTCATGAATCTTGAATTACTATTAGGACTGAGACTGAAATATACATAAATATCTGGAATGACCTCCCTCCAGAAGCATAGCATAATTCCTTTTCAGTGATTGTAATCAGCATTTTCTGAAATGGGATGTGGAGTTTGCTATAGATTAAAGAATAGCACTAGTAAGTATTTTATATCAAACTTTGCAAAATTGTTAAATAGGATTGCTTTGGCTCTCTAGTGTTTGACATTTTTTACATTTCATGTAAAAAGAAAAGGCTTGTATCAATACCGATCAAAGTCAAACACCAATTTTAAGTCATTGATGTACAGAACTGGTCGCCTCTATTAAAGGATTATCTGAAGCTGGTGCAGATCATGCCAAAAGAATAGGAATTTGTTTGTTACTGTTA
This sequence comes from Pezoporus wallicus, assembly GCF_028554395.1. NCBI lineage: Eukaryota > Metazoa > Chordata > Aves > Psittaciformes > Psittacidae > Pezoporus > Pezoporus wallicus. Next base: position 1,271,636 of record NW_026640754.1, read on the forward strand.
ATCTGTGACTATGAGAATAGAGTTAAACCTGAAGTTGCCTGAAAATTTGCTATAAAGTATTTACGAAGATTACTGCCTAGATATTTATATTTTTCAGTTTCCAGCGTTGCTTGTGAATTTTAGAAGTACATTTCTAATAGCTTGCAACAGATATTTTTATTGTGGATTCTTTATCCTTACTTCAAGAAATATGTAACAGAGTGGGAGGAGTGGATATGAGAGTAAAAAAAATTCCACCTGATAGCTAAAGTGAAGCTTTAGCTTGCTTAAAAAATTAGTTCAAAAGAATAGGCTAGCTATAAAAACTTTTCTGTGCATGTGCAAAGGTGTCTGTGTGCATGTATACTTACATATCCTTATGCAAGTATATGGTTTATAATTTTGTGGCTTTATGGCTATTATTGGCATTCTACCTATTACTTTTAGATCTCAAATTGTAATATTTTGGTGAGGCTACAGTATGCCTTTATTTCATTCCTTTAGTCATTATTAATGTTTGTGTTGTTGCTGCTGACCTGTTGCTTCATTATCATAATTTTTTGTCCAGAGTAACTCAATATCAGTGTATTTATTTTTTTCTTTGGTTCTTAGAGTCTCTTTACACACTCCAGCACCTCACTGTTTATTGCTGATTCTGAACTTCTAGACTATATTCCTGAAAATGTGGAAACAGCATTCAGATATATGAACTCTTTGCCACATAGATGAAGATATGGTCATGGTTTAACCTGGCAGGTAACTCAGCACCATTCAGCTGCTCGCTCACAATTCCCCTTTCCCCTTTCTGGGAAGAATGGGGGAAATCCAAAGAATGAAAGCCCCATGTGTTTTATAGGGAAAGCTACTAGGAAAAAAAATAACTGCTACAGCTGAAACCAGGGCAAAATATTATTGAAAGAAAATAAAAAATGTTTCTGAAGTACATACTTTTTAATAAAGAAGGAAGGTTACACCTGAGAGCTATGAGGTCTAAAGCTTTTGGTTTACTAGTATTTTCTATTCCTTATGTTCTAGAAAGCTGATAAAAGTCTATGGTTCTGTCAGCTTAGTTCCAGGGCTGGAATTTTTTTAGTGGGATTGTTTTTTGTAGAAGTTTTGTTTCTGTGGAATCAGCACAAGGAATGTTCTCATAGCCATAGGCAGTGCAGTATGCAGTTACTCTTGGGTAAAACAATGACATGCCTCTTTGAGGTCTTTCCTTAACCAAGATCTATGGCAAAAATGGCAACACATTCCAGTCAGCTTGTTTTCTTAGTATGTGGGCTCTATGTAACTACTTCTTGGTTTTGTTGGGCCTGGGTCTCCTTGAAAACTAGTAAAAACTGAAGGGAAGTTATGTAGGAGGGGAAAAACATTATTGAGTTACCCTGTGTTCTAGCAGTTACATTTCATAGGTTGTAAGTTTCTTTGTGATACACTTAATAAAATATAAATAAAATCTTTAATTCTTAAAGTCACCATGTTGTCTTTGGAAGCAGTGTAAAGAACATATGCAGTGCATCAGAGATATGTAGTAAGTACTTCATTTATATTGAATTAACTTTCAAGCTAAGAGTAGGATATTGTTTAATTTACACTGAAAGGAAATGGACATTGTGAGCTTTTAAAAGGGGGAGACAAAGGATGAGGAGGTTTAACATATCGCAGCTCTAAGATGCCAGGACAAGTAGTAAGTCTAGTTAAAGCTTGTTGCAGAAGTTTAAGTATTGCATTATTCAACTGAAAGTTATATTGTATGGAATGGACAAGGCACACATTTAATGAATTAAAAACTTGCTTACTACTTAAGTTTTTTAACAGGGAGGCATCAGTAAGGAAGACTTTTTTGAGGACTTGTGTTTCCTAGTAATCTGGGCACTAACAGTAACCAGGGAATTACAGAGAAACTTTTGAAATAAAAGGAAGACTTGGTTTGAAAATGAGTATGAAGGAAGAATGAGAACTTGTACCAGTGGGGAAGGACCTTGGAGGGAGAACCGGGCAGTAGTAGCAACTAGTTTTCCCACTGCTGGAAATGACCCCACTGGCAATATGACAGTTCCTGGGCCTGACAGAGCAGCCTCTTCCTCAGATGCTGTGCGCATAGCCTGCATCTAGCTAGTATGCTGATAGTATAGAATGTAATAATAGGAACTCAAACCTAAGTTTGTGGGATGTTTTTACTGGTGTGTGCATCAGTGGATTGTAGGAAGCTTTGTGGATATACATGAAATGTAGTCATGCTGGAGCTGTCTTTTTGTCACACCGGAATGCCCTCATCATTCACATGGCGTGTATACTAGTATGCATCCTTTGGAGTTAGCCAGATGTAAAGAGAAAGGGAAAATGTAGATGTGGACTGGTAGGGAGCAATACATAGTCCTAATAATACATGCAGTTGTAATGCATGCCAGCTGTTCAGATTAGTTTTAGAGGGAATATGGATCACTGGAGACGGATACTTAAAACAGAAGAGATATTCACTAATAGGGGGCTCTTAAACCTCTTAGGCAAAGCAATTAAAATGTACTTCCTAATATTGAAAGTAACTTTTCGTTTGGAGTACTTTATCAAGGCAGATGCTGCATTCCCTATTACTTGAAGGAGTTTTAGGACATGCGAAAGATGCTTAGATTGAATTGGGAGAAACTTACTTCCTACTAGCAGAAGTTGAGAGATAGTAAGGATAGTACTGTGACTGATCTTGTCATGATGTGTGATCAGATCATCTTTCCCTCATAATTTTTGAGAAGTGAGCATGTGCGTACCTTACATACAGTAGCTTCTAGCCATCACAGTTCCTTGTTGAGATAGACGTAGCAGTATAAATCAGTGCTTCATCTATTAGTTGCCTTTTGGAATAACCAAGCAGTAGTTGCCTCATGAAGGGAGGGTGGAGGAAAGAAGTAATGCCAAATACGGGATGCTGGACTCAATGTGGATGTCATGAAGTGTCCCGAGATGTTTTTCCTTGTTCAAGCACTCCCTGTTAGCCATATTTTAGTTCACTGCATAATTCACTCTCCAGGTCATTTTAGAAGGAACTTGGGAGAGAGGCATTTCTAACCTCCAGAAATGTGGATGATAGTTTACCTGCTGAATCTCTTGCCTGAGGTTATTTGCAAAACCTTTTCTTCTGTATTGAAAGCTGGCTTTTTTTATGTAGCAGTCGGTTTAGTTTTCTGCAGCTAAATGTTATGCAGAAATAAATACAGTAGATCGAAATTCTTTAGTACAGAGTAAATGGTTTTAGTTTATAGTTCTGTGCAGTTATTTGCTTTATTGTATACTACATATCTTTCTAAATATTGATGTTATGAAATTCTATCAGCAATAAACCATCAGAATGAAATATTGGCTCTGTTGAAATCAATAGCAAAATGCTTATTGACTTTTTTTGAATCAGCATTTCACCCAAATTATTCCAGGTACAGAGAAGAAACCTTTGTACTCTTCTATATGAATATCTTGGGACTGGAAATCTTCTTAGGTGAAAGTCACCATGACATTTATAACTAGTCTTCATACCATGTAAACTAAAGAGGTAGGCATGTGGGGAAAACTTTTGTCTCTTTCGACCCTTCTTTTTCCACCCCTTTATTTTAATCCTAATACTCTTACTGGTCAGTTAATATTTCTGGTTTTATTGTTTGACAAATTCTTTTCAGAGCTACCTTCAACATAAAGCACTAAGTATAAAGCACCAAAAGAATATTCTGTACTTTGTAAATTCTTTTTACTTCCTGCTGGTCTTGGGAGGCATGTCAGTTTTCTCCAGGTATCTAGGCTGCATAGACTGAAAACATCTCTTCACTGACATTCAGCCTGAGGACATCCATGGAAACTTTTTTCAGACCTGGAACTCTTCTATTCTTGCATTAATTAGAAAAGCAGTATGTGCTCTATCTTGTATTTAATTTACGTTTATATTTACCTATGATATTCTTTAGTCTGCTTAATCAGTATCACGTGTTGTGATGCTTTTCTGTATGGTTTCTTACAGTGTTACTTGAGTTCTAATTCCCCACACCCTGCTCACATTTGCAATTTAACCGTAAGAGCCCTCAAAATGTTAAACATCTCACTGCATTTAATCACTTCGCTGCTATCTTCTTCATGGTATTATCAGCTTTTAAGGAATTCTTATGAGCAACTTAAATCTTGGATTATTTTTTTTTGCTTGTTTAGCCTTTTTGCCTATTCATCATGAGCTTCCCCAAAAGGATGCTGAGCTTTCTCTTTCCCTTATCTTCTTAGCATGTTCTTATGTACCTCTTTCAGCCATCATAATAGTGCTTTCATATTGAACGTATGAATGCTGTTACATAAAAATTGATGACATCAGTATGGTGACTTTTTCAAGGAAATTACTATACTGTTCTAAAAAGTGAACCATCTGAGGTTTTTGCTTTTCAACAACTTTGCCCAACTTAATCTTATTTGCAAACTGCCCTCGTTTCTGCAAAGCCATGATTTGCTAATGGAGAGTTATTTCTTCTTTTACTTACTGCAGAGAAAGGAGAGTAATTTATCATGAGATACTGTGTCTACTCTTTCAAGTATCTACTTTATATTTTAATCCACTTTGTTAATGAAATCCATTATATGGCCTTTGCCTTTGCCCCCAAAGCTTATTTGTCCACAGCAGCCTGCTTATTGTGTGTGTGTGAGGTTGTCTGGGGGTTGGGGCTTTTTTGTTTGTTTGTTTGTTTGTACTTTAAATTCAAAATAGTAAATGTGTCATGAAAGTACAGCTTTGTTATTTTACTAGTTTAGGCACAGTAACTGAGCTGTGAACAACCCTGACTTCTCATATATGTAGAATATGACTAAGCATATTCTCTGCTTTCTGAGTTGGAAATGTACTGCAATTTCACAATTCAGTACTTGTAATAGTCTTTTAACTTCCTTGCGTACTGTAGCACAAGTACCAAATATTCACATGGACAAGGGCTTGCTTATTAAATTTAAGAGAATTTTTCCTTTGGCCTCAAATAATTCCCAGGTTTTCTTGTCCCAGATACACAGGCATTCAATGTTCTATTGATTTGTCTTCTTCTAGGTATTAATTTTTATGACTTTAGTAAAGTTAGCATTTTAAGTATTTTTATATAAGCTCAAATGAAATGATCATTCTCAATGTCTGTAAGACTTGTGCTGCTTTTTGCAGTCCTGAATATTTGAGTTTTCACTATTTGGGTGGGTTTTTTTGAGACAGCCGATGGAAGGAACTGAAAATGCAGCTTGTCTTGCTGACAGCAATATTTGATTTGTATTCATTGCAGGCTGGAATACTTGCTAAGGGTACCACAGCAAATAGGTCTGAGGTTTTGTGTCATAACATTAAACATTTAGCTACTGGCTTTTATGGTATATTAAATTAATGCATGCTGTCTAAACAGAACTTTATAAAATACATCATCACAAATTTGATAGTTGCCGAAGTACAAGATGTTTAATGGCATAGTAGATCCTTTGAAAAAAATGTTCTCACTTTTACGTTCTAGTAATTAGGAAGCATCTGCCAGTGCATTAAACAATGAATTTAAATAAGTGACTTCCATAGCTGCCTTCATAAATCATGGATTCAAAGCATTTGTTATTGGGAAATAAATTTCTATTTGTCAAGTGTGCCTACTCAAATTTTATATTCTAAACTTGGAGTGATTCCTTTGTTCTGAGTTTGTCCTGCTAATGGCTTCATTTTGCTCTGTTTCTATGTCATGTCAGCAGCACTTCTTCCAATGTGCTAACTAGACCTACTAAACCATGCAAAAAAATCCTCAGGGCAACACAAAACCTTTTTTTTTTTTTTTTTTAATCAGCCGTACAATTCTAAAAAATACAGATTTATTCTAGAATATAGTTATGACGATTAAAAACAGTACAGCAAAGGCTAGTAAGAATTTGGGGTCCACCATTTTTTCTGTGCATTCAGTTCTATTTTGAATTTTTGTTCTGTCCTTTTGGCCTCTGCCTTTCTATAGTCCCTTTTCCCAAAAGACTGCTTGTTTGTAATCTTAAGTGTTCATTAATGGAAACAAAACCTGGGAAGAAGGTAACAAGCATATACCTCTTTCCATTGAGAAAATCCTGGTGTAGATTTGAGTTTGCATCATAGTGAAAGTTTCTAAGTTAACTTGTAGAGGAAAACAAAGGAATTTGGGAAAAGAGTTAAAGAACGTAACTAATTTTCCCTTAAGTGATGTACGGCAGCCTGAATTTTGCTTTTATAAGAATTTGATGAGATATTCTTTATCCTGTGAGTAATTTTAATATGTAATACTGTGGAGCAATAGTATGTGAGGAACTTGAAATGTCAGTATTTTAGAGCTTTAGATCATTGAAATGGTATCTTATTATAACATCAGCTGGTGAATTACACCTAAATTTAAACAGAATAATAAAACTGTTGCTGTAGTGATAATATACACCCTTTTTACTGACTTAAATGTTGATACTTTATGTAGTTGCATAGTTTGGTATGTAAAACTTTTTAATAAAGATCATTAATTTCTCAGATTTTATTCTGGGTCACTGTGTCACATAATGACAAAATCCCAAAGGGTACAAAAACCCTGGACATATATATATATGTGACTGCTACATGAAATGAAGTAAAAAATGGGTTATAAAACTGATGATAAAACTTCAGAGTATTGGAAACAGTTACATATTTTGCACAAGTATAATTTTTTTATTATTAAAAAAATCCTAAATGCAAATACCTGGAAACATACATTATTACAAATATGACTGTTGCCCCTTGGTGGAGGCTGTAGCTTCATTCTCGTGTTCATGTTTTGTCACTTAGCTGCCAGTCTTTCAAGAATAACCCAGTGTTTACTAAGAAGTGTAATTTGAAAGGAGAGGCAGAGACCCACTTTTGTACTTGAGAAATAAATTTCTAAATTTATGAATCTGTTACTTCATACTGTGTTTACTCAGATACCTCTTTTTAAAATAAGTCTTAAGGCTTATAAATTAATGTACAGGCTGTGCTTCAGATGGTTCTAATAGAAAAACATTTTGGCAAGGAAGACTAGCATGGTTTTCCTCTCTGGCATGCATCTAGCTACTCAATCATATAGACTAATTTTTCACACTTGATTTTGCATGCTGGTCATGCCTGCCTTGTATGTCTCACCTTCGTAGTTAATTAACATTTAAAAAGCAGGGTTCCAAATACACAGATATTTCCCCTATACTTGAAAAGTTTCTCTGCTATTGCAAATTCAGAAAGATGACTTGACTTACTCTGGAACTTGTAGTCAGTTGTCAATACAAAACCTGTAGCTGAAATAACTTAATACATATTTCTGAACTGTGTTCTATAATTAGAAGCACTATCCAATTTGCTTGGGGTAGGTAACTACATCAAATACAGGACTATTGTCACATTCCCCTGTTGTTGTTAATGGAACTGTGGCTTTGGGTTAACTTGGGAAGACACCTCCTCTTGCTTCTGCTACAAAGTAGATTTTTTTTGTTTATGTTTTTCACAGCTGTTTAAATTCAGCAGCCTGTTTTGGAATTAGTGTCATAGTTAAGCCTCTCTTTCTTCACTACAGCTTGCAATGCTTTGACATTCAGGTCAAACTACCTTTTTTACCTCACAGCTTGGAAATCAATTGAAAGAACGCTTTGAAATTTCAAGAGAGGAAATATTACAGGTCCTGACTAAGAAATGTCTTTGTCAGCATACCAGTGTTGTAAAGATTATCAGACTTCCACACTGTCATGGACAAAAGGATTCAGGATACAGGGTGGGGAAAAAGAGTTCCCACCCTGAACTTAATAATGGGAAAAGTAAAGTTACTTAACCGTGGTCTGGTCTTGCAGTTGTTAAGAAGAACAGAGAAGCTAAATGACCAGTGAGCTATATCCCATATTGTGCTTAGAATCAGAATAAGGGCAAAAAGAAGAGGAATATTTTAAGAGTTCAGAAAATAGTTCTTATTAACAATGTGTTTATGTTTTTTTAGGGGAATGCTGCTCATGAAAAACATCTCAATCTCTTTTGTTTCCTAATTAGAAGTATCGTAGTTTGTCTTCCATGTGTTAAACAAGAATTCTGTACTCCAGAACAACTATTAACAGTTGAACTTTAGTTGCAGCTTTTCTTTCATTAGAGTCACTGGCTTGGTTGTCCAGCTGTAATGAAATGCATGGGAATGTCAGTATTCTCAGAGATATTTTTGGAATCTTTCTTGTTGATTAAAATGTGGTCATGTTGTTACGCAACGCATCACAACTGCATAAATTCCATTTCCTTAGGCAGCTAGGCTAGCCTGTGTCATGTAACCAGACGTAAGCTGTAAGACGTAAACTGTGTCATGTTACAGAGATTCTGGAATTTTTACCTATATTTCTGTTTAAGTCTCTTATGTGGGTAGTGTGTGTTGGAATGCTCATTCAGGGAGAAGTCATTTATGGCATGCCAATCTATTAGGTAACTTGGAAATTAAGTACTATAAGGTTAGCAATGTTTTCTTTCTAATGAGAGGTTAAGTTCTGTTTTGCATTTGTTGTTTTGATTTGCTTTTTCTGAAACTCACAAAGTAATGATTTGCTGAAGGATTGCTGTATCTTTTGTCTTTTTATTATTTAGTAATTTATAAATGTGGGAAAAGTCCCTCAGAATAAATTCTTATAAGTAGTTTGTATAAAAGCTGAGCAGAGTGTTCAGTCTCTGGATTTGTGAGATCACCTCTGCTGACTAATTCGTTTGATAGCACTTCTAAGACCCTAAATAATGCAGTAGATCTGTAAAAGCTGTGTAGGGACAACCAAAGCATCAGCATAAACTAGGATATGTATGCTATTTCAAATTATACCAACTACCTTTTACAGCCAGCTAGCCTGCAAAAGTAGGCAGCATTTCTCCACTTCTGCTCTCAGGCTGGGAACACAGATCAGATTCTGTCCTCAGTGCCAGATGACTTTGTGGAAGGCAGCCAGCACAGCCTATTTCAGCCAGCCGGTCCTGTGAAAACTGGTTGCTGTCTCTGTACTCTGTTTTAGTTTGGAGCAATGGCGAGCACAGCAGTGAGCTCAGACATGGAAAATGTAACTCATTCACCGAATTAATACATGAGTGAATTAAGGAGTCTGTGTGAGATTGTGTATCTGTATTATATAATTAAAAGAAAGCAACATTAAATATTTCTTCAATAGCTTTCTAATCCATCTGTTAACTCTCCTATCAGAAGTGGCTGATATGTTGTCATGGTTTAAGCCCAGCTGTAAATTAGAACCACGCAGTCTCTTTCCCATTCCCTCTCTTCCCCCCCTGCCCCCCACCCTCCAGCTCCTGGAGGGATGGGGAGGAGAATCAAAAGAATGCAACTCCCACAGATTGAGATAAGAACAGTCCAGTAACTAAGGTATAACACAAACCACTACTGCTACCACCAATAATAATAATGATAAGGGAAATAACAAGGGAAGAGAATACAACCGCTCGCCACCCGCCAACCCATGTGCTATGGTATGGAATATGTCTTTGGCTAGTTTGGGTCAGGTTTCCTGTCTCTGCTTCCTCCCAGCTTCCCTTCCTCTCTGGCAGAGCATGAGACTCACAAAGTCCTTGGTCAAAGTAAACATTACTGAGCAGCAACTAAAAACATTGGTGTTATCAGCGCTGTTCCCAGACTGAAAGTCAAAAACACAGCACTGCACCAGCTACTAAGAAGGAGAAAAAATGACTGCAACTGCTGAAACCAGGATGTATGTTTTATGGTCTTGTTTAGTAAGTTATTCTGAACACCTGCCCTAACTGTTACACCAAGGATGCGGAAGCAGGTGTAAATACAAGGGGTCCAGTGCTGATTTTCTAGATTATCCTGCTACCAGAGTGAAGTACTTGAGTGTAAGTTGAGAAAAATCACTAAAAATGAATAGTTACCAGTTCTACTAATTCTGTCTATTCTTCAGTGTTTCCTGTGTGCATCTTAGCTGTTTTCTTGGTCCTGGTCTTACTTGCCTGTAACTGAGCTAGATTCGATTTCAAATAGAGACATTGCTTAGAGAGATTGCTTTCTAGGAATATAATAAATGAAATTTTCACCAGAGTGGCATTCTGTTGGCGTATATTTGAGTTGGAGGTGTTCATAGAAGCAATAACTGTCTAAAAAAAAAGGTGTTTATTCTGAATGGTTTAGTATTAAATGAAAATATTCCTGTTTCATTGTTAAACGAAGATCCCTTAAAAAAGAAAACACTCAAATAATGGATTGCATATTTTTTCTTATAGTCATATATATTGTCATCATTTTGCTAGAAGCGTAAGTTCGTTAATTCAGGATTTCTTTTAGCTGTGAGTTTAGATTTATTTTGTGTTTAATACTACATTAAATTTTGAAGCAGTTAAGCCTCATTTATGGATGTGCCTTTTTTATAGCTGGATATCTAGAGTAAAAAAATTGCCCTATAAAAATCTTGGATATTATCCTAATAGTTGGGTGTTAATATGTGATTAGAGTAGTCATAGAAATAGAGGATGGTTAGGGTTGGAAGGACTTTAAAGATCATCTAGTTCCAACCCCCCTGCCATGAGCAGGGACACCTCACCTTAGCCCATGTCAGCCAAGGCTCTGTCCAATGTCATTTTAAACAATGCCAGGGATGGAGTATTTACCACTTCTTTGGGCAACCTGTTCCAGTGCCTCACAACTGTCACAGTAAAGAATTTCTTCTTTATATCTAACCTGAATCTCACCTGTGTTAAGTTTAAACCCATTCCTCCTTGTCTTATCACTACAGTCCTTAATGAAGAGTCCTTCTCCAGCATCCCTACAGGCCCCCTTCAGATACTGGAAGGCTGCTGTGAGGTCTCCACACAGCCTTCTCTTCTCCAGGCTGAACAGCCCCAACTTTCTCAGCCTGTCGTTGTGCCGGAAGTGCTCCAGCCCCCTGATCATCCTCGTGGCCCTGCTCTAGACTTGTTCCAACAGCCCAATGTCCTTCTGTTGAAGACATCATAACCACACACAGGTCTTCGATCTCATGACAGCAGTGTAGAGGGGCAGGATCACCTCCTTTGACCTCCTCGTCACACTCCTTTTGATGCAGCCCAGGATACAGTTGGCTTTCTGGGCTGCTGTCTCATGTTAAGTTCATCATCAACCAACAAACCCAAGTCCTTCTCCACAGGGCTACTCTAAATCACTTCTTCGCCCAACCTGTAGCTGTACCTGGGTATTGGCCCATCTCACAAGTGTGGCAGGGTCCCTCTGGATGGCATCCAGGTAGATGATGTCAACTGCTCTGCCCCTATCCATGAGCTCTGTAGCCCCATCATAGAAGGCCACCAAATCGGTCAAGCATGATTTGCCCTTAGTGAAGGCATGTTGACTGTCACCAATCACCTTATTGTTTTTCATATGCCTTAGCATGGTTTCCAAGAGAATCTGCTCCATGATCCTGCCAGGCACAGAAGTGAGACTGACTGGTCTGTAGTTCCCTGGATTTTCCATTTTCCCCTTCTTGAAAGTAGAGGTTATCGTTCCCTTTTTCCAGTCATCAGGAACTTCACTGGTCAGAGGTTTCTGAACTGTTTAGTAAATGAACTACAGTCAAGATTTTGGGTTGGGTTTTTTTTTTGAGTTTTTGGATGTTGCTTCTTATATTTATTTACTCAATTTCAGTTTTGTTTAGGTTCTTTTAAAATTGTAAACTCATACTTGAATTATATCCCTCAGTCCAAATAAAAAGGTTTAAAATTATTTTGGCAAATCATATTCATGTGCTAACAGATGTTCTAAGCTAGTCACCATTCTCACAGATGTGAACAACGTAGGCCATAAACAGCATTGTCTCATTGTTTCTCATATCAGTGGTCACTATAAGGACTTTTGAGGGCTGGCTGCTACAGGGAAAATAGGTCACTGTACTTGTACTATCCCCAGCACATAATAGTATTTTCTGTGATAGGAAGAAAGCAGGAAATTACATTAGGTTTCCGTTTTCAGACTTTCACAGTCCTGTCTAGGCTAATAACTTCATATGAGGTCGCCTGTTGGGTTCTTAAGCAAGTTAAAACTCTGTTCAGCCTATATGAACTGAACAGATACTACTGTGCAGTGATAAAATAAGCATATTTGGAGAGCATGCTTCAAGTGAAGCTATGTGAAACTGTGCTGGGTTTAGAAATCATAATATTTAAACAGGTAACTGCAATAAAAGGGTTTGAGCTGCATATGATTTTATTCTGAGTCTTGCTAAGCAGGGTGCTGCTTTTGAAGTGTTACATGGAAGAAAACCTCTCTGGGGAAATATGGTTATGATTATGAAAACACAAAACATTAAATTAATATACCTTGATGTTTGGTCTCGAAGGTTTTGTTTTACTGAATGAATTATTTGTTCTCCAGAAAATGTTTAACCTTTTTCTGCATTCATATTTATAAGACATATAAACGGTGTGAGAGAATGTTTTAGAATTTTTGCTTTTTAAACATCTAAATACTGCTGAAAATCATGCTAATCCTGGTCTTGGAAAACACCTAAAACTCTAATGTGATAAAGAATGTCAAGGGGCTTACTCTTCCCCTTCTAAATTGAGAGAAAAGAACAACTTCTTGTAGCTAATGTATGTTCTTGGCAAGATTGATGGACTTTAATTGAAAAAGGCCATTCTGTAGGCTTAATCATAATTAAGTAATCCATGGCCTTCCATAATGTTCCTTTCTGATGAATTTCACCCTGAATGTTAATGTAGTAAAGGAAGATAAATTAATAGTATTTATCCTATTGGTATGTAATTCATAACTCACTCTCTTTGGGGCATACAACTAGTGTGTTGCTTCACCTCTTTCCATATATATTAGCTTGAAATTGTCCTGTTGTCTCCATCTAGAGGTTTTTTCAACATGCGGTCTAAATTCAGCTTATCATTAAGAGGGATAATTATTTATTTTTACTTCTCTTTTTTTTATTTTGATTCATTTCCAGTATTACTTTTTCATTAATTTGTGTCATGTGTTGTAAACTGAGGGCAAGTTATTTATCATTTATCCAAAATGGTAATAATACTTCATGAAGTAGCTTTGTATGTTATGCTATTGCTAAACCCAACTTAGTTTAATCAGCTCCCTTCACCCTCGTATCCTTCATGTACATACTCATAGAAAATAAAAATTATGGTTTTTGTTTTAGGTGTCATTTAGAAATCATGATTCAATTTTGATGTTGAGTACTCCACAATTTAATTGTGTTGATTTAAGAATTAACATACAACTCACAGAGGCCTTATTTCCACTTTTTTTGGTTTATTTGCATTACATTAACAGGAAAGAGCATGGATTACACTTAAGTATTTTACTGAACCATGACAACTATCACTTTTGAAGGGAAATCACAAGCATATGCTGTATTTAGGGAAATTTGAAAGTGTATTACATGATTGTTATCCTTGACTGTCCTAGTGAGGGATTATATGTATTTACCATCTGTAGTTCAGTAACAATGAATATTTAATGAGTTTATGAATAGTAGATAAATATTTAAGACAGTTTTGTAAAAATGTGCATGCATTGAACAACTGTTTGTCACTGCCAAAGAAAATGGCCTGATTTGCAGACATGATTATTTTGGTTAGCAATTCTAATTGCTTCTGTGGAATCAGACTTGAGGTAGGAGAATTAAAGTTGGAAAAGGACCCGTTGTGCAGAGTGTCAGTCGCTCATGCTTTCATTCCTCTATTACTCCTACCAGAGTGGTATTTGCTGTTGCATCCACTGTGTAGCTGTCCAGCTCTTCTGCCTAAAATGGGTTTGCGTCTCTTCTGATGGACTTTGCATCTTACATGGCCCTGCCTCTTGTGCCTGTAAAATGAAAGAGAAATACTGAGTTTATTCATGTTTTTTTTTTAAACATTTTCTAGAGCATTTGCAGCCAGATAGACTTCACATAGCTTCCAAATATTAAATGGATTCAATTTCAAAAAGCAGAAAAAAATAGCAAAACCAGAAATCTTACTTTTCTGTGTCGTAATAGTTTGTAGCTTCAAATAAAATTCCATGAGAATATGTGGCTTTGCATGTCGGTCACTCAGCAGTCTTCTTGCAGAAAAAAAGAAGTAGTATGAAAACAAAGAAACCTCACAAGGACCAAATCCTTTCTTTTGGCTATACAGGTCTAATTATAATTAAAAGCTGATGTGGAACCATAAAAAAAAAATGGAGAAAACTGATTGAGAACTGTTGAATAGCTAATTTGTCAAAATTCCTTTAAAAAAATCCTTAAAAAAAATTGTCTTGAAATATATTTTGGTTTAGGTAAGTATGAGCTACAGATGGCCATGAATTTCAAAATTTGATGATTCAGTGGCCATTGCAGTGTACAAAACTGGTGTGTGGGGATACATTTGCATAAATATGCATCCTCACAAATATAATCTATTCTTCGGGTGACCTCACAGTGTTATCGTATGCCTGTAGGGAAAGACACAAGGACAAATGCCATAGTTGTTACCATTCTCTCTTCAAGAAAAGGTGTTTGCTGTAATTTTTATATGAAGTACTGGTATTCTGTCTTCTGAAAACTTCTGATTAGATTTTTGTCTTTTTGTCTGTTGTTTAGAATGTAAGCATGAAAGTTCAATGTGAATAAACCACATCCTGTAATTCCTCCCTTATTAGAAAAGGGGTGAGGTACTGTCATAAATTCAGGTGATTCACATTATAATGGCAAATGCAAAGTCTTTTGGGTATCCTTCATCGCTGGAGTGGTCTTTCATTTTCTGTACTCCTCTACCATCATTCTGACTCATAGCTATAGAGGACATGCACCATGCTGCTCCTTTGAGTATTTGGAGAACAGTGTCTTGGGGAAGCAATTTGTCTATTGATCACACACAGTTATATATAATTCTAGGTAACTTTAAAGAATGATCTATCTAAGGACATTTTTAATAGAGCAAAGAAGTTAGTAGGTTTTTCTGTTTTGTTTTGTTTTCATTTAAAAAAGGCAATTCCGGACAGTAAACATCTGCTTTCTTTGACATTTTAACTAACTTTCACCTAGTGCACTTTGTCTAAGTTAACCCAAGATCTCTTGCCTTCTCAAGTAAAAATGAAGCTGTTTTTTGGGGGTGAGGGTTTTCTTGCTTATTTAAGATGGCTATTCCCTTTGTATTTATCCATTCCTTTCCTCTCTCTAGGGACAGAGCAGAATGTAGTGATTGTCTCTTACTAGCTTTTTAATATAATGTTTTCAGAACTAGATCAGAGAGTATCCACTTCCTTACAAGCAAGGCTATGCCTTTATCAACTCACACTTAAAAGAAATACAGTTACAGCATTAATCCCTATGGACATTTAGCCAGAACTTCATTAGCAAGTTTTCAAATTGCAGTCTCTGATTCAGGTGTTCCAGGCAGGTTTTGTATTTTTCAGGTTTCAGTTTGCTTGGGTTCTGTTGGTTCAAGTTTCAGCATTTGCAAAACCTGTATCTAGTCCATGTTTTTTTTCTTTATACTGAGTATCAGGTGGGAGCTAGGACGCTTTATCTGTTACCTATTTAGTCGTAATAATGA
The DNA here is from genome assembly GCF_028554395.1 of Pezoporus wallicus. Taxonomy (NCBI): domain Eukaryota; kingdom Metazoa; phylum Chordata; class Aves; order Psittaciformes; family Psittacidae; genus Pezoporus; species Pezoporus wallicus. The sequence goes on from NW_026640754.1 coordinate 1,287,153, forward strand.
GAATATCTTTGTTTTCATTACTTTCTCTTCTTAAGGGCTTCATCTTTTAAGAGACTGGTCTTGTGATGAGTTTTGTAGCTTGAAAGCTGCTCAAACAGCTTTCAAGCTACAAAAAAAAGCTTTCTCTTGAAAAGCCTCAAATGAAAAAATTCTTAGACAAATAAGCACATTTTACATCATGCAATAAAACTAATTATTTTGGAAATTTAACCAACAGGCAGGAAGAGATTTGTGATTGAGAATGTCTTTCCAATAACTGTATCCTTGTTCTGTCATTGTGATACCAACCCTGCTAGTACATTAGATCTTACATTACATTAAATTACATTAGATTGCACCATACTGCTGTAACATGTTAAAAAACTCACCTTGTCAGGTAGGCAAGACTAAAGTTTTTTAGTCAGAATATGATTTTAAAACAATCCATTAACAATCTGGTCAGTTTTCATAGCTTTTAGTCTTTGTGGTATTTCAAGTTTGAATTGGAAGCAATCTACACGTACAAGCACTGCAAACTGGCTTTATCTGCTGCAACTTCTGGTCATCCTCAGTTTGAGGGAGGATTTTTCAATCAGTTTTTCAGTCAATTTTTCAAGTGTGAAATTTGCTTGAAATGTTTAGAGTTGAGAGAGTATTTGTTGGCATTTTTGAAAGCATCATTAGTGTCTGTGTTTGACAGCTAGGTAGTTACAGAATCATAGAATGGTTATGGTTGAAAAGGACCTTAAGACCATCTAGTTCCAACCCTCCTGCCATGGGCAGGGACGCCTCAGTCTAGACCATATCACCCAAGGCTGTGCAACTGTTCTGGTTAATTAACAAAATTCATGTAGTTATTTGATACTTCCAAGTGAAACTATAAGTCACATAAACATAAGTAATATTTTAAAATGAAGTTACTATGCTGAGTAGTGAAGACTAGCACCTAAAACGCAATTCCTCCCCAGTGTGCGACAGATTTCTGTCATCAGAAGCAGGAGCATAAAATTTACTCTTTGTGGAGGTGAGAATCTTCCTACCTATTAGGAGGAAAGCTAAAATGTCAGTAAAGTATTTTGAGTAAAGGGATGATTTCTCTATATAGTCTTTGCATGCATATGCATGTATGGACATACTTGGATTCTGTTCCTTCAGTGGTGTTCTGGTGAATTAAATTGCTACCATAAAGAGAAAAATAATATACTTTAACAAAGTAGAAAGCATATCAATAAAAATGGTATCTCTCATCTAAATGTTTTTCTAATGCGGAAGGCATTTATAGTCTTAGAAGTCATGTGACAACCAGTTCTATTAATCATAGAATCGTAGAATCATAGAATAGTTAGGGTTGGAAAGGACCTTAAGATCATCTACTTCCAACCCCCCTGCCATGGGCACGGACAATCAGCAATACAATCAGTATTACAATCGGTAATCAGTATTAATAATGTCTTCTCTTCAACATAGTGTGTATTTCTTTAGTTCCCAGGGTGCATTTATACACAATTTAGCATGCGTGTAGCGAAAGAGTAGTAGTGATCATGTAGAAATGCATATAGTTATTTAATAATTGAATTGTGGTCCTAGACCCTGTTACACTTTTCTGATGAAAGGCTCAGTTATTTTGCTTCACATTGTATTAGTAAAGGCAGTATATATTTTCATCATTGTAAGCTTCAGACTATAACTTGGTGCTATGATAGTAAGAAGAAACAGATGTTTACCATTATTTAGACACAGTTGAATCCTGCAAATATATATGTATGCTTACATGTGTATATATGTGTGTCTATATATATATGTATCTATATATATATAGGTGTCTCTGTATATATGTGTATGTACATATATATATATATAGCTTTAGCAATTATTAGGAATAATAATAGAGAGTCCCTATTTACAGGACTGTGGTCACAACTGAGTCAGAGTGCAAGCATTTTAACTTTGTCATTAATTTTTCTTAAGGTAAAGTACTCCTATTTCCTTCCTCTGTTTTATAGATGTGTATGTATATATATATATATATATATATATATATAGCCTTAGTGATATTTTTAAGGAGCCCTGCAAAAAATCAGGAAATACGGATTAACTTGTCATTTCATACTGCAGTGAAATATTCTTCTGAGATGAGTGATCTTCATCTTGTTAAAGAAAAAAGATGTCTTCTTTGAGAGATGGAATCTTTAGATATATGAAATTCTTGCCTGGTGTAGCTTTGAATTGGTTATTTGAGCATAATGTAATTGAATTTTGAAAACAGTAGATAACCATATACTGAGTGAAAACTTTTATCATATCTTCTGAATTACATGTTTTGACAGTGCATCAACTGGATTCTAACCAGTGTGGATGAAGGTACTCTTTTGTATGCTGGAGCATTAGAGTATTTCAAATCTGAATTGTTCTGAATCTTGACAAGGATGGAGTTCAGGCAGAATTATTCAGCATAAAATTAATTAAAGCAGAGCATATGAGTTAAAAAATAAACTGACAAAACTCTAAATCAGTAAGGAGGGCAAAAACTTTCTTTTTTCATTTCCTTGATAGGAGTGAGCATTTTTCTTTAATTGCATTGAAATTGTATCTGTGCCTAAGAACAATACATATAAATAATACTTTGAGAACATGGATAAATTTAATTTCACACAGAATGGTGAGACAAGCTAATCCTTGTTTGTAATTGTAGCGGGGGAAAAGAGAGAACCTTCCTCTTCTTGTGCATGTGTCCAGTCCGTCAAAGTTTTGCTCTCATAGCTAGTTAACAATAAGCACACAACTTCTGAATAATATGCTGTATGTTCTTAGTAATAAATGCATAAAGTAAGCTCACTGTCAGTAATTATTTTTCTCTAGACTATATTATGTTTACATTTAGTATTAATATTGATCATTGCATTTACTACAATTCCATATAAACAAACTATTTTATGAATTAGGATTTTTTATGGGCATAATTGTACCTTTTTGAAGAAAGATGGAATACTTTGTATGAACAAGCTTCACTCAATCTAAATAAGACTAAAGTAGAATGAAATTTTTTAAGGCAAGGTTTAGTTTTCACTTCTATAAAAACCGTGCTGAGACATGTCCTTCATTTCATCATCTCCCTTCTCAAAAACTGTCTCTGCTGAGAAAATAAGCGCATGTTCTTTATTCCACAATAGCAGCAGTGTGAAAGAGTCCAGCATAATGCACCCCTGATGAAACATTAAATTCACCATATATATGTGCTTTGACTAAATGTTCTATTTTTAACAGTCCGTTTTACTAAACATACATAAACTGTGCTGTTACTTGTAGCTATTGCTTTCTGTGTTTTTCTGCAAAACAGGTTTTGATTCTCAAATATCCAGTTGTGCCGTTTTCAGTGGATTTCTTTGTTCTAAAGAGGATTTATTTTCATTTTTATTTTACAGAGTTACATACATGGAAGCAGTCAGGCTCAGTTTGTTGCAGAATCTCATATTATTCTTCTACTGAGTATCCTTCAAACTGGTGATGAGTAGAAAAAAAGCAAGCTGAAGCACAGTGTCCTGTTAAATAAAATTGCTCTGGCAGGGAATACCATTGAATTTTTGAGCAGGTATTGTATTTTGGCTTATTTATTATATGTTTAAATAAATATCCAGTATTGTTGCTGTTTACAGCCAAGTAAGGCTGGCATTGTTTTTTACTAATATGGACCTTGTTGTCTCTTTTATTACTTGTGTGCCTGGTTACCAATCTTAGTATTTTTTCCTTTCAGTGTTATCTTTTCAGTAGCAGAAAATAATTTTCTTCTCTTTTTCACTTTTTATTATAAAAGTTAGAATTTTATTATTTTCCTTTAACTGACAAGTATGCTGAAATTAACTAGTCATACGTAAAGATGATTTGTCCTCCAGCAGTCTTTGGGTTTAGTTTTATTTTAGTTTTTGTGTTTCTCACTTAATCTAAACAGTTTAATACCACTTTTAGAAACAAATAACTCAATTCCATTTGTTCTGACATCATCTCCTCACAGAAAGACTTCAGGAATTACTCTTTCATTCTTAGAGCAAGTTAAATTAAATCTGTGTGTCTGTGAATATGCTTTAATATTCTGTAAGAAAAACTCATTTACTGTCTGGTTTCTTTAAACCCTGCTTCTAATCAGCTTTGTTCATTGATGGAAAACTCCAGTCACCATTAACCACTATTAAAATACAGTTGTTCCATCACAAATACCTTCCTCTAAGGAGCACAAGAGGAAGAAAAGAGCATGTCCCAATTTGAATAGCCGGATCTCAGGGTTTGATGATTGTATCTACGCTCCTGTTCTCTCCCTAAAGTTAAGTTAGTTTAGATCCTGCCCTTCTTGTGGCTTCCCTATCTACCTTCATCTTCAGTATTTACCATCCAAAGAGAACACCATCATTATGTCTTTTTGCTTCATTACATTTATTTGCCTGGCATCAGTTTTGCAACCTGTGAAACATTTTTTGCTCTGTAAATAGGCATTACTAATTTAATTTCAAAGTTATGATCATATTTTGCAGAGTAAATGCAATATTTGCTATTGAACTGGAATATTGTGTCCAGTTCTGGGTCCCCCAGTACGGGAAAGATGCAGACCATACACTAGCTGTATAATACAATTTATTAAACAAGCACACTAAAGTGAATAAGCACACTAAAGCAAACAAGCACAGTAGCGCAAACCAGGTATATATCTCTATATAGTAAGTACAGTAAAGCAAATCATATCTATATATTATATATATAGATACATATATATAAGTAAAGTGCAGAGGAAAATTAGCAATACATAAAATCATTACTGCAGAGAGAGAACAGAGATTAAGTAGAAACACATCACCAAGTACATTGAATCATCATCCATGCTTACACTTCAAGCTCAGAAGCCCCATTGCAGCCAATGCCAGGAGTTTCAGGTAATTGCAAAAACTCCTGTGTGGTGCGTCCACCCATAGCTGAGGCTTCGGATTCAGCTACAAGAGGGTCCTGCTTTTATACCATTAGAAAAACAACCAGTTTTATGCCAGCTCTGTCCTTGTTTGCTTATGGGGCTGTGTTGTTTCTCATGATCTCACTGTTGTCCACAATGAGAACATTGGCCAGGTGCCCTGGTGCAGCCAAGTATGAAAGTAATAGAACAGCTGCACACCTATGTTTATTTGCCTCTTTCCAAGAGTCACAATGAACATATACATATATACTGTACCGACTACACTATGACAATAAACATACTTCGTTAATGTGTCTCAGTCAGGAGAAAGGGTCAGCTCTCAGTTATGTTCCCGTCCGTTACACAGGGACAACTTTATCAGTGGGAGGAAATGAAGGAGATGGGTTTTCTAGTAGTGCTCTCTGACAGGACAAGAGGCAGTTGACCCAAACTGAAAACCAGGAAATTCAGTCTGAAGACAGGATGACACTTCTTACTGTGAGAGTGGTCAAACTCTGGAACAGGGTGCCCAGAGGGGCTGTAGAGTTTCCATCTGAGAAGATATGCAAAACCCAACTGGACACAGTTCTGGGCAACCTGCTGTACCAGGTTGCTTGTGCAGAGGGGTTGGATTAGATGATCTCAAGAGGTCCCTTCCAGTCTCAACCATTCTGTGGCTCTGTCAGTTCTCCAGGTTTTATATCATATCCTAGCTAATGCTGTATCAATATCACATTGAATTTTTTAACGTTTTGGAACCACATTTATTTGTTTATGATTTCTAAATTAGAGCTTCCTTTTCTTGGTAAGAGAGAATTAAAGATAAATAGCTTTACCTGAATATTGCCAAGTCAAAACTCAGTGATTATTAATTGCTGTATTTTTTTTAAAGTACACAGAGACAGGCATTATGTTTCAGATGAAAAGTTTCTTGTATGATAGATATGTGCATTTTATTAATATCATCTTTATGCTTCATTTTGTATAGCCACTATTTCTTGGTTGGTTTTTTTTTGCATTTCCTGAACTGCCATAATTTCAAAACGTCTGTTATCTAAGACAGATCCTGTTGGATGATTGAAAATGGGAAAAATAACCATCCCAAACCAGCTAAGTTTAAAAATAAACAAAACTTTTGTTCATGACATATTTTGTTTACCTGACTCAGGCATGAATGTGCTATTTTTTTGTTGGCAGAGACTGTCTTTAAACTGGGAAGTTAGCTATCTACATTAACGCAGCTGGCTAAAAGAATCCTTTCAGTGAGGTTGTGCCTTGCCACTTGCAAAAAAAAATATCTAAGGTTTCATTTCATGGCTCAATACTGTTTGAGTTTTTGGTCACACACAGATTTCACAAGTGACATGAAATCTTGACAGATTTTAAGTTATGCATGAAAGAATATTTCTTCATTCTTTCAATTTTGTAGTAATTATTAGCTGCTTCTTTGCTTCCTCATTATCTGTTTATTCAGGAAATTTTGATAGAAAATATGGGAATTAGAAAAAAAGTGTGCCAGATTCATAAACAGTAGTACATTCATTTTATCCTGTAAAGTTTAAAAGATGCATTAAATTTTAAACCAAGACATTACTATGCTGGTAATGTACATGCTTCATTTGGTTGCTTCTTTTCACTTTGTATTGATAAGAACAAGGACAAGGTTGTCACTTCTTGCTAGATGTTGAAAAGCAATGCTGTGTTTCTCTTTAAAGTGAATTTTTAATACATGTGATGAGAAAAAATTTATTTCCATTGCATTTCTATGCTGGCTTTTAGATAGTGATTCTACCCAGTCTGCTAGATGATTTCCGTAGAAAGATCTGCTGTATATTTCCACTGCTGTAGCTACATAATTTTAGGACATGGGTAAGAAGGACTTGTAAAGATGTCAGATATTTATTTTCAGTTACATTATAAAGCAAAATTAAATTCAAAATTCAGAATTTTTATAATACTGTAAACAAGTAGTTTCAGTCCTAACAGATGGTTACTACATCTTAGTAGTAGCAAAATGGAAGTCACTGTAATAATACTGCACATACAATGTTACATCAGTAAAACAATTTTACATCATTAAAAAAATTTATACTTAATTTTATTTCTGTGATGGGTTTTCTCACAGCCAAAATACTGATACTGCATTTAGCAGCAGATCAGAGTAACTGAAGTGGGTTAGATTGAACACTTTCTTAAGACACTAAAGACTTAGAGTAAGCACACATCTCAGAACAAGGAAGCATTCTTTCAATTCCAAAGTCCCAAACCAGTTTCTGATTCATTTTGAGGCTCCTTATAGGTGGCTGATGGGGGCCATGTTACCAAGTCCACAGGATCTTATGCTGTGGGTGAATTATTTTTTTTTTAATCAAATAAAAAGATCACCATATTTCAACATAAAGCCTGTTGAATTCCAGGCTGCAGAATAGCAAATAAAAATTAGAATAGGCTTTTAAAAGCAGAGTGTGGTGGGTCGATCCTAGCTAGACACCAGGTGCCCACCAAAGCTGCTCTATCAGTTCCGTATTAGCTGGATAGGGGAGAGAAAATATAAGTAGAAGCTCATTGGTCAAGATAAAGACAGGGAGAGACCACTCAGCAATTACCATCATGGGCAAACTAGACTCAACTTGGGGAAATTAGTTCAATTTATTGGAAATGAAAATCAGCGTAGGGTAATGAAAAATAAAAGCTAAATCAAAGCACCTCACCCTCACCCCTTTCCTTCTTCACAGGTTTAACTTTACTCCTGATTTTCTCTACCACCTTCTTCCCACCAGCACAGAGGGACAGAGAATGGGGGTTGTGGTCAGTTCATCATGCACTGTCTCTGCTGTTCCTTCCTCCTCAGGGAAGGACTCCTTACACTGTTCCCCTACTGCAGCATGCAATCCCTCCCATGGAGAAAGTCCTCCACCAGCTTCAACGTGTGGACTTCGTTCTTAATTAAGTGCTCAAGTATGGGTTCCTTCCACAGGGTACAGTCCTGCAGGAACAGACTGCTCTGGTGTGGGTCCCACATGGGGCCACAGATCCTGCCAGGAGCCTGCTTCAGTGCTGGCTTCCCAGCAGGTCACAGCCTCCTTTGGGCATCCCCCTGCCCTGGGTGTGGGGTCCTCACCAGGCTGCAGGTGGATCTCTGCTCCACCATGGACCTCCATGGGCTCCAGGGAGGCAGCCTGCCTCACGATGGTGCGCGCCATGCAGGGCTGCAGGGGAATCCCTGCTCCAGCACCTGGATCACCTCCTCCCCTCCTTCATTGACCTTGGTGTCCACAGAGCTGTTTCTGCCCAGGTGTTTTGCTGTTGTTGCCCATTTCCCCCCCCCCCCTTTTTAAATATGTTATCCTAGAGGTGTTATTGATATCACTGAAGGGCTTGGCCTTGGTTGATAGTGGGACCGTCCTAAAGCTGCTTAGTAGTGGACATATGGTAAGCTCCTAGCAGCTTCTCACAGAAGCCACCCCTGTTGCACCCCTGATACCGAAACCTGGCTATGCAAATCCAATTCAATGAGAAACAGACCTTTATGTAAAGAATAGCCCCATAATTCAACTTTTTTTTTTTTTTTAACCTTATGAAATGAGGATTTGTAGATCTTACTTGCCCAAGCTAGTTCTAGACTGCATTGTTTGAGGTGAAATGATTATGCAGTGTAGGCTGCTGGTGTCTATTCTTGCAACCCTTTCCTCACAGAAATGGGGTCATGGTTAATAAGTCAGTGGAAACGATCAGGTATTGATAAAAAAAAATGCAGGGTGGTTCAACATTCTTGGAGAGATAAGAGGAATTAAGGCAAGGATATTGAAGTACTGTTGCTAGAGTTACAGAGGATAGGCTACTAAGAAGTCACAGAGGCAAAAGAAGTGAATCTGTGTAATTGAGAGCTGTCATTTTCTAAGAGGGACAATATGAAGTAAACTGCACAATCAATATTACTGTTGTAATTAACTATAGTTGAATAAAGATACAGTATGGTGACTATTGTAACTGAACAGCCAATGGAGTACACAGTGTTGAGCTGTAAATATGGCTGTGAGTGCCAAGGATACTGAGAAAGATATGGAATAGTAAGGTTGGGTAGGCTGTGTAGAAGTTGAAAGATTTCTTCAATTCTTTCATTTTCCCTTTAGTGGACACTAATCAGTATTTCTAATGAATGTCCATTTTTATCATGTTTTTATGTCATTCCATGGAGAAATACTGATTCAAATGAAATATGTCTTTTTTTTTTTCCCTTTTGCAGTAACAGTGAATATTTCTTACACAGAGTAAGTTTAAAAGTTACAGTAAATATTTTCATTTTCAAATAAGTTTCAGTTATTAGGGAAATACTTTGTTGTACAGGAGATAAATCTGAACCATTATTATATGAGTTAGCAGTTACTATAAACCTGATAATTTTTCTCATGATTACTATTAAGCTTAGTTAACTTTGCTGATAAAATGCATGCACCTAAGTAAAAGTGGAAATGTCTTTTCAGTTTGTTAATTTGAATTCCCGAGGCAGAGTTTAATGTGACAGTTGCGTAGGTGGATGTGAGATGTTGGTTGAGAAAGAAAAAGAAATTTCATTGGTTACAAAGAAAAGTTAAAATTATGCCTATTGTGAAAGACATTTCCTGGCCTACAGAGTGAATTTAAATTAAGTGTATTAAGTGCCTCTTAGGTGTAGGGAAACTTAACCACAGAATGAATTTAAATGAGAGATGTCTTTTTGTGTGTCAGTAAGGCTCATGCAAAGTCACGGAGCATAAGAACATGGAAATTTGAGTCAAAGTCAGTAGAACAATATTCATTTAGCTCTCGGTTGTAAGACTTTATCAGTTGTGCATAATAGAATCAAACCGTGTTCCCCAGAGATCATGTAAAAGTGAATGATGATGACAACTAAAGTAGTGAGATAAGGTTTTTGTATGCTTAGTCTTAAGAATAAGAGAAAAATACCATAGTGGAAAAAGATAGAACTAAAGGCACAAAATTATGCTATATATAAGCATGCTTCTTAAATAACTATGGAAATCAACATCCAAAGCAGCAAAACATACTGCATGCTTTATATTATTTTCTTGCGTTATGCACCAGTACTCTTAATACTGTAGGCTATTCTGGCTCTTCTCAAGCCAGCCTGACTCCTCCTAACTGTAACAAAGCATAAGGAGATTATAGCTTAGAAAAATCAAGAAGTTTCCTTCCATTACCTCATTCTCCTACATCTTGACCTTAAATAATTCATAATATGACCTTTGAAGAGAGATACTCGAGTCTCTTACATGTCAGAGGTATGCAGAGATCTTAAATTACAGCTGGGTGTTTCTCAGTGCAGCATTCAACATAATTCTCTTTCATAAGCTAAGTGAATGATACTGGATTTCATGAATTGCCTTCAAATATGGCATGTGTCCTCTGTGTGAAATTACTAACTCTGTAGTTCAGTGATTTTCAACTGTTTTCTATTTCTTGCTTTAAAATTTTCCAATGAAAGTGCAGACCCCCTGCAAAGCAAATTTAGTTGTCTGCTGCTCTGGCAATTGCCCCATTCTTATTTGCCTTTTGCAAATACCTGGCTACTAGTTCACAGACCAAGAGGTATTCACTGACCATAGGCTAAAGACAGCAGCATTTTTAAGGGTCTTTTTAGGCATCAGTAATTTTAATGGTTGTTTTAACTGTTAAGAAACATAGTTGTTTGAGTGGCTGAAAGATGCAGAAACATAGTCCAAAGATAATGTTTTACCTTTTGAATCCACAGATAACTTACTCGGTTGAATAGTCCTCAAGTGCATTCAGCTAGGAATAAGCTGGGTCTATTAAGATGCTGCACAAGTCTTTAACAATGGAGAAATGCATAATACCAACCTAGAGTGATATTGATGATGATTTATCATACAGAAAAAGATCATGTGGTATTCTTAAAAAGATTTATAGGTGCTCAGAGAAAGTAAGAGCGATGGTGTGTGTGCATGCTTAAGGATCAAGTGTGTATTAACAAATAGATGAGACAACATACTAAGTCTAGTATTTCAAATTAAATGCTTGAAAATAACGTAGGTGTTTGGAATAGAGTCAGAATAGTGAAAGAAAATGATGCAGCATCATAAATACTTAGAAATAGCTCGAATAGAGTTTGTTTTAGGCAATGTATCTGTGTTTAAATGTTAAGAAATGAAGATGCTAAGAAAAACTTATTCAGTTATTTTAGTCTCTAGTATGCTTAATGTTAAGGAAACTGAAGTACTGTTATACATTTTCTTGTTCTGGAGATCTGTATAGTTCCGTGATTTGTAAGCATCTAAGCAAGAAAATTTATAGACACATTATAAAATGTAAATGAGGTGGAAAAAATACTTATTTTGTACAGTGGCAAACCACACTGTAACAATTTGTAAGATGGACAGGACTGACCCTGAAACTCCCATCAGATGTAATTTACAAAACCTGAAAGGTCACAAATTAGAAGTAGAAAATCGTTTTCCCCTGAGTTAGTTTTAGGTGATCCTGAAAGATGACACCAGTATCAATAATTACGATGTAAATGAGGTTGAAACCCATATTTGATTAGTGGTTTACCACAAACTCAGTCCAGTATCCCTGTGCTACTTTTCTGCAGTTGAATTAAAATGCTTCCCAGAGTCTTTCTCTTCTCTCTCTTTTTCATGGCCTTTCCCATTCTCAAGTATTTTAAGACCATCACAAATGGATGGTTCCATCAGATTATCTGTGGATTGGAAAAGCAGTTTCATAAATTGAAGCTGAAACAACTCTTAATTAATAATTTTTTTCATGATAGGAGATCTGTATTAGTATCAAATTGATACTCTGTTAAAATGATGAAAAAGCATCAGAAGGGAAAGTGGTGTAGCTTGGTTAGCATTTAAATGGTTGAAATGGAAACTTCCAGCTACTTCACTGTTCTGAATTGCATATTTCAAGAAGTTGAGGGGAACTGCAGTGCCAAGACTCATGTAATAATTCATAAAATTCTTGAAAAGCCATTTGGTGTAGCTGAAGTAAGAAGATTTTAAGGTCAAAGAATGTTCAGGGTTATTGTGAGTATCAGTACAACTAGATTTCAGGCCATCAAAAAATACTGAAGTACCTCTTGATTGTGTGCAATTCATGCTTAAATTGCATTCATATTCAAATAAATAATTTTCAGACTATGCTCCAGTTTTTCAACTTCTGAGTTAAAAGTCATCCTTTTTCACTGAGATGAGACATGCAGTGATTGCCGTCTCAAACATACCTCCTTCCTCAGCCCTCATGGCCTGTGATGGTTATGGCCTAATTGAAAATAGATTGCACATTGAATAGCATAAGTGGAATATTAGAATCATTGCTCATTGTTTCCTGAACTGAAGCAAAAATGTCTTGAATGAAACCATGAGACCTGTTTCATTGCAGAGCCATACTTTTTGTCTCCATCATTTTCTTCAACCTATGATAAAAATCAGATTCCCAAGCTGTGAGAAGCGGCAAATACCTTGTTTTTGAAGAACTGCATGTAGCTGAAGAGTATTTCCTAAATAGAATGACTGGAATGCATATTATGCTTGGATTTCTCAAATGTAAAGTTAAATCCACATGGAAATGGTTCAGATAAGGAACTTGTAATATGGTCAGTATTTCTGAAATTATAGCAGGTATTTTAGAAGTTTAAGTATTAGTAGAAAAAAGTTAAGACAAATATCTCCCCATACACTGTAAATTTTCCTGTTGATCTTATTACTCCTTTGCAAAAAAAGTATGCTTTTGTTTGTTCCATGTATGATAAAGTGAACCATAAGTTTTTAAAGTGTGTGTGGTAATCTAAAAGCACTAACTACATAATATATGTTGTCAATTTCTACAAAAAGTGTGTTCCAGCTGGGAAAAGGAGCAGCCGAAGTTTAATATGTAAAAGTGAAATAATTCCAAATTTGAGAGGACATATAACTGGTTTACACAGAAGAAAGATTGCTACAGAGGGACACATTTGTCAGAAAATATGAGCATCTGAATTTAAAGCATTTGCTAGCTATGGTTTATCTGAGTGCCATTCCCCCCCCCCCCCCATCTTTTCAGAATAGTTTTGTAATGGATAGTGGGGGAGATAAAGAGGAACTAGAAAATAAGTATGTCATTTGATGCTATCTTATTTTTTGCAGATGGAAAACTGTCCAAGTAAACACTTGCTAAAATTTTGCATTCTGCACTGCTAGAGAAATTCAATGCTGTAAAAGATTATTTTCAGAGGTAGGACTGTTGCTTTCTTTTTGCAGAATATGAAAGTAATGTAAAGACACAACATACAGTGTTATAAACAGGAGCAAAAAAATAATATCAAGGTATATATTCAGTTGTAAAAAGCTAATTATTGCATTGGAATCACAACTCAGTAAGACTGAATTTTTCTTTCAGCATCACAGAGCTGAGGCAAATGACATAATGACATGCTCAGTCATGAAGTTATGAAGCTGGTATCGTTGAAGCTAAAAGGCAACCTGTGGGGCTGAAAGCTCAACAGTGATGACTAAATATGGAAAGCAGCACCTGAAGCAAAAATAGTGACAATGTGAGGGAAGCTTTAGGGGTAATGATGTAAGACTTTTTGTTAAAAAAGCCCAGCAGTTCAGCCAGCCGCAGGTCTAAAATTCTTAGCTCTATGTATATAAAATTTGGAAGTCTCAAACCTGAATCACGCTGCTAATCTCTGATAACGTATGATGACGTTGACACTGATATTTCTGAATCCTTTTGCTCAGGCTCACCTTAATTGAAATGATATAACTGAAATTTCAGATGTCTTTGAGCATTTATGTCTAATTTTGAACATTTCTAACATGAAGAATCTTAATATGAACACTGGTAGAATCAGTGCAAGTATAATGTTACAGGATGCAGATACTCCTTCTGTATGCAGCATGTTTGAAATATCTCTTGTGAAATATCTGCATGCAAATAGAAACATCTTACCATTCTTAACATTTGTAATCATCCTGCTACCTAGCCCTGGGATAAATAATGCTTAAGAATCCAACCTTATTTAAGAATTAGTTAACCCTGGTGAAGTTCATATTTCCTGAAATTGTGATATATAGCTCCCTTGTTCAGCCTGCTTCAGTGTGGCATTCAGGTATTTCTCCTCTTCAGAACAGATGTTATGCGCAGTAGTAACCATTCTTTTTTTGTTTATACAGTTTCAAACAAACAATTAAGTGAATGGTTTAAGATCCTGCTAAATTAGTTAAACTGTTTTATCATTATGTACTTGTTCACATTTTTAACAGTTATAATGAGGCCATAAAATACTGGAATTGACTGAAGACTTTGCCTCTGAGATGGTTTTCTTCTAAACTATTAAGCAATATGACACTAAAGAGGGAGCTAATGTCTTATCTAAAAGCAGAGGAAGATAAAGCAGTCCAACTGGTTCAGATTGTATCAAATAATCAGCAAATTGTGTGCAATAACACTGAATTATTTCTGATTCTTACAGTTTTCATGTTTTAAAACTCTCTACTACCAATATAGAGAATATTGTAAGCTATTTGCAAGTAGCTGTTTCCATAACAGTCCAAAATTTGTGTCCTACTCAATGGCTTGTCCTTTGACGCATTTTGAATTTTCTTTCCTTTTTTTTTTTTTTAAGCAAAAATGCACAGAGAAATATCTTGCTACACATTTTTGCCACAGGTGAGTGTATTGGTACAGTTTTATAGAGAAATTCTTTCATTTTCTGAACTTGAAAGCTTTGCCTCATAGATGTACCTTTGTGGCTTTCTGAGGTATCCACAATCTGCTGTTTTCCTTGACAATGGCAATACAGATGCTGCTATCACCATGGGAATGGTACTCCTAAATGAAGCTGCTACCTCCAAAGGGGATGTTGGGAAAAGGAGAAGTAAGTTATTTAATACAACAATGATGATGTTTAAACAATTAGAAGACATTTAGAAATTACAAATTAATATCTGATTAAATTTTCAGAAGGTCTCTACCTCAAACAAATGTTTACCTTTTGTGGGGTGGAGAAGAGGAGAGTATAAAAATTATGTTGATAAAACTGCATTCACATGAAGTTTTAACAGTAAAATAAATGTTTGAGTATACTTAGCCTAGGTACAGCTTAACACTATGTAGTACTGCATAAATACTTCTTAGCTCTTGAATTATTTTAAAAGTCAGTGACATAACGATTAAGAGTTTCAAAAGGTTGTTTTCAAAATAGGCATTTAAGATTCTTAAGATTACAACATCCAGAGGAGTGTGAAAACCCTTTTACTTGGTACACTTTGACAGTATCATGTCTCCAGAAGAAGGTGAAAGTAGATGTATTACAGGACATATCCTAATCTGTAATGTCTGAAGATTTTTAAGAAGTTCTTTCTTAAGAATTCTTCTTCTCAAGTGCAACTTTTATGGTTTTTTGAATGTTGTCATTTAGAATATTTGCAGGAGTTTTTGGCAATGAATTGCATAAATATAGTGTAGAAGTATTTTATCCAGATTGAAACTTCCTCTTATGTCAAACAAACTTTTACTGAGTAGGATACAGGTAGAAACAAATATGTCCGCCTTTGTACCTTTTATATGTTTTTTCATACCCCCTGCCACTTACTTTTTTCTCTTGTATGAAGTGTCAAAGATCTTTGGAACATACCAGACCTCCTGTGCTGCTTCTGCTTTCTTTCTAGGGCAGTTCTTTAGCTGGTTCTGTGTAATACACAGTATTACAGATAGGGCTTGCCAACTATTTCCTATACAAGCACTCTAGAATTTTTCATAATAGATGGTTGAATATTGGCTAGAGTTCCCTTACCTTGATTTGAGGGTCTCCTTCAGTGAGCTGTAGATCTGCAATTTAAGTTTTAATACCTTCTACAGTATCTAGCTTTAATACCGATGTCAGAAGAGGCAATGACATGAGTTTAATAGAATATGGTCTTAGATCATGACTGAGGTCTGCATCTGAGAACATGAGCACAGTGAAATAACAGTGGGCTGCAGTACAAATTCTGACGCTCTTCCTCTTGTGGCCATTACATAGATGCTTTCTGTGTACCTGCCTTGCACTGTTAAGGCTTCACAGTTAATTCATTCATGCTTTACAGTCATACTTGTGAGTGGTGATTTCTTTATAATGAGGTGTGTTTATAAGATTTATACATGACTAGTTTTCTGAAAATAACTGCAGAAATTCTATTTTTCAGTTGACTGCTTGGTCAGTTTTAATGAAAAAATGTGTCATTGTCAGTTTCCCCAGCTTCATGGTTGCTCATCATTTGCTCAAAGGAAGCACACTTTTGAAACATGAGTACTACACTTAAATAGCAATGTTTCAGCTAAAGTAGGAATAGTATAAGAGAAGCTTTTAAAATCAGAGTATCTGTTCCAGAGTTCAAGGATTCCAGGCAAGAGCAAATGAGATACAAATAGAAAACTCTCAACTAGTTTATTAATATAGGAAAATATAGAGAATCTAACAGATACAGTAAAGGATATTTCCGAAGAGCGTATACCTTACCAACCCCAAGGACCCTGTGAAGACGATGAGGAAACCAGCTCCAAGAATCATCATCACCATGTGAGGAGGCAGGTTCTACTGTGCCAGGCGTCCCTGCAAAGGCAACATTGACCTGGATGGCACAAAGTTCTACAACCTCACATTGCATGAAGCTCAGGCTTTTATACTAACAAAAATACCAACTCATTCTGACTCAGAGGGCCAGCCTACGTCAGAAGAAGTGGCCAGCAATATCTAGAAAGGTCTCCAAGGGTCAAGACTTTTCCAGGGAGTTCTGAGGCGGAACTTTCCCGGTAGGAACCAAAACAGGACCTTCCAGGGAGCCACCAAAGTAGGACTTTCTGGGGAGGAGCTGAAGCAGGACACATCAGGGGTGAGGGGGAGCCACCATGGACAATTACCTCACGTATTAGGCTCGCCTAACACAGTATCTCAGTAGAATCAAAACATTATTTAATGTAGATGAGTGGCATCTCAGTTGTATGCATTACCTTGTAATGTGTTGCCTTTTTTTAAAAAAAATTGTTTACATGTAATTGAGCAAGCTATCGTGAACAAAAAGGTTTTATGCTCCTATTACACAGGGTGCCAAATGGTGTTCCAAATCTGATTTTTTAGTTTAAAGCATTTACTTAGTTAATTCACTCTGCCTGAGAAGACTCAAAGCACTTGCATCTGGATGCTTTCAGAAGGCCGGCAGCATTGCTCTTTATCTTCAAAACCTAAAAATTTATATTGCTATCTAGTTAAGAGTAAAAAGTGATTTGGCTACCAGACTTGGAACTTAAAATAGCAAAATATTTTAGTCACTAAGAACTAGATAAAGTAGTTACTAAACTGCCTTTGCTATTACTTGAGTCATAGGTGGTTAACTAGAGAGAACACAATTCAGTTAGTCAAGGGATACCTTTATAAATGTAATTTGTTTTCCAAAAAGAACAAACAACAACCTGGAATTACATTGGTTGATATGTATAGTTTACAGGGTTATTAAATCCATTATCAGCAGTAAGGTGTTTGCATCCACATATATTTGAGTTGCAGATTTCTTCTCTTTTTTCTTGAAAACACATTCACCCTGATGTATTATTTTTTCTTAATATCCATAAGTGTTATTTCCATATGTGTTTGAAATCCTGTTCTAAGATACTGGGGATCAGTAATCAAGGCAGTATCATAGTTGCATTTAACTGTGCCAAATTCGCTATGAATGATTGTCATAAATAATACTCTTTGTAGAGACTTCAGTTTTAAATCTTTTATGTGCTAATAAAGTTATTTTCTTTCCAGTAATATGTCTGGTGGGCCTAGGTCTAGTGGTCTTTTTCTTCAGCTTCCTGTTGTCGATATTTCGCTCTAAATACCATGGCTATCCATACAGGTAATCTTTCATTAAATTCTCATCTTATTAGATAGTTTGTGCAAGTTTAAGAATAGCTTTCATGTAAACAATCTTTATTTTTTACCACTGAAGTCTGTGGGGGCTGGAAGAAGCAGGAAGAATGGGAAATAATTAAAGCAAACCAAAAATGGTTGGAGAGCTAATGTTGTTAACATTGCCTGTTAATGCAGACCAGTTGAGCACAGACATGTAGTATATGCAGTATTTCATGAAAAATGCAAAGCAAAACATGTGCTTGAGTTTATAAACATTTATTAGATACTTATTTGTATATCTTTATAACTAAAATGTACATAAGACAAGGCACAAAACCACAAATCAGTCCACAGTGCCAAGCTGTGATTTGTCACTAAAAGTAACCTCTTTTATTGTCAGCCACACTAGAAAGAAAAGGTTATAGTCTTTCTTAATTATATGTACAGCTGTCAATTAAGCAGTTACATTTTGTCTGACAAGAAAACAAAAGAAAAAGAGGAAAATACTTGCCTTTTGTGGGTGTGTGGGTTCATCTAGGATGTCACCTACCAAGGTAGTCTAGGCTTCTGATTCACATTTTGCTAATATGTTATACATTTATTATAGTAACCTGTGAGGAACAGATGGTGTATAGCTATTGGAAACTATACTGTTCTTCCATTGGTTCCATCTTTGCTCCATTTCAACTTCTTTTTTCTGTGTGTGTGTATATATATATATATATGTTTATAAATATATACATATGTTTATAAATATATACATATGTATGCTGTTGACATAATCTAAACATGCTATGCTACATTTTACAATATAGATAATATGCATTTTCCCCCCTCTAGTTGTCCTCAGTGCATTTAAAGAGATGAGATTTTCCTTATTTCTAGTGAAAATTTCCTTTGTACTAGTCTACAATCTAGTAGACTAATCCTTCACAGAATATTCGTCTGTATTACTATTGCTGTGTATGGAAGAGTAAGTGGATGACTTGTACTGCAGTTGGTAAAATTTTGCTACTAGATATGGCATGATGAAATGCCAACTAATATATACATAAGGGAACCATTAGTACAACAGGTTCAGAAAGTTATATTTTGAAGTAGGTAGAGTAAAAAAGAACTGCATCTCTTAATGTTAACAGTTCTGTTGTTTTTACAGCCACTGTTAAAGAATCACATCAGGAATACTACAGTTTTCCTCAGATATTTCTTAGTGTTCATTTCTTTGACTAGGTCTTGTGATTAGTGCAGCAGCCAGCTTTATATTGTGTAATGTTCCACTAGTAAGGATTCCACCTTGCAAAGCCAACATCTAATATTTGAGCTAATACATAAAATTTTTCTATTAGATTTTGCTACAAGACTTTAGAACTATTTTCTTATTTACTGAGCTTATTCTCTTTATGGTCTCTCTATTGACATTTCATTAGATCATCTCAGACCACTTTTAGCATTTAATAACCTCATTCTCAGGACAAGGAAACTTCCTCTTGCAATAGGCAGAAATGCTCCTGCTTTTTACTCTTTTCTGCTAAGGAAAGAGGTCAGTAAAGGGCCCAGTAGTATCATATAGCAAGATTTTATCACTATGGAGTTAGTAGTTTGCCATCTGGGATAGTCTGTACAGCCTTTCAGTATCCTCTCTGGAGACTACCTTTGTAGCTCAACTGACTTGGGATGAAATGCAGGATCTGTTTTTCCTAAATGTGGGGTAATTTTACTTCCCATGAATTACCTAAGACAAACTTTAAAGAAGGAATCAAGAACTTGATCTGCAGCTCATAAGCTCACTTGAGAAGCACTGCCAAAGAACATCAGCCTATGGTCTGATCTCTAGTTGTATCTTCTCATAACAAGTTTACTAAAAGGAAAAAGCAGTTGTATTACTTGCCATGCAGTTTAACAGCTTCTAAAGAAAACCTGACGCTTGTTTAATTTTTAGTTCTTTCATCTTAGGAATGTTCTTATCAGCTATTAACAACATGCTTGTTTGACTGTGCCTATTTCCAGACCTTGCATGGCTTTTGTGAATGCTTGCACTAGGGTTTTTTGACTGCTGTATGATACCTAGGATGTCTGAGGTTGAGAAGTACCTTGTGAACATGAGTATGCTCTGTGAGTTGGGATGCCTACACAATACCATTGATGTTATTGCAGACGTAATTGCTCAGATTGACTACATATCCTGTAGGATCATGTATTGTAAGCTTGAAAAATCTTAATGTAAGTAAAGCAAGGGGTTTCCATCTTGCTAAGGTTTGCTGTTAATTTTGCATGGAATAGACTCACCCCAGTCCCCACAAGCTTGAAGATGTATTCAGTCAATTTTTTCTTTGGAGTTTCTAACAGAAATTGGAGTCTTATATAGATTTTGTACTCCTCTCTTAGTATGCAAGCTAAGAATAAAGGACATCAGGAATTGGGGGTGGGGGGAAGAGAAAGAGAACTGAAATCTATTAGAAGTTAAATTTCAAGAAATTTAGCTTGATATGCAATGCATGTGGAAAAGGAGTGCTCCTGTTAGTACATTAAAGCTCGTGAAGAAAGAAATCCAGGGCCGTGCTGAAAAGACCGCTTCATCACAGTCCCGTTAAAATGAGATAGTGCTGCATCATGTTGTTACTATGAAGGAATTATTAGATCCATAAACCAAATTCTGTCATAAGGAGCTAAGTAGATTCAATATCACAACTCACTAGTAACACCCATCAAGTAAATTCATAAAAGAATGAACCCTCGGATGGTTAAGTACATGAGAAACATTTAATAGCTAAGTTTTTCTTTGGTTTCTTTACTGCTCCTGCAGAATTAAGCAGGATCTTACAGGCTTATTTGGACTGTCCTAAGTTCATCATGTTTTCATGGGAATAAGTTAATCATTCAGTCTTAAATCCTCACTCAATGCAGAATTACTAGAAACCATCGCTAGAATGGATCTTTTCCTTTGCTATTATCAAATTCCATTTGCTAGTTTCCTAAATGCATAATTTACTTATCTGGTCCTTTCCAGTGTTTCTGTTGGTCTCTTAGGTAGTTCTGACCCAATTTTCTGTTGCATTATTTTAAATAACGTACTGTTAATTCTTTGATGCTTCAGTGATCTCAACCATATCATCTTCATGTCAATGGTGTAGTGTTTCTTAAGAGAAGCCTTTTTGGTTTATGTGCATAGTTCTTACGAATTTTAATGAAGTGAATGTGCAAAACACTAAGGAGGACCAGGTATATAAACTCTGTTATTTTCTCTTTCTCCTTTTAATTTAATATCCTGCATTTTAACTTTAGTCATATGTGCCGATATACAATCGTCTTTTTGTCTGAATTCCTTAGTATCTTCCAAGGAGTTCTGTATCCCATCAGTTGATCCCAGTGTACATACATCTTAAGATGTGAAATACGTCTGTTCTTTTGCTTTCCCTGGTTGTAGATTTCACCTTGAAACTGTCAGTCTTTATGTGATAAATTGTCCTCAGGCTAGTAAAGCTTTGACTTTAACAATATTAACAACAACGCATACTAATGATCTGTCAGAAAAAAGAATGTTTGTATTGGCATGCCTAAAGCAACAGTTAAAGAAAACTAAAATTGTTTAAATGCTATATGCATGATCTCAAGCATCAGCTTCACTGTCCTATTTTTAAAAAAGTCATATAAATTGTTTCTGTTCTCTCACACAAATAAGTCCTCTGTGAAGCAGCACACATCGATAAAAACTGAAACAGTAACACAACCTGCTGTGCATCCCCTTTCTCTTCAACGACCTACATGTAGTGAAGATAAATCAGAACAGATGTGGATAAACATAAAACAGGAGTCAAAAACTGGAGAAAGACTGTTATTTTCTAATGTGCATAAATAAAAGTGCTGGGAATGATGTTATTTCTTTGACCCTGGTAATGCCATTGCCATTTTTAATTTCTGTGACAAACAGAAAAGTGTCTAAAGAAGTGCTAGATAAGAGCACACATCTATAGGAGTGCTCTTTAGGGGGCATGTATGTAGGAAGGGACAGTAACATTTTGTTTAGGTTTTTTCATCCGCTTCAGGCATTTTCCAATTAAGTTTTTAATTATGCCAGAATTTTCTTATTGAAGGTTAGGGGTGGGGGAAAAAATGGTTAATTAACATGCTAGTAAAATACCCTTACGCAGTGAAACACAGGAATGGGAAAGGTGAAGCGAAATGGAGGTCAGCATTGAAGGTTACTTACCGAGCAAACACAGTCAGGGTGGATGAGCTAGCATGTAACAAATCTCTCTGCTAGAGCCATTTTTACAATTGCAGGGCTTTTTCATGCTGCACTAACCCACCTTTTTATGGGAACTAGATGAAATTTTTCATTTTGCTTAAATTTTCATTTTAATTGTTGTCATTAACTGTTGAAAGATAATGCAATAATTTTATTTTATGCTGTTGAACATTTTCCTCCTTATAATGCTGCATGAGTGTTGATAGAGCTGAGATAATCTTTTTTGGAAGCCTTCTCACCCCAATATTTAAACTGAATAAGTGACATATTAATCATATATATCAACATTATAGCAACATGGAATTTTATCTGTCAATTAATACAAATAGGAATGACAGACTATTCTTAACTAAGCCAAAAACATAAACTCTTTAAGGTAGCTTTGTTAGTCACGAAGGAGGTTGGCAGCCTCTCTTGAAACCTCACTTTAGGCAGTTTCAGCCCAAAAAGCACACAGAACATTAAAAGGAATGAGGGAGCATGGGAAAAACAAAACAGAAAACATCAGTACAATAACACAGTATTATATTCCCTTAAAGACTACATTTTACCATTTGCTGTTGTTTTAGTCTAAATTAACGTTATATGACCATCTGAAAATTCAGAGTTTTCATGCAAGTTTTCATTAGTTAGCTTGCATTAAGTAGCTTTTTTAAAGAACTTTTTGGTACCTGTAATTGAGTGTTTCATTATCATCAGATTTTCCTTTATAGCCCTTCAATATTTGGGTGTTATTGAAGAGAGTAATGTGAAGACGTTTTAGTTAAACCATAAAGAATAATCAGCCTCCCAGACTGTGTATTCGTGGAATGGAAAATACATATTCTGTATTGACTAGTTGAAAAAAACGGACTAAGCTACAAGAAAGATGAAAGATAAGTAAAAGATGCCTCATTTTCATCAAAAAACCATAATATTAAGTCAGACATGAAGTATTCATTCGTTGCTTAGAGAAAAATAGCCAGTACAACAAGAACAGACAAATTGCAAGACGCCCCACAGCTTGAGAGTTTCTGGCACTTGCTATATACACTGTATAAGAAATATCTACCCTGTATAATATTTAGCAATTGAAATTAAATGGATGTGAATAAAATTGAATAGTTATTTCTTGGAAATATAGTGATAAAAAGTAGAACAAACAATATTTGCAGACGTATAAAATTAAATTTATTAACAAACATGAGCACTACTAACAACTGTTCAATGTTCCATGTTGATTTCATGCATAATTTAACTGATTCACCTAAAGTTTATGAACTAGTAAATCTACTTTTGATAAATGGCAAGATTAACTTTCAGCACTCAGCAAAACAGGCTACTTTTTTCACAACAGTAGAAATCAGGATTATTTTAAAAAACAGGAAAACAAGAATGCACAGTTGTCAAAGCATCTTACATTCAGCATTTTGTGTGATATGTAATGTGCCTAGGCACTGTGTTCTTCAGCAGAGAAGCTGCTATTGAAATGGAAGACAAAATGGCTCAGTCTTTTCTGTTCATTTAAACCATCCAGCAGCACACTGAGTCCGTGAATATCCATGGACCTCCACATTCCTCTCTATGTGAAGAGTCCACGTTTGATACTGATTTCTAGTCCTTTAGAGAAAAGATCTAAATTTCAGGTGTCTGGTCCCACAGCAGACCTCAAGAGTGGTGTGCTTCTTCCTATAGCAAAAAGATTGCATGCTCGTCTATGAGTAGGACCTTCCTTCTGTGATTATTACCATTAGGAATGCCTCTTTTTGTATTTATGGCTTTCCTGTAAGTCTTAGTTTACCATTTACTCCTACCTATGCTACCCATTTCCAGCTAGTTCATGTCTGGAAGGGCCCAGTTTGGCCAGCCTTTCCTGTTTTGCTTTTTCCTGGTTTGCATAAGGGGACATTTTTTCTTTTTGCAGATCTATCCCAGCAGATGTCTGATTTATAATTCTAGATTTTTCAGAAATCCTGCTTACCCCCCACCCCACCTTCTTTTTGGCTACTCTCTATTTGATGGTGTTTTGGCTTTTTGTGTTTTTTCTGCCTTAGGCTTTTTTCTTCTTTGTGCATCTAGTCCCTTAAGTGTGTGTCTTATAACTTCCTTATAACTTCTGTATAACTGTCAGTGTTTACCTTATCTATATTCTGTATCACATCTCGTAGCTTCTAAAGATGCAGTTCTGTTGTAGGCAGAAAGCAAGGAACGGTAGCCATGGTAGTAGCATATTCATCGCATACAACACTGCCATATTTTTATTTCCTTACAGTTATATCATTCAGTCTTTTACCCCTCCTGAGCCTATCAACACTACCTGCCCGATTATTGTAATCTTCAGCCCTTCCCACTCTTCCCCCCCAAATTTTTTCACTACCAGTATTCCTCTTTCTTCTTAGTTCCTTTCTTATATTTGGCATTATGCATCTGTCCTAGACCTGGGTTATCTTTTTAGTCTCATGTGCTCAGCATTCTCGTACTTCTCCACTCGGCACCCAGCAATTCATCTCTTCCTGCATTTGCTCTTGCTGGCTGTTCCCTTTCAACAATCTCTTCACCCTCCAGCACTCACCCAGCTGCCATCTGTTTTGCCTTGGTTTGTATGTCTTGCCTAATGAGCTTGTCTGCTTTTCGCAGCAGGGAACATCTTCGTACTGATTCAGTCTTTTAAAAGCTTATGGAATTTGTATGTGTATTTTGTAATGATTAATTAAGTATGCCGTGAACAGAAAACTGGTGAAGTTAATACAACGTGTATACTACAGCACACTGCATTTCTATAAGGAAATGGAAGATCTTCCATGCAAAGCTAAAGGCAGTGAAGAAACCCTTCCATTCAGTAGTTCATTGCTTTTGTGTTTGCACAAGTCTTTCTGTGTTCCCATTTCCCAATTTATGAGGTAACTCTTCTTTGGTAAAGCACATAGAAAGGTATGACACACAATATATGTCTGCTTTTTTAAAATACAGAGTTTTGTTCCAGGGGTAAAGAAACAGCAGTGTCATCTGAAACTTCTTAGTTGATTAAAATATTCAGAATTTATGTGTCTGCAACACTACAGAGCCTTGCCAAGTCCTCAATACCCACCTCACTCTGGGGCCACTTAAACTGTTAAAGAATGTTTTAAATAAATCTGAAACATCTCCTGGGAGAGCTAGTTCTCACTTTAAGTGGTAAGAGCAGATGCAGAACTTGATTAAAGAGAACAGATGTTTGAAGTGCATTTTGCCTTTTAATTTTTTTAAATAGGCAAACTTAAGTTTCAGTCACTCAAGTTTTATTTGATAACTTTCATGCTTGCTTAGTAATTACTAAATGGGCTATAAAAACTTAAGAGATTATTACACAAATGTCAAATGACTTTTTAAATGAATGTTTTGAAGTCCTTGTTTATTCTTTTCTAATAATTGTGATGCTATGTTTTATATGCATTTTTCGGTATTTAATCATGTTTTCTTTCTTTTCAGCTTCTTAATTAAATGAATTCAAGAGGGATTCATTTAGAACTGCTTACCCTGAAGATAAGCTATAACTGATACTATCTACCCACCAATGTTACATGTATTCAAGAATCTTTTGTTGGTTCATCTGTTTTCGTGATAATTTATATAGTATGCTAAGAGAGAAATGAATGCAGTTTTATGCAATGAATGCCTAATTTATAGAAACATACAGTAAACGACACATTGGGAAGTGCTAAAATGTTATGACTATAGTCTGCTCAAGAGTTTAAATAAATTTCATTATAATGGTCTTCTGTTTAAGGCTTCCTCATTAACTTTAGTACATGAGTCCAAAGGGTATCGCCAAAATTTTTCACCTGAAGTTTGCAATAAGGTTTTGAGATGTGTTTTAGAACTGAACAAAATAATCATTGGTTCTTCAACTACTATTAAAAGAAATACCATGGTGGAAAGTATAATATAATGACTACATGCCTCCTGCCACCACTTTGCTTTGAAACAGTATATATGTATATAGAGTCTCTGATCACCCCAGCCATGTTGAGCTGTTAATATAGAATTATATTGTACATATTTTCATAGTAGATTTCTTCTTTTCATGGCTCAGCAGTATTTGGAGTACATAGATTGCCAGTTCATCTCTCTCTCTCATACCAAGGGATGAAATTCAAAATGGTTTGTGGAATCTTGAAGGCAAGAAAGCTTAGATCAGTCAGAACTCAGATCCTTTTAAGCTGAATGGGAGGCAAAATGGGAGGATAGGGTGGGTAACAATGTTTTGTAATCCACAACATGCTTTTTTTCTGAAGTAGCAGCCGAAGGAATGTATTACCCTGAATGAGCTTTATAAAGCAATACAGATGAGTCCATTGCAACAGAAGTTACAGCAGTTTGCCAGTTTTCTGTTCAGCCAGCTTTGTAAAAAAGCTCATGTAGGAATTTGTAATGCCATTTAACGTGCTATTTTTGTAGCTGATCACATCTCATTATATGAATTGCTCATAAGCCTTTGCATATACCTACATAGTGTATTCTCTGTGGCTCCGGAACAAAGAATCACAGGATCCTCTGCTTCAGTCCTTCTTTTCCTCTCTACTTTCTCCAGGAATGAAATCAAGTTGGAATTTCTTCCTTCATTACATACGGTTGCATCTAAAGAAAATTATAAGATTGACATGACTTCACAAAAGTCACTTTATCTAATGCTCTAGCTATTCATTTTCCAGAAAATACCAGTATGTTAAGAACTGGGAATTTTTTTAGGGCAAGGAAAAACAAAAATGAGAGTAAGAGTGCTGGTGTGGAAATGCTGCAAGGTTGTAGAGCAACATTTAAACTAGAAGCAGGGGAAAAACTGACAAATGCAAACACCTGGTTCAGAGGCTGATGGACTGTGAAGGAGGTGGCAGCCTTTTCAGAGGTGCTCAGGATGTTAGCTAAGGAAGGCAGATCACAACTTCCCATGCTGCCAGTTGATTGGCATATACCAGTGTAGAAGCTAGGGTAGAATTTGGAAGACCTTTATGTCAGTGCTAGAAGCTTAAGAAATAGATGGATGAATTTGAATGTGTGGTACTGAACAATAGCCCTGCTATAACAGGCATTCAGAGACCTGGCGGGGAAAAAAAATAATGAGTAGGACCCAGTTGGCAGGCTGCTGACTTAAGAATGGCACAGCAGGGTATGCAGGTGTCAAAGTGGCACCATGTGTGAAAGATTACATGAAGTGAAACAGCATGGACATCTTACAGGATAAAAAAATCCAACAAAGCAGCATAGCAGGAGGTCTCTATGGTTGGAAGTCTGTACTGACCTAATATAAAAAAAAAAAAAAAATCTAACTTAAAAAAAAAAAACCTAACTAATTAGAACTGTGCTACTGACCCTGATCAAGATGACAATCAGGAAGTGAGACTAGAGAAACTTCAAGTTTCAGACAGGTAGTAATAGTGAGAGATGTCAAGACCACACAACCTAATGAAATTAAGTATTTCAGCTTGTGATGAGGTAGAGTATTCCAGTGATACATTACTGCCTCCTGGAACAGTAATTCCTCCTGGAAGTAGATTTCAAATATTAATCATTCAAAAGCCAGTAGCTTGAGTAATGCATGGGTACCAGCATAAGAGATATTCATGAGAGCTACTCTGTAACGTTAATACTGTTGCAGGAGAGGACAGTCAAATCTGTACTAACAAGTTGGAACAATGTAGAAATGAAGGCAGTTAATAAAACAAGCAAAAACAATCAAAAAAAAGAACCCAACCAAAACAAACCAAAAAAAAAAAAACAAAACCACAACAAACAATTAAAAAAAGGGACGGTCCAAATAGTGAGATGCCTACAACCAGCTTGGGGGCTATTAAGTACTGTATTAGAAGCCAAGGTAAAGAAACAGAGACAAAAAAAAAATACTTACACGGCTCAATAGGGAACGAGAAACTTCACAGCACCTCACAGGTCAACTCTAAATACAATAGGCCTAAAAAATAAAACCCCAGACAATCTGAATATTCTGCTCATGGTGGTAAGCATGGTAGCCAGAATTCTTTAAATGCATCAAAAGTGGTGTACCAGGCAGAGAACTAGTGAGAGGATTACAAAGGTTTTAGAAGGAGCACTGACCAATAAAGACTATGACAGAGAAGACAAATTCTTTGTAGCAGCTAGGCCAAAAGATGTAGATCAAGGTGGTCTAGCACCTTCTGTGCAATTGCTTTATATACTTAAGCTACATGCCGGTAAGATCTTGGGTCTGAATGGCATTTATCAAAGAGCTTTAAAGGAAATCAGATGTGAGGTTGTAGAACTGCTGAGCAAGGTACCTTCACCAGTCATTAAAGATTGCCCCTCTTGCCAGAGGACTGACAGATTGCCAGCACAGCTGTCATCTATAAGAAGAAGCATCTAGAGCGAAGGCTGAGCTACAGACCAGTGAACAATTTCTACTAAAGTAAGTTTACTGAGACCAAGGGTAAACCTAGCTGGGAAAAGTGTAGGGCCTTTGTGAACGAGAATTTAAGTTCGCAAAGTTGTAGAAGGCTAAAATAGTATCAGAAAAGCACATGGATAAAAATCCTGTGGCAAGACTTCAATAAAGAGCCTAATCTGGAATTGGGAGCGATGTTCTTTTCATGATTTGAAAACCAATTAAAAGATACCAGGTAAAGGATAGTGCTTAATGGTCACTTCTCATGGCAAAGAAGTCAGCAATGGGACCTTCCCAAAGACCGGTGCTGGAGCCACTTGAATACATCTTTATTAGTGATCTGTAGAAGGGCACGTGCAGTGCAACCTGCATTATATGTAAGCTTATCGTGATGTGCTGATGGGGGGAGAAGTTCACAGGAACTTCACAAAACTCAGTATATGGGTAAAAGTTGGGCAGGTGAGCATCAATACATTGAGAGAAAAATAAATCATGCCATATTCAGCTAAATTTAACAGAACACAAGTACAGAGTAATGTATTTAGATCTCAAGTGCTGAGTAACAAGTATACATACAACCACATTTTAAAATATATGCAGAAATGTGTCATTAACTTCAAGACATTTTCATCACATGCGAAGCATCGAGAATAATTCTTAATGCTAATGCACAACTGTTGACGCAGGAGTCACGGACAACGCAGAGATGATCAATGTGATCAAGTGATTGCCAAATTTATTACAAAGCCTTAACTCCTTATATACTATTTCTTACATGCACTTACAGTGATTTGGCATATTATGATTGGATACACGTCTTGAAGACCCTTAGTGACTAACATATAATTGGTTAAGCACAGGTGTGAGAACTTGACCTCGAAAGCTTGCCAACAGTCCACAGTTCTCATTAACTCAGTGAATTCCAGCTTCTTCTTATCTTGCTTGTTTAGGCTTCCTTGGGCCTCTCATGGCCTTGCTGTATCTTTCAGGATTATTCAGAGTTTATGTACTAATTATGCATTCTCCTGTGAGAACACTGTCTCCACACACAACATTATATGAAGTGGTAGAATGAATCCTATTTGTTTTAAGAGGTCTTTCCTTCCTGTTTGAAAGGAGCTGCTAGCTCAGTCCATGTCATATATGTGATCACTTCCTGTACTATGACTTTATTGCTGTAACTATAGCATTCACAGTAGTACAGCAGCAAGCTGGAGTTTGATTTAAAGAACAAACTAAAGCAGTGAGGAACAACACAGCTGTAGCACAGGCAATAGAACTGCAAGTCGACACACAGCAGGCAATACAGAGTTTTCCATTTCTTTTGCCTGCTCTGCTGCATGCTACCTGGCACATATGCTTCCTCCCATGCCCACGTTTAGATATTTTTCTACAGACTTTAGCAAGCATCTTCAAAAGCATTAGCTCAGTGTTCTTCCATCCTTGTGTACCAGCAGCTGCTTCTTTTTGTCCTTTTTCTGTATCACGGGCCTGAAAAGTTTTTACACAGATCCAGTTGATGTGTGAGGAAACCCCATTCTACATTTTTTTGGTGTACTTTGTTAATTACTTTAACTAGATGTTTGTGCAATTGGAATAATGTGTTGTCTTTAAAGGGACCATTTAGATGAAAATTAAACAATGTATAAATCAGAAGGTGGAGATAAGCTAGCAGTATCTCGTAAAAGCACCCAGATTCTAAACGAGCCAGAGCATAGTACTAAAAAGCTTCAGGGCATTTTTGCTTGGGAGCAGTGTAAAAACACTAATATGTGTCTGCAGCAGTGCACACCTACGAAGAAAAGAAACCCATGCTTGATGACCAAAACACAAAGATTTATAGCAGCAAACCCTGCAACTGAAGTTGCAAAGAAGGCATAAAAAAAAAAAAGTCACTGCTCTTGTTCCAAATAAATTGAACTCCAGATATTCTTCAGAACAGCCAAATAAAACTCTCCACAGTGAGGTAAGTATCCTGTTAAGGATCTAGAACAGGGCCCCACATGGATGCAGGTATCTGGTCAGGCAGTCGTGCACAAACTCAGGACCTCATCCCTGAAAGATTTAAGATGTCTTTAGACCAAGTTAGAAACTCTAGTAGTTATTCTTCGTTCTTTATAATACATGAAAAACTGAATATGATTTTGCTCTTTGTGTTTGGTAGTATTTCGTAACTATGTTCAGTAGAAAAAAAGCCCGTAGTTTTTATCTGTGACAAAAACGTAATACAGACATATTCTTGCATGCTGTAGTAGGAGTTGATTTTACACACTTGTTGAGACTTCAGGGCTTTTTCACCTCCCTTATATTTCATGTCCTAGAGGAATTTCACCCCCATGTCTATCCCAGTCACATGCACACTTACACAAGATGCCTTGTTAGGAGTTCTTAATAAAAAAAAATTTGAGCTCTGACAACTTGGTGGAATCTCTCAAATCCAAAAGTAGACATTCACGTATGCACAGTCCATTTATGAACAGGACTATTGTACGTTCTCCAATGAAGTATGGATACATGCTACACTAAGGGCTACACAAGTTCAGAGCTCATCATCTGCCTTGTGGCAAACCAAACCCAACAGCATCCATAAAGAAAATTTTGGTCAAAAAACTCCTTTGCTTTCTCAGACATTACCATGTAAACCCATTATTTGTAGGGGAACAAACCTTTACAGAATAGGTTTTAATTTTGTTACCTGTGCTAAAAATTTAAATTCCATTTCTTCCATTCACCCCAGTTACCTGTACTATTATGCAAGATACAGCTAACATAAGGAAGCTGAAATTTTCGCACATCACGGTAAGTGTATGATACAAAAAAAAAACGCATCTTTCACATTTTCAAGAGAGGGTTGTATTGTGCAGGTCAGTACATTTGTTTTGGAGATTTAACTTCCGTAATACTAGGCTGTGTTGATCCCCCTAAAACTACTTGAATTAAAAATAGTGAATATTTCCCTGGTTTGTATTTAGCTTTTCTGCCTGAATTTTAAAAGTGCTTCACAAGTATAAACAGTAATGAAGAAGCCTCAGAACTTCATAAGTTGGAAAGCTTTGTTTTATCTTCTAATAGTTACATTTTTGCTTTAGGAGTCTTACTCTAGAGAGAAAGCAAGCCTCAAGGTAAGTCATTACTGAGGAGTGCTTCAGGCAAAAACAGTGGGAAAATACGAGTTTATCTAGGCTGTAGCATACACACTTCCATAAGTATTTGTTTCCCCTCTGGTAGCACTTGTTGCAGGAGTTTTATTCTTTGGATTTAAGGATAGAGAACAGGAAGGTTTACATTATGTTTAAAGAGAAGGTGTTCAAGTCCTGTTCAAGTTTTAGTTTATTTTGTAATGGAATGTGTTTTCACTGGCAATGCAGTAATTCTGAAGAATTAAGGTAAGCAGAATAACTTCTTACTGAAAATACTTTTGTTGGTCAAAGCTAGTGGAAGTCATTAGTATCACAGGAAGCTTGTAGCCAGTTTTTGCCCTCAAAAGGGATATCTACCACCAGAGCATCTGATGGCAAGCAATAAATCACCTCATTACTAAGACTGGATTTGGCCATTCATCTGTGTCAACAGAAAGTCCTCCCTAGTCAAGGTATTTTGAACCAGGAATAATTGCACCTGGTGGAGAACAGTCTTTAATCCTTCCTTTTCTATAACTACTCACTCTCCTCAGCTGTGTTTAACCAATTCTTTCCCTCACCTACCTCTTGGATAGGTCATGGCAGGGAGATGTCCCTACTTCTGTGGCACTTTAAGTTCTTATCAGCTAATTGCTTCTTAGATGCCCTGTTTTCTCCAGGCTCTCCTCTTGCATCCTTTTAAGCCAGAGACACAGAGCTTGAACAGATCGTGCTGCAAGTTTTCCCAGAGAATTTTGTTAACCCCAGAGATGTCCAGCCCCAGACCAAAGCTCTCTTTCCCCACACAGAGCATTTCCCACAGCTGCCTACTACAGGGAACCTCTCCCCTTTTCTATAGATTCCCTGCTGCTCTCCTAAGGCAATTACCTCTCAGAAGAGGGCTTGGCTGTCCTGATGGCCATGCCCTTTGAAGCAGAACGGTCTTTTACTTTTCACAGCTTACATATTCTAGAACCATGAGAGTTAAAAAAGCTAGAAATCACACTCTGTTGTATGGTGTCACATCAATCCAGAGAAGCCTTCCTGCAGTTTGCAGCCTGTTTGTTTCTGGAGAACAGGCTGAAACACGAACAACAAATATGGCTTTGCAAAAATAAGTTTGCAAGCATTATTTTTCATGCAAATACTGCAATTACTTGCACCTAAGATCTTCAGTTAACATACAACATGACAAATACTTGAATAAAGAGAACATGTAGAAAGAGCGAAGTAAGCTTTTCTCCAGCACTTCTCATTCAGTGAGAGCATGATATAGTCACAGTTCAGTGCCTTTATAATGTTGCCTCATTGTTGGTTATGTCGAACTTACCCTCGCAGCTCAGTTATTTAGGAATTTTTGTAAGTTCTGAGAATTTTAATGAGCATTTAAAATGCTGCACGTTACAAAGTTGATGACAATAATGGTGCAAACTTGTCCTACATCCCTTTTGGTAATCACATCTATCAAAAGCCGTAGCCCAGCAGTGCCCAGCTCTCACTTAAGAGCTGTGTCAAGGGAATTTGCCTAAAGGAAGACAGGATTCCCTGCTGGGCATATAGCTCCCTCCCCAGGCGAGTTCCACAAAAAAAGCATGTGAGCCACAGGCACACACATCGCAGCAAATACTAGGACTACCTTTTGGTTCACAGAATAAAACCAGTGAAAGCATTCACACCAATGCATCAGGGTAGTAAATGAAGCCATTATCATCTATGATTAAGGCAGACAACACTGAAAAATCTAGCCACCACATCTTTAGATACAGAATTTTTCTTGTTTTAAACTGTTGCCAGGTGAGGCAAATCTTGAGGGGTGAAGAAAATTAATCTTAAGTGACTACATACTTAATTATTCAAATGTCATAAGGTCTCAAGACCTCTGTCCCCACAGAGAATCCTGCTAGGAGAAACTTGAAATCTGTGTGATTTTGCAGGGATGCTCAAGGCATCAGTGTCCTCTGATATACAAGTCATGGTTTCTCACATCCTAGTGCTCATACCGATAAAAAAACCACCCCATATATATCTCTTTATATATGTATATATCTTAAGGGATATATTAATCTTCATTAGTAGGTCAGGCAGCTGATACAACTCAGTTACTAATGAAACATTAATTAGCATTCAGTTTTTGTTGTAACTCCCTTACCAGAACTTGCATCCACAAAGCAACATACCCATCTTTCTCTCTGCACCAAAGGATGCCCTGATGTGTCATGCATTGATAAAGACAAAAAAAACCCTAAACATACCAGGCTCTCAGTTATCACATGCTAGCTACAGCTCACTAACAAGTATATTCATTCAAGCTTTCCCTCTGTCCACGCTTGCCCTACTTCCCAAACCAGTGTTTGTAGTGTGAAGTAGTAGGGGAATTAGGCCTCATTCTCCCCATAAACTTTATTTGTGTTCAGTTATGTGCTGATAATCCTTTATTTAAACTTGAGCATTAGTTAGCAGTCGACAGTACATGGTATTTGTCTAAGTAACTAAAATATACTCCTAAATAACGTGACTAAATTCAGAAAACCATGTTATAAGGAATTACTGGCATTCAGTGCTACCACCTGCACAAAGAACCCAGCTGCAGTATTTTTAGAAGGTAAAACACAAAATTTTTCTATAATGTGGATTATAGGAAACGTCTGGGAAGATTTCATTCAGCCCATACTCTGCAGACAGGATGCTGCAGGTGATTTGAGTTGAACAACACAACTGTAGGATATAGGAGTAAATCAGCTTGTGGATCGGACATGTAGCCTTCAGTCTCAGAAGTATTACAGCTTTATGAGATACATAATGAATAATGAATAGTCCTGGCTTATAAAAGCAACAATTGCATTTTACATGAATCTTCTCTTATGCAAAGTAGCTGTCTTCCTTAGGAAAAACTGGTTATCAATTTGCTCAATTTAGGAGACTGCTGGGCTGAGGATTTCTTCACTCATGCTTCCAGTGGGCACACATTTGCACTAATTATGACTAAGTGTCATCTTCAAAGTCCTACTCATCAATGACATGGCAAAAACAAGAGGACATAATATTTCTGATAAAGAAAAATTTAATGAAGCTTAAAAGTCTCATTCATATTAAAAAGCAACTTTATATTTACAAGATATGGCTCCTATACCTATTATTTCAGTTTCTACTTTCAACACAGTAAACCAGGATTATAAAGGAAAAGGCAGCATGAAACAGAAAAGCTTGGAACATTTCCAGTTTTAAATGCAAGTTATAAGCTTCCATTATTTCCAAGCAGATGTGAGCTCAGGTAACTGGAAGGTGGATAAATAAAAATAACTTGATCAAAACAAAACCAAGAAAGAACCAATGCACCCATATACTGCTTCTCTACATCTGCACTTTGTTGACACAGATATTGTGATGGAATGTACAGGCTGTTTGCTCAATTTACTGAATACACTTATGGTTTTATTTAAGGCAAGCACAGACAAAATGCAGCTCTGCTCCCATTGAGGCACAACCCCAGGAGCAAAGGACATGGCATGCTCCCCAAAGGTGCTGCACCTCTTCTGCTGACACAGGCTTCCTAGAACACAGGAGCAGACAGTATGCTCGAGAGAGATTGAGCAAGCAGGGTATCTACAGCACAAACTGAGGTTTAAGGCACTCTTAAGAAGCAGAAGAAAGTAGGTCCAATGTGGTAAAGACCATCCCATCCAAGGGACACACAAGAGATAACATGTTTTTTTAGGACCCAGGACAAATGAAAACACCTATTGTACAAGGATACGTTGGGCAAGATAACTCAAAGCTAAATAACTCGTATTTAATAAGAATCCTTATTCAGAGTACCTTAATAAAACTCAGCCTTCAAAAAGTGCAAAGTCTTTAGCATCCTAAAACTTCAAGCAGAAGATAGAAACAGCTCAATTTCACCTATCTCTGATCAACTCAAGAAAAACAGAAGTCTCAGATAAACACAGCATTTGAAATGGCTTCACACATCACACATAGCAATTTTAACAAATAAAACTTTTTCCTTTCTGTTCCTGGCATAATACAAAAAGCCACGAGTCCACAAGACATGCAATGTGTGCTTTGATAGAGAACGGTAAGTTACAGGTGATGTTTACCTGCATGCTCATACACCAATAATTTTCACAGAGCTACACATCAACACAGTCCCAACAGTGGGCTGCAGTCCCACAGCTCTACCTGGGATAGCCTCCGTCCTCCAGAAAAAAAGCCTCTTAAGTACAGCTTCCTAGCACAGTTCTCCCCAACACCAGTAACACAGCACTAGTGCTCATGAAATCAATACCCTCCACATCCCTGAGGTTTTCTTACTCTCTAGAAAGCTTTAGCCGCCTCCTCCTGCTCTTTTATTCACAGCAGCTGAGCCTATTTCCTTCAGCCCTGCTTTATTCATGAGGTTAACCCTGGTGTTGCCAAAGCATGCTTGTAAATCCTATTGGTGCAATATATAAATATTAATTGGAGCCCTAACGCTAGCTGCAATTGTTACATATGTGTGTTGTGGCTACCCCTTAGAGTAGCTAAATGAAACTCAGCATTTGGAATTTTAAACTGGAAATACTTTCTCAAAAAATGCGCATATTAATTAATATAATCAGTACACTTAGAAAAAGAAAATATACATCTTATTGCCCATATTTTTTTTCTATGGTTCTGCTTTGTTCAAAATACAGAAGAATTCTGGAATTTAAACCACAGAAACTTTGAAACTATCAGTATGATTATAACAATGGAAGACATCACTGGCATTTCCTTTTTCTGATTGACATCTTTGCACTTACTAATATATCTGAGCTATTGCCAGAGTCTTCTGCAAAGGGTGCATTCATTAAATTTTAAAGCTTGGGTGTGCAGTGAGTGACTGCCTGCGAAATGAAAGCTCTGTTCTACTGAGATTCAAAGCTGAACACAAGCTCAAAGAAAAATTGCTTCTCTTGTCAAATCCTTCTTAAAACTTTGAGCAGATTTCCACTTAATCATCTTCAAATTCACTTGCCTCCTAAACTGGAGATGCTTATTTGTAGCAAAGGCAAGACTATTTTGTATTTATTATTGCAGCTGGGCACCACTTGATTGTCAATAACCAAATACCTTTATCTGAGACAGTCCTGAAAATGTTGTTTATATGACTTGGGGAAAAAAAAAGTAACCTGCAGGACTCTAGCTATAAATAAACAGGAAGCTCCTATTGTTCAGACTCTGGCTAACAATGTATGGTTTGAAAACACTTTTCCCATGCTTGTAGGGAAAGTATAATGCCAAATAATTTAAGGCATTGGATTTTTTTTCTTCTTTAATCTAATTCCCTTTGATCTAACAGCTAGTGCTTAATTAAGACTAATCTTTACTAATGAAAAGATAAAAAAATCACAAAAAAGAAAATTAATGGTCATACCATCACACATAGGTCACCCTCTGACAAGGTCTGCAGCTTTTTCAATGTGAATCCCTTTGATGGACTTACTGCCTGCCATTACTGCTCTTGTCCAGTGTCACAGGGGTACAGTCCATCAAAGTAACTGTTCATGAAGTATGTTGTACTGGTGCTAGCTGCCAGGGTAAGAGATGTAGTTACACTATTGAAGATCACCTTGGCTGGATCCATTTCATTCTTCTCTCTTTACAGTAACAGAGAAAAAGATTAAGAAAAAATACTCACAATGTTAAGGACTGCTACTGTCCTCACAACTCCAAATGTTAAATCTTGTGTCCTTTTTCTAATTACAAAGAAGGAACGGAAAAATTGTGGAATAAAAATGAAAATAAAAACAAAAATGAAAATAAAAATAAATTAAAAAAAAAGTCATGCAAGTTCATTTCAAAGCCAATGCTGGGCTGTATCAGCATTTGACAATCTGTGCTTGCACTGCTCTCTGCAAGACCACCCAGATGGACATCACCTATGTTCTTCAAAAGCCCTTGCAGAATCCCTGCAGAGATGTAGCACAAATGTGGATAGCCACTCCACTTGGTGCCCCCTCCTCTTTCCAACTAGTGCTTTCTGGCCTCCCCCAGGTGTAGACACCATCATCTGGACTCATTTCAGTGACAAAAGAGCAGCCACCACTTTTGACCCAGCTGAGATTTGAGGGACATAAAGTGAAAGAGGGAGCACAGCACACCTGGTGCACACACAGCTCCCACACACCTGGCTGGAAGTCTGCTGGAGGAGTGAGCATGTGTTCCCCAAGCTCTCCCCTTCCTCACCTGCAGGGTAAAATTGGAAACTGATTTTGATTTTATGTGGTTTTAAATGTTTCCTTAAATGCTTGTTAACTTTTTTTTTGTTAGTTAAGCAGTACAATGGTAAAGTGCATGTTACTGTAGGGAATTATCTTCCTTCTTCCATTCTGTATGTTACTTTAGAAAAAAAATGCTGATCAGGGAAAATTTAATAGTTTAAATTTTCATAAAATCTGATTCTAAAAACCTCTATTTATTCTGATAGTATGTTGAATAATGTCTGCATTTGTTATCTTATCAGCATGTTCCTAAAGTAATAACCTCAATAATTGTTTGGTGGAGGTTGATGTCATAGAGATCAAATACCAGGAGTCTTTTCTTTCAGATCTTTTCCCCCTCTGATTGCTGTTTTTATGACAACGGCTTCTTTCCTTTGCTC
Organism: Pezoporus wallicus; assembly: GCF_028554395.1. Taxonomy (NCBI): domain Eukaryota; kingdom Metazoa; phylum Chordata; class Aves; order Psittaciformes; family Psittacidae; genus Pezoporus; species Pezoporus wallicus. The sequence goes on from NW_026640754.1 coordinate 1,325,308, forward strand.
TGTTGTTTCCCAAGTAATATAGTGAAACTTCACTGACCACAGATCTACCCCCCTGCCTCCAGATGCCCTTCATGTTTTGTTTCACATTTATTTTTACCTATTACTATTGTTGTTTAACCCAGCCAGGACTGGTGACATGCAGTGCGTAAGTGCATGCAAATGCTGGGGAAACAGCTGTAATGTTCCTCCCTTCTCCTCAGGGTACAACAGAAAGCAGTGCGTGAGGTGTACGAGCACATTTTGATCTGTTTGAAAATATTTCTGACTAGACGTTTGCAGTAAAGTTCCAGGGATCTGGAATTTGCTACCTGATTGCTCTGGAATAGTACAAATACAATAAGCCTCATTTACTTTCTGCCACACGTGTCACCCTTCCACTTTTCTAGACATTTGAAAATAACAAATCAATTAGACTACAAATCATTTTTGAGGAGAGAAAAGATAATGCAATGAATTGACATTTAAAAGTAAACATCAACTTTGCAGATACTGTTTTCTAAGTACGTATTCCTGCTGATCTAACTGCATCTGCCTTACTTTGCATCCCATAACATCATTATATTGTCTTGATAAACAACTGCTGTATCCAAAAGGTCTCTGTGCTTGTTTGATAGGCAGAGTAATGCCTGAATGCATCACTTTGCAAGGGACCTTGGGATCTTTCACACAGGAGAGCACTGAACCATATCTTTACTACACTTCCATATTTTTTGAAGGTTTGTCAATCACTGATATTATCAGAATTACCTCTTAGTACTAATTCTTTCAGTGCCTCAGGGGGAGAAACCAGTTCTAATATTTCCACTGATCTACAGAGGAACAGTAAAGAAATGGCAAAAAAATTATGAATATACTTGAAGAAGGAAGGTAAGTTTCTCTGATGATGATGTAGTGGGATGTTTTGCTCATGACTGTCTCTCCTTCTTAATTTTCATTCTTTTTATTCTGAAAATAAAAAGGATCTGAGATTAGTAACTACCTTTATCTGTTTCGCGTTAAATTCCTTGGGATTCACCCATCACAGGAAAAATTTTAATTGCATTGTCAGTATTCATTAAACTGCATTTTGTCTTGAAGTTCATTTTCTGTCATGAATGGAAAATTTTAAAAATTAAAACTCATTTATAAAAACTATTTCAATTCCTTTAACCAAGAGACTGATGTTTCACAGGCTGAAAAGAGGCAACAAATCTAACTTTTTACAAACACTGAGCACAAAAAAATTATGTAAACAATAATATGAGCAAACATTTATAGAACCTGAAAGAAAAGTAAATGTTGGATAAGTGAGAGAAGGCCTTGGGAAGTGGGGAAGGAACTGCCAACATGAAATAACCTACTGCTGTCAATACTCATGGCCACAGAGTTAAAACTGGTCCCTGCCTGACTCACCCTGTTTTCGTTGACCTGGGCTGAGCCTGGCAGACAGGATGAAATAAGCAAGACAACAAAGCCCAGAAAGAGCCAGGGAATATCAGCAGTGAGACACAGTGAGCGACCACGCTTGACCATATTTTAAATTAGAGAGATATTTCTGGATTTAGCAGCAGTGAGCACAGAGAAAGCATCACCTATCCCAAACTGCATTTCAGTTTAACCTCTGTGAAGCTGTTTTTATTAATTCTGGTGCTAGACTGGTGGTAGGAAGAAGGAGGTGGCTGGCCTCCAGTGGCCTCAGAGAGCACATCCAGGGCAGGAATACATTTATGGGACTGATTGTATCTGCATTCAAAAACCTTAGGCAGATAAATTAATTGATGATATTTTCCATTTAACCAAATTCTTCAGCACATTATGCTCTGCAAAGTCTAATTAACCGTTAGGTTATACATATTCTTTTAAGTGTAGGCTCATTAGAACTTCTCCCTTAGGTTTTTAACATCTTTGGTTGCTCACTGTACTTTAATTCAATTTTTACCTTTTTTTAATTTTTTTTTTTTAATTTAATCCAGTGTTGAGAGGAACCTGACTGGTTTTAGACACTTCAGTTACAGCTTTTGAACTAAGTCTTTGGCTGGTCTTTCTGCTGATTTACAGCAGCTGACAGATGATTAGAGCTCCATGTGTCCAATCACCAAGAAGTTATTTCCCTTTCTGCATTCTCTGATTGACAGGAAAGGTGAGAAATGAAAGTTCAAACACACTGTAGCAAATGAGATAGATAAGTTTAAATTTACCACTGTGCAGAGAAAGCAGCACTTCCCATTACCAAACAGAGCAAAAATACTGCCCTGTCACAGTTTTGACACTGTCAGAATCTTTATCCAATTATGGGTTTGATTTTCTTTTTGATAGCAGAAACTAAGACATGATTATGATGTGTCCTGAATTCAACGAAATGCATCACTTTGTGTGTGTGTGTGCCTTTAGGAGATTAAATGTGATTTAATGCTGGAGATGTGACGGGAAGGGAAGGGAAGGGAAGGGAAGGGAAGGGAAGGGAAGGGAAGGGAAGGGAAGGGAAGGGAAGGGAAGGGAAGGGAAGGGAAGGGAAGGGAAGGGAAGGGAAGGGAAGGGAAGGGAAGGGTAAGGACTCCTGAAATACTTGTAAAAATGATTCCAGATGGAAAACATAACTAAAAGGTAGATGAGATAACAACACTAGGATATAATCAGAAGCAGTTTTGCTTGCTGATGTAATTTGTTTGAAGGATGCCCAACCAGAAATCACTGCATAAATCCACAGGACTCATTAGCCAGGAAGATAGAGTCCTTGCAGAAATGGAAACTGCTGTACCTAAACAGACTCTTGTCACTGAAGGTATTCAGGATCCTTAGGGATGGTTAATTTAATCCTTAGTGGTGCTCCTGGGTTGTGAAATAACTGCATTGGGATTATGTGAGCCAATTTGCTCCAGTTTGACAACTCATCACACAAGCACTTGCATCATGTACAGATGCAGACAACTATGATGCAAATTTAGGAACCTTTGGAAAGAGTACAAATAACTCATATTTCTTGATTATGCCTTTCATGGGATACTAACTGAACAATATCCCTTCTCACTCATTAGGCTGAAATTCTATTTTAGTTCAAGCTAAGCTTATTAAGTTTCACAGACTTTTTGCTCTTCAGCTTAGCCAGCAGACAACAGTTCAAGTCAAATTTTGGACTACTGCTCTTGTCCAGCAAGTACTTAACCTTAGGCTGTGACTTAACCAAGTAATATTAGAATGTTGTGCCTTGGTCTTAATGTTCATAGAATCATAGAATAGTTAGGGTTGGAAAGGACCTTAAGATCATCTAGTTCCAACCCCCCTGCCATGGGCAGGGACACCTCACACTAAATCATATCACTCAAGGCCTTGTCCAACCTGGTCTTGAACACTGCCAGGGATAGAGCATTCACAACCTCCCTTGGCAATCCATTCCAGTGCCTCACCACCCTAACAGTAAATAATTTCCTCCTTATATCCAATCTAAACTTCCCCTGTTTAAGTTTTAACCCGTTACCCCTTGTCCTGTCACTACAGTCCCTAATGAAGAGTCCCTCCCCAGCATCCCTATAAATCTAATGCCATTGGAATAATAGTTCTAGTGATTATCCATCCAACCCAGAAATAATCATATAATCCATCCAATAACAGGAATAACTCCTGTTATTGTCACATTTATACACCAGCAATGAAAAACAAAGATCAAATCCTGATGAGTGAGATGCAAGAAAATTTCATTTGTCTCCGTGTCTTTGAGCCTAAACAATTATGCACAGCATCTAGTTTTTTTAGCTGTCTCTTAGGCAAACAATCAGGATTCCATGAGATTACATTTCATGCTTCAGTGAATATTTGGGAATGTATTGACCCATTTCATCTCATTTGGGATTATTTTAAGTCTTGGAAGAATGAATAAAAGAAAAATGTAGTTAGCAGGGTACACCTGAACTACAGTGTGTTTGATTCTCAAGCAGGAAACCAGTGGCAAATGACTAATAAGTACTGCATAGAGTTATTCTCTTTTATAATGCATTCTCTGAAAACACTGGGCCTGCTTCCCAGTGCAATGTGCTTGCAGTGATGCAGAAAAGGAATGCAATGCTTCCTCACTTTCAGCAACATGTGTCATAGTCTCAGAAATCCATACTCAGTTTGCCTAGGGAGCTTGTAATGGCTAACATTGTGTTCCAGACACAATTTTATTCCATGTTTTTAACCCTGGGAATAATTCTTGTCTATATATTCCCCCATGATCTTGTGCTCAGCTGAAAATGCTAAATTATCAGAATGCTTTTGCTAGCAGAATAAGAGCAAACTTTTATACTTCATACATTTACAGATTTTTACTTCAGTCCCAATTTTCGTCTAGATTGCACGTTTCGACTCTTGCTCTTTGAGACAAATGCAATCGGAATAACCCAAATTTTTATCTCGGCTATTTTAATTTTCATGTGCACTGTATTCAGTGCTAGATTTAGTCATGCTTCAGGATCATAACTGCCTTACAGCAGGGACTGTCTTTGAAAGTGCTGTGGGATCTAACCTTGAAATACTTCTCTAGTAAGACAGCAATTTTTTATTTTTCACAAAGATCAGCTACATCGTTAGGATTTCTTTTTTTTTTTTTTTTTAATGGCAGTTTTACATCTGCAGAGCTCATGGCACTGCTTATTCCACCTCATTTCTGCCTTTACCCAGTCTGTATGGTGGAATTTCAGGACAGTGTATCCTCCATCCTATAGCAAGTTTGGAAATGGCCTTATGTCTCAACACCTAAGTGAACAAGATCATATTTATTTCCTGTTTAAAAAAGTTTAAAATTATGAGTCTACAGGGATTTGTATGAAATTTCCTTTAGTATGGCAAAGATTTCTTGGTCCTAGCATTACCCATGAAAAGCAAGAAATGTGAAACATAAGCTCTGTCCTCTGTGGGCAGAATGCCTCTGGCAGCTAAAACTGAAGGAAAGAACTTTGTTACCGTACATCTCCAAAACAGCAATAGTTGCAAAAGTCACAATATTGCCTTAAGGTTATTTCTTATTTTACCAAATGCCTTCAGGGGACAGTCAATCTTTGTTCTCTCTCACACACTGAAATAGAGCTCATATTTCATTTATTAAGGGAAGGAGATGTAATAATTTTTTATATATTTTTGCCTCCTCAGAAATATGTCTATATAAGCTTTCTTATTAGTATGAGAACATAAATGAAATGTATATACGAGTATAGCCTATAGGTAATAGCTTCCAAATCTCACTTCTAATATCATTCCAGCCCTGATAATTTCCATTATACATTCAGTCAATTTGATTCAATACAGGGGAGGGAAACAGCTGGAGAGAAGTAAACAAGGTGGGATGTGCAGTAGGAAGGGCTTTTCAACTTCAGAGCTTTCTGTCATAGGAAAAGATGAGAGAGTGAGAAAAGTGCTTTTAAAATTAATAACATACTGGTTTCTGTATAGGTAAATGGCATTAGGGGGAAATAATGTAGTTGAGAGTCAACAGAAGGTGAGCAAAGACCGTCACACTAATTCCTATGGGCAAGGTGGAAATGTTCATGAATATTCTCTGCTAGCTCTGAGAGGAGTGAGAAATCAAAGAATGAGCCAAACTGGACAAAAGCAGAGGGCAATTTACCTCCTAAAAAAAAAGGCTAGGACAAGACAAGTAGAAAAAGCTTTTGTATTAGGAATTTCATCACTTCCAAGGTAATGTGAACTAATTATTGAGCCACCGTATGACCCAATCAGGGAAAAGTGGTTGATCCTTATTAGATTGAACTAAGCTTCCAATTTTTCTAAAACACTCTACCATTCATACATAATCTATCCTTGCCATCATATCCTATAGGCTGCTCGGTATGTAGCTCTTTGATCTGTTCAGACAGCCAAAGAAATTTATGCCTACTACTTGTTCCCTGCTTCCTTTTATGATCTGCTTCAATCAAGAAATAGCATGTCTTCCAAGATGTAGTTCCAGTTCTCAAAGTGTTTAAATCTAAGTTCAGAAGGACTTGGGCATAAAGCATCTTCTTTTATACCCCTGAGAACCTGCCACCTTAACAGTCAAGGCATCCTGGTTCTCACTGAGCTGAAGAGTTAAAAGGAGCCAAGAAGAAACCACCTTTCATAAAGGCTGTATCCTGCCTTCGCAAAAGTCTGTGATTTCCACTCTGACATGAAGTAATCACGGGACTTACTGCCACCTATCTCTCACAAAAGCAGTATCCTGCATCTGGGCAGAAATAAGGCCTCTTGTCTCCCTGTTTCCCCTGGGTCCTGACCTCTGTGGGTACAAGGATACAGGCTTGGGATGAGTCCAACCTGAGCTCCAGGCTGGGTCTGAGAGACTGCAGATCATCAGGACTTTGCAAGTGGGAGAGGTGCTGCTCTGGAACCAGTCTGCTTCACCTGGAGTAACACTTAAGAACAAGGATAGATAGTACTGCTCCTGCTCACACCAGAGAGAGGTCCTTTCTCCAGGATGAACCTAGGGACAGGAGAAAGAAGACTGCATAATCAGAAATGCAATTTTCCACTATATATCACCAATCTTTCTCTCTTTATTTCTAGTAAGCCCCATATTTGTAGCCATGCCTTTATTTACACTTTCTTTTGAACAGCTGATCTTGATCATAAGTACAGCAAACAGATGTTTACAAAATCTGGATGAAATATGACCAAGGACTCTGTGACTGCCAATATGCAATTCCCATTTAAACTTCAGTGCTCTGCCATGTTTTTCCTTTGTGTTCTGGTGCAGTGCTGTGTTTTGGAGGAGGTCATGCCAGGGAGGAGGGGCTGTGAGGAGGCAGAGATGTTTTCGGGGCTAAGTGATGTTTACCTTGCCTGACCCGGGCTAGCCGGGGAGGTATTCCATACCACAGCACGTCATGCCCGGGGTGGGGGGTAACTGGGAGTTACCCGGAAGGACAGGGGCTTCCGGGTGGAACTCGTTTTCTTGGCCGGTGGTATCGTATTCTCTTCCCTTGTTATTTTCCCTTATCATTGTTTTAGCTGATAGTAGCGGTGGTGATTTGTTGCTGGACTGTTCTTGTCTCAACCCGTGGGAGTTGCACTCTCTCGATCCTCCTCCCCGTTCCTCCGGGAGCGGGGAAGGGGAGAGCCCCGGTGCAGGGAGGGGGGGAGACGAACACGGACCTTGATTGTTGTCAGCTCGGCACCACTCACTGGGAGTGAGTGAACAAGTTACCTGACTGGGTTTAAACCACGACAGTTCTTTTTTGGCGCCCAACGTGGGGCTCGAAGGGGTTGAGATAAGAACAGATCTGACTGGATTGATAGTCACTCGTCACAATGCTGATTTATTGGCTCTCAAGGTTTTTCCTCTTGATCTCACAGTTTCAGTATACCATATCTTACGTCCATCCGGTATTGGCTGTATTAGTGTTTTTCAAGTGTGGGGCTTGGGCTAAGGTTTTTATCCCATTGTACTTTATGGTAATGACTTGTAATACAATAGAATCGTTGATCATGAAACTGATCTGGTTTATGTTCCCAGTGTGGTCACCACCTTTATACTTTGGGAGGTATATGATGGAGGTGCTTAGCAATTACACATCTTTTTTCTCCTTCTCAGGTGCTCAACCTGTGAAGGAGACATCCTTTTACCCTCCTAGTCGTCCCCCCAGACCATTTACATTTGAGAGTTTTGAATTTTTTAAATGGCCTTTTAATGCTCTTGAGACTTGTTTACTGATGGTGATGGGAATCACCATGCTAACACGCATACAGAGTGTGTTTTGCCCACTACTGATTTCAAGAATTAAGCAGATTCAGGTTTGGGTCTTGTCTGGGGTCAAACGACGATGTAGGAGGACCGAGAGATTTTCCCAGAGGCTGGACAGCCATGAGTGGCAGGGTGTGTGGGATAGTATGGGCAAGTATCTAGGTCAGTGGGCCCCTCCAGTATTTTGGAATTTCACTACCGAACAACTGCAAAATCCAGAAGAATTAGTAAAACACTTAAATGAGGTGTGTGGTCATTCTGGCCATACCAGAGATGGACAAATCACGGCAACGTGCTGGGGCTTGGCCTATGCTTACAGGGCCTTGTTCAACACTATCCAGCACCTTCAAAAGGAAAAGAATGTCGGCGGATTTGAGGGCAAAGTGACAGTCGCTACTCAAACTTTGGCTGCAATGAACTGCGCAGCTACCCCAGTGGCAAGTACAGCAGCTGCTCAAACTTCAACTGCAACAGACAGCGCGGTTACCCCAGCTCCAAGCACAGTAGCTACACCACCCCCAGCAACAAGTACAGTCGCCACTCAAACCACAGTGATAATCACTGCAGCCAAACCAGAGGACCAATTCGTACCAATATCAGTTGCCCCTGTACGCAAGAGAACAAGCAAAAAGGAGGCAAAAAGGGTGAAGCGAGATGAAGAACCAATGAATTCACCACCCGGTCCAGAATCTGATCAGGAGTCATCCTCACATGACGAAGAAGAAGAAGAAGAGGTAACTTCTCGACCTCGGACCTCAACCGAGCTGCGGAATATGCGAAAAGATTTTACCCGTCAACCAGGGGAGCACATCATCACCTGGTTACTCCGATGCTGGGACAATGGGGCCGATGGTCACGAACTAGAAGGTACAGAAGCCAAGCAGCTGGGATCACTTGCTAGAGAAGGGGGAATTGACAAAGCAATTGCAAGAGAGAAAAAGTCCCTCAGCCTTTGGAGGAGGCTCTTGGCAGCTGTGAAAGAAAGGTTTCCGTACAAGGACGATGTTACGAGTCGTTCGGCCAAGTGGACTACTATAGACAAAGGCATCCAGTCTCTGAGGGAATCGGCCATCGTAGAGATGATCTATCACATCAAGCCGAATAACGGGGATACACCTATAGATCCAGATGAAGTTGAATGTACACGACCCATGTGGCGAAAACTTACACGGAATGCACCGTCATCATATGCCCATTCATTGGCAACAGTGACCTGGAATGACATAGTACCACTAACAGTGGATGAAATGGTTCATAAACTCCGAGAGTTCGAAGACAATCTCACTCCTTCCATCATCTCAGCTGTGAAAAAACTGTCCCAGGACCTCGACAAATTGAGGGACGATGTATCTGATTTATCCAGCTCCTCACGTGTACCAACACGCGTCTCAGCTATTAACAAAAGACGTCCTATTGTTCAAGAGAGGAGATACAGAAGGTATACGCCACGGGGTACCCTATGGTTTTACCTGCTGGATCACGGAGAAGACATGACAAAGTGGGATGGAAAACCTACTTCAGCTTTGGAGGAACGGGTGAGTGAACTGAAGAGGGGAGCAAGGGCCAAGACTGATCGTCCCATGAGAGCTACGGCTTCAGTCTCTGGTGAGCAGTTTCCCAGATGGAGTGGAAGAGCTGATTTTACTCCAGCTCCTGTGATAAGGAAGAATAATCCCTTTCAACACGACTTAAGTGTCCAATGCTTTGGGGCCCTGCCTCCAGCCAGGTGGAGGTAGGGGACAATCGGATTTACTGGACTGTGTGGATCAGATGGCCTGGCACATCAGTCCCACAGAAGTATAAGGCTCTAGTAGATACCGGTGCACAGTGTACCCTGATGCCATCAAGCTGTCAAGGGGTGGAACCCATCTATATTTCTGGAGTAACAGGAGGATCCCAAGAGTTGACTGTGCTGGAGGCTGAAATCAGCCTGACTGGGAGGGAGTGGCAAAAGCACCCTATTGTGACTGGTCCAGAGGCTCCATGCATCCTCGGCATAGACTACCTCAAGAGAGGGTACTTCAAAGACCCAAAAGGGTACCGGTGGGCTTTTGGTATTGCTGCTTTGGAGACTGAGGAAATTGAGCAGCTGTCCACCTTGCCTGGTCTCTCAGAAGATCCCTCTGCTGTGGGGTTGCTGAAAGTTGAAGAACAACAAGTGCCAATTGCAACCACAACAGTGCACCGGCGGCAATATCGCACCAACCGAGACTCCCTGATTCCCATCCATCAACTAGATGTCTCCAGGTCACCAGCGACTGGCCCTGACTTCCTTCCAGCCATCATCCCAACAGAGAATGAACTTGGAACATCATGGACCGAATGGACTCGGCAGCATTATAGGGATTGGTCCATGCACTAAGAAAATGATTTTTTTTCCTCTTGGTCTGTATGTATATGGATGTATATATGTGGGAGAGCGATGGTGTATTGAAAATGTGGGATCTGAGCACGACGTGAATGGTATGGAATAAGGGGTGGATAATGTCCTGGGTTCAGCAGTAGCAGTCATGTTTTTCCTTTGTGTTAACTGGTGCAGTGCTGTGTTTTGACTTCTAGTTTGAGAGCAGCGTTGGTGAAGCCGATGTTTTCGGTTGTTGCTAAGTGATGTTTACCTTGACCAAGGACTCTGTGAGGCTCATGCTCTGCCAGGGAGGAGGGGAAGCTGTGAGGAGGCAGAGACGGGGCGCCTGACCCGGGCTAGCCGGGGAGGTATTCCATACCACAGCACGTCATGCCCGGGGTGGGGGGTAACTGGGAGTTACCCGGAAGGACAGGGGCTTCCGGGTGGAACTCGTTTTCTTGGCCGGTGGTATCGTATTCTCTTCCCTTGTTATTTTCCCTTATCATTGTTTTAGCTGATAGTAGCGGTGGTGATTTGTTGCTGGACTGTTCTTGTCTCAACCCGTGGGAGTTGCACTCTCTCGATCCTCCTCCCCGTTCCTCCGGGAGCGGGGAAGGGGAGAGCCCCGGTGCAGGGAGGGGGGGGAGACGAACACGGACCTTGATTGTTGTCAGCTCGGCACCACTCACCGGGAGTGAGTGAACAAGTTACCTGACTGGGTTTAAACCACGACAACATCTAACTTCCTTTCTTTCATGCTATTAGGAATGCCATCAACATTTCTGTTGTATGCCTGTTTGTACCTATGGTTAAAGCCTATATGAGCAAATACAGGTCCTAATTTTACAAGAAGATCATTACCTATTTGATGAGGAGCATGATGAAGACGATCAGTAAGTTTCTCAGGGATTACTGCTCCTGCTAATGGGCAGTTATCCTAGAAAAGGAAAATATGATAGTACAAGGAATTATATAAGTTACACTATACTGATGTTTCAGGGTCTTTATGCTCCTTTTAACCCTGTATTCTACAAATACCTCTTGAACTAAGAAAAATCTGAAAGTTTCCCAGAAGGGAAGAGTGCTACTACTAAAAGCATGGCCTTTCTGACAAGTGCCTGCTCACAGTACCAGATTATAGCTGCATACATAAAATATAACAGCATCTTGCAAAGAGTGTGATGTTCAAATCCTGTTGTAAATTTTAATCATAGAAAAATATGGTAGATGACTACATAAAAATAGTTCTGTTTGCCTGTGCACATCAGCTTTGTGAATTTTGAGAGACAATGATTATATCAATATGTGTCAATCCAACCATGAACTTCGGTTAAGTCTGATTTATTTTTGGTGCTGAATATTGAAAGTGAGTAATCCAATGCATCAGTTGTGACAATACTAACAGATTGATTACATATGTACCTAGCACGGGGACTGGCAATTCCACTGTGGATCCAATCTTATTATCAGTCTGGGGAGGAAGTTTGTTGCATACAAACCCTGTTGCATATTTAATGACATAAGGAATCCCCTTGGACCAATTAAAATTTTTGTTTACATTTCCATCAGGTGAGGTTGTTTCCCTGTTTGGCATTACTTACTGCAGTTATGCAGCCAAAATAGGATTTATTGCTCATAAGTTTTTCAGCAGTCAAAAATCTAACATACTCAGAGCTTTTTCTTAGCAATCCAAAACTACATGATTAATTTTTTAAGCTACTACATATTACTATTAGATCCAAATACATCCTGTTTCTTTCACTAGTTTATGATGTTTGACATTTTGAATGGAATATATATTAATTTTACTCATTTACTTTTGTTTGTGTTAAGTCTAGAAATGGTATATGGAGTGTGAAAGGATATAATGCTTTTTAACACAGCTAGGGAAAATGAAAGGGATGGTGTAGAATGCCACAGGAGGATGTAGTCTCGCAAAAGAGATTACCTCCAGTGAAGTTACACCAACAATGTTGACCTGCGATTTTTACTCTGCTCTGAACCATTTAAAGAAAGAAAAACACTACAGCCTTCATTTGCTGTTTTAGAAACTTCAAAAAACTGTAAAAGAGTACAGAAAGGAGTTTTTATCTTTAATCCATTTGGGGAAGTAAATTTAATTCATATGGCTCTGCAGACACTATTTGTGCCTTAGGGAGCATAAACCAGAGGTGTTTGTATCTAATACGGTTAAAACATCTCACCATTCACCCCTGAAGAGGATCTTCAGAGTCTTTGGAACAAGGAGCTGCTGGAAGGAAAAGAGGCAAATAACAAATGGGATGGGAAAGACACAGGTACTTACACTAGCACATCTGTGATAGGCAATAAATGCTGAACATGAATGAAGTCTGCATAAAATCATATACAGAAAAAAAAAAAGCATGTTACAAGTTAATTGTAACTTGCAGATTCAAGGTGGTTTCTCATAAATATACTAGAAACATCAATGACAGTGGACAAATGCTATGAGATTTTATTTTTAGAATCTAATTTTCGAAGGGTGCAAATACCTCCCCTAGAGCTGGGGAAGAAGAAGAAGATGCCTTCCAAATTGCTGCCAATCTATCTCCTTGCCACATCACAGCTTCCAGGAAACATCTCCTTAGCAGGACTTACTCACAGAAAAAGCTGCTCAGCTGAAGTTTGGAGCCAGAACAGCATACGAAGCTTTGCATTATCCCGGATGTACAACATGTTTTGTAACAAGGACCTTGTATTTTGTGCTGGACTGCAGCTCTCTTGTGTTGGTAGGAGACGCTATGCAAGCATATGACAGAGGAAATAAGGACCACTCCAGAAGTGTGGTGTGTGTGAATTACTTTTTACCTCAAGTAAATACCTTTTTACCTCTGCCCTTCTTCTTTATTTTGGTAGCCTAATGTTGTCCATATACAAATGCAGTCACATTGCTCAACTGAAAAACCACTTCAGAAAATTCATTCTATAGTCTGTATCATAACATATTTGCAATATTTTGCTTTTACTCTACATTATTGTGCTTAAATCTTGAGGGATATAGTGGCAATATTCTTTATTTGCACATATTTTACTTTGGGATAGTTTGGGGTAAGTAGAACAAAGTTAGATTCAATGATATATGCCATATATGTTAGATACTTTTCTGAATTTTTACAGTATATTCATACACCGACATATCAATTTCAAAATTACTGTTGAAGCAATGCAACATTTTAAAAGATGTTGTGATAAAGAACCATAGCAGCTCAGGGCATTTCTGTCCAAGTTGTTTTCCATTAAAGGTATTGTTTGATATCATTCATCTTCAACATGTTGTGTTTCCTTTGGGCTTCTATTACTATACCTGCTATGTCAGTCCCATTGTAGCAATGACAGTGATTTATCAAGAACATTAAATCTGCAGTATCTAGGGCTCAAAAAGCTAGTTTTTCAAATATTAAATCTCAGATGTGTCACATTTAACCTGCTGTGAACTCCTGAAACAACTGTGATGTTTTTTAGAAAAAATAAATTTGATTTTATTGGCAAACTTTTTACCTCAGTGTAAAACAGAGCATTATCAGCTGCTGAAGTAAGAGATGCTGTAGAAGCATGAGAATTATTTATACAAGGAAAGCCAACTTATCCCAAAGAGTCTGTCCCTCTTAAGTTTATCTTACCCCCTACCCTCTTATATGTCACTGTCTCCTTCAATTTCCTCCCACCATAAAAATGTCTAGCTGTCTCTTAAGATGATGTCTGTCATTTGCCTCACTGGGCACACTGTACCAGGCTGAGCAGGTTAGCTTGTGATAGTTTGTCAAACCAATTCCTGATTTAGACCTATCTATTAGATCATCTTGAAGTCTTCCCTTTTTCTGCGATCACTAATGTTGACACATCTAAAGAGAGCACAGAGAAGAACATAGAAGACTACAAGAAGATGCTAAAGGAAAGATGAAAAGAGCAGAGCGAATTTAGCTTAGTTAGATATAAATGAATAGATGTAAGATGACAGATACTCAAAGTACAAGCGTAAGGAGTTAGAAGAATTTTTCAGGTCAGTCAGAAGGAAATAATCAACATTCATGGAAGAACTGTATATGATGGATGTTTTTATAATGGTATATATAATGGTGGCAAGCGTTTTCTAAATGCACTAGGAAAGAAAAGTTTCTGTCCTGAAGAGCTTGAAAACTAAGGTGAACATTTTCAGAAACATGGCACCTATAGGCTTTCTTCTACAATAGGTTGTTGGGAGTGTCTGTGTTGCTGAGTCTTTTCCCTCTCCTAACCCTTCTTTCTGCATGCAATAAATTACATGCAATAGTAAGGGTGATGAAAAGGAACAGAATTAAATAAACAGTGACTGAACTAGATACACGCGTCAGCTGTGTGTGTGCATGTTCAGAAAAATAAATCACATTTTCTTTCACATACTGATAGATAGGTGTAAGAGCTCCTTAATAGCTTCTTAGAGCTGCTAAGACTTCTTTTTCTGGGGAGAGTAGCTGAATCCCTCTTTGAAACAAAGATATTAAGCTTAAGACAACCTATCTACCTTTTAAAATTATTATAATATTTTCTAGCAGTGGAATCTGAACTCTAGACAATAGTATAAAAGCTTTGTACTGGCTTGTTACACATGAATAAGTTTCAGCTTCTAATAATAAAAGATGTATTTGCTATCTCTCTGATGTAAATTTAAAACCTAAAGTTACTTTTTCCCAATATCACTCAATTTGAGACAATCGCAAAACTTTCTTTACCTACAATATAATAATAAAGACCAAATAGATACAGTCTTTACATAAGTTATCATCTATTCCTGTTAGGCACAGCTATCACTTTCTATGTAAGATTGTATGCCAGTGGGCTAAACAACCAGCCGAGGAAGATGAATAATGTTCTCACCAGTGCCAGAGTTTCAGTGCCTGTCCTCGAGTCTTTCTGTTATTGATTTATAAAACAAAATATTTCAAACAAAACAACCCAGGCCACTTGAAACAGCCAGAAAATTTCCGATTTCACTCCAACTACTTCGGCCCTTCAGGCAGGTTGGTAAGGTGGAAATCCTGGCTACTGTCACCTTGCCTTAATAATTGTGTGACAGGTTCCACGTTAACCTCTTTACATGTGGGGAATTCTTTCATTTCCGTGGAATACTTTTCACAATGGTGAAATTAATATTAGTTTCATACTATCGCATACGACAAGAAACAGAAGAAGAGTCAGGTTTTGCAGCTTGCTTTGCTGCTGTATATAAAAATGCTGAATTGTGGTTTATAGTTATCTTGTGCAAAATTGTGGGAATATTCAGCTACTGGGCTGTTCACCAGCTCAATGGCTTGGGAGCAGAGTCTTGGGTTGTTTTTTTGAAAATCCATTTTCTGCAGCTCTTAGATTACCATTGGAAGGTGGTGATGAACAGCAAAATAGTAATTATTAACTCTTTCACGAATGTATTTTCTCCAACTCTGGTGTATGTTAAAATGAAGGTGAGAGACCAGGATAGAGAACTACTATATTAGATCTTACAAGCTCAAGTGAAAACACACAGCATGATGCAGCATCAATGGTTGAATTTTCTTCTAATCCTCTGCTTCTTACTGTTATTTTTCAACTAGATAGAATTACATAAACATGGATTTTAGAACACACATTTTCAGATGTGTCCTGGAGACAGGATCTCTCCACCTTCATTAAGCTGCCTGACCTTTGTGAATAATGCCTGGTGTTTCAGGAGAATTAAAGGACATGGTAGTTTGCATGAAGGTCTAATTCCATGTTTTTTAGATTGACTGAGGAAAATTCATTTGATTTGATGAATGCTGTACTCACAGGTTCACAACACCAGGGACCAAAACCAGAATGGCTCTTCCAGAAACTTCTTTTTTATTGGGGAAAGGATCAGGTCTGATGGATGGGAGCAAAACTGAGTTTTGCTGAACCTTTTTTCTAATGAATAAACCTCAAACTATCTTGAACTCTGACTCTAGACATGACTTGATTAGGTCAGACTGTCCCACTCTCTCCTCAAGTACAGCCATCAGACAGTTGCTAGCTAAGACAAGGTTATGTAGCAAAACCAATGT
The DNA here is from genome assembly GCF_028554395.1 of Pezoporus wallicus. Classification (NCBI taxonomy): domain Eukaryota; kingdom Metazoa; phylum Chordata; class Aves; order Psittaciformes; family Psittacidae; genus Pezoporus; species Pezoporus wallicus. Next base: position 1,341,398 of record NW_026640754.1, read on the forward strand.
AAATTTCATAGCACAGAGTAACTGCTAAAACATTTCTACTCAAGTGGAAGCAGCAAGGGGTTTGGCAGTGAGAATGCAGCAGCCACATAAGCTTTGTGCTCCCAGAAGAAAAGGTTCCTCAGGGTTATGTGAGGACTGATGTGAGTAGCTTCAAATCCGAATGCATTCTTCATCTCCTGTGTATCAATGAGAGGAGCCGTCTTTATAAGAATGAACATTATTTTTTTTGTATGTTTAACTTGGCTTATGCATAGCTTTTAATCCAATGTTGTGCCTGTAGAAAATAACAACAAAAATTGGACAATGTTGAATGCAGACCTTGTGAATGAATCTTCACCTGTGCAGCTAAGCCTGTTTTCTCAAACAAATGTAAGGTGGTGCTCATCTCCAAATAGCAATGCCAAATGCACAGTTGGACCATCTACATCAGACTAAGTATGGAGGGAATTGTTTTGCAACAAATTCGGGAAAAAGCTGTCAAAGTTGCCGTTAATTACATGCAAAGGACTCAAATGTTTTGCTTCAATTGAGCAACTGCACTGTGATTCGGACTCAAGATGCAATCTGAGAATTTCTATGAATTTTTGGCATTCTTGGTTAAGACAAGTGTTCATAGAGAATTATGTCTACTTCCAACTTTTGTGCTGAATCCCAGCTTTTCTAAGCTTCATTTTTAGTTCTTCTAGTAGCCAATCTTTACATCCCTGAGTTTGAACAACTGTAGGCATAATATTTGACATGAAATCTTTTCAGGATCTATATACTCAGATAATTTTTCTCTAAATCTACTGAAATATTGTCTAAATCCACTGGACTCCATCAATATGGGCTTATATTTGATTTCAGCTGCTTTCAGAGACTGCATGTCTATGTAAGCTGAAGTATGTTTTGTCTCCAAGTGCAGAGCTTGCCTTTTATAAAGGCGAATATATCCTATTTCTTTTCTTTACAATAAACAAGGATGCCTTTTTGTTTTCTGAGATTGATCTTTGCTTTCATCCTTACCTTGCCATTTTTCTGCTAAGATTCCATAGAAAATCCACTAATAACCTTTTAGAAAGTAAACTCTCATTGTTATGTTTAATAGGTATCCTTCATCCATTTTCCAATTTCTCTGTTCTGTCTTCAACATCATCAATTATTTCTTATAAGTTAAATGAGTTTACTTATGAAAAATATCAAAGGAGTGTGGCATGATCTTCATTTGCTAAAGCTATGATGCATTGTTTTCAGTTTTTCATTTGTGTCCAGGTTCCATTTTAGTCTTCTTCAAGCCTTTTTGAAAGCCTTTCATAATCCTTGTAAGGGGATGCACAATGGGAGATCTCCAGGACATTTTACCCTCTCTGTTAACATGGGTTTTCTCTAACTTTGTCCTTCTCTATGGCTGTGACTACCCTCAAATGAATAGTCTAAAAATGAATCAGACAAAAGGTTTTTTAATTTTTTTGTTTTTAAAGAAAATACACTAAAAGACCCCCCAGTACCTTGTACTAACTATTATGGGCTAGGATTATCCAGTCTTTTCAACTAATGTACACTTTGTGAGAGCATTCTCCATCTCCATAGTCATCGATATACTTATTTTGGTATTGCTTTCATGGCCAATAGTGTCTTTGTAACTTGAGCACTGAAGCTAAATATTAATTCAGTTTGGGACCCATGCACTAGCTCTTCTCTCAAGTATCATCATTGTTTAACCACCTCTATCTTCTGTCCCCAAAATCAGACTTTCTTTGTTTTAATAACTCACTGTACTTCTTGACTTCAAGTTTGACATACTTTGGTGATCATCCCTCCTTTTCCCACTCCTTTAAATGCTATCTATAGCTTGAATATCTATCACAAGTTGTTCATGTTCAAGCTGTTAAGAGCTGTCTTTTTTCTCCAAGGTTTTCTCTCTCTTTTTCTGAGATGTAGATCTTAAGTATTTATAGTAACTTTAACTGAAAAAAAATCTTGGATTCTGTCACACCTCTGTCCCTTAGAAGTTTGCTTGATTTTCCCAACTTGATTTATCTTTTTTCCTCTAAGTCTGCTATTTCAAAACCAAGTACCCTAGTTATTCTTACTTATTTACCATTTAACTTACAATATTCCACTTTGATTATTTTTAACACGAGCTTTACCTGAAGTATTTACCAAAACTAAGTTTAAAGTAGCATTTCCTCTTTTGGACCCTTTTTGATGAGGAAATCTCTCAACAACTACCTCCATGATTTACTGAGCCTATAGATATTTGTTCCATTTAATTGTCAGCCTACTTCCAGTAACTCTGAACATTTTCATAGGTCTCTAACTGTTGGTAATATTTCTTCCTCTAGAATATCTCTGTCCTTATCTACATCTGACTCAAAACCTCCAGTATCCTACCTATAATTCACCTTTTATCATGTTCCCCCACATGATTTTGACTCCAAAAGATTATGCTTTATGTGTCTCATACCTTGTTATTTCCTGAAGTTTTTCATATCCTTGAGATAAAATCACCTTATGTCTTTATTTCTGTCTGTCCTTAACAATGCATATCTTTTCAGACCTGTGTTCCTGCCACGGCTGCTGTTCTAATATGCTTCTGTTACCTGAAGAATATAATTTCTCAGGTCTTGTGCCAATAATTCTTATTCCTCAGTTATGCCTCTGAGGCTGCTGGCATTAATATATAGCATTTCAATTACTTTTTACTGAACAGAAACTAATTTCCTTAGCAGGATTAATCTTTCACTATCAGTTTCAGCTAACCAGCTACAGCTCTCATCTGTATGAGTAGCTTCTGCTTTCTATGCATTCCCCTGACCACTGATAATCTGTTATCCATTGCTGTGCCTTATCTATCTGATTTCTTTCTCCCTATATATTAAAACTGCAAAAAGGTGTTTAGAAAGGTTAATAAAATAGAATATTAACCCTTAGAAGGGGAAGTAACTGTTTTTCTTTAGTTTAAAAGTCATCACAAAATTGGCTTTTAAGGCCCTGGGTTTTATCACTTTTGAGGGAAAGAAGGAGATGCTATGTAACCCTAATTTCTTTTACTCCAAAACATCCATTAGTGAAAAATGATAAACTTTAGAAATTGCTGTTGATCCTCATCACTCTATTTCATTCTATTTTCATTCATCATGAATTAGATCTGAGCACAATGGCAACTAAAGAAGGCTGCCTTCTTTTCTTCAAGTCCTTTCTAAAATGAATGCATACTGGGAATTTGCAGAACATATGAAATCCAGCTATTACTCAGACACCTAAGAGCATATTTGCAGGACTGAAAATAACTGAGGTACTATCACTTAGTGAAATACCCCTTGCAAGTATTTTAATCAGATTTTCTGCTGACAGCAGATGCACCCATTTAGTCCATTGCAAATGTAAGATAAATAGATTAATTTATATGATATATATATATATATATGAAATTTGAAATCAGATTGAAACCCACTGCCTTCAAGTTCCTGTTTAGGATTATGAAGTGATGGCTGGCTAGAGTTTGCTAAGAATACTAACCCAGCAATACTGCAGCCAGATGGCTTACAAGACATTTTTCTGTTGGTTTTCTAATTATATCGTTTAACCTTTAACTGGTTTGATGTAATTTACAATGGTTTAGTCTTAGTATTTTTAATTCCCTATTTTTATGCTTGCTTGCTATATAAAATAAAATTACTTGGCTAAATGAGCAAAATCCGTCAAAATCTGCATTACTCAAAGTCATACGGATTCACCAAAACACTTCATTATATTTCCCTGTTGATTTTCACTTCCTAAATCTTCTGTTTCACCCTTTAGAACAAACAGGGTTCTTACAGCACTGCAAACATGCTGCAAATATTTATCTGGGGGAATCTGTAGATACTGTAGTTGACTGGGCTTTTCAAAATTAAGATTTTGCAAAGTTTTTTTGCAGAGAAGAGTTTTCTGTTTCCTCCAAGCCTTCTGCTTTCAAAAGACATTGCAACAACCACACGGGAACCTCTCTTATTCTGTGGAGCAGATTCAAACCACTCACTACAAGGCTGCAATGGTTACAGAACACTGTTTGACCTCTTTCTGTTCTCCCTCTTACAGGGGAGAAAGCCTCTGGCACTGTGTGTCAGCACTGCCAGCAGCTCTCCACAGCTGCATCTGTTCTCCCCACTGCACTTTGACATACAAAGTTGCCAGAAGCCTTCTTTTTTCACTGCTCAGTGGAACGTTTCCTTGCTTTACTGACAACTCTGTCAGCATCATGGGCCTTTCCTCTCCTCTTTGTGGTTCTTACATCCCAGATATAACCTTGTTTAGATTTGGCCCAGGGCTGGGCTGCTAGCTGCTATGTTTTTGTATGGCTCTGATGGTATTAAATTGAATGCCCAGTGACTTCAGGTTGTTTCTCCCTTTATATATATGAGAGTGAAAGTGAAAGCAAAGTTAGTATTTCTGCAGAAATAAGAAAACTTAGTTTTGAGCATCAAGTGTTCAGTGTTCTCAATCAGAAAGGTGATGAAACAAACTGTAACAGCACTTAATGCTCACCCATGACCTCAAAAAATCTTAACGATGGTTTTCCTATGGACAGATGGCTAAGGAAATTTCAGCTGAAGAGAAAAGACAAATGGTAAATACCCATATGCACAGAACATAAATATTTTTTTAAACAGACCTTCTCTACAGTTAGTATTTCATTAGGTGTTTTATAAGAAACTCGTGGGTTTGGATTTTTGAATGTTTGGTCTGATCTTGATTTAAGAGGAAGGAGAATTTTTTAAAACTAATGAAAAGTCTATTCATTCACTTTTAGGTTATGTGAGGGTGAAACCAATGCTGCTTTTTCATTACACAGATAACAGAGTAAGGCATCCCAAATGTAACTCAGTGCATCTTCACAGTGGAGAAATTTGACTGATAAATAGTTGGCAAACTTCACAAAGTGAATTTTGCTACTTAAAACTGAAGCATATTTTTAAGCATTAAAATTCTACTGGTTTTAATTTTAAAGGTTTTATCCTGACTTTTTCCATTATACTATTTTCTATATTTTAATATGAGGTTGATGAATAAATAGTCCCTAAAGGTAATCCTTCAAACATTGAGCCATCTCTTGGAATTACCTCAAAGCTCCAGATTTTCTCAAAAGTTGTTAATTGTTAATCTCCACTAAATAGCAGAGAATAAAACATAGGCCCAAAAGCAGCAATCACCCACCACTGGCAATTTTAAAATAAATCAGAGTTTTTTTCATGAAAATACAAACAGAGTTAATTTAGGAAGTTCCATTACCATTCTTATACAGCAGATTAGATGTCTTGATCACCCTCACCAGTCAAGGCCTTTCAGTCTACTCATGTCCTTCTTAATGTGAAGACAATGTACTTCAGGCATAGATGTTTGTAGATGTCATGCCCAAATTTTAGCCAGAATGAGAAAAGTGTGACCCCCAAGTTTATAAAGTTTGTCTAGAAGATGATATAGTGATTCACCCTCAACACTTGACAAAATAAAGGATTAATCAGCAGTTTATGATGTTGCAATTTTCATGTTTAATAAACCTTGAATAACAAACAAGACAACTTTCTGTCATTCACAGAAGAAAGAATGAAGATTGCATCAGCCATTGGGAGGTGGGATTCATCTTCCTGAAAGTCCTATGAATATGTAAAAGGCTTGATTATAACAAACTTTGACTCTGTACTCACAGGTGTACATGCGGGATATGAAGGCATGCACCCAGTGCTGTAAATAAACCTTTGCTCCACTGACTTTGTCCCCAGTTAAGTTTTTCTAAAGGTGAACTTGTTTCTCACATAATTGATGGCCCAGAAAGGCTTGGTAAATCAGATGCACTTAGTTTACATGCAGTGAATTCTACATTCACTTAGTTAAGGAACAGGACATGCGGACTCCTAGAGATGTGTTCTGAAGACCAAAGCTGAGGACTAGGAGCAGAAACTCCTAAGGCATCCTTTTAATCTGCTATTTGATTTTGTATTTCAAAAAGTGTGTAAATTTGTCATGTTTGCAAATGAGAAAAGTGATAAGCAGGGTAGCCTGCTCTTCAAAAAGTGATGTTTACTGACAGCACTATTGACTAAATACATTTTTGTCAACATACTCAAGGAGATTGGCTATCACATTGTTGCTGTTTATTTTAAAACACAGTACAATAAGAAAAAGTAATACCCAGTTGTCGTGGTTTAAACCCAGTCAGGTAATTCGTTCACTCACTTCCAGAGGATGGTTTCGATCCATCGATCTCTGGGTTATGGGCCCAGCACGCTTCCGCTGCATGCTAATGAGTGCTAATTGCTTCCTGAGCAGCAGGTTTTGTTGCTCTCTATAATTAAACAAATTTATAAAGTTGGTAAAAAAAATAAAGTTGAGTAATATCTTGGAAATAAAATAGTTTGGGAAATGCCCTTGATAGTTTCTTCCTCTTGGAAAAAGCACATGATAAATTATCAACCAGCAGTATATTCGAAAGCCTGCAAGAAATGGCTGCTTTTTGCACAACCCAGAGTGAGTGGGAATGGGGCAAAAATGTAAGCATCTTTTCATATCATACCAATCCTCAAGATTCCCAGGGGTCTCTCTGAGAAAGTTTAACTCTCACTCTCCTGTGTAGGCAATGGACATGTCAATGCACTGTTGTGGTTTAAGCCCAGTCGGCTACTCAGCCATGCAGCTGCTCGCTCACTGCCCACCCTCCACCCCCCCCTTCCTCCCTCCTAGTCCCGGAGGGATGGGGAGGAGAATCGAAAGAATGTAACTCCCATGGGCTGAGATAAGAACAGTCCAGTAACTAAGGTATAACACAAACCACTACTGCTACCACCAATAATAATAATGATAAGGGAAATAACAAGGGAAACGAATACAACCGCTCACCACCCACCAACCGATACCCAGCCCAACATGAGCAGTGATCTAGCCCTTCTGGGTAACTGCCTCCAGTTTATATACTGGGCATGATGTGCTGTGGTATGGAATACCTCTTTGGCTAGTTTGGGTCAGGTGTCCTGTCTCTGCTTCCTCCTGGCTTCCCCTCCTCTCTGGCAGAGCATGAGACTCAGGAAGTCCTTGGTCAGAGTAAGCATTACTGAGCAGCAACTAAAACCATCGGTGTTATCAGAGCTGTTCCCAGGCTGAAAGTCAAAAACACACACTGCACCAGCTACTAAGAAAGAGAAAAATGACTGCTACTGCTGAACCCAGGACGTGCACACATAAGCAACTTCATGCTACTCTAGAACTCACAGCAGTTTTCTATATTATAGAAAGTGACAAGCTCATAGGTGGCATTAAAGGACAGTTTTCAGGACAAGATGTGGCCCAGAGGGATATTAAGAAGAATAACACATATATGTTAAAAAAAAAGAAGAAGAAAAACATAGAAAAAACATTTGTTATCATACTTGGAACTACTCAAGGCATTAAAGTAATATTATCAGTTAAATCATAGTGTCAGTAGATGATTTCATTTAAAATGACCTGCTTAGCCTTCCCCACACAGGAGGGACTCTGCCCTTTTTCAGGATACAATTTATTCTCCAGCATGAAACTTAAGCAAATATCAAAACAAAACAGTTCTCCTGCCTACCACAGGTAAGGAAATTGAAGAAACATATACTCCCTGCTGTCTTCTCTTTAATCCCCCTCTTTCAGATCTGTTGCAGGATCTTATCTTCCCCCCTGCAGCTCTCAGTCGGAGCTGAGCCACTTGCTGATTTTTATAATCACTGGTTTCTTTCCCAGTAGGTCTTATAATTGAATGTTTGTAGCTGACTGCAGGCTGAGTGGAGCCTAAATGGCCAGGTTTCCCTGTTAAAGGAACCAGTGCTCCTTCAGTAGACCAGTGAACAGTGAAAGTTCCCTCCCACAGTCCTCCCATGGACCACCCTATTTCCTGCATAAAATTCCTACAAATATCTCTAAATGATCCCCGTTATTTAATTTTGTGCAGATGCATCACACATATCTACCTATTGGGCTTAGGATTCTCAACATCAGCAGCAAAATAGCTCTTATTCCTATGTCACTGCTTTACCCTTAACATCTATATTACGGAAGAGTATGAAAAGAACAAAAAGACTCCGAACCCAGAAACATGTGCTGAAGATAATGTAATCAACACTTCTGAAAAAAAACATCCCATTTCTCTTTTTCTAGATTTTCCCCAGATGTGCTCAGATTCTGTGTTTCAAAATCCTTGGTGCAGCAAGAGAAAGATGTCATCAGAGAGTAACTTGGATTTTATGTGAACAAGGTATACGCTGACTCTAGAAACTGCTTGGGCTCCTGACTATCCTGACTTACCTAGGCTCCTGACTTAGACACCTCTGCAAACTGCCTACACCAAAGAAGCATGTCCTGTAGTTCTACATCTCTAAAAAGAACATAATGCCTCCCTATTTTACAGTGCTACTGTGAAGATAAATACAGTAGAAAAGAGGTTGGCTTGAAATATGGTAGTAGAGAAGATTATTCAGATAGATAGTTAATTCAGTGAAGATAATAATGTATTATTGTCCCTTTGATAACACTTAGACCATCTTGACCTCTAACTACATTTGCTTTGTCATTTGAAGGCAAAGTTTTAATTATTTGGTTGGGTTTTAATCTTTTAAAGTGTAACATTTAATCATATGCATTCATACATCTGTAAAGTAAATTTTATGGCATGGTGTAGTAAACTTCAAAATCTGTTACATCAGCGCTTTAAAAAGTCACAAGAATAATCTGGTTAGGCACTACAACCTGCTAAGCTTGCTTCCAATGGGCAATGTATGCCAAATAGGAAAGGCATTGTTTAAAGAGGAAAATCTATTAAATGTTCCATCTCTCTGTGACATATGCAGCTGAACTACTGGTACCAGGTCAGAGAAAATGAATCTTTCATTTTCATTTTCTCTGGCCAATCATCATAACAGTTCACATAGCTTTTTATATTGGATACGAACTAAACCACTGCACGGAATGAAAAACTTTTTTTTCTCATAGAGCACTAGCAACAGATAATGATTTGTTGCTTTCTAGTCATGGTCCTTTATGCATCACATTTAGCTGAGTACAATAAATAAACATATTTATGGATCAGTATATAAATGAAACTGTAGATCTTAGTCATGTTTCTGTACTAAGCCAAATCAGCTTGCAAATGAGGTAAAGTGCATAATCGCTTTAGAGACACAGAAGTTCATGAATTATCCCCCAAATAAATGGTGGAGTACCCCTCATGTTCTGTTACATTTGAAATGATAGAAATTGGCTTAAAATGAATTCTAATGCAAATTAGAAACACTATACAGCAGCTGATTTTCAGTTTTCTTGGACTAATTAACTATTAGAAATGTCATTCAATACAATCATATCTGCATATTTTCTGGGCAATGTATAATTCTTTTAGATGATTTTAGGAAAATGACTGTCTGAAATTTATATTGGTTTCTTTACACTGAGCAAGTCCAAGGCCAAAAAGAAAGCCAAATAAATAAGAGGAATCTGTAAAACTATCTTGCTGAGATGATAATTGTATTTTGACCATGGTTCCTTCTTTCTGCAGTACAAACACACAGGAAATTGTATAACATTAAATAATAATTGTTTTCTAGAGGGATAAAGTTCATTTCATGCTGTAGTATGTTAACTTAATACAGTAGCACACCACCACATTAATACATTTAACTCAATTTCATAGAATGCCTTTACTGCAGAGATCTATGAAGCTGCATAGCTTGGCTTTGCTAGGCTTTGTAGGTACCTCTTCATTAGTTTCAATTTACATGGATATATGTCTCTCAAGGCGCACTTTAATTTGTGAATTGAGTCTTAAATAACACCTGTGTTCCCATCAAAACATAAATTACATATACAAAATTAGATCCAAAAAGACTGTATACGAGAACATAGTCAAACTCCTCAAAACCAGCTTCTGTTTAACCCTGGAGATACTTGAAAATTACAGGCACATCAACTGCTGAGACTGTTTTTCCAAGGTCTCTCAAAATCAACTTCAGGATAAGCCCTAAAGTTCTGCCAGATGGACAGTGCTGAACAACTGGCTATGTGGCTCGCACCCAAGCTCTCCCAGATGCCCTCTGTAAAGGTTTTTCTCTTTCTCAGAGGTCATGCCTTGGTTAGCCTGCTCAGATCCATGTGGATCTGAGAGTACCCTTAGCTCTGGGCACACAGGTCCATGGCCAGGAGCTCAATTCAGGCTGGGGAAGGTGAAGGAAGCCCAAAAAGGAGGGCAAAAGTACAGGGGAACAGACTGTCAAAAGGAAAACATAACCACCAAGAGCATGGCCACAGCTTGCCTCTTACTTCCTCATTAAACTGTTTACTCCTATTTGCTGACTTACCATCAACAGAATAAAGAAGGTTTCTCTAATGAAAGTTTCCAAAAGGCCACCTACTTTTCCGGATTATTGGCCTAGACCAAATAATGCTTGCCTCTTAGAAATATTTGTGCATGTGCGTGTGGGGGGTTTGGAGAGGAGGGGAAGAAGAAGGAAAGGAAAATAGCATATTCTGTCTGCATTTTTTTTTGCCCAGACTATGAATCAGAAATATCAGCTGTTACCTTTAGAAACACACGATGGTCTTCTCATACAAAGCTGCTGCACCAGTGTGTGTGAAAGTCCTCCTCAACAGTTAATCCTGCAAATGAGTGCAGTTTCATTTCTCTCCTGTCTCTATGGGATAAGTTCAGTTATTTGTCTGGATTTTTAAAGAACTACTCTGGTGGTGTGAGTGAAAGGCAGAGAGAGAGGCACACACACACATACTCTTGAGATCTTCAGTGCCTGAGGGCATTTCCTATTTCCTGTAGCAGTGAACTTATCTGTGCTCCTTCAGAGGAGTAAAAAACAAGATGAAATAACTCCTACTTTATCAGCAGCTTCTGAATGTTTCTGTGCTACGCTTTCCTGTCACCCAGCGAAGGCTACATTCTGTTTCCCAGTCCCAGATGATTAAACACCATGATTTTTCTTAGAATCTGAGAGAGCTTCTTTTGGGTTAGGAGTATTAAAAACTAATCACAAGGAACAGTCCTACATGAGAAATCTTCAGCACTTTCCTGTCCTCATTATCAGTGGGGTAATCAACTGAATTATTAACTCAGCTTTTTTTCCAGACAATGAACTCTATGAAGAAAATAAAACAAAGCAAAGCAAAGCAAAGGCAGATCACTTTCCTCAGTGGTACCTCTGGGTCACCTGAAACAAAGCATTAGTAGTCCTAATTTTCCAAGGAGTCTTCACTCTCTCAACTAACTGAAATGACCTGGCTGTAATTTTCAGAAATTATGGAATCTATCACCATGCTGCATTTCCAGCTGTGCATGATTAAAAGAGGCCAGGTGGAGTGTGTATCCAGCTCACATAGAAAACATGCATTTTGTGCATGCATATCCATGTGTCTTTCCAAAGTATTAAACACTTCAAGCTCTTCCTGTACCTCAGTGAAACAGATTAGTATCATCCAACACTATTCCACAAATAGGTTCTTTAAAATATTTGCCGTCCTAATTCCCTGTGACTCATTTCCCTAAGCTCTTTCAGACACCATGTCCCGCATCTGTGAGCGACTCAGGTACATTTAGCACAGTAATTCTCATGGAAAATGAGTGGGATCTTGGCATCTGATTTCCTTATGAGCTTTTGCAAAATGTATCCTAAATAACTTGCAAAAGGTCATAGAGGGATTATTTAGTGAAATTAGGAGTCTTGCTTTGATTTCCTGAGGCCCCGTCTGGTATTCTTACCACATCCACAATCTCTCTTAGCAATTCTAACATCCCTCGGAAAGCTGTATTTCTATTAATACAGCAGTACAAAACACAGCACTTTCTTGTGTCTGTCTTATTTTAGCACAAACCAAGAACCTCTTTTGCAGAGAACCCACCCTTTCTCTGTGTTTTGTCAACACAGAGAACTTTTTATTATGAATGCAGTTTTGGAACGGTGGAGTAATGCACAGCAAAGAGACAATTTGTGTTCTTCTGACTTAATTTTAACAAGTACATAATGCTCTCCGAATATAGATTTGAAGGCTCTCACATAACTGACCACTCTCCTCATGCATTTTACTGAATCTTGTTTCTTTTACCCTGTGAAATGCTGGCTACTGATGAAATTATTTAGGCTCTGTAGAATATGTAATAACAAAATGTTTTGAAATAATTCCAGAGTTACGTATTTCTAATGTTAAATTTGAGCCCAAAGAGCATTACAAAGTTACATTTTTTTGAGAGATGGGGAAAGACAGGGTTGTTACATGTATAGCCACCAACTCCTGAAGAACTGGAAAGAGTCTTTTGAGCTTTTGACATGCTGCATTGAACTTAAGCAGTGATTCAAAATTCTGGACAAGCTTTAATACTGATGAGATTGACTTCTCTGGCCTCACAGGTATGAGAAACAAAGCTTAGATAAAACCATCCAGTAGGAAAAATTATGAGGATTAGGGAGCATCATAGAGAGGGATGACTTGTAAAAATTGAAAATAAGAAACATTTGCCCTGAGACTAAATTCTTCATAAAATTTAGTCTGGCTCCTCAGAGAGTCTCTATTTAATTTTTAAAAGAATATTTTTCATAAGATTGCATATAATAATAGGTTTTTCACTTGTCAGCTGAGGAATGAATATTTTAAATATACAAGGAAGGTTCAAAGATAAAGAGGTTTTTTTTCCAGCTGTGTTGCATATGTGTAGATAATTCATACATAAAAATATGTGCAAATACTTAAATATTATGTAATACTATCACTTTAAATTGTAAAGGTGGCAAATTAAATGTACTTGTTAAAAGGGACTATTATTACTCTGAAAGTAGAGAGGATCAGAAGATGCAATTTCTTAAAACCCTGCAAAGATTAAACTGGAGAGTAAAATATTTCATACCACAGTAACTACAAACGATTTCTCCTATCATTCAAATCATTCAGGTTCTCACTATCAGCTCTGCTTTTTGTTTATCATAGAACCATAGAATAGTTAAGGTTGGAAAGGACCTTAAGATCATCCAGTTCCAATCCCCCTGCCATGGTCAGGGACACCTCACACTAAACCATCTCACCCAAGGTTTCGTCCAACCTGGCCTTGAACACTGCCAGGGATGGAGCATTCGCAGCTTCGGTGGGCAACCCCTTCCAGTGCCTCACCACCTTAACAGGAAAGAATTTCCTCCTTATATCCAATCTAAACTTCCCTTGTTTAAGTTTTAACCCATTACCCCTTGTCCTATCACTACAGTCCCTAATGAAGAGTCCCTCCCCAGCATCCTCATAGGCCCCCTTCAGATACTGGAAGGCTGCTATGTGGTCTCCATGCAGCCTTCTCTTCTCCAGGCTGAACAGCCCCAACTTCCTCAGCCTATCTTCATACAGGAGGTGCTCCAGTCCCCTGGTCATCCTCGCAGCCCTTCTCTCAACTTGTTCCAACAGTTCCACGTCCTTTTTATGTTGAGGACACCAGAACTGCACACAATACTCCAGGTGAGGTCTCACAAGAGTAGAGGGGCAGGATCACCTCCTTCGACCTGCTGGTCACGCTCCTTTTGATGCAGCCCAGGATATGGTTGGCTTTCTGGGCTGTGAGCTCACACTGCCAGCTCATGTTCATTTTCTCATTGACCAGCACCCCTAAGTCCTTCTCCACAGGGCTTCTCTGAATCTCTTCTCTGCCCAACCTGTATCTGTGCCTGGGATTGCTCCGACCCAGGTGTAGGACCTTGCACCTGTCATGATTAAACTTCATAAGGTTGGCATCAGCCCACCTCACAAGCATGTTGAGGTCCCTCTGGATGGCATTCCTTTCCTTAGAACCACACATCAACAGAACCACACAGCTTGGTGTCATTGGGAACTTCACCTAACTGCCATGATTTCTCAAATATGATGGCCAGCGGCTTCTAAACTCCATTTGCCAGCTCCTTCAGGACCCGTGGATGGATTTCATCAGGTCCCATAGACGTGTGCATGTTCACATTTTTAAGATGGTCCTCTCCTACAGTGGGCCCAAGGTCTTCATTCTCACAGTCCCTGCATCTGCCTTCCAAGACTTGGGTGGTTTGGTCAGAGCCTTTGCCAGTGAAGACCAAGGCAAAGAAGTCATTCAGAACCTCAGCCTTCTCCAAACCCTGTGTAGCCAGTTCTCCCAAGAGCTTCCTGAGGGGGCCTACATTGTCCGTAGTCTGTTTTTTATTTGCTACGTGCCTGTAGAATCCCTTCCTGTTATCCTTATGCTTATCTTTATGCTGAGAAAGAGTTGGTTTCTACAACCAAGTTGTAAATTGACCAATTGTGAAACTGCTTACTTTAGTGTCATCAAATCATAGAATGATTCAGGTTGGAGAGGACCTTAAGATCATCTAGTTCCAACCCTCTGCAGGGGCGCCACACATTAGACCATGTCGCCAAAGGCTGTTCAACCCAGCCTTGAACACTGCCAGAGATGGAGCATTTACCACTTCTTTGAGCAAATTGTTCCAGTGACTCACTGCCTGAGATCGTATCTATTAACTTCTATCAGTTAAACAGTTAATGCTATTCACTGCTTAAGCACAGATTTCTCAATACTAAATACATCTACTTCATTGTAACAAGTGACTTGGTATTACAAAACTAGCTGTATTTCAAAATGCAGTTTGTCTGCCTGACCCCCACTTTAGATTTTGTGAAATATTTTACTTGGGATGCTTAAAAGTGACAATTTATGTATCTTGAGAAAAATTTTCTCATGGCTAAAGTTTCTGGATGGATTAAAAACTCTTATTTCCAGTTACCATTCAAGGAGCACCTTCAATTCTTCCTATCCTAGAATCTTACTTTTGTCTAGTGCAGTATATACACACACAGGTAAGTAGCCTTAGGTATTACGTATCTTATTGTTAAATATGTTGAAGACATATGTAATCATAGAATCACAGAATCCTAGAATAATTATGGTTGGAAAGGACCTTAAGATCATCCAGTTCCAACACCCCCTGCCATGGGCAGGAACACCTCACAATAAACCATGACACCCAAGGCTCTGTCCAACCTGAACACCGTCAGGGATGGAGCATTTACCCCTTTTTTGGGCCTCACCACCCTAACAGTAAAGAACTTCTTCCTTATATCAAAACTGAACTTCCCCTGTTTAAGTTTTAACCTGTTACCCCTTGTCCTATCACTACAGTCCCTAATGAAGAGTCCCTCCCCAGCATCCCTATAGGCCCCCTTCAGATACTGGAAGGCTGCTATGAGGTCTCCACGCAGCCTTCTCTTCTCCAGGCTGAACAGCCCCAACTTTCTCAGCCTGTTTTCATACAGGAGATGCTCCAGTCCCCTGGTCATCCTCATGGCCCTTCTCTGGACTTGTTCCAACAGTTCCATGTCCTTCTTCTTTAGAGGACACCAGAACTCTACACATTGCTGTTACAGAAGTTACAGACTACGTGGTAACTGAGTGACCAAGCAACCAAGCAGCTTGTTGCATCCCCAGGAGCTGAGACTCAGTGGATTTCTGACATACAGCGGGTTTTTTTTTTGTGAGGCTGTGTTGCAGAGTTTGAAGATTCCAGGTGAGAGAAAACGAGAGACAAATAGAGAACTCTCAATGAGTTTATTAATATAGGGAAATATAGAGAAGCTAACAGATACAGTAAAGGATACTTCTTATGTTTGGTTATCTTACCAACCCCAAGGACTCTGTGAAGACAATCAGGAAACCAGCTCCGCGAATCATCATCGCAGTGCGCCGTGGCAGGCTCAACCTTAGCGGGCATCCCCACGGAGGCAACGTTGACCTGGGTGGTATGAGGTTCTGCTTCCCCTGTATCGCATGAGGCTCAGGCTTTTATACTAACAA
This sequence comes from Pezoporus wallicus, assembly GCF_028554395.1. Lineage (NCBI taxonomy): Eukaryota > Metazoa > Chordata > Aves > Psittaciformes > Psittacidae > Pezoporus > Pezoporus wallicus. Next base: position 1,357,224 of record NW_026640754.1, read on the forward strand.
AAATACACACTCATTGTGATGCAGAGGGCCAGCCTACATCAGAAGAAGTGGCCAGCAATATCTAGAAAGGTCTCCAATGGTCAAGATTTTTCTGGGGGGTTCTAAGGCAGATCTTTCTGTGTAGGAAACAAAGCTGGACTTTCCAGGGAGCAGCCAAAGCAGGACTCTCCAGGGAGGAGCTAAAGTAGAGAAACAGTGCTTTTTTATCTTTTTGTGTTTCACCATGACCATTATTTATTGTCCCTGACACAGACTGTAATGGCTGTGCCACTAGAAGGTAACACACCAACACTTGGTTTCTTTGTTCTTCAGAAAACCTGCACACCACCTAAGCTGGCATGAGTTTCCTGCAGGGGAGTACATATCATCAGTTCCTACAATGTCCTTCCAGTTTTGTTTGTGCTCTTTAGGTTGCCTATGTTTGGTGAATCAGAAGAAACTAAATTATGGAGGAGAAGTCAACCACCACACGTCTTCAAGCAGCAATACTGGCTAGGTCACTGGATGAAAACACAGATTCTTGGTGGCTAACCCAGTTACAAAGACAGCTTACTTTTTTAACATGCCTTATTTTTTTTTTCATACAGAACTTCTGTCACATCTCCTAGAGGCTGGTTTTATTCACAGTACATTTTAAGTAGCCATCTTCTTTCACAGTAAATGATGAAGCCTTCTGTTGAAATGAATGTTAGAATCTAATCTGATACCATGTTTGCTGGGATTCCTAACCAGCTATATAAGGTGATGGAACCTTATAATAAAACAAACAAACCTGCTTTTTATCAGAATTTAAAAAAAATAGAATCCTGTTTTCCTAAATTTGATTTTATTTTTTATTTTGCACTATAATACTTCTATAAATCATCCCCAAGAAAAGAAGACATAATTCTGCTAATACTGACACTCCTTAAAGGTAAAAAAAAAAAAAAATAAAAAAAAAATAAAAATTGAGGTGTTTCTTCATACCTGAAAAAAACCCTATTACAACCTTTTATTTTTAGGAACTGAAAAGAGATCAGAGCTGACGACAGTCCTGCTCAAGTCAAAATCAGATGCTTTTACAACATTCAGTTTCACTGGCATGGTAAAATATTTCCTTGCGGACTGATATTTCTCTTTTTTTTTTTTTATTTGTCTGTACTAGGCTTTTTGTGGCACTGGGATTGATTTTCTCTTTCATTTTCATTCCTCTGCCATTCGTAGTTTGACTTTTTATTTGCCCTAGCACTCTGGGCATAAAAGTCATTTGATCTCCGGGTTCCCCAAGAGCCTGGCATCTCATTGAAATGTAATGAAAGCAATGAGAAAAAGCTGTCTCAGCAAGAAGTTATTACAGGAAGAAAACACTAGTAGGGGCTCAGCTGTCTTTCAGATATAAGAGCTCTTTGAAGAGTGGGAGGAAAAGTTCTTCCTTAGAGGGGCAGTCTTAAATTTCTGGATCTCCTCAGGTGTTCTCAGTGTTAGCACTTGTGTACATTTACAAGAGGTATACGCTCACCCACACTCAAAGGCATTTAGGTTTTGAAGTCCTGCTGATTGGTAAAATTTCATGGGAGATCAAGTTAGTGATAAACTAGGAAGCTCTCATTTTTCACTGCATATAAGTCAGGTACCAGGTTTTCTTTGCTGGAAATCAGCCAGCAGTGAAAAATAACCTTTAGAGTTATTCTATAATAGGACTAGATGATGAGTGCAGGGTGAAAAACATTGTGGAAAAACAGTTTTTTTGACCCAGGGAATATAAATAAGTCTGTTTGACCACCAGTATCTCATTTGATTTATGAGAGCCCAGAAGTCATAACTCCAGAGGGCAGTTAAAATATTTTATATGACTGATAATGACCACACATTCACCCCCTGAGGCAGAAATATCTGCTTTGTATTCATTAGATCAGAAGTGGTTCTTTCCCACAAAGGTGTCCTTTCACCACTGCACATTTTATATCCTATAGAGGAAAGACTTTGGGTTTTTTTTAAAACAAAAAATTTTATGTTTAGACACAAACCAACCCATACAAGAAAACAACTGAGATCTGACTATAGTCAAAGAAAACTGCAATAATAATTGCAATAACTGCAATAAGTCAGTTATAGGAGCTATGAGTTCTTTCACAGAAGTCCCCCACCCAGCAGTAGTCTGAGCTAAGTACATAGTTCCTGTCAGGCACTGTTTTCTATAACTTTAAGCTACTTAAAGCTTAAGTTGAACCTGTAAGAGAGGTTAAGTGGCTCTAGCTGGATTTCAGTCTTCCCATCACTGCTACTTATTATATTGTTAACAAGTAGTTTTATAAAGTAAATTCTTTCTGTGCTTTATTAATTTTAATCTCCACTGGTTTTGTACCAAAAATCAATAAAAACTATTTTCTTAAAGAACTGTGAAGCTTTCAAATGATGCACAGCATAGTCATGCAGAAGTCCTGAAATGAAAAACTGTACATTTTGACAACACTGCAGTAGAATCAAAACGTTGTGCAGCAGGAGAAATAGAGGTTATGGAAAAACCTACAAGTGTTTGAATTCTGTTGCTCACGGCTTTGCCTAATTCTGCTGAAGGGCAAAAGTGAAAATATGCAAACTGTGTGCTAACGCCCAGTGAAAATTACCAAACACCTAGGAATTAGGATTTCACAACATGAAGGGCAAATATCTAGTAAATAGAAGTCACACATCTTATGGATTACTGTAAACCTCAGGCCCTTTTTCACAACAGCTGCCTTATGAAACAAAACAAAGCCCCAAACCCACCATCTAAAGACAGAAACATATAGTACTCTGAGTCATCAAATGCATGATCATAACCTTGACTGTTTCATTTTAGAATATTCTGAAGCCAGAATAAGTCTGGGGAATGCATAAGCCTTCAACAAGTAAGCATAAAAGCTGTTTTTTTACAAAAGTTGTCATTACATACTAGCAGTTTATTAAAAAGAAAAAAGCCCCACAAATAAATAAATAAATGAATAAAAAGATGTGGAAAGTTAAACTCCTCTAAAGCGGATTAAAATCCCCTGAACTTAATGCCATTTAGCAACTAGGAATAACTTTTATTTGAAAAATGTCATTATATTAATATACAATAGTATGAGTAAATTTCTATTCTTGTTTTATTCTTATTTCTTATTCTTATCATTTTTATTTTACAGACATGGAAATTGGTAGTTTGCAAACAGCATCTAAGTTTTTGAGGTTCAACCTTTCAATCTGTTAACAGAGTCATTTTAATTAAAATAGTAATGCTTTCTGTTGCCAGACTTAATTTTTAAGTTGAACACCATGTACACATTTTAAAGAAACTAACAACTTCTTTGAAATAATTTGATTTTTATTGATTTCATTTATGAACTTCAATGAAAAATCTCAAATGAGAATCAGTGTATGATGTAAAAGCTAAAAATAGTCAAAACCAGGCGCAATTTACATAAATTTCTCCACTAGGACAAGTTTTCTGACTGAAGCCTATGGGAAGTTTTGTGTAGATAAGGTGAAAGGATAGTAGAAGAGAAAACAGACTTCCCAAATCTGAAACATTGCGTATTATAGGCTGGATTTTAGAAGTTCTTAAAACATTTTAGACAAAATATTTTCATTGTAAAACGCAAATTTATTTTTCTGTGTTATATTACATATTAGCATCTGGTAATCTCAGTTCTGTCAGAACATTCACATTTTCTGCTAGCATAATTTTGGAATGAATTGCAAATGTAAGAGAAAACTGGTGCTCAACACCAATGCCCACACCATTCCCTTCACGTTTTATCCTTATAAGATACAGAAGAATACTTTGCATGTAGCTGTTGCTATGTATCAGTTAAAAAGGTTAAAATCTACAAATAACAAAACCAAAAATCCCAAGGCAGTATGCTTTCATTTGCTGACACAGACATGGGTCGATTGGTTTGAGATACATTGGTTTCACACCCATACATAACAACCTGTGTGTCTCCCACTTACACCCCCAAACAATGACGTCTTAAAATTTGTGTTTAAAATCTGACTTTTGGTGTATATTACTTCTCATGGAGTTTATGTCTACAATGTCTGCTAACGCAATGACAAAGAAACTATTCTGCTTTTCTAAAAACCTTGTTCTAGAGCTCCTTAAAATATCCAAATATCCCAGAGCACATCATACTTATGCCTGTAAGGTGTCCATCATCCCTATTTCTACAAGGCACATTCTTTGCCTTCACCTCCTGTTCCACATTTCCTACAACATTCAACCATCCTGGCACGCACTGCTTTCTGTAATACTGCTGGACTCAAACATTGAAAATTTTGGGTTGTTTCCCCTCCAAAGCAGATTCTGGATAATATTACTGGCACTGTGGAATCATTTGTAGTTTCCGAAATTTTATTCTGTGTTGGAGTCACATTTCCAATCTCTTATCTACAATTATTATGCCTGGAAATTTATCTTCTTGCTGAAGGTTCAGCTGAGATCCCAGTGACTGCAGGGATTAGTGTTCTAATAAAATACTGTGAGTTGGCACCATTATTTGTGACAATGGATGCCTGCAGTGAGATTGTCAGGTGGAGCTGAAGGACACATAGCCACACAGCTTTCAGGTCTGAAAGCATCTACATGTAGGGTAAGTCCGTGCTTCATTTTCTGTCATTCAGCAGGAGGACTACAGACATTGTTCATTTAATATGTGCGTAATATACAGCTTACTGACATACTGACAGCTACAGGTTAGGTAGAGAAGAGATTGAGAGTAGCCCTGCAGAGGAGGACTTGGGGGTGTTGGTCGGTGAGAAAATGAACATGAGCCAGCTTCAGTGTGTGCTTGCAGCGCAGAAAGCCAACCGTATCCTGGGCTGCATCAAAAGGAGCGTGACCAGCAGGTCGAAGGAGGTGATCCTGCCCCTCTACTCTGCTCTTGTGAGACCTAACCCGGAGTATTGTGTGCAGTTCTGGTGTCCTCAACATAAAAAGGACATGGAACTGTTGGAACAAGTCCAGAGGAGGGCCACAAGGATGACTAGGGGACTGGAGCACCTCCCGTATGAAGACTGGCTGAGGAAGTTGGGGCTGTTCAGCCTGGAGAAGAGAAGGCTGCGTGGAGACCTCATAGCAGCCTTCCAGTATCTGAAGGGGGCCTACAAGGTTGCTGGGGAGGGACTCTTCATTAGGGACTGTAGTGATAGGACAAGGGGTAAAACTTACACAGGGGAAGTTTAGATTGGATATAAGGAAGAAGTTTTTTACTGTAAGGATGGTGAGGCACTGGAATAGGTTGCCCATGGAAGTTGTGAATGCTCCATCCCTGGCAGTGTTCAAGGCCAGATTGGACGAAACCTTGGGTGATATGGTTTAGTGTGAGGTGTCCCTGCCCATGGCAGGGGTGTTGGAACTAGATGATCTTAAGGTCCTTTCCAACCCTGACTGTTCTGTGATTCTATAACTGGACAAAGCTTGCCAAAAAAGCAACCTTTCAGACGACAGCTTACATAACAGTAATCAAAAATGGTCAGGTGAAAAGGGAAACCTCAAAATGCTTGATTCTAACATTTCAAATAAAAATGTTTTCATTTATTTGTTCAAGAGGAATTCCATTCCACAATTTCTTTTAATTTAATTAAAACACAGGGACAGAAAACAGAATGAAAAGTTTCACCTTTGGTCAAATAATATATTTTCTCTTTCAGGAATGTGCTATTCAGTTTTATAAAGGAATTAACTTCAAGTCATCTCAGAGAAATATGTGTCGACATTTACATTCATGCAACAATGATGAACATCATTTATATGTTTAGCCCCATTTTAATTCCCAGAACACCAATTTCGTGTTCTGTTTAGCTTGGACTGTGGATTTGCTTGATATATACTTAAGTTCCATGCCACCTGCTTAACACATTGGATACTTCTTATAAACCACAGACAGTATTAGACAAACAATTGAGATTTTATCATTATTGTTGAACTTCCATTATTACAGCAAATAAAACTGAAGTGCGGGGCTGGAACAGTCAACTTCCAAATTTAGTAAGTGTTTTAAAGCAATCAAATGTTGTATAATTATCCCACTCATCTCAGATTCTGCCCACTCTTTGCAAAGATGTGGATGGGTAATCCTGAGCTGCTAAACTGATGAAGGAGTCCATAACTTTCCCTCTCTGAGTAGCCTGGATTCATCCTGGATGTGTTCCCGTACAACAATTCCTATGAAACCAGCGTATCATTAGTAACGTGGGATGTGACAGGTTGGCATAATATTAAGAAATAGACATAGTTTGGAGGAAAAGAATAATAATAATAATAATTAAAAAAAATCACATAAAATCTTTGTGTTCATACTATGCAGCCTGACCACGTTTTCTGAGCCTATTATAAGCATAAATAGATCCTTGCTGAGACCCAGGTTTCTCAAGTTCTCAGCATCAGGCTGGAGAGCAGAAGTTGTTTTTTCAGTTGTGAACTCAGAGGTAACAATGCAGCCAGCTGGAAAAGGCAGCTCACACCTTTCGGTCCCCCTGCCTACAAGCACATGCTTGCCATGGTTTTGTCACATTCTGTTCACACTGGATAATTGCATCATTGTTTTTTGGTATGAGGTAATTTCCCATAGTTCTATTCAGAAGTTAAATGTATGTTATGATAAAAGTAATATAAAATACATGTAAGTAATTGATCAAATTAGCTTTGATGATTTTATCTCAAAAGTTAGTGAACACTTGGCCTAAACATTTGCATATGCACTAAAGCATGTACTCTCTTGGGGGAGGAAAAGTCTTGGGAACAGAAACCAGTCTTTGAAAGATCAGTCTCAAGGAAGATCACAGAACAGATGGAATCCCACAGAATTTGTACTTTTTAAATAAGCACATCTAATGTGAATGTAAATCAAAGAAAAGCCATTGTTAATAAAAGCAAGCCTACTTGAAACAGAGAAATGGAGTGAAAAAATGAGACTGACCAAGTATAACGTGTGCATTTTTAAAATATGTAATTCAAATTCTCCTCCTTCCTTCATAATGCAAGACTGGGACTTAAATGGTGTTTCAAGTAGTAAGGTCTCCTGTAGAATTTTGTAGCATGAGTTTTTAAAACATGGAAAAGTTGTTAGTGAGACAGATGCAACAACACAATGACCCTGTTTTAATACAGCTTCTTCTGAATTTGTTCAAAATTGATCAGAAAGTATTTCAATTTTATTCTGGTATTCCATATGAGCAGAATTTGGCTAATAATTTGTGGCAGAAATCACATTCAGTAATACTGAATAATTTCATTGATACACTTCTATTTGCAAAAGTCATAGAAAAGTTTATACTTGCTTTCTAAATGTCTAGAAAAAGTAAATCTATATTGCAAGCAATTAGTTTTCAAATATGAAGTCCTCCTTAAAATGGAACAGAGTTAGGGAAAAGGTCTAGGCACTCTTTTTTATGTCTGCTAAAACATTATTCATACCTGTAAGAATATTTTAACCCTTCCAATACCTTATAATTTTGTTGACCTTTTTCCAGAATTGTATTTTTCTGATCTGTAAAAGAACCTGAACAACAGAAACATAGTCATAATAGAAAGTAACACAGCAGTTTTTGACAAGCGATGAAACAAAAGAAGTATCAAGTACAACATTCTTTTTTTTCCTTTTTTGTTTTTTACATTTATTACACTATTTCAAATATCATTGCAAAACAATGCTGTCAAGGGTGATCTATTGTCCTTTACCATTCAGACTGTAACCATAGTAATTCATACTCTCCAAAATCTCCTTGCTTAAACAAGAAAAACAAACAATAATAATCCTGAGATATTGATTGATCAGGAGTTCTGAAATAAGTGTTAGCTACATAAAGAAACACGTTTTCTGAGGTTGCTTACATGAAACATGCTGATCTGAATTGAATCTTTAATAACACAATCCCCTTCAAAAACCCTTGCCTGTCAGTTATGAGCTAGAGAGCTAGAGAGCTACAACTGGAACCCATCTATTGTGGAAAACTACTGAAATAGCCTAGTTAGGTTCTAGATCTATAAAATCAGCCACCTAACTCAGTAGTGGGACAAAGATGACAATATTATCGGAAACACACTCTCAAGTAGTGTATTACTAATATTAACTAATTACTTTGAGATAACATATGTTTATCCTAAATTCACAATACAAAAACTGACACAATGAATTGAAACTACAAATTTACCAACTGTCCTCAAGTTCAAGATACTTCCATTTCCTGAAGCCCAGTAAAGCAATACCTGGTATGTGAACTATTAGCAGTATTCAAATGCATTTAGTGTCAAAGAGCATCTACTGACATCTGAAATGCCACATAAGGAACTTCTTTCCATTGCCCAGTTTGGATTTCACACTGGAATTGGTAAGGTCAGAGATGAAATGGCATCACATATCCTTTTCAGGAGAGGCTGAGCCTATTGGAACTTCTATTATGGAAGTTCACAGAGTATCTTGAATTTTTAGTATTTTTGTGAAATATAAAGACTTCCAACAGCTTCTGAGGCTATTTAAACATTATTCAATTGTCTAGTACTTACACTATTAACTATTAGCCTCTTATGCAATATATATTGCTACATTGCCAATATAGCAATGTATATTGCATATATATATGCAACACCTTGATTTATCTGGTTAGGCACAATTTCCACATCAGTCCTTCCAACAAATACGACTATATAATTAGCCTTTACCTGGTGTAAAGGAAATAAATCTGCCAAAAGGACAAATTCTATCTACACAATTATTTCTGATGGTTATTATTACAGTCCATTCTTAGTGCTTAAGAAAAATTTGGCAGGAGAAGAGATTTTCGAATTAAAGAATAGGCATGATAATTTACAAAGCTACATTGCCTAAGTATTGAAATGGTGATTTGACAACAGCTAAACGAGACTAACACAGCAAGTCAGAAATCACTAGTTTTCAGAAGAGCTGGCTCTCAGAATGGGGACCGCTAAGAGATTCTGTCATGAGAGTTTCCAGTTATACAACACTGAAATTTGGTTTGACACAGCGAACAAAAAAACACACACATATATTTGGAATATCATTACCTGTAAGTTCCTAACTGTACTATTAAAAAAAACAAACTCAAAACACACAAAAAATGCAAAACAAACCCCCCATGCTTTTAAAACTCCTAGGATTTAAATATGAGGTATTGTCTATTAAGTGCACAGCACTAACATATGGGTTAAACATTACTTGCTTCAGAAGACCCTCCTATGGAAACTGATTTATGCAGACATCAGCGAAATTCCAAATATGTAACCTTATGTTATCATTCACACAGCTTATCCATCTACTGAGCACGCTTGTCATGATGATGGCTTGGCTTCATGAACAAAGATTTGGGAAAGGCTTTAACCACGTTTACTACAAACACGATGACCAAGGGCAAGTGGGATATGCAAATCTGGTTGGAAAAAAAAAGGGTGCTTAGGCAGTCAGGAAGTGTCCGACCAGGGCTGTCATCTCCTGAGCAATCTCGAGCAACCCATGCGCTGGTCCACCCGCATGCAAGGTTGAAACTGCAGCTTCCATGCACCTTGTCACCTGCCGTTTCGACCCTTGCCTGTCCATACAGACAAGTAAGAGTAAGCCCTTCCAGCCTCCGCAGTGGATTTTTTAGGTGAGGTGCAGCTTGCTCAGAACTGGCCTCACCCTTTACAGCTGAGGTTTAACTGCCACAGCCTAGCGAGCTAGGACAGTGACAGCAAAGTCCACAGGTCGTAGGTTTTGTAAGAGTGTCCTTCTCTGCGATGGAAGACCATACAAGGCTAGAAGAGCTCCATCAGCTCGAGTTTGAAGATAGGAGTTTTCCTTCTCCTATGAGGAAGGCCTGTCTTCTCTAACAAAGATTCAAGAAGAGCTTTACCCACGCATTCTGAACAAGAATGTCATCTCCTTGGTCTATCACAAGCAACGGATGACACAATAACACAACATCAAGCATCTTGGCGGGATTCTGACTTAGAGGCGTTCAGTCATAAGCCCGCAGATGGTAGCCTCACACCAGTAGCTCCTCAGCCAAGCACACACACCAGGCATCTGAACCTGCGGTTCCTCTTGTACCGAGCAGGATTACTATTGCAGCAACACATCACCAATAGATGTAGTGGTTTAAAACCAGTCAGGCAGCTCGTTCACTCATTCCCGCCCTTCTTTTCCTCCCCCTACTCCCGGAGGGACGGAGAGGAGAATTGAAAAGAGCGCAACTCCCCTTGGTTGAGATAAGAACAGTCCAGTAACTTAGGCATAACACAAATCATTACTGCTACCACCAGTAATAATAATGATAAAGGAAATAACAAGGGAAGAGAATACAACACCTGACAGCCCGCCAACCAATAACTTCCCCCCCCCCCAGCCTGACCAAGCACCGACTGATACCTAGTCCAGCCCCGCAGTCCACTAGCCCTTCCAGGTAACTCTCAGTTACATCCTGGGCATGATGTGCTGTGGTATGGAATACCTCTTTGGGTAGTTTGGGTCAGGTGTCCTGTTTCTGCTTCTTCCCGCTTCCTCTCCTCCCTGGCAGAGCATGAGGCTCAGAAAGTCCTTGGTCAGACTAAAACATTTGAGTGGTAACTAAAAACATTGGTGTTATCAGCACCATTCCCAGGTCGAAAGTCAAAAACACAGCACTGCAGCAGCTACTAAGAAGGACAAAAAAATGACTGCTACTGCTAAACCCAGGACAGTAGGGTAAAACTAACCTGTCTCATGAGGGTCTAAACGCAGCTCACATTCCCTATTAGTGGGTGAACAATCCAACACTTGGTGAATTCTGCTTCACAATGATAGGAAGAGCCGACATCGAAGGATCAAAAAGCATTGTCGCTATGAACGCTTGGCATATACTGGAAACAAGTATCATTGGCTGGGGATGGCTCCTCACCATTCTATGCATAGGAAGAAGTGCCCTCAGGTAAAGTGTGTGGAGTACACCTTTACAAACTTTAGAGGTAGGTTGATGAGAAACTTCTACAGAGCCATCTTGTACTTTTTGCCTATTGTACCATACATATCAGTAAAATGGACTTAATTTTGGATAGATTACCTAGCGCTTCATTATAGTCTCTTTACATCTGTTTTTCCTGTTCCACACTGGCCAAACTTTTTAATGTTGTCCACATTCACATCTGAAAACCTTTCCTTGTGCTATGTAATAAGCATAAATGAGCTGGCCTGTCTGGAACTGATTTTTAGCAGATTCAAGATTTGCTCTAAAAAGTATTGTCTCCAGCATACCAATTTTTGTTCCTTGATGAGCTATGGATAAATTTCTTAATTCAATCTGAAGCAAAATAAGAAGGTGAAAGGAAAAAAAAAAAAATGGGAAAAGGAGTCAATGAAGCACTGAAAAGTTTGGTTTAGTAACATGACTTTGAAGACCCAAGATCCTCTGGAGTGATATTTCAGATGGTGGAGATAGATCTTCATGACAGATATGGAGCAGGTGTATTACTGCAGTAGGTATACTATCTTTAATAACTGTTAAAAAATCCTAACCTGGACTTGGGAGGATGTGGGAAAGAAAAGAAACAGTCAGAAGTCATTCAGAAACATACAGATTCAAAGCTTTTAACTGAGGCTACTCATCCCACAGGTCACTGACAGACGGTGTTTTAGCTCCTTTGAAGAGCAGACATGAGCAGCTGAATCATCCTTATCATGGATTTGGAGAAAGATTTTTGCCTCTCTGAACTCACCTCCACCTCCACCTCCTCCACATTAGCTAGGCAAGGTCTGGTTACCCAAGCTCTCTGAAGGTAAAATCAGTCATCCTCTAAAGGAATGCTATGAAGACAGCCATCAAATACCATCTCCTCTGGCTCTCCAGATGCTGCCATTTCAGAAAGATGTTATGAGAGACCGGTGGTTTTTATTTTGTTCAAAATAAATAATCAGTGTGCTAATTGGTATGACCAAATGAGAATACCTGTCTGCTACAACGTAATGAATGGAGTTGGTAACAGAGAAATGCCAATACTGGTGGGGCTGTTAGTTAAGCAGGGGGGACTTTTTTTTAAAAGGATCATGCAACTCAGACCCTTTAATGGCACTGACAGACCTGTTTGAAAGTGAGAGCAGGAATTTTTTCCCATGAAATTATACTAGGATCAATATGCTTTCAGTTTGTCCCTCTACTTCCCAAGGCTGAAAGGCTCAGATTCTGCAAAATGTAACCCAAATAACATACCTTATAAAATAAAGAATTTTATCAGCTAAAATATCTCACTGAATGTTACTCACATGGTGATCTGAGACAGATCGTGCTACTGGAACTTTATTACCTACTGTCATTTAAAACTAAATTGGTCCAATAGATAAAAACTTGTAACTTAGCTGTGAGCTTTTCTAAAGCCACTGTAAATATTGGAAGAGACTTATTTGGAATTTGAACATATTAAAGAAATTACATGAAAAAAAAATTTTTTTTTCATAATGGCTTTGAAAAAATTATACATGCAAGAAAATAAGATTTCATTCCTCTTAGTTCCTGGTCTGGAAATTTGAAAATATCTATGACTTACAACAGCAGTTTTGGTGTTTGTTTTTTGTTGTGTTTTTTTTTAAATCAAAATTGAGCCTGCATGTAACATAATGATCTGTATGCAGAGTATGCAGCTAACCACTGGTATTCACCACCAGTAACACAGATGGATCTGCCTATTCAGGTTGTGAAACATATGGCTTTAGTAAGGAAGAAATGACAGCTGAGCTAAGTATCTTTGACAGAGTAACTCTAGGAAAAGAATAAAAAGTTAGTTGCTTTGAAAATTGCCTTGCTTTCTTCAAAGCTCACACTCTCCAGTTCACCCTCTGTCATCTTAATATCCATGAGTTCTGTTTCATGCTAGAAGTTTTTCATGTCTTTGTACCTTTCAAAACTATATGAGATACATGGCCAGGAGCAACTGCCAGGATTAGCATTACTGAGCACAGAACATGCTATTTCTTTTAAGTCAGAGAAACCAGTTGCTTTTATTATACTAAAAATTGACCATGGATTATATCTCACATTCCATTACATTTTGCTTTTCTGTTAAAACTATTAGCAGTGTATAATTTCATTAAGGTCTAACTTTTCTCCTTAATAGAAACCTTCCAACTGCTTCTGATTCAATTCTTTTTAAGAATTTTTAAAAGGCCTAGCTAAGACTAATTATCTGTAGTTTCACCAGTTGCTGAGCTATAGTTCTGGGGAAATAATTCTGACACATGAATATGGAATTTTAAGAATTCCCAGTTAGTTTTGATAGTCCTCTCAGCCTGAAAATTAAAGAGGTGCAACATCATGCTTTATTCTTTTCATGCAATAATGAGATCAGAATTTTTATACAAGTAATTTTCATTGAGGTTAACAGAAACAGAGCAGAGTAGAACAAATAGAGTAGTTCTCCCTGTTTCCAGAGAGACTGACTTATGTTCTGTTTCAATGTTACACTAAGGTAGTCATGGTACACACTCTTGTTTACACAGTAGGAGCAGTTAAGTTTGCAAACTTTAAAAATAAGAAAGAACTGTGCTATTGAATATCAGCTATATATGAGGCTTTAAAACGGAATGACGATTCTGGAACTTGTGAACAATAAGACATCATTTGAAGCAGGATGTTCCTTAACAGGAGAAATGTATAAGGACTTCTGAGAAAAGTCAGTGGCTAAAATGACACAAACATCTACTTCTGTTCTCACACTTTCCTTTGTACAAATTATTTTCACAAATCCTGTACTTCTAGCATGTTGTCTGTGCTGCAGGTGTATGATGGTTTCTTCTGTAATGTGAAGGATAAAAAGGCCTCATTACTCTAAGCAACATTATAAAACTCAAGAACTCATTTGAACTAATTTTGTCTAACCTAGTACATCTGTAGATTTTAAGTACAGCTATCATCTAGATATCTATCACTAAATACAATAGCCATTAGAAATACTATTATAACCTGATCACAAATGAAGGATGACTAGTATTTTTTTTATTATTGCATCAGTCTTTTATAGTGTTTTGAATAGGGTACAGACATGTATCTTAGAAACCTTTTTTAAAGAAGAGACAGCTATTTTTATGGTTCACAATAAGCTTGTACTCAAGCCATAGAAGTTTGAGCCTCAGCCAGCTATTAATTTGATGGAACTATTCTTCTAGAAAACCATTATAGTTTTGTGCTGGCTTCCTGAGATAAAGGGTTGCTCATGGTATTCACAGTGAATTATGGGGGTCCCAGAGGTATTTCAGCTCTAAATAAAGTCTGTCAAGGCAAGGAACGCAGAAAGGCACTTGGTGTAACTTCTGTAGTTTAGAAGTGTGAAAATTGTCACTTCTGGTTTGGTGCTAATATCTGGACAAGAGCCCAGACTGAAACCTCATAATTTCTTAAAGATTTTCCCACTAGAAGTAGGGATTTTGGCTTATCTGAAAGACAAGGCAACATGATGCTAGTGTGGCAGCTGAGCAAGTGCATTAAAGCTGACACTGAAGAAAGACTGGTCTGTTTGGGTGATCTTTTTTCCCCTTCATTACATTTTCTTATTCATGAAAGAATAACAGTTTCAAACTTCCCAAGAACTTCTGTTTGAACATCAAACCAGCAAGCAGCATTTAAAAACCTGTTTCAAGAAGGAATATTTATGTAAGTCACTAATGGCAATTTCTGCCACAACAGTTGCTGTTTGAATAAGGCTGTACCTCAATGAAATAAAAGTTCTGCAGTTAGGTTTTCAATATTCTTGCAAAGAAATACTGCTATATCACACTAACAACTCACATTAAGTAATGAAATTCTAGCATTAGAAGATCTAATGTTAGGAAGGAGGGCACATATTACACTGAAAGTATTCTCCATAAGCTTTAAAATTTTAGATTTTTTTTACTTTCAATGGCATTAAAATTGTGTCCTATCCTGCTCTATGGTTGTGGGGAAAGCTGATCTTTTTCTCTGCACAGTTTGCATTAGAAACCACAGGCCCTCCAGAGGTCGAGAAATTAAACGACAATTAATTTTATTGTTAGCTTCCCTAAAACTGTATCAGGGGAACAAAAGTCTTGGCAAGTTCCTATTCTTAGAGCCAAAGTAGAAGGAGAAAAGGAGAAAAAGAGAAAGGAAAGAAAGAAAACAAGAAATAGGCTCACCACCCCACAGATCCAGAAACATCTCGGTCACAAAATGGAAATCCTTTCAGTTATAGCCCTTGTAGTCTGTAATTCCTGACTGAGGTCCAGAGTAGAGGGACACACACACACACACGCACACTCTAACACACCACGTGCCTGAAGGACAAGTGCCTTTTTATAGAGCCACACCAGGGCCATCAGGTAAGCCTCCAATTCACCTTGTGCCTTGGCAGGCACCTCAAGCATCTGTGCAGCTGTCCCTGAGCAAGTTGTTGCCACAGCTGTTGACCTTCCTGGCCTCAGGGCAGACAACACAGGAATACATCCCCACGCCTTCATGGAACACAATCACTGCTCTACCCTCAACCAACAACAAACAGGCTCTCAGACTCCCTCAGTTCCTTCTTTCTTTTGAGTTGTTTTGAGACACACAGAAAAATGGTCTCTTGATCATCACAAGTTTTTACCAAGATTTTTTGCTGTTTCATCCATATGTTAGGGGTTTTTTGCAGTTGTGGTCTTGATATAACACAGTGGGCTGTTGTCATAATTGGAATTGGCATAAGAAAATGCATTACATTTTTAGTACAGCAATTTTTATCTGCCATTGATATAAGTAATCTATTTTCAGAAAAAAAATAGGTTCTGTGTTTCACACACGGTATGATAGCTCTCATTGTTACACTGGGTGAATGCGCCAGGTGAAATGAAATGTAGTAATGTGACCAGAGCATTTTCTTTGTATTTTCAATGTATTTCATTGTGGCATTTTCAGTCTTAACTGATTATTAGTTACAGAGGTCTCCGCATAGAGAATGATATTTTTTTTAATGCTACAACATATTCTATTTAGATTTTTGAGGAAATTAAATTCAAAATAACAGAAGTAGACTTATTTCAGAAAATACTGGCATTTACTGGACATTTTCAGAGCTTTAAAAGCAAACCTAAGTTTGATACACAAGTATAAGCCTATTTGATTACCACTAGTGTGAAGAACAGTACTTCTTAGTATAACAAAAGATATTGTAAACTAAAGAGGAACAACTTTAAAAGGACATATGTTATAAATGTGTACATAATTATCTGTGTGTACAATTATCTTACACACTTTTTTTATTTAGTTGTATAACATGATTTTAAATATTTATTATAAACCCTTATGTAACTTAAAAAAACAGTTTAACGTGACTAAAAAAATCAACGATTTAAGACTGGGCAACTAACTCTGTTAAAACTTAGAAAATCATAGAAACACTAACAACAGTAACAGTTAAATGGAATAATTAAATGGCAATGGACTAGCCATATGTCATGGTTTAAACCTAGTCAGGTAATTCGTTCGCTCACTTCCCCCCCTTTCTTGCCCTCCCCCTGCTCCCGGAGGGACGGAGAGGAGAATCAAAAAGAATGAAACTCCCACGGGTTGAGATAAGAACAGTTTAGTAACTAAGGTATAACACAGATCACTACTGCTACCACCAATGAAAATAATGATAAAGGAAATAACAAGGGAAGAGAATACAACACCTCAGCACCAGCCAACCGATAACTCGCCCCCCTCAGCCCAACCAAGCACCGACCCATACCTCCTCCAACTCTGCAGTCTCCCAGCCCTTCCGGCTAACTCCCAGTTACATCCTGGGCATGACGTGCTGTGGTATGGAATACCTCTTTGGTCAGTTTGGGTCAGGTGTCCTGTCTCTGCTTCCTCCCGGCTTCCCCTCCTCCCTGGCAGAGCATGAGGCTCACAAAGTCCTTGGCCAAACCAAAACATCGCTATCAGCTCTGTTCCCAAGCTGAAAGTCAAAACACTGCACTGCACCAGCCACCAAGAAGGGGAAAAATGACTGCTACTGCTGAACCCAGGACACCATACTATAGTCAGTACATACAACTCAAACAAAAAGAAGGGAGTGCAACTGGATTTTAATATTAAAAAGCAAAACTACAAAAGTTGGAAATTCAATCCCTTGGCAGACAAGAAGCATTCCTCATATGCTGGTCATTTTATGAGGTCCAATTTGAATCATGTAAATCCAGATCCTGTTCAGCTCCAGAGAGAATAGTCAAAACTAGGTAGGGAGTTAGAACAGAAACTGATAAAAACAGAGCTGAAGGAAGACTTTTTAGATCCTAGGACATGCCATACTCTTTTCCTTATTCTTTGTCCAGCTTCTCCTATATTTACTTCTCTCCCTTTTGCTGTGGATGTGGCAACTCTTCATCCAAGATCCCGGCACATGGTGGGAGTCAGTCCTATATGATTCTTCTTCTTATCCTTCTTACATAAACTTTGCTGTATCTTTGTCTCAAGATTTCACATAGAATGGTGGATTCACAACATTTAAGGTTGCAGTAATCTTTAGAAAATAGTTTACACTGTGTAAATTAAACATGAAAGTTCTCATTCATTTTTAACCTTAACCTTGCTCAGGTCTTCTGCAATTTACCCTTCTCCATAATCTGTAACAGATAGATAGCCATTCTCAAAGTATAGTTAATATTGCAGATGTAGCTGCTTCTATAAACATTTTTTGCAAGATATGTCTTTCAGCAGCTTTTATTTGACAATTGGTAAAAGTGAATGTTCCACAAAGGACAAATAATCAGATTGTACAAACCATCTAGTAGAGTTAATGCCAGAAGGAAAAAAACATAATGTAGCACTTTGGCACAAAATTCTTGAGAGCTTGATTATATGTTTAGTGACATTACAAAAATACCTTTATTCATTACTGTAATGTTCCTGACCACGTGTCATTTGAGACCTACAATAAGGATTTCATGTATTTGTGAAAACTGAGCTGTAAATCTGAAGAAACAGCTGCCACTAAAACCAAGATGGCTGTATTGTAAGTCATCAAGACTTGAAAGGATTACATTTAGAAGGTTAAATTCAATGTCATTCTTTTTTTTCAGTTGTGAATTGTAAAATCCATTCTGTTGGCTAGAAACCAGAAGCAATTCAAAGCTAGAATGAAATATGTATTAAGAGGGGAGGGGGGGAGAAGGACGATAATTTTGAAAACAAAGATGTAATTTCTGATTGCAGCAATAAAGATCAATGAAAGTTGTCCTTGGCTATTAAATAAAGTCAACAGTTGTGCACTGTTATCACAGTACTACTTTATTTCTGAGATACTACCTATTCTGAAAATTGCAGTGCTCTGCTGCCGGTTAGAGACTGTGAATATAAGGAACACTGAACATTTCTGAAATCTGCTCTATGGTATGTGAATTCTTCTAGTGGGGTTCATAGTCGATATTGAGAAATATTTGCTCTGGCTGGAGTACCTCTTTTAACAGGGCTAAAAGATCATGTCCTTTTTTAGTCAAGCAAATGCAGCCTATGGAGGAAAAGTGCGTATAAATAAAGCAGAAAGAAAATAATAATAAGGGGGGAAAAAACCCTCAAGCTAAAGGACAAGTGTTGAGACAAGAAGTGAGTATAAAGTGGTTCTGAACACATTTAGATTATAAATTAGAAAATTCTTAGAGTAACAGGAGCATAACCTAATTGCTTTTAAAATGGGTCACTCATGAAGGAGTAATATGGGAACAGCAAGGGGGCTATTCTGAATGCCCAGTAGGTTGTTTGAATGATTTCCATGCCCCCACACCCCAGTCTCATTTTTCTATATTTCTACTGATCTCAGTAGTTTTTGTGTTATGCCCATTTTGTAACGATTTAAAAAACATTTTATAAGTATAGAGTACTCTGAATCTCAACCATTCCTAAAAGATAAAATGTATTACTTGTGCTTAAAATTTATGCATGTTTAAAATATAAGCACATTGCTAAGATTGAGCTAATAGTGTTTAATCAATCATATTCCCCTCCTGGGATAAAAGAAATTGCTCTTGTGAAAAAAATTTCAGTGTATATACAGTATCCTTCCACACACTACTGTTTCTATCTCACAGTGAAATGATTGTTGTTTCATGATCTATTCTCTGCTACTCTACTAAATGCTTAGTATTTGCTGCAGTAACACCTGATTTTTGAAGAAGGCGCAAGGCATGCAGAGACTTGACTGATCACAACTACTCATATTTTGCTACAGTTTACATTAAACTGCTATATAGAACAAACTCCATAGGAATCCTGAAAGCAAGGAGCAGAATCCAGGACTGACCATCATGTCCTTAACATCAGGGTTTCTGCAGTCACCTGTATTCCTGGCTGCAGAGGTGAGGAAAGGCTCAAGCATACAAGGAAGTCCTAACCCTCCTAAAATGTTGCAATCATTGTGTCTGAAGTGTTCTGCCCCATCATTCAGAGCAGTAGAGATTTTGACTCTGAATCCCAGTTTCACAACTACCCCTCACTGCTGCCTTTGATTAGACACCACAGTCCAAGAAAGGAACAAGATTTCCATCTCTCTAACATTTCAAAGCGAAGTGAGAGAGTTATACACCAATAATAATAAACGTATGTATGACTAGAGTCATTCAAGCTCCACCTTGAAGGTGAAAAATAGTATAAAATAGCCCAACAAAGGGGGTATATTGGGGAAGACATCATTGCGGACGAGTCGAAGAAAATTCCATCAACAGACTACCCTTGACTCCTGGGACCGGTCAATGGGCTGGACCTTTCTTCTCCACCCTGCTGAACCCAGGGCAGGACGCCTTTGAGTAAGACTTGCACTGTATTAAGTGTTTCCCTGGGAAAATCGGGAATCTCTATATAGAGCTACTTTCCACTTTTTACTTTATATTTTAAAGCCAGGATGTGTTATTCATAACTTTATTGCATGTTTGCATGACTTATTATTTGCACGTGCTTTTGCAGACAATGTATTTATCACCAGCAATCCATAAGAACCTGTATCTGTTGCTTTAAAAAACTGCACTGTTTGAGTAGCTAATCAAAATAGTTTTCTCACTGAACATGACCAAATCATTCAGTGTGGCTATGTTAGTTCATGAGCACGATTAGACTGAAGGTGCAGTGTGCTATTAGTGCGCTATTAGTGCATCTGGGATCGTGATTGTTCAACATATTGAACGAGACCCGACTGATAGTGGTAAATTGGGCATCACTCAAAATCTAAGCTTAGCTGCATCCAGCTCCTCTAATATCTGAGGACCAAGTGGAAAGCAAGGGGGTTTATTTTCTTCCAAATTGTCTTGCCTTTTAACACAACAGAGGGGAAGTAAGCTCTTTCCTACATTTACAAGAATAGATATAAGAGAGGAACCAGCAACCTAAGCTACAGGGTTTACCTTTGTGAACATGGCATTCTTCAGTGAAAATAAATTAATGAATTAAAATAGTCTCCTTTATGAAAAGAATACTGTGGTACAGTTGTGATAGAGTTGGCAGTAGTAGGGCTAGAAAAACACCTCCACCCTAACATATTTGTCTTTGCTCAAACATTTATAGTAACTAAGCTTAAATGTCTGTTTTAAATATTATGTGCTTGTTCCTTTCATTTCTTATACAGGGAAAATGGGTGAAGATTATTAGATCAAATTATTCTTAAAGTTCTGTTTTAATGCTACCTTGGCTTAAGAGTAATGAAAAGGAGCCTCAGAAACCAATTACTATATTGCAGTATGAGAAGAAAAATATTTGTAACTGTTGATACAGGGAAGTACTCAAGCTCGGTATAATAATTTTTATAAAAGCAGATATTTTGCCTTTATTTTAAAATAGAAATTTCACATAGTACTATAATTATAGTCTTAGAGACTTAGTACTAATAAAACTGAAAATCTTGAATGTGGAAAAGAGCACCCATAAGAAACGGCTAAAGCTCTGAGAAGGAGAAAGTTAAAGAGTGGCCAGTGTTGTGATCGTACAATATCATTGTTCAACAGAAAATTTAAATTCAACACATCAGCAATAATGAGGTAATTTGAAAGCCTAAGAACATAAACAAAAATAAAAGGTTTTTTTTACTTTTATTTATTACAATTATTAGACCATGTTTTGCACTTGGAAAGTATATGCCACATGTAGGAAATCAGTGGGTGAACCAGAGATGTTCTAAGAGAGAAATAAATGTTCATATGTTTTGGAGAAACCTTCAAGAACATTGATAGAAAGAGCTAGCAATAGTAATAAGCCATGGTTTAAACTAATCTTTTTGTCTTTTGTTTTCAATGGGAAGCAAAGAAATAATTCACTTACATTAATTAATACATGGCCTAGAAAATTTTCATTTATTTCAGGTCAAAAGAGTACATAGAGTGTCCTGAATTACAAAAAGGAGGCATTTCTGAGGTATCTCTGGATGACATGTACCTGGCAGTTACACAGCGTGATAAATAGTAATATGGGATTACAACAGCTGAATCTGCTAAGAAAAGTGAATACAGAAATATCCTGGGTTCAGCAGTAGCAGTTATTTTTCTCCTTCTTGGTAGCTGGTGCAGTGCAGTGTTTTGACTTCCAGCTCGGGAACAGAGCTGATAGCGATGTTTTGGTTTGGCCAAGGACTTTGTGAGCCTCATGCTCTGCCAGGGAGGAGGGGAAGCCGGGAGGAAGCAGAGACAGGACACCTGACCCAAACTGACCAAAGAGGTATTCCATACCACAGCACGTCATGCCCAGGATGTAGCTGGGAGTTAGCCAGAAGGGCTGGGAGACTGCAGGGTTGGAGGAGGTATCGGTCGGAGCTTGGTCGGGCTTGGGGGGCGAGTTATCGGTCAGCTGGTGCTGAGGTGTTGTATTCTCTTCCCTTGTTATTTCCTTTATCATCATTATCATTGGTGGTAGCAGTAGTGATTTGTGTTATACCTTAGTTACTAAACTGTTCTTATCTCAACCCGTGGGAGTTGCATTCTTTTCAATTCTCCTCTCTATCCCTCCGAGAGCAGGGGGAGGGCAAGAAAGGGGGGGTAAGTGAGCGAACGAGTTACCTGACTGGGTTTAAACCACGACAAGAAACAAAAAGTAAACTTGCAGAAAGCTATATGAAAAAGCAGAACCTTCAAAAAAACACCTTCAGTCAGTATAGCAGCTTGGGCAGCCAAGCAGCAGCAGATCTCATCAGCCAAGCAGGGAAGCAGGTGCTGTTTCTTAGCCTTAGACTTCTGATCTTCCAATGGAAGCTATCCAGTGAATTCAGCTATAACTTTATGTCCTTGAAAAAGCAACTATTGCCTTTTTGCTACATATAAAAATAATATTTCTTGTAAACAAACTGAAGTAGTCTTTAGCTATATGAGGTATCATGCAATTTGTAATACACTACTGATTACAGACATGATGATAAAAAGTAGAATAGTGGTCTATTTAGGCCACTCTCTTAATTAAGAATTTGACCATTGGGAACTTACCTTTAATTAAGCACACTGAATACCACATTGACCTCATTGTATGCTGTTGTAAAGTGCAAATGAGTATCCTAAAGGTGGGATTCACCTGGTCAGACTTGGCTATTCTTAAGCAAAGTACCCTCATCTCTTGTGAGTGTGCTATGGCTGCTAGGTCTCATATTTGCTGCTAGTTCAACTTTAATTATGCATGAATTCATGTTCAATTTTCTAATAAACACTAATGAAGAAATTACTTTGAGACTTTCTTCAGCTTCTTCTTGGAAACTCTTATATTTTGTATCTCTAATGAATTACATTCTTAAATTTATTATTATGTTTCTTGAGCAGATTTTCTGGTTTATGAATCACATCGTCATTATTTTATTATGATTTTATTTTTATAAAATACACTGTAGTTCTGAATTATAAATGGACTTTGTTTTCATTCTCTTGCCTACCAAAAGGAATACGCTGCATTTTTTTCCCCCATTGTCACAACTGCAAACCCTTAATGTAGTATGTGGAAGAGTTTACCCAGGGGACAAAAAAGAAAAAAAAAGTTAATATGCAGAAAGCCTCAAATAATTCCTGAAAAAATATTTTCCATATTTATGTGTAGAAGCTCATAGGATATAGACTGGCACGCTGCCATTTAATTTCATAGAACTATGAAAAGCTAAATGTGTTTAATCCTGCTGAGATTCCAGCCTTTTGTGCTTCCTGCAACAAATCAAAATTATTAAAAACTAGCTGCAGTCAAAGTTTCCATAACTGGCAAGTTGTTTAATATACTCCAGACCAGAAGCAAAAACAGGTAAGAGATCTGAAGTTATTAAAATTTGATCAGTGGAGATTGATAGAAGCAACATCATAAGACAGGGTGACTAATGTTGAAATTTGCAAGGAACAATCAGATTAAAAAAAATCTGGTTTAGAGGGCCATAATGGATAATGTAACAGGACATATATTTTATCTGAAATATTATAACAAAAGTTGTAGAAAAGCTTAGACCAACGACGATAGTGATATGACTGTTCGCAAGTAACGTCACAGTGGTTTTAGAATTATCATCTTATCTGAGAATATAAATAGCATATGACACAAAATGCTATGTCTTGGAAGAATTGTAAAAGCATATGCGCTTACATAGTTCATATCATTGTAGAATTTTTACCTTTTTGCTTGAATTCAAGTTATATTTTTTTTTGTTGTTGTTGTGCATGAGGTTGTTTTGCTTTGGTTTGGTTTTTTTTTGATTAATACATCTTTTAATTTTAGTGAGGAAATACATGGTAATCTGGAGGTAGTAGAAAAAGATAGTTTTAGTTGTCTAGTGAAGTTGACTTTTTAAATCATTGTTGTAACCTCTTTGACATCTGTATTTTTTCATACACTGCTTATCAACAAAGGCCCTCCTTGGGCCTAGTAATATTTCTCATTCTTCTTTGGCTAAGCAGTTGATAAAAATTTGAGAAGGTGAGGTAATTCTTGCCTTAACACCGCATCATCTATTTCAAATGGAATTTCCAAAGGACATCTTCTATAGTTTTAATTTTCATAACCAGAGAAACAACAAAACTGAAGCTACACAGAGCAGTGATTCTGCTGAGTACCTTTGGACTGCACACTGGATGAGGCAGGCTTTTTCAGTAGGCACCTTTGTCTTTCTTCCCATCTCTCCATACCAGTGGAACTCATTCTTTTCTGTCTTGTACCTTATTCAGTCTCTAGTACAAAGGCCCTTCATGGCACATGAATTGCCTCACATATTAGAATGGCATTTATATCTACCTTGTATATACTTTCTACTCATTAGAAAAAGACTAGGCAAGATGCAAGGTAACACAGGATCAGGCCTCTGATATTTGAAATAATAGAAGTGATGCTTGTTCTTGATTGCGTATGATTTATTCTTTATTTTGCCCACCTAATTTATTCTGTACAAGAGTATCTAGCTTTCCCAAACCTTTGCAAAATAAATAGTTTGAAAAAAATTGCCCATAAGAAGTCTTGCTTTGTTTTCCTTCTCAATTTCCTTTTCTTTACCCTATTATAGCTTTTCTGTGACTTTCAAATTTTTCCTATAATGTTTCTTTTTAGGAAAGCCAGAACATTTGGTATTTCCTAGTCACTGACACCTAAATATACATTTTCTGTTAGAATATCATCACAAATTAACTGTCTTGTTCTGACCCCTCATTCTCAATATTGGCAAACTAGAAATTTAGCCATTCTATAAATTCTATACTGCTTCTTAACATTACCTTATCAGGCAATATGCCCATATGTTTTGACTTCATTTTCACAGTTCATTCCAAATCCTTTTGATATCTCCTAGAGCAAGCATACAGGCCAGGCAGGAAAGATGAAGAATAGCCCTTCAGTCCCAAAGGTAGGGATTTTGTCTGGATTAGCAAAGAAAAATTTTAGTAGGAAGGGAGACAAAGGAGACCATCATTTAAGTAAAGGAGACTAAGTAAGCACACCAGAAAAAAAGCTGCATAAACACTGTATATTTACTGCTAGATTGATGATAGTGCAAAATACATGTTCCTTTGCACAGTAGTCTGTAATTTACTGCAAGAATCTGTATGCCTGCAAATTGTTTAATATGTTAGGAGTACTGCCAGTAAAAGATATGCAGGAAAACCTAGCATCTAGTATGGCTTGTCTGGAGGACAGAAGAAATGATAGAGGCAAGAATCTCAGCCTTATAATCTGATTTAATTATGGAATTGGCAAGAAAATTAAGTAATCTTAACCCCATGCAATGCTACAGGTTTGGGGAAGAGTGGCTGAGAAGCTGCTCAGTGAAAACAGGACATAGGGGTGCTGATTGATGGGCCTGAACATGAGCCAGTTTGTACCCAGATGGCCAAGGTCAATAGCATCCTGGCCTGTATCAATAATAGTGTGGCAGCAGGGCCAGGACAGTGATCATTCCCCTGTACTCAGCACTGGTGATGCTGCACCTCGAATCCTGTGTTCAGTTCTGGACCCCTCACTACAAGAAAGACATTGAGGTGCTGGAGTCAGTCCAGAGAAGGACAGCAAAGCTGGTGAAGGGTCTGGAGCAGAAGTGTGATGAGGAAGGACTAAGGGAGCTGGGGTTGTTTAGTTTGGAGAAGACTCAGGGGAGCCTTACTGCTCTCTACAGCTACCTGAATGAAGGTTATAGCAAGGTGAGGGTTGGTCTCTTGTCCCATGTAACAAGGGACAGCACAAGAGGTAATGGCCTCAAGTTGCACCAGGGGAGGTTTAGACTGGATATTAGGAAAAATGTCTTCACAAAGAGGATAATCAGCTAGATGCTGTTCAGTCTTGGAATAGTTGGTGGTACCTGTCCAAAGACACAAACCGGGTCAACAGACATGTTTGGATGGGTGTAAGGAACAAAATACATGAATGAATGAAAATAAGAACAGAAAGAGTAGTGGCATCAAGTGGAATGTAACTGTTTTTAAAGTTAAATAAATGGAAGGAAAAATGAAAAGAGATTAGATATAGAGACAGAAAAAAGCACAGAGAGGAAGATATGAAGTTGTAATGAAGCTGAGAATAAAAGAAATTAAATCAGAGAAATTTAAGTCCCAAAATTTCTGCAGCCTCTTCTGCTACCTGAAACGTGTTTTCCTCTACAGTCTAGCGTAATTGGACTCCTAACTGTGAGCCTCCCCACTATAATTCTGGTTTGAGAGCAGAGGTGAGCCCATTTCACCTTCTTTCACAGTGGGACAGTAACGAGCTATTCTAGCTATTCTATTATTTGGATTTTCTAGTCTACCCCCCTCTGGCTTTATACATTCAAAAATTATAAAAGCCTCCTATAATTAATTTAACTTTTTGGACATTACTGACAGTAGGCTTACATAGACAGTCTCCTTTAATTTTGAGCTACATACTGTTTTCCATATACATAATGTTTCATTTAGCTATACAAAAGCACATACTGTTTGCTCATACTCTGTGACCTGTCATATCCATTTTTTATCATTCTCTCAGTCTTTATGTCATCTGCCAACTTTGTCAGTACTGATTTTATGTTTTTATCCATTACTTCAAATGCTAAACAGAATAAGACCAAAAATCAATTTTTGAGAGACTCAACTGGGATCGACCCCCTCAGTGACAATTGTTGTTTTGGCTGCTGGTTAGTCAGCTTCAATCTAGTCAATGCATATCATGTTAACTTTGCATCATTCTACTTTCTTACTCAAAATGTCATGTGCAAATAAGACAAATGTCTTACTGATAATTACTTTTTATCAATTAGCTTATAATCTTCAGTGAAAAAAAAAAGGACAGATTAGCCTAACAGTATATATTTTCCAGAAATCCATTTCATTATCATTAACTGCACTACCTGCCTCTAATTTGCTTTTAGTCGAGTACCATATCAGCTCTTCTATTACTTGCCCAGGATTGACACCCAGGCTGTACAGCTTGTAATTACATTGGCCAGTCTGTTTATCTTTTCGTATATTGAAACACTAGTTTTAATCATTATTTGATGATATAATTGTAAAAAAAGTCTTGATATGTTTCTTTACCTGATTTGTAGTTTTATAGCATCAGTGGAAACTGTCACTTAGTACTATTCCTTCTTCTGCAACTAAGTTCTATTTAAAGAAAGTTCTTGACAGAAGAAAAACAAAGGACTTATATTTTCAACAAATAACAAATTATTGTATTTTGTTTAAAAAATAAAGACTATTTGTATCCCTTGTTCATTTAAAGTAGCTTAGGATTAGGACTCGAGCCAAGAAACGTAAATTAATAAAATAACAAAAGGAAACCAAACTAATATTTTGTAGGGGAAACTACCCCCTTACAAAAGATAGACATTAATAATATACCTACTTTCTAGGGAAAGTCAGTGACAATAATCCTGGTTTTGCTTTGGTAGAAGATATGGAGTATTCTCCTTCCAACCATAATGTGGAATTTATTACATGTGAAAGAATAGACTGAGCTACTCAACTGTAGCTTTTTCTCTAGTTTAGTCTTCTCATATAATGTCACATATTTTCTCCCAGTTTGCCCAGGTGAACCTGTTTTCTGTCTGTGTTAGTAAACTGTTTAAGGCTTAAACCATTATTCATTGTTTGATTCTGATCATGAAGAAGTATCCACAAGATACTTGAAACCATTATGTGAGTAATCTCAAACATTTACCAGGTGTTTGCAGCCATTATATGAGTAAGCTCTGGAACTATTATCATAGCTATTTATTGTTCTCTCATTTCTGTTTTTTTTTTAATTATTTTTTATTTTTAGTAAAAGATACCATCCCTGGACAGAATTTACACTCTAGTGTGGTAGGTGATAAGGAAGTATGCAGCAAGTGTGTCTTCATTCAGGAGGTCACAGTTTAATATGACCAGGCTTTTTGCATCTCACAAAAAGATAGAAACAGAGGGTAGTTAATAATAGCAGTTACGCAACTTTTCTATTCTTGCTACATTTTACTTACAGGTGTTTCAAGCCGCAGATTGAAAACCAGACATTTTTCTGAGCTGGTAAAAAATAAGTTCATGTAGTCTCTCTGGTTTCATTACAGTGACTATAATCTGTTTTTAAAATGGTACAGCAGGGGAACATTTTACACGGCAGAGAGAGTCAGACACTCTTATAAAACAGTGCCAGTTACCAATTTTAAAGAATGACACTTTAACACTGCACTTGCAAAAGCAGACATTGAAGTTGAAAAGACAACCAACAAAGCAGATAACTGTGCATCTAACAGCAAATGACAAGAAACAAAAAAGAGAGAGCAGGACCAAAATAAAGATGTGAAAAGATTAACCATACAAGTCCTGTCTTTACCTCTTTCATTCCTTCTCTTCATAGCAACTGTTAGGCAATATCTTAGTGAAATCTGAAGTAAGATTTTTAAAAGATACCCTTAAACATTCAGTCTTGTGCTTAGTCATTTTTTTTAAATACCTATGCATAAAGCACACTGATTTCCAATGCCTCAGATACCATTTGCCACTGTGTGTTTCTAAATACTCACCAAATAGAATCATAGAATAGTTAAGGCTGGAGAGGACCTTAAGATCATCTAGTTCCAACCCCCCTGCCACAGGCAGGGACACCTCACACTAAACCATGACACCGAAGGCTCCGTCCAACCCAGCCTTGAACACCACCAGGGATGGAGCATTCACAGCTTCCTTGGCAACCCATTCCAGTGCCTCACCACACTAACAGTAAACTTCTTCCTTATATCCAATCTAAACTTCCCCTCTTAAGTTTGAACCCATTACCCCTTGTCCTATCACTACAGTCCCTAATGAATAGTCCCTCCCCAGCATCCCTATAGCCCCCCTTTGGATACTGGAAGGCTTCTATGAGATCTCCACGCAGCCTTCTCTTCTCCAGGCTGAACAGCCCCAACTTTCTCAGCCTATCTTCATACAGGAGGTACTCCAGCCCCTTGATCATCTTTGTGGCACTCCTCTGGACTTGTTCCAACACTTCCATTTCCTTCTTCTGTTGAGGACACCAGAACTGTACACAATACTCCAAGTGAGGCCTCTTTGCTTGGGCACTCAATTACTGTGTAGTCTGTAACTTCTGTAAGAGCACTGTGTCCTCTGATTATCTGCTGTCTAAACCAGATATCTAGTCTGTCTTTATAGTAGTTAGACTATAATATGCCTCCACTGATTAAAAAAAGATGGAGCTTAAGACAAAGATGGAGCTTAATAGAGATGGTGTTAATTGTCCTCCAAAGATGTTTACTTTTCTCCATTAATTATTTGAGAGAACCTAGACAACAAGGTAGGACAAGGAAATAAAAATACCTTTCAAGAAGAAAGTAGATCTAAATGTCTTCAATGGCTTTTAAATAGTTCTAGCCTGCTCTTATTAACAGTAATGGCAACATTTCTACAGGCTTATACAGAAGGTGAGCAGGTTACTCAAAACTTTCTGACTCAGGAGTATCGCTGTATTGCTGTTTTTAACAAATTTACTTTATTTTACAAGATTTGGTACAATATCAGAAAAATGTCCCAACCCAAAGTATCTTTATCAAAAGTAATTTTTTTTAATGTACTTTTTCCTGATACTGAAATCAGTATTGTTTTCAGGGATCATAAAGTATCCTGAGCTCACTGCAGCTAATCTCATTTTTTAGTTTTTACCATTTGTTTTAATGGATATCTTGTCCTGACAACACTTAGGTTTTATTTTGATTTACAGTAACATTACCAACAGAAACCAACAATCTTTCCAACCTATTTTATGTATTCTTTTTTCCCATTATGCCTCCACTGGGCCTCTTCCACCACATTTTCCTTTACAGAAATGCTACTATTCGCTCTCTGCTTTGTTCCAAGCTATCACCGCGGACATTCGTTACTGGGTATATAATTTTATGCTTGAAGCTCCACCTATCAAAAATTGCTGTATCAACATCTTGTCCTCTGTTCACAGCATAATTATCACTTTCAGAGATAATGAACCTCATCAAGGTCTTCTTTTCTCATTTTCATTTATGAACAAGTTTGTCTACTGCCAGGACTCAATGAAACTAAAAAGAGAAAGAGAGGAGACAGCACTGTCAGACTCTTACAACACTGCCGAGAGAGTGACAGGATGGTTTTTAAAAGATCACTAATGCAAGTTGCCTGCCAAATACTCAGCTGAACCTTGAATGGGACCAGGTGTCTTGCTTTAAGATTAACAGGATTTTATAGAAAATTTAGAAGTATGTTAGAAATTAGAATTAATGACTAGAAAGTTTTCTGAGATCAGAAAAAAAAAAAGAAAAATCAGCTTGACTATGCTTTGAAAAATTTCAGTGATTTTCTAGTAAAACTGATATTTTTGAATATTCCATGAGAGGGAATATAATCATTGCTACAGGTAAAAAAAACCTAGCAATTCATACATTTCAACAGTCTCTTTTTGAAATAGTTGGCACCAAGTGTTGGAAAGAAAGATGGAAGCAACATTGTAAGGAAAAACTGTAGCAAGAATTTCTCCAAAATCCATCATTTTTTCCTAAAAAACAAAACAAACCAGTAACATTTTCTTTAACCTTATTCCTTGATGGTTCGTATTAATGTCAATATTCTTTCTATACAGAATCAAAGAAGGCTAACCTATGATTTAGTACCATAATATGTGTAATCAATCGACTGATGGCTTGGTTTCACGAGCGAAGATTTGGGAAGGGTTTTAACCACGCTTACTACAAGCACGATGACCAAGGGCATGTGGGATATCCAAATCTGGTTGGAGAAGAGGGCTGCTTAGGCAATGAGGAAGTCTCCGACCACAGCTGTCAACTCCTGAGCTAACTCGAGCTACCCATGCGCTGGTCCGCCCACATGCAATGTTGGATCTGCAGCTTCCCATGCACCTTGTCACCTACCATTTAGACCCTTGCCTGTCCATATAATACATGTCTTTCAGTGCATGTGACAAATGGTTATCTAAGGCTTCAAGTAATAAATCATCCTCCCACTTCTGAACTTCAGATCAAAGTATATGTTTTCATTTACTGCATTTTAAACCATAGGTACATTACCACTTTTCTAAAAGAATTTTTTAATATAATAGTTACCTTTCATAGAGCTGCTACTTAATATTGTTTTGTCTGTTGGTGAATGTGAAGAATTAGGTGCTATACAAATTAGCTTCTTTGCACTAGAAATGGACCAATACACCTTCTGTATCATATGCTTCTAAAGGATAAGACAGTCATCTAAAAAACAAACAAACAAACAAACAAACAAAAAAAAACAAAACCAAAAACAAAATCACTTTTATGATGTTGTGGTTCCTATTACTGAATGGATCAGTTCTAGAACCAGGAACTTATTTTGAATGAATGGGGAAATTGACAAAGACCAGTATTAAGATCTCAATATTGTTTAAATAGTAGAACAGGCACCTAAATTCTTTTCAGAATACAAGCTGATATTCTTATCCTATTATTATTGTTATACTATGTTAGTAAAAAAAAAAAAAAAGAATTGATTCACCATAAGTTCATTTTTATAAGCTTCTGTGACCTGAGACCTTTTTCACACAATTGTAATTCTGACATCTGGTCAGACTAGTTTACAATTTATATTCCTTATATTCAGGATATAATATAAAATGTAGAAATAAACAGTCTCAAACAAAATAAAAAAAAAAAAGGAACAATAAGCACTCAAGAAAAAAAGCAAAATCACAGAAATATAAAAGGAAAACTCATGTTTCTTTAATGAGTGCTCCTGATGGGGAAGAGAGCCAAAATAACCACTGACATTTTTGTGATTTTGACTTTTTAATTGCTTGTTTGTTCCTTTGGGAAGCTTGCTCAGGCATCCATTAGATTTTTGTAGCTAAATAAAGTGGTTGTTCATGTACTTCAGATTGCATTTGTAACTATCTTCGTTTCTTATTCTTTTTTGAATTCACTTTGAGCTGCATTCTGATTTGAGCTATAATGCAATGTTGCAAAAACCTAAAGTAATTGAACATTAGAACTTGCATATAAAATTAGACTACAGAGAAACACAGAAGTAAACTAAATGCCATACTGAATTAGTCCAGTGGTCATTTCCTACAATAATTTATGTTTAGAAAAAATAGGACAAAGGAGCATGAGGAACTGAGTCAAGCAATCTGGAGTTGGCATGTGTATTGCATAATCTTCACCCTTACAGAGGACACCTGATGATTTATAATTTTTAGACACCGATTTCAGCATAAAAGCCAT
The DNA here is from genome assembly GCF_028554395.1 of Pezoporus wallicus. Classification (NCBI taxonomy): domain Eukaryota; kingdom Metazoa; phylum Chordata; class Aves; order Psittaciformes; family Psittacidae; genus Pezoporus; species Pezoporus wallicus. The sequence continues at coordinate 1,389,313 of NW_026640754.1, forward strand.
GAAAGGCAGAATTTAACTTCTGAAGTTTTATTTGTCATTAATTTGGAGGACTCTGACCTCACCATCATGTAAATACTCAATTCCTCTTTGAATCTTACTAAGTTTAACCTAAATAAATTATTGAAATCAGAAGTGTCACAATTTAACTACATTTTACATGAAAAAGTGCAGATAGCATTTCAGGTTTCCCCCTCTTAACTAAACTGAATATCCCCATGTTCTTGTGTTATGAAACAAGGAGATAAGTATGCTGACTCCGCCTTCTCTATCATTTATTATATTGTAGATTTTCTTCATGTTCTCTCTTATTCATCTCTTTTCTAAATAACCTTTTTAACTTACTTTCATATGGCGTTTTCCCCCCCTAGCTTCAATTTTTTCTTGATCTTTTTTCATTTTAAAGCATCTTTTTAGAAAACAAAGTAACCAAAAGCCCAACTAAGACTGCAATATTAACTTATAGGCTGTTTCTCATTTAATGCTTTCAACTCTACAGTTTCTTTATGACTGGGACTTTTGAGAAGAGAGTTTTATATTTTTCTTTCTTGTGTACTTTACCTTGCTTTTGGTAATATCACATTTATTCTGCTTGTCAAGTTACCTCTAGTCCTGATTAGTTACAGCTTTCTAGAGTCTTCACAGTTCTTTCTGGTCCTGATTAGCCTAAATAATTTAATATACTTTGCAAATTTATTGTCTCATTGCCAATTTTTTTCAGAGACAGCTCTTTTAAGAAACACAACTATAAATCATTTCTCACAATGAAAATTTTCTTCTCTTTTGTCTTTTAGATAAATTTTTATCCATAAGAATACTTGGCCTTTCCATTCATGTTTACTTCATCAGACTCCTGACTGGAGTCTTATCCAGTCTTTGACAAGACTGTGAATGAATTATACCTAAGAAGTTCAACTAAACTTGTACATTGAAAGAATTTTGAAAGATTCAATTATGTGGGGGGGGTTTGTTTGGTTGTTTTGATTTTTTCTTAGCCTGGTTTTCTCAGAAAATGGACATTCTCAGCCTTGTTCAATATATATGAGTTAAGGTACAGGTTTGTGTGAGTATAGACTTGTTAGTATCTTCTAATAACTTTTGAACCCAGAGGTAAATTGCCAGCAAATTTGAAGAGCTTTGGAGATGTTTCATCACTACAGATTTCATAAATGGAAGTCATCAAGAAGAGACTAGATGTTTTATTAATATATCTACTGTAAGAGATAACACAGTGTGATGAACTCAACCCTTACCATCAGAGAAACCACACAGAGGAGATCTGTTGTCAATGTTTGAATCACAGGAGAAACTCCTGACAGTTTATGGCTTATTGGATATTTGTAAATCTACCTCTTGGCAAAAAAATCTCTCTACATTACTGTCTGGTATAGTACAGGCTTCAGTTAGTATAATTAGCTGAAATGAAAAATCATACACTCAGGGAAAAAGAATGTGGAAATCAGGCTTGATAGGCTCTGGTAATCCTCAGGCTACCTCTTATCTGATCATGTCCAGCTGTCAGATAGATATCTTCCAGACCTTGCTCATTGTTTCTTTTTCAGTGTTTGTTTTTATAATGTTTTTATAATGACATTGGTGTCGATATTCAGATATTTTTCTAGTATTTGCCATAAGCCGTGCAAGCTTTTTTTGATGTGGCACTAGACAGATTTATAAAATGTTTTACTTATTCAATAGTAATTTGTCCCTGGATTATTACTACTTAGATTCTGCTTTGTTCTGAATGATTCTTTCTCTAATTTGTATATTCCTTGGCTCTTAACATTTTTTAGCTTTTTAAAAAATTTATCATCCTCCAATATCCCATTTCTCTTTGCGTAATAGCAGGTCTGAAAAGAAGGCCAAAGGACACAAAAGAATTTACTATAGTGAATAACAGTGGAATAGTGACAGTAAGGAAATACTGAAGGAGGTTTTTTCTGGCTAACAAGGAAAATCTCTTGTTCAGCTTTCATGGCTGTTTTGGATTAAGCTTCTAGTGCAAACACTTTACTAGGATGCTGTGGTAGACATCTGTAATCTGACTGTATTTCACACTGACAAATATCCTATTTGTTGTTGGGATTCTTTTAGTTAAATACTGTAGTTTTTTTTCTTTGCAACTAAAAGCTGCAGTTCACTGGTCAGGTAACAGGGAATTCAGTGTCAGCTTTTAGGTTTACAGTGAAATACCTTTTTTTTTTCTGAATTATCAATGTAGAATTGGAAAACATTCCAGAAACAGAGATAGTATAGTAACCATTTTTTTAACAACCTTCTGTTAAGCCTGTGACTATTTTTTATTTATTTATTTATTTATTTATTTATTTATTTCCACTAATGAAACAGATGTTCTGCCTTTCTAGTATGTAAGCACCAGTTAAAATTTACAGTAGCTTTCAGGGAAGGAATGGTGGGTTTCAAGATACCATTTATTTTTTTTTCCCCAACATTTATAATGTAGTGCATAATTTCTCCAGTATATTTTACTTATATCACCGGAGGTGTTTGTTTAAGCATCCCAAGCTGTTATGAAATTTTGCATATAGTTTTACCGAGCTTTTTACCTCTGATTGTAAATTGAATACAATGTTGTACAACACAACCTGAAGCGTTCTGATCTAGCCATTTCTACTTATAAGCAGAAGACTATCATCAGAAGAACAGATCTAATTATTTGTCAGGTTGTCAGAGTAGTAGGACAAGCATTTTTCTTTCTTTTTAAATGGGAGCTGTGTCTTTAAGTATGATGTCAATTTAGCCAAAGCGACTCTTATACATGTAACAACAAAAATGACAGCTTCAGTTAGATTTACAGACATTATGTAACCATTAATAGGAGCATAAAGAATTGGGTAGCTATTGATACTGGTTTCTACAGAGTTTTACTAACTTACTTTGGGGTTTTATTTACAGTTTGGTGAATATTGGCTGGTATTGAATATATGTTCTAACTTCTTGTAACCTGTCAATTACATTAGTGGAAAGAGCCATATTGCACAGGCGACGCTTATAACCATTTCTTCTATTAAATACTAACAATATGATTTTTATAACTCTTTTAATTTCATTTTGTTCCCTATCTTTTTCTCTGCTCATTAACTATAATTCTAATAATCACATATCTGCTCATAGCAGCTTGTGTTTCTTAATCCACCCATCACTGCTCTATACATTCCCTTGTTATCTGCAACTTTCCTTAGTTTGTTAAAACTGTCAGCCCAGTGTAAAACAAAGAGTTAGTAGTGAAGAGAGAAAGAAGCAGTGTTCCAGAGAAAACACTAAATGATATTAAACAAGCAGCTATGAGTTCTGATTTTAGGACGGTAAATTAAGGATTGTGCAAAATTCCAGAATTGCTCAAAAATTCCAGATGAAGAATTGTCTGTGAAATGGACAACAAAGGGGAATAAACAGGAAAGTAACTGGAAAAACATGGAAACTTTGAGATGTATTACAGGGAAGAGAAAAAAAAAACTATGGAAGCACTTTTCTTAATAGCAAGCAGCTAATATTTTGTCTTTGACAAAAAACCAAATGATAGACTGCAGGCAATCAGCAATAGGAGACAAAACAGTAACAAATTTAAAAAAAGGGATAAGTGCCAGGGCAAAAAAAGAACCCTTTTTTGAGAGAATAAAGGCATATAATCTGTGCTGCAAATAAAGGGGCTGGTTGTCATGGTGCCTCCTGATTATTGGAAGAGATACAGGTTCTGAATTTTCTTGGTATGAGACAAGATCCAGCCAGTAGATGATAGTCCTCAGAGGAGAAGAGTGAAATTAGCTTTCTTTGAGGAGACTGGTGAAATATCTTAGACTTTTCACACTAAACAGAAACATGAAAAGTAGAGAAGCATTACTGAAGATTATGTATCATATGTTCCATGGTGTGCAGAACAGAGAGCTTGGGATTGTTTGTGATAGCGAAGGATTAGAGAGACTTTGAATTAGATGACCTCCAAACCAGAAAATAAGAAATACTCATATGTAGTTTTTAAGTCAAATAAACAGGCATCAAATACACTTAAAAATAATTAAGAGGTGGGGGGTGGAAGTCGGGGGGGGGGGGGGAGGCGCATAGGGGAAAGAGGAGAAAAACTTCTTAATTAATGCATGCAGTACAATGTTCTAATGCATGAGGAAGAGTTGATGTGAAATATAAGTAGTAAGACTTAGCATATTAGTACATTTGCATAAATGCAAGAAAAAATGGATATAAAAATGTCAGAGATCATTCCCTAGTGATATTAGTAGAATCCTTAAAACCTGCTCTTGCACAAAGTAAAAAGCTTAGCAGACTTTCAGTATGCTCTGATATCTGCAGTATCAATGTTTACAGAATTATCACAATACTTTTTCATTAGAAGCGAATACAATAGTTACTGTTCTATAAATAAGAGTACAAAACATAAAAGAAAATTGGTTGTGGAACTGTTTTATTCTCTCCATGTTAGAAGAATAGCTGAAGCAAATATTTCCAAGACCATCCCACAATGTAATCTAAATCAGAGAATATTGCACTTAACTCCCTGAGGGTTTTCTGTGGAAAAAAAATAGGTCTAAAACCCCTTACAAATTACGTTTTGAAGTTTTAATTTTAAGATAAACACTGCTATCTAGGAATTATTTGATTCATTTCTATTTTGCAGCATGCCATCTCTTCACCATTTCTTTTGATAAACCAATGTGCAGTCATGTCACAATGGCTGTGATGCAGCTTCCTCTTTCACAGGGCTTCCTCCATCCCACCCACAAGCAGCAGCTAACTGAACAGTTGCAACAGCTAAGTGAAAACTTCCTCTACAAGTGAAAACTTTCCCTTATGAATCTGTAAGCATTTGAACGAACATTTTGGATGTCCTCTCAAACATGTCTCTGTGCATTGATGTCAACATCAAAAAACAGTGAACGCACTAGCTCCTCCCAAAGCACATGGCAGACATTGACTCAAAGGATCAAATAGAGCCTGGGAATCAGATTGCAGAGGAGCTTCTCTTTCCTGCCTTGGGAAACACTGAATAAAATTTCTTTGAAAGTGCAGAAAGTGCACTGTAATTAGCTGAACGGCTACTTACAATACTCAACAACAAAGTTACAAATTTTGCTTTAAAACTCGTGATCTCTCATTCTGCTTTCTGATTTATTTTTTTTTATCATGGCCTACTTTTTTCTGAGTAGCAGTCTTTTATTTGTCTGGTCACACCTTATACATTATGTTTTCTTCTCAGGATGAATCTGGGAAGCAAGAAGGCTTCAGTTTGTCATGTCCTGGTTGCTGCATGTCTTGCCAAACACAACTTTCTAGAAAAAAAAAGGGAAGAGATTGGCTCCTTTGTGGGAGAGGATGGAAATATTTAGGGAATGATGTTCAGAATGCAGATTGAGGTAGGCAAAGGTAGCTCTTAAGAACATTTGAGCTTGGGAGACAGCTGAGCAGAGAGTAAATCCAAAGTTATCCCTCCAGGGTGACAGAGAAACAGTATGGTTTGTTACAGCCCAAGAAGGCAGTAAAGGCTGCTGAAAGAAAACAACTCTAAATGAAAGGTCCTCCTCCTCAAGGGCATGGCAGGCAACAGGAGTTAGATTTGTTTCCAAGTCCCCTCCTTTCCCTATTCACATTCTATTTTCTCTCTCCTAAAAAAAAAAAAAAAAAAGTTTCTCCTTCCAGTTAAAAGTTCCAATAAAAGCAGGTTTATAAAAGCTGTTTGGTCTTGTTGGAAAGCTCACATAAAAGAAATAATATAGGCAGAACTGCCTGCCTGGCTGGTTTGGGATGTGCAAGAGCCTCGGTGCTTATTCACTTTCTGGTTAACATTAAAAAGAGAAGTTATCATTCTTCATTAAATTATCCATGTGTTAAACTTCTTATCTCTGTATCTCACTTTGAACTGTATTACTCATGTGGAGCAGAACCATCCTGGGAGGATGCCAGATAAAATTTCCAAGATGTCAATAGCTGGAGGCACCATGGCCATATAATGCAAGAGAGCTCTTTCGCTCCGTTTCCCCTGACATATCCTTTAGATGCAATTATTCCATTGGATGCCTCCGTTTGTGCAAAGGAAGAGAGTTAGTTTTAATCCAGCCTAATTCTAGCTCGTACAAAGCTAAAATCCTTTCTGGACAAGTTGCAATGCTGTCAGTATGTGCACGCTTCCCTCTTTTTCCCCTTAAGTATTACAGATTCCGATGGATGTAAACCAGATGATGTGCCATGAGCTTAAGCAGAAGCTTGCTTGAGAGGACTGGAGACAGTGCTCTTGCACAAATACCTCCATACAAAGGGTAAAATGTGCACTTGTTCCTTTCCATCCCATCCCTACTACTCTATATGCTGAAAGCAGTCACAGTATCTTTTCTCTTGGAAAATACAAAACTTCTCTTTCCAGATTTTTTGGTGAAACAATTCTCTCAGTATGCCACTTATTTTTATTAATAAATGGGAAAAATCCATAAAGTATGGAATACATCATGCAAACATGCAGGCACAACTTTCTTTTATCTCTAAGGCTGGACATTAGAGATGGTAGAACAGTTTTTCCTTCCTCACTAAGATACAGGATATTTAAAACAAGTTTCTCACCTACTATTCTCATTGCTTTAGGGAATACTAAACAGGCATGCAGGTCTTTTTACTGATTGTTGTCAACTCCACTTAGCACTTTGTTATATTAGTATACATTAATTTGTGATTTTATTATTGTTGCAGGGCATATACACATCATTATCTTTCAGGGTCGTGGCTCATCATTATGGTGATTATTCAAGAACGATGTGTTGATGGCTTTAATGGGCCAATAATCCAGTAATGAAGGCTCTGTAATGGAATTCAGTACTGTTGTGAAATTATTGAGTACTCTATAGTGATATGATTTGCAGAGCTGTAAAGCTGTGCAAGTAGAATAATCTGTTAATACATCTTCTTGCAGCTTTTCAGAGTTGTTATCTATTGTGCTTGTTTAAAAATGCTACCTTACACACATGTGATATTTTCTTCAGCTATTGGGTACTATTTTTGACAATATGACAATTTGTGTACTATTTCATTAGTTCTCTGCAACCAGATTTTTAGAAAACCATTGTTTTATATAAAAGTCAGGAAACAAAAAAAATACAGGAAGAAAATAAGACTTCCTATAATGAAAATAATTGGTTATTTTTTGCCAAAGAACTTATGAAATGGACATTCCTTGTATCTTTATGAAAATGAGAACAAATAATATGGGAGGATGAAAAATTAATATACCTTTTATTACTTTGAAATTTTGGTTAATGGTAAAACCAGGTAAGCGTGAAGCTTACAGTAGTTCAGTCCTCTTTTCCTTCAGCCCCATTTTACTATCTGTTGCATAGATATGTGTTTTTTGACTGCATGAAGCAACTATTTCACTAAATGGATAGATAATGATAAAGAATATCATTGCACAAGTTTATTATATAGTTGTATATGTATCTGTACATGTGTGTACATTTGTGTAGTTTACATGCCTGTATGCATTTTGGCATTGCTCTGACAATATAAAAAAGTAATACTTTAATTTCTCTCATCAATGCTTATGTAGTTTTCTGTGAGCAACAAAAAAAAATAGACTTTCTTTTTTCTGCATCCCACTTTCAGAAAAAACAATACAGTATGAATAATTATTGTCGTTTGCAACCATATGATCCTGAGAATCTTCTGAGGTAGAAGCAAAGAAACCTTTTTTTTTAAGAACACTGGCATCACAAACATGAAGCAAAACTAAGTAAATCTACTTGTGAGTAGATTTAATATTCAAGTCTAATAAAGATACAATTTTAGAAATATCTGTGGTACCACACAAGGATGAATGCTGCAGGAATCAAAGATAACAACTTAGACCAATTAAGTGTACACAAAATGTTTTTCCGATGAACTGTCTAAAGAATTGCTGCTGACAGAGCAGTTATCACAATGTCTTTACTGCTTCTAAACACAGCTCTCATGACTTTCTCTAAATGTATCTGCACAAGATTATAAGCAATCACAGGCTGATCTCACTGAGCAATTTTTCTCATATTCATGTCCCTTCCCTGACTTAGAAAATACTCTCTTGATGCTCACCTTGATCTATGAATACAAAAACTTTCTTTTGGAATCATCATGGGTTAGATGAGGTGCATGTAAGTCATTGTAACCAATGAGAGCTACTTGTTTGAGTGAATATACAATGGCAATACCCAGTTTCTTTTCTCCCTATACTATGCACTATATACTATGCGTTTTTTTTGCTACAGTTTTTGGATATGCAAACCTGAGAAAACTCAAGATAATCTAGTGCCCAAATAGGAGCTTTACATCTTTTTAAATTCATTCAGTGTTTTGTAACTTTGTTTAGCAAAGAAATTTACTCTAATTGTTTACTCACTACAAGTTTTATTCATCATCTAATCATATTTAACTAAGAACTTAGCATCTGATTTTAAATCAGATTGATTTAGTTTTCATTGCCTTCAGTGGGTATTAAATTTCAAATCCTTGTTTTAATATTTTGGGAAGCTGAGGTAAAACCTGAATACAAGGTAATTACAAGTGATGGTCATGATATTATCTTAGTGAAGTAAATTAAAGTAATTCCAGAATCAATCTGATAATATGGGAAAGAATTTCAGTTTACTAGTTTGACAGCACTGGAAAACTTTGTATGAGGTGATCTGAAAGAAGAGTACAAATATGATCACAGTTATTACTTTGAATAAAAGCTGCAAGTTTCTTTGATGTTATTCACGGCTCTTTTTGATTTTCAGTACTAAGGTAGTGCAACAAAATAATTTAAAATTTGACACTAGTCTGCAGTTATTTGGTGTTTTCATGGCTACCTATTGATAGTTTTTTTCATATGCTTCAAAGAGAAAATGACATCAATGAGGTAAAGCTCATCACATTAAATCTTGTATCAGCAATACTGGAACTTGCCTTGTTTCATGATAAAATGAGAAGAAAATTATTTTTAAAAATACATAAATAGTGTAAATTGTGACAACCTGCTAAAGGAATAAGATGGTATAGATCAAATTTTTGTGTACCATATCATTTAAATGCTATAGTTGGAAGGTATGTGGAGGGATTTTTTTTCCCCACTGCTGTTACTTCCTAGAGCACAGTACATGCTATGCAGTATACGCATCATACCAAACTGAATACCAACTACAAAAGATTACAAGGCTGGAGTAAGCATATCTGGGAAGTTCTGAGTTTTGCTTATTTTTTTTTCAGACAGAGCTGAGATAGAATTGAAAATGAGAAAATCTGTACACCAAGGTCATATAACACTTTTTACTTCCTGGAGGCAGATGACTATAATAAAAGAGAAGTAAATAAGTCATTTGAGTAGACTGCTGAAGATATGATCGAGTCACTATTATCAACATTTAGGATGAATAATATAAAATTATATGCACTCAGAAAAAAGGACGCTGATTGTGTGGTACACTGAGTATACAATATAGCACTGATTTAGAAAAACAAATAATAGAAAGTATAACTAGAAAAACGTCCAGAATGTTGCAGAAACAGGCACATACAGGATAGAGAAAGAAGTAAATGTTTTTCTGTGTGAAGGCATACTCTCTGTGTAAGAGGAAGTGGAAGTGTCCTCACGTCTCTAGGCAGACATGTTTTCTTATTGTTTTTTCTTCATGTACCTCAAGTAGAAATGTCTCTGATGAGATAGGGCCTGAATCTCTAACCCCCACATATCAGTTGTCTTTGTAAAAGACAAACTTGTCTAATCTGTCTGTTGAGATTCTAGTAGAAGGCACATGTCCTGAGATGAATACAGAAGACCGCCAGTCTGAGAGATTAAGGAAGCTCTGTGGTCAGTAGAATGTAAGCTATCTTCAGGATCCACATTCAGATATAGTTATGGAACTTTGATACCATGAAATAAGAAGATTTTAACTCCAAACGTTACTATATTTTGTATTATCTTGTACAACACTACTAGATTTAGATTTAGAAAGGATTATCTGTAAGTTTCTTTCCTTGTTTTTCTTGTTATTTTTAGTGAACTTGTAGTTGACTTGTGCTTTTATTGATTGAAAAATGAACAGAATTTACCATGTTTACAAGAAATAGTGAGCAATCAATGGGCAGAAGACAAGTTTTCACTGAATAAACATACATTTCTATAGTAAAAGGCCAGGGGAAAAAAAAAAAAAAGAAGAGTTACTATTTCTTTAATCTATAATTCCTTTTGATGAAATCTCATACCAGAATACTCTGACTTGATCTCTTGGAACCTGTAAGGAAATTTCTCTATATGGGTGATTCAAAGAGATCATTATTAATCTCCGTTGTTCGGTGTGTCAGAACAGAAAGGAATCCTAAAAATGTTCAATACATAGCATTCATCTGACACTGAAAGAAAGGGAATAGATGTTTGTACTTCATGTTCACAAAACCACTTTCTGTGCATCTGTGTGAATATTATTAAATTCAATTTAAGTTTTTATTTCTGTCAACTTCTCCATATACATTAATTTACAGGCAGGTGATATATAATGAGTAGTGGAATAGGAATTTTTTTTTTTATCTTTAAGTTGTGGTCCACATGTGCACAAAATTTCCAGACTGAGTCAAAAGTACCAAAAACCTAAAATCTCTGTCAGTAAATATTCATGTCAGCTGACATAACACCCATAGCTAATAAAGGTATTTCTGAAATCTGGTCCAAATTGGCTACCAGTAGGCTTACATGTCCCCAGGGGTTTTGCAAGATAAAAAAGAGTGGTTTAGGTAGCCTGAGAAACAAGTCAGTAAATAGTACTGTTGAAGAGCTACATCTGTAGATTACATTAAATCGTCAACATTAGCATGTTACAATTCATCCCACACCTCTCATTCTGTTGTTATATCAGGTGGTTAGTTGATTTTTATTTTGCCCCATGGTGTGATTTAAACCCAGTGGGCAGCTGAGCACCACTTCTCCCTGGTCAGATGGGGTGAGATTCAGAAGTGTAAAAGTGAGAAAACTCCTGGATTGAGATAAAGCCAGTTTAAGAGGTAACGCAAAAGCTGCATATATATGCAAAGCAAAACAAGGAATTCATTCATCACTTCCCATTGGCAGGCAGGTGTCCAGCCATCTCCAGGAAAGCAGGGCTCCATCACACAAGGTTATTTGGGAAGACAAATACCTTAACTCTGAATGTCCCACCTTCCTTTCTCTTCCTCCAACTCTATAAACTGAGCATGACACCATATGGTATGGAATATACCTTTAGTCAGTTGGGGTCAGCTGTCCCAGCTGTGTCTCCTCCCGGCTTCTGGTGCACCCACAGCCCACTCACGGGTGGGGTGGGATGAGGAGGAGAAAAGGCCTTGACACTGTAAGCACTGATCAGTAGTAACCATAATTACACGTGACATCCCCGTGTTATACCTGTTTCCAGAACAAATCCAAAACCTCATACTAGGTACTATGAAGACAATTAACTCTATCCCAGCCAAAACCAGCACAACCCACCATCAGGATTGATTTCTGTAGCAAGATTATGAGCCCTTAGCAGATCTTAACTGCATATGAAAAAATTTCTTCTGGAATATGCCTTGTTAAGTATTTCAGCCACTGCATTAAGATATTCAGCAGTATGACTTGTGTTATACTGGAGTTGGTGCTGCATAAGGCTGTCCTTCCCCTTCTGACTGATGGTATATTTTCTCCTATTCTTCACAGAAAGAGTAGCCACTGTTCTGGGTGGCAGGTGCACTTTGTTTTCATAGCTTTTTCAGATTCTTCCTAAGAGACATAGCAAAACATTGATCTGTTCCATTGGCTATTGACGCAGGAGTCGTGGACAACGCAGAGACGATCAATGTGATCAAGCAATTGCCATTTATTGAGTGTCACACATGATCTTTTATACACAAATCCACACATTGATTACACGCTGATTGGTTAACATGCCTTGCCAACAAGCTTCTGATTAGGTTTTACACAAAATTGCTTAATACAAGTTACAACAGTTACCTATGTTTAGCACTAACCTCAACATCCATACACTGCAGTTTTACATCCTGTTTTTTGTTCTTAACATTGCTAACGTTGCAATTTCATCGCTAACGTTGCAATTTCATTTCCTTCACTGCTATCTCTGGCTAACCTCCCCTCTGGCCTAGTATTTTTCCACTTACAGAGAAGCTCTACTTATGCTAACTGAAACTCTACTTATGCTAACTGAGAAGCCTGACTCATGCTAACTGAATCCATACAAAACATTGGCTATTTCAGCACTCAAGAAAAACAGTCCTCCTGCCTAAAGCACTTCTTCATGTACTCAAAAAAAGTACCTTGTTTAAAACAGATAGAAAATACTCCCAAGGATGACATACAGCTTAGCCCAATTCTGCACGGTGCAAAAGCCTCAGATAGGCTGCCACAGATGTGAGCACTGCTACAGTGCAGTACAGGGGGAGGGGAAGGCTATTGGGAAGGACAGCCTTATTCAGATGCAGCTCACGCTATGTTGTGTAAGAATGCATCAGAGTCTTTATGACTTCCTGGGGTAGTAAATTTTCATCCTGCTGACAATAGGAGTAATTGCTGTGTGCGGAATAAAATCTCCTTTTTAAAAGTTTAAGTTCTATTTTTATGAGCTGTGCTTCCTTATTTCTTAGTTTAACTTATAAAAGATCATCATTACAGTTATTACTACTCATGATAGTTATGTTTGTGGAGAAAGCCTAGGGAATTTTGTAAATTACCATGATACTATGGAGGACAAAGAAGTAATATAATTTCCTCTGTACTAAAAGTTCCATGTTCCACATTGTCCTTTGTACTAAGTGTTGATGATTTAAAACTCTTTTGGCATCTTGGAGATATCTACATTGAAATTTCTCAAAGGGGTTCATAGTTTACTTGTGAAAAAGTGTTATATTAGGTCTTTTTTTCAGAAAAGTACACAAATTGAAAGAATGCCTTTATTAATAAATAAAGCCTATATAGATATAGATATCATGGTAGGAATCTGTTATGGACCACCCAACAGGGATAAAGAATAAGAAGATAGGTAAGAAGGCTGAGAGCAAAAACAGTGTGGCCAGCAGGTCTATGGAAGTGATCATGCCCCTGTACTCAGTGCTGGTGAGGCAGCACCTCAAATGCTGTGTTCAGGTTTGGGTCCTTAGAATCATAGAATCATAGAATCGTTAGGGTTGGAAAGGACCTTAAGATCATCTAGTTCCAACCCCCCTGCAGTGGGCAGGGACACCTTACACTAAATCATATCACCCAAGGCCTTGTCCAACCTGGCCTTGAACACTTGGAGCTATGAGGTCTCTGTGCAGCCTTCTCTTCTCCAGGCTGAACAGCCCCAACTTTCTCAGCCTGTCTTCATACGGGAGGTGCTCCAGTCCCCTGATCATCCCTGTGGCCTTCCTCTGGACTTGTTCCAACAGTTCCATGTCCTTTTTATGTTGAGGACACCAGAACTGCACACAATACTCCAGGTGAGGTCTCATGAGAGCAGAGTAGAGGGGCAGGATCACCTCCTTCAACCTGCTGGTCACGCTCCTTCTGATGCAGCCCAGGATATGGTTGGTTTTTTGGGCTGTGAGCACACACTGCCAGCTCATGTTCATTTTCTCATCAACCAACACCCCCAAGTCCTTCTCCGCAGGCTGCTCTGGATCTTTTCTCTGCCCAACCTGTAGCTGTGCCTGGGATTGCTCTGACCCAGGTGTAGGACCTTGCACTTGTCATGGTTAAACTTCATGAGGTTGGCATCAGCCCACCTTACAAGTGTGTCAAGGTCCCTCTGGATGGCATTCATTCCCTCCAGCGTATCAACCGAACAACACAACTTGGTGTCATTGGCAAACTTGCTGAGGGCGCACTCAATCCCACTGTCCAGGTCACCGAATGTCCAGTGTCGAATGCTTTGCACAAGTCCAGGTAGATGACATCAACTGCTCTACCCCTGTCCATCAGTTCTGTAGCCCCATCATACAAGGCCACCAAACTGGTCAGGCAGGATTTCCCCTTAGTGAAGCCATGCTGGCTGTCACCAAGCACCTTGTTGATTTTCATGTGCCTTTGCATGCCTTCCAGGAGAATCTGCTCCAAGATTTTGCCAAGCACAGAGGTGAGACTGACTGGTCTGTAACTCCCCGGGTCATTCATTTTCCCCTCCTTCAAAATGGGGATTATATTTCCCTTTTGCCAGTCATCGGGAACTTCACCTGACTGCCATGATTTCTCAAATATGATGGCCAGCGGCTTTGCAACTTCATTTGCCATCTCCTTCAGGACCCGTGGATGGATTTCATCAGGTCCCATTGACGTGTGCATGTTCAGATTTTTAAGATGGTTTGGAACCAGTTCCTCTCCCACAGTGGGCGCAAGGTCTTCATTCTCACAGTCCCTGCATCTGCCTTCCAAGACTTGGGTGGTGTGGTCAGAGCCTTTGCCAGTGAAGACTGAGGCAAAGAAGTCATTCAGAACCTCAGCCTTCTCCAAATCCTGTGTAGCCATGTATCCTTCACTACATGAAAGACATTTTGGTGCTGGAGCTTGTCCAAAGAACAATGAAATTGGTTAAAGGTCTAGAGAACAAGTCTTATGAGGAGAGGCTGATGGAACTGGGGTTGTTTAGTCTGGAGAAAAGTAGTCTAAGTAGATATCTTATCGCTCTCTACAATTACCTGCCAGGAGATTGCAGTGAAGTGGAAGTAGGTCTCTTCTCTCAAGTAACAAGTGACAGGACAAGAGGAAACGGCCTCAAGTTACACCAGGGGAAGTTTAGATTGGATATTAGGAAACTTTTCTCCAATTAAAAGGTTTCCAAACATTGAAACAGGCTGCCCAGGGAAGTGGTTGAGTCACCATTCTTGGATGTATTTAAATGGTGTGTAGACATGATGCTCAGGGGCATGGGTTAGTGGTGGAGTTGGTAGCACTAATTTAATGGTTGGACACAATGTTTTTAAGGGTCCTAGCCAACACAAATAATTCTATAACTTGATGTGCTACTTACTCAGTGTCTTCAATGTGCTCATAAACATATAAAAAATAAGAAGTCTAAAATACTATACCAAAAATCCATAATTCATAAAAATCTATCAAGTTCTATTAGGTGGATTCATGTTATTAGGCAGAAAAAATGCATTCTGGATATCTGCATAAAGAGTATTAAGGCTTGTCATAAAGAAATGTTTCATCCATCACAAAGATGTTAAGTAAGAATACCAATGGAATTGTTAATATCCTTCAAATTGTAAAAATGCTAATGTTGTGACGTTGTGCCTTTTTCACACAGAAAATCAAATATTTGCAGTGAGCTCTTTCAAATCTGTGCTACAAAATCACTTGAAATTCAAATTTTTTGGTCTTGAGTACATTGGAATTTAAACATTTTATTGCCCTAATGCATTGTTTTATGAAAAGTTACAGCTCTCAAATAAATATTCTGGGAACACTTTTTTTTTTTTTTTTTTCCCTCAGTAAACCCAGCTGAAAATAATGGTGCTTCTTTATATATTTAGAAAATTCTTCAATTTATTCAGGGTATATAAGTGCATCCTTTGAAATTTCAAAGCTAAAAAAATCATCATCTGACTTTTTTCTCGTGCACATGTATTCTTTCTTTCACCTTTCCCAGTTTTCAGATGGGCTTATTTCTCCCCCACACTCCACATGATATTTCCCATTCTGAGAGAAACAGAACTGCTCAGTTCTTCCACATATTGACTGGATTTATACTTCTAGTTTTAGCAATGCCTTTAACATCCTCTGTTCTGATAAAAATCTATTGTACTGCAGGCTAAGAGAGGCGTGTGGCTCAGTCTTTTTCTGAGTGCTCATTCCGCCACTGAACAGTTTTATTTCTGTCTACTGCTGCTTGAAACTGGTTGCCCTTTCTGCAGGCAGCTAATCTATGATTTATAAAATAAGAAAATCAAGTACAGTATTTGAATATTGCAAATGTTTCACTTTTTCCTGATAAAATTAAAAGTGATTTTGCTGAGACTGTTTTTGTATTTCTTGTGTGTAGTTATGAATATACAGAAAACTATAGTAATCCAATCCTTCATTTTGGCATTATTAACATATTTGTTTCTACATATATTACAGTAGATATCTTATGTGAAATATAGGTCATTTGCAAAAATGACTCCCTTTCTGTGTTTGGATGTACACACATTACCATTTAGAACCTGTAAAATAATGTCATATGAGTATTTCAGGCAGTTACAAATAACAGAGTAATTTCATTGGGTCAAAGTACAGCCTCAATTGCCTGTGAAGAGGTAAAATCTTAAAACATTCTCTGTACCTCTGAGTTAGCATCCAAGCAAACTTTTTGATGTTTTCACAGAGGTATGCTTTAATTGGTAAAACCAGGTAATAGAGTGAGAACTTAGTTTTATTTTGACTTTTCCATTGGCTTTCTTTCTGGGAAAAAAATTACCTGTTTCTGACAAAAACAGGTTGCATAATACACTTTTCAGATGAAATACTGTGTTCAGTCTGAGATTAGGAGTGGGAACACTAAGACCTCTTAAAAGATATTACTGTTACCACAGAAAACAATTTCAAAAATCTCTTTTGTCAGCATACAGAGATCATAAGAAATATATTTTTATTATTTGTTAGTCCATATGTTTCATTCATGCTTTGGATATTAGTTCTGTTCAAAACTTGAATTATTTAGTTGTTTAAGACATAGACATTTATTTTAAGACACTGAAGAAAAAATAATCTTAACATGAAGTCTGGAAAAGGAGAATTATTCCATTTACATTGTATTCCATTTCCAACCTAGGTAGTTAACACCTGGAGGTCCTGTGGGCACAGGGTCTTCTATTTTATTACCTATTAAGACCATAAGTTTTAAAAGTAGTGTGAAGGGCTTTTACCAGTTAATTATGAAGGCAATAAGAGTTTTTCTAGTTACACACATAATAATCACAGCACTTAAACTGTCTTTTCATTTCCCGCAGTTCCTTCTGTAAAGGAAAATTCAGTCTCTCCCCTGGAATTACTGGTCCAAAGAGTTTTAGCTTCTATAAAGTGAAGGAAAGTTTCTTAAAAGTGAAAACCCATTTAAAATGCAAATGTTAATTCCAGACAGAATGGATACATGCTTCTATGTCCACCATATGCCCAGGTGTATTACCAGGAAAAGGAGAAGGATCTCTAAAGAAAAGCCTGTTGCACAGCTTAGGAGCAGCCAAGTGAACAGCAGCTTTCACCCCACTACAAAGCAAGGATGTGGCTATATACATACTCAAACCCAAGAGCTACCATAAAGTGTTGTAACCATTTTGTATAGAGCTAATACATGGATGACATTTTTAAATGGAGAGATATGCAAGCACGATGACATGGAAAAATATGTGCACATTGTGTGCAACATACAGAGTATCTTGGGAATCATGTTGATACAAACACCTATTTAAGAAATGTTTGGATGTTTCTTTGTTAAGGTAAATTAATATATTCACATCTTTGTGTTTATTCTAAAAAAATAATAAAAATTTATATTTTTCCAAGGCTCAGCCAAGCTGAACTTACATTAATTACAAGTTTTATACTGAATTTAGTGCCTTTTTGTCTAAGTCACAGGTAAAGACTCTTGTTTCACTGTTAGATGAATTATTTACAAACTTTCCTCAAGAACAACTCAGAAGAATTCAGATTGTTGATCTATGATCATTTTTATTGCAAAGCGGAAATGTTATGCTTAGGTTATGCTTATGCTTTTTTTATTGCTTCTACAAAACACAAACTTCAGAACTCAGCAATATGTTCTTAAATAATTGCTGAGAAGCCTTTACACTGCTTTGTTCAAGTCAGATGAATTTTCCAGAAACAGACTTACTGCTGCAGCAGATAAAGAAATGAGAGAAAACAGAGATAGTTTGTTGTGGGTTTGTTCTTTTGTTGTTTTCTTTTTCCCTTTGGCGGCTTGACTTCAGGAGGAAAAAGGTTTTGTGTATAATAAAAGCAATACATGTTTACTTTATTATCTCAGAAAAATCACATGTAGCTGGAAAAACTCGAAAGCCTGAGATCTTCCATTCCTGCTGTCACTGATAACATCAGTTATTATTTTGTCTTGTCCTGTTCTCTATGTCTCTGTCAGATAGATTGCCATAACGTATCTAGAAAGGGCACATGTGAAACATATGACATGATTCATTTCATCAAAGGTCAAAATGAGATGGAGATTGTCTGACCTTAGAAGAACCAGTCATCTACCATAACTGCAACATTTGCTACTGAGAAAATAAGACAGCCAGCTGACAAGAAGCTGAAGGAGAAACCTGCATAGAGATAATGCAAAGTTTGTGACTGCCTCACCTGTGCAAAGTGATGGTATAAGGGCAACCAAAATAGCTGAGGGTGGGAAGATTAAATATATTTATACTGCACAACCCTGAGAGCAGCTGCAAGGGAAATCGGGTTTGTCTGCTTTCCCTCAGCAGCTTCATACAGTAGCTGTTTGAAGCAGCAAAGCCGTCCTTCTCATAAATTCCCACAGAGACTTTGAAGCTCAAAGCAAAATGCACATTACCACACCTATAGTTAGCTATGTGGAGATTCTTACTCCTTCATAATTCATAGAAGTTCAACCTCATCACACTCTTATTCCTTCCAGGGATGTAATTTTTTCCAGTGTTTAGCTCCTGATTAGCACGCACAGACTTCAAGAAAATACCTGTGGGCTGAGGGCCTTTTCTATCACCTTTTTCATCTTTCCAATTGGCAGTCAGCAGAAACAGTTTATTCTACCAGGTAGCCATCACTGTTACTACCCAAGTTTTCTCTTCAAACTAAGGTAAACTGAGTAAAAGAAAACAGGTCAGCAAACAAAACTAAACCGGTATTAACTGGTCCAACAGCATCACAGAGTGCTGTTTGAATGGAATGGTCTGACTGACAGGGAGGGAATAGGGTCATTGTGAGTGAGGAAGGAAAACAAAAATACCCAAATCATGAATGCTGGGAATTCCTGTATCTCTGGAAAAACAAAACCAAACCCCTCTCTTTTTGGTGTCAAAGATTGCTGCCTTTTGTCTTATCCTCCTCTAGGATAAGAAGAACAAGGATTTTTTATGTTTCACTTCTAAAAAGAAATCTTCATATCTATTGACAGTTTACAAAAGCATCCTTTTCCCAAAACTGATCTCAGACATTGACAGGAAAAAGAATGGATAGTCTACTTGGCAGAAAGTTCACTTCAAGGAAAATAAAAGGAACAAACTAGGCTCAGAGCGTTAATATATGTCAATACCTGATTCCCATGGAGTCAGGGTGAAGTAATGACCCCATGTGTCTTTCGAAGGGGTAGGTATGAAGTACGTTGTCATATTTGAGCTTTCAGAGCTATGTCTGCATTATTACATATCTCAATAAAAAGGCAGCAATTTGGGAATGAAGTTGAGAGCTTGAGATCCCCTCCTCAATTTCTGTGTATTGCTTGAATTCCTTGGAAACCAAGTCAGAAAAACTTATGTGTCCTGCAACATTTTGAATTTTCTATCTACATTGTTGAGTCTTATAAACATTCTCCCTTGTCTTACCTGTATTCTTAGATAATCCTGCTTATATTAATACAGCTACACCACAGCTGTAGTCAGGAGTTGGCATTTCCTGCTTATTCTGCTTTTTGCTGTCCTAAATTAGGACTCCAGTTTGCATTTGGTCTAATTTTTTCTCTCTCAGGCAAGGCAGCATGATGTGTACAGCAGGATGTATTTACCTCCAGGCTAAGAATCAAGCCATGCTTCACTTTGTGAGCATTTAGCTTCACTTATACAGATTCCAGTGTTGAATGAGATGGGGCATTTGGCAGGCTGGTGAAGTAATCAGCTTACCTTTTGCTGCAGTTGTGTTCCTGGGAATGAGAACAAATAGATATTGCTAACAGCAGCTTAACGTTACTCCTGCTATAAGGTTTACTGCTCCCCTCACTTATCTAACATGTATTCAGTCTTAAATATATCCATATTTAGCTATATCCTAAAAAGATTATTGCAAGTTTTATGCTCTGGTTAGATGTACTGTATAAGATCCAAAGATACCATTTGTAGTTATATTTCTCGCTTGAATGATATGAATATTTTCCCCGAACTTTATAAATGTCTTGATGTGTTTCTTTATTTGAAAACAGCTGCGATGTTTTTGAAAACTATTGTCCTTTACTAGGCTTTCCATCTAGGAGGAGTGATGCTGTCATTCTTTTATGCCACATGAAAGCTTTTAACTTGCATCACAGACTCTCACTCACACAGTATCTGATTTATGTACTCTGAAAAATAAATAAAAAAAAAAAGTAGCAGCAGTTTCTTCTGCTTAATAACATACAGAAAAAAATACTTCAAAGTCAGCCGTGCATGAAGGAAACATATGGGAAGGAACCTTAAATACAGGCTGGTGACAGATTATGAATCAAACTTGCCTTTTATCTGTCTTGAAAAAGAAACTTTGTAATTATCTATGCCATCAGCAGCAACAGGATATTCACTGAAATCATTATACTAAAGGGTTGCAAGGCTTGGGATTATCTGAAAGGTAATGTTCATTTATTCCTGAAGTAGAACTGAAAGACTTCTGTGTAGTGTTGGACCTCTCTTTAATTAGAAAGTCAGGGTAGTTAAACTGCCTGAATAGTAAATTATTCAAAAAAAAGAGAAGAAAGCAGAATATGTCTCTAGGAAGAACAAATAGGTTAATCTCAGGTATTTAAAGGTGGTCAAAAATTATTGTGCTACACTTAAATGACTTGGGAAGACACTTGTTAAACAGATAAAACATAAAGGATGTTGGATTCACTATAAAAGTGAGAATAAGCAAACAAATTACTACTTTTTTTTTTTTGTCTGAAGTCCAGTAGGTAAGAATCATTAATCTCAAGCAAAGGCAAAACAGAATAGGCAGTTTAAGACTTGATACTTTGTGGTTTTCCATAGACCCAGCTTAGAAGGACTAGCCTCCAAAAGTGAAGTCAGCAACCATTCAGTCTTTGCTTCTAAACTAAATAAAAAAAAAACAACATAAATTTCCTGCAAGATGTCCTGCAGACATCTTGTCAATATGCTTCTAAATCATTCAAAATAGTTTTCCTAAACCTGAAGACATCTAAAAACTCAAAGGTTGATATTGTCATTGTTGTCACAATTGTCAGAAAGCAAAGCTCGTAGTACATTCTAAAATAGTTCTATTTGTAATAAATGTAAGAAAATTTAAAAAATCAGCACAATATAAAAAAAAACCCAACACTTGTACCTGCACTTAGTCTTGTGACAATGCTTTAAATTAGCTGTGTTGGGGGAGGGGGGCATCATTCCATCCCAACACACCCAGTCAGTTGCCAGCACCTGTAATAAATGCTCGGAGCAATGTAGAGATATCCCAGCCACTCCAGCCAATAAGCCAGCTTCAGCTGGAGCTCGGCTCAGATGCCTCTGTACAAAGGCCTGTAGCATTGGGAGCAAACAAAAGAAATTAGAGATGTCTGCATGTCTACGGGGGTATGATATAATAGGCATCACAGAAACATGGTGGGATGGCTCCTATGACTGGAGTGTTGGTATGGAAGGTTACTGGCCTTTTAGAAAAGACAGGCCTGGCAGGCGGGGAGGGGGAGTTGCCCTTTACGTTAGGGATAGGCTGGAGAGTATGGAACTCTGTCTGGGGACAGGTGAGCAGTCAACAGAGAGTTTGTGGGTCAGGGTTAAATGGGGAACAGCGATGGGAGACATTATTGTGGGGATCTGTTACAGACCGCCTGATCAAGAGGAATCTGTGGATGAAGCACTCTATAGACAGATAGGAACAGCCTCACGCTCACAGTCCCTTGTTCTCATGGGAGACTTCAACCACCCTGATATCTGCTGGAGGGACGGTACAGCCCGGCACAAGCAATTCAGAAGGTTCCTCAATTGTGTGGAAGACAACTTCCTTCTGCAAGTAATGGAGGAGCTGACAAGGAGAGCTGCCATGCTTGACCTCATGCTCACAACAGGGAAGGGCTCGTTGGAAATGTGATGCTCCAGGGCAGACTTGGATGCAGCGATCATGAGATGTTCGAATTTGAGATCCTCAGGACAGTGAGAAGAGCATGCAGCAAGCTCACTGCCCTGGACTTCAAAAGAGCAGACTTTGGCCTCTTCAGGAACCTGCTTATTAAGGTTGCATGGGATACAGCCCTAGAGGGCAAGGGGACCCAAGACTTTTGGTTGATATTCAAGGATCACCTGCTACAAGCTCAGGAGTGTTGCATCCCAACCAGAAGGAAGTGCAGCAGGAGGGCCAGGAGACCTCCTTGGATGGATAAGGAGCTGCTGAGGAAACTTTGAGGGGAAAAAGAGGCTTATAAAATGTGGAAGCAAGGACAGTCGGCCTGGGAAAAATACAGGGATGTTGTCCGGCAAGTTAGAGACCAGGTTAAAAAAGCTAAGGCCCAGTTAGAATTAAACTTGGCTAGGGATGTGAAAGATAACAGGAAGGGATTCTATAGGTATGTAGTGAATAAAAGACAGGCTAGGGACAGCGTAGACACACCCCCCACACCCACAGCACACCACACACACCCCCCCCCCCCCCCCCCCCCCCCCGCAGCTGTCGGGAGAACTGGCTACACAGGATTTGGAGAAGGCTGAGGTTCTGAATGCCCCGGTCTTCACTGGCAAAGGCTCTGACCACACCACCCAAGTCTTGGAAGGCAGATGCAGGGACTGTGAGAATGAAGACCTTAGGCCCAGTGCAGGAGAGGACCTGGTTTGAGACCACCTTAAAAACGTGAACATGCACACATCGATGGGTCCTGATGAGATCTATCCACGGGTCCTGAAGGAGATGGCAAATGAAGTTGCTAAGCCACTGTCCATCATATTTGAGAAATCATGGCAGTCAGGTGAAGTTCCCTATGACCTGAAAAAGGGAAATATAACCCCCATTTTCTAGAAAAGGGAAGTTCATGACCCGGGGAGTTACAGACCAGTCAGTCTCACCTCTGTGCTTGGCAAAATCTTGGAGCAGATTCTCCTGGAAGGCATGCAAAGGCACATGAAAATCAACAAGGTGCTTGGTGACAGCCAGCATGGCTTCACTAAGGGGAAATCCTGCCTGACCAGTTTGGTGGCCTTGTATGATGGGGCTACAGAACTGATGGACAGGGGTAGAGCAGTTGATGTCATCTACCTGGACTTGTGCAAAGTGTTCGACACTGTCCCACACGACATCCTTGTCTCTAAATTGGAGAGACAATTTGATGGATGGACCACCAGGTGGATAAAGAACTGGCTGGATGGCCGCACACAAAGAGTTGTGGTCAATGGCTCAATGTTCAGCTGGAGACCAGTAATGAGTGGTGTTCCTCAGGGATCGGTGTTGGGACCGGTCTTGTTTAACATCTTTGTCGCTGACCTGGACAGTGGGATTGAGTGCGCCCTCAGCAAGTTTGCCGATGACACCAAGCTGTGTGGTTCGGTTGATATGCTGGAGGGAAGGAATGCCATCCAGAGGGACCTCAACACGCTTGTGAGGTGGGCTGATGCCAACCTCATGAAGTTTAACCATGACAAGTGCAAGGTCCTACACCTGGGTTGCAGTAATTCCAGGCACAGCTACAGGTTGGGCAGGGAAGAGATTCAGAGCAGCCCTGCCAAGAAGGACTTGGGGGTGCTGCTGGTTGATGAGAAAATGAACATGAGCCAGCTTCAGTGTGCGCTCACAGCCCAGAAAGCCAACCATATCCTGGGCTGCATCAAAAGGAGCGTGACCAGCAGGTTGAAGGAGGTGATCCTGCCCCTCTACTCTGCTCTTGTGAGACCTCACTTGGAGTATTGTGTGCAGTTCTGGTGTCCTCAACATAAAAAGGACATGGAACTGTTGGAACAAGTCCAGAGAAGGGCCACGAGGATGATCAGGGGACTGGAGCACCTCCCTTATAAAGATAGGCTGAGAAAGTTGGGGCTGTTTAGCCTGGAGAAGAGAAGGCTCTGTGAAGATCTCATAGCAGCCTTCCAGTATCTGAAGAGGGCCCATGAGGATGCTGGGGAGGGACTCTTCATTAGGGACTGTAGTGATAGAACAAGGGGTAATGGGTTCCAATTTAAACAGGGGAAGTTTAGATTAGATAGAAGGAAGTTCTTTCCTGTTAGGGTGGTGAGGCACTGGAATAGGTTGCCCAGGGAGGCTGTGAATGCTCCAACCCTGGCAGTGTTCAAGAGCAAGTTGGACAAGGCCTTGGGTGATATGGTTTAGTGTGAGGTGTCCCTGCCCATGGCAGGGGTGTTGAAACTAGATGATCTTAAGGTCCTTTCCAACCTTAACTATTCTACTATTCTATGATTCTATGAATGCCCAAGCAAGTTTGTATTCTGTCAGGCTCTTTTAGAAAAATTCACACTTCGGTGAGCATTTTCACATGCTGCCTCAACAAGAATGAGTATCATGTATATGTACCTGAAACTTCCTTACAGCGCATTCCACTTCTTTCATGTAGAAATCATTTGATTATCAAACATAATGAGTGTTAAAAAAGAGGAGGAATGGGAACACACATATCAAATGAATTTAATTTTAAAGGAAGACAACTTTATGCTATATCTCTTTCACATGAAAACTTTAAATGTCATAAAAATATTTGCAATCCTTGAAAGCTTCTAAAATCCCTTAGGGGATCATGACCATGTCAAGCAAATTGTTTGCAATTACCAACCAAACCTGAGCTGAACTGAGGCTTCAATTTTCCTTACTTTGGTGCTTTCAACTCAGATTAAAGAAAAGTAGCAGAGTTGGGGTACCTTCACCTAACAAAAGTTTGTTACGTAGGAAAAGAAACTATGACCTTCAGAAAGCGGTTAAAACTGTTTAAAATTCCTCAAAAATCTTGACGTAATTGTATAATATGTTGATGTTAACTGCAGTATTAATGTCAACAATAAACTTTACTGGGTTTGTAATTTGAAGTGGTTTAGAATAACATGAGCATTTCTGAGTGATGGTGAGTGTCGTGGTTTAAACCCAGTCAGGTAACTTGCTCACTCACTCCCAGTGAGTGGTGCCGAGCTGACAACAATCAAGGTCCGTGTCCGTCTCCCCCCGCCCTGCACCGGGGCTCTCCCCTTCCCCGCTCCTGGAGGAACGGGGAGGAGGATCGAGAGAGTGCAACTCCTACGGGTTGAGACAAGAACAGTCCAGCAACAAATCACCACCGCTACTATCACCTAAAACAATGATAAGGGAAAATAACAAGGGAAGAGAATACGATACCACCGGCCAAGAAAACGAGTTCCACCCGGAAGCCCTGTCCTTCCGGGTAACTCCCAGTTACCCCCCACCCCGGGCATGACGTGCTGTGGTATGGAATACCTCCCTGGCTAGCCCGGGTCAGGCGCCCCGTCTCTGCTTCCTCCCAGCTTCCCCTCCTCCCTGGCAGAGCATGAGCCTCACAGAGTCCTTGGTCAGGGTAAACATCACTTAGCAACAACCGACAACATCGGCTTCACCAACACTGTTCTCAAGCTAGAAGTCAAAACACAGCACTGCACCAGTTAACACAAAGGAAAAACATGACTGCTACTGCTGAACCCAGGACAGTGAGTATAATCAAAATGACAAATACAATTCTTGTAAAGCATTACATTTCAAGGAAATTCTGAGGGGAAAAATTAGGTTTACATTAACACGGTGGGAACTGATTTTGACAGTCTAACAGATGTTTTGATGTAAAGCCTGAACCTGTTCTTACTGAAAAAAACTGAAGCACTCATTATACGTATTCTTGGACCTTAGAGGTCCAAAACATGTTTAGGACCTTGATCTATTTGCTTCCTAAAAGTTACTGTTTTATGATGTATTCTACTCTTTTCTAAATCATACTCTCCAAACATTTGGTGTGATAGATGCTGAGGTCATTGCTGGGTGAATTGTAAGGTCAACATTGAAACTGAGAGAAAAGCCATTGCGGATAAACTTTAAAGTGGTGAAAGTTATGAAAGATAGGTGCAATAGGCAGTGGAAGAAATGGCTGAATAATGACAATACAGGGTTAGTACAGGGTTTCTCTAGGCATTTTTTCTTCTTTTTTAACGACACCAATAATTGTTTTCAATCATAACTGACAAAAAATTATTCTTCAAAATAAATAATAGGGAATAATATTCTCCTTGATATTTCTATTTCCCTTCAAAACTTCACTTTAAGTGTTTCCTGTTCCAGAGGTTGACTAAGACTTCCATGTAATATTTCTGCATTTATAGTTGTCAAAGTATCTCTTTTTCATGAATTTGACAAATCCATTTCTGAACTTGTTAGCAGTTACTTTTTTTGCAGTTCCTATGACAGATTCCTGGTTTGATTATGTGTAGTGGTTCTGTGGGAAAGTTCTTCCTTTTGTTTATTTTAAGCTTATTACTCATTATTTCCTTTGAAAGCCATTCTGCTATTAGAAAAGTCTAGTCATCATTCCCTAGTAATTTTTGTCGTAGCTTTTAGGGAGCATAACATACTTTTCAATTTATTATCTATTTCTTGAATGAGACATAATTTAAAATTTGGAATAAAATCTATTTAACTTAAACGACACTCCTTGTCTTCCTAACCATTCTTTCTGAACTTATTGCAATTTTACCATATTCATTTGAAGTAGGATGTTGAGAATTTCACTGTAGTATAATTTGGATCAGTTAAGCATTTTGTGTGTTGTTTAGAAGTACCTTCTTTTAAGCCAGTAAGAAACAATTAAATATAAATAAGAAATTCTAAAACACGTTTGTTGTTTTAAATATAAACACAACAACAGGTAAATTAATAAATGAATTCAAGATGCATCTTAGTCTTCCATCTTGTCAGCATGGTCCTTTCTATATATTCATGCAACTAAATGAATTAGTCCACTATAACAAAGGGTGCAAGTCACATTATTCTTCTGTAATGCTTGATACAAGTAGGCAAAAAGGCTGTAATAATACTTTCATTTCAGGATAAAAAAAGCTTTAACATTTTAGGAACCATTGGATATGACATACTTTTCTTAGTCCTTTGAAGTGCACAATTGCCTTCTAAATGGAGGAGTTGAACATTTGAATCTGCACTTTGGTGTAGAGTCTGTGAATTTACCAACACATTGTCCTTACTTCTTGGGTCAGTGTAATCCCTGGCATGGTCAGACATGAACTTTCAAGAAGTTTTACCAGGGAGATTTTATAGGGAAAGTCATTTAAGCTGTAAAGAGATGTCAAAGAGAGCAAGATAAACAATATAGAGTAAAAATACATTTGTCAGCTCTTGTTCATCTATGTATTTTTCTTATAAAGTCTTCTATGGAATGAGATATCATTACTAAGCTGTGTATTGCTCTAACATAGCTATCCATTACAGTAAAGCAGAAATAGCACATTTCATTAATCCTAGGCACAAGGTTAAATAAAGATGTAAGAATATTGGGAAAGCAAGGCTCCAAGTGTACATCATCTTGATATATTAAACAAACGTCTTAGAAAGGGTTACAGGCCTGAGAGAATAATAGTAGTAATATTAAGCAGAGCTGTATTAGCCACGCTTAACTCAGTAATATTCATTTATATTGCTGTAAAGAAATTGATTATTGGAGTTGCTTGCCACAAAGTAAGAAACATATGGTGCATTACATTTGAAATCAGAGGGAATGCAATTAAAAAAAAAAAAAAGAACTTCAAATTGACTCAATCCATTTGGTTTGATAAATATTCCTTTCAAATCTTTTTTTTTTTTCCTTTTTCTTACATGTTACTAAGCTGTTCCTTCTACGTTACAGAGATGAATGCACACAGAATCCCTGGTCAATTCATTTTCATGTCAGTGGTCATTCCAGCACACTGTGCTTTCATAAAGAGCCCGTGTGAGCCAGGACAACTTTGTGGGATGTTATACTATGGATGACTGACTTTTATATATTAAAAAAGGTCATTGGGAGAATAGCCCTATTTTGCTCCATTTTTGTTTGGGGTTTTTTTTTCCATCTTTTCATCACTTTTCCATTTATTGGTTCTGTTACTTCCTTCTTTTGAACTGTTTTTTCTACCATTTTACATCCTTCCTGTTCAGCATCCCATTTCTATTTTTCCTGCAGGAAGGTTCAAAAGTATTATTGCTTTCAGCAACTGTGGACATTTGTAGTGCTCTGCAAGATTAAAATATACCAGATAAATAACAAAGTCACATCCAAAAACAGCTTGCAGTCTAAAGGATCAGAAGTATAGTCATTGATTTGAATGGGTGGCTAGATTTGGAGATGCTTAACTGTATTTCTTCCTTGCATGCCAGGTTTGAACTGGTGGCTAGATTTGGATATGGGATGAAAATTTTCCTTAGAAATACCAAGAAGTACTTTTCCTGCATGGGGCTAGTTAAACTTCTAGTTCAATTTAGATGCTTTATCATCAAATTACCTTTTGTCATAAGTATCTCCCACTGCTCCTTGAGATACTTTTATTGATAAACATCCTACCCAAGTGTCCTAAAAGACTGACATTTTTGTTTGGGTTTTCTTTTTGCCTAGTAGCTGTAGTTACAGCTAAAACAGGCAATAGCAAACTTGTATTGAGTTATCCCAGTGTTTTGATTTTAGTCAAAAGAACTTCTGAAATGCTTTTTCCTTATAATATTTACATCTTACAACCTTATTTCTGTATCTGAGATTCAGCAGTTATTTTGGTTTTGCACTTTACTGCAATACACCTTCCCAATGCTATGAGTTTTACTAGGGCAGAAATTCTGACACTAAAATAAGTGATTTCAGGGTGATGTTCAGTGTCTTTTCTGACTGTCTGAAATTTTCCTTTGCATGTGCGAAATGCTCAGCAGATATCAGTGGTGTCATGCTCTTTGTCTTTTGTGTGATATCTTTAATTCACTATCCTCTTCTTTAATGATCATATTTTTCAGTGCTTTTTATTTCTCTGAATTTCATATTCTTGCTGGCTTCCGTTTCTGAAACATCCTAAGAGTTTTCTAGGCAACACTTGAAGAACGCTTACTTAAGATCCCAGACATCATCTGTTTCATAACACAACATGCATGAAGAGTAAAACCATCATACATCCAGGAATATTTTACATCAGGTTCTCATTTGAAACCATCTTTATGATTGCTTAAATATGTTTAATATCACAAGACTTCAGATATATTAGCAAAATTTTAGAAAAGACTACCATCCCACTTGTTATCCTCAATAGCTTTTGTTGTTGCATGTGCATCTTAATATCTTATCCCATATTCTCCCTTCACACATAAACTCTGTGGGTTCTTGAGGAAGAATACCCTAAGTGGTGGACAGCAATACCTTTTTGGACTTTCCTATAATAAAATTAGACAGTTATTTTCACACACATACACACAAAATAAAAGCTTTTAACTTTCTGTTTTGATAAATAGTTGTAACTTAACACGGTCTATATTCACATCTATTCTCCTACTTCAGATAACACAGCTTTTAATTAACTCTAATTTTTTCGCATATTCTTGTGTTCTTATTCTTATATTCTTATGTTTACTCTGTCAATCACCTGCTGATGTGTCACTACAGAAGCTACAGAGTAAAAGTGACCTGTCATTCTGAGGGTTAGGAAATTACTATGATTAGTCATCTTCTGAGGATCATAAACTGATCCTCAAACAAATCCATCATGTTGGAATTCTTTCTGAATATCAGACAAAATCTATATCCTACTTACCTTTCTACTTTAAGTTATTTCATGACTGTCTGTGAAGATTATAGCAAATATAGCCAATATAGTTGGAGCCTTAATCCTCATGTACTTCATAGTAACTGTAGTTAATCAATTTTATGTTATAAACATTTCATAGGCTAATGAGAAACCTTGTTGGAATTATGCAATTTCTTTCCAGTCTACTAATTCTTTATAAATAGACTGTGAACACACATTGAAAACACCCATTATTTTGGGGAGACAGGAACCAAAAATCAGTTGTTTCTGTTTTGTCACATCATGACTGCTGAAGGCACACTGTCAGCAAAGGAAGGTCAGCTGTCTACCACTTCTGCAGCTTGAGCCAGCAATTCCATTTTTTGTTTGCCTGTCAACTCTATAGTCACGTCTGCCCTGTCTGTGTGAGAACTGGTGGGTTTTCAAAGGCGGGAGGTTATAATGACAAGGAGAATAAGCTACCTGGCCTTAAACTACAGAAAACAATGAATTTTGGTTAGGTATGGAGTTCAAGAACACCTGCTAGACACTTCTGAATGCTTTAGTAAGAGATTTATTCTTCAACATCTTTACCTGCTAAGGAGTTCTAAAGTAATGTTTTCAGGAGTAAAACATTTGTTCATTATTATATTACAGACTTTGTAATAGTTGTTTCATAAATGTTCAGTATAGACAGGAAAGAGGTGGAAAACACTTAAGGCATTTCTGTCTATTTTAAAGAATTTTATCCAACATGCTTTGTGAAAATAAAAAATATAGAAAAATAAGGATGTCTCAATATTTATAGATTATCTGAGGATAACTCACAGAAAGATAACACAAATGTTTCTTTAAATGAGTCTGACTTGACAAACTGTACAGTCATTCCTCCTCAGCTGAATTAAGAGTGGTGGTATGTTCCTAAGAGATATAGTGGTATGGGATAGGGTAGCACAGTATAAAAGTGGTAAGTGGGGTAACCTCTTTCCAACAAAGGCAACATAATTTAATTTTTCAAATTACAGATTCCTAGAATTGCACATTTATTCCTTCTGTGCTACATGAAAGCTGCATGTTCATTGGATTTAGGGAATTAACTCTTTCTTAGTTTGTGTGCACATTTATTATCTACCTGAAGAAGTACAAATTTCATTGTTGATCTATTTTTAAGTTTTTTGGCCCAAAGTTGTATTTTTAATTTTTTACTGCACCCTGCAGACTGGGTAAGGTGATGCTTTTGTTCTTTACTGCAATCTGCCCAGGCTGTTACCCCTAAAATAGAGTTTGGAAAAGAAGTTAAAGTAACAGGATTACTTAGCTGGCTGATTTCAGTCTGCTATAATTGAAAATAATCAAACTTCAGTAGGTATATAAAAAAAGCTTTTAGCAATTCTTACAAGGCCTTAAAGAACTTTCATCTTGTCATTAATTTGGAAGCATTCAATGTTAATTTTAATCTCTGTGAATTTGTTTTAAATAAAGCACTAAATAAATAATTTCACAAAATTTAGAGATGTGGAGGACCACTTTACAAAGGAAAACATGGAAAATATTTTTAGAATAAGAGTATAGGAGAACTATACCTAATAGCAACACTCTGATGCCTAATTCTGCTTTTGCCTCAGGAAGGGAATTCTCTATTATTTTCTTTTGCATTGTCCTGGGTTCAGCAGTAGCAGTTATTTGTCTCCTTCTTAGTAGCTGATGCAGTGCTGTGTTTTGACTTTCAGCCTGGGAACAGTGCTGGTAATACCGACGTTTTCAGTTGTTGCTAAGTAATTTTTACCCTGACCAAGGACTTTGTGAGCTTCATGCTCTGCCAGGGAGGAGGGGAAGCCGGGAGGAAGCAGAGACAGGACACCTGACCCAAACTGACCAAAGAGGTATTCCATACCACAGCACGTCATGCCCAGGATGTAACTGGGAGTTACCCAGAAGGGCTGATAGACTATGGGGTTGGAGGAGGTATTGGTTGGTGCTCGGTTGGGTTGGGGGGTGAGTTATCGGTAGGCTGGTGCTGAGGTGTTGTATTCTCTTCCTTTATCATTATTATTATTGGTGGTAGCAATAGTGATTTGTGTTATACCTTAGTTACTAAGCTGTTCTTATCTCAACCTGTGGGAGTTGCATTCTTTTGATTATCCTCTCTGTCCCTCTGGTATTAGGGGGAGGGAAAGAAGGGGGGGAGCGAGTGAACAAGTTGCCTGACTGTGTTTAAACCGCAACACGTGTAAAATCTAGCAGCATTTTAATTAGACTATGTTTTTATGACGTTGCAATTGACAGGGTTATTTGACATTGAAAATATGTCTGGGAAATATAAGATTATAAATGTGCATTTTTCTTTTCCTTTAAGTAGTCATCACCTAGCAGGACTCATTTTCTATAACAGTGTGTTGTTATTTGTCATGATAGAAAATACTTGGATAGGAAAATAGCTTGCATATCTGTCATAAACCTGTAATCAAGGGTACAAGATTTTTTTTGACACTTTAATTTCAATGGCAGTTTGTGTTGAGTTTGTGTATAAAGTCTTCCCCTCCCCCCAAAAGAATAAAATTCTAAGAAAACCTGCAAAAAATAGGAATACTTTTGAAGTTTCTAGTAGATTTCTTCATCTTCTTATGGTTTTATTGTTCCTTACAGAAAGCCACACAAGATTTCTGTAATATTTGCTTTGTTGCACTGAACACTGAAAAATGGGCTTCCTAATCTGCTAAACCAATACTGAGGAAGAAGGAAATGCTATATAGGCTTATTTATATATTGTCTTCAGTCTATATGAAAATATAGGGGACTGGTATTGATAGTTTTCTCATGTTTTACCTTTACTTGATTTATACAGTAAAACTAAGACTATTCTCCATACAAAATTGAATTACATTGTATAACTATACATCCACATTCCACAGTTATATTAGTGTTGCATCATTCATTAAATATGCTGAAAGTTGCAGGGATGTATAAAAGTTTTATCTTGTGAAAGTATTTTCTTTATCTTATAGAAGCTAGTCTTTAGTTTTTTGAATACCTAACAAAAGATTAATGAAGCACAAGAAGCACCAGTAGCAAACCTCCTGCAAGGAGGTAATTTGAGTGAAGCAGATGGAGCAATATCTTTTTATTGGGTGTAACCTGGCTTAAATAATGTTACTAGTGTTAAACAAGTTCAGCAATATAACAAGATAATTCTCAGTAAAAGGCCTTTTCCCTGTTACATTAAATGACATAGATATTATTTCATCATGAAGAATTCTTGGAGAAATTCTGCCAAAATAGATCAGTTATTTCTGGCATAAGAATTTTAAAAATAGAAATGTAAGTGCACTATTATTTTACCACTCTGGACCACGGAAAAGTCATTAGCTTTGTGATGTTCTGTTTGTCAGAGCTAATAAGATCTTAAAATAATGTACACAAATTAATCAAGTTCTAAGTCTGAAATAAATCTCAGTATAAGCAACAAGAGTGTCCTGGGTTCAGCAGTAGCAGTCATGTTTTTTTTCCTTTGTGTTAACTGGTGCAGTGCTGTGTTTTGACTTCTAGTTTGAGAACAGTGTTGGTGAAGCCGATGTTGTCGGTTGTTGCTAAGTGATGTTTACCCTGACCAAGGACTCTGTGAGGCTCATGCTCTGCCAGGGAGGAGGGGAAGCTGGGAGGAAGCAGAGACGGGGCGCCTGACCCGGGCTAGCCGGGGAGGTATTCCATACCACAGCATGTCATGCCCGGGGTGGGGGGTAACTGGGAGTTACCCGGAAGGACAGGGCTTCCGGGTGGAACTCGTTTTCTTGACCGGTGGTATCGTATTCTCTTCCCTTGTTATTTTCCCTTATCATTGTTTTAGGTGATAGTAGCGGTGGTGATTTGTTGCTGGACTGTTCTTGTCTCAACCCGTAGGAGTTGCACTCTCTCGATCCTCCTCCCCGTTCCTCCAGGAGCGGGGAAGGGGAGAGCCCCGGTGCAGGGCGGGGGGGGAGACGGACACGGACCTCGATTGTTGTCAGCTCGGCACCACTCACTGGGAGTGAGTGAACAAGTTACCTGACTGGGTTTAAACCACGACAGTTCTTTTTGGCGCCCAACGTGGGGCACGAGGGGTTGAGATAAGAACAGATCTGACTGGATCGATAGTCACTCGTCACAATGCTGATTTATTGGCTCTCAAGGTTTTTCCTCTTGATCTCACAGTTTCAGTATACCATATCTTACGTCCATCCGGTATTGGCTGTATTAGTGTTTTTCAAGTGTGGGGCTTGGGCTAAGGTTTTTATCCCATTGTACTTTATGGTAATGACTTGTAATACAATAGAATCATTGATCATGAAACTGATCTGGCTTATGTTCCCAGTGTGGTCACCACCTTTATACTTTGGGAGGTATATGATGGAGGTGCTTAGCAATTACACATCTTTTTTCTCCTTCTCAGGTGCTCAACCTGTGAAGGAGACATCCTTTTACCCTCCTAGTCGTCCCCCCAGACCATTTACATTTGAGAGTTTTGAATTTTTTGAATGGCCTTTTAATGCTGTTCAGACTTATTTGCTGATGGTGATGGGAATCACCATGCTAACACGCATACAGAGTGTGTTTTGCCCACTACTGATTTCAAGAGTTAAGCAGATTCAGGTTTGGGTCTTGTCTGGGGTCAAACGACGATGTAGGAGGACCGAGAGATTTTCCCAGAGGCTGGACAGCCATGAGTGGCAGGGTGTGTGGGATAGTATGGGCAAGTATCTAGGTCAGTGGGCCCCCCCAGTATTTTGGAATTTCACTACCGAACAACTGCAAAATCCAGTAGAATTAGTAAAACACTTAAATGAGGTGTGTGGTCATTCTGACCATACCAGAGATGGACAAATCACGGCAACGTGCTGGGGCTTGGCCTATGCTTACAGGGCCTTGTTCAACACTATCCAGCACCTTCAAAAGGAAAAGAATGTCGGCGGATTTGAGGGCAAAGTGACAGTCGCTACTCAAACTTTGGCTGCAATGAACTGCGCAGCTACCCCAGTGGCAAGTACAGCAGCTGCTCAAACTTCAACTGCAACAGACAGCGCGGTTACCCCAGCTCCAAGCACGGTAGCTACACCACCCCCAGCAACAAGTACAGTTGCTACTCAAACCACAGTGATAATCACTGCAGCCAAACCAGAGGACCAATTCGTACCAATATCAGTTGCCCCTGTACGCAAGAGAACAAGCAAAAAGGAGGCAAAAAGGGTGAAGCGAGATGAAGAACCAATGAATTCACCACCCGGTCCAGAATCTGATCAGGAGTCATCATCACATGACGAAGAAGAAGAAGAAGAGGTAACTTCTCGACCTCGGACCTCAACCGAGCTGCGGAATATGCGAAAAGATTTTACCCGTCAACCAGGGGAGCACATCATCAC
The DNA here is from genome assembly GCF_028554395.1 of Pezoporus wallicus. Classification (NCBI taxonomy): domain Eukaryota; kingdom Metazoa; phylum Chordata; class Aves; order Psittaciformes; family Psittacidae; genus Pezoporus; species Pezoporus wallicus. The sequence continues at coordinate 1,424,367 of NW_026640754.1, forward strand.
CTGGTTACTCCGATGCTGGGACAATGGGGCCGATGGTCACGAACTAGAAGGTACGGAAGCCAAGCAGCTGGGATCACTTGCTAGAGAAGGGGGAATTGACAAAGCAATTGCAAGAGAGAAAAAGTCCCTCAGCCTTTGGAGGAGGCTCTTGGCAGCTGTGAAAGAAAGGTTTCCGTACAAGGACGATGTTACGAGTCGTTCGGCCAAGTGGACTACTATAGACAAAGGCATCCAGTCTCTGAGGGAATCGGCCATCGTAGAGATGATCTATCACATCAAGCCGAATAACGGGGATACACCTATAGATCCAGATGAAGTTGAATGTACACGACCCATGTGGCGAAAACTTACACAGAATGCACCGTCATCATATGCCCATTCATTGGCAACAGTGACCTGGAATGACATAGTACCACTAACAGTGGATGAAATGGTTCATAAACTCCGAGAGTTCGAAGACAATCTCACTCCTTCCATCATCTCAGCTGTGAAAAAACTGTCCCAGGACCTCGACAAATTGAGGGACGATGTATCTGATTTATCCAGCTCCTCACGTGTACCAACACACGTCTCAGCTATTAACAAAAGACGTCCTATTGTTCAAGAGAGGAGATACAGAAGGTATACGCCATGGGGTACCCTATGGTTTTACCTGCTGGATCACGGAGAAGACATGACAAAGTGGGATGGAAAACCTACTTCAGCTTTGGAGGAATGGGTGAGTGAACTGAAGAGGGGAGCAAGGGCCAAGACTGATCGTCCCATGAGAGCTACGGCTTCAGTCTCTGGTGAGCAGTTTCCCAGATGGAGTGGAAGAGCTGATTTTACTCCAGCTCCTGTGATAATGAAGAATAATCCCTTTCAACACGACTTAAGTGTCCAATGCTGTGACGACCATTAGAGGGGCCCTGCCTCCAGCCAGGTGGAGGTAGGGGACAATCAGATTTACTGGACTGTGTGGATCAGATGGCCTGGCACATCAGTCCCACAGAAGTATAAGGCTCTAGTAGATACCGGTGCACAGTGTACCCTGATGCCATCAAGCTGTCAAGGGGTGGAATCCATCTATATTTCTGGAGTAACAGGAGGATCCCAAGAGTTGACTGTGCTGGAGGCTGAAATCAGCCTGACTGGGAGGGAGTGGCAAAAGCACCCTATTGTGACTGGTCCAGAGGCTCCATGCATCCTCGGCATAGACTACCTCAAGAGAGGGTACTTCAAAGACCCAAAAGGGTACCGGTGGGCTTTTGGTATTGCTGCTTTGGGGACTGAGGAAATTGAGCAGCTGTCCACCTTGTCTGGTCTCTCAGAAGATCCCTCTGCTGTGGGGTTGCTGAAAGTTGAAGAACAACAAGTGCCAATTGCGACCACAACAGTGCACCGGCGGCAATATCGCACCAACCGAGACTCCCTGATTCCCATCCATCAGCTGATCCGTAGACTGGAGAGTCAGGGGGTGATCAGCAGGACCCGCTCACCCTTCAATAGCCCCATATGGCCAGTGCGAAAGTCTAATGGAGAATGGAGACTAACAGTAGACTATCGTGGCCTGAATGAAGTCACACCACCATTGAGTGCTGCCGTACTGGACATGCTAGAACTTCAGTATGAACTAGAGTCAAAGGCAGCCAAGTGGTATGCCACGATTGATATTGCCAATGCATTTTTCTCCATTCCTTTGGCAGCAGAGTGCAGGCCACAGTTTGCTTTTACTTGGAGGGGTGTCCAGTTCACTTGGAACCGACTGCCCCAGGGGTGGAAACACAGCCCTACCATTTGCCATGGACTGATCCAGACTGCACTGGAACAGGGGCAAGCTCCAGAACACCTGCAATACATTGATGACATTATTGTGTGGGGCGATACAGCGGAAGAAGTCTTTGAGAAAGGGAGGAAAATAATCCAAATCCTGCTGAAAGCCGGTTTTGCCATAAAACGGAGTAAGGTCAAGGGACCTGCACAGGAGATTCAATTTTTGGGAATAAAATGGCAAGATGGACGTAGACAGATCCCCACAGATGTGATCAACAAGATAACAGCAATGTCTCCACCAACTAATAAGAAAGAAACGCAAGCTTTCTTGGGTGCAGTGGGGTTCTGGAGAATGCACATCCCAAATTACAGTTCGATTGTAAGCCCTCTCTATCATGTGACCCGGAAGAAGAATGATTTTAAATGGGGCCCTGAGCAGCAACAAGCCTTTGAGCAAATTAAACGCGAGATAGTTCATGCAGTAGCCCTTGGACCAGTCCGGACCGGGCCAGATGTAAAAAATGTGCTGTACACTGCAGCTGGGGAGAACGGTCCTACCTGGAGCCTCTGGCAGAAAGCTCCAGGGGAGACTCGAGGTCGACCCCTCGGCTTTTGGAGTCGGGGATACAAAGGATCTGAGGCCAGCTATACCCCAACTGAGAAAGAGATACTGGCAGCGTATGAAGGGGTTCGAGCTGCTTCGGAAGTGATTGGCACTGAAGCACAGCTCCTCCTGGCACCCCGGCTGCCCGTGCCGGGCTGGATGTTCAAAGGCAGGGTCTCCTCTACACATCATGCAACTGATGCTACATGGAGTAAATGGGCTGCACTAATTACACAACGAACTCGAATAGGAAATCCCAGTCGTCCAGGCATTCTAGAAGTCATCATGGACTGGCCAGAGGGCAAAGATTTCGGAATGTCACCAGAGGAGGAGGTGGTGCGTGCTGAAGAGACCCCACCATATAATAAACTGTCAGAAAGTGAAAAGCAGTATGCCTTGTTTACTGATGGCTCTTGCCGTATTGTGGGAAAGCATCGGAGATGGAAGGCAGCTGTATGGAGTCCTGGACGACAAGTTGCAGAAACTGCTGAAGGAGAGGGTGAATCGAGTCAATTTGCCGAGGTGAAAGCCATCCAGCTGGCCCTGGACATTGCTGAACGAGAAAAGTGGCCAGTACTTTATCTCTATACTGACTCATGGATGGTGGCAAATGCCCTGTGGGGGTGGTTGAAGCAATGGAAGCAGAGCAACTGGCAACGCAGAGGTAAACCCATCTGGGCTGCTGCACTGTGGAAAGATATTGCTGCCCGGGTGCAGAACCTGGTGGTGAAGGTACGTCATGTAGATGCCCATGTACCCAAGAGTCGGGCCACTGAGGAACACCAGAACAACCAACAAGTGGATAAAGCGGCTAAGATTGAAGTGGCTCAGATGGACTTAGATTGGCAACATAAAGGTGAATTATTTTTGACCCGGTGGGCCCATGACACTTCAGGCCATCAGGGCAGAGATGCAACATATAGATGGGCCCGTGACCGAGGGGTGGACTTAACAATGGACACTATTGCCCAGGTTATTCATGAGTGTGAAACATGTGCTGCAATTAAACAAGCCAAGCGGTTAAAGCCTCTTTGGTATGGAGGACGATGGTTGAAGTATAAATATGGGGAGGCCTGGCAGATTGACTATATCACACTGCCACCAACCCGCCAAGGCAAGCGCCATGTGCTTACCATGGTGGAAGCAACCACCGGGTGGCTGGAAACATACGCTGTGCCCCATGCCACTGCCCGGAACACCATCCTGGGCCTTGAGAAACAGATTTTGTGGCGACACGGCACCCCAGAGAGAATTGAGTCAGACAATGGGACTCATTTCCAGAATAACCTTATAGATATTTGGGCCAAAGAGCATGGCATTGAGTGGGTATATCACATCCCCTACCATGCACCAGCCTCTGGGAAAATCGAACGGTACAATGGGCTGTTAAAAACTACACTGAGAGCGATGGGTGGGGGAACTTTCAAGCATTGGGATACACATTTACCAAAGGCCACCTGGTTGGTCAACACCAGAGGATCTGCCAACAGGGCTGGCCCAGCCCAGTCAGAACTTTTACATATTGTAGAGGGGGACAAAGTTCCCATGGTGCATATGAAGAATTTGCTGGGGAAGACAGTCTGGGTTATTCCTGCTTCAGGTAAAGGCAAACCCACTCGTGGGATTGCTTTTGCTCAGGGACCTGGATATACTTGGTGGGTAATGCGGGAAGATGGGGAAGTCCGATGTATACCTCAAGGGGATTTGATTTTAGGGGAAAACAGCCAGTGAACTCAATTGTATGCTGTTGCCTGCTGTGTAATGCTTTTATAGCCCATCAACTAGATGTCTCCAGGTCACCAGCGACTGGCCCTGACTTCCCTTCAGCCATCATCCCAACAGAGAATGAACTTGGAACATCATGGACCGAATGGACTCGGCAGCATTATAGGGACTGGTCCATGCACTAAGAAAATGATTTTTTTTCCTCTTGGTCTGTATGTATATGGATGTATATATATGTGGGAGAGCGATGGTGTATTGAAAATGTGGGATCTGAGCACGACGTGAATGGTATGGAATAAGGGGTGGATAATGTCCTGGGTTCAGCAGTAGCAGTCATGTTTTTTCCTTTGTGTTAACTGGTGCAGTGCTGTGTTTTGACTTCTAGTTTGAGAACAGTGTTGGTGAAGCCGATGTTGTCGGTTGTTGCTAAGTGATGTTTACCCTGACCAAGGACTCTGTGAGGCTCATGCTCTGCCAGGGAGGAGGGGAAGCTGTGAGGAAGCAGAGAAGGGGCGCCTGACCCGGGCTAGCCGGGGAGGTATTCCATACCACAGCACGCCATGCCCGGGGTGGGGGGTAACTGGGAGTTACCCGGAAGGACAGGGCTTCCGGGTGGAACTCGTTTTCTTGACCGGTGGTATCGTATTCTCTTCCCTTGTTATTTTCCCTTATCATTGTTTTAGGTGATAGTAGCGGTGGTGATTTGTTGCTGGACTGTTCTTGTCTCAACCCGTAGGAGTTGCACTCTCTCGATCCTCCTCCCCGTTCCTCCGGGAGCGGGGAAGGGGAGAGCCCCGGTGCAGGGGTGGGGGGGAGACGGACACGGACCTTGATTGTTGTCAGCTCGGCACCACTCACTGGGAGTGAGTGAACAAGTTACCTGACTGGGTCTAAACCACAACAAAGAGAGAGAGCATTTTTCAGATTTGCATGTCTCCATTGGCAAAACATCAGCTTCTCCAAGGTTTGACCTACTGGCATCTGCTCCACATATGCAGAGCTGCTTTGCATCTGCACATGCAGATTGAAAGTTGCTTCAACTTGAGGGTCTGTGCATGTATGCTCAGAAGACAAGGCTTGTTTATCTATCTACAAGATTGTCCTGGGTTCAGCAGTAGCAGTCATTTTTCTCCTTCTTGGTAGCTGGTGCAGTGCTGTGTTTTGACTTTCGGCCTGGGAACAGAACTGATAGCGATGTTTTGGTTTGGCCAAGGACTTTGTGAGCCTCATGCTCTGCCAGGGAGGAAGGGAAGCCAGGAGGAAGCAGAGACAGGACACCTGACCCAAACTGACCAAAGAGCTATTCCATACCACAGCACGTCATGCCCAGGAGGTAACTGGGAGTTAGCCGAAAGGGCTGGGAGACTGCAGGGTTGGAGGAGGTATCAGTCAGAGCTTGGTCGGGCTGGGGGGGTGAGTTATAGGTCGGCTGGTGGTGAGATGATGTATTCTCTTCCCTTGTTATTTCCTTTATCATTATTATCATTGGTGGTAGCAGTAGTGATTTGTGTTATACCTTAGTTACTAAACTGTTCTTATCTCAACCCGTTGGAGTTGCATTCTTTTCGATTCTCCTCTCCATCCCTCCGGGAGTAGGGGGAGGGAAAGAAGGGGGGTAGTGAGCGAACGAGTTACCTGACTGGGTTTAAACCACGACAAAGATACTTTCCTTCAGTAAACTGAAAGAATATGTTGACACAAAGATTTGCACTGAGGGTTTCTGACAAGGAATGGAACTGATTTGCTTTCAAGGGTTTTATTTGGAAACTTTTTCAGCTACTATGCAGAGATCAGAAATCTCTGGGAGCGCATAAAAGAAAACTCATACTATTTAATTATTTCTTCCCTCCAGTATTATTCTTCAGTCAGTTTTTGATTTTCTTTTCAGTTTTATAGTAGCCAGATGGTATCACAGAGTGCTAAGTGTCTGCATTTAATTTGATTTATGAAATGTCTTAAACTCGTTTCCTGAGTTTTTAAAGGAGATAAAACATTCTCTTATAGCTAGGTATGGACTGAAGTGAACAATTCAGGTCAGCATTTAAAATTTTTTTAGTATAACTGAGACACAGAGGAAATTTAACCTGGTGGATATTAAACCAGAATTGATTAATCATCTGGCTGTATTTGTTGTGAACCCTTCCACCAGGAATGATAAGCAACATAACCCTAGGCACAAGCATTTAAATTTGCTGAAAAAATGTTTTATTGCTCTATGATATGTGTGATTTTACAAATCCTGCGACAATAGGTCCACATGGTATAAAACAGCACAAACAACATCAATAGAAATTGTCATCATCATCCAAATTACCCCTGCTAAAAAATTACCTTTTGCAATTGACTATAGACTGAACACTTAGGGTCTGTTTTCATAGAATCACAGAATGGTTTAGGTTGGAAGGAACCTTAGAGACTACTTAGTTCCAACCCCCATTCCATGGCCAGGGACACCTCCCACTAGACCAGGTTGCTCAAAGCCCAAGTGTTTACCTTTCCACAAACAGTAACTCCTCTGAGATTTCAAAAACTACTGAGGCTTTTAATTCCCATGGATTTTGCTTTGAATGATCTGTTGTCCAGTCCAAGAAAAAGAAGGGTTTTTCTTTTCTTTCATACAACATATACATAACATATATTTAGTTATGAAAGGCAGTGTGAAACTGCTTGAGCTACTAGAAACAAAAGAGAAGGCAGAAGCACGGAAGTCCCTTTATAGAGAGTCTGGGATTTTTTCTGATATTACAGCATCTATAAAGTTTGTTATTAAACTGTGTGGCTCATTCATAACCAGGAAAATATTTGCAGAGAGAGCAACTCAGAAAGATCATTTTTGTCCATACCATTCCACTCTCCCACTGAGTCTGTCCCAACTGGGGTTATCTCATAGCTAATTTCCGAACACAAGAATGTTCTTGCAAAGATTTCACATTTAATCCAAAGAGTTCTCTTTTTATCAATTATTGTAGATGATGTTGTCAGCTAGTTTTGGATGATGAAAGCTATGTTAGATTCAAAGGAATTTTTTTCTTAAACGGTTATATTCAATCTATTCTACTATGCCTAGAATTAAGAGCAGTGGGTAAAATTAGTACACAGGCTCATAGGAATCAGATGCACTTTTAAAGATGTATCCATTAACATATTCTGGCATTTCTGTTTCCCAGAGGTTTTCATAACAGCTTTCAGATCCCTTGAATTATTTTCTTCTGTCAACATGAAAAGGATATTTTCTGCTCTTTCAGTAACAAAACTACAGGCACATCTGCACAATCAATCTTCACCTTAAGTTTGTTGCATATACAAAATTCAAAGTCTTTAAAGGTTAAATTCTGGTTTTCAGCCTAAAACATACTCAGCAGAGTATTATACCTACTGGGCACCAATCTTCCTGATACATTAAATTTAGAAAAAGAATAAATAACTTTAAAATGATTTTGAAGGAAAAAAAATAGACACATAATAAGAAGGATTAAATTTAATTCAGTTTGCCTATATGAGAAAGCAATGCGTTATTGTTCATTTTCATCCATATGCCTTGTAGGAAACTGTCATGTTTGTGTTTTGTACAAATCTTCAGTATGCAGCTATTGCCTATTCCCCAATACTGGCTGAGCAGAACTAGTATTTTCAATTACCACAGAATTAAATTTCTAAAAAGAAGAAAAGTTGTGAAACTTTTATCAGTGTGTCCTGCTGTCTCAAAAAAAAGTAACAAAGGCAATACTTGGCATCTTCAAAACATATCATGAAATATTTGACCAGCCACATGAAAAGTTACTGGCTTTCTTTCTGACTATATCCTCCAAAGTTTCACTGTTGTTGGAACTCTAATGTTAATTTACTACATCCTTATCATAATGGCCAAGACAGAGTCAATGACAGACCATAGCAGATCTGGTACTGGGGTTTGTTTAAGAGCCAACAAGATTAGCACTTTTAACCAACTTGATTATCTCACAGAGTCGCTCATTCACTCACTTCCTCTCTTCAGCTCTATGTCACCAAACCCCCAAAAGCTGTATCAGTTCTTGCTCTATCACTGCTCCTAGTTACCCACCTTGGGCATCAGCCCCCAGGGTCCTGGAGCATCCCTTGGCATTTATCTTCATGAATTTCTCTGATCTCCAGCATCTGCGCCCACTTCTGGGATCTTTCCTCCAACCTGTCTTTCCAACACTGATTCTTCGTTTGGGAACTCTTCTTTTGGTTCCAGCTCCTCTCTAGAGAGCAAAAGGTTCTAAGTTTTCCCAGTCTATGCAGCCTGTGTGAAGAAGTACAATGAAATTGGGTTCCTTACTGGTTCTGCCTCTTGACTTTATATCAATTGGACGGATGTGCTACTTCTGTTTAGCCCAGGCACTTTAAAAATTTACAACCAGCCCATGACAGTTGTATCTAGGAAGAAGCAGGTTTCAGATTGAGAGTTGGAAAGCTCAGTTTTGGACAATCACATACGCCTCATTCTCTAATGCCTGCTGACATTCACCGATTAAACTATATTTTTTACTAACAATACATATATGTACAGTTTGATGTTGTCTGAAATAAGACTGTCAAACTGTAAAGTCATTTAGTATTATTGTAGGAAAGGAGGGGAAATGCTCTCTGCACAATTCAGGATGACTTCTAACCTTCAAGGACTATGCTAACGTTCTCCTACAGTAGCAATCATACATGCTTTGATCATGGGAAGTACAGTGCAACATATATTTTTGAAGGCGTTTTTAATCAGATTTTGCTTCCTACTTAAACTTGAATGTATTTATTAGGAAAAATAGCAGAATTGATAGAAGATGAGAGGAAAAAATAAATTCAATTATTCAAACTACAAGGTAACTGGATACAGTTTCTTAACTCTTCACATTAAATATAGTCTAAGAAAAATGTATTTCGCCACACTTTTCTCATTCCTGAAATAAATTTTCTATGTGTCTGTCTTCTTCCATTTGTGTCCATCCTTAATTTCTGCTTGTTACCACCACCCCCACCCTTTATTACTGTTATATGTTACTGTTACTAAAGGAATTCACATTTGAGAACAGCTTGTAAAGATATAAATCAGCATCATAATTTTTTATCTGGCTGATGAGTTAGTATCATCACTGTATTTTCTATTATAATAATAAGGAAAAAACACAACACTCAGGTCTGTAGCTAATTAGAAGAAGTCTTTAGGCAGAAAAAAAGAGGTGAAAAAATCCTAAAAAATAACCTAATCCTATTCTTGACTTATTTGTCTTTTTCTCTCTAGGAGATTATATGTATCTGTAAAATATTTAACAGAAAAATCAAAGGAATTGAGAAAAAATGATATTTCAGCTCTACCTCTTCCCAGAGTGCTTGAGAAAAGAGATTCATGGACCATTTACCTAAGTGAAAGCAGAGTCTTGATCTTTGCCACTTGGTGTGTAGTGGTTTTCCTCTTGTGTTCCAGGTGCTCAGCCCAGTATCTGGATGATATATGAGTCAGTCTCCAGTGTATTTGAACTACCTGTAGCATACAGTTAGCGAAGGCTGTCCTGTGGTCCATCTCTACTCATGCTGGAGGAGACCCCAAGCAATTTTTGCTAATATTGAGTCCACTCAATACTTTAGGAATTAGTCATAGCTCACAAAACATGGCATGGAGAGTTTTTCTATTAACCCCCAGTAGCTTCCTTTAGGAAGTCTGATAGACTCCCTAGTGCTATTAATAGGGATTTAATACAAATAATTCCTGGAGCACAAATTATAATGAGTGGAGAGAGAAGGGGAGATCACATTGAAAGGAGGTAAATGTCACAACTCAGCCACTAATTCAGGAAGAATGTAAAAAGTTCAGGTTATTATTGTAAGCAAACAACTTTAAAGAAGGTTTCATCCCTTGTAAGTGGCGAGGAGAAGCAGACAGGCCAACCCAATATGGGTGATAAGCAACTTCTACTTTATTTGTGACGCAGTTCACACATATATAGGAGTGGTATTCAGCCACTCCTTCTTGGCACAACAGTATTGGTTAGCCCCCCACAGCTTCCTCCACATTCTCCTCCCAGGTCCGGTCTCCGGCTACCTGTGGGGGCCACCCCCTGCCTTGCTTGCACAGTCCTCCAGAATTCTATGGTCCTGCTCTTAGAGTCATTCTGCAACAATCCCTATTCAGTTTATTATTAGGGCAAGGAACAGGATATTCTGAGAGCCCTTCACACTTGGCAAAGAGTTAAGGGGACCTACAGATCTCGTTCCAGTGTCTTACTTAACTTTACAATGTCTATCAGTAAAAGGGAAAGGTTCAGCACTACTGCCTCTGGGTCTCTACTAAAATCTGCAGTTTGTGTCACTTTTAGAGAAAGAACTTTTTTTCCCTCCAACCTGTAATGACAATGCAGCCGCAGCCACCATCAGTTATTGAAGCAGCATTCAGGCCTCTCTGTTGCTTCCACTGATTTTGGCTGTGGAAATAGGGGCAACAGCTGGGGTGAAGTGAATCTGAAATCTGCAGCATTGGCAAAGAAGCAAGTGCTGTACAGAATATCTTTGCACATTGCCTTGCAGAGTGCTGACACAGGCCGAGGTGACAACTTCTTCACCAGCCTTGCATCTCAAGAGGGAAAAAAGAGAAACCCACCACAAAATTGCAAAAGGGCAACTTTTTTTGCATTTTTTGGCAACAATTAAGACAGTAAGGACTGGGAGTTTGTCGTAGTATTTCCCAACAGCATTAAAATGTCTCCATTATCAAGCCTGGATAAATCAAGATACCCAGCTTCCCACAGCTGTCTATACTCTGGCATACAGAGAAGTTAAGTGTTTGATTGAGACTGATTCAGACTATTATGAGCCTCAGTAATACCACCTTTTTTATATTGAAAAACAAAGCAGTCATACCTAGTTCTTTCCTCCTCCCCCCCCGTATTAAAAATATCAGTATCTTGAAAAAAAAAGAAGGAAAAAGATAATAGAATTCAATGTAAAGACAATGATGCAGTGTGGTATTTCAAGACTGGAGGTTATCTACCACCAGCAAGGTCAGCACTGCCTCCAGCAGGGGTGACTCAGCAGCATACCCTCAGGAACCATACATACCATGCCAGTTGATTTTGGCAGTTCATTCCTCTGGGATTTTCGGATGATGGAAATAGTTTGCAAATTCCTATTGAGTGGGTTAGTGCTGTTAATCTGTTTCCCGTTTTCCCATGTTAGAAAATGATGCTATCTCCTAAAACATGACTGTAAGATACATTTAGTTACTTAATTCTTATTTTAGTCAGGTCTGAATTTTGCTTGAATGTTTAGTTTTAGTGTAGATATATTCATTTTCTGAAGGAGTTTGGTCTCATTTCTTTAAACAAACTACCATTCTGAATGATATCTATCAGTAGTTATGTGTTAGCTATTGCTACTAGATCTTGTAGTAATGTTGAATCTCTGAAACCTCAAAATTAAATTGGAATGAGAAATTTATCTGATTAAATGAAAAGAGCTTGAATAAAGAATGTTATTTAAGCAAAAGATAGTAAAGATAACTTTTGGCAGGGAAAAGAAGCATTTGTGAAAAGGTTTAGTTAGCTGATGTCAGAAGGTTATTAACAGACAATTAGTAAATGTGTTTAGGACAGTTTTATACTAACATAGCCTAGAAAAAAGATTAAAAAAATGCATGACAGCATGAACCTTAATATTCAGTTTAGCTTAACTGCTGAGTTAAGGGACAAGACAGCTGAAAGGCTGATAAAAGCAATTTTTTTCCCATGAAAACACAGTCCATTTTGTCATTTTCATCTCTATCTTCTTTGTCATGTTCACAGAGAGAAAACCAAGAATCAAGAGGTTACACTTGGTATTGCAGCCATATTTAATTACGTTTTAAGAACTCCAGAATGCCCTTACCAGTTATCCTACTCCTTCAAAATTGCCTCATCATCATTCTTTTGCTACTTTACCTACAGCAGGAATTTCCTTTCTGCCCCTTTGGCATTATCCCTTCAAGGGCTTTTGCATTATTGCCCTCTTCTCTATTGATTCCCCATAGCAGGGCATTCAAGGCACTTTATAGGTTGAGTTACTGCAAGGCTGGATCAGGCCTTTGCAGACCTGTGTATGAAACGATCTCTTTTATATTATCTATTCTTCCATCTCCCTCCCTCCCCCAAACCTTTCAAATTTAACCTTAGTAAAGATTCCCAAATTTCCTTATCACCTTGGGCATGTGCTGTCAGTCAGTTTTTAATGTACCTGAGCTGTTTTGTTCATGTCTGACCTACATTGTAAGTTCCTTAGGGTGAGCTCTGTGTTCTCTTATTTGTTTGTACAATGCTAAGACACACCACTCAGTGAATAATACAGTACATAATAAAATACTATATATTTCATAACCACAGCTGTAAGCTCCCCCTTTGCGGGAGGGGAGAATATAAAACGACAATTTGATGTTTGGGAAATTGCTGAATTTACAGCCTGAGGGTGGAAGAAACCATGCCTTCCCAGGGTGAGTGCTCCTTTTCCTCCTCGTATCTCAATTATACACAGTATTTTTCTATGGAACGCATTTGGACTTACTCTCCAGTCTCATGTAGATGTTGAGGCAATTATCTTTCACACTCTTTCAAACTTATTTCTACTCACATTAAAAAATAATTTGGCCCATTAACGTCAGAGCTGCACTGAAGCCTTACAATTAACCCTGAAACATTATGTTTTATTATAACCTTACACTCAAACTCCATTTACACGGCTTCATTATTTTCCCATCTCTGTTTCTTGAGAAGCTAGGAAACCTCCCATCAAGATTATTAAAGACAATTTTATGTTAATGAAAATATTCGTCCTTTACACGACTTCTAACCAAAATGACCCAGCATGTTGCTGGGCTATTCATCCTCTCATTTTAGTCTTACACAAGAGATACAAGATTTTGTCCAGTATTGATATGGTAACAATGCCCCCTTGGAACAGATTTTATTCAAAGAAATTTTGACTTTAAAAGCAGATACTTCACCACAGAGATTCCTTGTATGAAGTTTTAGGAACCAGATTATCTCTTTTTTACACAGGCATAACCAAGACATGTTAGTCTGTGGTCAGATTATTTACTCCAAAGTTAAATGGTGCTCTACAGAATTGAAATTCGCCTTTATAGAATGAAATTCTGCCATAATTCTAGAAGAGAAAATGATAGACCAACACCTGGTGTAAATCAAGGAGGAGAAGAGCAGGTGACTGTTCAGTGTAAGAGTATCAGCTCTGGACTAAAGATGGAAAGTCACCTCACCTCTGCACAGGAAAGACATGGACCTGTTGGAGTGGTTCCAAAGCAGGGCCACAGGAAATGATCAGAGGGATGGAGCACCTCTCCTATGAGGAAAGGCTAAAAGAGCTGGTGTTGTTCAGTCTGGAGAAGAGAAGCCTCCAGGGAGACCTTATTGTGGGTTTATAAGAAAGATGGGGACAGACTTTTTAACAGCTAATCCTTTTTTTACCAGAGATTTAATTTTGCTAGTTAATTTGATTACAATAATTTGTATAAAATACCAAGACTACACTTGCTTCACTGTTTATGAATTTCTGTCTGCAGTGGAAGATGTTCAGGTGTTCATTCACATCAATTACTTCAGACGATAATGACATATAAGATTTTGTTTGTTCCTCATGGATGTTAGTTGGTTTTGTTCCTTCCTTTCAATCTTTTCTCAGATGCTAAATTTAAAAAATAAATCTCTCTGCCCATCACCCCAGCAAAATATTTCTTGCTCCATCTCACTTATACAACGCAGAACTACTAAAAAAAGTTGGTTTTTTTTATAAGATACTTAGAGACCATACATTTCTAACGTCCTTTGAGAAGCCAGGTTGTTCCCTTTGTTTGACAAGCATTCCTAATCAAAGGCCTTAACACAGGTAGCAGAGATAGGTACATAACACACGGTGTAGGCAAAACAATAATGAAACCTGTGGGTCAGAGGGAACAGGAAGATAGGGTAAGTTTATTTCTGCTCCTCTGCATATATAATTTAGAGGTCTGATTAGATCCATGGGTACTATTAATGACCAGATAGTAGCTAACATAATCTTCTCTTGCACTTCCACAATTCCCTGTGTCTTTTGAATGCTGGCCAATAATTTTTTCTTGAAGATACTGTTATTCTAGTTCATTCTCTTCAAGTTTCCTTTTCAATTCTACCTGCAAGCGGTAGATTAGAAAAGATAACAAGAAATACTTTTTGTAGACCAATTGGGAGTTTTGGCTTGGAAGTTTTGGCTTCCTATCACCTTTTAATGAGGCTTACTTGGTCCTGAAATTACATCTCTTATGGTATGACATGATCCCAGACTAAGACTTAATTACAAATTACACATATGTTATTCGTTAAAGTTAGGCTGAATATTTCCAAAGGGTGAGGAACACTGAAGATATATTTTCAAGTCTCTAACCCCTTTGATTGTTTTCTGTATACAAAACTGCCAAAAAAATAAAATAAAATATATATATATTTCCTTGAAACCCAAGAAAGTCTACTTGAGGAAGTCTTTTTCAAGAAGTCTTTTTCTTCAAGTCTTCTTGAAGAAGACTTTCTTGGGTTTCTTCACCCCTTGCAGTGCTCAACGCCAGGATGGACATGGCCTTGAGCAACCTGGTCTAGTGGGAGGTGTCCCTGTCAGTGGCAGAGGGGTTGGAACTAGACGATCTTAAAGTCCTTTCCAACCCTAACCATTCTATGAAGCTATAACCATTTGTTTGTACCATGAAGATAAATAATTAACTCCATCTGAAAGAGTTATTATTTTACTGGACCTCATTGTACTCTATTCACCCTATCATCTATTTAGAAGCGTTGCCAGCAGGGTTCATTTTATACCCATTCTATTCAGAAGTGATAGAAGCTTGAACTCTGTAAATCAGTTCAGCCCATAAAAACGAGAGGCTGATAATAGGCAGGCATACAGCAAACACCACTGCATAAGCTTTTTGTCATATCCCTTGTTGTCAAATTTGTCACATTCATGGGAACTCAGTACATCTGCTGTCTTTAAGCCTAAATATGTACGGTCTGTCAGAATCTGAAGTTCAATCACAGGATTGTGTCTTTCCCTTTTCCTATATATTCTCTGTCACTAGAACATCACTAACATCAGAAGACTCACAGATTTTTGTATCGTACATTAGGTAGAAGAAAAGCAAAACTTTTTAACTGCTTCCTCTGCATAATTTTGATGTCTGTATCAAATTACATGTTATTTAAAAAACCTTTGTGACTACGCTAGCTAATTTATATTGAGGTTGCTACTGTACATCTTCATTTTATGAAGATTAACTGGTAAAAATGTCTTATTCTTTGCACTTGCTCTAGTTTTCTTCTCTAGTGTTCAAGATGCAGGGAATTATCTAGGTAGTCTATATTTTAAAATAATAGGTCTGTGTTTGCATCTTGGTTTTGGGGAGTCTTTTTCTAAAGATTCCATAAATTATATTGAGTTTAAACATCAAAATCTGTGTTAGCTGTGGATGCCTTGGCCTTACCAACTGGTGCAGAGCAAAGAGTGGAAACCGTGTTTTAATTTGCTGCTGTTATGGTTCCAGGACCATTCCTTCATTAAGCATAGCATTAAGACACATTGCCTGTACTGCTATAGTGACATAATTTCTTGGATTAATGACATAGCATAGGAAAAAGGAAACTACCTCTTCATAAAGTTTCAGAAAGTCGGAGGCTGTTGAAGACTTCATCATATTACAAGTAAAAATCTGTACATGCATGACAAACCCCAAGGCAGGCAATATAATTAGACATTTTGAAACTTTCTAATTGCAAATTCTAGGGAAGTGACAAAAGTCATACATTAAACTCCAGCATATTAATTAGCCCATTTTCCCAAAAACATATTCTGAAAGACAGTTACCCAATTAACATATTTTAAGTTAATAATAAAAAAGTTAATACATACTTGTAAACAATGTCGCTATTTGCTTTTTCATTATGAATTGCAGTCTTTAAATTGATATATTTATATATTTGTATACTATATTTGCATTCACCATATTAGTTTTTTTGTTTATTAATATTTCACTACTAATATTAATTATATATGTAAACCAAAAGGAAATAAACATATACAATTGTTTAATCAGATTAAGTACTGAACTTCCAGAAAAGTCTGTAGGAAAGTTTGGACACGTATCAATGGTATAATGAGAAGTTAAGACAACAATTTCTCCTTAATTTATTGCATTTAGTTTGGGTGTCTGTAAAAATCTAAAGGGTTAAAACAAAATAATTTTTTTCTTTCAGATCAAGATGGCTTTAGCTAATAGAAGGTCCCTGTTCTGATACCCTGTTTTTAGCAGCAAGGTAAGGCAAAACAAGGGAGAGCTTAAAAAATATATTTCTTGCTAAAAAGAAAATCAACCTGATTTGTACCTGTGAAATGTTCAATTTGTCACATGGCATATTTCTCTTGGATACTGTGAGAAAAAGCAAGAAAATGAATTATATATATTAAAAGCAAAAAAGTTGAAAGAGAAGGAAATTAAGTTATTCCTCCTTTGTCCAATAGCCCATTGCTTAGTACACACATCTACAGTAGGAGTAATTAGTTTCAGAAGACATGAATGTGTATTTTTAACTTCTAAAAAAAAATGGTAGTTTGTAATTCAAAGGCAGGATTTCCTTCAACTCCCCGCTGCTCCCTTTCCATCCTATTGATGTGATTGTTCTATTTTATATTAAATGTTTACATAGTCATTAAAGTAGTAAAGTATTTTCTTTTTCTTACTAGATCAAGTGTCCATCTGGGAGATTAAACACATGGATTACCATCTGCCACTCAACCAGACAGACTCAGAAAAGATTGGTGTTTGAGGTACTGTCTAGGTAGGTGTAAGGCTTGTGTATTTATGTACGTACTGTCCGGGAAGGAAAATAAATGTGGTTCTCTGATGAGCAACTTAACTGAGGCATGGCATGAAGGAGGAGTGTCTTTTTACTGCTGATTTTAAGATTTTCCCTCTTAATTAATCCTGAAAGGTGGATAATTTCACCAGCACTCTTGTAGTCTCAAAAAATCTTAGATTTTTTTTTTGAGTGCTTACGTAGTCTCAGTTCACAGAATCATAGAATCATAGAATAGTTTGGGTTGGAAGGGACTTTCAAAGGTCATACAGTTCAAGCCCACTGCAATATATACAGTTATATATATACTTGTCTATATATGTTTGTCATATATATATGGTTATTGGTGTGTGTCATATGCCCACTGACAGATAATCTGTTGCATGAATATATTAATTGAATTTACAAAAGCTCACCAAGAAAGAACTGAGAAGGATGAATAAGGAAAATGCACCACTTCACAGACACTGAGAGTTGTAAAAAACTAATGTCAGCTGAGAGAAAAATTGCAAACACATAAGAATTGACTTGGTATGTGATGCTTTCGGTTACAGATTTTCCATGATTCACCAAAACCTGTTGCATAAAAATGCAATTGGCCATGTTGTGGATAAGGGTAAGTGATATACAAGATAACTTACCCCAAGGCCTCACTGTTGGTGTATTTACTGAAGCATTTTGCAGCATGATAGACAAAGCTGAACTAACTGTGATTTTGCAAGATGAAAAGAATCAGCAAAACTTGGTGATATAACTTAAGCATATGTTATAAAAGCCTTCCAGAGACACTGGGTGCCTCTATGGACCAAACATTATGCCACTGGTCTCTGCACTCATGAGGGGAAAACTAGTGCAAATATGTTTACTGGAGTATGAAATTCTACTATGGCCTGATGAAGCACAAAAGGCTTAGTATCTGCAAATTGGGATAAGGGGAATGAGAGGTGTTTTTCAGAAATTAAAAGGAAGGTGGAACTAGGCCATAAACATAGCACTTTGCAGCACAGACACGTTTCTATCTATCTTTGAGGGGGGTGTGAACATAGAAGAGCTGATATAGTCATCTCTAAAACTATCTGCATGGATCCTGCCAAAAAAAGCAGTGTTTGAGAGAAGGAAATATGGAAAGGAAGTTGTTCAAGACTGTGGTTGTCCCTGGCTGCTACCACAGTTCATGAAACTTTCCAAGCAGCTATAAGAGAAAGTATCCTTGATATGGTTCTGATTTATGCCAGTGGGCAAAAAAACTGCCTACTGATGCATAACCAGAGGAATGAAGAATTACCATTTTTGCAGCCCCAGACCTGCCAGACATCTAGTAGGATGCCTGAAGAATACAGATACATAGATACATAGATAAGGAAGGGTTCAGTGCAGAAGGCTCCCTGACACATGACCTAAAGAAGAAAAGAAAATACAGGTAGTAAATCTGTGTCAAGGAAATATAGGCCCTTGAAACCAAGAAAAATATTTTTAGGAGACAGTGGGTTAAAAGTTCCTGTAGTAAAACCAATGGAAATAAATTATACCCTGTACAGTTATCAGTTGTCAGAGACTAGTTGCAGAGCTTTATTATTAGTCTTTGATATTAAGTATTTTCTTTCCAAAGTATCAGTCCGGAAAAAAATGACAATATCTGAAAGCTTCTTTCCACTTGAGAGGCAATTCTTTTAGAAATAGATAGATGGAGGGGTGACACAGATGTCTTATACCTTCATAAGATCATATTTAGTGCCAACATTATACTGAGAGAGCACAGACAGTAAAAGTATTCCAGCTCTTGATTCACAGTTGTTGAAACAGGAATAGGAGACAAATATCAGTATTTGAACTGAAAGCATCTCCAAACAAATTCAATTCTATTCGAATATTTTTTTCCTTCAGAATTTTAGAACTATTAATATCACATCAGTAAATACAACTAACTTTCAAAAATGATTAATAACGTGAAGGGATGAAATAGCATTAAGTGAACTGATGTTTAGTGACAAACATTGTTCCTCTTGGACTTATCTTACCAACTGTTATTAATATTTCACCACTGCTATTTAACAACGAAAGAGCAGAAAATGGATTTGAACTCCTGTCCAAAATAAAGTTAAGCTGATTTTGAAAAACTGTCAGAAAACAGAAAATAAGAAAATCCAGTATTAATTCCCACAGAAGAACTGCCAAAGGCATACTTCAAATTCTCAAACACAGGTAGAAAATACACTAGAAAATATACATTTGTAGTTTTGGCAGTATGAAAATGCCACAGAAATAGATTGAATGAATAATATGAAACAATATCTTCAGGCTCTCTTCTTATCTACTCTTCTGCAGCGGCTACTACAGCATCCAACAAGAAGGGAAAGTCTCTGATTTTCTAATTTCATCAATTTTAATGTTTTCTCTTATTGTTATATCTATTGAACCTTTATGTCAATGCTCAAAGCTGCCTTTCACACTCTTGTTCACAAAGTTCCAAGTGAAAGCATTGTGCTATTCAAAACCTTTTAGATCTACTCTCATTGGCTTCAACACTGAGCTTCAGTTTTCCAAGGACATTTCTTGGTAGACAACTATATCTCTAATACCACATCACAGTTTGTTATAGTTCTTGACATTTTCTGCTCCAGAGAGGATGCAGATTAGATTAATGGAGTCACTGAAAGTGAAGGTTGGCAGACACTGCCACGAGTTATGGAAGAAAAACCATGTATATTGTCCGTATTAAGCAATGAGCAGTTTTTTACGCAAGAACCTCTGCCAAGCTAAAATGCAGGTTAAGCGTCAGGAAAAACTATAATCTAAAATTATAAATATTGTTGCTGTTGTTATTTTCAAAGTGCTGTAAGACTATAATGGTCTCCCTTCAATTTTATCTATACGAAAATGGGTTGGCTATGAATACTGAGAAAGCAACAGAACAAGAGCAAAAATCATGGTACCTAGCTGCAAAGGAACGTCAGTTAAGGATGAAAGGTAACTCATGTCTGTTACCCATGAAAACTTCTAATGCAGAAATGATATTAAGGAAGCTTTATCCTGTGAAACTAGTTTCTGCATCACACAGTCTTCTGGAGACCCACTGTGACAATGACTATCATGAATTATCTACCTCTGGGTGCTTGCAGCTGAAGGCTCTCTGCACATCTCAGGAGTCCAGAGGATGCAGTCTCCCAGGCTGCGTGGGTTTAGTGACTGTTCCCTACCTATCACTAGAAAATACTCAGACTTCATCAGGCATTAGCCTTAGGTATCATTCAACAGTATCAGGTCAAATGCACTTCCTCACACTTCTCAGTATTTCCTGTTGGTTACCAGCTAATACTCCTGTTAAATGTGATTCCACAATCTTCTTTCATCTATTTGTAGCAACACAAAACTAGAAGTTCTCTTCTTGGATTCTCCTTTTCTTTCTGATATGTATTTCAAAATGTCTATTGCCCAGACTTAAGCCAGCAATGAATGATGCATGCTACTTACTGCATAAGACTGCCAAAACTTGGCTCCATGTACAAGCAGTCACAAGAAGCAGCCATTTCTGAAGAACTATGCAAAGAGCTTTAGTGAGCAGCTTACTTTCCTGTTTGCCAATTAAGAGTCTGATGGCTCTATAGAGTAGGCATCCACCCCTGCTACTCCTAGTAAGGTCTGAACTTATTTCTGGAGCTGTAGCAACATTTCAGGCTCCCTATATCGCATTGCAAAAAGAGGGAAGGAGATTATGAAAAATAAAATTCTATTCCGTCTCAGGCCTAGATCAACAGAGCAGAGAGGACAGGCTTCCAAATTTCAAAGGAGATGGGTCATTCCCTGGAGGTGACCACATTGTCTGAACTCACTACTTCATGAGGCATGCATTGAAGAGGTAGTTTATGATATGCAGATAATCGGCACTTAGGGGCATGTCTTAGTGGTAGACTTAGCAGTGTTAGATTTACAGATGGAATCAATGCTCTTTAAGGTCTTTTCCAATCTAAATGGTTATATGAATTTATGATTCTGCAATTCTATGAATTGTGGTTATCTACAAATAAAATAGGATTAAACAAAGAAGACAACTAAAAAAATGGAGAAAACCAAGATCTGATTCTCTGTTTCTTTTCCTTTTTTTCTGCTCTTCCTTATAACTTTCTTTCTAACTTTCCTTGTCTTTTCTTCATTTTTCTTTGATATCTTTTTCTTTCACCTTGAAGTTTTTAATTTCTTAAATGAAGTTATTTCTTTGCTGGGTAATGGAAGTGGTATGTCTTTTGTCAGAATCATTATATATAATTAATATAATTAAATGTAGTGACATATCATATATATTGTTGAACTAAATAACAATTAATAGCTGGAGGAAATCTTTAAAAACCATCTCATATGAAAAGTTTGTAGGGTTATTTCTTTTAAGGGGTTTTCATGAACCATCAGTTACTTTTAGTGCAAGGTTATAGAGTTAATGGTACAATTAAGTCATTAAGCCATGGAGTAGAATGTGAAATGTCTATCTCAAATTTTATTATAGAGAACATACATAACAGGCTGTATCGGCAGTCCTGCTGAGTTTACTTTGTTCTTTCATTCAGCATTAGTAGCAAAAATATCTCTCTGCTTTCTTCATTCCATGTATGTACCTTTGCCTCAAAATTACTTAGAGTTGTTTTTAAAGCGCAGCTTCTCATTTCTTTAAAACCCCTTCTTTCTTTTGAAGTTCGTTTTGCTAGTGCAGACATAAATGAAAACAGTATTTTATATTTTGACTTCTTAGCTGACATTGTGGTCCAATGAGTAGACATTCTCAGTAACATCAAAGAATACACAGTGTTAAATTCAGAGATGCAAATATTATGCTGTAGCATGGGTTTCCTAGTATTCTGAGTTGCTTTTATGGTACTGTAATGTAATGCTATTGTATTGTATGGACCCCCTTAACCCTGCCCTCCCTTAATAGGTGTCTGACACTCTGGTGTTATGCTCTATATACCAAAACATCATAAGGAGGTAGAAGTTAAATTAAACAGGGGATGTATACAGTTTATGCCTGAAAAGAAGCTGATCAAAGAGAAGGAGTTAAAAACCATCAAATCAGATCAAGAGAACATAGGCAATAGAGGAAACAGGACCAATATAAGCTGGTTTGACTTAGAAAACAGATAAGTAATGACATATGTGGAAAGGTGAGGAAATGAGACTTCAAAACTGCGGAAAACACCTGACGAATTGATAGGAACAATGTCAAAATGTTGTTAGTCAGCTGTCACAGCAGCACTTTATAGAGAGGTGAAATGCAAGAAAATCTGAAGTACCCCTACAGGGGACAAAACATGTATGCCAGAAACCTCCCATCTCCGCTGTGGAATAAAAAGTGGGCACATACCCACTTCTGTGCACTCCAAGATCACATTTTATCTAGGATTCTATCTAGGGTAAAATATGAGCTTGGCATGCATGGAAGTGATCTGAGTAACTCTTGACGTATGGCCAAAGTCAAAGTATGACCAAAAGTATGCCCAAGGATCATAGTCTGCCAAAACAGCCTACAGCTACTGCTGTTTGTAGCCGCATCCTTCTTGCAACATCTACACGCAGGTCAGAAAGAGCCTGGTAGCAGGCTGTCTAGGACAGAAGGCAATTAACCCGATTTTCATATTAATTTATATAGTCAGAACGAAGCAAAGCCAATGGATTAAAAATTGTCCCCTTGATATTTCTGTTTGTGTCATTTTATAATTGACTAAAGCAAGAGAAAACATTTCCCTTTCTACTCAGCAACACATTTATATAAACTGTGGGTGTGATAAAGGTGAGCTTCTCAAGTTATTTTGACTTTATCAGAGGATTCTCTCAGACTGTTAACAACTTGTCCTTCCTTAGACATAGGAAGGACAGGTACCTTTCCTTGGTTGAACATTGTCTGTGTTTCTTTTAATTGCTTGCTATGGGCACTATTTCTTGAACAGCCTTTAATATCTGTTGGCTGGGATTTCAAGGAGAACAAAGATGTCCAGCATACCCTTAAGGTATAAATAAACCCTAGCAGAATCAAAGAAACAGGTCACTGTAAGTTTCTTCAGTTTGAGTCAAATTCCCTGCTAGAGTAGATGTGCATCTCTTCCATCCACAGGTTGGATTAAAGAACCTTTATAGAAGGGAACCTTTAATTTTTGTAATTTCTATGCCATGAAAAATATTGTTGATTCACAAAAAGAAAAAAAAAATATTTAAAAATCCAGGTTTTCTTTAAATGAAAATGTGTCTAATTACATTTGCAACTTAGTTTCATTGCCTTAGGTATAAGATGAATGAGTAAATTACTATGTCTGTCTTAAACAATATCTGCATACTTCTACGTTTTAGGGAGCTAAATAATGTTGCTGACCAAAAGTCTATTGGCACATCAGGGATCTAAGCAGCCAGACAGAGATTTTGTGGGTCAGCCAGAAGATCTGAGCTGCCTAAGTTGCACTGGAGTTACAGTTTAGTTGATTAAATGCTGATTAGGCTCTAGGCTCTGACTCCTAATGTCAGAGTGGCAAGCTGATTTTCTGCCTGCTCTGCATCCCCATGGCTCCATTAAAATTGATATATGAAGTTAATACACTTTAACTTAGTACTGATCTAGGCCAACATTTTTATAAGAATGAGTTTGAGTGAAAAACATCCAAATTAACTATATCAGATATGAGCCGGTTTTAGTTGTTAATTAATGCCACACTGCTTCCATTCTATATTTCAAAATATATTACCTCTTCCTTAGAGAAGTCCATTTTTCACAAACAGCTGATACAACTTCTTCTTATACAACACACCCGTGGCAAGCTAAAGAGTAGGCTAAACACAAGCAGAAATCTTTTACATTACTGGAGTTTTCACATTGTTATCATGTATTTAGAACCACAGACTGCCCTCGATCTGTGGGCAGTTTCCCAACAACTTCACTGGGAGACTCACATGTAAATCAATCTCTGATATTACTACCACAAGTATTTAAATGTATAACATGGCTGTGCAAAAAAGGGGTTTTTGTTCCCAAGCTTTGAGTTAAAACACTATGAAATGTTGTCATTATTTTTTTTATTTTATAAAAATTACATTTCTAATTCATCTGTGTCCATCCTCTCCTAAAACACTGAGCAAAATACAAAGGACCGTGCTCTGAATAGAAACAAATGTATTGCAGTATGCTGAATTGCAAGAGAAAGACAAATAAACACAAATGAAAACTCTGAAATTAATTTCACAGATCTGTAAATATTAGATCTAGAGTACTGGTTATTTGTTGGTTTGGGGAATTTTTGAAGGCAATCCAGTACTGGATAAATCCTAGAA
Organism: Pezoporus wallicus; assembly: GCF_028554395.1. Lineage (NCBI taxonomy): Eukaryota > Metazoa > Chordata > Aves > Psittaciformes > Psittacidae > Pezoporus > Pezoporus wallicus. The sequence goes on from NW_026640754.1 coordinate 1,448,616, forward strand.
ACCAAAAGTCAATACACAACAGAGTAGTTGTATCATTTATTATAAAACAGCTGGGCAGAGTGTTCTGAGAAAGATCTAGATCGAATACTGATACCAGAGTAAATCAATTTTTATACAGCAGAGTTTTTACTTCATCAAGGAAATTTTCCCTGACCTTGCAAAATATTCTGCAGTTGACTTGAACAACCAATAAATGCACTCTGTAACCTGTACAATTCATTATCTGATGAAGAACTTACCTCTGGGTCCTTGAACTCATGTTATCTGTTGGTTGTCTTCTACACATTTATCTCTTCTCTCTCGACTGAGTCAGAAGACCTTAGGAGAATTCAATAGCAAGCCCTACATATATTTGTATAGAAAGACCGTGCAATATTTTTATTTACAATTTATGTAATTATAATTTCAGGGTTTTTTTTCATTTGCATTGTTCAGAAAAGGGTTAAACATTTAAGTTGATAACTAAAACTTTCCACACACATAGATGCACAATTAGACAGAAGTGATAGAAGATAATCTAATTTTGTTTGGAAATTTTAATCAAAAACAGAGGACTTAATTTCCAAACCTCACTGACTATCTTAAACCTGCATCAAGGCTTTGTTTTAGTGGAATAAAGAGATAAGCAACTGAAGATGAGTGGCTATGAAAGTACAGCAATACTTTGTGGAAGACAATGAGGAACAGCATTGTCATAAAACAATGGTTTAGTGGTTTAGTGTGACATGTCCCTGCCCATGGCAGGGGGGTTGGAACTAGATGATCTTAAGGTCTTTTGCAACCCTAATTATTCTATGATTCTATAAAACAATGTTCAAAGCAAAAATTTAGAATGCATCCTTGCATAAGAAGATGCTTAAGAAGTCAGCAAAGACTATCATAAACAGAAAAGGAATTCTATTTAAATAACTATATCCACTTTTTTCCAGAATTACAAAGCAAGCTGGTTTGCTCATGTTTGCAATAATCAGAATATAAATTTGGATTTCACTTTAGTAAAATATAGAAACTCCTTATCCGCTTTCAGTGTTTATTAGGAAAATAAACACATAGATGAAAAAAAATCAGTTTCTTCTTGAAGTTTTTGTCTAGCTCCTGCTGTTTGATTTTTCCCAGTTTCCATATTTATCATGAATTACCAGAATCATCACTGAAGTTTGGCTTCCTAGACATTCAACCCTTAAGGGAAACCGTATTGACATCAGCAGAGCTATTCCTTTCTAAAACTGGACTGACTTTGTAAAGTCAGAATAATGCATGAAAAAGGATTTATAACTGAACAATTTTAGTATAAACAATTCTGACAATTCAGTATTCCTCAGCCAGGGTTGTGTAGGATAAGGACAATCATATCGTGTGATATATTACTGTACCTTTAAGTAGATATAAAGCATTCATCACTGGCCATCATTAGAGCAGGGTATGGAAATTGCTGAACCATTATTCTGTCCTGGAACATTTCTTATGTGCCCAATCTTTCAAGCACCTTCAGCAAACACATGCATACCTAACAATAAACTCATGAGGAAATATTTGCAGGAGTGGCACAGAAGAAAACTGACAGTTTTGGTGACACATGTCCACTCTTTACCAATACAAAAATATGTTTATAGACATAAATTGAATGTTCAGTTCAAACTGCTATTATGAAGCCTGTCTTCCTGAGGAATTTAAAATATTTTTTTCTTATTTACATGAACCAAAAGTAGCAAAAAGTATGCCGCTGTAATGCATTGCAACACATTGCAGAATGTGTAATTGTGCAATGCTGCTGAGAGTTCTCAGACTTAATGTGAAATTGCTAATGATATTATTGAAAAGCTTAATTTATCATCTTACTTCCAGCTCTAGATTAATTTCATGTTATTTTGTGGTCACAACGGCTTCTGATGTTCTGTAAGGAATTACCTCATACATCTGTGATGTCCAGTCTAAAATCACAGTAGTGTCATAAGATACATCATCCCTAATGGTCAGTGTCTGACAACAATAATAATTTGGCAGACTCTATTAGTGACTTTTTTTTATTGCTTGGGGTATCAGCTGTGAGCAGTAGAAGTAGAAAAGGAACATTTCCATACTAAAATTGTTATTCCAAAAAATCAAGATTTCTTGCCCTGAGCAGAGCTTTACAATGTCATTACCTCCCTTGAAGTTTTTATAATTCATTTTATGTCCAGTAATTCTTTATGTCAGTTCATATTTTACATAGAAATATAAAGTTATTTGGTTGTCAAGAACATTTTTAGATGTTTTCCCTTTTCATTTTTCTCAAAGTTTGAGTAGACCACCTCAAGTAGACCTATACAATAAGAGGAAAGATAATAACTAGCGCAGAACACGTGAAATATTCAAAAGTAGTCCTTGTTGGGTTTACTCGGTTCACAAAGATGAGCTGTCCCAAAATGCCTTAGAGAATCAGGACTTTCAACTTCAACAGTGTCTTTTACTTAGAGATTAGTCATTCACTTACAACAGAAACAGTTACCCTCTACCCATATTTTCCCCATAACCTGACTATTCTTGACTGATGGGAGCAGATCTTATATTTTGCTGGTAGTTAGATAAATGTCCTGGGATGTCTTAAATCAAAGGAAAGAAAATATGCTCTCTACTTAGTCCAGAGATTCACTGAATGTATTTTGCTAAAGCTGAGGATTTTGCCAAACTGAACCTTAACTTTGGGACTACCAACCTAACTTGTCTGCAATTTATTTCTACTTTAAGAGGGATATTCATAGCATTAGTTCTCTACACTGGCACAAGAAAAATGCAGGCAGGCTAGATTGTTCAATATATGTTTGATTTTGTCATGCAAAACCTGTGGGTCTGTGTGAGGTATAAACTGCACTTAAAGAAAGAGAAGCTGTTCCTCTGGGTTTCTGAAAGTTACACCAGAAGTCAAACGCAGTCTTGCTTCTTTTGTCATTAATGGGTCTTAACAACTACTTAAACCTTGTGGTGAAGTAAATTCAATTTCCTACCTTGCTGTTTCGCTTTCTGTCCTGTATGTATAGCATTCCTGGCTTCTGAAGCAGAAAAAAACATAGTTACACAACATCACTTAGAGAAACTTAATTTTGTTTCCCATCTTTCACTTGCCTCTGGCTGTAGATTGCTGAAACTGCAATGTAAAATCGGTGTCAGAAAGCTTTTGTTCAATTTTCATATTTATATTTGATAAATGTTCTGAAATTATTAACAAATTGATTTAAGTTTCCATGTGATATCTGCTAATTTTTCTAAGCTCTTTCCCATAGGAATTGACGATGAAAGCAATAGATGAGGTCTTCTTCAAATGGATTTCTACTTTCAAAAAAGTTTCCACTGAATAATTTACAAATGAAAATACAGTGCTACTGTTAAATCCTTGGCATTAGCTGACATATATGCGTCTAAAGAAATTAAATCCATGGGATGAGTACCAAAACTGTATAATTCTGTTGTAGAATTTTTCCTCCAGTTCCATTGTGTTGTTTTGTGCTACAGGTTACCAGTCATCTGTTTACCAGGCATACCCTAGTAAAATATAAAATAAAATAAAATAAAATAAAATAAAATAAAATAAAATAAAATAAAATAAAATGTATTTTTAAACTAGAAGAATCACAATGCCACCTATCTGAAGATGATTTTTTTCAGCATACTTCTCTTTTCTTCCCTTCATTCTTTTCTATTATTGATTGATTGTAATTATTTTCAAATTTGATTCATGGATTTCCACATGCAAAGACATTTGGGCTTGTATAAAGCCTAATTAAAGTCAATAGATCTCTCTGGCCATATTAGATTCTGCCTACATCAAGCTCTTTCTTGGATTGATTTCTTGGAGCAGATACCAGCATTTTCAACTTTGTATGCCCAAAGCAAGTCATTAATATAAAAATGACACAATTTCCAGACAGACTGACAACCAAACACACCTAGGAAAGCTGACATGAAACAGCAAATTATTTTGAGAAAAGTGGGTAGTATGTACCTGCGTGATCACCAGTGAAAATAAAATTGGAGTACTGTTGCTTATTGTGATGTCTGCACTTCCGAAGGGAGATTGACAGACTGAAGAGAGATCACAGAACAACCCCAAGTCTTAATTGAGGTACAAATGCAAAAAGGAGAGATAATTAAAGAAGCAAGTCCATTGACTTCATCAAAAGGGAAGCCTGAGGCATTATTTAATTAAAGTATTGGTATACGTCCAAGAAAATTCAATACCAACCTTTTTAATAATAGAAAAATAGTACTTTAATAGGAAAAAAGGTGCTTTAAAAGTCTGGATGCTAAATCCACACAAACTCATATATAAAAAAAAGACACCCATTTCATTAAGAAAGCAGTTAGTGAATCAACCCTATCAACCCTCAAAATAAATTACTGAGATAAAGAACAGTTCTTTATTTCATGAAAACTTTATTTCATGACTGATTGTCTTTCTTTAATACATATTTAAGGCAATCATAAATGTGGCAGTTTAACACAACTGTAACGGGAGGAAGCTGTATGGTGCATAGTTCTATCATCAGATCAGATGGACTTTCCTACCTTTTAGAGTGTACAAATCTGTGAAAATCTCTCATTAGAAAATCACAGATGTTATATTCTGATTCGGAGAAAACTCCAGGAGCAAACTAGCCAACAGAGTTTCAAGTTGACAAGCAGGTATTCTTTATTGCGGCGCCGGGAGATACGGGGGATAGCTCCTCCTAACGTGTGCCTCCGAATTGCTGTACAGGTCATCCTTATATGGTTACTGAGCATATTACATCATTTTCCAAAAGGTTTCCGGCATGCATACAAAAATGTGGAGGTCTTTAAGGGTCGTTTACTTTTCCCAACAAGCTTAATTGACGTTACAGACATAGCAATCATCCTGGCCTTCTACTTACCAGTTAGTTTAACTGCTCTCATCCCGGACATCTGCTAGTCCGGGATACTCCCCATCCCAGGTCCTGTCCTTCTATTCTGCTTTTCTCACACCTTTTGTACTGAGGCCCTGAGGGCCTGAAACTATGTCAACTACCTCCAAGCACCTCAGTTATTTTCCATTACAAAGCCATCAAACTTAACATTACTTAGAACTGATTACATTTTGTATGTACTTTTGTGCCTCCTTGTCTCAATTCCCACTTTTGAAAATTTGCTCTTTAGGTAGAATAAGGAATGATAAGGTATAAACCTAGTATACATTTCAGATTAAAAAAGTGGAATGATATTTGGGATACTAAATAATAAATCAATTTTAATGATAAATGAAGTATATAAATTGTGTCTAGGTGCCTAAATAGAGCAATGTTCGTAAATTATTTATAATAAATTATAATTATAATATATAAATCTTTTGTCGTTTGAATTATACTTTGAAATAAAAAAATAATGATGAGTTTTTTGTACATTAACTGAATGCCCTGAAAGGTTTTGGGGTGGCAGTAGTAGAGAGGAAGTTTGGCATTTACTCCTCCATTGCATATATATAGTCATGTTAAACTTCCCTGTAGATCAGCTAAACTCAGAGGTACTTGAGAGGGAGCACCCCCATTGAAGGAAGTCTGCTTCCGTATAGGAGTTAAGATCTGTGGAGAGTGGTAATACTTTTATTAGACCAATTTAGGCTTGGAGTGAGCTCAGTCTTCTGTGGAGACTGCCAACAAGAGAGTCAATGTCTGTTGTGATGATGGTTTCCGTAGAGGGGATGACCAACAAATCACTACTGTGCACCTCTCAGGTCTCCTTCCCCTCTCACCCTCCTTTTCCCACTGGTAAACTTCAGGATGATTAAATTAATGGTCATGCAACTTAAATGCCTTTTGTGATGCATGATGGGGCAAGGTTAAATCCCCTGTGGACTGTGGGCAATCAAATTCCCAAAATAACTCTCAGGATAGAAACAGACAGATTTTCAGCTTCTATTTGTTTAGAGACTATACAGCAGTTTCAGATTTTAATTGTAGATGCAGATATCCTGACAGACGCTTATTATTCATGTCAAGCAGACACAGTGGGTTCTGTGTTGCTAGTGAAATGGGTGCTAATATGAGCAGACTGAAAAAGACACATTTTAAGAAGTTTGTCAGAGTTAATAGCTATTACAGTTCATATGAAATTAATGTTTTCTGATCTATCCGTGGTGACATTAAAAGTAGCTTGTTTGCTCTTATTTGCTACTGCATGGAGTAGTTTCTTGTATTTCAAAAGCTTTTATTTTATTGAAGGCGTAATTTTGATTTCTTAAGCAACACAGAAATGAGAGTCCTAATTTTCAGGTGTTTGTTGAAGTCATTCTGTCTAAGCATAGAAAAGAAGCTTAGCCAAACTTTTGTTGGTGTAGGCTCATTGACATCAGCAGGATGATGATGAGCTAATCCTGCTTCCTGAATGTGCACAGCATATGTGAACTAGAAAACAATAACTTTGCTGGGAAAACAAACAAACAAACAAAACAAAAACAAAACAAACAAAGGCTCTGAAGCCATCTTAGGTGGAATATGCTAACTGATCCCTTGTTATCCTGCACCACTGAAGAAACTTCCCTGTAAGCCCATGAATGGAAAATATTTTGCCAGCTTGTAAAAGGGCTTTCTCCCATATTTGTTGTACTGTACCATGCATTCAAAAACCATGAGAGATGGACCAATGAGCTTTCTGCTGTTCAGCAAAACCATGTTGTTTCTTATGTTATGTGGGACAATAGCTTGGTGGGTCTGCTAACTTAGGAGAAAACACTTTAGAAGGTGTACAATAACCAAACCAAATAATTTTAACCCAGAACCGTAGAGGCAGAGACTTTCTTATTTTTACACTTGGCAAAAGAAAGGGTATGACTTCATATCTCTTAGCTTCCTCCACAGATTTCTCATCCTCTTCATTCATTCCCCTTCACCCCAGAGAATTTGAAAGAGGTGCATGATTTTTCCTGAACGCTGACTTGACTGTTCATGTATTACTGCGAAACCTGCAGCTGTGCAGGCTGGTGAATAAATGGGCTGAAAGGAATGAGATACTTTTACATTCCTTCCAGAGATCCTGGGAGATGAATAAGGACCAGAGACAAAGAGAAGGAAGTATTTCATAAAATTAAGTGCAGGATAGGCTGAAGGTTACCAGAGTGAAGTATGCTTTATTAAACGTAAAATTACACCATTGCTATTAGATCCAGTTCAGAAATGCAGAGCTAAATATTTTTCACTGTGAGGGAAACCAGTTGTTGTAGTTTACTCTGGAGATCATGTTTTACAAAGAATGGTGATATAATATGGTTTCCTGGAGGCCAGGATATTTTTTAACCCACTGATGCTACTTTAATACATTCAGGAATTCCCACTAGCCTTTTGTCACTTCTCCTATGGGACACACTCTCTGACAGGCTGGCCCCCACTGTATAAGTCATCCCTGTGAATGCTACCTTCACATTTCTCTGAATTATCTTTGGAAGGAGAAGAATAGGTCTCAGGTCACATCATGTAAGGAGAAAAAAGATCAATGCACAATGCAATTCAGATTTTTATTATTTTTTTCAGGCACTTTCATCCTCATTAAAGATGTAAAAAGATAATTTTAGTCACAATCATAAAAAAGTTTCAATGTTTTTATATAATAGGTATTGTAGAGCAAGCTTGTTTCTATAGCAAAGTCTGAACGCTTCTCAGAACTTAGAATTTAATTAAAATCTATGCTATTTTATTTTTTAATTGCTTCAGAGTAAAGAATGTGCCCTGTATCAGTGTCACAGCAGTCAATAAAAGTCCCTTTCCTTTCCCTGTGTCTCATCCCACACATCCACAATTTTGAATACAGACGCATTTCAGAGCTCTATTCAAATCAGATGCTGAGTTCCTTTGACACATTGAAAAGACTTTGTTCAGCCTCACATGGTAAAAGCATGGATTTCTTTCCCATAGCAGTTGTTCTGGAGTGTGAGAAGAAGCATCGTATGGGTAGCATTGGCTCTCCACTGTCCTTAGCACCTTTGTGCCATCAGTAGTAGTTGCCCTTTGGACATTGGCTTGTGTAGAAACAGGGCATTGCTACTCTGCTCTGAAGAGAACACAGAAGGCCTTGCAGAGATCCCTGAGAGTAGTGACTTAGGTGGATAACAGCTACAGCCGGGTATCAGACAGTACGATGACGACAAGTTCCAGCATCATCTTAAACTCATACTGTGGGTTCTCTGGGTTCTGCTATTCATAACTCATCCTTCAATTCTTCTTCAGTTCTGTAAAAAGGATCTATGATATAAACATGACCTGGTAGGTCTGTTGCTTAAGATTATCCATCACAGACAACTTCTCATTTTTTAAAAAGTTTTGCTTACCTGCTTACTGCAATAAGAGCAGCAAAAACATGCAAAGAGGCAACAAAAGTATTCCTTAATATCAACAGTCCTTCCTGAGTGCATTATATTGAAACCATAAACAAGCAGAGATGAAAGGAAATTCTACCATTCTTTCTGGTTTTGAAAATAAAGAGTATTTTGCCTAAGTCATGACTAGAGAAGGCCAGAATATAAAAGACTGCTAATTGGATTTACTGGTATGGACATCTGGAAGAGCTAACTGAATATTGAAAATACTTTCTGCATACAGCCAAAATAATTAAATCAACAAGGATTTAAACAATTAAAAAATAGAACGACCAGCAGTAACTAACCTCATTAGGAGAGATGGATTTACAATTTTCTTCTGCTAGGGATAGTCTATAGATTATGCGACTCACCTTTTCCATTCATTATGCCTTTCCTAATTTGGATGTTGTTTGAGAGCACAGTTATTTCTCCCTTAGTGGACCACCAGAAGACAGAAAAATTCCATTCTGGTAAGGAATTAACTTGCTCTTTGGGGAAAAAATGGGCTCAGGAGAACAAAATAAAGCCAATTCTATAGAAGCTTCTGCAAAGAAGACTGAGGGAAATCACTTGGGACCCAGCCTTGTCAAGAAAAGAACACTCTGTGTGTCTTAAGCATGAAAATACTGTGGGTACCTACAATAACATGGGCCAGATTTGGAGATAAGATCTTTTTTTAGAGGGATAAAAACAGAATACTCAATTAAACAATTCAGGAGAAGTCAGCAAAGAGAGCATTAGGGCAATTCCTTAATTAAGTGGTCCTTGTCCAGAGAGCTGAGAGTATAATGTATCTCTGAGGATACTAAAGATTCAAGGTAAAGAAATTATTCTAAAAATCACAGAAAAATTCAAAGATACTATAATTGTCCCATGAGACTTTGTTCTAAAACAACATTCACAAATAAGTAAGCTAAAATAATTGTCTGCATTTATCCCTTATTTATAGGCTTCACTTGGTAGAAAAAATAATATTTTTCATAGACATATGGGATAAACCAACATGATTATTTATCATTTTAGTAGAATTCTATTTTCAGTTCATAACGACTAGAAAAGAAAAACAGAGTTAACATTTGGTTTGGTTTTTAGTTCAACATTGTTTTTGTATACATGTATATCTGTACAGTTAAAAGTCCTTTAAAACAGCACTTCTTAGTAATTTAAATTCTTAATGAAGTTTCCACAGTTTTAAAAACATCAAGCAGTTTTTCTTTGGAAATTCAATTCATATTAACTGCTTCTATTTTACTGACTAAAAGGAGCTATTTCAATAGATCCCAGATTCTGGTTAGTTTGATTGTGAAAAATGGCTTTAGGATGTACCTAAATGAACAGCCAAAAAACTGTTTACTGTAAAAAAAAATACAAAACAGACTTTCTTCTTTTTCTATTACTTTTCGCAGGCAAGTACCATTCAAAGGTACTCCCAGATTTTGCCGGTGGTGTAGTTCCACCAGCCCTTTCATCTGGCAGAAAAGCTCTTGGGAAAAGACCTATCAAAACTTTTCTATGGGCCAGCATGACTCCTGTAAGCATTCCAGCTGGATTAATGACCTTGGTCATAGCATGCCAGTGGCTAAGGTCAGCTCTGTGCTTACAGGCATCACTGCTCAGCCAAAACAGACAGATGGTCATGTGGGGTCAGGTAGTGCAGATGAATTTCACAGTCAATGACAAACAAACACAGGCAATGCAAAATAAGAAATATATCTTTCCTAAAGGAAAAAGTGATTCAGGAAAAAGTCTTCTTCTGAAAATTGATAAACAGTAGTATTCAGGCTCCTAGTTTTATTCTTTCATTTTGTGAAATTAGGAAAATATTACCCTATTTACTGGAAATAAATTGCATGGTGGAAGCAATGGTTTCCCAGACACAGCAACAATCTTGACAGTCAGAATATTTATTCTGACACATAATTGCATATGAAGGATCCTCCTCACAATTTGCTATCTTTTGAATTCCCAAACTTACACAAGAAAGAACATGTGCCTTAAGGCTTTAAATCTCAACATCTTCATAAATACTAATGTAATCTAAGATTAATTAATGATGAAAAGCCTAGTGTGCAATGTCAGGGAGAGAAGCCACCTCATGCTGAGAGAAAGGTAACATTGAGAATCACGTAGATGAACAGCAGCCATAATGTATCTAATATACCAAAACATGTTACATCAAAGTCCTCTGACAACTTAAAATGTAGTAAATGAGTTATATTTTCAGAAAACAAATACTTCATACTTTCTAGAAGGCCTAAAAATCCACTAGGTCTCTTTGAAAATCTTAGGATTTTGTGTATTCCAGACTTCTGTATAAAAATTTGTAGTATGAAGAGTATTTACCTCTACAGAGGAGCAGTAATCTCCTGCAGCTTGTCTTCCAATAACATTAGAGAGAGAGTAAGGCAGGAACTACCTGCTCCTTAGCTTCTTTCCTCTTGTAAATACAATTTTTTCTACCAGCAAGTAAGCCTTCACTAGCACTTTCATGAACACACATGTATTTTTCCCTTTCACACATAAACAAGAAAATAAAATAAAATCATTATGTTGCTGCGGTTTTCTCTCCTTCTTTCCTGGAAAGAGAATATTCACAAAGTCTCAGTTATTGACAGCTCAGCTTCTACAACAATATCAGCTTAGATGGAAAGTTGTAGAAAAAAATATTTTCTTCTTCTGTTAAGTCAGAATCTACATTTCTTGCTGTAATTCATTTTTTCACTAAGACACTTCACAGGAGAGTTCTTTCCTGCCATAAAGTCCCTTTTTCCCTTAAGAAGATACATTAATAATTTTTTTACTTAACTTCTGGATCATTTTTAGTTTTGTAAATGCTTTTAAAATGAGAAATCTTTTAAAGAGCAGATGAATATTATAACCCTTGTTTTACAAACTGAAAACTGTTACACCAAAAAAAAATGCACAGCTAATCAAAGGTACTGCACTACAACTGAGAAACCCCATATCCTCATTTCCAAGGCAGTGGTTCAACAGCTGTCCCTCGCTCTACTGCCGGTTTCAAGAGAAGTTTAAATCAGAAATTGCACTTACACATCAGTTGGTATGAAAGCAGGATTATGTGTTAAATACTTTGATAAAATACTTTCCTCTCTAAAAAATATGTAGATTTAAAAAGGAAGATTTATCAGACATCCTGAAACTACTACTCCATGTAGCCTAGAATCCAGATTGCAGTCAGTGACCAAAAGCTTTCTTCTTAGCATCCACCTCAGGCTCCCAACACAATCCATGCCAGTACATGATGAAAGGAAGCATACCATAAGTTTGTCAATTGCATACATCTCATATTTTTAATGTCATAGCGATTCTGTATCAGAATTATGTCTTTCATAAGCTGTTACTACTCTTTAATACTAATCTTTCATGACAAAAGAAGTGCATTATCCATTTTTAAAAACATGTTTAATAATTTAAAATATTTTCTTTTAAAAACAGAAAATTGTATTAAGCTATTTTATTAAAGTTCAGTATTTGAACAGCCTTTGATCATTTTTATTTCAACTGTATACCAGATGGACTCTAATCACAGTCTTTAGAGGATGTGATAGATCCTGGCATCTGCTATTTAATACAAATTGAATATATTCCTTCTAGAGGGACTGCCCCTATCTAAAAAACATGCTACATTACGTCAATGCTCAAATGATAAGCTGTATAGATATCTTAAAATAAAATGACACATGGGTTTACTTTCCTAGCTCTGCAGAAATTAAATTGCATTTAAATATTCCATTTCAAAATTTAATCCTCAAATGCTAATTAAATAGTACAACCAGTTACAAGATAGATCAAATGTGAAAGCTTTCAATTGAGATTACAATCATCTCCACTGCAACAAGAAACTTAGCAGGGATTTTCTAATTACAGGTAAAGCATTTCAGTGATTGCTGAAAAAAAACCACCAAACCTACAAAACAAGTCCTCTCCTAGCATAAGTGAAGCATATAAAAAAATTAATCCTTTTGTGAGTAGAAAGTCAATAGAAAATGGGATTAACAATATTTTAAAAAATTATTACAAATATCAACTTCAGCTTGCTGGGAATAAGCAGATTTTTTGACAGACTTGCAGTCTGCTTTGAGGAAAATATTCACTGACACCCAACTTCAATGTCAAGCATCACTTGAAGCATTACAGATTCATAGGTTAATAGGCAATTTTTAGGTTAGTCAGCAGGAGAGGTGTGCACTAAACAGAATTTCTATCTTCATCTTTTGTGAGAATAGGGTGAGAGAAAAAAAAGTGCTACTAAAGGCATTTGCAAGGCAACAAAAAAAGTAGCAGGAATGAATGGTTCAGTGAGTGTTGCAAGCATAAGGCTTCACTAAAATATTATTTAATCATTTGCTGCTTGAATATTAGACAGTTTTTATTTTCTTGTAGCTTGTCACTATTTCAGAGAAATAAGCTCTAAGAATTTTCTCTAGAAGATCTGCTGTGCAAGATTCATCCATAAAAGCCTGAGCTATTTGTTGAGAGTGCTACCTGAACAGAATTAAGGACAAGGGGAAGAAAACCGTGGTCAGTAGTTATTGCTGTCCGCTGACACTCAAAAACTGGTGCTCTATACATCCCAATAAACACCAAGGGTTAGTGATGCTGTCTTTAAGCAGTGACAGCTTCTGGCACTTGAGCCTTGCTGCTCTTCTGCTCATTCTCTGGGCACAGGAGTTGCAGAACAGCCCTCTGATTCATAACAATAGAAATGCCTGGCAATCTATATAGCATGCCACAATATATTCTTTGTGAAATATGGCCTCGAGTACAAAGTAACACATTCTGTTCAGAGTGAATATGCTTTCATATAACTAATGGAGACCTGCAAGATTTATAAGAGGGCAGAAAACTGTTCCTTTCTGTGCTGATTTCACTGGATATTAAACTTTCCGTGAGTCCTATATCATGTATAATGTTTTTCTATTAGCTAAAAAAGCAGGCTGGCAGTAATAGAGATGTATTTTTAACAGTGTGGTGAGAAAATTAGGTTCAGGAATTTTGAAATAATGTGAATTAACATATTAATTGTATTAAAAATTCAGTTACATCTTTTCATATTTGATGTTCACTCAATGTTACATCTTCAGCATTAGGGGAAAAGTCTGAATCCAACTGTAATTGTTTAATCACCCCATCTTTTGATTCAGTGTGCTGACAGAAAACTTGCGCTCTGGACAAGAACAGAAGGAAATGTGATAAAATACATAAGCACACAAATTTTGCTGGGCAAGATAGAAACAAAAATAATAGAAGTGTATTGGGCAGCAGGCACTGATCAAGGAAGAAGTAAACAATTTAGCAGGAGGCTCTGATCAAAAAACAGTTGCTATGGATAGGAGCTTTCATATCAGTTTTATGTCTGCTCAGTGCCTGAAAATGCTGTATTTTAAAGGAAAAAGAAACCACAGCAGATAAGAGGCATGAAACCAATTTTCCCTCCATTCCCTCAGCATAAATCCCGACTAATTCATGAAAGATTTACAGAGGTAGGCTGATGAACACATTTGATCCATAAATTAAAAGATGTAAACCTAAGAAGAAGAAAGGAGGAAGGAGAGATATAGAGCTAGAATGTGTCCTAAAGGACAAAAATTCGTGTGTCAGGTAAAAGAAAAAACGTCAACTTTAAATGAAAAATGAATGTTAAGTATCCCTAAATAGAAGAATACCATGCAGTACAGTTTTGTGAAGTCTTCTAATAGAAAGTGACAGGTTATATGAGTATTTATAATGGGCTAAGACAAACAAAAAATGAAGAGCTTAAAAATGAGTAATATAGGAGCAGCACCAAAGAAAGGAAGTCTGTATGTTGCTTGACTCTTGTCTGGTGAATTTTTCTCCATTTCCTTCATTTGCATTGGCACCCCACTTTGTTTTCTGTCTCTTGAAGGATAAAAAAGGGGGATAAATAACATTATGTGTGCTAACTATTGAATTATGTTGATGGTACAGCTATTCTATGGTTATATCCCAACAGAAAATGTTTAATAGCACATTTAAGACAGGTGAAAAATGCCTGTATTTATTTCCTAGCAAAAGATACAGATCCAGGATACTGAGGAGCCCAAACTATAAATTAAGGTAAATATGCAAAATGTTTACTTTTGCTCTTTCTAAAATATTGTCCTTTTTTCCTTCTGGCTGTTATGCAGCTATAAATTTTAGTAGCCTGTATTGCTGTTCTAAAGTAAATGGCTACAGATGGTCTATATTCCATTATCAGAAGTGACAAGCCCTTTAAACAGAGAGGCAAAGTTGAAGAAAAATGTCTATCCTGCCCTTTGAACTGGGGATGTTTTGCAGCAAGACATATCTCCAAGTCACACCATAAGTTTCTTGACAGTTCAATATTTAGTTATAGTCTTCAGATTAAGGAAATACTTAGCATTATCAGAAACTCTTGACCTTTCCTCATTATGAAAAAAGAAAGGATCACCTTTGATGTAAAATGTTGATGAAATTTATTTAAGTGTTGTTTTTACAAAAGCAAAGGACATGGAAAGGCAAAATGGTCCTGGGGGCACTGCACTTTAACCTGACGTATTTGTTCATTGAATCGCCCATACGTATACATGTGTTGTCTTGATGATATATGTAGTTTCTAAAGGCTTGGCACTTGCAGAAAAATTAGAGCAGTTATTATAGAACAGGTATTTTCTAACAGCCTGGTCTGTAACTGGGCATTTGATGATAAAGATCTGAATTACAATAATAATAATAGCACAATCTTGCATGAATATGTTTGTGCTGCTGCTTTTAGTCATAAAAAGACTTTTTGTAAATAAAAATATGTACAATAGAAATATTCAAGTAAATTCTTTTGCTGCTTTCAGTTAGCCTGGCAAACCCACCTTTTCTGCTATAATAAAATTATGATACTAAATCATTAATACAGAATCTGAAAAAATCAGTATGCTAAATGAAGATAACATGGCTTCAGTTAAGGGCATAGTATGTGTCTTCATCTACCCAGAAATAGCAAAAAAAAAAGAAATTAACATCCCAGTGACTGTGGATTTTATATTCATTTTCTATGCATAGCACAATATTAATTATCTATGAATATTTAGGTCAAAAATGGGTCACCATCAGATGTTTTGACACCTGGAACATGTTTAGAGACTCTGGCTCTGGCTGCCCTGTTAGCTGGATATCCTAGGATATCAAGAGAAAAACTGACACAAGACTCTGGTAGTCCTGGGGAAATAGCAAATGATTTTGCAACAAAATGAAGATTTGTACACTATTTCTTTTCCTACATAGGTTTTCTGTTGCTCATGAGGTTTTCCTGATACTCACTGCAGTTGGGGCACTACAGATAAGATCTGAGACTTTGAAAAAGAACTTTTGAAAGAGAATGATGTAGTGATGGCATACAAATGATGTTTAAAAAATAAGGACAGTCCAGATATTTTCTTTGTGTTTATGCCACCTTTCTAAGTATTTAAATAAGCTCACTTTTTAAACTGGAATTTAAACACAAAAATCCCCCTATTTATGCTACAAGGCAGTATATAACTCTGCTTAACCAACTTGTGCTATGAATTTTTCATTTTACTGGAAGCCATAAACATTCAAGAATTAAAAGGCCCTAATCTCATGGAATAGTTTGCAAAATGTTCAGAGGGTTTTTTCTCTACATACTTTAGCGTAACCATGAAAGCTCACTTTTTCGAGCCTTTGTCCCAACTTGAAGAACTAAATCTTACTTTGAGGGAAGGGAGGGAATGAACCAAGTGAGGCTTACAGCTTGGTCGTCTGATTTTAAAAGCTAGATTTCAAAGTAAACCATAAAATACCACTGTTAACATCACATGGGTTAATAAAATGGACTCCTTTCATAACAGCTATTTTTCCCTATTATTAAATTAATTTACTTTTGTGTTAAACTGTAAACTCCTCAGGGTATGGCACAATTCTTTTTCAATAGAAAGGTGAATACAAAGGAAGCCCATTCCTAATTGGAATTCTTCAGCTGTTCTGTAATACAAATAAAAACCATAATTAGAAATGTACTAAGATAAAAAGAAACAAAAGGTCCTGTAAATACCACTGAATGTTTCTATTATCTTGTGGCAGTAAAAGTTCACTGCTCATTTTGTCACAGAGCAATTAAAAGCAAGTACCTTTAAAGGCTCAAAGGAAAAGGAGTGAAGACTTCAGTGCATCCATTCTCTTTCATGAAGCCAAGAACAAAACTAGATACCAGACCTGAAAAGAAATCAAGAAGAAGACATTAAAATCAGCCTGAAGTATTGTCCTGAAGTGTTGTGAAACTGCACAGAATGTAAAGACAAATGAAATTTTAGTTATATAGTGTGTTAATTTTACTAAGGTCAATAAGTCATACGGAAACAGCATCTCAGCTGTCAAAGACCAGTGCTTAACCACTTTAATCACTGAGGAGGCAGGCATTTGTCAGACAGAAATGTTGGGATTAATCTTTAAAGACTGAAAGACAGAATCACATATTAGCTACTTCCCCAGGACAAGTCAATAAATAAAGCCTTTTGCATAGTATACACACTACAAATAAGACCAATCTATCCATCAGAGGGTAGGTACTTTGAACACGGCTCTTTTAGCTCTTTCTCTCTAACATAGCTCTGAAACTCATACTATAGGCAACAGAAGGCATTTATTTATCTTCCAAGTATAAGGCTATAAAAATGACAGTTTAGAAGCAGGAAAGAATATACAAAGAAATTTTCAATCTAGCTAATGTTAATGCACAACCAGCATTTGCTTTATATACATAATGCAACCAGAAATAAATTAAATGACAGATGGTTTCTCCCTCCCCTCTTGTCTGTTGCAGCATGACTAGACAAACAATCTAAATCACTTGCAAATACGTGCTATGGAAACACTGTGCAGAGGTAGTTAATTATTCCTGTCAAAGAATAAAAAAGCAATTGCATTATTTACTTTGAACTTGCAATCACAGTAAAAAGTGAAGGTAATTCCATGTTCATCTCTGGGAGTAATCAGTAAATCCATTGACTCTGTAACTGACAGACATTTTTTTTATAAGTGGAAAAGAAGTGTCTAAGTGAAAAAAAAAATTATAAAAGGTATAAGAATGCTGCTGCAATAAACCAAGCAACATTAGTAATTATCTTCTGTTTAACTAGACTCTTATGGAGGTGTACAGAATACAAAATGTATTGTCGTGCAGAAAAGAGGTAAGCAAATTAAAAACTTCAGAGACAATCCAAGGATCAATAAATGTCAGCTCTCAAGATTTTTTTGGCCATTACAAGGACAGATTATCTTTTCTTACAGTCTATGTTTTGTTATACTGCTCTTAGAGTTGTCGCTGCAATTAATGCATCTTAGTTTCCTAGTCAAAAAATGAAAAAAAAAATCCTTCAGAACTAACAGGTTAGAAAAGAATATGTTACACTCACTTCTGGTTGATTTTCTAGGTCTGTACTAATTCTTCTCATTCGCCAGAGAAGTAGGTTTGTTTGAGCCACTTGTATTTCAAGACAATGATGGACCTAGCAGAGCTTATCCTCTTTTTCCCAATGATATTCAGGTGACTTGCCTTGCTGGGGGACATAGTACAGACCCCATTTGGGATGAAAGAGGAAGGAGGGACGCCTAAAGTTTTTTAATGTCTAAGAAACCTCAAGTCAAACTGTCTGGCTTATACATTAAAGGATGTGTCATTCCTTACTCCCAGGACTCTGATGCACAGTAATGGACAGGAAGTGAACCACTCTATTTTCTGTACAAGTGTTTTCATAAAGATAAGAAAGGATGTTGGAAATTGAAACAGAAATAGTGAAGAAATAAATAGTGCATATACATTCCTTTTAGAGTCTCACTTGCCAAATATGTGTGCATGAATGTACCCTACAGCATATGTTTTCACCAAACAGGAAAAGAATATTTCTAGAATGGATTAAATAGTATTCTATTAGATGCTATTATGATCGCAGCAATGGAAGATTTTAAATTGAGAGAAGGAGTATATTAAAACTGCACAGACTTTACACATTGTTGTTAGTGCACGACACAAATTATATTCATGTCAGCTAGTATGCCAGATCAGGGAAAGAAAGTCTTTAGTAAGTAATTCACCTCAGCTTGGTCAGAAAACTGTTTCTCAACAGACTGCTGTATGTAAAGCAGAGGCATGAATGATGGCAAACAGAAGCTATGAAACATTCCTGAAGCACGTTCTGCATTTTGCTCACTGAAAAGAATCACTGACTCCTTACACACAGGCTCACACAGTCTGGGACTTACATTTCATCTCATTCCTTGCTACCCAAGGAAATGCACTCTAGTTTGCCCAGTGGCAGAAGCAGCACACAACTGACAGGAATCATCACCTTTTTTAACTGCACTGTACAGGCTACATCTGTAATTCATACTCCCTTTCCTATAGTGAAAGCCTTCCAATGAATTATCAGAAGACACTAAAACAACTGTCTCTAAAAGTACAGCAGTTATGTTCCCCTGGGGCAACAAAACTGCTGACTACTGGGGGAATTTGAAAAATAGTATTAAACTCAAAATGACTGTCAGATTTATCTAATTGTAACTTTGTTTGGTATTGTGAGGAGTTACATTGTGGAGGTATACATGCAGAGATGACAGTGATTCTTCTCCATGACCACACTTAAAAATAAGTGCATTTTGAACAGTCATGATTTTTCAGGTAGTGTGCATTTAGTAGCAATTAATTTATTAATCCTATTAATCAGAATATGGGTTATTATTTTACACTTGTAAAAATATGAGGGTTTTTTTTCACATTTGATAATGGACCTCTTAAGTTTAATTTATTCATTTTCAGAAAGCTGCGACAGAAACCCTGACACATTTGTGATTACAAGAATACTTAGAACTGAAATAATGATGAAGGAATGGGTCTCCATACAGATTTTACAGAATCTTGCAGCTCTCAACAGGGCAAATATGTCATTGAAAATGCACCCTACCAAGAAAAAAATGAACATGATAATGAGAAAGAAAAGAAGCAGACATTTTCCATTTTAATACAAGTGCTAACCTGAGATTCTGCACAGGACAACACAAGGTAGTGAATTGTTAGTGTTGTTATACTAAAAAAAGACAATGGAAAAAAAAAGTAAAAAGAGCTCATAAAATTTTAAGAAGTACCACAGCCTCATTGTAATTTAATGAGAACTGATCTTTAACTATCAACTTAGAAAGAAAAATCTCTGATGAATAAACATCTAAAAACTAAATGTGTAGAGAGGGCAAAGGAGAATTCCACATATACACCATTGGTGTCATATAATATTTGTATGGTATTAAACTTGAAACTGTGCCTAATATTCAGTTTTAATATGTCACAAAATCAATTTGTCTGGGATTGGTCACAGTCTGGTGTCACTCATACAAATAACTAATTCTCACTAAATGAAATTTTAGGTTATTTTCTTAGCACTTTGGTACCTTTTAATGGAAATTAAAGGTATATAGCTTCATCCACTCGCTAGCTGGTATATCTCCATTTCCTATATGTCTGTATTCAGAGTCCATGCCTTCTAAAAAAGCCCCACCAATAAATCCAGATCCAAAACAGGCTAATCAAACCCTGTAAACCTAACCAACAGACAGTATAAAGCTTGTTCTTGCTTTTCTATAATGCTAAATTAATTCTTCCTGCAAAATATTTCCATTAACTCACACGGACTGTCTGATGGGAGCTGCTCTTTCAGCCCTGCACGCTAAGCAAAAGGAAGATACTGGCATGTGCTCAAGTACTTATACCTGGTGGGGACTCCTAAGTGCCTCCATAGTGCTTGAAAGATTTGGTGGTTCCCTGAGAAACTGTCAGAAAAATGGGAAAAGAAACGTTGCAAGTTAATTAGGGGGATTTGACTTAGCCTTGTTTTCCCACCCCTCTTACTCAATTAAAAAAAAAAAAAAGAGGAAAAAGGCATTAAGATGTCATCAACAAACTTAGAAAAACTTCCCTTATTTTTCTTTTCCCCAGAAAACTGAAGATTTAAGAAATTGGGAAGTTTGTTCTAAAGTTTACTTGCAGCTCACTTCAGATCAGAGAGTAGAACTGAACAAAACGATAGTTGATGTAAGAGTAAAGTCTCAGAAATTTCATTCTCTGAAGTGTTTTTCAATATCTAATTTCAAGGAATATATCTTATTGTAGTTGCTGTAAATAAGTTTTCTAACTGTGATCATGAAATAAGTCAGAATGTATGTAAGCTCCTTCACATAGCTTATCTGTACACATGCTGGAGATTATTCTACTAGAAACCCTGAGTATTGCATGTATACTGTGCATGCATGAGAAAAAATAGAACATACCTGGAAGTCTGAACTTATGTTTTAATAGAGAATATGAGTGGACTAAAGAATGACTTGATAATCAAAGAAAAAAAAGGAAAGTAAATACAACACATTACATATTGTAATAAGTAATAGGATAATAAGAACAGAATCATTTCATATGGAATATAATAAACATGCAGAATAAACAGTCAAAATGGAAACCCTGGATTTTGCCAGGAGACAGAAGAATTTCACACACTGAGCACTAAAGCTTTGAAGGGAATATGTTAAAATTGGAAAGGGTGGATGCAACAGTTCAAATAAACATATGAGCATTACAGAGAAAAGCTTTAAATCTATACTAAAATATAAAAAAATATATAAAATAATGTCTGGAATGCTGGTAATGCTATTCTGTGCTGGAAGGGAAAGGCCTGGGGAATTTTACATTTGAAAATGAACAAATGAACAAAATCTATATTTTAATCACAGTGTTCGAAACCTGAGTCCTAAGAAAAAATACCAACTCAAATTCCATATGTTCAAAAAAGGAGCAGATGATATATTTTATCAATTTACAAGAGAACTTCAATGACACTCAAAAATCTATGGATTTAGAATTCATGAAAGAATTTAGGGATTGTTCAGAAATATTTCACTTAAGAGAAGAGAGGATCCCTTGTTATATATAAGTGCATAAGAAAAAAAACCTCTACAAAGTTTAACCCAAATAAGCAAAACAATGAAGAAAACCACCAGGAAAGCTATATGTGAGAATGCAAAATTTAGGAGTTTACAATGAACAATGAAACAAACAAGAAAGTTCTTCATACTTATCCTTAAGTAGAGAAGAATACAGAAAATGAAGCAAGACAACTACATCATAAAGCTATTTAGAGACTTAAGATTTCAAAACTTAAATTAAAACTAAGAGTTTGACAGGTCAGTGATTTCCATAGCGTGGACTCAGTGAACGTATGTTAGTCTTGTTCTTTAATGCACTAGGCATGGCTGTTTGAAGTATATAGCAGTAAGTGCTACATAGTATCCCTAATTAAATATCAATAGAACACTACTTAAGACTTATTATATGCAATATTAGGCACATACTAACCTTCACAATATACATCTCATTATCTGGAATAGCTGGCAAGACAACATAGTTTGAAGATTTGGTTGTACATAAATGCAGTTGGGTCATTAAAAACACCTATTTTTTAAACACTGTAAATTAGTTTCCGGTTATATTCAGAAGTTAAATTTTGAGAGAGTAACTATTATTTCATGGAAAATAATTAGCAGTGCTGCTAAGAATGGGCACGCTCATGCTCAGCACAAGCTCCTGAGGAGCTCGTTGTACTGACAGCTCCTGCAGCTGTACTGCACTGCTGCCTGGGGCCAGGAGGGACTAACTGCCTGAGGCACCATGCCACTGCTCCACAGTGGCCTTCAGCCAGCTCGCAGGGACCTCAACAGCCCACAGCTATAGCCCCCTTCACTTCCACATCTGAATGTGAAAGTCTACAGAAAAAGACGTAGTGGTAGCAGGTCATTGGGTTAGCAATACATGAAAATAATAGACACCTGACATAGAACCTGGATGGAGTCTTTCAAGTTTAGGAAGTCTAGCACAGTCCCAGAAAGCTCATATTTTTTGCTCTCAGCAGTAATTTTTTTTTTTTGCCCCTGTAGAAAAATAGGGATTTCCATTCCCATGGAAATTCACTGAGAAAGGTGAGAGGGTGTAGGATGGAATCCAGTACTGGGATGTGCAGTATGAGATATTCAGAAACTGAATTTAAATGCAAGTGTTACAAAGATTAATGGGATAATGGGCAATATAAAGAGTAGAGAGGGATAAATAAGAATTCTCTACCATAGGGACCATTTTGTGAAAGTATATAGCAGAAAATAAATAAATGAGAGTGGAGCAGGGAGAATGAAAATGAGAGACTTCCTCTTAGGACTGCAAAGCAGGGAAATTTGCATGATTTCTGGCATAGTAATCTAATGCTTGCAGAAAATATAGAGAAGTTCAAAACAGTCACAGGGCACAGTATTTGTTTCTGAAGAAGCAAAAAATAAAGCAATTCAGAACAAAGCAGAAATAACCTGTGAACTAAGAAGTTATGGCCTTTCATCTTGTTTTTCACCAGCAGGTCCCAAACAGCTACTGTATGCAAGTAGAGGGTGCCAGTGTTTTCTTCCTTGAATGTATTCTTTATTATCTTGGTGTTTCCTTCTGTCTCACCCTCTCTCCCTCTCTCTCCTCTTTCCTAATTTTGAAAATTGGTGTCCTGGGTTCAGCGGTAGCAGTCATTTTTCTCCTTCTTAGTAGCTGGTGCAGTGCTGCGTTTTTGACTTTAGGAATAATGCTGATAACACACAGACGTTTTTAGTTGTTGCTAAGTAGCACTTACTCTGATCAAGGACTTTTAGTCTCACGGTCTGCCAGTGAGGAGGGGTAGAAGAAGCCAGGAGGAAGCAGAGACAGGACACCTGACCCAAACTGACCAAAGAGGTATTCCATACCACAGCACGTCATGCCCAGTGTATAAACTGGGGGCAGTTACCTGGAAAGCCCAGATCACTGCTCAGATTGGGCTGGGAATCAGTCGGCAGGTGGTGAGCATTTGTTTCTGTTCCCTTGTTATTTCCCTTATCATTATTATTATTGGTGGTAGCAGTAGTGGTTTGTGTTATACCTTAGTTACTGGACTGTTCTTACCTCATCCTGTGGGAGTTACATTCTTTCGATTCTCCTCCTCAGCGAGTGGAGGGGAAGAAGTGGGAGGGAGTGAATGAGCAGCTAAATTGTTCCGAGTTACCAGATGGGATTAAACTGTGACAACTGGGAAGGACAGGTTAGTTGCTATTTAGTAAGGATTTGCAATTGCGTAGTTACACAAATAAAAATTTTCCAAGGTTGCGTGGTTTTAGCACAGCAGTAGAACAAAAAATCAGTGAAAAGTACCCCCACTGCAATAACTGTGGCCCCAAATCTGGTCTGAGAAACATATTTGTGCCCTCACTCCTTATAACATAGAACAAAACCAGGACAAGCCATTATCAGAGGAGAATATCTGGTTTGTAAAAATCAGAATGGATGATGAATTTATCTTTTTTTTACAATGTTATGTCTCTCAGAGGTATAAGAGTACATACTGTTACAAATATAACCTTAACATTTCATAAAAAAATAAGTTCTGTTGTCACCCTTGTCTGTAACAACCTCTAGATTAATATTTTCTTTAGGGCATACCCATATCCTTCCCCTCCTCTTCATGGGATACGGACAGAAGGACAGACAAAGAGGAAGCAAATGTGGGTAATAGAGGCCAATAATATGCACAAGAAACATTTACCAGCTGGCAGAAAGTGTGTATTCGAATCAAGCACAGCACTTAAATTAAAGGTAATGTTCTAAACCCCCACTCCAGACATAAGGAAATATTGTATAATTTTTTTCTAGAACATTACATCATACAGTAATTGTTTTACTACTTCAAAATCACATACATATTTCTGCGTTTGGACCATGAAATCAATATTATCAATATGATGAAGTAAAACATCTTCATAGAGATTGCACTCACCCAATTAAATGGTACACTAGAAATCCCTTGCTGTTACACAAGAATAAAACCAATTATCATTTTCAAGAAGCTAGTGTAAGGACACATAAACTTTCATGACAGCATTCCATTCTCCCACACATTGCATTTCTAAAACATAGTCACGCTAATATTGTGGCTGATAACACTTTCAAAGCCAAAGTCAAAGTTTTTAAAATCCTTCATGTCATCTGGAACACATAAAGTGTGATTCTAGTGCAGTGTTTGAAGGCTATTTTAATTTTTATTCTAGAAAGTATGAATGTCTACAAAACTGGAAAGCTGACATGGTGTATCTGCAAAATATATCTGCGATAACTGAATGGAAATTGATCCTCAGATGTTGAAAGAATCTTAAAAAAAAATGTATTTTTTTCAGGAGAAGGTTATCTTTTTTGGTAAGAATATTGGTTTTCCTGTTACATATTGTTTTAATACCCTAGCTTACCCATAGGAGAATTTATTCTTTAGGTCCCACTTGGTATTTATTGAAGTAATTTGAACATTTTCGTTGACTTCCATGTCATTTGGACAAGTTGAATTAATTAATTTGTTTGCAAATTGCACACTCATGTTTACAATATCATTTGTCTAAAAGTTCTAAAATTTAGCAGCAAGCAACTTGCTTTCATAACGTATATAAACCTCTGCAGAAACTAGTTCAAACATGGGTTTATACAGCATTTGTAATTTCAGAGAAGTCCTGTGTCAGAAGGTGGGCTGGGAAGAGGGAGGAAAAAAAGGTCAAAGATTGGTTCCTTCTTACTTCATACTTTTATTCTCAGTATAGATACCGCATTAGTGCCATGGGGCATCCTGTAGTTAAAGCCTCCAGAGTACAGCTTTTGCACTGAGTACATGAAAATGAGTTGCATCTTCTAATATTTGTCTCATATATTCCTTAACCACTGTTACACACAGACCCCAAAATGAGAGTAACACTGTGAGCACTTTTTATAGCTTAGAGAACTTATATCCTCCTTGTGCTTGGAATTCATAGGGAACAAAATACCTTCCTTAATCTCCAGCTAATTTTTAATGAACCAGATAAAGCACAAATACAGAAAGGCAAAATTTATCCCATTCTCCAATATGAAGGGATGAATTGAGTCTACTGTAAATCTGCAACACAGATTTATTGGTCACGTTGTGATGGCTTTTTAGATGCAGTTATCCCACAGTATTAGACAGTGAGCTGTTCAGTGTGGCCACTGTACTCTTGCCAAAAAGTCTGATTTGGAAATCCAGTTCCCAAACTGAAATAGACAAATAAATGATCTTTTGTTCAATGATACATGAATGTCTTTGATCCCCATAGAAGTCTTTCTTTGCTTTTTAAGTAATCAGCCTAGAATAATCTGATACTTTTACATTACGTGTGGAGAGAAGAGCCCCCTCTGAAAAAGGTTTTCTGGCAAGACTTGTGACCTTGCAGGGAACCCAGACTGGAGTTGTCTGTTCCTGAAGGACTGCACTCCTGGAAGGGACCCGTGCTGGAGCAGTTTGTGAAGAGCTGCCGCCTGTGGGAAGGACTCACGTAGGAGAAGGCAGTGGAAGACTGTGTCCTGTGGGGGGCACCCCACACCGGATGGCAGTGGCAGAGGCAACATGTGATGAACTGATTGCAAAACCCCTTCCCTGTTTCCTCATGTGCTGCTGGGGAAGAGGTAGAGGAAATTGGGAACATAGTTTATCCCGGGACAAAGGGAGGGTTTGACAAAAGGCATTTTAAGATTTGGTTTTATTTCTTATAAAATTTCTATTCTGATTTGTTTGGTTATAAGAAAGTAATTTCCCCAAGTCAGGTCTGGATTGCCCATGATGGCAATTGGTGAGTGATATTTCCCTGTCCTTATCTTGACCCACAGGCCTTTCATTATATTTTCTTTGCCCTGCCCAGCTGAGGAGGGAAGTGATTGAGCGGCTTTGTCTTTGGCCCAGCCCAGGATCAACCCACCACAGATATAGGCTGTAATACAATATAACTCTGATAAATGAATTTTCATAATACAACAAGAGAGGAAATTATATTAAAAAGGTAAGATAATGGTATGAATAGATAAAAGACAATGGACCGAAATGAAAACTAATAAGGAAAGCAACTTCTCACCAACAGAACAGCCTCTCCTAGATTCCTCCTGGGGGTTTTGCTATTCTATTTAACAAGA
The DNA here is from genome assembly GCF_028554395.1 of Pezoporus wallicus. Taxonomy (NCBI): domain Eukaryota; kingdom Metazoa; phylum Chordata; class Aves; order Psittaciformes; family Psittacidae; genus Pezoporus; species Pezoporus wallicus. The sequence goes on from NW_026640754.1 coordinate 1,475,030, forward strand.
TACTTTTGATAGTGTATTCGTGATTAAATCATACACACTGTACTTGAATGCTAAAAAGAAATCTTTGCCAACCATATATAAACAACAAAACAAAGTCACAATCTGTATCAGAAATTAATTTTTCTGTTGCTTCACTTGAATGTACATCTTACAGTTTATTGACAAAATATGTTTCCCAGTTTCCCCAGCTTCCCAGATTTGTAAAAGGTACACTTGAAATGTAATGTTTTCTTGATCAAGTCATTAAGAGATACTAAATACCAGCTTACCTCCATCTGAAACCTTTCTTTTGTTGGCTTTTAAGATTCTATGCTGCATTTAAAATTGCACTGCTAGAATCAGCATGGAGGATAATGCTGGAATGCTGTTTTCAGGCACATGCTAAAAGTTTTGTAGGTAAACTTTTATTTAACATACATACATATATAATAACTTTTTTTGTATTTCATTAGAAAATTCAGAATAAGCAAAACCAGAAAAAGTACGCATCATTTTCAGTGAGGAAAAGAACAGTGAGAGAGAATGTTGCACTTGTGTGCTATTACAAGCTGAAATACTGACAGCATTTTCTGCATAATCTTGTAGAAATGACGAGAGAGATCATGTAAAAAGTTATGGTTCATAGCCTCCTTAAATTTCTTCAAAACAGGGAAGACTGAAGTGCATAAGGTATAGCATGCAAGTTCATTAGTGTCTTTTCTTTAGTAACAGGAAGTGTAAATTTTATCTCTTAGATATGTAAGGTTAAAAGCTTCATTACTCAAAGAAGAAATCACCTTTAAGCTTAAGGAATCCAAATGTTACACCACCAATTAAATGAAACAGAAATAATAAGAATTTTGCATACAATGGTGTTTACATTTACTGTCCTCAGCAATAAAAAAGATTAGCATTCAAAAAAGATTGCCAAAGATCAAAGAAGATTAGAGAGAAAAATCAATGATTATTATTTCAGACTTTCAGACTCCTTCTTTCTGTCTTCCATCTCTTTCTCTTCTTTTCAATTTTTATGTTGTGTAAATTATTGATACATGTGTCTTTATCATTTTATGACTTTCAGTAATCCAAAGGATTGAAACAGATAGTTAGAATTGAAATAAAAGATTTGTCAGTTATGACCTGAAATCAGCAATGTATATGTATATTATAACACAGCTTTTGTACTACATCATAATAACACTGTGCTCTTCATTAACTAGTACCAGCAGTGGTAGAACCCTGTAATTGATACTGCTGACTGCTTGATCTGGAGTAAAAGTAATACTTTTTTTCTATGTCTAGTTTGAGGATTCTTCATATTTCCATTTTATGGTACATTCTGCAAGCTCTATCACAAGAAACCCGGATGAATGGGTTTGTCATGCTAACATGGAGAGAGGGGGTGGTCACAGACATCACTGGTTGTGGCAGATGGAGGAAGAAACTAAAAAATTCCTGAAAGGTGAGGGAATTTATAATAATATGGTTCCTTTTAACCTGTGTTTAGGAATGGTGAAGTCCAGCCTTTTTATCATGGGTTACGTTATGTGTCTATCTCCAACATTTAGCAGAAAAGACAGAGTCTAGGAACTTTCTTTTTTCGTAAAAAAAAGAATCCAACAACAAAACAACAAAACCCCAAACATTTAATAGTGATACAAGAGTTAAAAATAATAAGAAAAGAAATTGAAAAAAGAAAGACTGAGAAACTCTCAGTATAATTCATTCAACCAGACCAGAAATGATTCTGGAAACAAAAACAAATAAGGTTTTTTAAGCATGCAGATATTTTACCTCCATTTTCTGCAGTTTCTGTGCATTTTAAGAAAAAGAGTGTAAAATTAACTTTAATCTGGTTTTCCAGTTTCCTAATGCTTGCTACCACAGAAGATATTACAAATCAAAGCATACTTAAACTCCGCCTAGAAGGTGCTTTAAAATTAAACTTGTTTCAGAAATCTCACAGAGCCCTGTGCCAGCTAGGGACAGGAAGGATGTGACATCCAAACCTGTAGCTTTGTGGAAAATACATAATTCCTGAAAAAAAATGCTGATACGAAACAATTCCGTTTATGAAGAGTCTAAAGCTCTTCATAAAACTCTAAAGCTCAACAAAACCCAGCCGGACAGCTGTCAGTCTGCTCCTTGGGCATCACAACTCCTTTGGAGACTGGAGTAGTTATGGAGCTCATATAAATTCTCATGGTGTGAACAGCTGTAACTGAGACCATGGTTAGCACAGATCTTTGCCAAGGATCTGAACATTTCACTTGCTGAAGGACCATTAATACAAATGTAGCTCTGGATGCTCTGCCACTGCCTGAAGTTGTGGTGCATGGACAGGAAAGATTCATGCACAGCTCAGCCTTCTGCCCAGCTCTTAAGGCACCAGGAGACAGAAATAAAGGGGAGAAAAGATTTGATTTTTGGTTACACTGCATTTCTGTTGCTGTGTTTGAATAATATACTTCCTCTAGTATAATAACCCCCCAGCCTGTTTTTAGCTGTCTGCCTACAATAGAGAATGAGCAACAGGATTAGAAACATTTCTATTACAGTATGAGCCATTTTCTCAGTACTTTACTGCTTTCCCACTTCTGTCCAGGGTAATAAAAGAATGGGATGCTTCTCCTGTTATCCAACTATTCAGCTGATACTAAGGCGATAATAAAAGAATGATTCTATGTCCATTTGGAAAATTAATCAAAGTGGATTCTGATCTATTCTCAAAGGCCTACAAATGAGATGAAAAGAAAATAATTGCCTAAATCCAGATTCATCATCCCTTTCAGTAGTATGGATAGGCTGAGTATACACATCTAGATTTTTAAGGGAACTTAATGCTCTTAATAACAGCCATCAAATGAGATTTTTAAAGGTACCTAAGCATCTAATTCTCATTGGTGCTTATCTGCATCTTCATAAGCCTACTAAGTACTATAAAAAACATCCTTTGATCATCATCAAGTGCATAAGGGAACTCTCAAAAGCACGTAAGCATCTGCCAGATATTCATTCAGAGGAGCAGAGGTAGGAGGAAGCAGATAGAATAGAATAAGTAATTTAAAAGAACAGGTAATTTCATAAATAATCTACAGTCTCTTTTTGTGTCAAGAGCAAATGCCTCAAATGGGGAGAAGTTATGTAATTTTCATTTTCCCAAACCTTAGTCTGATTTAGGCATGGACCACAAAGTATGGTATATTGTAGTTTATATTTTCTGTATTTCACTTACCTTAAGGAAAAAGCAGAAAACACACCCCCCAAAAAAAAACATGTTTTATGACTCAATTCAGTCTCTTCCAGTAAATTTAAGATACTGCTGCTTAGGATGTAAGCATCTGCCCAGTCCTTTAAGAAAGCCCATGATTTACTTTACATATCCTGATCCTTTATGTTATATTTTTAAGAATATGTTTATCTCACTCTGCTTTTCCACAGCAGAAATGTTATAATAAATCGTTCTCCAAAAATTCAAATAGCTTATTTTCTGCCAAGAATTCAGCAAACTTTGTTTAAACTACATTTCTTCTGGAAGGCGGAAGTGCTATCTCTCTTCCAGATACCATTTGAAAATGACATGCAAATTCATGTGAATTCCCTAAATTTGCAGAAATGAAATTTTGTTTGCCACTGAAAACATTCTGAAGAAAAAGGGAACACAAGTTGTTTTTAAATCAAGTAAAAAGTTTGAATTTTCTTGACTTTGTGTTGTATAATTATGAAACATTTTTTTCTCAGGACTCACCATGTTTGCTGTGTGTGTTTTATTGCCTCAACCCATAAGGAAAAAGGCTATATTCATTTACATTTTTTATTTCTTTTTGGCTTCTGAAAGTTATTCCTGTTTAAAAGTAAAGAAGCTTTTGTCTGGTCTCTATGTAGACAAACAAGCACCTTGACCAGAAGCGCAGTCTTTGCAATTCCTGTGCTCTAAAGAAGTCAGGGACTATTCATCCTTGTTATCTTCAGGAAAAAGGATGAATGACAGTCTTTTCATTATTATTATTTAATAGAGTATAAATGCAACACTGAACTGTCTGTCACACAAGCTGGTATGACTACAGAACTCTGTTCCACAGAGTTTATTTACAAAAAGCACTTCTACCACTCAAAGTTTTGAATGATAAATAGGGAATGCAAGCTACCTCTAAAGGTTTATCTACATTGCTTACTTAGAATAACTTACTAATATCTGATCAACACCTCTAGTTTCCTTGCTAGTGAAGTCAAACACAACAGTATTTCTACTAATTAAAAATTCAACATAAATAACTGATGTAAATGATCATGTGTCTTCTCAATTCAGCAGGTGATAAATTGTAGGAAAAATATTGTCTTTACCAAAATTCAGTATTGCTTAAGGCAAAACAAGACTAAATTCATGGCTGTGTGCTAGGAAAAGGAAGATATTTTATAGTTTGCATCAACAGAGTTCCTATTTAATCTGTATTCTAATCATACAACTCTAATACTTTGTTTTATGACACCTGGATGCTCATTTTCTTTGGCTAACAAATCTGGCTATGTAAGTGAAAGAAATGACTTTTTACAGTTAGTGTGTAGGAATTTTATGGTAAAAAACAAAATAGAGGAAATGTCTGAACTCATCATTGAGGGGATATAGAAACCTTTTAATTACTCAAGTTCACAATATAGTTATCATCATGTATTCCAGACTTGAGTTTCCTAGCACGTAAATCAAAACCAAAGCTGTATTCAGTTGCTCACCTATAAGCACCTATTACCATGCCTAGGCACATGCTGAAACATCAGCATGAGATTGGCAGATAAAGTGCAGGACCTGTGGGAAGCTCACTCCCTCCTGGAGGAGTAGCAGAAGACCCAGCAGAAGACTCCAGGGCACCTGAGACGGCACGAAACAGCTATGCCCAGGCAACTGAACAAAGTCTCAGGAGTGTTCATTGCTGGCAAATGCTACAGACTTTTTCCTTCTGACAGGAAACCTCAACAATGTATTCAACTTGGGATAAAATGCCAAAGATTTAATGATGTCAGAGGAGGCAGAAGAACCTTATAGATGGGTAGGATTTTTTCAGAAACTAGATAAAAATGTCAAAAAACTTACTCATAAGAAAAAATTTTAATGAAATATGGAAACGTTTCTGATATCACCTATAGCAACAGATATAGCAAGTGAAAGAATCAGTTTCAGTTTTGCAAACAGGTCAGAAAATACAGAAAAAAGATTGAGTTTAATATAACCCTCAGATAAATATGTTTAGCCTTAAAGAAAGAACGAAATACTTTTCCTGCATAGATAGTTGTCGTGGTTTAAACCCAGACGTAACTCAGAACCATGCAGCCACTCTCTCACTCCCCCCTCCTACCTACCCCCACTCCCAGAGGGATGGGGAGGAGAATCGAAAGAATGTAACTCCCATGGGCTGAGATAAGAACAGTCCAGTAACTAAGGTATAACACAAGCGCCTACTGCTGCCACCAATAATAATAATGATAAGGGAAAACACTAGGGAAGAGAATACAACCGCTCACCACCCGCCGACCCGATACGCAGCCCAATCCGAGCAGTGAGCTAACCTTTTTGGGTAACTGCCCCCAGTTTATATACTGGCATGATGTGCTGTGGTATGGAATACCTCCTTGGTTAGTTTGGGTCAGGTGTCCTGTCTCTGCTTCCTCCTGGCTTCCCCTCCTCCCTGGCAGAGCATGAGACTCACAAAGTCCTTGGTCAGAGTAAACATTACTGAGCAGCAAGCAAAAACATCACTGTTATCAGCGCTGTTCCCAGGCTGAAAGTTAAAAACACAGCACTACACCACCTACTAAGAAGGAGAAAAATGACTGCTACTGCTGAACCCAGGACAACAGTAGAGCAGAAATTCTACATGCTCTACCACTTAATTCTATGACGAGAGATGCAACATTTTAAGTGAAAAGAAAATCAATAACAAAATATGGCATATTCAGCTTCATCTCCAAACTGCTTCTTTACAAAAAAAAGCTTTATGTTTTTATGAGATCACCCAGGCCCAATCTAAAAACCTAAACTTAGACATTGCTTACAAAGACACTAAACTATCTGTTCCTGGTGCTTATACTGGAGTGATACATTCCATTGTTATAGGATTAATAGAATTAGTAATGGATTAGTAATAGTAATTAATCTGTAATTAGTAATGAATTTGTAATGAATCTGTAATTGAAGATTGTTTTTAAAACATTTGTTGCCAGATTTAAATAGCTGATTCTCTGAAGATGCTGTCTCTGATATTGACTATGCAAAGCTTCTGCTTTGGGTACAAAAGACAAATAGAAAGCCATGGGTTTATATCATTGTACATAAAGCTTCTTCAATATCTACTTTGTATGTTTTACAACCCAAATTTAGCAGTTTCTACCATCTTTTAGTCTTTAACAATGCTTAAAAGTATAATGACATTATTATTTTCTGTTTTTTTAAACAAAATATATTACTTGAGACTACTATTATTGTCCAAAACCTACTCTAAACCAGTGAAAACAAATTAAATCTAACCTTCTATATAAATCATCATCATCACTAACTTATTTCCAAGAATGTAAAATGGTGTCTACATTGAACTATAAAAAGGTCGAACTGCAAAATAATTTACTACAAACTGACAAAAAATCTGGGGAGGAAAATAATGTCTAGATGTACACTGCCACCACTGGATAAATGATAGAATCTGCATGAATTTTATAAACAGCAGGGGAAAATAAACAGAAAAATACTTCTTGAATGCACAATGCTTTGCACCAATAGTATACCTAAATTGATCTGAAAGATAAATTTTATCAGTACTAGCAAAAATGATCTGAAACTGTTGGTTTCTTTCTTCTTACAGGCAAACTAAAATAGATGCTGACAAAGTGAAATAGCTCAATAAAGTGACATTTTTGGGCAAATTTATTCATTAGGTGTCTTTAAATAGAATAGAAATTTATTGATGTGACCAAAAAAAAAAAATTCTTTCCAGTGCTGGTGGTACCTAGCCAACCTTTTCTACTTAAACTGCTTCTAACATCTGACTAACTGCTAGGCAGGGTAAAATTTTTGAGTCTCACACTGTCTTGCGTATTCAAGGCATACATAAAATGTTGATTCTAAGAGAATAAGCCGCTATGTTTTACATTAGAAAGATTCACAGTCCTAGGCCATTTCTAATAAATAACTCCAGCATTTACAATGAAAGGGGAAAAACAGTGAAGTAACAATTTCTCTGGCAACAGTCCGTTCAAAATTCCTTCGAAGGCCTGTTGAGAGGAAAGTCCCCCAGGAGGCACTGGCATGTTTCATTATGACAGTCCTTGGCAGCTCATCAGTTCTACTCAGGAAGTGATCAGCCCCTTCCAGCAACCCAGTTAATTTGTTTCCTACTCCAGCTTTTAGATTCTCTACCCTCTGGCCTTGTTCTTTTCTCTGCAAAGCAATCAAAGCAAATAACCACATTCAGGCTAGATTCTGGGCCACCCAAACCAACCCCAAGGAAAGGGCAGAGGTGCACCACTCGAGCATCACCTATTGTGCTACTAACTACTGAGGAAGAAGGATGGCAACCACTTTTCCTTGATGAATAAAGATTTTTCACTAAATTGCATAAACATCTGTCAAATGGTTTTAGAGGAAAGCATGCTTGACAGATATTTTTTAAGGTTGTTCTCTTTTGATGAAATCTGTTTCTCATTAAATCCATTCAGATCACTCTCTAGCTTTCCAGCACAAGTTTTGAGCTGCCTTCAGAATAGGGCTTCGTGAATGGAGAGCCTTGATATCTTTCTTCATTTAAATTTTGATCAGTCTGAATATCATTTCTGTGACACTTCCTTAGCTGTTGTCCTGAATTAAATTACATTGATTTGTTTCTACTTGGTATTATATATGCAGGTGCAATTAAGCCATAACACTCTAAAAGTTTCCATACTGAAATAAGAAACTTTGCAGAAGTTCACTGGCTTCACTGGCTTTGTCACAATGGAAACTGCTTTTAGCTAACCAAGCCCCTGAAAATGTCCCTTAAGCAACAGTTTGAAAGTCAAAACATTCCTGTCAAAAAAGACAAGAATTCTGTTGAAGCCTGTTTTCCCTAGTTAGTTGGATATAGGAGCTTAGTACCTAGGATACACGTTCCTGGGAAAATCCTTGTTCCAGAAAAATCAGTAGCAAATCCTTCCCTGCAAGACTGAATTTTATTCAAGTTATTTGGATATCCTCTTTTTTTTTTTCTGATTAATTTTCACAGATTATTTTTTAAAGGGCTATTTATAGCCAAATAGTATAGATATAACAATGAGAAAAGCTACAGTAATAATTCATGCAAGAACACCAGTCACTATTAGTAATTGTTGGAAGTAGCTAACGGGCTTAATGGAGGTGATGGAGACTGGACAATAGATTACATCTCATTTCTGTGATCTGGGAACCACAGCTTTTTTGTCATTACTGAACTTTTCTGTCATTTTAATACATTGGGGTTTACATGTTGTTTAACTGCATGCTTTATAACAGTATTAAATATATTCACTGGTAAATCTATGGACTGTGTCAGGAAGAGAACTGGACAAAGAAACCATTAAAATTATGCCATCTGCACTATCACCTCGTCTGACCACAGAGAAGAGGAGGAGCCTGTCCTGGTTTCGGCAGGGTTAATTTTCTTCCTAGTAGCTGGTGCAGTGCTGTGTTTTGGCTTCAGTCTGAGAGCAATGCTGATAACACACCAATGTTTTAGTTGTTGCTAAGTAGCACTCACCCTGATCAAGGACTTTTCAGTCTCATGCTCTGCAGGGAGGAGGGGAAGCCAGGAGGAAGCAGAGACAGGACACCTGACCCAAACTAGCCAAAGGGGTATTCCATACCACAGCATGTCATGCCCAGTGTATAAGCTGAGGGGAGTAACCTGAATGGGACCTATTGTTGCTCAGGTCAGGCTGGGTATCAGTCAGCGGTTAGTGAGCACTTATATTGAGTGTCACTTGATTTTTATTCCTTGGGTTTTATTTCTTTCTCAAGCTCCCTTTCATTATTTTTTCTTTTATTACTATTATTGTTAAAAAAATAATAATATTATTATTATATTTTACTTTATTTCAATTATTAAACTGTTCTTATTTCAACCTACAGGTTTCACCTTTTTCTGATTCTCCTCTCCATCCCAACAGAGTAGGAGGGACATGAGGGGGTGTGAGTAAACTGCTGCATGGCACTTAGTTGCTGGTTAGGGTTAAAACACAGCAGAGGCTTAGCTTGAATTTGGGCCTGAGAAAGGAATGTGATTCTCCACACAGGCAAAGGACTTTCGGCCAAAATAATATCACTAAAATGGCATTCCCATAAATGCCTTTCTCTTGGCACCCCCATGATCATGAAAGCACACACAACTTATAGATAGCTGCTGTAATGACTGAACAATGAAACAGAAACACATGATCTACCATGTCTGGATAAGAATTCAGCAACACTTCACACAGTCCCTAAAAATCTCCCGTTAAAAATTATTTTGGATGACATGGATCTAAAAACATCAGATAAAATGGGGAACTTACCAAGCCTTATTTTCAATGCTTTTATTTATCTTTTTTCTCCCTAATTATCAATTTTGTTGACACAGCTCTCTGAAACTGAAAGCTGCCCAATTCTGCATGAATGCCACAATCATTAATCATGAACATGATGGCAAAGTTCCTTGAAGCATGGATTGTATCTTCCTCTGTAATGCAGACAATGAATAATAGATAGTACCACATATCCTAAGTCTTTGGCTTCACTATATAGTCTCTCCAGGAATGAATGTTGCCTAATAATCATTAAACCATGGGGTTTTGTTGGGTTTGTGGGTGTCCTGGGTTCAGCAGTAGCAGTCATGTTTCTCCTTCATGGTAGCTGGTGCAGTGCTGTGTTTTGACTTCCAGCCTGGGAACAGTGTTGGTGATACCGATGTTCTTGGTTGTTGCTAAGTGATGTTTACCCTGACCAAGGACTTTGTGAGGCTCATGCTCTGCCAGGGAGGAGGGGAAGCCGTGAGGAAGAAGAGGCGGGGTGCCTGACCCAGGCTAGCCAAGGAGGTATTCCATACCACAGCACGTCATGCCCGGGGTGGGGGGTAACTGGGAGTTACCCAGAAGGACATGGGCTTCCGGGTGGGACTTGTTTCTTGGCCGGTGGTATCGTGTTCTCTTCCCTTGTTATTTTCTCTTATTGTTGTTGTTGGTGGTAGCGGTGGTGATTTGTGTTGTACATTGGTTTCTGGACTGTTCTTGTCTCAACCCGTAGGAGTTGCACCCTTTCGATCCTCCTCCCCGTTCCTCCAGGAGCGGGGAAGGGGAGAGCCCCCAGGAGCGGGTGGGGCCTCGATTGCTGTCAGCTCAGCACCACTCACAGGGAGTGAGTGAACAAGTTGCCTGACTGGGTTTAAACCACGACAGTGGGTTTGGGTTTTGTGTGTTTGTTTGTTTTTATTTATTTATTTATTTTCAGTTTGTGCAGATTATCCTGGGTTCAGCAGTAGCAGTCATTTTTCTCCTTCTTGGTAGCTGGTGCAGTGCTGTGTTTTGACTTTTGGCCTGGGAACAGAGCTGATAACACTGATGTGTTGGTTTGGCCAAGGACTTTGTGAGTCTCATGCTCTGCCAGGGAGGAGGGGAAGCCGGGAGGAAGCAGAGACAGGGCACCTGACCCAAGCTGACCAAAGAGGTATTCCATACCACAGCACGTCATGCCCAGGAGGTAACTGAGAGTTACCCAGAAGGGCTAGGGCACTGCAGGGTTGGATGAGGTATCAGTCGGTGCTTGGTTGGGCTGGGGCGGGTGAGTTATCAGTCGGCTGGTGCTGAGGTGTTGTATTCTCTTCCGTTGTTATTTCTCTTATCATAATTATTATTGGTGGTAGCAGTAGTGATTTGTGTTAGACCTTAGTTACTAAACTGTTCTTATCTCAACGCGTGGGAGTTGCATTCTTTTCGATTCTCCTCTCTGTCCCTCTGGGAGTAGGGGGAGGGCAAGAAGTGGGGGGAAATGAGTGAACAAGCTGTCTGGCTGGGTTTAAACCATGACACAGATGTACTTTTGCGCTCCCTTATAGGGTCTTTCTGGCTGGAAAATTCTTAGTGTTCAGGAAATTAGACACTTAGCTCTCTGAACTTTAAAATCTCAACTGAAAAGCAGAAAACCCAAAAGTAGTCATTTACAGAAAATATTTTTCACCAGGTGTTCATTTCTTTCTCTACTATCATTCTGCTGCTCTGCTTTCAATGCAGCAACATAGGAGTGTTTCCTGTAACATCGGAAACACTCAAAAGGAAAAGATATATCACAAACAGGAACAGTAGCAGCAGCTTAGCTTACACAAAGCTGCACGCTTTGGGATAAATGTTTTTATTGCCTATAGGCTTCTGTTGTGAACTGTACACCACCCTTCACCCTCACTATGGTAATGCATTCGTAACTACTGGGAACTCACTGTCATTAGGGGGAGTCTCAGTCTTTGCATTCTTTTCTAAACTTCATATCTCTTTTAAGAAATTTTGTTAATTTAACCAGCATTTCTGATCTTTGATGCTTCATTGTAAATTTAAATAATGTATTTAGATGTCTAAACAAATGCGCCATGATTCAAAATATTGGCCTGTGATTATAAACAGTACAATGGTTTCCAGCTTTTCTCCGATAAACATGACAAGCCCTAAGATGATGAGAGGGAGCGAGACAGAATTTGATCCAAGCAGTGACAGGAAAGTAATAGTGTTGTGTAGCTACTATCAGTGACCTGATTTCAAGGGAAAGTTCTGATGAAATGTATGAATTCAGTTAGAGCATATTGGGAGAAAGAGGATATTCCACAGCAAATAAAATCTCAGAGAATTATGATCATGGACAGTGCATTAAGACTTTGCAAAATGAAAGTGAAATAATAAATCTTACTTATTCACAGGTATATAGAATCTCCTCATGCAGACAGGTGTCAAGATATGATTTACATATAGGATTATATCACATTCTTTCAGATCTCAGTTCTTTAGAAAAGAAGTCTCTAGCTGTCCTTATGACTCATGTAGTTTTGGTTATGTAACTGATCTCCAGACATCTGTTTTCTATAGCAAGTTTCTGCATTATAATAATTAAAATAAAAGCAACTATAACAAAAATATAAACCTATGAAATATACAGTAATCTCTGTAGCTTGCTCAAATCTTGATCAAAATATGCTATGTACCGCATCCCAAATCTTATCGAATACCCAGCCTTGTTATACCTAAAACGAGAGAGACAGAAACAGCAGCACTCCAAGAGATCTGAATTTCTTCACAGGATGTTCTGTCAGCTCAGCTGACGGACAATAACTGTCTACTGCCTTGGAATCAAAGGCAGCTGAACAAAATTTCACTCTGCATCAGTGTTTTCTTCATTTACTGCCAGGAAGGCTGAAAGCTATTCAAAAAGTTTAAAATTTTATTTAGAATTATCTCAATTTAACCTTTCTTTTGAAACAATTTCTTCTTTGTTTTTGTGTTGAAAATGAATTCTGAATAAAAATAACAACAAGCGTTGAAAATCTTGTCACATATTAAGGGCTTCAGGATAGGAAAACGTCTTTAGCTCTTCTCAGATTCTGGGATCATCTGTTTTATAAACTTTCCCATGCCAGATTTTACTAGTCATTTAAGTCTCTGCTCCTTGCATCCTTATGTGATTGTTAAAATCAGGGCCATTACCTCTACTTATTCTCACTTAACCACCATAAAATGTAGATAACAAAATATGCTTTCTACCTCAGATGCATTTTCTGATTGTATGTAATGTGATTAGGGAAAGCATCTTCTCTGATGCTACATTATTTGGATGAGTGCACCACACTCATCCAAAAAGTCCACAGGGGAGATTTACCTGATGTGTCTCCAGCCATAACACTGTAAACTTCTATGACCAGTGTGCAAAGCACTGGATCATATAAAATATTATTGTATTCCTAATTAAAATGCTATAATACAGTATTTGAAAATACTTGGATTAAGGAATTTGTATTAAAAGAGACTTCCATGCATTGTCAATAGCTTTACATCATCATGAAAAAATAAATTACTGTTTCAGTGTAATTATAGTCACATCATTTAAACCTTCCCTGGTTTTCAATTAACTTCTTCATCAATCTAGCTTTATCCAGGCATCACTTCCTATGAACTCCTGGACCACAGGCCTGCAACCTGTGAATTATAGATCCCTCCAACAAACAAGCTGTAATAACCACCTGATTTTTGCCTTTTCATTGCTTCATTCTCCTAGACTACAATGCAGTAAATGCCCAAACGTTGACAAATAGCTCCCCATGACATTAACATTTCATGCATCTTCTTCTCATTGAAGTCATTCAAAATAATTTTTAATCTTTCTGGTTTGGTCAAACCATCCTCTAATTCTCCCACTGATAACACTCTTAGTAAATTGATACAGTTGCCTGTACTTTAGGATCTTGTATATTTTAAGATTTCCATGCATTTCTACCTTTGTCTCTTATTCACTCATTTTATCTTTCTTTCTATAATCTCACACTGTTTATTCACCTGCCCTCCAACCCCCTCTCTTTCTTTGACAGTTGATCATGACATCACTTTTCCTTTCATAAAAAATTCCCAGTGCTAACTTCTACCGAAAATCTTATGAGAAGGAAGTAATACTAACACTATATATACAGTTTTTAATCTGCACAAATGTACACAAAAATTAATCCAATGGCCATATAATCTCACTTAATTCCTTCCCATGCATTCAATTGTTCATTTTCATTCTTTTTCTTATGCAAAATGTGAATTCAGTTTTTTAGTTCTTTAAAGGAAAGAATCCCATATAAATAACTTCTTTGTGGACTTTTTGAAAAAATATTGTTTACAAAATACAGCTAATCATATGCAGATTAGAAATAATACACTTTAAGAAAATGATCAGTATATGGAACATACATCTAGGAAAAGAACAATTTCTGTACATACTCCATGCCTAGAAATCTTCAGACCAATTTTGGTACTCTTCTAAAGCAAACATTTCAATGTGCAGTTCACATGTTGCTGGTTAGGCAAGAAATTACACCATCTGGCAATTAACTGCGTCTTTGATTTTAAAAACTTTTAATGTATATTTCTTCTGAAACTGTAAATAGTATGCCAGTCCACATATAGCAACTACAGTAATGAACAGTTCAAGGAAATAATGAACTAACAATTGATTAAATTAGATAGATTTCAATGTAGCTCACCATTCATAAGACACATAGAGCTTCTTTGAACTTGATAAAAAGACTAATTTATTTCCGTCTTTGGATAAAAACATCAAATGCCTATTAATACCATAGCTATTTCAACTACATGAATTCAATGGTTTTTTTTTTAATAAATAGATATTGCAGAGTAAAGTCTTTAACTGCTGTTGGCAGTGGAATATTCACAGAAGTTTCAGGAAAAAAATCAGTTGGTCATATGTAGGGGAGAGAGTTTTCAAAGCAGCTGGCTTCAGGACTAAACTCAGACTTAATTCTGTAAATTTTATTCTATTTGAAGCTTCAGTCTGTCCTTTCCATTGGTAAAATGAATGGAAACATAAATCAAACTTGTACCAAATCTTTCTCTCGTTATTTGTGAGTCTAATATCTAGAGAAAAGACAAACTCTATTGAAGGTTATTCAAAACTTGCTTGTGAGCTCTGAGCTGTTGCTTGTGAGCTCTGAGCTGTTGTTTCTTTGGGTTGTTTTTCTTTTTTTTTTTAGTTTTAAAGCTAAGTTCGATTGTACAGGTACTATGTAGATAATGTGGAGAACTGATAACTGTTTCTTTCTTCTGATTCAAAAATAACCGTTCCCTCCCTCCTGTGTGAAATTTCCAATTTATTGAAAGAAATAACAGACTTCTATAAAATTTATTTTGCAGCATGTTTTACCAGTACCAATTTAGAGAAAACTCTGTACACTTTTAATGCCTTTCAAGAACAAAAATAGCACTTATATTTTGTGTCAGTTTTGTAAAGTGGCTTTCTCCAGACCCAATGTTCTGGCGTGTAATGATGTCATTTAGTTTTCAGGCTGGTTTTCTTTTTCTTTAAGTCACTTGCAGAAGCAACATCTAGGGAGTTTCTCAGCTGATGAAATCTTGGTCCTAAGATGATGAATCACAGAACTCCCACTGATTTCAGCACAGCCCAGAATCTCATTCATGCCTTTCAAAAACTACTATATTATTATATATTAAAATGCACAATTAATTATATTTTTCAAAAATTTTCAGAGAAGCTCAACTCCAGACTTTCAGTTCTCAAAGGTTCACAAAGACAGGTCTTAAAACTACTCAGATCAATGGCAGAACCTACATTACATCCCTTGCCTTTGAGGCGAAATGGAAGTAATTTATGTACTAAAAGTCCTAGCCCTGTTATTTCTTTCAAGTTTGTACAAATAGTTTATAAAAACAAATAAAAATATTCTAGAAGTTATCAAAAATACATCTTCCTTTTTCCAGTTCTATAAATAATGAATTTGATAGCACAAACACCTTGGCCCCTGAAAAAAATCAAAATAGTATTAAATTCATTTCCAATTCTTGGGCAAAAGTAGTGAGCATACTAAGCTGAACTTTTTTTCTAAAAAGTCAGAATATACATATTCTCCCCCAGATTCATACCTTAAACACCTGAGACCTCAGTTTCTGAAATTTAGTCTCCTCACAAATAGAATCCCAGAGAATCAGACACTGTATTTTTGATTGTTTCTCACAGACAGACTGTCCATGCAAGACATCTTTTCTCATGTTCCTTCGTAAAAATCAATAAAAGAGTAAGTATTAAGGGGAAACATTTATGGAGTGCATCATCAGAAAAGCGCAGTGCAGGGAGCACCACAGTTAAAGAAAAAAAAAATTAGCCAGAGGCCTAAAATAAACTTATGTAGCTAAATCACAGTATCACAGTATGCTAGAGATTAGAAGGGACCTCGAACGATCATCTAGTCCAATCCCCCTGCTGGAGCAGGAACACCTAGATAATGTTACACAGGAATGTGTCCAGGCGGGTTTTGAATGTCTCCAGGGAAGAATGTCTCGGGTTTTGAATGTCTCCACAACCTCCCTGGGCAGCCTGTTCCAGTGTTCCGTCACCCTCACTGAGAAGTTTCTTCTCAAGTTTAAGTGGAACCTCTTGTGTTCCAGTTTGTACCCATTACCCCTTGTCCTATCATTGTTTGCCACTGAGTAGAGCCTGGCTCCATCCTCGTGACACTCCCCCTTTATATATTTATATACACTAATAAGGTCACCCCTCAGTCTCCTCTTCTCCAAACTATAGAGACCCAGCTCCCTCAGTCTTTCCTCATAAGGGGGATGCTCCACTCCCTTAATCATCTTAGTTGCATAGGTGCACTGGGGAACGGTAATGTTATGCAGATGCTTTCCCCTCTAGTGCACCCACATAAAGTAAAAGCAAGGCAATTTCCTGTCTGTCCCAAAGCATGCAAGCACACGAGAAAGACGCAAGAGGAAAGCTTAGCTTCTTGTGTTAGTAAAGGAAATGATCTTGCTGCTGCCTAGGAAACAAATATACCACTCCTAGCATGCTACTTGCCCTATGAAGCAAGTACTCGTTCCTTTTTTTGCTAAAGAAATTATTTTGCCCTTATGCCCCTTCACTTCTTCATCACACGTATTTTCTTACTCTGAAGCCCTTGAACCCTTCTGCCCATAAAGTAAAGAAGACTCCTCGTCAAGTGTGAGCAGCCTCTCCTCACTGCCACTTTCTTCAGCATATTAACTCTAAGCGTAAAACTTATCTCACACACGAAGGCTGTGTTTCCTCTCCCTTCTGTTCAGGATCTTGCCAAAATACCCCACTGTGTAGGCGACCCTCAATTTAGCACTGACATATGGAGGAGGATTGCTTTCTATTGTCCAGCCACTTGTCTAGCTTGTGGCACTGCTCCTTTCTTCAAAGTACAGGAACCATAAAGCATAATTACCTTCTCCTAACTGCAAAATTGGGGTACCATTCTCATCCAGCTCTTGCTTTTGATAATTTGTTGCAGTGTCATGGCTTAAACTGAGAAATGCAATAATTACTTAATTAAATCAACAAAATAACTAAAATAAATTACGTAAGACATGCTGATGGATACAAAAACACTATCCAAATATTCTCTCAAATTAAATGCTCTCAACTTATACGTAGCTATTAATTTTTAACATCTTCATGTAGGTGATAAGACACTTGGTACATAAAGATGCTAAATTCTTTCTCTAATGCTTAGCCAGAGAAACTCCAAGAATTCAAGAATTTGTCAAGGCCTTCTCTAACTATTGCTCAAAGGTTTTCTCAGTGAAGTAGAGGAGTACTTCAGAAGAACACAATAAATAACTTGTGGTGCCAAAGCAAACCTCTCCGCACTTTCCTACTGAACTCTCTCTTTAGCTGTGGAGAGAAAAACAAGAATATGTTGTGCTGAAAAGAAACTGCGGTATCTGCTTTCTCGGTCATGAACTTTTTATCCAATATGTTGTTGTTGCCATTGATTTATTAATTCTATGGAGCTGCATGCAATTTTGCACTCATTATTTTACCTGTCCTGAGCTAGAACAGGTGACAAAGGTCAAAACTTTTTTTTAGTCTCTTAAAACAAAACAGCCTATGAGATAAGGCTGTACACAACAGCATTTGATGTATTACATCTCACTGGTATCTGACAACCCTTACTCTCTGGTGATGCAACTCTTTTCTAATAATTTAGTCTCAGTCTATTAAAAGACAACTACAGATAATGCATCCAGGCAAGTGGTGAAGGATGTCCAGGACAGTACATGTAGAAAGATTATAGAAACACAATTCTAAAAAAGAAGTGTGCTATTGATTTTTTAATCATTTCAGACAGAGACTGTTATATGGATTTTCTACAGGATTGAACATAACTAGAAGCCACTGGAAATGGATTTCCTCTTTGCTACTTCATACGTCATAAAAATAGATTTTTTTATATATATTTACCTCTAAGTAAAGAAAATAGCTAGCTGTTCAGAAGTCATCTTATGGTACCAGAGATCTGACAGACTTTCCAATCTTTTGCTGTTTTGAATGTTATCAGATTCTATATTCCACACAAGTCCTGATGAACAAGTATTTCCTCATTATGTATAAATAAATACAAAATCAGAAGTAGCCTTTGAAGCTTTTGTTCTGCTCTGCCTCTGTCATTTGGGTTCTCAGTTATAAACTGGCCACAGAGTAGAATAGGACCTTTAATAGCATTGTGCTTTAGAAAACATTTCTGACAAAGTGGGTTAAGCTGCCATTCACAAAATGAGGGGCATTTAGAGCATGTTTGCCTTTTTATTTGGCTGAGGATGGATTTTAAGTGTTTGGCCTAAGATGTATGATTTCTCAGAGCATTTTGCAAACTCTTAAATAGAAACCATTTGCTAGGACATCTGGTCTAATAAATGCCTATCTAGCTATACAGTCCCCATGAAAACAACACAAGGTGCAGGGGGTGTGTACTTCTCCAGACACATCATCTGAACACACATAACACTGGAACATAGCAAAGTAAAGCCTTAAAGCAGGCATTGTACTTTAAATATTTTTCTTTCAACATTTTCACATAGGGGATGAAGGAGAATGGAGTCAGAACTGGGAAACTCTGAGTTTGTCCCTGATATTTAAAAGAATTATTTGACACTTTTAACATTCACTTGCAGAAATGTTCATTGTAAATTATCACCATTTTCCAGGCTTAGAACAGTAGAACATATCAACAGGTTTCCTTTCTTCTCTTCTGTACTGTAATTTCAATAGCCCTTTTACCAGATGCCACAGCCAAGATGTCAGTACAAGATAATTCAAGATCAGATGACTGGAAATTTCTTGATATGCATTAGAATTGTAAGGAATTATGGCTCTCACTGCAGATGTAAATTTGAAGTACACATCAAAGTACTAGAAAGCAAGCCCTGCTAAGTAAATCTCAGAGATAACAGAGGTACTGACACCCCTCTGTCTTTAACCACATAGGTCATCGTCTCTGTCATGCTTCAAATGGCGTTTTTCCGAAAGGGAAATTGGTCTGATGTGCAATATGTTCTTTATATAAAGGCTCTGTAAAGTCATCTGGATCTCCTTGCCAACATGTTGGCATATTGCTACAGATCCAGCCATTGGTTTTGGCCCATAATAGCCATCACCAGGCATGTTTCAGGAAGCAAGGAGTCTGCATACATGTCCCATTGCCTGCTGCTATCTAGCACCTACCAGACAAAGCTATGATTTTAGATCAATAGATTTTAGTCTCTGAAATATGTTGAAAAACTATTAAAACATCACCGTCAAGTTTGATGCAGATGTAAATCTAAGCATGAATGGACATCTGAGCTGGAATTGATAGAGGGAGCTACATAACCGCACTTACTTATATACACATAACTCATATAGCTATATACAAAGTAACTCACAGACCTTTATTGTGTTTTACTCATCACAGACTATCAAAATGCAAGTATGGCAGTATATCTTAAAGAAGTCTTAAGTTTCAAAGAATCTGCCTGCTTGTTGGATTATCTTCAGATGGGCAGAAGAAAGGAGACCAGGACTATGTGTGTGTGAACTGTGACAACATCTCCACCACAGTCTTCAAAGATTAAAAAAAGACTTTTCAAGACCACTGAACTCCAGATTTATGCATTTAAGGCGATTAAATAGAAAGTTCCTTTGTGCTGCTCAGCCTCTATGCTGAATGCTCTGAACTTAAAGAGGAATACAAAATATGCCATAAAGTCTTTCCAAATTAACGTATTTCTGAATATACTGTTGATCTATAAAATAAAGTAAATAACATGCATTTTTCTTACAGTATGACTGACCTGTCTATACTGTATAGCTAAAAGGTTTTAATTTCAAAAACATTATCACACACGTTCATAATGAAAAAAAACCAAAAACCAAAACCAATGTGTGATTTAGAGCACAGCCTTGACCGCACTAATAGTTAGTTTAACAACTGAGATATGGAAATGGTATAAAATTTACTACTTACACATGCTAAATTCATCACTGTAACAGTACAGTAATGATTTGTAGGACTGCCAAGACCAGCAGAAGTTTATGGTGTCCTGATAAATTGCCTGAACATTGATTTGCCCAGTGCTTCCTGATAGGTTACAATATGTTGGCCATAGGTGACTTAGTTTGGAAGAGAACTACATTATAAATCTCACAGACGCATTAAGTTTACTGTTAATGACTATGATTTTGCAGTATACAGTTTAAGTGTATATGCCCATGACTCCCTCTTCTGGATAATCCACACGGAAAAGAAACAGAAAATAAGTACTACCCATTTTGAAGTGAAGAAAAAATAAAAATAAAAATAATAAAAGGCATAGAAGGAGGAAAAAAAAAAAAAAAGATATTGTAAAGTAAATTATTCTTTAGCAAAACAGATTCATTTTCCTTCTTAATCTTTTCCCATTTATTTTTTACATTTCATGACTATTTTACCTTGAAAGTATCCCTTCACACACGAAAATGTGAACAATGACATAATGGACATTGTTGTAAAAAATAGTTTTTTCTTCTTAAATTGTTCTTTCTCTCTTACTACAGTACATAGCAGAGGTTTTAACTGATTTGTAAGAAACAACAAAAAAAGAGGACAAAGCAGATTGGAATGATAATGAAAAATGTAAGAGTGGACTAAAGAAACCAAATATTGACATACTGTAGCTCCGATTAGTAAAAAGGTGTTTGCTAGTTTTAATAAAAGAATATATAATGAGGAAGGTGGCCTGTATTTGTAGGGCCTGGGCAGTTAAATAATGGTTAAGCCACAAGAGTAGGTTAAAAGCCTGAACTGGAAACAAAAATAAAATAAAAAACATTTCTCCTGAATAAGGTACCTTATTTTCATAAAAATGGAACGATAAACTTTAAGAAGAAGTAAAAAAAAAAAAAAAAGAGTGTTTCTCAAGTCAGAAAGTTTCTTTGAGTAAAATTTGTTTAGTTTAAGGGTTAAACAGTTTGATCGATAAATTCCAAAAGACATTTTTATTGAAAAAAATTAAGTAGAAAATTCACTGTATTCAGTATATCTGAGGATGGGTACAACCAAAAGGATACATCTGAGATAAATCTTATTTAAAGGAAGCACCTTTACACTCTTAACTTTGAATATGAGGAACTGAAGAGGTAAACAGAACTAAAAATACCCAAACTACCTCTTGAGTGGTTTAAATGAAAGGAGATATTCCATGGCAGACAAATAGAAATCATTTACTGGTGGAATAAGAACAAAGAGGGTAAAATTCATTTCCCAAATTCAGCTTGGGAAGATGAATTAGCAATATAAATTAGTTTCAACTGCAACACTGCATTCTCATTAAGAACACGTCCTAATTTGAGCTGCAACAGTTAATTTTCTTCCTAGTAGCTGGTGCAGTGCTGTGTTTTGGCTTTAGTTTGAGAACAGTGCTGACAGCACACTCACGTTTTAGTTGTTGCTAAGGGATATTTACTGTGATCAAGGACTTTGCAGTCTCTCATGCCCTGCCAGTGAAGAAGGGCACCAGAAGCTGGGAGGAAGCAGAGGCAGGACACCTGACCCGAACTAGCAAAAAGGGTATTCCACACCACAGGACATAATGCCCA